>NC_044277.2:5993093-8393093 GCF_004027225.2 Strigops habroptila
TACTAGAAATCAAGCAATAAAATGTGACTGAGTATCCTTAATTGAGAAAATACTTAAAAAAGGTATTTTCTGGTTTAAATTGATTTCCTTGTTTCAGCTGAAAACCAAGGGGGCAGACTGTGGTGTTACTACTTGTAAAACAGGTTTCATGTCATCTGATTTCAAGTATTTGCAGTATAACTTCCACTATTGAGCTGTCAAATCACTCATTAAAGCAAATTGAGTTTAGACTAAAATTATTTTGACGACCTGTTATCAAGTATTTCAGCATAACATGAATTGTTCCTCAGCCTTCACTGGCTGTGTTAACTGGGAACAGAGTTAACTGCCTGTTATGTTGTACCTCTTAGGATAATCTGGTTTATCACACACAGTACCCATTTGCTAGCTAGAAAGGTATGTGCCTATTATAGGTTCTGTTTCTCACTGGCAAGCCTGGTGTAGAAGTGGGATTGTTCAGGAATTTATAGCCCTCATAAGTTAGTTAGACGGTCTTAAATTAATATCTTTGTAGGCATCTCCTAATGGCAGCACAACTGATAGTGAATTGAAAAGCAAAAACGTGGTCATTCATAAGTACATTTAGGTACAACTTGAAGGAAGATGAGTGGCTGAATATGCATGAACTGAATAGGATGAATAGCTAATGTCAGCATACTGTGGGCAACAAGAAAGAATTTTCACATTCTTTAATTACATATGATTGTCAGACAATCATCTTCATCACGTATAGTAGTTAGCAATTGCAAACACTATCTTAGCAGAAATCAGAATATAGATTCATACACACAAGAGTTCTTTTGGCATCAGGATTAGGACAAGCTATCTCTTAAAAAGTTAAATATATTTAAACATATTTAAACTTCCATATAACTAGAACTTACCTGATAAATCGCTGCATCAAGTATGTGCTGACAGCTAAAACTGCTGGTCTTTATTTTTACGCTAGGGTCAGCAATGCCAACTCCTTCAGTCATGAAGGACCTCCCTTATCCTATGAAACCTCTTCTACTGTGCTGAAGGTAGGATTGGAAGGGAAATTCCACAGTGAAGTTCTTGTTCAACACCATATTCCTTTCTCGGTGGTACACGAGGTATAGGAGACGTAACTGACATAATAGGAACTGACTGACTCTCTGTCATGCGTACGTGTATATATGTGTGTGTTGGGAAGGTTGCCCACGTGTCCATGGACCAACTATGAGGCATAATGTCCCTGCAAGAGATCTAGGCTTGGAGAATGGCAAAGGTATCTACCTGCTCTGCTCTCCAAGCAGACTTGCTGCAAGTTTTGTAGGCTTGGCTGAGTCATAGCCAAAAAGATGGTAAATGAGAAAGCTCATTTTCAGTAGTTTCTCAGCCATACCACCAACAACTGAGCAGGAGGGGTAAAATTCTCCCTGTGTCTAGTGCAGTCCCTGAATTCTGCCATGCAATTCTTCAGATCAGGATTTCTGTCTGTTTGCTATTCTTTCGGAGAGTGAGGAAATCTCATTTGATAGCTGATGAATGACCATGTAATTTTCAAACACCAGCATGGTGCATTTGTGTAATGCCCTCATCGATTTAAAAACAAGAAGATATACACTGAGCAAAGATATGTTGCCTACCCAGCCATTAGAGAGTTAATTACTGGGGCAAATGACAAAGATTTAAAAGTAAATTTAGTGAAGAACTTTTATTTGGGTTATTCAGTGGCTTAACTAATGAAAAAATTAATATCAATTCTTCCTGCTTTGGGGTTTAGATCATGCAGTGCTTACTCAGGTTTGACAGCCATGCATTTACATTAATTTGTTCTGCAGGAAATGGTCCTCATAAATATGATTTTGGTAGGATTCCTGGCCAGTAAGATACTGACTCTTCTCCACCAGTTTGATTGTCATTTTATGGTATATATACTTGTATGAGCAAGTTGAAGTGCTTGTAAAGTAAAGTATTAATAAGGGTGAAAGGTCTGTGTCAGCAAATTCTTCTCCTTTGGAAATGTGACAGCATTCTGTTGTTTTCAGACAACAACAATAACAACACTGTTCTGTGTTACTGTGCTTTGATGCCATTATCTCTCTATTTTTAGACATTACAGCTGCCTGAGCTTCACAGGGTAGAGATTTTAATATGTCCATTGCCTTCCATTCACACAGATTATCTGGGATAATCATTAGTGTTATTAGCCACAGTGCTCTCTTGAGCACTCGGGATCTCGCTAGCAATATACTTTTTGGTAATCGCTATTCAAGCTTAAAAACATCCAGTTTTGTTCTGGGCCTGGGATTTAAAGAGCCACTTGAGCTCTAATTTTGGCTTTTTGATACTAATGCAATCAGGTCCTGATGAGGCAATTGTATTTTAATTGATCAGCACTATTAGTAATAATAATAAATTTATGCAATTGTAAAGATCCAATTTGATTTTTAATGAGTCATAAATCAGGCAGTTGGCCTATGCAATGCAGCTTCTGATCCCTGGATAGCTGCATTTAATTTCAAAATCATGGAGAAAAAAAATCGTAAGTTCTTCTCTAATAATCTTCCTTATGTTTATTCCCAAAATACCTTTTCTTTTTATTTTAAAGTACATTTTATATTTCATGTTTTCTGTAACAAACTACCATTGTGATAAAAACCCCAACATTATGTCATATTCTTGAAATAAATATTACCCGTTTGCTTCAAGTTGCTAATATATTCCTGAACTATTTATTTTAATAGAGGTTATTAATGACAGCAATAACTAACTGCAGAACAAACTGAAAATCATTACTTGATGGGATGTCCATGGAAGTGGCCTAAAATTTGAAATAATCTTTTTTCCAAAAAGTCATGGTATTGGACATTGGTTTTCAACCAGAAATGGATTAAAAATTAACAATCAAAAAGAAATTTGATGTGATTTAAAAAGAATAATAAATATCATTAATAGTAAGTCTGAAAGAGATAATGAGTGAATTGCAAGGGAAGAGGATATTCCCCTGTACCCAGGAGAATCAGTGTTACTTAAGCCATACCATTTGAAGTTTAATTTAACTTTTGTTTTAATTCATGTTTGATTTTGTCCACAGACGCGTCCTTTAATGAAGAGCAGGTTGGGGATAATCCCGACTCAAAACTAAAACCCAAACAACTTCCCAATAAAATTATCTCAGATTGTTTCAAATCACTGAACCTATTTCACTCTCTTTTGAGTTTTCTTGGGGGGGGGAAATGAAATCTTATGTTTTCTACATGTCTGTGAGAAGATTGTATTTTGCTACAACAACATTTATGATGGTGAAAATAAATCCCAAGACATTCTCCCTGAAAGATTACTTACTGGCTTTAATTATCTGCGTGCTTATGGCTGGGATGCTTTCATCGTTCCCTAATAGCCATTACAAAGAAGAAGACTAAGCAGAAAAGGTGAACTTCCAATTCCCAGAAAGCAAAACTTGCTATATTTTCTCTGCTCAGTTTTCAAACTAGGATTGCCATCTCCTTCCTCATGCCTCCCATGAGCTCTGTAACAATGCTGGTTGGGGATGGCTGGGAAGGCAGCAGATCAGTTTGTTTTGGCATCAGACACCCATGCCCCTCTTCCTATTTTAAGGGATGCTCCAGGCCACTGAAGTCTACGACAATGCTTCTGGGACCCAGGTTGCCTTTTCACCTTCTGTCAAATTAGGTGTGTTGGGAGATAGATACTTCTGCAAAAAGCCTCACTATTTATAATGAATACTGGCAATGGTTCGTCAGTTCTGAGGCTCTGAATCTCCACACAAAACTCACAAAACGTCCTCCTTTTACATAAAAGTTCTCAGGAATTATAACAACAGTTTTCTTTCATTAATGTTTAAAACCACATGTTTTCCCTTAGGTGTGCTTGTTGTTCAGCATGTATCACTTCAAATAAGCAGAGAGGGCTCGGTATTTTGAAGGTGGCAAACATAAATTTCACATTTCCAATGTGAAATCCCTTTGTAACACTTCAACAAAGCTTTTACTCTTAGTTGTACTCAGACTTAAGCAATGTAGCCATATAAAGACTGTTGCTAAACCTTCCTCAAACAAACAATCAGAAATACAAACTACTTGAAATAAAGAAGCTCTAGGGAATGGTGACTGAAAGAGTTAGTTTTTCCCTTTAAATGGGCTGTTAATCTTCTGCTTGAAGATGGTTAAAACAACATTGTGCCAGGAACTTCACATAAATCCCTGTGAACTGTCAGGGTGGCCAATCCAGGAATACCTGCTTGTGACTAGCAAGCTGTTCTGTCAACCTCAATACGTGGCAGTACCTCTATTGATTTTCCATCCCATTTTCTGTCCTCTGTTTTTACACTACAAGCTCTTCAGACAAGCGACAGCCTTTGACAATGCATATGAACAGAGCACCATATAATGCAAGGTTAGTCCTGGCCTCTTGTATTGTTGGAATATAAATAATAAACATATGGAAAGATTGGATAAGTTAGAGAAATATCATTAGGTCCACAAGATACATGTATTTATTTTCTTTCTGAGCTCATGTTTCAATATTACTAGAGTTAATCTGACAGAATAATCTACAGGAGACACAGGGCCAATGTAACCATCTTGACTAACTGACCAAAAGAAGACATGGCTCAGGGAGGCAGCAATTCAGGAAGGAAACTTGTTTCTTCTTTACAATTGACGTAGAGCAATGGATTGATATTTCAAAGTCTGATAATTTTTTCTGGCTCAAGTAAAATGTTGAAATATACAGCCCCCAAACTGTTCATATTCTTATAAAGAAAAAAAGTCAGCAATTGCTTGCTTTGTGATTTTCTAAAAAGATTATGCCATTTGCTGTTGCTAACAAAATAGGGGGAGTTGTGTAATTTATCGACCTACGACAGATCAGCAGAGATACAACATCTGGTTGCTCAATGAAGTTCTGCATTTCACCCGATTTTCCACCTGAACTGACTAGAAAATATAAATCTAAACTTGATAAATACCAACCACTGTTTCTGTGTCTGAGAAATTAATTTCCAAACTCCTCTGTATCACTGCACAGCAATCAAGAGCACACACAAGCAGCAAAAATAATATTGGTTCAGTGCATTATACTGACAGCAACAACACTCACCTCTAACTGTTCTGCCTCAGATTTCATTTGAGAAATATGCAAATACAGGGTTGTTAAAGTAACTGATTGCAGAAATATGGAATCAGTGGGGGTGTTAGCCTTGTTGTCCTGGCTAAATTCCAGTTCAGGTAATTAAATTCCACCTACCTAAATTCTCTTGTTGTTTTATTCCTTCACTTTCTCTTAAACTACAGGTAGATTTATTTGACTTCTAAAAAAATGTGGCTTTGTGAGTATTTCAGCACTTCATTGTATGCTTTCTGTAAGTAAAAGCATGTATAGACCTTTGTCCACATGAATAGCTTCCTAAACTAATAACTATGACAAAGAATCTTGCTATGTCCACTTGAGGCAACTTAAACATCCTTTTGATCTTAGAAGACGAAAAGACTGAGATATGAGTGTCCAAGGAAAATACATAATTCCTTCTCAAAAGATGTAGAAAATAGGGATGGTTTTTCTTCATGAGGAATCAAGTACAAGAATGTCATAATACCTGCACTAACCATCTGCGGGCAGTTTTAGGATTCAGAATTTAGGATTCAAGTGCTGGTTTGGTGAAGATATTGGACAGTGAGTTTTTTGATGTTGTCATTGAAACAGTTTTGTCTGAACATATTTTGAAACCAATGGAGAACAGTTTTAGTATCTCTTCCATAAGTGCATTGATAAGAGAGGGATTTATCTTGTAATTATGTCTGGCTGCACATACAAATCTATTTTAAAATCCTTTCTCCCAACTCCTTTCTTAAGTGATCATAAGTGAAGCAACATAGATCTCTTGGTTTTTATTGAAGTGTTATGAAGCTGGTGAAAGGACCCATTTTGATGAAGAGTAATTTAAAAATACTAAATCAGAGAAAAATAATTTGTTCGTAGATTGATCATTTAGTCTTTCAACTCTTTGAAACCCCATTTCTTTTGCTTCTAGTAGGAGCATGAAAATTATATTGGTGCTGTCATGTTAAATGGTTGATACTCATGCTCTAAATAGTATGTAGTTATGAGGCCCCAGATTCTATAAAGATTTAAGTTTCATTTTACACATAAAGGACGAAATTCATCACAACTCACTGTAAGCGTTGACCTGAATGCCCATTTTGGGATTATAGTCAATTTTATCAATGGAAAAAGGCAGAAACTGTAGTGATAAAATCATATTGCAGTTGAAATGCTGTTTCTGGAAATGCCTGGTTTTCAGTGCTGATTGTAAAGAGCTACTACTAGTACAAGAGTATACTCCACATAGGTCAATGTTTAGTGCCTGCTAGGAGGCGTCTGAGTCCTCATCTGCAAATGAAAGTTGTGTATACTCAAGTACTTCCATTTAAAAAGACAGGTTATGTAAATCAGAAGAATTCTTCTGTACGATGGCAACACAGTGCTTTTTGACTGATGCTCTTTTCATGAAACACTTTCGCTTTCAAAAGTGCCAACAGAACCCAAGAATTCAAACTGAAAAAAAATAATTTATGACTGTACAACTGGATTGAGGAAATTTTGGGAGTTTAAAACTCAATGGCAGCCCTTTCTGGGAAGTTGCTTAGCCCTAGACCTTGTTCTTTGACCTAAAGGTTAACTTGACATTTGCATTTCTATCTCCAACAATGCTTAGAGCTACTCCTGCCAATTTCAGACTCCTTTTGTGCTACTATAACCATGAAAAAGATCTTTAAGTGTATTAGACTCCCTGGTTTATAAACTAAACCTCATGCTGAGTTCTTTGCAGATTTAGAGTCTATTACGCAACATGTAGAGTGTAATTGTAATAATAGCAGTTTTATTTTGTATATGCAAATAATGTTAGTGTCAGGTGCCACTGTTTAGGAATACTTCTGAAGAGAAGGGTAATTGTATGAACTTTCATTTCCATAATTTTCATGTGGTATATCATTCTCCTTTATTTTTGCCACAGAGACATGAAATGAGGCTTGAAGTTTTGAGGTTGAGTAAAGTTGCAATAAAAGCTATTTTCAGTGGCTTCACTTTTATTTACGAAAGCAATCAACTTTCTTATTGCTGGTAGATATTTTACAGTTGACATACTTAATCTTTGGTTCTCCTCTTTCCAACAAAATCAACTTTTCACATTATAATATAGCATTGCAATAAATATGAGAACTAATTGGCCTGAAAGAGTGCATTAGGAATATACCATCGGGTCATTAATCGGTGTCTGAGTTTCTAGAAATTAAAAAAATACTCTGCTGACTTGTAAACCACATATGAATAATAAAAAGAATGGAGACCAAGCTGCTAAAATAAAACTACCATTCACTTACTATCCTGACATTTAACGAACATGTCAACAATTAAAAGCTTCCCTTATACCAAAAATATGCTTATTCCGTCAGGACTATCTTAGAATCTCAGATTGTTGGCACTTTTGTGATTGTGTTAGACCTCTGCAGAATAGAGCTTCCTGTTTGTTATTTAAATCACTTTAAAGCAAAATAAGCCTGTGTTGCATGTAAGAAAGACCTTTCATTTTACAAGTGTGTATTTTTTTCTTCCAGATTTGCAGTTGATATTTGTTGGATTTTTGATAATCTCTGTTTTGTGTCCCAGTAGAAATTAACATTTAAGAGGATGAGGGGATTTTTCTATTTCTGAAATTTTGATTTTGTTATTTCTTCTTCTACACTTGAATTATTTGTCAAACATAAATGGTCCAACAACCTTAGCTGATAAGGAGACAGGTAAGTTTATTGTTACTGTGCTGCATGCTTTGTAAACTAAGCAATTCATTTCTAGCCCTGCTCCCTCCCTAAAGTTTATGCAGTCAGAAATCCATAATGTCTTGCCGGTTTTAGACAACTTATTTTAGATGCTAAAAAAAGAATGCAGGTGGGAGTGTTCAAGATGCTTTAACAAATCTTTTTTCTTAACTTCCTCATCAACATTCTTGCACATTTTTCCTTCACCAGAAACTCCACCATTATGTTTTTTAAATAAATCTGCAGTATTTTGTGTTATTTCTATAAAACTGTGACTGCAAACTGGAATTCAGCACGTGTTCTTAGCTTCCAGTGTGTACCATAGTTCTCACAGGATTTTGCACTTTGAAGCATAGTTCTACTGTCCTCTACTGAAATTAACGTCATGTTGTTCTTGGTGGTAGTTTTAATCCCCGTGCCTGTAAGTTATTGTGCAAATGGTGGAAGCAACCAGAGTATGATCAAAAAAGAGTTGAAATGAGATTTATAAGGCTATAAACGAGCTCAGTGAGTCTACCTCTGTGTGAGTGGGCACAAGGATGCTCCCAGGTTCCTCCATCAAGCCAGCAGACACAAGTTCTGGATGTGTGTCATCCTTTCCTGCTCCCTAGTTTCTACAGAAATAAAACCACTTACACGAGGGTAGGAGAGATGGTATTTCAGAAAGTCTGGCAGATGCACAGTGGAGAAAATATGGTGGTAAGATGCTGTAAAGTGAAGTAGTTTGAAGTTACAGGTGTAATTTAGGAAGCTAAGGAAGTGAAACTGGTTGCCACAACTGATTGCCAGGGTTCTAAGTCCTCAAGAAGATGCCTGGTCATCTGCCTTTATTTTAGCCTTTAAACAGGCTGATTAAATGGTTTTGATCAGTCACAAATAGCAACTTCATAGATTTTCAGTTCTTATATTAATAAGTGTTGGCCTCTGAAAGGCCCATCAAGCTCTTTTTCAGCACTGTTATAACGCAACATATTTTCCTGTCATAACCGTATTCAGAAAATTACTATTATTTTATCCTACTGTGATAGCACCAACAATACCACAATAATTGGCATGACAAATAATAAGACACAGTCTGAGAGCTCAGTCTAAGGCTTGGGATGTGTCGTGATTGTAGAAAAAAACATAACATCGGTTCTTTTGTAAAACACCTATTAGTTGTCCTTACCGACTTTCTACCTACCATTACTAGTTAGTAGCTTCTCGGCACTGTAGTTGGAGTGATCATTTGGAAAGATCTGAAAGAAAAGAAACCAGTAGCTTTATAAATCAGTGGATTTTCTGTGACTATGTTTGAAACAGGTTTTTGAAGACAAGATTAAGTTTTATGAAGTAAAGATTTATGAAGATTTGTAAAACATCTTGAGAGTGAACGTTTTGGGTGTTTTTGGCTGGGGGAGCCGACTAGCTTATTGCCTCAAAACTAGCAGGAGATATTAACAGGAAAAGAAAAAGGAATGGCACTTAAATATTAAACATAATAAACATTATAAATTAAGATTAAATAAATAGTGTACATACCAATGTGGTATTTATTCCAAAAGCACATTAATTTTAGACGCTGATGAAGATTTTTATACAAATGTGGCACAAATCAACAACTTCTGCATGTAAGATCCCAACGTGGTACCGCCCAGAGGTAAACTAAATTGCAGAGTAAAGTCGAATCAGAAAAGATTTGATAAGAGTAAGATAAAAAAGGATGAGCAGGCGCTGTGATTTAAACCCAGCCAACAACTAAGCCCCACAGAGCCTGTGGCTGGCTCTCCCCCAGTGGGATGAGGCTGAGAATCGGAAGGGTAAAAGGGCAGAAAAGGCCTTGACTCTGTGTAAGCACTGCTCAGCAATAACAAAAACATCCCTGAATTATCAACAGTTTTCAGCACGAATCCAGAACATAGCCCCATAGCAGCTACTGTGAAATTAACACTATCCCAGCCAAAACCAGCACAACAGGAAAATGTGCTTAATCCTCTAACAATAATGTAGATTTTTAGAAACCCACAAGGACTGACATTAGGCTAACAGCCATTGGCAGCTCTTTGCTGAGACTGTGCTTCTTCACCATTTTTGCTGGACCATCCAAGTAACTAATTTCATTTTTTAAGATACATATCTAAAAAACATTATGAAATTTTGTCTTTTTCATTGTTATTATTTATTTTTAATCCCAGAAATATGTTGCCATATTAGACTGGAAGATCTAGCTCTGGAGAAGAAAAGCACTGGTTCGGACCCTTCCAAGTTTTGAATCTGCTCTTTCCTAGAATCAAGGAAGTGAATATGTTGACACTTATCTTTCCATAAAACTACCATATCTCAAAAAAAAAAAAAAAAGAAAAAAAAAAGGCAGAGGAATTACACTGGGAAGTAAAAGAGAGAAGAGTTCATCTCTGATTACTGGTTTTGTAAAGGATATAAAGAATAAACAAGAACAGAGAGATAAAGCAAAAATCTTAGAGTCTTAATTGATGGTGGATATTAGTCTGCGCAGTACTTTTTCTTAAATCTGGATCTATTTTTCAGCTACAAAATTCTCTGTAATGAGGCAGGTCATCCATCATTGAAATACTCATCAGACGTGAAACAATTAGAAAGTGACTGTTGTCCTGACATAATGAAGCACTGATTGTATGCATCTGTAGCTGAATAATAGAATATAAAAAGAAGAAATATTGGAAAATAGAAGTGGATAAAGAAAAAAGTAAATGTTTCCTAGTCCAGCTTGAAGCTAGATTTTGGTTTATGAACAGCTACTGTGTGAGAGCAAAAGAATGACTACATGTCATTGCGATGTTGCTTTCTTGACCTTCATGTCATGAAGAACCTATTCTTCCAAAGTATTTCTTATTATTTGCACTGTATATTGGTTCTGTAATACAAACCTGCAGTGGCAACTGTGTGCAGTCTGAACTTGAGCATATAAATACAGAGACTGATGCTCAGATTCATCACTAGTATAGCTAGAGTTCTGGAAAAAAAAGTTATCCTTATACTCTTTAAACTCCTTTTTCAAACACTGTTGTACCCTGACACTTATAAAAGTAATCTTCATGATTAGGTGCCTGTGGAACTGGGAACACTACCTGTGACAATTGCCAACACTGCCTCTTTGTTTCCTTAAGTCCCCTGCACTTTCTGTCCTCCTCTGCTTATTTTGTTCTCAATAGATTTTAGTTTCTTCTTCTGACTTTTATTTTTTTGTTTTAATGAGATATCCCAGTACCAGATGGGCCCTCCTGAACCAAAGACTTAGAAACAAAAGATCTCTGTTTGAACATTCCTTGCCTTCTTCTAGAATCAAAGTAGTTCAGAGACTTATAACTAAGAAAAGATCCTCCTAAAAATGTCAATATCTGGTCAGTCAATACCACTGATTGCACCAGAGGTTTTAAAGAAACTGACATGAGAATAAGGGGAAATATTTATTAGAGGAGGTGGATGTATAACAGCTTTATTTAAGATTAAATAAGGATGACTGTTATCTGCTATGACTCAAAAATCACTGGCTTAAGAAAAGAGTATGAGTAAACAGACTGAAAGATCAAGTTCATGGGATGAATGGTTAGTTGCAGTTTAAGGTCTCCTGACATTAGCACCAGCACATTGAATTGTTTTGGAATTCCCTGCGCAATGCTCAGTATAACACAATGAAGTTTAATTATTTATAAATAAACATATAACAGCAACACAGTTTTGTTCCTTTTTAAAATAAATCAGAAGCAAATGTCCTTGCTTTTCTACCATGCCTGGTGAGATGAAGTCACTGAATGATTGCTCCTTGATGGGAATATGTTCTGACCACCCACACCTGATTTCATTACAGGAAGAGAGATTTTTTTATGTGAGAATATAGACAAAATTTAATGTGCAGCATCATGAGCAGATATTTCAATATTTGACCTCTCATTACCACAGAACTTCTGGATTATGAGCCCCTCCAGTCTTCTGCATATCTGTGAAAGCGTATTGATTTGTGAATAGGTATTAAAAATGCTTCATTTGAGGAAAAAAAAAAAAAAGAGAGGTTTCATTTTTGTGAATTCTGGATGATGAAGATGTCTGTAGGGAAGGACACTTATTCCAGACACAGAATTTTTAATAAGGATTAGAAATTGCCTACCTTAAGTTTGTAGGTGCAACTTGCAAGGTCTTGGCACTGATGCTAGAAAAGGTCTCAGATTTTTTGTTTGTTTTATTTTGAAGCCTTATAGACACATTTTTTTTTCTTGGGCTCTGGCAGCTTAACCCTCAGTCAGACCTCCTGCCAGCTGGTAAGAACGTTGTTGCTGTTGGAAGGATTTATTTCTTTAGCTCTCTGGTGGGTGATTACTAATGTACATTAGTACGTTATCTACTTAAAACAAAAGTACATGATCAAAGTAGTCTAGGATTAAGCCATTGATGTCATTAACACTTCTCATTTACATTACAGTTTTATTCTGCATTAAGTCTTCATTGATAGTCTGCTGGTTTCCTTTCTCATAAGAAGATTGTGGGATTTCTGGCCATCGGCCGGAATTTTGAACTAACAGTGGTGAGCACTGCTCTTGCTGATCACTGTGGGAATCAGGATCTGAGAATTTTGAATGCAGTGTATGGCTTTTTTGCTGACCAGTAACATCACTGATTTGTACATCTTTTTCCTTCGCTCTAGAAAGAAGGTTGTTAACACTGTCATATCTCAAAAAGGCAATAACATGACAGTTCATTCATACAAAGGAAAGATAATATAAATGCTGTCTTGATTATTCTTATCCTTATATTCCATGGAAAAGAAAAAATGTTCTGTTTCTCATCTCTCTCTCCAAGAGATTAAATAAATGGCTTGTAACTATAGTGACCTGAAACCCCTTAAGAAAGAGAATGAAATGGGGATTATTAAAGCATGAGCTTGCTTTTTGCATGCTTCATTTGGGGAAAAGGTGCACACTGTCCATCCCTGCTTGGAGTTTAGAGGTACCATGCCACATATTCATCACCTGACTAGGTACGGTTTGAACCATACCTTCAGGGCTCAGTATGCACAGTAAATATGCCTATCAGTTAAGAACTTCTATCACTGTGAAGTGATCATAAAAGACACCAAATAGAGATGTTACTTTGTCCTTTCCTCTTTTCATACATTTTTTGTTTGTTTATTTTTCCTCCTGCAAGTCTGCCATGAAAACAGTTCAGAAAAAAAAAACTTAAATAAAAGCCTGATTTTTTTACATTTCCAAAATAGAAAGTAACTTAAAATTATTTAGTTGAAAGAAATATAGATTTCACATTTCAGAGGGCATCTGGCTGTTTTTATAAGTAGGCCAGTTTCATTCATAAAACCAGTGAGGAGGAGACTGCAATAACTTTTGCAAGAAACCTCAGGGACGCCATCCACCAGTTCTTACTGAGCTCTCTTTTAATTTTACATTTGCAAGGTGTGCTTTCAAAACAGCAAGATGTTTTGATTGTTGTAAGAGCATGTGTGCCATTTCTGCTGTCAGCACTTAGAGTTAGATGTCAAAAATCACCTCAGAATGCCTCTATGGGCATCTGCTCAAAATTTCCTGTAGATGTCACACCCAAGCTCTTCTAAGATCACAGCACTTCCCAATATTTAAACAACATGACAAGGCACACGTGGCTTGTTCAATTAGGACATGATAAGTGGCTTTTGAAAAGAAGTCATTTGGAGGTCATTTCTGGTTCGAGACAGCTACTAATTGCCGGAACTGTGGATGATATGTCTAGGAAAAGCTTATGCTGCTTGTGATTTTTCCTGAAGCATCTGCTACTGATAACTGATAAAGGAGAAACATCTAACCTAGAGTGACCAATGGTTTAACTTGTTGATTGTCTTAAAAGTTTTTACTATTTGGAATGGTGATAAAATGTTACCTGTGCTGTGAATTCTAATGACAATTACTCCTCCCCCCATGACCCCCACCACAGTTTTTACAGCATACTTCTTTCAATTCCTAAGGTTTTAATAGAATTTAAAAAACTATTTATCCTAGTTCTGCTGCTTCAGAAAAGGTCAGGTCAAACACTGGAACAGGCTTCCTAGAGAGGTGGTTGATGTCCCAAGCCCATCGGTGTTTAAGAAACATTTGTATAATGACCTTAATAACATGCTCTAACTTTTGGTCAGTCATGAAGTCGGCAGACAGTTGGATGACATGATTGTTTTAGGTTCCTTTCTACTGAACCATTGTGTTCTGTTCTGTTCTGTTTTTTAACTCCAGATTGAGTGTTCAGACTCATGTGAACGAATACAAAAGCAAAGCATGTCAGGATAGTATTTCTGAACCATATTAATTGCCATTTCAAGTGCTTTTCAACCATTTTGTAAAAGAATATTCTGAAATATTCTAAAATGTTTCTGAAATATTCTAAAATGTTTCTGAAAGGACACATTCCCAGGTAAAACAGCTTCTGTCTTTTGTTCAGTCTGAGTTTATGTGCTGATGACTAGAATGTTAATGCAATAATTTACAGTTGCATTATCTTTATGGTCGTATATTACGATAACTTAATGGAGCAGAAATGCATTGCAGATGGACAGATAAATACTGCCTGTGAAAATTAGAGAGAGGGGAAGTGGAATGTCTTTGAGTAGAGAATGTACTGTACTGGAAGGTAGTTTGGTCATGAATACCAATATAAGTAGCGGGGTTTTTTTACCTGTATTTCATTCCATATTCTATGTATGTTCCACATGTGACTTCGCAAAGCCACGTGCTACATAAAGACAGTATGATGGCTATGAATGAAAATATGATGGGTATTTTTCAGTCCTTAGTAATTCACACAGACTCAGTCATTGGTTCCTATTTTCTTTACATTCAGAAAGATATTAGAATTATCCTTCCTTCCCCCCACCCCTAAGTGTGTCTCTGGAGCTTTAGCTTCTGCCAAGACATCTACAAGACAAGAAGGTACAACGTCAATTTATCATCATCTCTACCCGGATGATGCTATTAAAACTGGACAGGGACTGTTGTCAGTTCTTGGCAGTGCCGTGCAGGGAGAAAAAGAGGGAAGATGAGAAAGCAAATGTTATAAATTTACTAGATCAAATTATGGTGGAAGATTAAAAGGGGAAAGATAACCTAATAACACTGTTACAGTCTACTACAAATCTTAGCCACATGATGAGGTAGTGAACTTGTTACATTCTCTGGAGATCTGTATCTGAAAATCTCTAGACAGGGTGGTAGATGAAGGCCCAGAAGTCAAGTAATTTGCACAAAACCACAAATTTCATAGAAAATATTTGTGACAGGGAAGATAGATAGAAAATATTTAGTTTTTTATACTATACAATTCAAACAGAAAGAAGTTAAGTTTCCTGAATTTATCTCTAGCATTCCACTATTTTATATCCACTTATTGTTTTGTGTAGAACAGTCTCCACATCTGTTTCCATCAAGTCATGATTTCCTATGAATTCAAGACTTTCTCAAAACTCTAAGCATATTTCATTGTATTTATGCCAAAAATATTGAATACCAACAAAATCAAATAGATATACAATATATTCACCCTGACATTCCTTTGTAATGAATATCCTACAGGACTTGCTATACAGTCCCCTTGAGAAGTACATGAAATTCCCACAGATACTATTTTTTAGCATTAAATTATAATCTTTAATAATCAACTTTTGACTCTAATATCTCTTAGATTGTACAGTCATTGCAGAAGAATAAATAGCCATAGGAGATGTGTGAGGTGATTTGATTGACTTACTGGGAGGGATGGGTCATGCAAAAACCCATCATGCTATGGTATTCTTGGCTATGTGCTATGTCAACAGCTGAATGATACTAAGGTACATGTTGAGATTGAGCTAGTATTCACACAAATGCTCTTGGTTTATTAATGGGAAAATGTAGTAACTTCTAGAAAAATGAAGAAGAGTTGTCTTTCCATTCATGGGTCCCAGCAACTAGTAGTATGGTGAAAGAAAATTCACATATGAGTTGCGGGTCTGAAACACATTGTGCTGCAAGAAGCATTGGGAGATGGTTGTCAGGGATAAAATACTCCCTGAATTACCTTACATGGAATGAATGTGGCAAAGTTGTGTTCTTACCAAGAGAGGGACACATTAAGATTTAACCACTGGGCAAAGAGGAAAAATAAGCTCTTAGGCTTTATTCTAGGAGTTCACTGCACAAGCCAAAGTGCAAATTCATGAGCTATAGGATAACAAGTGGCTAAGCAGTTTCTTGAGATTCTGAACACTTAGGAGAGTGGAGGAATAAAAAGGTGTTATGAGAGATTTTGAAATGAAGCAGAAACTGAGAAACAAACCACTTCTGGGGACTGAGGGTCTAGATTAGGTCTTAGAAAGCTTGTGTCCTGCTCTTGATACTGAAAAAAATGAAATTTATTACAAAGAGAACAAACAAAAGTCCTAGGAACCAGGTTTATTTTGGTGCAACTTTTCTAATCCAGAGAATTATGCCATAACAGAGACAAATTTCACCGTCTTGCCAAAAGAAGGTGACATTCTTATCATTATTATTCCATACTTATAAGAAAAGTCCCACATCTATACGGAAGTCTATGTAGGCTTAGAATTTGTCTTGTAGTAGTTTCTGGATTGAATACATTTTGATGATCTAATTTACTAGCGGAAACAACATTCATTTCAATATATAGTGACAAAACTATTTATAAATAACAAGATACATTTCCTGTCACTGAAAGCATGTAATATTCTCTCTTATTCTTGTAGATTTAAGAAACAGGAGAAACTGAACCAAATTTTACAAAAGACAGCTATAAAATATCAGAATAAGTAAACATGGCTGCCACTGGAGTTTTATCACCTTAATTTTAAAAATATTCTGGGAGTTTGCTCTGGGATATGAAGGCAGGTTTTGCAGGCACATACTTTTTCCAGAAGAAATGCAACTGAAGAAAAGCAATATTTGGGAGAGTGTTGGTGATGCTGCACACACATGCGTGCATACACACTTTCCTTAGAATTATAACTTAGGAAATCACAATTCAGTGAAAAACAGTAAAATTCATATATTAAAAACAAATGATTATTAATGAATGGAAACATTGGCTTTCTATGGGCTTACCTCACTGCCAAGTACTGCTGGCAGCTCATAAACTAATTGACTCTCTCACCTCTAGTGCTGAGAGGAAGGAAGATCACAGGAGCAAAGAGGCTGGGTGGAAACAACAGCTGTGACCCTAAGCAAGTAAGTGGCTCTCTTCACTTTCAGTATTCTATTGACTCCAGGAAATTGTTATTCACTTCCTTTATGTTTATAAAGAAAAAAATTATTCTTTGCAGTATTTTTTTTAAGTGAATTCTATACATAGTCCTAAGGTTTTTTTATGGACTTTATGTTTTGGGGGTTTTGTTTTGTTTTGTATTGTTTTGTTTGTGTTTGTGTTTTTTTACACTGGCCATTGAGAATTTCACGCTAAATCATGTCACATGTTTTATATCAGTAGGTTGCAAAAGAAAGAGTACGAAAGTAGTAGTGAAGTAGCACTACTTCTAATATTACTATTTCTACTACTACTACTAGTACTAATACTGAAGAATGAAAATTAGCTTTATGCAGGGATTGGCAGAATTCGTTAATATCCTTTATATGACACTAAGCCCCAACTTGTCTTGGGGCTTAGCTATACAAAGTACTTGAAATCCATGTCAATAAATAATCCATTTCTGCTGACTATTAGAAATCTCACTCTGTGGTGGCTGACTGGAACAGGGAATTTGGGGGTGGGATTAATTTCATCTATTTGTTGGTTATAAAATATACCTATCTACAGCTGAGCTGGCTGTTTAAGATTCCACTGTGGTCAATGTAGTTTAATCAATACAGTCAATAGAGTTTACTATGATTAAGTTGGACAAATGTGTTTACTTTAGGGTGAGATAAACTTCTCAGACCTCAATTCTGTTGAGTTTATTGACTAATCCTCCGCTGAGTTGAAAAAGAAACTCGGAGTAATTTGGTCAAATGCCTCTACATCAAAGAAATCCATGGGTAGTTAAATGAACACTAGAGTTTGTGATGCTCATAATCACAGAGCTCATAATTTTTAGCAGGCAGATCTTCTGAATTACAGAGCAAAGATTTCTCCTTTTGAATTGTGCTAGTTATGGCATCATAAATAATTGGAAGTAGGCAAAAAATTACATTCATCTCAACAAAACTGTGGTATTTGGGGAAAAAAAGAAGTGTGACAAAGCTTGATGGCATAAACATCTTTCTTACCTTTTACAGAGACATACAGTGCCCATACAGATTTCCTTAGAAGTACTTACCTTGACTTATGCATAAATCGAACACTTCTTGGAATACAGTATATGAGAAGTTTCACCACACGCTATTCCTGCCTACTTCTAACAGGCATTGCTATTTCATATCAAGGAAAATAGAGATGGCTATGAGCAGTCTGTGCTTAGGAGAAGATGGAAATAAGGTTTTGCCAGGGTTATATTCCCAAGATAAAACCTGCCACTGGTCCCTGTAATTTTCTGGGACAAAGGATGTCACAATATGTCACAAAATGATCCTTTTCATGCTTATTTTCTCTTATTTTTTTCAACGCAATTTATGACCTCTGTCTGTTACAAGAAACACCTGCTCTCACTGCATTTTCTTTATTCTTTTCATATATTATTGTATGTCAGTTATCACTTCTTCCAGATAAAGTCTCTCAGTCTCCTTAACCTCTCCTGGTGTGGAAATCATCCTGCAACTTTGATCATGTGTTATCTTTCTCTATATCTTTTTTTTACAGCTTCATTATATTCTTTGCACTAAAATACCCACAAGTATATCTGCCAATTCTATCCTACAAGAGCTTTTCAAATACACAATTCACTTACCAGCGATAAGCTGAAGGATAGGTATTTCTTTAGAAAATGATTCCATATTCCCTAATGACCTGACTTGGTGGTTCCCAGATTTCCAAGTTATTTGGGTCTGCACAGGTTCTGATCTCCTCCTCCTGAGGCTCAGGCTCCCATAAACACAGTTGAGCACAGTCTGCCTTCCCAGTTCTTCTCCTGTGGGATTCTGCTGTTGTAGACCTTGAAAGCATTGGAAGAGCTGCCCAAACTTCCTTTAGAAGGTACCTTCAGACCAGCTCTCAGATAAGGATTTACTTTTCTGCGTACAAGAAAGAGTAAAGACAGCAGTTGCAGGAGTTTCTTGAATTACTCTTAGCACAAGAACCAGAACTCCTTTTCTCTTCTTAAATTTATCAAATAAATGAACAAAATCTATGTATTAGTTTCCCTTTTCAGACCATCCTTGGATTTGTTCAGTGCTTCTAGTGAAAACCCATCCTTTGAAATCCACCTGGACATTTCTATCTTCTCTAATAATAAACTAACTTCTTTGCCTTAGGGCATTTAAAAGTATTTTCATACTTCTTTTGCTATCCCTCAGCTCCTGAGCTCTTCATACTTCCATATTTCCTGTTTTTTCTTAGACAGAGTTGTTGAAAACAGCGTCACATCTGTTAGAAACCTTGGTGTCCCATCAGCGTAGAATATGGCACAGATGAGCCCTGCTCAAGGATTTTTTATCTATTTCTACTTTAATCACAACTGTTACCCTACAACATAAATGGAAAGATTTATTCTGAATTTGATAAGAAAGATGAAAAAATGCAAAGTAGACATAAAAGTTTGCCTTTTTTATGCCGGTCTCCTATTGGGGATTTCAAAAAATTTAGACTGAGTTTATTGAAAGAACATCCCTTTCAACAGAAAGAATTTTAAAGACTTGACCTTTTGCATGAAAGACAAGTGTAAAAAAATGAATAATTCTTATATAAGTAGGAAAATTACTCTTTTTTTTTACTTCAGTGTGAAGATTCTTCCTAAGAGATGCTTAACTCTGTGTTATCTTCATTAAGCTAATCTCATAGATATGTCATCTCTGACTCCTTAACATATACCTACCTGACATACTACAGTCCTTTGTAAAAACCCTCCACTGAGCCTGGACCCTCATGCCTCATTTGACTGTTTTGCTGCCTCCTTGTATGATTCCTTCAGAGGACCTGGGATGAGTTCTTCAAAACCTCGTGTTTAATGGCTGTTTCTTTGAGTATCTTGCAAGACTAACCTTGGTGGAAACAGTCACAACATGTTCCTATTACAGAACATAATCACTCTGTTAAGCTGTCTAGAAGCTATTGCTCCAGACTTAGTTTTACACTCTGTCTACTCATTTGCCTCTGCTTTAGTATTCTTGTGCTCTAATTGCCTTAGCTAACAATAAGCGATTGGTAGACAAAACCCTTCCTCTGACATTGAAATTCAGAAGCAAGGAGACAGCAACAGTGATCAGTAATTGCATGCTTCCTCTCTTTTTCCCTGCACTTTATTTATATTTTTACCTTGAAGAATCTTAATCGTCCATCTGCCAATTTCATAACAGCTGACATCTTCTGCTTGAGTGAGATATGCTCTCGATCTTTTTCTGGGAAGAGTGGTTAGAAAGCACACCAAAAATAAAAAGGATCAGAGAATGGATTGCCATGTTAGCATAAGTTTTCAGCTCTCATTTATGTCCCTTCTTGATTCAGCTTCAGTTTGGGGGAGGGAAATGGGTGTAGTGCTGCTTTAAAAGCCATAACCTTTGGAATTAAAATGAGTTCTCAGCACAAACTGAGCAATAAAAAAGCAATCATATCACCAGGCTGCTGGCCCTTATTATTTTAGCATCAGTGTGATGGGCTTTTAAAGCTTTAGACATGCTGGGAAAGTTAAATACACGTGTTCCATTTAAAACTGACCAGCATTTAAATACGCAGACACCTGCCATGACAAGCAGTCAAGGGATTGCTCTTTCATTTATAAATGGAATAAAACTGCTCAGTAGAATGGCATGACATCTGCGTGGATATTTGTTTGGTTGCTACTGGTGTACTTAATATAAGGGATTTAGAGTATTAAGCTCAGACAGCATACTGCAGACTCCACTTCCCCACAGTGACTTGCCTATTCAATGCAAGATTTAAGTAGTTGAACAAAGTGATCCTTTTGTCTAGCATGAAATAAAGCAGAAGTGTGTAGGGGTGAGGTGGCTTGTCTTCTCATTTTCCCTTCCCGCAAGAAAACTATTAGCTTTGTCAGCAGCAGGAGCTGCACAATGCATGCACTCTTGAGATGCCGGCACTAAGACTGTGGGGGGAAGGAAGGAGTTGTTTCTGTTTGCTGGGCAAAAGGCATAAAAACTGTGGTTATCTGAAGGTTTGAACAGAAAGACTTGTCTCTATTGAATTTTGGGGTGCTTTAATCCATTTTAATGTTTACATTGAAGTTAATTTTGAATTGAAAACATGCACTGCATTGAAACAAGTCAATACTTTGAAAATACCAGAACTAAATATGCCTATTTTCTAGATATTTCCTTCCTTGACTTGACATACAGCTACACTGCCCTCCCTACCCTGCCCCCTGAGGCTTGAATTTGAACACAGTTTCAGTTTCCTGAATGTGCAAAGGGATGAAGAGATGTTGAACTCACTATTTACTGAACATGTTTTGCTCATGGCTAGCTTTTTTCCCACATGATGAAATGAAGACACAAACAGAATAATATAGATTAGACCCAGTTGCAAGAATTATTGCAGAAATCACCTTCTGTCTTTTCCTACATGTTTCTGTTTCTCCTTTTTTATACCTCACTCACTCTTTCCCCTCCACCAATGCAAAGCAATCACTATGTCGTATTTTTTAGGATGTGCTCCTTCTGCTGGCACTTTTTGTTGTGCAACATTCCTCATTTTAATACCTTGATGTTAGGTCTTCCTTCCTCATCTTTTATTGACAATTCTTTATGCTGGAAATGAAAAACTATAACAACGAGGGAAGAGAGTCATTCACACTAGAGGAATGAGATCTGCTTTTAATTATCCCATATGAATAATTTGTCAGTGTCTCGTTTCTGACCCTCTGTAAAACGTGTCTAACATTTATTGTTTCACAAAGTAATAAAATCATTAAAGCCAATTTGGGCTATCATTTTCCCTGTTGTTTTTCTTCCTTTTCCACTCTGATAAAAGAATCATCTGTAACAGACCATCTTCAAATAATTGCCACAATCCCAAGGTGAAAAAAACAGTCCTCTTTCTTTGTGTTGTGTTACTGTTAATGTAATTTAAAGAAGCACAAAACACAGAGAGTTAATCAATCCTATGTCTTTAAACATAATTTTCCATCCTTGTAGTATTATATAGGTGAAATGTGAAGACAAATGGTTGTGCTTGATTTTGATGCTGCTAGACAACATTTTTCATGCAGTAAAAGCAAGGTATTGCTTCCTTATACCTCATGGATCCTATTTAAGAGAGTAACTCCCTACACTGACTTTTATCTTCTAGAAAGGAACATGTAGAATTTATATTAAAAATAAATTCCTGAACAGTCTGACGAAGAAAAAATAAAAAATCAAAACTGGGGAAAAGATTGCCCATTACTTCAGTACTCGATCATCCCTCAAGATTAATATTTTAATATTACTTGAAGGAGTATTTCAGACAGGGAACAAAGAAGAAAACGAATGCTCGACTTCATTAAAGAGTTAGTTAGGAAGAGCTGTATCTGTGCTTAAACACCTGGCACAATATGGTCCCCCACAAACAGTACTAGGATTTTCTGACATTTTTCCATTCTTCACTTAGTTACCTGGGACTCCACAGAAATGTGAAATGAGATGGCATCAGACCCTCTGAGCCACTGGCAATGCCCTGGAGCAGTGTCACCTTTTGAACATCTTAATCTCTTTCTTCAGTAAAATAAACTTTGAATGGAAGCAAAAGCCATACTCTATCTCATAACTGTGTCAGCAAATTCGAGTTACAAGGATCATTGGATCCATGGAGGTTACAGAAGAGTTAAGAGCACCCAGCAAGAGCACAGGTAAGCACTGAAGGTAGGCTGACACTAGGTGACTTGTCTAGGGGCACAGAAAGTCAATGAGAGAGCAGAAATGTCAACAGGGTAGAGCAGGAAATTATCTTATGCTGTGTATTCTTTGCCTATATTCTCCCCAGCCACTCTCACTACTGATCCATGTCTTTTTTCAAGATTTATCCTTGATTTGATAACTTCAGCAAGTCATGAAAAAGTTATAGTACAACTCTGTTTTTTCTGGCCACTAGACTTGCCCCCAGCAAGTGTTTTTGCTAATTCTCTTTTGTCTCATCTGGGAGCAAGATATCCTAAGAATACGGTGAAAAAGTTATCCTCCAGTTTTCTGGCTTGGATTTACTGAGGACAGAAATCTAAATAAAAACTTCAAAGTCCTTTTGGGGACTTCTTTAAGTTTAAATTTACAAATACATTGAAAGTAATCATTTTCTTTCTCAGCAACTAGGTGAAAATTACATCAATATGAGTAATTGGGACACACACATTGTCTAGGACAAGTTTGTATGTAAACAAGTGCATTGGTACTGACATGAAGGATACATCCATTTAAATTTTAGTTTAAAAAAAAGCAGTAATCATTAGTTATTGATCAATCACTATAATGAGTGTGACTCAGATTGGGTCCAACTTAGATGGAGTTAACTTTTCCCATAGCAGCCCTCATAGAGCTGGTAACTAGAAGGGTGTTGATAACACACCAGTGGTTTGGCTACTGCTGAGCAGTGCTCACATAGCATCAAGGTTTTCTTGCCAACATTTCTCCCCTCACCCAGTAGACTGGGGATGGGCAAGATCATGGGAGGGCACACAGCCAGGAGAGCTGACCCAAACTGACCAAAGGGATATTCCATGCCATATGACATTGTGCTCAGCAATAAAAACTAAGAGAAAGGAGGAGGAGGAAGGGCAGTGTTTATTAATAAGAGTTTGTCTTCTGAAGTGATCGCCCTGTATACTAAGGCCCTACTTCTCAGGAAGTAGCTGGAAATTGCCTGCTGATGGGAAGTAAAGAATAAATCTTTTTGTTTTCCTTTGTTTCCACACCTTTTTTTATTAAACTTTTCTTTATTAAATTGCTTTTATTTCAATCCACAGGTTTTACGTAGTACTTTCTCCCCCTGACCCACTGAGGATAGGGACTGAAAGAGCAGCTTGGTGGGCACCCAGCGTCCAGCCATGGTCAATCCACCACAATCCCAGATAAAATACAAACATAGAATTGTCATTCTACATTAGCCTAGTGTTCAGCCACTAAAGAAGCTGAAATGAGACAAGCGGAAAGAAATTCATAATGTGCTAATTTTTCATCTACAAAAGCCTTCTGAATTCTTGATTGCCAGCATGTATAATCTTGTCAGTTCATGATATCCCATGACACACTATCATTAGCTGTTCAGGCAGACTGACTGAGGTGGGTGGCAGTTATACTGCTGTAGCACCAGCCAACCCATTATGTAGTCTCTTGTAATCTTACTTGCTATGTACTGCAAAATGGTAAGTCAGCTTAAGATTCACAACTAAATGGCTCTTGCCTGACCCCAGTGGTTGCACTTACAAGAGCTGGTTATGTGTTGGTGGGAAGGTGACCAAGATATTCAACAAATTGGCTTTTATGAACCCATGCTCATATAATCTCAATTCTCTATTTTCTGTGTCGAGGACCTACTAAAGAGCTTCTTCAGAGCCTAGGGGACCATGCAAATGGGTCACAGCCTACATTTACATCAGTAAAAACCATGACAAAGCTTGGACACTATATCATTATAATCTATAATTGTCTATATCATAACTGTCTATATCAAGTATTCACCAGTATTGGTATTAGTCTGGTGACAGATGGACTCAGGATCAGAGGATGATGTATATTAAAAAGAGGTAAATCCAGGGTTCAAAAACTCCTGAGTCAAATTTTCTCTTTAAATATTTCTTCTGAATTTGCTACTAAATACACTTGTGTCAGTCTGAGCCTTGTATTTTGAAATTTTTTTGTTCCAAATCAGCCAACACTGAAAACTCTGTTTAATTCTGATGTTGAATTTCTATTTTACCTTCCTCTAGAAAATTTATTTGAATGAGACCTTACATTCGCCTCTGCCTTCTCTTAATGTCTTCTTCGTACACTGCCTTCCTCTCCTGCCTCCAGCCCCCTCTTTTTAATGAACCATAGAGAAGATTTTTCTCAGCATCTTTCCAGTGCACACTTTTTTCTTACAGCTTATTTGTTTATTCAATTTACACTCCGTAGCCACACAGGGACAGAACGAGCTGTAATGTAATGCAGTGAGGACTAGATAATTGCTTCCTTCTGGAGGGCCCAGGGATTTTTCAGCATGAAAGAGCAGAACAGCACCAGGTAAAGGTGTTCTTGTATTTCTGCGTGAATAAATACCCTGCACTTAATAAAATTAGTAAAAAAGTGTTATCTGAAAACAGAAGGCATCAGTCCCAAAAAGGCAGAGGCACAGTGCCCAGGCCTTATCCAGAGCCACAGAAACTAATGAAAAGACTTCTGTGTGCATTGGATCATGCTGCAACCTAGTGAATAGATGTGAGGTATATTTAATGCTGCCAGCACAGCTGCAAGAAGAACACACATAAAAAGTAAATGATGAAGGGAGAGTATTTTCAGCCTGGCATCTGGGTCTTTTGACTGCCATTTCGAAGAGGAGATGGGAGGAGCCTTGCAAAATGCTTTGATAATTGGCCTCTTCCTGCCCCATCGAAGGCCATCTTAAGGCTTTAAAAGTAAATTTTGCTCATTTCTCTCTTTTTAAAATTTTATTTTAATTTCCAGCCAAACGAATGCAAGTGACATCAATAACAGAACTTGGGATGTCTGGCTCTAGAAACAGAGGTTGTCTCCTGAAGGGCAAAGCAGCGCCTCTTGTAGCTTAGCCAGAAAAATAAGCAATGCACTCATGAACACAGCTTTAATGTTAGATCTTGAAGATGTCAAATAAGTAAAGATCAGTAGCAAGTTAAATGCAGTTTACCTGTACAACCAAATTTTTCAGCTCAGATTCTCTTACATTTAACTGGTAGCTTACAAAATATATATATATAAATAAATACATTCAAAGGTATTTTATTCCTAACAAAACTGGAGCAGGAACTCAGCCAAAAAGGCACAATGTCAGTGTTTGCCCACCACTTGACAGCCTCCACCAAGAGCCATCATTTAAAACAAGATAAAGTAGCTAGCCATAAAGTATCTTACAATACAGCCCATACTTACCTACGTTCTTTTCAATTAGAAATGTCACGAGAAGGAACAATATAATTGAAGTAGCTTTCAGAAGTCTAAAATTTTATTCAGTTAAAGATTTAAATTTAGCTTAAATTGAACAACATTTCTAATTGAATTTCAAAATTTTAAGAGGAAATGTCTTTGTGTCAGAAGCACTGTAGCCAATGACTTCTCTAATATAAACGTATTTTAATCACCTTACCACAGTTTTAATTTAATGTGCTTTAATAAGTGAAGGTGTACTTTGGAATCTACATTGGATAGATGTTTTTCTTCTTTCAAATGGTTTTCTAAAGGGTAAGTAAGTGTCAACATTACTTCAATCTTTTTTTTTTAATTAGTAGTTTCTTTAAGGATTCAGTGGAAATCTACGTTCTTCAATGAGGGGATTTACTCTTGTTATATACAATCATAGAACCTTAAAATCATATAGTTCCAACATATGTTTATATATGATCTCTATAAGAACTCCTTAGTGCTATTGTGATGACACAGAAAGACAAAAGGTTTGAAATGCCACCGAAGTAGCATTCCAGAAGTGATCTATGTTTCTTTCTATCACCTTGCCATGGACATAGTGTCTAAATAGTGAACATTCATTGTACAGGGCTAATAGTTACTTTCGCTACTGTCTACAGGTTTTCTGCATGGACTACAAATCTCCCTGACAACTGGGTTGTTTAAAACATATGTGAAAGCTAGTATCAAAATCAGGGTATATTTTTAAAATTAGTTTAGTGTGAAATACAGAAGGGGAGATCATAGGCTTGCACAATACTCAATCACTTCAAACTAACTCTGTCAATAATGTCCTTTAGCACATATTTTATAGCAAAGCAACACTCACCAAGCTGTTCAGTGGCTTGTCTTTCATCTGTCAGAAGAAATTGCTCAGGATGGGACTGCTTTGATTCTAGATATTACTATTATTCTGCTAATTTTTTGGAAGGTTGTACTAATTCATTGAATATACGCATAAAGCATCAACTTAAAATAAGTATCATTATACAATAATTTTTTTCTGCCACAGTATGTAAACAAACAAAAAAACAAAAATAACAAATTAAACACCCTGTTCCAGCTCTCCATTCTTGCTTCTGCTCATGTTAGTGATACAAAGCTATTGGAAGGCAGCTCAGTCCCACTCACAACATCAAGCAGAAAGTAAAGCAGAAGGTATCAGTGTCCTAACTGATACCTGTTTCTTCTAACTGTATCCACAAAGTCTCCTCTTCTACAGTTGTTTCTTTGTCTGTACGCTTAATTGGCAACATCCTTCCTCCCCCTCAACTTCTGTTTGCAAAATCTGTTTGTCTCTCTCCCTTCTTCTGCATTCTTTCAATATATGCATAATTTTATGAAGCTGCAGGTAAGTACCTCTAGGATTTTACAGTCAGTATAGGAGACACCTCTTTCTAAGCAAATTATTACTGACTGTGCACTTACTTCACAGCAGGGTGATCTTTGAAGGATCTTTTCCTCATGACGCCTTTCCAGAGCTGGTTCTTTATATTGGTCAGTGAAGCAAATCTAGCTGGTGGCCAAAACCTGTCTGCCTCTAGACTCACCATCTTTACAACTGTTCATTAATTTTTTTATTTTTTTTTTATTTTCTCCAAAACCTTGCTATCATTATTAGGTTTTGTTCCCCTGAATCTGATATGGGGTATTTGCACAGTTCATTGTGAATGAAAAAATCTCCATGTTTTACAGTTCGGTATTTGAAGCTGTGTCTAATACCTTATAATGAGACGTAGTTTTGGGGTTTTTACTTCCTCTCCTTGCTTTTTGATTCTTTTTCATGAGATGTTTATTCATGACACAACACTGTATAATGAAAATTCTCCCTTCTCTTTTCCTCATAATTACAGTCTTATCTTTAATCTTCCCTTGCTTCTTAGAGTAAGATCAAGGAGAACTGTGCTCTTTGAGACTAGATCTATAAAGGGATGAAACACATGGAACAATATCCAAACCTGGTGCTCCAAGTGCTTCTGCTGTAATGTATGAAAATGCAGTATGCTGCCTGAGAAGGGTGACACATTGTCTGAATGTAGAGACCTTCACTGCTTTAAAAGCTAATGCTTAGATGCCTCCAAAGCATGATTCAACAAATTCTCATAAACTGAAAAGTCAACACATGGACAAAAACCCCACACTCCCCAGTCTGTTTTCCTGCCCTGCATCTCTGCAAGTCATGGTATAGAGTTGTCTGCACCCAGGATGGTCAGCTACATGAACAAGGATCACTCAGGCAGTTAACACGGCTGCCACCTGCCTTGTGCAATATTTGCAAATGCTTATAATACCTAGAAAGTGTTAATGGGTTTTGTGCTCCACTTGAGGGCCTTTAGTTGAGCTTGAGTAGATACCTTGCACTTTCCTACATCACTGCCCCTGAAGTTCATGAAGTCAAAGCCAATTGTAAGGTGCTGTGCAGATTCAGACTGTTAACAGAGTTCATGCAAAAAGCAATATTGAGTTGTCATTAGCAACTTGAGTTCTTGGCTAGGAGGAGAAAGAACCTGGTTTCTCTCCCTGTAACTATTTCTACTTATATAATTCCAGAAGATATGAATGTAAAGAATGAATGAAGGCATTATTGAAGCTGATTTAAACCCATCTTTGTGCTGTGAATCTGAACCTTATACCAACAGTGTTAGTTCCTGCCTTAACCTGACTTTCTCTTCTTCCAAAGTTTATACCTGCATTCAGTAAGAGTAGATAATAGTCTAGCGCTTATCACCTACTACTTATAAAGCTTTGCCAGTGAATAACAAAAAAGTATATAAAACCAACTTAGCATAGCTTGTGAAAACTACCCCAACTCAGTGATAGATTTCAAACAGAAGTTCTTTTTTCTCTTTGGTTGTAGAGCAGACTACAGTCAGAAGCTTGTTAGTTCTGTATAGTTCTTCTACTTCTTAGCAGTGCTTTTAAGCACTAAACCATTTAAGTATAAAGCAGATGAATCATTCCTTAGCATGATCTGGGTGATTCTGGGTGATTCTGGGTGCAGGAAGAATTTAGGGCTGAATTGCTAAATCTTCACGCATTCCCTCTCACTCCAGACCACCATAAATTCATACTAAAAGCAATGGCGTCTCTGCCAGGGAGCAGCTAGGGCTGGTGGCTCCCCGGGGACAAGGAAGAAGGGAAGGGTCACCCCTCAGGATCCTGACAAAGCTTCCATAAATACTCTTCTCTCATTCTTTTTTTCTACATGAATTGCCCATTTCTGTAAGTAATTTGGATCTGGGAAATTGGTGGTGCTGAAAATGACTGTTGTATGCTCCTTTGCATAGATACTTGTGGAACAGAACCAGTAATTCACTTTAAAGCAAGTGGAAGAGCTCAGCCTTCATAGGCTGAGTCACTCACAGGCTGGGCTCCAAGCAACTTGTTTTCCATAGGATCTGACTTGTTGTTTGCGTTGCATTTTCAATTAGGCCCTAATTCTGTGGCCCTAATTCATGGAGTAGTCTCATTACTAGAAGAGACTAGAAGAGCATAGGTTGTTTAATCTAGCCAAACAAAGGCTGAGAAGATATATGATTGCTGTCTATAAATACATCACAGGGGTAAACACAGAAGAAGGAGAAACACTATTTAAGTTTAAGGACAATGTTGGCACAAGAACAAATGGGAATTAACTGGCTATCAATAAATATAGGCTGGAAATTAGAAGGTTTCTAGTCATGAGATCAATGAAGTTGTGGAATGGAATGAGTGAGGAAAGAGTAAGGGAAGAGTGAAAGAGTGAAATAATCTATTTTAAAGACAAAACTATTTCAGGTTATGGAGAAGTTTATGATGGCAGTGTTGTGACAGCACACTTTTCCTCCAGTAGACTCCTTCCAGAAGCAGCAGATGAAGATGGTCTGAAATCTGACATCACTTACATAACTAGTATATTTTAGAATAGTGTTTTTATTTTTATTTGCAAATTATGCATTTCTAGAAATACTGCACTTCAGAAGAAAAATAGTATGACAGATGACAATGTTGAAAATAGCACTGTAAGCAGAAGCAGCTTTTCTTAATACGTCCTGTACATCTGAGAAATAAAATATCTTAAAGTTTATCCTGACACCTGTAATAACATGCAAGAAAAAAATTAAAATATATATTAAAGAACACAGATGAAAGCCACAATAAGAATTTGAAATTACTGACTGTGGAGCCTGCATGCATATATGAAGGGGTGGTGGGGGTTCAAGCTCTAAAAACTCCTCATTGGAATTCCTCTTGGATTTGTCAGATCTCAGTCTTGCAAGCTCCCTCAATGAAAATATTCACATCATACATGTTCAACGGTGGAGGTGATTAACTACTGGATAAACTACAAAGGGATATGGTAGATGCTCCTAGAGTAAAAATCTTGAATGCTTTTCTGGAAGGTATTCACACATCTTTTGGGATGAACAAAGATATAAATAAGTGACATTTAATTGTCCAGCATAAACATGAGATCATAGTAGAAGATCTGTGGCTTTAAAAAATACCATACCTTTAAAACCTGTTAATCTCCAGGGAAAAATAGTTGTGTAAGAGAGAAAAAGGAAAATAGATAAGAGCAAAGTAAGTTATTCATTATTTCATATGCAGCTGTAGTCACAAATTTACATTCCTTCACTACATACAGTTTTTTAAAAGGATTAAGTAATTTCTTAAAAGAAAAAAAAAAGGTTGTAGCTAGTAATTTATTTATTAAAACTGGAGTTTTACTAATTGTACAGATAAGTACTTGTTACCATTTAGCCTCTATCCTGTGGGTACCTTCAAGACATTTATCCATACATAGGTGAATGCATTGAACATTAAGTATATTTTGTGGTGCAATTATAGTAGGGAATGCTTACAAAAGTTAATGTTACCTGCAAATAAAAGGGGAAAAGGAACTTTAAACTGTGCCATTGATCTGTAGCCATCTCCAAAATGCAAAATGACAGCTCTTTAATATCACATAAAAATGATCTAAAAGGTTCATAAAAAGTGAAGAAGAAAAAAAATCCCTTCTTTAATAGAAACTAGCAGACAAATTGTTCTAAAGCAGGAGCTAAAACTTTGATTCACAGTCTTGGGTAAAAAGCTGGCCTGTGAATCAAAATAAGACCCATAATCATAATGCTGTTTTTCCCTTGTGGCACTTGATCTGACATCTCTCTCACTCGATAAACTCTTTTTTACTTTCTGAAAAAGTAAACTAAGAGCCACAGGTAACTGTATTCAGAGTCGTAAATTACCATTTCTACTTTCACAGAGCTATACAATCCTGTCATGCTCTTTAGTGAAGAGCATGTCTCATCTTATCAAAAAGCTAAGTGCTAGAGCTGGCTGGAAAACAACATTTCTGTGTCATAAAACACTGACAGTTGTTATCAGCTTCAAGCCAGGACAATTGGGAGCTTGAACATGGGTCACCCATCACCTAGGAAATACCTGGTGCCATCTGGTTATTTAGAAAGTGGCTTCCACTTCCAAGTCTTTATTGGCATGCTTTTAAGAAATGCTTGTAAGAAGACCCAAAATTTCTGTGAAAAGCCTTTTTCAATAAGAGATCCTTTACAGCAAAATCTTTTTCTGGAAGATTTCTGCCTGGCTTTAATTCTAATTCCCAGAAGTAGTAGTCTTCCTGAGGTCCTGTCTCAGATGGAGTCTGCTGAACCGTTATCACTGAGGGGTAGAGCTCCAAGGTATTTTGGCTGCTTTTTCATTCAAACCAGAAACTGGACAAACAAATCAGGTGGTCTTTCAAGATCTACTATATTTCCTACAAATACAGTTCTACCTTATCTGTACTTACATCTACATCTAATAATATTGTTACAGATTTTTCAAACTGAAGACTATAAGTTAATATTGTTTGAGGTTGTAACCTCAAAGTGATGAAATGAATTTTAACAATAATCCATCTCAAAAGAATCTTTGTAATCATAGAATCATAAAATGGTTTGGGTTGGAAAGGACCTTAAGATCATCAAGTTCCAACCTGTCTGCCATGATGATTACTTATTTGGAGTGAAAGCTCTATAAAGCGTAGATAATTTTTGCTCTCAAAAGAAATTAAAAAAAGAAAAAAAAGAAAAAAAAAGGAAAAAAAAAGTAAATGCATTTGTTTTTTCTTTAAAATTTTCCAGAACATTTTGTTCAAACTTAATACAGGTGGACTATGGGCTTGGTAAACCAGACAAACATGAAAATGCTTATTTGAACTCAGCCTAACCTTTCACCTTCCACTGCTGTGGTGGCCTCATTCATACTCCTTGCAAAATAGTTCAAAATAATAATAATAAAAAAAAAGCTGGTGTTTGAAGAGCTCGGGGTGACAATAAAAGTTGAAAGATCACATTCAAGTACACTTGCTGAGCTTTCTCATGAAACCTGTGTAATGCCTATTTACTGCTTTCTGCTTCTGTCAAATACATTAATCTCACATTTCCTGAGTGCTACATTTGATCAAAATCCATTTCATTTAAAAAGAAGAGGTAAAAAAGTCTGAAATCATACTGTTGGGAAGAACTGTACTGAGTAGGGCAACTTTAACTTTTCACTCCCTTCCACTGGATTACTGTTTTTTTATCTAAAACCCAAGACTAAAGCCTGTCATATCTAGTGTTCCAGAACAAATTATGAATAGCTGATTCACTTACATTCCTCTCACATGTTTATTTTAGTCTAGTCAGAGTTATTTGTATTAAAATGGAGAATAATATTTGAAACTTGACTATAGATGTCCTGGAAAATTTGACTTTTTATTTTCATATAGTTTCTTTAAGACTTAGGTCTGAAAACAAACAAATAAGCAAAACCTCAAAGAAAACAGAATCTTAGGTGTAAATCCAATACAGAATTAGTAGTTTTGCATGCTGGATATAATTCTCTGCATATATCTGTATCAGTTTTCCTTCTCACAGCTGTGTCTCAGTACAGCTCTTTTCTTGATCCTCAACATTGCTGAAGAATTCAAACGATGTGCTCTTATCTCCAGAACTAAAATATGAAAACTATATTAATACTTCATTAACAGACTGATATTGATGAATATAACGTTTTCCCCCTGTTAAACAAGTTACTGTTTTTAATGAATATTTTCTCACAGCAACCCTACATCACAGTCCCAGAGGAGGCCATGAAGATGCTCAGAGGTCTGGAGCATTTCTGCTCTGGAGACAGGCTGAGAGATCTGGGCTTGTTCAACCTGGAGAAAAGAAGGCTCCTGGGAGACCTTAAAGCAGCTCCCACTGCCTAAAGGGGCTACAGGAAACCTGGAGAAGGATGTTTTACAAGGGCGTGTAGGGATAGTACAAGGGGGAATGGCTTTAAAATGAAAGAGAGTAGATGACTTATTAGGAAAAAACCTCCTCCCTGTGAGTGTGGTAAGGCTCTGGCGCAGGTTGCCCAGAGAAGCTGTGGCTGCCCCATCCCTGGCAGTGTTCAAGGCCAGGTTGGACACAGGGCCTTGGAGCAACCTGCTCTAGTGGAAGGTGTCCTTGCCCATGGCAGGGGGTTTGAGCTGGATGAGCTTTAAGGTCCCTTCCAACTCAAATCATTCTATGATTCTATGAATATTACATTATGGAAAGCTGAATATTGCAATTAATACCCTGATTTGTAAATGTTTGTGAAAAAAACAGTCCAGTTACAGGTACATCCCTAATCTTGATGACTGAATAATTGATAAAATGAACTTGTATGTTTTTTTGAAGCCACGAATAATCTCATGAGGTTGTTACCACAGAGCATTCAAGAAGAAAAAAAGAAAAGAAACTGTGTGCAATTGCTGAAAGATTGTATCTTTTTTCTTTTTAATTTTCTGTCATTTTGATTTAATTCATGTGCTTGGTGGGGGCAGAGTATACTTTAGTTTTATTTTATCTTAAATATATGCCTGCAGTTACTTTGTGGGTTACCCTTTATTGTTTTATGGGCATCAGTCATTCACAGGTCACTGTCTGAAATAAAGTGCAGGAGAAAATAAGTGTGATTAACACAGCAGCTAGGTTGGCTGTTCTAGCTCTGAAACAGCCATTCCAAGGTCAAACAGGAATCTTACTGCTATTTTGTAGGAACTTTACATAAAGTCTACAGTTTGTGTCAAATGAATGTTGTCCATATGTCTGATAATTCATTTGCCTATGATTTTCTTTTTCTTAGCTCAGAAAAAGGTAGCAGCAATCGCAATATTCCCAAATCTACCAAAATAGGAAGGAAGTTTGCTACCTTTTCTGTGCAGTGCTGAGAATTTCAATGTATTTAAACAGTAAGCTCTTCAGGTTCATCTTTTTATGGTGTACAGCACCCAAATCTGAGGATAATGTAATAGTATTATATATAAAATAATGTAACACAGTGTCTGGAAAACACCTGGATAGGATCAGGAATTTATATACTATAAAGTTTGGAGCCACAGCTACTGTGGACACCAGGTTTCAGTTCCTTAAATGTATTAAAAATACTGTGCAGTAATCTTCTTACTGGTTACCCTCTACATAACCATAACTGTTATGAAGCATCCTGTGATCACATCAGCCTTTAGTTCAGTTCTATTCTTCCAAATAATAAATGAACATTTGATTATGTTGAGACGTAGGACAATTTGTCTTTGTTGATATTCTTTGTTCCATACTTAAATATCATTTAGATGAAGTCACTTTCCAAGGAAATTACTCTCTGCAGGAGTCTGAAAATGGTAAGTTTAAAAAAAAACCTGGAAGCTGTGCAGTGTTTCATGCATGTGAATAGCTGGAAGCTGTTGGTTATGGAATTTTAATGGCTGGATTATAACCTCTATTTCTATAAAGAGGTGCAGTTATTACAGTTTGAAGTATGTTGTAATTTTTAAAAAGTAATTGTACATGGATTCTCCTAAACCAGTAATACATCTCAGACTGATTTCCTACATTTAATATACACTATGACACAGAGTGGAAATGTGAGTCTTCAGCACAAGCTTTCAGAGCTAAGGAAGAAAATTGCAGTTAAATTCTGTTTATTCAGAAGACCTTTTTTCCTTCTGTAAATCTTAGATGTAGATTTAAATCTTCCCTTCTTGGTATGATAAAGAGTCAAAAGAAAAAAAAGGAGGAAAAGGAACCAGCTGTTCAGGAGGAGGATAGGATCTGCAGGATAGCGGTTCTATTCTCAGTTCAGCCCCTCACTAGATGTGAGACCCTGGACTATTTCTTTGTGGTTTTGTCTTTTTTATTATGGCATAACCACATCACTCTAAGGTCATCCTTTTCTCTGTCAGCTCTCATCATGATGGGACTCTGAAAGTTCCAACTTTATTGTGATATATAATCTTTATGTATATACCTTTATTGTGATATATAATCTTTATGTATATACCTATACACCTGTATACCTATGAACCTATATATCTATATACCTATCTAGAAAGGTATCTATATCAATAACAATATTGATTATTTTCAGTCTTCATGCTATTTTTAGTCATCATGACTGAAACAGCTGTGATCTCTGTAACTGCTGAGACAGAGACTAAGTGAGCTTGAAATGGTGCAGTGCATGGTCATAGGTGTCCTAGGTCCTAGGCAGCATGAGTATGGAGTCATACAGTTTGTTTGCACATGCTGGAACCAGCTTGTACAAACTCTTGCTCTCAGTAAAGGGACCAGAAAGGAGAGTCAGGTAAAGAGTTGACAAGCAATTGGAATAGAACTCCCCTCCCCAGCTTGATCCTAGCTTGTCTCAGCAACTGTCAAGGAATACATCATAAACATTAAATGAAAAGTAGCTCATCTGACTGATTTGCTTCTCATTTCCCCAGGAGACACCTGATTTTGACTGAAGTAGGCTCTTAAGAAGTGTTCTGTCTCATGTTCAAAGACATAGAAACCTTGAAAGTTTGGCATATCCTTCCCTTCCCTCTTTCTGATAATGAAGCCCACTGCTTGTAAATGCAACAAAAAGTCCACTATCACTGACTTATGCTGTGTCCAAAGCATCAATTTGGTTCACATAATCCTGGTTTTGTTTGTTTGATTCTGGTTTATATCTCTCTATTGTCTCCAGACAGACAATGACAAGTTAACATCATCTATGTGTAGATGGGTGTGAAAACTGCAGCGCTTCCTAGACTGGGCTGAAGAAGAGGACATCTATAGGACGGTTTCTTACGTCAAGCTTTAACACCATACATGCAGTGGGTTGTTTGATCTAGCCAATCAGACTATATTTAAGAAAAAGCAATTCCCCACATTCCCTGCATGAGAGACACAGGGAATCTCAGCAGCAACCACTTCAATCTACCAATGTCATCTACTGCATTGCACTGATTCCTAATGTGGATGTAGATTTATGTGTTTATGTCTGCACTGAATTCTCAGTTGTAGTGTGGAAATACTCAGCTTAGCTTTATACAAGCATTTATATGACTAACTGTCTTAGGAAGATGCTACTTAAAAATATCTCTTGGGCCAATTACAGGCTCGCTCTTTCACAGGCAAACAGTTTATCCTTTCCATAAATGCATAGAGCTTCGCTTAAATGTACACAGCTTCACTTAAATGTACGTGACTACTTAACAATCACAGAGTTCAATGGTAGTCAAATACCTTACTACATTTGACAGAAGATTAATAGATCCCAAATGATTTTTTTTACCCCTTCCTTCCTATTGTAAATTTGTTTCAGAATCTCAGGACTCAAACGGTCAGAAATTGCCATTATTTTTATTCTGAGCTAATGTTATGGTCTACTACCTATTCCATCCTTCATCACAGCATAATTTTTCTTCCCCGTCAGTGCTTCCTGTCCAACCCCAATGTGCACACAAACAGAGCTTGTATTTGTTTGGCTGAAAATCTCTTCTGGCCTTTTTTTTAATTGAAGTTTTTAATTCCTTTAATTATCCAGAAGGTTTCTCTTTATTTACTCAATCTTGGGATAATCTTTTCTGAACTGTATCCATTATTCCCAACAAAGTTTTACCAGAGTTGCTTAATAAATATAATGATTTTCCATCTCCACTGGCACTGCTTTTTCTGAGCCATCCTTGGATCCCATTAAGTGTTTTTCATGGTTTCTGTTACGTTAATGACTCACAGTCATCCTGTGATTAACAAGCACATTCAGATCCTTGTCATATTATCTTTATGTTAAGCTCCCAGTTACTACCAGAAGGTCATATTAGTCCCCAATAGCACAACCTTACAATCTGAACTATTTTTTCACTTCAATTCAGACACTATAGTCTAACCTTGTGATCATCATTTTCTCTCTGAATCTTCCTCTGTATTGACAATGTCTCCTAACTTTGTGTCACGGTGGTACCTTTTGTGCTGATATCATTAATGAAGGTTTTAAATACAAGTGGCCGCAAGAAGCAGTTTTGATGTTTTGTTGTATTGTTGGATTTCTTTTTAAAAGTTTTCACCTTATATCATTTATACAGTCTTGATTTTCCCCTTCATTAATGGGAAAATTTCTTAGGAAATGTTTTCTTTGTCCCCACCTGCAGATAAATAGTGTTAATTTTACGAAACAAGTTTGAAACTCAACAACAAAAAGGAATTGTTATTTTCCATCTAGTATGCGAAGTTTCAAAGCTAATAGAGAAGAAAACATGAAATAGATAAACGAGTCACCAGATGTGAGAAGATATTTAAGAATTAAAGCGTAACAAACAAGTTGTTGAGGTACCTAAAGTGGATCTTTTGCAGTTTCCTCTTCCAACTTTGAATTTGCATCTTCCACATCTCAAACATTTGAGAATATTGTCAGTAACCATTGTCCTGCTGCATCCAGCCCTTTCATGAGAGACTGCTGCTTTCCAGGGCTCACTCTACCTCCTCTTCTACCATCTCACGAGCTTTACACTTACTCTCAGCTAATAAGCTTGTTGAGGCTTGTTGGGTAATTCAGCCCACTTCTAATTGCTAAGGGTTTCTAATTCCAGGAGTTGAGTTCAAATCACAGCTTATTCACAGGAATTTTCTGCTGTTCATCTTGCGCTCTTACACCTCAACAGCAAAGCACACATCTTTGTTGAGAGAACCTGGCTCAAAAGATAACCCAGGTATTCCTTTTCATGAATGTAGATATTGACATCATCTTCCCAGTTTCTCTGGTTGCCATAGCAATCAATGGCAAAAGGGAGAGTGGTTTTGGGCAGAGCACTGCAGGAAAAAAATATATTAAATTGAGCTAGGTAAATGTAGCTGGCATAAAATAACACTAACAGCTTGTTTTTAAAGCCCTTTTTTGAAGAGGAGGAATTTACAATGAGGAAGATAACAACTTCTGCCAAAAAAAAAAAAAACCCTCTTGAGCAAGTGAGTTATGGGTGGAATTGAGAAGCGGACATTTTTTGCATGTACATGGGTGACTGGTTATACCCTCACATGGATTTAAGAAAACATCACTGTATCTCCCATCCCATTGCCTTCTCAGGGCAATATATTAGATGGGGTGATACACAAGGTGCAGTGAAATTGTGCTTCCTGAGTACTAAGCCCTCAGTGTAGGCACTCTCTTAGCTCCAAGCACATAAGAGCAGGTCAGTGTGATAAGTGTATGTTCAAGTGCTGGGTCTGAATCAAACATTATTGCCATGAATTTCACCTCAGTGGAATTAAACAGCATGACTGCTCTCATCCATACTAAGGCAGATAAAGAGTGTTGAAAGCACATGAATTCAAGGTGGCCAATGTGCCCAAAAGCTCCCATTGAGCTGAATAACTGCTGCAAGTTCAGAAAGCTCTGAAAACTGGTCCCTCTTTGTACTCTGTTCCCAAACTGTCGCTAACAGAGAACCTCAGAAATTCACTTTATCTCAGTTTCCTTATCTATAAAAGGTGGTGGTGGGGAGGAATCCTGACCTCTCTATACAAAGTGGTTTTGAAAATCGCTAAGGAACAGTTTACTGTTCATAAGCAAACATAATATATGTATTTATTTGATAATAGCTTTGTTTAATTAAAACTTTTTGATCTGTCCCTTTAAATGTATTTGGTGAGAGAATGCAACACAGCATTCAGTTTCAATTCTGAACAGTCAAAGTCAAATACTTTACCAGAGCAGTAAGGGAATAATATAGAGGACAATGTGGGATACAGAAATATCCAAACTGAGACAAGCTTTTGAACTGAGAGCTGCAGCAAGAGCACAGCACATTAATTACGATGATTATTTATATTTCACAATTCTATAGCACTGTTCATTTGCAACAAGCTTTCCAAGCTATATATAGATACTGTAGAGAGGCTCCATAGTGAGAACCTTTTCTATAGCATCTCTTCCTGGAGGTTGGCATTCAGCTGATATAGGATACTTACCTCAGAAGTTGGGCAAAACACTTTTATCTAAGGACTCCAGTCAATCCCAGCTTACAGAGAAACAGCATTTAGTTATTCAAAATGCACATGAAAGGCAGTCCTTCAGGGGTTTAAAAACAAATCACAATCTTGTTTCCGTAGCAGTTACTGAGTTTCTGGCAACTTGAGAGAGAGACTTCTCTGCCTGCAAGCTTAAGCTTCAGCCTACGTATGTGGCAAAGCTTAAAACTGGAATACATTGCACTGAAATTTTGGGAGGAGGTTCGAAATTCATCCGAGAGGAAATCACACTCTGCCACCATGCAGAAATCTTTTTATACTTCTTTCACAGACATTCTCTGAATAAGATTAAATTACTTTTAGCAATAAAGGGTGAAAACCTGGCCTGTAATAGAAGTCAATGTTAAAATTCTTATTATGTCCAATGGAATCAGGACTTACACTTGATACTGTTTTTCAGTGGCTTTATACATTCTACAAAGATTTTTTTTTGTTCCTCTGACTCACATTTAGGCTGAATTTACTCAGCTGTGATGCATTGCCAGTCACAGTAATTGAGGGGATAGGCTTTGTTGGAGGTTTGTCCGTAAATATAATACAAGGCTCATTTTGTGCAACAGTGCAAAGGATCTTTGCGAATGTTAACATGAATTTCTAAGGCCCTAATTTCTGTCATGGCAATACTGTATTGTATTCTCTACCTACACATAATAATAATAATATAGTAATCATCGCCATCATCACAACTGTATTGTTGTGATGTACACAATATGTATTTATTCCAAACATGTACACCCTCATCCCAAGCAATATACAGGCTAAACAGACAAAACAAACTTGTAACAGGCATCAGATAAAATAAATTCTGCAGTTGCAGCTGAGCTCAGGACCTGGGGCAATGCCAGCTAGAGCAGAAGAGAAAGGCTCTAACCACTAAAGCTTTTGCTGCTTTTGAGAAAAATGAGCATTGAAGTCTTTTCTGAAGGACAATAGTTCCAACAGAGACAAGAGAGATTGGCAGAGCTCCAGGGTCTCAAATTCCTGCCCTCCAACCCTCTGAAGATAATGAAAAATACAAAGGTTTCAAAGGAATAAACTCAGAAGCTTCAGGTTTAGGCACGAGTTACAAGAGGATCAAATGCCCCTCTGCCCTTTCAAAGGGACAGATACACCCTGGCTTTCTGACTGGTGTCTGAGCAGGGATATAATGAGTCCTGTCTTGTTCGGGCCATATCTGCCAGTTGCACAGATGTTACCCTCATTAGCAGAGGTGATGGGCTAGATGGGAGCAAGCCATTGATGACCGATTGGCCCATTGTGAATGAAAAGATAAACAGGAAAGAGCAGAACACTGGGCAACTATTTCTCTACATTTCTCCAACAATAAATGGTTCTGTGTGTATCTATGACAACACTACAAGGATGGAGATGATTCCAGTGTTCACAGAATGTGCCTAAGTACAAATCTACAAGCAGAACAAGAGCAACGGAAGCAGGAAAATTCATTAGCTGCAACTAAGCAAAGGAGGATAGAAATATTCAGACAGAAGTAAAAATGCAAGTAATATAATTTGTAAGAATTCAGTGAAGAAGATAGAAGAACTGCATCAAGTGTAAACTTAGAGAACAATAAAGAACCCAGGATTCTCTTTAAAAAAGACTGCATGAAAAGAAATTGCTGCTTATATTAAATGAGGTTTACATTGAACTAGTTCTAAGAGCAGGCACAGATTTTTTTCAAAATTTTAGTTTGGTTTTTTTTTTTAACTTTTAACTTTTTTTAAATTTTAAAATGTAAATTTTTTTACAAACTGAAGACCTGCTTTAAATGCAGTAGAAGAAAAAAAAGAAGAAAGGAAAAGAAAGGTAAAGGGACAATGAAAGGAGCTACAGATGCCGAATGCATCAACAGTAACATCAGGAAACTTGTGACGACTTATCAGTTATTTCGGTAACTCCTGAATTCCTATGAATTTCTGCCTTTTGACTGACTACTTCGCTGCTTTGTTTTTTAATAAGCTCTGCTCTCAGTTGGGGCACTCAAAAGAAAATCTCTGCTATGCAGAATTCCTATGTCAAATGAAGTTTAAGTTCCCAGTGAAATCTTTTACCCACGCTGGAGAATATAAAAACTTACTATGGCTACCTGGCTTCTCCAGACTTTGCAGGAGCTTGGGTTCTGCTTATATTGTAGAACAGCTCTATTGTTGCAGTTGTCTAATGTTATAATCATCCAAACTGGCAGATTTGTTGGACTCCTAAACCTTGAGTTCATTTTTCTTGCACATTTAAATGTCCAAATATGAATTTTGAAAGGAAGGTAAAATGCTCATGGGCTTGTGTATACTCACTTCTTCCTCTTATAGTGTAGACATAGTCTTTAAGATGCAGACACTACTGTCAGGTTTGGTAGAATTGATTGACAATACCAAAGGTCAGAACAGTGAGGAGGAGTACACAAGCAAACTGGCACATATAGACTATGATTGCATTTCTTTTGGGAGGTGCAATTGCATATTTGGAGATTTTGAGTTTTAAACAAGCTTGATTTGATTAAATTTAACATTGAATTTCACTCTATTGAATTCATATATGAAAGAATATGTTTGAGTTTTATGTATTTTACAGGTTTCACATACTTTTTTAGGATGCAGAATTCCGTATGTCTCTCAAGAGCCAAACTAATTCATTCCAAAGAGAAGATCCCATTAATGGTTTATCATAGATCAGCATCTGACAGAGGCGGATATTTAAGCTATTCTGCTGCAAACACATGCGTTAGTCTAACACCATGATTTCTGTTCAAGTTATTTGGTGTGGTTATATTGCAGTTAAACCAATGACTAACTTACTGTAACATGAGTGTCAATTTGGAACAGCTTGTACATCCATATGGTAGAGATTGTGTTGCAAAACTATCCCTTTAAATGACACTTTATCAAATGCACAACGAGGTAAATGCATTTGAAACAAAGCTAGGAATCTGTAAGTAAACAAATATTTGAAGTATCTTGCTGATTTTGGCCTTCTCACTTGTTTAAATATCACTTTGGGTGTGCAGTGCCCTTCTGCTACTGCTTAACTTGGAGGGTACATTGTGGATCTAAATTGTCTTTATTGGTAATTGCCATAATTATCTTTCTAGATTACCTAAGAACTTTAAAAAATCCCAGTCAGCGTTTAAATGACTACACTCCAGTTCCATGCTGCTGCATTACACCCAGACCTGTGTCATCAAAGGCATTTACATTTCATACCAAAGAAAGTTTGAATGTCCCATCACGTTATTCTCCAAATGAATTAATCAGTATTTCAAAAGGTATTGAAGCCGTTTATTTGTAAAGTAAGCCATATTTACATCTTTATGAATTATTGAAATAAATAAATTATATTCAATCTCATTCAGTTTCCATTATTTTAACAAATCTGGGTAGACAAGAATAACTTCTATAACTGTGCAACTTATAAGAAATGTTCTAGTGTGGACTGGAGCATCTTTCCACCTTCTCCTCTACACAAAACATGTGGGAACTTTGTAACTGGATATCTATACTGGATATCTAATTGTCATATAATTTAGGTTGCTGTTGGTCTTCAGCATTTCCTAGGAAAAAAACCTAATTTTTTTTGTCAAGAAATAACTGGACTTAAAAGTTGCTTTCTTTTTACTCATTTGTACTTACAAACTCCTTATTCACCTGTTCACTTCTTATCCGTTTCCTCTGATAACCATCTTTGCCTTTATGCATAGCAAAATCTATAAACTCGGTATTTTTCATCAGCATTTTCCCAAGGTGCTGCAGTGCCTTTGTGTAGACCATCAACGGCCATTGCAACATTTTATGCCCTGTCTGTGGTAAATTATTAGGGTGCAATCTGCAGTTACAAGTCAAAGCTATCATTTGAATCAATGTCTGTGTTAAAGCGCTACTGTCACCCCCTACTAACAGCTTTGTTGCTTACTGGCCACAGCTCCTGTTTCAATTTATTATTTTGGCAGCTCAAAACTGGTGATTTTTTCCCCTGAAAGCTGGGGGGACACTGTACTGAAACAATTCTCTAATATTGATTTTGAAGGAGTACCTATTAGCTTTTGTTTTCTGCTGCTGTGTTGTCTCAACATCTGCAAAAATTGCTTGTAATAACAGTGCTTTTGATTCTTTGAAAAACAGAGGTTTGGAAATAGGTTGGTCTTTCATTTCAAAATATGCTTTTCTTGCAAACCCAGTAATGATGGGAATATGCATTTTTAAATGGGTAATACTGGCTGCTTGCATTCAGGTCACTTAAAAAAAGGGGGGGGGGGCCTTTGTGTAGGGTACAGGCTACACACAAAGGAAGAACTTATATATGGTCTGAGATTGTTCTCATGTCATATTACTCCTCATTTTAGCTCATTTTGCTCTATTTTTAACATTGGTTCTGATTTATTTTATTATTAATAATAGGAATGTAAGTCCTGAAACAGTCTATTAGGAATAAAATGGTTCTGAGAGGCAATTAGGAATTAATGTTGACAGGGTTTAAAATTGAGACATTATCAGTAGCTTTCAGGAAAATGATCTGACAGGAAAAGATAATTCATTATAATTTGACTTCCTCCACCCCCAAAACATTGAAAATCAAACTAGCAAAAATACATAAAAGGGCTTCATGTCTGAAGCTTGTAATAGTGTGGGGTTTCAAAAGCTGAAAGGGGATTTACTTGTCTGTGATGAGTTGTTTAAAAAGAGGTGTCATTTTTCATACAGATTCTTTCATAACGTAAGCCAGTCGCAGTGTTGTCACTTAAATGCTAACCATTAGCCATAGCAGTTTAAATTGGCATTATTAACATTTATTTCCAAAGCTAGATGGTAAATGAACTTTGGTCTTGCTTATACCTGTCTGTGTTTCTAGCTACAGTTTGAATGATGGCAGAATAATTGGAATCAAAGGTGATAAGAAAATGAAAAGTAAAGAGAAATCAAGTACTTTTACACCAATCAATAAATAACTATATATATTAGACAAATACAAATTTTCTTTTCCCAGAGATGATAGTTTAGATTATTCCATAATGTCTAATTCACATTTCAAAGGCTGTATAATACAAATTGTCTTTCATATTCAAAATACAATTTGGCTGTTGCTCACTTTCTTAGCTTGTTCTTCCTCGATGCTGTACGAGGAATCTCAATAAGCACCATGTTTTAAAAATATAAGCCTGGAGAGACAGAAATGCCACAGTGTTTTATGGGTTTGAGTTGTATACTCAAATGGAGGTGCTCTTTTCACTTTATGTAGGTTTTCTAGTAGAATGGGGCTCTGGGACAGGAGACAGTTAAATAAGCAACAGTATGAATATATACCACTGCAAGAATAAACCTTTAAAATACTCCAAAGGTAAAGGAAAGCAAAGGAAAAACTCTCACGGGTTTTCATGGGCTTTGGATTATTGTCCCTACCCTCCTTCTTCTCATAGCACTGTTCAAAGCCTACAGAACTGTAACCAGCCTGTTTAAATTCAGATCAGGGATTCTGAGTCCAGTGTTTTATTTTGTCTTGTTTTTGATATCCTTAAATTTTTCAGCATGATTATCATATTCAAAAGGCACGCATCAGTACATTAATTAAGATTATGTGCTTGAAAGGTAAATATTTTTCATTCATTCTGTACATGATCCATAAAGTACACTTCTTCCACAAAAATTATTTTATAAACATCTAAAACAAATAGAAAATCTGTTTACAGAGGAGTTTCACTATGAAACAGGTTTATATAAATGCAATACTTGTGTTTCATCTCTTTGTGATTGCATTTGATGCATGGGCATGTTTAACTTCAGACAGGCATCTGTAAACATCATCGTAGTAACTATTTGTTCTTGTTTTTTTGCTCATTTTATTTAACAATACACATACTTAAAGATCAGAACGTGCTTAAGCGTAGTGCTGAATTGGAGACATTACAGAGATATTTGGTACAATCCAAGATCTACAGGGCATATGTTCTACCTGTATTTTGCTCTACAAAAGTGTCTCTTGTAGGTCCGATGTAGCTGCCAATGCCATGAAGATGCCTTTGATATTCCAGGGCATCTCAAGCAGCACTAGATGCCTCTATTTAGGCCATTCAGAACCTGAATCCATTCCAAATAGTTTCAAAGACTGGTTTTGGCAGTTTTTCCAGTTTACCTTTGCATTCTTGAACACTCCAAAATGAGAAGTTAGGGCAATGTGCATCTTAGTCTTCTTTTCTTAAAAATTCAGCATATGCATTTTTAAACTATCCTTTCGCTGCTTTATAAATTTTGCTTAAAGGAACAGTCAGAAAACAGTCATCTGCTGTAGTTTATTATCTTTATCTTTCAGGTCAATTATATGAGGAAAAGACTCTTCCAGCTCTGAGCTTTAACCTTTGCAAAACATTTTAATTTATTTACTTTTAGAAATAAAATTCCAGCTTCATTCTTTTCAGGATACATTTAATTGCCCAAATGCCCTTTTGTAACAAAGGGAAATGCCATATAATTATTATTAGAGATTCAAACCAGAAATATCTGCTTAATCAAAAGGAGGTATTCTGTGTGTTGGGCTTTTAAATACAGTGATGACAATGGCAAATGATTAGCTAATTATGATAGGAAAATTATATCTAATCTCTACTGATTTGTGAATGTGAGGATGGTTAATTCTTGATCTGTGTCATTAATAACATGCATAGAGATGAAGCAGAGCTGCTTTCTTGTAATATTATGGCTCTTGCCCCACCAATTTCTGCTAATTCTTATTTCATTGAATTAAAATTGTTATTCCTAGTACAATCATTCACAAAAGGTGACCTAGAAATTGATTGTCCCCACTCCAGGGCTCTATATATCTGTGTAACAGCACGCTTGCCCCAAAGTCTCGTAGTCTCCACAGACGAGAGTACCAAAGAGCAAGTAAATTAAAATATCCGCAAGGTTAAAGTGCATGTGGACAGTTCCCAAATTAACTCAGTGCCTTTTAATTTAGATTCAACTTCTAAAAGTCTTTTCGTGAGTCCCATTTAGAGCTGACAGAAGTTGCTCGAATTATTTAGGCTTTTATTGTAAAAGTATTTTTCTTTTTTTAGTGTAAGCTGTACAGATACATAAGATTAAGCCATTAAGATGCTTAGAGTTCATGTTCATGCAAACCAGATCTTACCCCAAAATATCTGACCATCGTTAAAGCCACCTCTTCAAGTCCAGGAAACAGACCTTGTAAAGCATTTGTCTGACAGCAGAGTTTCTGCTCTAGTTGCCTGTTGGGAATTGCTGGGCAGGGGTGAAAGACCAAGAGGGAGAAATAACTAAAGAAACTTACTCCATGGGTCCAGAAAATGCGGCTGTATGAATCATAGAATGGTTAGGGTTAGAAAGGACCTTAAGATCACCTAGTTCTAACCCCCCTGAAACTCGTAAGGAGAATAATTTACTTTAAAGGCTGAGCAATTCCACAGAAAGGAGCATTTACATGAAAACTTCAATATCACTAATTCTGCAGAGGACCCCAGTAAATCCTATCAAGGACTGAGACATAGAATCATCACAGAATCATAGAATAGTAAGGGTTGGAAAGGACCTTAAGATCATCTAGTTCCATGGGCAGGGACACCTCGCACTAAACCATGTGGCCCAAGGCTCTGTCCAACCTGGCCTTGAACACCGCCAGGGATGGAGCATTCACAACCTCCCTGGGCAACCCATTCCAGTGCTTCACCACCTTCACTGGAAAGAACTTCTTCCTTATATCTAATCTAAACTTCCCCTGTTTAAGTTTGAAGCCATCACCCCTTGTCCTACCACTACAGTCCCTAACGAAAAGTCCCTCCCCAGCATCCTTATAGGCCCCCTTCAGATACTGGAAGGCTGCTCTGAGGTCTCCACACAGCTTCTCTTCTCCAGGCTGAACAGCCCCAACTCTCTCAGCCTGTCTTCATACGGGAGGTGCTCCAGCCCTCTTATCATCCTCGTGGCCCTCCTCTGGACTCGCTCCAACAGCTCCATGTCCTTTTTATGTTGAGGACACCAGAACTGCACACAGTACTCCAAGTGAGGTCTCACAAGAGCAGAGTAGAGGGGCAGGATCACCTCCTTCGACCTGCTGGTCACGCTTCTTTTGATGCAGCCCAGGATGCGGTTGGCTTTCTGGGCTGCAAGCGCACACTGCCAGCTTGTGTTCAGCTTCTCATCAATCAACACCCCCAAGTCCTTCTCCGCAGCACTGCTCTGAATCTCTTCTCCGCCCAACCTGTAGCTGTGCCTGGGATTGCCCTGACCCAGGTGTAGGATCAAGCAGCACAGACCTCAGCAAAGTGGGTAGAGGATACGAATAAGACTTCTTTTTTACTGCCAATTGCCAGTTTGTCTAAACCAAAGCAATTATGCTGCTTTTGCTACATCACAACTTTGCTCAAGTTATTTACATATCAGCCTTTCTTTTTATAATGGCGATTTGGAATATAAGCTAACAATTAATCACCGTAAAAGTGCACAAAACATGCAGAAAAGCTTCAGTTACTCCAAATAATCTGTTAAAACATTTTTTAGTATGTGCTTGTATCTTAAAAGTTTAACTTTCTAACCTCATTTTGGAACACATAGTTTTGTAATTGTAAATATTTCCTAGGGTAAAAAAACTACTTAGCATGCACCTATGAGTCAGTGCCTGTTGAGAACATTTCACATTTCTTCCTTATAATTTTTATTTTTAATATTTGTAGTCAAATATTCAGCTCAGATTCTGTGAAGTAGTTATACTGGGAAATTTTGAATGCTATGTCATTGATCCATCAACAAAAACGAGTTTCTATGCTTGAATACAAAAGCTTGCATAGTTTAATGCTTGCTTTTGTAGCTAAGTTTGGTCTATTTGTTGATCTCTGAGTCATTAAAGAACCTATATAAGAGTGACCCTGAGTTTGATTTTTCCATCAAGGTGCAGCTTAGTGTGAGTATCTCTTCTATCTAAATGCCATCAGCACCTTCCATAAGTCACAGTAGGCTAAATCTACTAAATTATTGGGCAGTATGACAGTGTTATACATACAGTCATCTAAGACAAGATTGTATTTCATGCGTGAAATGGGTAAGTACACACATAGGCCATGATCTTTAACAAAACACAGAAAAAAAAAATCCTGATGCTTTAGGTATTGAAGTTACAATAATGGAATGGGTTTTGTGAAAAAAATTGAAAATTACATTTTTCTCATAGTTATCATATGATCCACATTATGCAAGCAAGTTATCGAAAAGATCTTTGATGAAGATCTACATCATTCATGTCACAAGGCTGTGAATTAGAATTGTAACATTCTATAGTTGGAGGCATTCTGAAGACATTTCAAGTCCATCCTTTTTTCAAGACAGGATTGTATCTACATCATTTGTGACAGAGAATAAATGTATCTTCAGTTATGGACACTCTACAGCAGCCAGGCCAATTAATATCCCTGTTAGATTATCCTGACTACATTGTTTCTTATTCTAGGAACTATGGATATGGAGGAAAAATTATTCTCTTCTCAGTTCAGAATATTCTGTGTATCTGAGGACTCTTTTCATATATTTTATAAATCATTCATTTTATAACTTCACTTTCCTCAGCTTTCATCAATGATTTTGTTTTCTAGTTCAATCATTCTTCAAATCCTCAGTTCTCTCTGCAATGGACCCACATTTTTACTGAAATGTGAGGACCAAAACTAGCCATAATATTACAACTGATTTTTTTTTCTTTACTCTGGAGAGAGAAAGACTAATTTATCAGTGAGATTCAGTTTCAGATTTGACAGTAGGTGTCTTTTAGCATGTGCTAAATCATTCATATTGACAGTAGCAGCTAGGTATCTATTCTTAATAATGGGAGCATAAGAATGCAGAGAATGTGAAGACAGAGCTAGACACCTAAATTAGATGTTTTAATCTGTAGATTTATGCCCACAACACGAGCAGAGTGTGATCATCTTTACATGCAGTTCCATAACATCTGTCCTTTTTGTGCAAAAGACACTGTCCCTCATTTTCACCTTCAATTCACTGTAATCCTTAGATAATTTCCCAAGGAACCATGCTCCACTGCCATTTATTTTCTACATTAGAGCTGTGCAACTACTGTGTCTGGTATGCTGCACTTCTATAAATACCTTTTTTTTTTTCCAGGCCATTGCTCCAGTTTATCAAGATAATTTTGAATTATAATCCTATCATACAACACACTCAAAGCACCTTTCAGCCCGTGTCAGCTGCAAATTTAACAAGCAAACCCTATAATTTTTCAATCACATTATCAATGAAATAATCAAACAGCAGCAGACCCAGAAAAAAACTCCTAATGGAACATCACTCAGCATATTCTGATAACCAACCATTAATGCTAACTCTTTGAATATGGATATACAACAAGCTTAAATTTTACCTTTGTCCCAAAGGCCCTTGTAATCAGACAATATATAAATCTCAAGGAACATCTTCCACTAGTCTGAGTGCTCTGTATGCACCTGTATAGAAGTGCATCAGCCAGAACCAAGCAATGACTGTGTCCAGGTTTGCTACTGCTGATGACAGTAGGGTGATTAAGTCATCTTTCTTTTCCAACAATTATTATGTCTCAGTTTTCTGACTGCACAATGGCTGACACCTCCATGTGAAGATGCATGATGCTCTTACTTGTCTTAGTATGAGAAGGGCTCCTTGGGATCCTTCAGCATCATGAGGATTGGGCCCCTAGATGCTTAAATCAATAACATTACATGTAATAATAAAATTATCTGATTATTAATGTTGTTGTTATTTACTCATTAAGTGATTTAAGAACTGACATATTATGCAAGGGGGATGTTTTCTTCCAAAAAACAAGCTGTACTCCATGTGCCTATGCCAGAAGAATAATGCTGAGCCAATACTTGACTAGAGTTAGTTTATGCTTTCTTATACGACAGCTTTAAATGGCTCCTGGAGCAATAAATGAAATATGATGGAGAAATAAGTGACAAGTCTAGCTGGTCTGCCTAGCTGTCTTGTGTTCAGAGTGACCGAGCCTGTTGACTAAGCAGTGGGTATAGATCTGGCTGTCACCACACACAAAGAACTAAAGCAAAACACAAAAAACTAGACCCAATAAAAAAACCTGAACTTTTTTTGAGTAATTTTCATAGGATTATTTCTAAGAAGATGCAGTTTTCTTTTACCTCTTGAGGTAACAGTGGTAAATGTATGGTATAATTTTGAAAACAGATTTGTAAGTCAGATAACTCTGTATATATGGGTTAGCTGTAATCCCTACACATCTGCCAGGGTCTGAACTAGGAACGTGATGATGTTTGTTTAGTGATAGTGAGAGTTGATGAGCAAACCTATATAAAAATAAACTGTAAACTCTGGTCATTATTATTGAAAAAAAGGGTGAGCTCTTAACATAATTGGCATGAAATAACACTGCTAATATTGATAAGGCATTTCTAGATTTCATATGTGACAGTAGAGAGAGTTAAAATATGAAGTCTAAAGCTAAACTGCTGACAGATCTGAAACTTCATTTGCAGGGATGGTCTAACATAGAATAATACAGATGCTTTCCCATTTTTGTCTGTCCTGTGCCCCTTTATCTCGACTGCTTGTGAAGCAGCTTTGAACCACTTACTACAGCTTCTCAGAGCAAAAACTGGTACAAAGTGGATAAGCAGCTGCTTTACAAGTATCTGAGGCATCTCTGCAGTGATATATAAAAGAACCTTTGTAAGTGTCAATATTTAATCTGTCCCTAGTCATTACTGAGGACTCAAAAGACCCATGTTTGGAGTGGATTGAGTAGAGAGTTCAGCAGATTTTGTCAATAACTATACAATACACATCATCATTGCTTATCCACAATTTAAAAGGGTGTTCAGGCCCTCATGGCAGAATTGTTACCTTCCACTTACTTACAGATATGAAATTAGACCGTTTCAGTCATGCACTAAACAAATGGGTGTAGTTGGTCTAATTAATCACACTTCTTGCAACCTCAGATGTAGCTGCAGACAGATGTAGTGTCTGTATATCTATATGCATACATTTATGCACATGTGAACACATTTCAGAATCCACCCCTAATACCAAAGTGTTTGATTCATAGCAACTGTTACCGACATGAGTGATGAAAATGTAATTAGCTTGAGATTCCAACTTATGCCTTAACCACATTCAGACGATTTAAGTTCATTATTCCCCGATATTACATTTTTATAACACAAATTGGATGTATTACATACTGTATCCTGAAACCATTTACATTTCAACGAGATGAGATCGAAACATGCATACAGCTCCCTTTACCTAGTTCTCTCTATTGTTACCTATATATAATATAGATCTATATTTACGGAATGTTGTTAAGGTGCATGTAAGAATTTGCTGAATATTTTTAATAGAAAGTTTTCTTGTGAAATAAACACATTTTCAAAGGAGTTCTTTAAAATCTCCAGTGCCCTTCGTGTTTTTTCCCAGGCATGACATTCATGCTTGAATGAAGAATTCTATTCAACCTTCAGTCACCCACCTGATTGATCAGCTTGCTCAAAGCAACAACAAGAGGTGATACAGATCTAGTAAAGAAGTTAAATGACAGAAAAATCAAAGTTATAACAGCTCTTAGCTCCCTTGGCTAAGTGATTTGAGAGGTCAAAGCTCCTTGGCTCTGTTTAATAATAAGACATTTCATGTTATTTCTACACTTTGTACAACTTCGTGCTGTTCTAGATTTACTTCCAAGAGCTAATAGGTGACAAAAGAAACCTTTGAAAATAGTTGCTGTGGAAAAAAGCAAAAACCAAGAGTTAATATTATTATAACTCTACTTGCAAACATTATATTAAGTTCAGCAGCAACTTTACTTTTGAAATACTATACTGGAACAAATAATTTTCTGGGGGAGAATAATAATATCCATGCAATACAGACCTGAGAGACTGTTCATTAAGCTCACTCTGAAACTGGAGGGCTTTTACCATCAGTGCAAGTTCTACTGTTTCATCCAAGCTAATTTTGAAAGTTTCAAATAGTCGAGCTGCCAAACCCCCCTTGGTGACTCCCTTCTCGAGCTGAACAACTATAAATGTCAGAATACTGATATTTGAGCTATTTTTTTCCATTTCTGTGTTTCGTTGACTGTTAAAGCTTACACCTTTTCATACAAAGGAAAGGACTTCAATGCCCTAGAGATTCAAACTAGGAAAAGAAAAGCAAAAATGCAATATAAATAGAAGAAATCAAGCACTAAAGTCTATATCTAAATAGGGTGGAATGCAGTCTTTTTAAAAAAATTACTTAACTAGATCAAAATTAGGAAACTGAAAGCCAGGACAGGTTTTTGCTATTGCCTAAGGAATACCCAGAAACTTTTTAGGAACATGTGAGTTAGCACAAGACAAAATCGCTTGAGGGACAGTTCTAGTTTAACAATATTGAGAGTTAAGACCCACTGCCTGGGAACATTCCGAGGCACTGTTTAATTTACAGCTATGAATGTCATCACTGCATTCTTTTTGGTGCTCTGTGCTGTAGTAGAGGTCAGATTAGATTAGTTCATTCTCTTTACTGAATCTCAGATCTGGAAGATCACTGTGGAGCTGTCTTTGAAAGTCTGACCCTATCAAATAGCATTGTGAAGTGCTGAGAGCTTTACTCAGAAGAAAAGCCTTACTGAACAGAATCTGAAAAGAGAGACTTCAGAGAAAGGCAATTTAACAAAAAAAAATATGGCCTATATAATTGGTAAATCTCAAAATGCTGCAGCTGCTGGTTTATATGAGTTTTCTTCCATTTCAGCTGCTTTATCAGCGCTTCTTTTCCTTCATGCACCATTTGATGTACGAGGGCTGCATTTTTGATGTCAAAGTCATTGTTTTCCTTAAAATAAGGACAATTATTTACACAATGATTTCTTATGCTCCACCCTGAACCAGATGCTGGGTATCTGAAATGTCAGGTAACCTAATATAATGTACGGAAAATCAGTGAGAAGCTAAAAATAGCGGCTGTAGCTAGGATGCGGAGTTACACACCATGTGGACAGCTCTGTGGAAGTACTGTGAAATGTGTAACCCTGAGGATAGCACCAGGCTCTTTGTAAAACAAGAGGCATAGTCATAATGCTTAGAGATGTAGTTTTTATATGAAAGATGTGGAGATCAGCCTAAAAAAAAGGAGAAAAAACAAGGAACAGATTAGGGAGGAAGAGGTAATAGAGGCAAAATAGCAATTAGATAGCAAAGCTTTGTATTTCTGGCTGGCTTTGTCAGTGAGGTCAAGAATAAAACCCTGCACCATTCTCAAAGCACTTTAATTAGCTAAGTCTCTTTAATAATCTATGTAATGTTGTTCAATCCAAATACAACTGAGGGACCACTGTTATTATTACCATTATTATTATTATTAAACCAGTAAGAATACAACACATTGTTGAGTTACAAGATTAAAAAACTTTCAAGTTAATTACATGAAATGCAGTTTAGAATGCTGCAGACCGAAACACTTCTGCTGTGACAGAATTCACACAGGATTCACACAGAATTGAAGTTATTCAACCAGAAATTTTGGGTAATTTTAATAAATAAAAAACTTAATATTTAAACTAATTCTTAAAGAAGGTCTGTCTCCATCTGTTCCAATGCAGCTCTTGTACTAAAATCCTAATGAACATTACTGGACACGAGTTCTGAACAAAATATCACCACACAGAGCATAGATTATGTTTTAGATAAAATTTAAACCAGGACACAGAAAGACTGAGGTTTTTAATGCTCATTCTTGTTCTTGCAAACACTCTTGTACTTAAGAGCAATAGTAATCTCATTAACTTGTTGTACGCATGCTATGCGTGTAGGAAATAAGAGATAAGTACAAAGTAACACAAGGTTTGGTAAACGAAGAGATAAAGAAAACCAGAAATTCAGAATGGTCCCTTGTTTCTCAGCATCCTTTCAGGACAAGACTTTATCCATCAGGGACATCCCACCTGCTAACCCTGCTGCAAGCACAGAAATTGAAAGAAAGAAAAACTGTGGAGGCTTCATTCATAAAATTCAATAAGCTTGGCTAAGCTGAAAGGAAGCTTTTACTGCTCCCTCTATTAATTTCCTGGCTTTTTTTCTTCTTTTGTCATTGCCTCTTTCTGTGCACATGAGAAAATAGACTTTCAGCAAGAAGATGTTTTATCAACTAGTAAATAATACCAGATCCGCTGCTTTTACACCTTTGTACTTTCCCAGTTCACCTGACAAAAACAACTTGTACTTCTAGGTCTGAGTACAGTGACAGCGACAACCATCTACTCACAGATTTCACCAGACTGTGCTGGAAAGACTGTAACACACCTCTATGGCAGATCAACACATTGTTATGATGGGTGAAAGCTAATTGATGCCTAAAGTTCTTTAGTTTGTCTTCCTGAACAATAGAAATAATGTTCCATTTGCAAGACTATCTCAGCTATTGATATTTCTATGCCATTATAACAGTACAGTTTTCCATATATATCTGCTATTTTTACCTATTATTTTTACTGAGATAGATTTTTACTGATTATTTTTACTGATCTTACTTAAAGATCATAGATAAAGACAGAAAAAGAAAATGAAGGAAAGAGGATATCAGTTAAAAACAATGGGCAATAATTAGAAGTAATAGTCCTGCTTACTCCAGTTTCATACCTGAAGTCTTTTGTAGATGTCACAGAATAACCATGGTTTTGAGGACAAAAGTATTCCTAAATCTCTACTCTTCCGGGAGCTTCTGTTAGACAAGGGGAAAGTGTGAGGATAAATAGGAAAATACATGTTTGAAAATCTATCTACTGCATGGCAGGTTATGTTTATAAGAGAATATCCGAGCAGGAAGATGTCCTTCATTTACTGAGCAAGCATGGGATAAAGGTACATGCAAAAAGCCTGGAAAATTGAAGCACAGAGCTTCAACTTAATGAAAAAGAGCAGGGCAGTCAGGAGTTAGGAGCACATAAAAGGGAAATTGGTTGAAAAGATGATGAAAAAGATCCTTGTAAGAACATTTTGGATGGATGACAGCAAAAATTACAGTCTTTGTTGAGGCAGGTGAAAAAACAATATTGCAGCCTTCAAGTACAGAAATAAAGAGAGCTTAGATAGTTGTTATAGCCAGAACAAAAGCCTGTGACACATATAAATTAAAGTTGTGTTAATAAGGATGTGGTTACTCTTAGCTTGCCTTGAATCATGATATATGTATGACAAAATACTGTGAACAGCAGTAGTAGATGATAAGTATTTTCTAACTGTGGCATGGGCAAACACCAAGTTTAAGCACATACAAAATCAGTATGTGGGCAATGTGAGTAACAAGGGGGCAAGCAAGGATTTGTGTAGTTGTACTTCAAAGCCATGGGAAAGCATGTAAACAGCTTTCACACAAGTAAGAGAGTTTGCAAGACAAAGAAGAGAGAATAAGATAAACACAACGGACAGCAAATAGGAAGGACGCCATGTCCATTTAACAAAAAAATATGATTAGTAAAACCCAAAACAAGAAAAAGAGCCCTGGCAGCAGATGAGAGCCACCATCTACCCACAACAGGAGAGGGAAGAGTAGTATAAAACCACATGAATGTGCAAAGAAAATTTGGGAGGATGTCTGCTTTCGGTTTTTACTGGCTTTGTCAAAGAGCTTTCAAATCTGATCACCTTGACCTGGGAGACCAAGCACCATCGGAGGCTGTGGCCATCAGCACTACACAGCATCATGTCCATGCTAATTAGTATAGTAAGTGTTATAGACTAGCAGGTTTAGAGATAAGCTATTGTAGGGATTGACCATCAGCACAAAATGTGTTGTTAATGAATGAATCCTATGAAATTGTCTTTAAAATTTGAAGCTGATCTGATTTATCAGTCTTCTAAGAAATCCTCTTGCGGTGATCTCTAGTTTTCTAACTGATAAATACTTATACATTAAAAAAATATTCAGTTACAGTTCTGGATGCATCTTTCTAATCCCTGAGGATTGGAGGATTAGATGCTGATATTGACTTTGCACAGGTGATAAACAGAAGTTCTGGAGATACTAAGTGCTTATTCATGATACTTCAGCTTTGTTCACCTGTGACTATATGCTCCACTACCTTTGTATATCCAGTTGTCCAGACTGGGATTCTGATAGAACCTGCTATAGCTCCTAAGAGAGCTGGGTTTCCTTTACAACGAAGGTGGTAGACACACAGTTTTCCCTTTGATATGTATAAAACAGTCAATAGATGCATTCAGATCCAGGAGCTCAGAATTTAGTGGTTTCAGCTTAGGCATGAACACAGGGAGCGTAAAGCACAGTAGGGAATTTATTCGAGTTTGAGGATCAATAAAGTAGCACATGTAGGGAAAGAGAAGGAGAAAAAGAAAGGAGAAAACCCAAACTTTCAGATTTTCTGTAAATATATTAATGTATTAATACTAATCATCTGTATTCTTACAAGCAGAATTTTTAAACATGAGCTGGTGTTGCTATTAATGTTAACAAATTATTGAATTACAAGGTAGGGATTTGAAGAAATATGTGGTATGTTCTGGGTGCCAAACATGAAACCAAAGTTCAGACATATTAATAAGATTTCTAAAATATGAACTGATTTTGAATCTGTTCCTCCGGGGTTTGATTCAAAGCTTCCATTGATTTCACTGAATTCTGGACTCAGGTTTCACGTATCCAGTACCAAGAAAATAAGTCATTTTTCACAGTAAAAGGCCAAAAGATGGGATCATCTTAAGAGCAGAGGCGTGTTTTGTTTTTAAATATAGAGGAAAAAGAATTCACATTTTTCAAACTTCACCAATCAAATCTAATTATACAGAAGATGAAAGTTTCATCTTAGATGTTAATTTATTTACCTACACAGAACTATCTCTGCCCGTATTAGAAGCAATAATTAAGGACTAAAATACACTAAACAAGAGTGGTCACCTACATCTTAACATGTTAAAGTTGCATGGCAATGAATATGGCTTAGCAATAGATAAATTCTTGGACCAGTAATAGTGAACAAGGTGTGTGTGACATATAATTCTGTACAACCTTTATCTTTCTTACTAAATACTTCAGAAAGTCTGTTCGACTGTTTACTTGCTTCCTTGCTTTTTTAACAAAAGATACTATGGTAGGTTAAAGGAAACAGTAAATCTCTTCTTTGAGTGCTTTGTTATAGTTGCAAAATTCTGTTGCTTTTCCATGCTATTATCTCTCTCATCATTATCTCCTGGTTTATCCAGTTACGTTACAAACCTTTATAGTAAGGATTTTAACTTATTCTCATTTTCAATTTTTTATTTTTAGTTTTTCTACAGAATCTGAGACTTTCAGAAACTCATCTCAGTGTGAGTTCATAGGAACTACTCATTTAACCAATAATTGTTTCATATATAGTTTTGTGATAAATTGGTGATAAAACATCTTCATGATAAATTGTAATTCAGATACTGAAAAATTCTTCAATGTGCATAAAAACAGCTCTTCACAGAAATAAGCATTCAAAGTACAGCTACTGTTAAAGCAGAGCAGGACAAATTAAATGGGAAAGCATTCCGACCAGAGAAATTATCAGTAGAATTAATCAATCATTGCTTTAACTTGACTTGTTTATTATCCTTCCTTAATGTTTTCATCACCAAAATAAAGTAAAATAAGGAGACATTGGAAAGAATTAACTAAAAAAAGGTACTGACAATAGAGAGTGTTGAACAAAAATAGATTCACATGCACAAAACTCTCCCCATAGGGTTCAGAGCTGATGACATGCACATACCTTAAAACTACCTTGGGGCAACACAAAAGGGAAGGGCAGGGAAGGGCAGGGCAGGGCAGGGAAGGGAAGGGAAAAGAAGGGAAGGGAAAAGAAGGGAAGGAAAGGGGAAAAAATATCCTCAGCAGCCAGCTGCAAAGAGCAGCAGTGATGTCCCCAGAGGAACACCCTTCTCTGCAGTGCATGAAGTGCTGGCAATTAAGATGCCTTTGATGATATTGCTTGTTCTGGTTTATAATGCTGTTAGTGCCAAGTGGAGTATGTGTAATCAGATGCAGGTGCCTCATGCTAGTTGCAGTCATGTCCCATGAGAACCCACCATCGTAATGGTATTCGGGCTTGCAGGTGCGAGGCCATGAGCAGTAGGACAACTGCTTGAAACCACAAGGAAAGACACTGCCCAAGAGGCACCGAAAAACTGCCTCAATAATTAAGGGAAGAATTAAAGAGTCAGAAGCAAAAGTGAGGCTGCAAAACAGCAGGTGGAAGGCACTCAGCTTCACAAAGATGAAGGCACTTAGAACACTGTGCAACAAGGACTAGGATTTCACCATAGAGATCTGGGGCACCCCAAGATCTAAAAATATTGTATTATTCAATGATTAAAAAATACAGGATTTCAATAACATACTTTCCACTGTAAGAGGTAGAAATAAGCAAAATAAATCAGCCATAGTCACCTCAAAAATTGTTTTTATAGCTAAACCAAGTTAAAAACAAAGCTTCAGATAGATGAAGAAAAGTTCACATAGAGCAAAGCTGACAAACCTTAGTCTAGAGGCCTTGTGAAATCAGCGCAATGCTCAGGAATACTGTATTACAGGGCTGCAGAGTAACAAATGTGATACAGCTAAGAGCAAGGCAAATGTAATATATCATTAGAGGTATTTACTGGGGAAGTAAAAATCTATTAATGGCAGGGTGAAATCTCAGACAAGATAATTCCTGGGAAATGTGTGCAAATTCTTTTCAGTATGTTTAATAAATACTAATTGAAATGCAGAAAAAAAAAGCCTTGGGTAATCAAGTGAATGAAGAGCCTATATTGCATGAGTAAATGAGAAGATTTTGGCTTGATTATGCTAGTAAAACAAAAGCTAAGAAGGGATATGATTGCTGTCTATAAAATCAGGTTGGAGAGAAGGATGTATGAGGGTGCATGTAGCAAAGGAGGGCAGAAAATAGAGAGCTACCTGTGAAACACAATCTTGGCACAACAGCAAATGAAAACGATGTATTCGAAAATCAGAACAAAATGCCCAAACCTTGGGGCTGTGGCACTTGGGAACAGCCTTTCAGGAAGGATTACAGAGACAAGAAAATCCAACTTCCTCTGAAATGCCATTATATACTAGGACTTCATGGAACACTGCACTGGCCTCAGTGCTGCAGACAGGCCCCTCCAGTCCACAACTACTCAGCTCCTATGACAGAGGAAAGAATGACTTTTACAGTGGCAGCTAATGAGATTTCATGGAAATTAGTAATGAATGAAGAGTTGAGCAACGGGTCCCCATAGTAACAGGGCAGGTTTTAGAAAAGATTTATCTGATGGGAGTTAATGAACTCATTTCTGATGTTACCCTTTGAATTACTTTGGGTCGTAATACTTTTAAAATATTGCCTGGGAAATTGTTTGATTTATTTGGGTTTGGACTGCTTGCCTCAGTTTCTAGCTGGAATTAGAATGGTTTTTGTTATTATTATGTATTTAATCAGATTTAAATTTTAAAAAGATGAAATAAAAGTTTTAATGATTTTGAGTTCTAATGTTTCCGCATAAACACTTTTTTATTTACTTAAAATTACTCTTTGAGATTTCAGTAATTATATTACAACATTTGCATTTCAATTTTATATAATTTATGTATGTATACCTTTCTGACCTATCATGATAGTGTTTTGAACAGTCTATTCTATTTTATTCTGACTTTGAACTTTTTGAGAATATCTATTTGTTATGACCAGGTGACACAGCTAATCTTCTGTTCTTTTCAGGTCACTATGCTTCTTGACTTTGACACTGACAGAAATTAAAAGAAATTGGAATTTCAGGTCTAGTTAAGAAATATTCACTTAGGCCATAAGTTCTGTCACTATGCAATAATATCTCAAATCTTACAGCTAAACCAAAATCCAGATTTAAAAATAAAATAATAAAATAAAATAAAATAAAATAAAATAAAATAAAATAAAATAAAAATTCAAGTATAGGGTTTGTGAGATGAGAACTGAGAGACTTCGGTAGCGTTGTGTCCTGCTTCTGTCTGGGATAGAGTTAATTTTCTTCCTAGTAACTGGTACAGTGCTGAAGTTTGAATTTAGGGTGAGAATAATGTTGATGACATGCTGACATTTTAGTTGTCGCTGAGCAGTGCTTACACAGAGCAATGGCCTTTTCTGCTTCCCACACCATCCCATCAGCGAGTGAGCTGGGGGTGCACAAGGAGTTGGGAGGGGACGCAGCTGGAACAGCAGATCCCAACTGACCCAAGGGATATTCCATATTATATGATGCCATACTGAGCAATAAAACTGGGGGGAGTTAGCCCGCTGCTCAGGGACTGGCTGGGCATTGGTCAGCAGGTAGTGAGCAATGGCATTGTACATAACTTGTTTTGTATATTCTTTTATAAATATTGCTATTTTCCCTTCTTTTTTCTATTAAACTGTTTTTGTCTCAACCCACAAGTTTTACCTTTTTTCCCCCTTTTTCCCCCGATTCTCTCTCCCACCCCACTGTGTGAAGAGAGCGAATGGCTGTGTGGTGTTTAGGTGCTTGCCAGGTTAAACTTCAACATGTGGGATATGAAAAACAGAGGCAGACAGGCAGGGAAGATGCATGGTCAGACATTGATGCTACATTTTAATATGTAATGATCAAATCATATGAGTACTTTATGGTATACTTGCTTTTGGCACTGAATAGCAAATCGTATTTGGAGTGACAAACAGTATTACCAGTATGGGAAATAGTTTGATGTAGAGAAGAAATAATGTTTCAATTAGTGCAGAGCTGCATTCACACATTCTGATTTAATAAATAATGCATTTCCAATATAGTCATGTTGCCCTGTTGTAATACAGCTGCTATAATAAACTAATAAAAAATAAATAAGAATTTATCATACCATTTTAAATGACACGTGAAAACTCCATACTAAAATATCAACCTTCACATGTGACTTTAAAGCCAAATATCCTGGCAATTTAGTTTTACTGGTAATTTTCAAAAGATTAAGCACTTCTTTTTTGGAAGTAAATTATCAAATTGCCAATCCTTCATGACACAAATTTTTAATTTCCTTCACTTTTGATTTACATGCTTCTTAAAGAGTTTTTCTGAATACCTTTTGCTAGCATATACAATTAGTTTCCTGTATTTCTTGGTAAAAGATGCTTTCTGGTGTGGTAGATGTAAAATTGTATAAGAACATATAATACACCTCCCTTTTGTTGAAGCACAACTTGTTTAACCAAGGTTTTTTCATATTTTGTGGTTAAACTTTCATATCACAATACTATCCATACGGGTTCTAATTTTCAAAGTATGAACTCAATTTCTGCAAATTCTGAATCACTAAAAGTATCCAGGAGTTTTGCTATTTTAGCTAATTACCTATCCTTTTTTCAATTTTTTTAGTATTTTAGCTTCTCTTTAGATAAAAATAGGTTAGTGTTTCTCTAACACTAATTTCCCATTTAAAAATAGGAAATAAATAACAGGGAGATTTTATGAGTTGCACAAGATCAGATAGAAAATTTTTAGTAGAGGTGGAAAATGAAATTCTCAATTATTCTAACCTGCCTGTAGTAGTTATAGAATCATAGAATCATAGAATCATAGAACAGTTTGGGTTGGAAAAGACAAGATCATCCTGTTCCAACTCCCCTGCCATGGGCAGGGATGCCTCACACTAGACCATGTTGCCCAAGGCTCTGTCCAGCCTGGCCTTGAACACTGCCAGGGATGGAGCATTTACCACTTAGTTGGGCAGCCTGTTCCAGTGCCTCACCACCCTCATAGTAAAGAATTTCCTTATACCTAACCTGAACTTCACCTGTTTTAGTTTAAATCTATTCCCCCTTGTCCTATGAAAGGAAAGCAAATAATACAATATAAAGATATTCTTTTGGGGTTAAAGTTGTATTTCCCTTGCCCTACCCCTTATGCCATTGCCTCCTATCTCTTAAGTCACTGTGTTTTGCTAGGTGGAGAGATGATAGGGAATCCTCTCTAACCTGTGTCCTGTCTGCCTGACAGGCCTGTCCCAGGGAAGGCAGGGTGCAGTTCCAATAGTCTGTCTCTCTCTTGCACTCCCTGATACTCCTCAACCCACTCACCTCCTCCCAGAGCTTTGACACTCCATAGAGGAGTTAGTCTATATGGGTATAGATCCCTCAGGTGAACTCACTGCTGCCGGTAAGAGCAGGGCTCACCCTGCAGCCTGGCACTGGGGTGGGAGCATGTTCCAAGTGGAGCTCCGTCTGGGTACCTGTGTCCATCGTGGTGGATGCAGAGCTTAGAGAGGACATGGCCTTCTGCTGGGTGGTTACCATTGATCCCTGCTTGAGCCGGCGGCGTTGCAGTGCTGTCACAATGCCCTTCCTCTGCAGGATGCTGCTCCATGCTCTGTTTGCCCACCACGGTCACTGGCGCTCCCAAGGGGCTTCTTCTGCATATGTTGGGGCTTATCTGCCATTACTCCTGACCTGCCCAGGTACCATCAACTGCTGTTGTGGGAGCTGCCTGCTCCTAGAGGCTCTCAGCATCCCTCAGGTTACCCCACTGTGGACTGTACTGGAGTGCTCCACTGCTGTAGTGCCTCAGCTCACTGATTGCCTCAGGGAGGCTTCATTAAGGGAGCTCTGGAGTGCTTTCTTACTTATGAAGTATGTTCAGCCATGCCATCTATTTTAAATAATCCCATTATTTTTTCTCTTTTTCTTTCTTTTGTATTAACTTCTTTTTCTATCAGGAGATTTTATGGCTACTACTTTTATCTCCTAGGTAAACAAGAGGACATTTTATATGCTTCCTTTGCTTTGAGGTGGTCTTTGTGCTTAAAATTATCAATAGAACACTCTCAAGGTTGTATAAGATTAGATTTCTTACCTGAATAAAAATGCGACCCTAAACTACTTCTTTTTCCACCGCTTTTTGTTTCTTCCATTGGGAGTAAAACTGAATTGCAAACACAGAATTCCATTGTAACATTTCATGAAGTACGTACCTAAAGATCTTTTTGGCGACATGCACATGTCTGTAATTTCTTTGTTTTTCTTCCCAAGCAGCATAACCAGCAACAGAAACCTTTTCATTCCTTTATAACAATTTACCCGTTGCATGTTTCACCAAAAAGATAATTATGCAGTGTATTTTATAGTCTTATTATCAGAGCTATGACACAGGTTTCTGGAGAGACCCTTCATGACACTTTAATGGCACAGATTTCTGCTCAGGCACTCCATTTCCCTGTTAGCTTTAGATGGCTATTTATAGCTGTGCTGTTATCTCTGTACTGCCACGACTACACAGCTATGAGCAAATAAAGCAGTTCCCTCAATGCCATGTATGAAATACACTGTAATATCCCTGACAATTGCAAAAAGATAATTTTTGGTACCTAGGTGGTTAAGACCTGGAGTAATGCCACAGAAGAGATGAAGGCATACAGATATGTCGTTTCTCTTGATTTTGTTAAGAGTTTTAGTGACTTGGCCATGATCAAAACAAAGTAGTGCCAGTGGTGAGAATAAAACATGATATCAGAGTTAAGGCAACTTTGGAGAGAAGTGACTTTTGTGGCAGTACAAGTATAACAGGCGATGAAAGGGAATGCCAGCCCATGCTCTGCCTTATAGCATCAGAATGGTTAGGGTTGGAAAGATCTTAAGATCACCCAGTTCCAACCCTCTTGCCTTGTGGGATTTGGATCAGAAAGGCAAAGGGGCAGCTGCATAGGCAAACATCAGAAAGGAGCAACCAGGAAGGTGCTTGTGAGCTGGATGCTGATCGGAGACGAAACCAGGAACAAAGGGGGAGGTAAGGACAAACACTGCCTTAAATTATAGTGGAATACGCATAATTCCTCTTACCAGACATAACATTTAGAAGGGTGTAAGTAAGATCACAGTACAGGCAGCAACTAACTTGTCATTTTTCATTTGTCTTCATCTGAAGCTCTTTTTAGTGAATGCTGTATCCCTACTAAAAGTGATGCCCCATTTGATAAAGCCTACATGGAAAAGGATGGACAAGACTTGCTGAAGAAGCACAAGATATGGGTGTGTTTCACACTTGAAACTTAAACGAACCAGGGAGGCAGCTTTATTCCCACCAAAGTCAAAGGGAATTTCACACCACCACAATTGTTAGCACAGTAGAGGTGAAGACTCACCCTCACTCCATGTCCATGTGGTGGCAAATGCCTGCATACGAGGTGTCCCTGGCCAGTACCAAGCATAGCTTTAATTGTTCTGGTTTTCTTTTGTGTTTAATGTACATATTTTTATTCTTTAATTTTAAGCTTAAAAGGAAGAATTTGGGATCATCACGTTTATTTTCAACAACTCATCTCAGCACTGACTGAAACTGAATAGAATCCAATTTGTGATGCTTTTATTCTCCTAACAACATCTTTGCAGTGAAAAAAACCCAATATGATGAGTGATGCAAAGGCTGACAGTGCATAGATACAAATACCTGAATCTATTTGACCAAAAGATATGTATGAGAGAAAAAGCGATTTGTTCATGATGTATGAGATGAATATCCCTGACCCCAAGAAACTGGGGAATGAGAATCAGATGGTGATGATTAATGTTATGCAAACTATTTTACCAGTAAACCAAAAGCAGTGGAAATTGCTTTTCTTGCAGATGGGGCAGTTACGACAAATCAGTTTCTTTTTTTCTATTCTTTGAAGTCTTGCATATTTCTTTATGAAATGAATGAAAAATAAAAAGAAAAACAAACAAAACCCAACACTATTGTCTCTTCCTAGCTCAAACTCCCTATTGGTCTTTTTGGTATAAGCAAAATTGTGAGATTCATTGCATTGAGAAAGGATTAACTTAGAATTAATGTGGATGCTTAATGTAATTCCACTTTCTTCACTCTACTAGTAGAATAAAATAATCGGAAAAGGGCTCTAACAGTAGGAAATAAATCAATATATGGGAATATATTTGAAGTTTTCATGCACTCATGTTCTTTTCCTTTAAAAGAAAGAATATTTTGCCATTGCTAGACAGGGATCCTCAGGAGGGTGGCTGAATGGAAGGTAACATAAATGCTTTCAGATATCTGAACCTCCAAACATTTGATTAATGTTGATTCATGCCATGAAAAAATGCTTCCTCATCTGCCAGTGCTGCTGCTATAAAATAGGTCCGTAGTACCTGGATTCCTTAGAAAAAAATACCCTTCCACTGTATTTACCTAGCTTTTCCTTCAGGAAGAAAAGAGTGAAGATATATAAGCCAGAAAGGACCACCTAATGTGACAAAAGGATAAGATCATTTTAGGGTATTTTCTACAGATCTCCTGAGTGAATTTTTTTGCATGCTATGTGAATGTGTGGTAGAAATGCTGTTTCTGTTAAAAGCAAATATTTGTGTCTGCCTCAAATTGTTACTCAATGAGAAATCATATACCTCCCTCATTGCCTGTATTATGTTTTTACAGTAGAAAACAGCAGTGGAAAATGACTATTGATTTGTTGCACAATTTCTTCTTGCATTTCTGCTTCATCACATTTATATACTACATAACCTGTGTGTGTATTCCTTCTTGGGACATTATAAAACTTCTATATCAGTTCTTTCTCTCAGCCCCAGAGCAAAATTCATCAGCATATTAAACAAACAAGCCAGTGTTTCAAGTAGATTCACCTTCCAAGGGATATCTGTAGGGAATACCAACATAAAACATACTCAGATGGTCTAACTCACCATAGTCTACTTAATGTTGCAGCTGTATTAACTTACAGTAGGTGGGTATGTTTTGCCTACAGACCATCAATAATGTTTATTTCCATGAAAACACAGCTAGTCCCGAAACTGTAAGTAAGACAGTTTCTAGTGGAAACTGCAGCTTTCTGAATTGCTTAAGTCAAATGGTCCTATTTGCTAGACTGGCTTATTGCAACAGGATTGTGTTAAAATAAATTAGATGAAAAAAATCTGAATGAAGATACGGTGCAAATCTCATAAAGTCAGCATAAACGTACCACAGATCAAGACAATTCTTTTGTCAATGGTCAAAGAGGAGCAATCATTGACATGGCTTATCTTCCTCTTCTTGACCCTTCAAGATAGGGTGATGCGAAGTGAAAAAGAAACTGGAGTAATGATATCAACAGATCATGGTTGCTATCTGAGCTAGAGCTGATAAATGACCTCAGTTTTGCCAAGCTTCCCTCATAAATGTGTATTCCTCAATATCCTGTTTTAAGCACTTCTTTTTGGGATCCAATTATGTGTGCATAAGTATCAATGAAGATGGTAATATCCCTGATTCACCTCTGGGCTTGGACATCTAACTTAAGTGCAATATTGACTGCCTGGGCATAAATGACGGGAATCTTGAACACTGACACCTGTGACCAGAGCATTGAATACAACTCACTTTTTACACAATGGCCAGGCATCTTTCCCTGTCCCAGGAAAAGTTACTATAACTGGCTGATACGAGGACTCAGATCCTCTCAGTACATGTGAGGAACAGCTTAGATGTATTTGTTGTTTTCTTTTGTAGAGGGTAGTCAGGAGAACCCATAAATTCAGAGATCTTGAATGAGTCTATGGGGGTGTGTTTGCAGAAAGTTGTTCAGAAATAGGATGATCTGGTCATTCACAAAAGCACAATGGGATATATGTACACAACATAATTGCTCAAAAAGGAAGTCCCTTAGTAACATGCTATGTAGGCTTCACAGCAGCTTCTACTAAATGAACCCAGGGAGAGTCAGCAAGAAAGAAAGGGTTGGATTTATGTGAATCCTCTCTAGATTTATAAATTTCTCTGGATTTATGTGAATCCTCTCTAGCATCTAGCCCTGGAGGTCTTGTGAACATTGTAAGGAGGATGGTAGAAGGCTCTTTGCAACCTTAACATCTTTGCTTGATCTTCCATGCAGGAAACAGCCGCTGTATGGACCAAAGGGGCTCTGAAACTTTGCTGAACTTTTCATACTAAAGTACTAAGATTTTGGAAGAGGAAGTGCTGCCCCATTTCCTCCACCTTAGCTCCTGTTACCAATTTTTCCTAAAGGCTTATACTGAATCCTCTGAAGCTTTTCATGGAGTGGTGAAAACAGTACCCTCCTCCATTTCTGCAGTATCTTTCAAGCAACATCCTCTGTTTCTGTCTGTCTAGTATCTAGGTAGTAGACCTATATATCAAGTATCTATCAAGGCCATCAGAATGCTTTTGAGTGGAAGAAGAATATTAATTTTAGGTACTTCACAGACATCTGAGAAACTGAAGAAGTTGCTGTAGGAACTGAGCAGGGATTTGATTTTCAGAGGTTCTGATCTTCTGCTCAGGAATTTGGAGCCTTCAGTGCCTCTAATGAATTTTATTCTAAACTATTTTCATCACAAAGTCTACGGCAGATAGCAGAATCATGATCTTACGGTCCCTCAGATGCTGTGAGTGCAAAACTCCACTTGCCCTTAGCGAAGTCTACAGGATTTTTCTTGCTCACACAAGGGCAGAATTCAGATGTAGGTATGGAAAGAGAAAGATAAGGAAAAATTTTTATCAAAATACAGAAGATGCTTTTGGAAGAGGTGGTCCTTCAATGTGCTTATTTCTAAGCACTGAATTTCTGTTTCTCCTTAAGAAGGTGTAGAAAGAGAAAGCTCTGACTTTACTGGTCCAAATTCAATTGGGGATTGTATTTGCCTCTTCCACAGCTGCAAGCAAGTGCATCTGAAGTATTTGAAGTATATTAATGGATTAGTTAAGACAGAACACAGTTGGTACTAAAAATACAAGCAAAAGCCTTTTTCCTACATAACGTCTAGGCAGATATATTAAGTTACTAAAAAACAAGTGAGACACAGAAAAACGCAAACTTAAACATTTAGCGTCCTTGAACAATATGCTTATTGCTTATTAATTATACTGACGTGGTATTACTGATTAGTTTAATAGGAAACATCATGAATGAAATTATCAAAAACAGGAACCTAGAATAAATCCCTCAGCTATCTAGTTTTCTATACATGAATAAAATAAAAAGATTCATTCTGGGCTAAAACATGTATGGCAACAGGATGATAGTAAAATCTACTGTATGGCAATCTACTGACAGAAGCATTTGAAATGTGTCCTCTGTCTATTATATCATTTCAGCATATAGAATCATAGAATCATAGAATCAGCTAGGTTAGAAAAGAAACAAGAAAGGGTAGAGAATGGAAGACAAAATAGAAGTTCTGATTTCCTGGACAACAGAAGAATAACAATGATATTACATGCAAATAATTTCCTTCTGAAAAAAAAACAAATTTAAAGAAATAATTATTTCCCAACTGCTCTTAGTAATGATGGACCATTCTGTTTATTGGTGTTAATAAAACAACATGACCATCTCAGCATTTAGAGGCCTTACACTATTAGTCTTCCCTAGAAGATCAGTTCTACAAATGAAACCTGAAAAGACTCTTTGTTAGAGATAAACAACTGTTAGAGATACCTGACAGTAAGTACAAGCTGAAGACATAAATAGCTAATTTACTTGAGCTAATTTGCAATTAGCTAAAGCAAGGAAGGGATCAAAGGTTTGGATTAAATTGGAAACTGGCAAAGAGTTTCCAAATTCAACTGCTGGAATTATTTAAATTTGTTATTTAATTTTCTTTGGGGTAGGAATCAATCAAAACTTAGATATTTTCATATTCATGATATGATTTGTGGATAATTAGTATCACGTTTAAGCAAATAACAGGCCCCCCATATTTAGCAGAAGAAGAGATTCAGGAACCTCAAAGTGAGCAAAACTTTCTTAGACTGTGAGGAAGAACTGGAACAGGAAGCACACGATGTGTCTGAAATCCTAACCCTTCAGGGAGTTTTGACTTCAAGAGAAGCAGCTATGTTCCAACCTTTGAATTCAGTCTTCAAAGCGGGTGTCTATAAGTGTTCCCTGGGAGGAACAAACTAAATTAACTCCTGAAAATGCAGAGAAAAAGGTGTTGCTGATGCTTGGAACAGCCAAACAGAGTGGGACTCGGACCCTCCCTAAACTGGGCACTTCTGTTGGTAGCTGCGGATTAAAAAACGAGTCGTATTTTATGTTGGGGATGGGAGGTACTAGCCATTCATACCTGCTACTTGCTTTGTTTCTAATTGTTCACGGGAGTAAGTCCCAAATGTGCCTAAAATGGGCAGGCCATTTTACATAGATGCTTTTCATTAATCATAGAATAATAGAATGGTTTGGATTGGAAAGGACCTTCAGATCACTCAGTTCCAACCCCCCTGCCATAGGCAGGGACACCTTACACTAGACCATGTCGCCCAAGGCTCTGTCCTTTTTATTTTGTTATTTAAATGTTATAACCCTGTAGACACACTTACAGGAGCAAGTCCTTTCTGATATTGAGACAAGTCTCTGTCTAATTGTGGGATCTCAAATGAATAGGAAGGGTTACCTCTTCCACAGTGCAGACTTTTCCATGTAAAACGAACATAAAGTTTCGGGACAAGATGAATTCAGATGGACAAGCTCTCTGCTATTTTTCAAAGTAGAAGGCTATCATTAACAAACATATAATTTTTAGTCTCATTTCCAAATCTATTTTGTCAACAGCAAGAAAGCCTCTGTTCTGTTTTCCAAACAGTCCCAGACCACTGTAATTTCTTCCATCTATCTAGACCTGCAGCATAATCCCAGTTCATCAAAACACATGTTCAGTAGATAGCCCAATTGTACTGTTTTCACAGCCCTTTCGAAAACTTAAAGCGTAGCAGTCTAGGTCTCTCTGAGCAGTTATTTAACAAACACATTTTATCTCTAAATTGCATGCTATCTGTGTTGCACACATTAGCATAAGGAAATAAATTTGCAGCTTGCTATATTAAGGGCATATTGCTAGAATGATATTTACTTGTGGGACTTTCCATTCAGACCAAATCATTCTTTCATACTATCAAAAGAAAAAAAAAAAAGAACAGTGTCTTTATCAGCTGGAGGTGGAGTGAGAAAAACACCCAAAACAACAGGTGTTAAAATTTAATTACTTTTTTGCTGTACTTACAGAAATTGTGTGCCTACCACATTAAATTCTAATGAGCTATTAACAATTACTGCCAAGCAGCTAGAAGCACAGCATCATAAAATGGTTTGGGTTGGAAGAGACCTTAAAGCCTGTCTAGTTCAAACCCCCCTGCCACGGGCAGGGACACCTTCCACTAGAACAGGTTGCTCAAAGCCCTGTTCAACCTGGCCTTGAACACTGCCAGGGATGGCAGCCACAAACTTCTTGGGGCAAACTGCCAGTGTCTCACCACACTCATTGTACAGAATTTCTTCCTAATATCTAATCTAAATCTACCCTCTGTCAGTTTAAAGCTATTCCCCCTCATCCTACCCCTACATGCCCTGTAAAAAGTCCTTCTCTAGCTTTCTTCTAGGCCCCCTTTAGGCATTGGAAGCTGCTCTAATGTCTCCCTGGAGCCTTCTCTTCTCCAGGCTGAACAGCCCCAGCTCTATCAGCCTGTCTTCACAAGAGAGGTGCTCCAGCCCTCTGAGCATCTTCGTGGCCCTCATCCGGACCTGGTCCTCCGTATGTGGGGCCCTGGAGATGGATGCAGTACTCCTGGTGGGATCTCAAAAGAGCAGAGGGGCAGGATCACCTCCTTTGACCTGCTGGTCACAATTCTTTTGATGCAGGCCAGGATATGGTTGGCTTTCTGGGCTGCAAGCACACACTGCCGGCTCATGTTGAGCACCTCGTCAAACAACAGTCCCAGATCCCTCTCCTCAGGGCTGCTCTGAATCCATTCTCCATCGACCCTGTATTTGCGCCTGGCATTGCCGTGGCCCAGGTACAGGATGTTGTACTTGGCCTTGTGGAACTTGATGAGTTTCACACAGTCCCACCTCTCAAGCCTGTCAAGGTTCCTCTGGATGGCATCCCTTCCCTCCAGTGTGCCAACTGCACGACACAGGTTGGTGTGCACACAGGCTGCACTCAATCTCACTGTCCATGTCACCAAAAAAGATATTAAACAGCAATGGTTGTCCTTCAACTTGCCAATCTCTTATTTGTGGCACTTAATTTAAATGGTTAACTTAATTTAAATGCTTACCTCTGCAGGCACACAAGTCACTCATGTTCCATACACCATGCTTTTTATGGAAAAAAATAGTGGTATAAGGCTGTTTAGGTGTTGTTAGGTTTTTAAGGCTGTGTCCTTAATTCAGGACACATTCTTGAATTAAGATCTGTGAACTGAACGCAACTCATGCATCTTCATAGCCCACACAACTTGGGCCAAAACTGTAGGAAGTTACAGTGGAGTTTATCACACCTTGCTCTGGTGTTTATGCATGTGTGTCTGAGTAGGTCATCTTAAGCTCCTTCTGATCAGAGTAGAGAAATTTCCTGAGGTAGTTATCTCTACATTAAATATTTACTGATGACTAAGCTAAATAAAGGCTGGAGAAAGGTATGAAGCCCAGAAGGAGGTTGTTTATCTGCAGATGCTGTCTAACTGATCAATGCTGGGTAGCTCTTTCGAACATGAATACAGGAAGTGGTGTAGTAGAAATGCAGAATGACATTATGACATATAGGAATAGATTAATTTCATACTTTTGAATGCAAGTGATTCAGTTTCTGTGATTCATTTACCAGATGAATTCTCTAAGGTAACAACAGGAATCTCCTCCTGAATGCTTCACTTGCCATGTGAATTCTAAAGCCAAGTTTGGTGTTACAATCATTGCATAATTTTTCAATATTTTTACATTCTTATAGAACACAGTACAGACTACAAAGTTTCAAATAGGGTTGGAGAATCCATTTAAACTTTATTTTATTTGTAATATCCATAGAGTTATCATAAATCCCAGATGATCTCTTTCAAACCAGTGAGGGAATTCAGTGATTACCAACCGTGCTGAATTAAATTTACATTTATATTTTAGACATTAATTTTCCTGCAGTCTCAGATTTTCAGTGTACACTATTTATAAAACAAAGTTCTTTCAACTGAAAATGTTGACTTCTGAGCTCAGAGAAATTAAGACATGTCCACTAACTCTATTCCTCCCTGAAATGTAATTAAGTGTTCTTTTCCTAGATTGAATGATTCTTGGGACTAAACACAAAAGGAACTGCCGTATTTAAGCCTTTTTATTCTGCAACTAAGTTGACTGCTGGCTTTGTTTCCTTTAGGGAATAAATAAAAACTAGGGAGTATTTCTAAAATAGATAAGCATGAGATCAGAGAACTATCATTTGCACTTACAGGTATAAAAATTCACATTAGTTAATGCAGGTATGATAAGTAACCCAGTCTATGCAGTCCTGTGTTCAAGAGGGAAAAACACACAATGTGCTCTTGTAGGTATAATTAATGATGGACCTTTTAGCAAACATCTGGGCTGAAATGCCGTGAGTTACAGAATGAGTGTAGTAGTATCTACAAATTCCAGCCTTATTTTAAGACAAGGTCAGAATCTCCTTTACAATTTGGATTTGTTCCCAAAACACCTGCCTAGTTCTGTACCACATCATCTTATAAGGACGAAGTAACTAAAAGAGAACAGCTGAGTGTCCTTTACATAACAGAGAATGTCCTTTGGTTATTGCATCCCAGCAGGTTATTTTGTTTCTGTACATGTTGTGAGGGATTAAGCACCAACAGGGAATTTAAAATTATCATAAATTTTATTAACTCTTGTGGTCCCACTTTCTTTGAGATGAGTTTCTGAGATGGGAACAAGTCTGAGGTGAAAACAAATAGAATCATAACTATGTTAGAACACAGCAACACTGATTTATTCTACAATTCTTTTGCATTTTATGCTGTAGAACATGACTCCATCTCTGAAGTGGTAATATCAGAAAGGTCCTGTCTGTTTGAATTTTTACAAGTGGGCTGTATGGATATATATATAATTTTAGATGTAGAAATAGCTACTAGCAAAGGAGAAGAAAGGTACATGCCAAGGAGCTGGTGTTTGGAAGTTTCCCAAGGACTGTCAGTCCTTGTGATTAGTAGCTGTGTTTAATGTTCAAGAGCTGATGAAATCAGCACACCAAGAGCCTACTCAATCTGTACAAGGCCACGGGCACCCAGAAGTATCACAGCTGGGTTATAGAACTCAGGCTACACCCAAAGGGAAAGCAGCTGTGTATGGAGAATACAGGGTTGTATAGACAATTGCTAAAACAAGGACCTCTGCAGGACACTTTCTAAAAGCTGAAACTGGTAGCCACTCTGTCAGCACAAGCCTCCACTTCTGAGAAGGCAGTTGCTATCGTCAAGTTGCAGTTGAGACTGCTGAGACTGCAGCTGAGCTACAAATAAATGGATGTGCTGTGTTATCCACTAGTTATCCACTATTAATAATAACAGTTTAGCTCTATTAATAGCAGCTTAATGAAAAAAGGTTAGATTCCCAAATGAGGAAAAGGGAATTCACTCAATCTCCTTCATACTTAAGACAGGCAAGAGGTAGTACAGCAAGTGGGTAAGGCACTGTGCAGGATAACAGAAAATTGGCTTCTACATGTGTGCTCTATGCTGGCTATGTATGCAAGTAGTTACTAGAAAACTTCATATCAGAATAATCTATAGCTTAATAGATAAGTCACTTTTTGGGGTGATCTGGGTTGAAAGCCCTGAAAAGAAAGCCCAGCCAAGATTCCTCTAGTCTGCTTTTCTCTTGGACATGGACCAGCTGGGAGCACAGGCACAAGAGCGAGCTTATTTGCCCAGATCCAGAACAGTATTCTGGTTTGCGAATCCAGACCTCATCTGCAGCACCAAAAAAGTTCCCTGAATATGAAGTTACATGTATACACATGTTCTTTGATGACAATGTTGATTCCAGAACTTTCTTCCCTGCACGACTGAACATCATTTCATCCATGTTATGAATTGAGTTGTGGGCTGTAAAATGAATTGCGGAGTTTGTTTAATAATAAAAAACCCAGACCCCCATCCCAGAAAGTGTAATGCTCCCAATAATGAGGTGAAAATTGAAAGTGAATCTTGATTGTAATGTAGTACTGACAACTGCTGCCCTAAGGCCTTGGGTACTACAAATACCAGAATACCAGCAATAAAATAAACTTTACTAGTTTGGAAATTCTTTTGTCAACTCTTGCTGCTACTTTATAGGTACTACTTATCTCAGAAAATAATAGTTGTTAAAAGTCTGCCCTGTTTTGTTTCCTTTTTAAGTGACAATCTGATCTGGTAGCAATTGTCTGATGGAATGTTTGTCCAAGTGTAGCATTAAATAAGCCAGAGCTTTTGACATTGCTCAGTAGAAACATAAGATACAATTTGTGTCTGGAGAAGCTGCTGTGCACAGTTTGATGCTTACATGCCCCAACAATGACACAGATTCAGTCAGTAATGGAGGTTGGCAATAGTTTGGAAGATGGCAACAGGAATTCAGTGCAACAGAATGTGCTGATGGCAGCTTGCTGCAAAATTAAATGCCCTGGTGCCTGTACTGACATGATCCAAGATGTACAGTTCAAAGGCACAAGCTGATCTCAGCAACACCCAGGTTTGGACTGATGCAGTCACTTGGTAGCATCATTGGCATTTGGCTCGAGGCTGTTTGCTGTTCACTGGAAGGACTTCAGCACCTATTAGAGTGATCCTGCATTTAACTAGCAGAAAAATGCCTCAGCTGTTAAAAGAATGAAACTTCTAAAAGCATGCTACTATGAATCAGGATCGTTCCAGCACTAGCTGGGCATTTAGAGTTCTCTGGTGTGTGCATTATTGGCATCATAGAATCATAGAATCATCCTGATTATCAGTGTCTACTTGGCTCATTTATCTGTGGATATAAATCTGTGTGCTTATGCTGAGTACTCACTGAGCATTCAGGAATATTTCAGTGCATAAAATGTGGCTAATCATTTTTATAAGGTTAAAAGACCACTTCAAAATGAATAGCTCACTTCACCAAACCATCATTTTAAAAATAAATAAAAAAAAAAAAAAGCAAATTTCCTATTAATTCAAAATATCCACTGGTCAGAAGCTTTCCAAACTGTGGACTACACACTTTGTTCAGATATTTATGCTGTGCCCATGTATCTGAGGATTGGCTATGATTTACAGGCAGGACGACTTACAGAGGGCTCACATGATTTCCATCCCCAGATGCCTGTTCCACAGCAGGAACAGCTCAGTTACTCATGTGGCTGATTCTGAATCACTTCACGTTGCTACAGTAAGGAAAAGAAATGCTGTGTTGGCTTCTGCCAGTTTGTACAGTATAAAAATGGAGGTGCTCCTTCACAAGCAACAAGTAATGTAACTATTACACCTGGAAGGAGGGTGCGTATAGCCATGTTAAAGCAGCAATATGTGAGAAAACATCTGGGTGCACAGTTAGGTGGCCCACGATGCTTGGCTTTGATCACCATTTGTGAGTCAGGTGTATGTGGAATAGAATTTCCTACAAGAACATGACATCTAAGATCCCAGGTCCAGAATATCCTTTTTCATTCTCTATACTAAAAAACACCAAACAAAAAAACCCAAACCCCACTTCCTCAACCATTGACAAGAACAAAACACCCCAGCCTTTTCAATATTAATTTATTGCCATAAGAGGGTAACTAATAATTTCAAATTGATATCATCCCAGAGGGTAGGAAACAAACTAACTGATCCCAGAAGCAGGCCCAGAGGAGGACCAGAAAGATAAGAGGCATTGGTGTCTGCAGAGCTGTTTCTCTCACAGATTCTCACTCCTCTCCCCCATATCATTGCACAGCACAGCGGTGCTATCAGTGTCACTGACAGGCTCAGTTTTGGCAAGTGGCAGGTCCATCTTGGAGCCAGCTGGAACTGGCTCTGTCCAACATGGGGGAAGCTTCTGGCATCTTCTCACAGAAGCTACCCCTGTAGCACCCCCACTACCAAAACCTTGCCACTCATACCCAGTATATTATCAGCGGTGCCTGTGGATGTCTCTTGTTTGTTGGTACCCAGCTGTACTTCTCAAGGGTGCTGCTGGTTCACAGGCCTAGCTCCTAGGCTCACGGTCTCCAGGATGGCAGGCGTTTTCTATCAATATTTTTCGGCAAATGTTTTCTCCTGTTCAGTAATTTTCCTTTTAACCTGGTTACCTTTATGGCTGCTTCCACCAATCGTTGACATAAAAAGCAAAAGTAAACATGTAAGGGAACCCCCAGATATTCCTACACATAATATATTCCTACACATATAATATTCCTACACAGCTCTAATAAGAGCAGAAAATCTTCAGTTTATGAGATTTTTTCTTCTTTTTAAAATAAAGCAGAATGAAAAGGGTTGAAGAGGAAATTTTCTCTAACAAAAGCATCCTTTAGCTGAGATTAATGTAGTCTTTGAAGAAACATGTAAGAAGTTGATCATGATGCAAATGAAGTGTCTTTTTCTGAAAATGCTGACATCAAAAGGACATAAACTGAGAGAGCACTATTTCTGACCACGAGCTCTGAAGTGGACATCAAGGAATATTGACAGCTCAGGGGTGGTTTAGCATGGTCGCCCAACAAAAAAAGGCATTAAATATTATGTGTGGTGGAAAAGATTTCTTCGCCCTCCTATTCATTAATCTTTTGGCACTTTGTGACTCCTAGGAGAGCATATCAGTGTTCAAATCACTAACACTAATGCAACATTTAAAAAGGTTGCTGGGGAAAAGTGAAACAATACTCAATACAATTCACAGCATTATCCATCATGCCATCAAATGTTAACATTTATCTTTCTGATTTTGACACGTTCTCCTCTGTGCAAAAGACAAATCACACATTCTGCAAACTACTCAGTCTTCTAGATTATGAAAAATAATCATTCTGCTCTTGTTCCTTTTCTTGAAGCCCCAAAAGAATGTTAGAAAGTGGATGACCTGAGAGCAATGTTATATCCCAAACTGTGCCCTCAGAGACTTAATGGCAGAGTGACAGAAAGCTGGTAAAATTTCTGATCCTTTGAAGGCAAAGAAAGTTTTATCATACAACTGACTGCAAATCCAGAAACTCAGTTTCTAAAATTTTACATTTGAATGAAAGCACCAAACCACAGCTCTCTATCAGTTTTCTTTGTTGCAGACAGGAAATTGGCAGTGTGCTCAGAAACATCTTTTTTCCATTTACAATATTTCCTCTAGAAAGCTATTATTTTGGTATTCGTTATACCTGAGGTATCTGAACGTGAAAACCTTAGACAAAAAAAGGGTAGCAACTGTAGACAACTAAAAAGATGAGACAGGAAAACAGAGCAATCACTGATACGTTGATTACTGATGGTGACGGCAGGGTAGGATCTGAACAACAGATGACACAGTGACCTGCAGTGATGTAAGACAAGTGGCAGGCCAACGTGATATCTAGAGGATACACCATGCAAGAATATTAGAAGACAGAGCACTGACTATCCTACTGTATGTTTCTGCAAGACCATCTGCACTGTCTGTTAAGCTTCCTCTAATTAATTAATGAAATGTACTAATTGTGCACACGTGCTCTCCAAGGCAGATGTGTTCCTGCATGCAGTTATGTATTTATGTGTAACAAAATGACCTGAAAAAAAAAAATCTTTCTTTCTGTGAATCAATTTAGTTGGTATCTAGTTACTATCAAGTAGTGAGATAAACAGTAACAAATGGGAAGTTCAGGTGTGGTTAAATGATACTGTGATTTCAGTCACGTAAAACATTACTGGCTCTTGATTCGAAGAAAGATATTTCATACATTAAATGTTTAAAAGTAGCAGCTAACTGTAGCTCAGCCACCAAACTGACAAATTAAGGTGCTGTAAGTCTCCATTTATTTGTTGTTTAAATGATATTTCTGCCTTCTTTTAGAGATCAAATTTCTGTTACTGAAATAGATGTGTTTTTGTGACCCAGAAGTTGCCATTTCTTTTCTTAAACTTCCTCTACCTCTGTAGACTGAAGTTTTGGTCCTTTTGGGATCCACACACTCACTGCAGTTGCATTGTTTGCAAACTGACTGATAACCCTTTGTAACTCCTCAAGTATGTATTACACCACCGCTTTCTCAGCAGAAACCTAGCGGGATTCCAAATGTACACATTTGCCATCTGCATAAATCCCTGAGCAACTTGGTCTAATCCTATATCTTTGCCTTGTTTGCACAGGATGTTGGGCTAGAAACTTCCAGAGATCACTTCCAACCTTGATTATTTCACAGTCACATGAGTTCCCATGTCTGTGTTCAGACACCTGTTCTAAGGGATTTCAAATACAGTACCTGCAGGAGGAAGAAGTGTCCACAGATAACAGATGAAGTATTTGTCTGTATTATGGAAACTCAGGTTCAGATCACATAACTATTACACCTGGAAGGAGGGTGTGTATAACCATAGCCTTCCTGAAGGACTAATATTCACATTAAGAGTGGAAGTAACATAGAACATTAAGCTGATGAGACAAAAGGATGAGCCAAGAAACTGTTTAATAGAAAAATTGACTTGAGTCTTTTCTCTAGTTTATCAGTTTACCTGGGACACACAACACAAAGATCTGTTCTGGGAACAGGCACTTAACCCATTTCTTCAAGGAACAAGTAACTTTGTATAGTTGACAGCACCCATATTTGATGTAAACAGTCTTACAGTCTTTTTCATGCTTGCAATAGAAGTGGCATCTGTAACACTCTTGACAGTGATCAAACGTTTCCTTTGTGACTGTAAGCCTCTTTCCAAACTGTATCTGTAAAGGGAGAAGTCTTTGTGGATATGGTGTGGTGATACCCTTTCTACTCTGCTATAATCCCATTGTAGGCCTCCATGGGAAGACCATTTATTTTTCTTGCAAACTGCACTGGAGAGTAAGGGTATTACTTAGCTAACCTATTTTTAAAGCAAACATTCTTTCTGTCCCCTTTGCAAACACAGCTGCATAAGAAAAAAGGTAGCATTTAATTTCAGAAAAAGAATTCCTACTGTATTAGTTAAAACATTAATTATAGCAGTCAGTCATCCCATAATTTTAGTTCTAGACAACTTCTGGAGTTTCAAGTAAAGCAAACCCAGAAATTCTAGACAATCGTTCTAAGCTCTCATAGAAGTATGAGTGTGAAGAATATGAAAAGCTTACTGACCAAACTGCTCAGTCACAAGGTAAAGGTTTGATGGCCAATATTCACATTGAAAGTGGAAGTAACACATCATTAAAGCCAATCAGGCAAAATGATGAGGCAGGAAATTATTTAATACAAAAATTGACTTGAGTCTCTTCTCTAATTTCTAAAGCAATAATCTGGGGATAGACATGGGTTTATGTGTCCCTCTAAGTGGTCTATAGGTGCTTTCACTACTGAACTTTTATCTTTACCAGACAAAGAGGAAGAGTAGTATGTGGCTGCCCCTGAGGTTCCAGGCTCTGGTCCAGGAGGAACCTGGGCTGCAGTGGCTAGAGGAGGTGGCCACAATTCTTACGTTCACTCTATAGCTGGTCCAAAGAACTGAGCAATACAACTGAAAAATGGTGTAACTTCAAAGCAGAGTAATTAAGCTTGGTGAGGCAGTTTGTCAGCCATATGGAGTGTGGTGATGCTGGTTAAGTGTTATAAATGAAGGATTAGGAAGTCATTAGTTTACATATCTTCTGTCTGGCACACGATTTTCCATGCTGCTTGCGAATATTGACTGTGCAGATCTATTTTCCCAGCTCTTTTCCTCAAGTTTCTGAGAGACATTATTCTTTTCAGATAAAAGGCACTCTGAAGTAATCTGCAATACTGGAACTCACGCTGAAAGGGATGGTGATAAGAAGCAGGAATTGTGACTATGAAAGAAAGAAAATGGATGTTCTGACTTCTTTTTTTAAACATGGGACTATTTTTTCCTGTATTTTTTTCTCTCTTTTTTTGTGGAAGGCAAGAAAGCATCCTCCTTGTAGCAATTTCCAGCAATGTGTTGCAATGGTGTGTCCAAATCAACTGTAGAGTAAGAGTTTAAGAAGAGGAAGTTGCAAATTTTCTGCTATGTTTGTGTGTGAGTTAGAACCAAAAACCTTGGGACACGCCATAAATACATACAAGAGAGATCTGGATTGATCTGACTAATTCACCACAGAAATTTCAGATTTGCAATGGACTATGGTGAAATTTTCTCATCTTCACTTCTGCTTCATCATTATTATTATTATATTGTCCTTCAGGTCAGAAGTATGGAAGACATAAATGGTCTAATTTATCTCAAAAGTAAAGTTATGAGAGATTCAAAAGAAGGTAATGGAGAAACTGAAGAAATTCCTCTTTCCTTGAGGGAGAAGCATGACATTTCTTCCAAGATTTTTGATTAGAAGTAGAGACAATAAAAACACTGGTTTATCTGAGGCATAAGGGCAATGTAGGATTTTGTCTGTATATCATGAGGGTAGAAGAATGCATTCAGTCCAAAGTGTTAAACAGAATCTTTTTGCCTGGTTTCTTTTCCTGTCCACTGTACAAGAAGTGTGGTTATGGGGTTATAGAGGGCCAATGCTCAAAGGCCTGTGCAGGCTGTAGAATGACTTACAAAATATTTTTTAAACTATTTTATCTACTAGAAATCTATCTTTTTAATTTTTTAATTAAATGCATTTTATATATTGTCAAGTATTAATGTTTTTTACTTAGCATAACACAAAGAGAATTTGGGTTTTGCTATATCCTTCTCTTAACTGATATAACTGAAGACAGGGAAAGTAAACCTGAAGTACTTGACAGACTTTTCCCTGTAGACAGCTTTTTCTTCTCGTACATTCTGTAACACAGTGCCTATTCTGAGACCAAATCCATTATTTTTCTTTCTCTCTGCTCTCAAAACCAAAAACCAAATAAGAAAAAAGAAAAACCCCATATCATTATGTGTTCCCATGTTGGCTGGGCTCCATCACACAAAGCCAGTGTGTAATGGACATCAGAATCCTTGAAAATGGTTATTTGCCATGAGTGCTTGACAGTTTGACCTTTCACCTCAAAATTACATGTCAGCTCTTGCCATACACCCATGAATGTCACTCTCTGCATCATTTCAGTCTCTCATTATGACTAGTGGGTGGTATACCTGTAAACAGCTTTCTGTACTCTGGGTTTCCATTAAGTTCACTTTGAGGTATATAATACAACCAATATATTTTAGAAACAATTATGGAGTTAGTGCTTTAAAAAAAATATACTCTTCGACTATTTTCCCCTTAGAATCTTAATTTAATCCAAGTTTTCATTCTTGGTTCAAAATATTGTAGAGACCTGTGACCTCTGCTCCCTAAATTAAACACAAACTTTCTTGGTGGTGATTGAAACTTTAATTGCCATTCATGAGAAAATTCTTTCCAACAAAATTATAGAGATGCAAACATGATTTGCCATCATCTCACTATGTTCTGAGGCATTTGGTGTCAAGACCTCTGCGTTCTCCTGGTATAAATGCTGCTTGTTGAATTAAATGCCTGAATACACACTGAAGCAAGAACAGAAATACTCAAATCTGACCATTAGGATTTAAGCGCCATTTTTGTTCTCCTTTGGAATATTTTGTGTAACACAGAAATTGAAGCAGTACCTTCACCAAGCCACAGCAGTACCCTATTGGTCAATGGATGGTGAATCTGATTATGAACTGTGGTTAAAAGCTTCCACTGGGGAGAGTAACTGGTAGATCGAAACTGCTCCACTGAGGATGAGCCCTGCACTGATCCCTTGACTTTGGGCTGTTGAATGAAAGAAGTGGGCTGTTCATGTCACCCCAGGAAAGGTACCAAACTTCAGTCTTCCACCTTGCTGCTCCATAATTAATATTACACTTCAAATGGAAATAATGAATTATCATCATCATCATCATTATTATATCATCATTATTATCAACATTATAATTGCTGTTGTTTTTTTATTATTGTTTTTACTGTTATATTTTGATTTGAAATTAAAAATCCACTTATGTCCACAAAGTTTTCGTGTAATTTCATTTCTGGGATAAAAGAATTGTAAACCAAACCAAACCAAACATGTAGCATAATATAATGTAATTTGCTCCAAAACCCTGACACCTAATTGAATAGCACAGGACAGCCAGTACGTCAAGTTTTCTGATCTCCATTACAATAGGGGGAAATATTTGAGTTATAAACTTTAACTCACTTGCAGCTGTACAGACACTATATGCCATATAGGTGCCTAGGCTAACACATAAACAGCATTTGATACTCAAGGTGATGCTTCTTCAGAGGCATTTGGGTTGTGCGGTCTAACCTCATTTACACTGATATACTTGAAAAAATACAGAATACTTGTTCACTCAAGTGACTTAAATGAGATGCATGGGTATCCCAGCTGTGATAGCTGAGCTGACTACTAAAGAAACATGAAGGATAGAGATCAATGTGCTTAATAAAGATATACATGAAGGATAAAGTGTTCTATGAAACCACAAATTTTCAGATTGGGTTTTTTTTAATTCAAGCAGAAAAGGGCAAATTTTCTATAAAAATCTGGAACTCCTTTAAAAAAAATGCATTAAACTTCCTGAGGAAAACCTGATACATTCAGTTTCCATTTAAAATTTTATATATTTATAAACACCATAATTAATTGGGAACTAGAGAGTTTTGGACACATTCCATTTAATCAATGAGGATCTTCTGGAGAGCTGAGTCCTTTCATGGAACCAGTGCTTCATATCTAATGTGATGAGCAGACTTAAAAGGGCCAGTTCTGTCATAGGTACATTTAGTACTTACCTTATTTTCTTGCAAACATCGAAGCTGTCCAAGTATTTTACTCAAGCATGAGGGAATGATTTGAAAATGAACTTAAAGGCATTTCATTATCTCCTCACAGCTACTTCCCCAAGTAATGGCTTCACAGTCATCAGAAGGATAACAGAATATTTTAACAAATATTTTGTCACAATGTGTGGTGCCATAAAATTTTATAACACAATATATGCCTCACGATCATTTCTATTATGTACATCATGAAATATATGGTATGCTCTGGATTGAAACATTATTTTGTACCAAATGCTTTTTAAACACTCCTTTTACAATGAGTTCACTTGAGGTCTTTTTATTGAGTCAGGATAATTCTCTTTCTTTTTTTTAATACAATTAATGATGAAACCGAAGTTTCAAATGGGAGACATCCTCCTAGAAAGGGATAGAAAGTAAGGGGAGAACATTCGTTAAGTGGCCATCCACCACAGAGGAGGTCTGTGCTGGGAAAAGGTGTTCACAGGAAAGGGTAAAAGGATGGTTTCACTCTGAGGGCAACGTTTGTAAGGCATATAGGAGACAAGGATGGGCATCTATGCCAGGACAGACCCTGACAGAAGAGAACCATCATTTAACCTGTGTTCTAGTCTCTACAATGGCCCAGGACCAACCTGACATACATGAAATGATAAATTCATGGAAAGAACTAAAGGTTGCAGTATTAGGACTCCAAGAGGCTACACAGTTATGGCAAGGCTGAGTGTAAATACAAGTGCAGGCTCTTGTCTCAGTGTACAGAACAGGATCAAGATCTGGTCTCTGACCCTTAAAAGCCAATTGCATAGCATAGGTCAATGGTAAGATAAACCCTGTTTTCCTCAGCACAGCTTCATCTGCCTCCTGGGAGCAGTTGCTCCACATGCTGCCTCCTAATTGTGCCCAGGAATGGTTTGGAAGAAGGCAAGAATCTGGTCTGGATGCCTAAGGGACCAAAAGAGCAAGGCAAATCACAGAGCATACCTTCTCATGGAGTTAAATCTGCTTTGTCTAGCACAGCTGCATTGTGCTTTCTTGGGGCACAGAGTATCCACACCGCCCATTTTTGCCCCATTTTGGTGAACAGGTCAGCTCCCCATTTCTACAAGTAATGTAAAGTTGACATGCTATTATTACAGCCTCCAATCAAGTAGTTGAGAAGAACTGAGTTCCTTAAGCATATGGAGATGATTGGCTATTCCCAAGAGGTCACACTGAGCTGCAAACTCAGTTTGCTTTGCAAACTCTTTGATACTTTGCAATAAAAAAAATACAGAAAAGAAAGGAAAGGGCAGAAATATCCAGCTGTTTGCAGTGATTCAGCAGTGATGTGGAAAGTCATCTATAACAACAGCTCATAGAATATGTTTCCAAGAAAATTATTCTCTCCTGTACACTGAAAGTACATCTGAGAGGTTATATGTACCCAAAGTATCACCTTCTTTTTCATGACATTCTCTTTGCTATAATTTTTCCATATAATTTTGCCTCTGTTCTACTTTCTTTTTTCTTCCTGTTTTCCCTATGTTCCAGAATAATGTTGTCTGTCCTCTCTCAGTTTCCATTTTCAGAGCTTTGCCTCCATGGGTCACAAACTCATACATATAATCCTCTGCTATCTGAGCAAGGTCAAAATTAAGCAACATAAATTTCCTGTGATTAGAATTAGTTTCCTTTGCTTCAGACCAGACCTCTTGAGGACAATCAAAACTGTTAAAAAGAATTGCTGCAAAATTAATACTATGGAGAAGGGATTTAAAAAATAGAATCTATCACCAAAGTCTTTATTTGAGACTCCCCACTGCATTCTATCAACCTTTGCATCCTTCCCCTGAATTTAGAGCATCTGTAAAGAATCAGCTATGAACTCCATTTCTTTAGTTCACTAATTCCCAGGAGGTTGACTTAGTTCTATTCATGTTAAATAGTTATTTCCTTTACCCAAGGAAATCAGTGAGACTGATTTCACTCTTGGAGTGAAAATTGTGTGCAAGGGTATGAGAATGTGATCCCCCTAGAAGTGCTTAATCCCAAATTGCTTCCCTAAATCAAGAATAGCAATTTCAAAGCATTCCCCAATGACTACCATTTTCCTAACACCAATCTTCTGATCCCTACTGACCAAATAACACACAGGGCTCTGAACAAGCAGATGACTTGGTGGTAAAAGGGACACTGCTGTGGAGTGCTATATCAGCACTGTGGTTGCTGCCTTTTTCCGGCCTCTGCATTTTGTCTTGTTATCACCCACTGTGTTGCATTTTGTCTTTAAACATTATTACACTAATCCTGCTATTTACATGCTGGTACAGGCATGTGGAGTCCTGCTGAATCCAAAGAGACCACATATCTCATGTTTACTACCAGGGATTTTGATGAAAAATGATATGGGACAGCCACAAGGGAGTAATCCTGGCCCCAGTGATTGCGGAAAAAAAAAAGTGATGGGAATTTAACCATTGAATTTCATGGAGTCTAAGTCTTTTCTTACTAGGTAAGGACATAAAATAACCTTGGGACAGCATAGAGACATACATATGCACCAATATATGCTGCTGGAAATTGTATTGGCCTATAAAGGTGACTTAGAAATCATCCTTAGATCACAGGGAGAGAAAAAGAAAAGGATAAAAGATATTAATTAGTATTTAGTCTCTTTATTTTTAAAAGTATATTTCTGTTAAAAATTTTCTTAAGCAAATACTGTTTAATAGACTTTCCCCTTAAACCACGCTCTAACTTCTTTTTGTCATTTTTCCAAAAGTGCCATTCTCCTGTTTCTCAGTAAGAAAAACAAACAGGAAACAGAGGTACCAAAAATCCACCACTGGAAAGAAGCCCATTATTTTCCTGCAGAAGACCTTTCAAAAATGCTTTGTTGTATGAAATCATTTGCAAAATAGTCAGAGGTCATGTAATTAGGGAGAGCATGAGTTATACGCAAACAAGGCATCTTCAGGTTAGCATGAAATGCTCATGTGTTTTTGTCTAGACTCCCATTTTTCACCACTTTTTCCCCTCTTCCCCCCTGAACAAGTAGATCATTTCTAAAATTGTTCTTGTATCAACCAAAGACAAGTGGGTTTTTTTATAAGTATCTAAAAGCTGATAAAATTAATCATTCTTGATCAACATCTGCATTCATTTCAGAAGTTTTTATATGAATAACATCTATAGATATGCAGGCTTTGCTCTTTATATTCTAGATCTCATCATGGCTGAGGTGACCGCATCTATAAGACTGTCATATATGTGTGATATGTCATACAGACATTTTTATAGTGGGGGTGGGGAGCATGCAGGAAAAGGGGTTTATAACAGGCAGTGACATCCTAATATTAAGTCATAGAATGTTTTCTTCTATGGCTGTAATCTAAGACATTTTTTACATGGGCCATTTTTCCCCCCTGCTATTTGTAACATGTTTTTCCTTTGCAAACAGACTTAAGACAGGCTTTACTTAAGGAAATTTGACAGCCTAAGATACGCCAGAGGCAGGCATCACTATTAGGAAGAGCATCATTTTGGAAATTTGAATATATTAGACAAGCCAGAATAGGCAGAAAAAGCAAACATGCAAAGCTGGAGTGGGGAGAGAGGGCTGGGATGCAGTGTGGGAGATGGCCTTAGAAACATCAGAAGGGAAGAGCAGGTCACTCCCACAGCTATGTGCTAGCTCACCTTCTCTCCCATTAAGCATTAAAGCCCTGGTGTGAGTCACACAATCAGACTGCTGTTGTACAGTGTCCTGTTTTCCTGTTATTACTACCCCTTTTTAAGCTGACATTTTCCTCCCAGCATGTATTGTGAATCACAGATCTGCCTGCAACAGCAACTGGATGTGAGGAGTGAGAGCTGGGCAGAGGAGCTATAAAAATCATGTGTTCATCTCAAGAAATTATTGTGATTGAAGGAATTAAGAGTGCACAAGATGACTGTAAACATAATTTAGGACTTGGCAGATGTCATAGCTGCACCTATTCAGCTTTCTGCCTGTTGGGACAGAGGGAAGCTTGTAAACAGTAAGAAACATCGATGGTCCAGTTCTCCTTAATGAAGAGACCTTAACGAAGAGACAGTTGCTGTATTTGCATCCCCACTTCTGTGTCACTATCTTTCAGCACATCCATTTCCCCAGCCCCCGTTTCAGATGTTACCCTTTTCCACAGCTGGCAATTCAGCACTATAAGTAACTTACATAAGCACTATGAGTATAACCTTATTAAAGCTGTGGGTTTGGGGTTTTTTTCATCATTTTTTTCATCATTTCACTCCTTAAAAGCCAGTTGGATATGTATACGTAAGTAAATTCGAGTAAAAAGTAATACTCTTGCTGAATAAATATTCTCCAAGTCAGCTGGATGATAGGTATTGTCTAAGTGTGCTCCACATTCTTGACTGAACATATATAAAAGAAGGCCATTTATAATAAAAATAAATGCCATGCAGTATTTAACCTTGTATTACTTTTCAATTATCTAAGGCTAGAGTGTGATTAACTATAAGAAACACAATAGTTTGGGGGTATTTTTTATAGATGCATTTTCGATCTCTACCAAACACAGCTCTTCATTATGCAAATAAACACTGTAGGACTTTGTCATTTTTTTGTGTTCGTTTCTATTCCAACTAAATTAAAGAGTATTTTGGCAGGAGCTTCATATCTTCCTGCAGTCATATGCTTTTGAGTAATCACATGTAATGGCTAGAGTGTGGGATGAAGTAATTTCATACCAATCACTACCCATTATTTAAGAACACTTCGATACACTGCCTTATCTGTCCCATCAGAAACCCAGGGTGAGAGGGAGAAAGTTCACTGGGATATGTGCTACAACTGGTGGAAGTCACAGCCTATAGAAACAAAACATTAGCAGAGAAGCTTACATCCTCTTCATTACAACAACGGGGACTGACAAAGCTCTGCCAGTAAAACATCTGGTTTTGAATGAACATCCTTCTTTCATGGCAGTGTGAAGGATCCCCCTCTTGTGCCAAGCAGATGCAGGATTCAGGTTTATCAGTTGGTTTCACTGCTGGAAGGATGCTTAGCCTAAAAACCCAAGATCCTTTGCAATCTCCACAAGGCTCTGATCTCCAAGCACAGCCCCACAGCCTGAATTCCTCACAGCCACCTGCCCCACACAGTTGCCTCAGTGTCATGCAGATGCACACACCTCAGGCCCTGTCATCCAACAGGGAACTAGAACTCATCCAAGCTTGTGGCCAAATACCTTTCATGCCCTGCCTCCTCCCGGGTCTCACAACCCTCCTCTTTGCTGGGCATTTAGCATCAGGTCACGGGATACAGGATCTCACCATTTCACTCCTAAATTGGTCATGGCTTCATTTCCTCCTGGGGAAGGTCCCACTTCATGATGTTTGGGTCCACATATTTCACCAGGGGAGTCATCTGTCATAGAGAGAATAGGAATAGGACAAGATGACACAGCACACAGACGAAAGAGTGGTAATGGGGGATGCACGTGAAAAGAGAAAAAGAAAAAAGATGAACTTGTGGCTGGGTTGGCACTCAGGATGCCAATATCATATGACCCTGTTTGCCACCCACAGATCATGAGTAATTTGTATCAAAAGGAATACACTTAAGGAGAGTTTGAGTGGAAGTAGCAGTGATGTGTCTGGCATTTTGTAATCCTGCCATTGGCTAAACCCTCTGACAATGTATCACGACTTTAATGACATTAAAGCAGAAAGTAGAAAATGTCAGAAAATACTGAGATGGTTTAGCTGACAAATGGCAGACAGCTGGGGAAAAGGAGAGGGGATTTCACTTTCCAGTGATTTACCATCATTGTATGAACATGAAATTTTCACAATATTTGCCCTTATCACCTGTAATAATCCCAATGTAAGGAGAGTCCTGCAGATAAAACAGGTATCAGGATGAAGAATCTGACCATTCGTTTTCTTGCTTCACACAAACTGACTTCTGGAAGCCAAACTTAGTGCAAACGCAACACTCATTGTAAAGAAACCCCCAAGTTTCAAATTTCCTGAGGAAGAATTATATTTCCTTCACTTCTCCTGCCCACATCATGCCTCATGGAGAATAAAAAAGGAGTTAAAGAAACTTAGGACTCTGCACACATACTTGAAAACGAATGCATTCTGGAAACGCCTACTTCTTGATTCAATTCAATACAGTTGCAAGTCAATACAATAAATGCTTTCCAGAGTACCCTTACAGCTGTCTTCCATGTGCTGCAGGATAATTGCTGCTAGGGTTGACAGCAGCAAAACTGCTGTACTCAATCAAACCCAGCTGGTATCTTCTCTCCAGTTATTTCTGGTGTTGCATGCTCCTTCACCATGATATTTTGAAGGACCTGTTAATGCCACATAAAACAAGTGTTGCACTTATGACCTGCACTGAAATATAATAAGGGGAGTTGGACCTGTTTGAAAGTTATAGCAGTTTCAGAAAGCAATTATTAATGAAGTTCTATGGGGACCTAATGCTGACATCCTATTATTTCTGGTAAAAATTGTCAGTGATGCAATGTTCGACAATGTGTAGGACCAAGATGGATAACTTGGAGTAAGAGTGAAGCCGTACACCATATTGCAGAACACTTGCAGATTTGAAAGCTGATGAACAAGATCTTGGAATGAAGCATTAGAAATATCTTATAAATTATGGAAGTAGCTAGCTGAATAAAGATTTCAAGTCGTTGTTGTAGCAAACAGGACTGACTTTAACCTGGAATACATTAGCTGAAAAACATCAAGTAGGAGAAGAGAAATAGTAGTGAGATCATTCTGGAATTGATTTAATGTCTACATATGAAAAAAATGGCCAATCACAAGAGGCTTAAAAATAACTGAAATTTCATTGATGTTTAGGAACCATGAGTTATGGGTAAATACTTCCAAAGCCTGATCTCTGCACTTCACCCATGTAGTCTTGCAGTGAAGTAAACATTTACAAATGAAATAAATGGGGGGCGTGAATGTGCTGGAAGCTGAAATTACATGGCCTAGAAATAAGACACTTTTTTTTACAAGGGAAAAGATCATGTTAGGGCAAGAAGGATTCCCCTGACTTGAAGTCGTTAAATCAAGACTGGATATTTTTTCCCCATTTTAAATATGTATTTTATTTTAAATAGATATTATAGATTCAGTGGAAAAATTACTATTTCATATCATCTGTGTTATACAAAGATGAAACTGGAGGGTCACAACAGTTCATTCTTGACTTAATATATAGACCTGTATGAAACTGGAGGCCAGTCAGTGGCTGAACTTTATCCAGCTGATACAATCCTGATCAGCATCAGTGACCCAGACTGCTGCTGCTCACCAGTGAGCTGGTTACCCTGCCTTACCCTTTGAAACTGTGGTTCCCAGCAATTTCTCATTCCTACCACCCACATAAAAGCTGTGCTTGAGACAGCAGAATAGATGCAAGGAAAGCTGTTTTATGGGTTTTGCATACTGTGGGAGGAGGCTGCAGTGTTGCCCATGCCACCATAATGGCACAACTGTTTTGTGCAGTCATTTTATAGCAGTGATAACTTTACCTGTACTAATTATGAATTGCCACCCGTAGACCATATCTAAGTCCCTGTGGCCAGGTGAGCAACCAATGCCAAATCTTAGTGCACGCTCCAGCCACCTTTTTCTCCCAAACACAACATCTATATGAATCCTCTGTGCCTTGGTTTCCACTGGGAAGGAAACCCAAATACATCTCGTACAGAGGACCAGTGCACATCAGTGGTGCACAGACCTCCTTCTACTTTCTGTTTCTCCTTTTTTGCATCATAATGTACAATAAATAGAGAACGGGACTCCAGAAAAAAAAGGTAGAAACATATCGTTCTGGATTCAGCCCTGACCAGAAGTAGGAGGTTTCTTTCCACGTAAGACACACCGTTGACACACTGTACCAACAGTCAGCACTCAAACCCCAGCCTTGACACCACCTTTTGTCTTTGTTGTCACTGCATCAACATGACTACACCATTTAACCTGTTTGCTCCATTTCTATCTACTGAACCTTCCTCATAAGATTTACTGTGCTTTTTGTAGTGAGGCAGCAACAAACCTTGTCTCAAGCGCACATTCCTGGAAATTCCAGTATTTGGATATCGGATTATCAGTGATGTTCCTGTACCTAGCAGAGAAGGAAGAAAGACTTACAGAGAAGATCAAGCAAGCTCTCATCTCCATGAAGCACACAGAGCCGCGCTTGCCAGAAGTCCTGGTTACCGCCAGGTCCCAGCAGGGAGAAGCAGCCTCTTAAATCCTCAACAGAGGAAGCCTGAAGTCTGGGAGAGCATGACGAGGCTGGGGACCCAGTTTCATTTTCTCATACAGTCTGACGGTCAACAGAACCTTTCTGTGCGTGTCTCAAACCCACTCAAAGGGCAGAAGGCGCTACGGGAGGCTGAGCGCCTGTTGGTGGCGAGCAGCGTGTTGTCGAGCAGGGACAGGGGCAGAGCAGGGATGTGCTGCCCCGCGGTGCGGGATGGTTTCCTATGGCGTCTGCCCTGAGGTCGCGAACATCAACTGCTCGGAGCCAGCGCTGCAGACACCGCGGCGCCTGTCAGAGCACAGCGGGAACCGGGGCTGGGGCTCAGCAGAGACCCCCGACACCGCCCGGAACCTTCCAGAACCGCTCACAGCACATGTGCAGCGTGTGAGTCTCCGCCTGTGGGAGGGGGCCAAGAGACCTCGGACCCCATAAATGACAACGGTGCTGCAACTGCGTGTTGTGTTCTCGTCTGGGATGGTGGGTTTGCTGAATGGAGGGGACTGAATGGAGGATTTAGTATCTGGAAGGGAGTTCTATCTCACTGAGGGGGAAGATGTCGCTGGATCCACAGGTTGGTGATCCTATTTCTCTTTGTTTTCTTTCATTTCTCCTTTTCTCCCTCTACTTCAGATCTTTTATAAGAACAAGAACTTGCCAAGACTTGTACATCCTGTCACACTTTTAGGGAAGTTTGCAATAGTAATAACTGTTGTTTCGTTTTTCAACCTCTGGAGGGCCTGTGGCTTCTCCCGAACCGTGCAGAGTGTGGTGAAAAATCAGCTCCCCGCACAGCCCTGAGTGAACACCGCTCTTTAGTTCCCCTGTAAAGATTCTTTCCACTTATCGTGCTCGGTTAAAAAAGTGAAAATAGGAGGGAAAGATAAAGCCTATCGAGGAAATAGCATCTAAAAACCCAAGTTTATAAAACATTCCATGGTAACAAACCTCGCTAGAGGATGTAGCCCCTCTGCTTACCCTGCACCATGTTCTTCTGTGGCTCAGAGAACGGGGGAAAACCAGGCTCTACTTATCAAAGCTGGGGTTTGTTTTCCTCCAGTGCAAGGCCAGTAGCAGACTGCTGGATGAGTACCTGAGAAAGGAAGTTCCAGCCTATTGAAACTACTTATAATCGCTCGAGTGATTCCTAGAATAGCAGAAAGCTGAGTGCATGAATGTTTTGGCACACATAAATAGAGTAAGGCAGATGTTAGCCTCACACCTCCATCTAATTGAATAATATATATTGTACAATACCCAATTTGGCTGCCCTCAGCCTCTCGGTCAAGCTGCTGCTGCTGTTTAGACACCCATTCAGCAGTAATGGCACAGCTTTAAATGGGAGCCTGCTCTGAAAAGGCCCCGTGTCTGCATCATCATCTCTTTGGTGAATAGTTGTGAGGTGGATTTGGTGGTTCTTTCTGGTTATTGAAATAGAGCTTGTTCCTGCTGTTTCTCCTGGGTTTGTGCAGATTTATTTTTTTTTTACTAATGTTGAGGGAAAATGTCTGGATCTTAAGAATTCTACTGAATGCTATGGAAGAGGAATTTGAGAGAAGAAAACTAGGTGAAGTGAGCAAACAAAAACCTTGAAACCAGGAAAGGTTGGCTATGCTCGGTTACTTGCATAAGTTATCTTAAAACAACCTATCGCAAAAGATATCATTGGTTGGACTTTATGATCTTAAAGGTCTTTTCCAACCTAGTTGATTCTATTATTCTATATATTATCCTTTGAAGGGAAGGGGGGGAAAACCCTGCAAATAACAATAGCAAAATTCCCACTTAATATATTCATAATAGAAATAATAATTGGTGGGAGAAGCCTCCCTGAAATCATTAAACGGATGCTAGGGATCAGAAACTGAGCAACATAAGAAAAGGGTGTAAGAATTTGGCACAGAATATGCTGGGAATACTCAAGGTCACAAAGTTTTAAAATTGCCATGGAGAGATGCAGTTCATTACCTGACTGTGTTACAAATTCAGCCACCTGAATAAAGTTTCATCTGGCAGCTGCTGCTCTCAACAGAAGTAGGAATTAATATGGAAAGCACCTGTTACAACGTGGTTGCCTTGTGCAGCATCAATGGTGAATCTAAAATTAAAGACTCAAATCTCTCCTGTCTAATTTAGGACCTAAATGTTTTGCTTTTTCATTACTATAATTGCTGGGGTTTTTTCCCTAGGAAAACAAAATGTGAAAAGCCATTTATTAAATGTGGCAAAATTCACCTTTTCAAAGTAATAATGAGAGAAATTTATAAGTAACAAAAGAAAAATGTCCTTCATGCCATTTAAAGCTATAAAAGCTGATACAGGGAAAGGAATAAATCTCTTGTCTCCAGAGTCTTGGTCCTGTGTTTTGACCACATAAGCAAACAGCTCTGAGATGAAATTCTAAAGCCGTGATGAATATTACGAGGTTCATAAAAGTGGCCTTATAATGAAACAATGCAAATTGTCCTGCAAATTTCCTTATGGAAAATGCTCAGTAATATGAATTCCTTCTCAAAAGACAGTTCATCATTAGGTGGACGACAAGATGCATCCAGGGATATACAGAACTGTCACTCTTCATTTTCCATATGCTGCCTGAAGATTAGGGTGATGAATAGATTATGCAGGAAGATAGAGGATACAGAAAAACAGAGAGCCAAACGTTTAACTGGGATAAAACAGTGAAAACCTTTTGGAACCAGAGGCTTAGAGCTGACTACCTCTTGCTGTAGATACATTTTCATTCTGAGTCGAATTTTCTTCTTACATGCACTTTTAGTTCCATAGCTGTAGGCATCTCATAAGCACTGTGATCTGTAAGTAATTAGAACAGACAAGACCTGATCCAAATATTCACAGTAAATAAGCAGATAAATTACTCATTGGGAGCAGATTATGGATATTAACTTTCTCTGTTAAAGAATGTGTGTTGACTTGTTAAAAACAACATCGTTTCTACACAGAATAAACATGTAATCTTGTGAAAGCTAAGCTGTTAAAAATTGGGCTTTGAGAAAAACTACGAAGATTGTTGTTAAAATGAAAAATACATATTTTCTTTTTTTAATACCTTTATGGTAAATTTAATATTTTTCTGGTTTGAGCTTTTTTTTTTTTTGCACTCTTAAGGGGTTCATGATTTGTTCTGCTGACTTTCATCATGTTACAGAGAAATGACTTTTATTATCTCTCTGATAAAATGCGAGATGTTTCTTTATTATTGGTCATGAATAAATTTGGAATGGAAATTCGAGAATTTCTAACTATCGCAGCTGTTTGGTCCTAAAGAGCTTTCCAGCAGGACAGATGAGAATAAAATGCTCTCTTGAATCTTAAACTGGACATTTATCAGCGCAGCGGAAGGGTTAAATAATACGGTTGGTTTTAATAGCATGAGACTGGTGATCCAGGATTTCTTTTCAGTCTCTGTTCTGTGAGTCATCAAAACCATTTTGTGGTTTAGAATATCTAAAAGTCATAGATACGTCGATATAAACAATATATTGATATAAGCATAGGTATATGTTTTCCTTAGATATATTTTCATTTATAGCTGAAAAAATGCAGAAATATTGCTGAGCGTTTTTGGAACCTTTATATTTGAATATTGTTAGCTAATGTTACTTTTTTATCTTCCCCAAAGTGGAAGTGTACAAATATTCTAGGAAAGTAATGTTATCTTCCTGGAGTTTTTCTTGGACAGTATTACAAGGATAACTTGAATTTCTCTCTTGAACAAAGAGGTAATGCAACTTCTTTGTAGCAGCTTGGACTTCTTACAAGTGATTAAGAGGTCATTGAGCAGATACATTTAAACATTCCATTCCAGTCTCTTGTGCAGCTGAAAATTGCTGAACTTGGTGAAATCTATTTAGTCATATTCAGCATATTATTGTACTGGACTAATATTAAGCATTTAATCACCTCTAGATGGTGCACAGCAAACAGCTGACTCTTTAAAGTGGTACTTGAACTCATTAGGAAATCATAGAAAATAAGTAGATTTTCATCTGTCTGCCTAACTAAGGAGAGACTTAATGTCCCAACAGTATTCCGTATAGAAACTTGTTCAACATTTAATTAAAAACTTCCAACCACAGAAAAAGCTGACAGCTATTCTAGGCAATACTCTACTGTGTTCCCACTGTTAGAATATCTTGTTTAATGTACAAAGTAATGTCTCCTTCTGTATTTCTAGCCATTGTTTCTTCTCCTGTCTGTGGTAGATAGAGGATTTATTTATTCAACCTCTTTCTCAGTGATGTTTTTATTCATTGAAGATTTCTCCCATTTACTCTGTCTTAATTTCTTTGCAATGGATTGTGAATTTCTGATCACTCTTGTTGTTACTAGTCCTTATTTCCAGCCAGCTAACAGTTTTCTTCAACTGTGATATCTGAATCTAGACAGAGGATTCTGGCTGCCATAAGGGATAGAAGACTTTAGAAGACAGGGGTCTATAAGATGCCAGGTCTGCTTATATACCTCCACATAGTTTTACTTTTCTCTTATGATACAGTTGACTTCTGGGCTTCGAATCATCATTAACACCCCCCAACACACCTCTGCCCCTCTATGGCAAGGGTAGCTATGGGTGATTGTTTTCTGTTGAAAATCAGAAAAATGAACATGTCTAATAAATCACTGTTTCACTCTTAATATTTCAAAATCTAATATCCAGGAAGAACCTTTATTGGGGAAAACAGAATTCCAACCTGTTTCTTAGTCCCAGTTTTCATGGGAGAATTTTTACAGTTGTGTAAGTTTGGATATGAAGTTCAGAAGAGAATCTGATACTCTTGAGTTTAAACAGATCTCTCAACATCTCAAACTAGAAAGCAAGCTCCACCTTGTCACTGCATGCAATCACAAAGAGCTGCAAAAGCCTTAAAATGACCTAGGGATATAAAGCCACATGCTGTAAGCTTATAATGAAGTAATCATAAATATGGCCGTATATGCAGCTGAATATTGCAGGGATGTTTTTAGAGCATGATCAGCAACCTGTTATTCAAAGTATGACTCCTATTTTAAGACATGGTTCTGCCATTGCCTCCCACATATCCCTGACTGTGTTACTGTATTAAATTGTCATTTTTACCCAGGGCAACTGCTGCATGAACACAGGACATGGGAACTTGTTTGTAGGAAGAAGACTACTTATAGCGAAGGGAAAACAATTCTGAATTTTACATATATGGCAGATAAAGTTGTTTATAACTAAGCTGATATGTACATCAGAATATTTATATTAAATTACATTAAAATATTTTCATATAGTCATAGAATCACAGAATGGTTGGGGTTGGAAGGGACCTTAAAGCTCATCCAGTTCAAACCCTGTGCCAGAGGAAGGGATGCCTTCCACTAGAGCAGGTTCCTCCAAGCCCCATCCAACCTGGCCTTGAACACTGCCAGGGATGCGGCAGCCACAGCTTCTCTGGGTGACCTGTTCCAGTGCCTCACCACCCTCATAGCGAAGAACTTCTTCCTTATATCTAATATAAATCTAAATTTTCATTTAGAAGAGTTTAAGAGCCTTTTCTGCAGACTGAGTAGTTGCTTAAGGTCATGCATTCAAAAGTTTTTTTTTTTAACTGTTACATTGAGTGGCATCATTAAACAGCAATGTTAAGATCTCATTCACCAGCCAGTGATTTTTTTTTCTTCCTCCCAGAAATAGGTCAAATATTTCAGCGTATGATGAAAGAGAATCAAAACCTTTACAGAGAAGCCATTGGTTTAAATCCCTACTTACCTCTGTGTAAATACACATATATCTGCCCATGTATTGTGTGTTTAAGTATTGCTGTTCTCTCTGTTACATGAGTAAATGATCTAATGAAAAAATTTACACTGAAAAGATTTGTCAGTGAGCTGTGGGATGGATGTTGCATTTGTATATATTAAGTAAATAATGGAACATAATATGTTGGTTGGGTTTGGGTTGGTTGGTTGGTTTGGTGTTTTGTGTGTGTGGTTTTTTTTTTTTTTTTTTTCCTCCTGTTCCACAACAAAATAAGAGATCAGAACCTGAACCTGTTCCTTAAATGCTCCATCTGTGAAAATGTAAATTTTAACTCAGATAGTAGAGATTTAGAGATCTAAGAATTTACAGTTTAGCTGACACTGTTGGTAGTGATTTTGGAGCTGGTGAAGAATCCAGTGCTCACCACTACAGTTGCTTTGAAGAACTGACTAGTGTAAAAGATCTTACAGGATGAGTAAGATAGTAAAGATACCTTGTTGGTTGCTGCTTCTAAATATTTATAGATATAGAATATTACAAGCTCCACTGTGAAAAACAATTAACTTTATGAAGTGCGTAGATCTTGTCAAAGAAGCTTGTGAAGTCAGCGCTATGGTCATGCTCCTTCCACTAGTGTGGAAATACTTGACCTGATGGTGACTGTGTTTGGTAGGTTAACCCTGGCTGGGCACCAGGTGCTCACCAAGGCATTTCCTCTCTCTGCTGCTACACAGTGTATTTTACTGTTTATTAAATATGTTACCACAGAGGTACCACCAGCATCACTCATGGGCTCAACTTTGGCCAGTGGCAGGGCCATTTTGGAGCCCACTCTCATTGGCTCTGTCTATTCTCACAGAAGCCACCCCTGTAGCCCCTCCGCTGCCAAAACCTTGCCATGTAAACCCAATATACCATGCTAAAGGAAACAAAGTGACTCTTGCCGAATGGATTTATAAGTTGAGTTTAAAGGGCAGTGTTATGACTGAGTAAACCTATATCTAAAATAATGAGCCTTGAGTTGTAATGTCAAGTCCTACTACCACAAGTCAGCAAATAGATCTGCAGTGTCCTCCAGTCCACTGGAGATATCTTTGATAGAGGCACTGGGTAGCTATCAAAGTGAAAAGGAGCAACCATGCACAACATAGCTACACAGTATAATGCATTATTTAGTAGAATTGGCTAGGTGGAAAGAAAATAGCTATGCATGAGAAACTGAGATATAGCTGCCTGGTAATGTGCTATGTTATAGGCATAGTCTGAGTACCAGTTTGCACCACTGAGTTGTGCAGAAGGTCCTGCTGGGATACTACTAGGTCAGAGAAAGTAAATGGGACAAGATGTCTTTTTTCCATCCTCCAGATGTATCTTCCATGTGCAGTGATCTGTTCTCAGTCCCATAGAGATGGCATCCTTTGATACTGTAAGGAGGGTGAGCTGAAACCTTCCCGATTCCTAATCCCTCTCAATAAGATCATACAACAAGGTTTCGTTTCACTCCAGAGTCCTATCTTCAAAACCAGCCAGAACAGGTAATGAGGAAAAATGTTAGGAAATACCAAAACCAAACACGACAAACTGTATTGACTTGGCTGTCTTCACAAAGCAGTTTTCTTTCCTCTTCTTGGGCATTATAAACTGTTATCTGCTATTTTTGTTAGCACTGTCTGCATCAAGGAAGTATGAAGGATGTGTAATGCACATGAACTCTTAACCTGTTAAGCAATCTCACAAGTCAGCCTCTGGACTATATCAGTGTAGCTCCTTTCACATCCACAACTGTTCTGGTTTCAGTCAGCTGCACAACGTGGTTCTCAATTTGAATTTTCTCAGACTTTCAAATGCTTTGTCTTTCAACCTTTATGTTTCACTTATACCTCATTTTTTTTATTCCACAGCTGATAGAAACCAATGTCCACCATATGCACTCAGTATTCATTCTGTCTCATCTGCATTTGATGTATGTGTGTATGGGTGGTAGTAGTAGGTTTACCTGTCTGAGACTGAATCAGAAGTTGACACAGCAAGAACAATGTGATGTTTTCAGCTGTTATTGTAAGTCAAACCTTAGCTATGAGATTACTCCCCCTGATTTCAGTAATCTGATTATTGAAATCCTCACACATGGGCTCAAAGTGAAGAAAAAAGATATTTCATTTTACAAGACTTCTCATTTACGCATGCAGATTCTCATTCCCATACTTCCACATGACTTAGAATCTCCTTATCTCCCAGCTCAGTTTCACCAAGTGCTGTAGTTCTCATGTGAAGGCTTGGCAGGTAGGGGACATGAGATGACTGATGAAAAATAAAAGGGTTAAAATCTCTTGTGGAGTAATTATATGGCAGTCAGTGAAATCACGTAAAGAAGAAATTCTACCCTTATGGGGCAGAAGGGACACAGTCTGGAAGGAAAGTAAACCATGTGTAAGCCAGGCTTATGAAGTAGTTGCATTGCCCTTCAAACCTTTAAAGAGGTTTTGTGTTAATCAGTGGGTGAATTTCATCTGAAGAAACAAATTCCATTTAATTTACTATAAATTCTGTGCAAACCACTGATTTGCATGCTTAATTTTGCATTACTAATCCTTTAAAATGTCAGACTTTCTTAAATACAGGGGATTGATAAAAGAATCTGCCTTGAGGGTGGTTCGGCACACAAAGGACAGGGATGTTAGCATCTCATTCCACTTATCATGGGAATGGTGTATGCTTGAGGTTTATATAATAAACACAACTTCTGCTGACCTTCTGCTTAGAGAGTGATCTGATCTAATGATGCCAAATGAAAGGTAACTCATGCAGAGAAAAACAGCAACTTGCAGATAAGGGGCAGGGGCCAAGCTTTCATTATACAAATTAGAATTAGAAACCACCCAATAGCTTTATGAGACTGCTCATGACTAGAGGTCTTATCTCTGGTAACTATCCATCTGAAAGTTCAGTGTCTACTTGTGATATGGGTGGGATAATATAACTGCTTAGAAGTTCTTTTCTGATCCATCAAGGAATCAGCGGATGTGACTGGGTAACTAGCCTCCTTGTTCTATATATGTTGCTAAATAGGGATTGTTCTCTGTACTTCATACCATGTCTCCTCTGGACCCCTGATGGCTGCTTGGAGTCATAAAGAAACATAATATTTTTGTGTGTTTTTCTTGTTTTTTTCCAATTCAGAGTACCATAAATAATGTGATGGCTGTGTAGCAACCTCTCACAATGGTGTTTTCACACCACAAAGCTGAATGTGTGTGTTACAAACCCTTGGGCATGGCAGATGGTAGTGTTTGAGAGTGCACATCCTGATGGAACAGTGTTACATGGCTGTGCAGTGTGGAAAGAGCCAAATCTGGAACATTAGTGTCTGAGCGGCCTGTTGGGACTTGTCTAAACCCAACTGGGCATTGTTTGAGGAAGTGTTAACTGGCACATGATGATCATTTGGAATAAACACAGTCCAGAGCCTGAGCCTATGCCCTGGTCCCGTTATATTTACCAATATACATGCAGCCCCAGATGGCAGAAGTTAAGTGAGATGAGCAATTCAGACTTGTAACAACAACAGTCAAGAGCATAATTGCTCACCAACCATACCCCAAAATGAAAAGCAAACACTTACACTCCTTCCCTTCTGTTTATGCCTGGAGAAATACAGAACAAAAATACACAGAAATTCTTTAAAGGTTTAATTTGATTTTTTAACTTAAATTTCCAGTTTTAAAATCTTTTAAGACTGGTTGTTTCTCTAACATTTTTTAACTGTTGTTAAATGCAGTGGGGGATTATTTTACTATTTCATTTATTCAGACAAAACTATTTACTAAGGTTTATTCAAACTCAGACTTCATGAACGAGATTTGGTGGGAGATTGTTTGATTCCATTTCCTAAGCATATGTCTTGTACTGCTTTCAAGCCTTTAAAGTATCATAGAATCATAGAATGGTTTGGGTTGGAAAAGACCTTAAGATCATCCAGTTCCAACTCCCCTGCCATGGGCAGGGATGCCTCACATTAGACCAATTCGCCCAAGTCTCTGTCCAGCCTGGCCTTGAACGCTGCCAGGGATGGAGCATTTCCCACTTCCTTAGGCAGCCTGTTCCAGTGCCTCACCACCCTCACAGTAAAGAACTTCTTCCTTATATCTAACCTGAACGTCCCCTATTGAAGTTGGAGCTATCTGCATGGAGTTTGCAGATAAGACACAAGACTTGTAGGAATGCTAGGATATTATAGAAGACAAGTGGGATAGCTACAGCATCTCATGTGACACTACGGAATTGAGCCCATTATATTTACAGTTCAGATGTCTGCAGTTTTGCAGTTGACCAAGATTGGTAGTAGACTTCTTACTTATATAGTAAACTATGGACTACAGCTTCTATATACAGTTTCTCTGACCAAAGGCATCTACTTTAGATCTCATCTATTAAGCTGTGTTAAGTTTATTGAACTAGCTGTCCAAGCGTGGTGGGATGCCAGCTACAACTAGCTCAGCTATAGACATGTACACCGTTTTGCTGTATAGATCTAATCTCAATCAGTATTCAATTTGCAGATATAGAGTGGAAGCAAAAAATGTAATAAACAGTGTTTTGATCAATGTTTCTTTCACTTCTGAGGATATTGGTGGTTTTCTTCAATTCCCACTAGCCTAACAATAGGCTAACATATAAGAACATACAGTGTGGGAGAGGAAGGTCATTGCTATGCCTGAGTTATCCAACCTTTACTGGATCAATATGTCTTTAAGGCAAATTTTCCCAGAGGAAATGCACGGAGATGGTCTGTCTGGGAAGGGAATTTCCCCTGACTCGTTTTGGCCTTGCCAGACATACTTGACTGGTAGGAAGTTTGTCACCTGAGGTTAGAAGTTACATTTATTTCATTGAGAAACATTGCGAAGGTATTCGTAGACAATGTTTGATACTCTCAGCTACCAGAAGGCCTTACAATTGATTCTGGCTTTGTTTGGACACTTTACACTTAATCCCAATGCTTGGGTAAGGTAAATAGAAAGTAATGACAAATCTCAGGAAAGTGATTCAGATGGTTTGGTTTGGGGGTTTTTTTCCTTTTAAGTATTTGTGGTTGGTTTGATTTTCAGGAGGCCGCTCAGGACCTTAAGTAATTAAGAAATACACAGCCAGTAATGTTTGTATTCTGTTGAGCTGCTTCAGAGGTGTGGTTTCTTGCCTGGCGAAATAAGCAGCTACGCCCTCAAATGTCAGTCTCAGAATATGTCCTTACTGTTTTCCATGGTTTTAGCAGAAAAACTCGTGCAGTTTAAGATGATGCTAATGCAGATAATTGAGTGGTTATCACCGCTTCTGTTTCCACAGGTCCATGTTTTTTAATAGCAGTGGTGGTCTTTTTTTCCCCAAATTGCTCCAGCTCTGAGCAGCAATAAACAGAGCTCTGTTTACTAACACAAAGCATTTCATTTCTTCACGGTGTCATGAATACAAAACAAACACAGAACATTACACAACTGGTGACACTTAAATGTAACTCAATTATGCAGGTTTAATGTATTATACGCATAGCATCTGTACATGCAACAGCATGGGAGGGAAAAGCACTTAAGTAATTAAGTTAATGGGAATGTACTGGGTAATTAAAGGGCACAGAGGAGAACAAATGGAATTTATTTAGTGAGAGGGTTTATAGACTTGTGCAACAGGGAAGGATGGCATTTTGTAGCAAAGCTCACAAGTAGGTGGTTGATAAGAACTTTCTCATCCCAGTCTTACTTACTGGAGTTGCTTTCAAGTCTTTTTATGGATTTGATTATGATTTTTACACTACAGTGGCATTGGCCCTGGTTTATACTAGAATGAAGGACAAAAAGAGACACAAAGGCAATCTGGGATGGAAGGAAATTGGAATGAAATTTCTTAGAGAGACAAGAATGTGGATTGAAAAAAAAATAATTAGGGAAACTGGTGGTTCCTTGCTGCAGTTATGGTCATAAAGCTGTAGTTATATTTCTTCTAATATAACCATCAATAAAGTAGTCAATAATGTTGCTATAAAAATGTATGGGTCTGCTCTGCAAAGGAAGTGTAAGAACATGTGGCTTTCATATAGTAGCAGACTTCCTTCTGTGAAACCCACATCCTGTCTTCTAATTGAAGTGTTAAACATAACTGTACCTGGCATACTGCCCTCCATTCACACTCACACTGTTTTACAAACAGCAAGGCAAAATTTACATGCAGTCAGACAGTGGGTGTGAGGCGCACATACCATTTACATCCTACTTATGTCTTCATGGCATTTCTCTGAGTGATAGGTAAACTTCTTTAGTGCTGTTTAACAAGGAGAGAACCTTCTGTACAAAGAGGTGATCTGATTTGCTTATATTTTAGTCAGAATAAACAAGAGAAATGCATTGTCCGTGGCTTATTTTAAAAAGTTTATGAAAAAACAAATATTCCACATCCCAAGGTCTTTTAGGAAACTGGTAAAGAGTTGACAAGGAGAAAGAAAAGCTTACTTTATATCTCCTCCCTTTTTTTTCCATAGCATATAAGAAGACAGATCTCTCCACTAATAGAGTTTTCTAATTTCTCCTATCTTTCTAATAATCCTAGGATGTATTTCACTTGGTCTTGATTGAGTCCATTTAAGCACTTTACTACTAGTTCCATACTAATCTGATCCCCTGAGATACTCGGAAAATGACTGTCTCTTAAGGACACTGTATCATTCTTTAATGAGAAAAGAAATTAAGTATATCACAGCCATGTCAGGATCCTTTGTTATTTGACTTCCAGCCTTGCTGCAATTTAGATTACTTTAGATAAAGAAACCTGCTTTCACAGTAACCACTGCCATAACCTTTCTCCAATATGTGGTTACTTTTCCTTCTACGCTAACACAAATTCAGCTAAAATAAAGGTGTTTTATTCACCGGAAAACACTAGGGGAAAACACTATCACTTATTTAACAGAATAGAAAAATACATATGCAAGGCTGATTAAACCTAACACTGTGGTTTGGGTTTTCTTCCTCCTCTGTTGAAATACCTTCAGTTTCTATGAAACTTCTTTGTGGTAAAAATGGAAAGACAAAATGTGCTATATAGCATCATTTAGCTATAAAAAGTAATAAAGATTGGGGCAAGTGCAGTTCATGTCCATTCATGTTGACAGAAAAACTCTGTTAACTTATTTATCTCTTCCTTTACAAGGCTCATTTGATTCAAAGTTGCCTCCTTTGACTGGAAAAACAGCTGAGGAAATTGGTCAGGGAAAAGAAGATAGTTTCAAACAAGATACCACTGAGTTATCCAAAATGACAAGTTCATAGCTGTTCAGCACTGTGGTCTAACTGTGCTGCCAGTGAAATCATGGCCAGCTTCAGTGGGATCATGTGGAGTACGTAAGAAACGAATCCACAGGAAATACAAGGTAATACAGTGATTTCACTTATCTGAACTCCAGTCACTTAAGAGAAGTTAAGTTACTACAGAGAAAACCAAGAAAGCCTTTGACTCAAGACTCCGTAAGTGCCATTATACATACCACAGAGCCAGCAGTGTTGTGCTTGATTCGCAGCTTGTCTCCATATACTCTGAAAACAGTGGAATGACTTTAAAGATTTGAGTAAATCGAACAGTCTTGATCAATACTCTTCTCTGGTAGCAACACCAATTCTCGTGGAACAACCTGTGTCTGTCCTGTTAAACGTTTACCATTTTCTAGAATCATGTGCTCTAATCCAAAGTGTTCATCGTGAGTAGTTTCTGAGCTGTGCTAAGTCCTGAATGCTGTTTGGAAATAGATGGTGACACTGCTAGTTGAAGCAAGTCAAACTATGTGGAGGCTTGCTCTACCAGTACCAATGTTTCAGTGCTGAGGTACATTTCCTGTGCTCTCCCTAGCATAGCTGTAGCCTTGTCTCCTGTGTGTGAAGGAGCTTGGACCTTCTTTGGGGGTGGGCTAGCAGGTGTACTCCGAATCAGTGACTGTTTTGATGAAGGAGCTTTGTGCCGTACACAGCTTTAGGTAACACAAGTACATATCTGAGTTGGACATGACTGCAGTTAAAGGGGGGAAAATCAAGGCAGAGTATTTATTAATGGATTGATGGCAGATCTCATTTACTGAGTCTGTATGAATGTCAGTAAAGACACTGAACAATATAATTTGAATTTGAATCCTGCTTGTAACTGAGCCTCAGCTGTTCCTGAATATATGACAGATGGGCATGGTGAGTGGTTCATTCACCACCATTGTGTCCCTCAAAGTTACCCAGAAGAATAAGAACATCTTGGTTCACTCTCATGATATTAATTTTGGCTATTTTAGGAATTAAGAGAGTGAATCAGTACTATTTATTACTTCTCTGATGGAGTCTGGAGAACAACAGACTCATTTGTAGTTAAGTAACCATCTTCCTTCCTTCTGACAGCACTGATGGATGATGGTAATTTCCAAAACTTTATTTCACTTAATGTATAATAAGATCTTAAATTTTTAAACTCTTGTCTTTTGCTGTCCACTGCTCTAATACATCAGGTCCCATGCTCACTTTTCATCTTGTTTCTTTCTCTGTGGAATGGTGTGCATGGAGAACACCATTGGTGTTGATAATTCTACCTGTAAAAATCTATCTCAAAAGCAGGCTGAGAATTGACAAATCAGAACACCTCAAATGAAGACAAAACATAGGTTTTGGACAATGTCCCATTCACTATATCGAGCTAAGCCTCAATTCCCAAATAATATGAGATTCAAAGACAGCAACTCAAAACTTCCCGTGGGTAGACCAAATCCCAGTCCCTGAGCAAAAGATGCTAAGCTCTCTGAACCCTTTCTTTTCTTACTGCTGATCATCATGTTAAATGGCATGGAATATCTCTTCAGTTACTTTAAGGCATTATCTGACTAACTCCTGTATTCAAAGCTGGAGCATGCAAAATTAAACATTCTGAAATAATGGTGAAATAAATCGTCCCATTGATCACTTGGATCTCTCTATTTTTAGAATGGGCTATGGGCAGGCTATGAAGAAGAAAAATTGCTCTGCATCAGCACCAGTAGCTTACTGTGGAAGCTGTGTGAATCCTAAAATAGTAATTCAATCTACAAAGAAACCTTAAGAAAACAGTAAAAACAAATAAAACATCAATGCCCCAAAATGCAGCTGTGTCTGCCAAATGCAATTTTTGCTAAAGTAGTTTCAACTAAGATGGTCCTGCTTGGTGTGACACCATCTGCTGAATTTCCTTTTCTCATGTACCAGTAAAGAGTAAATGGCAACTTTACATAATTTAAAATGAAACAATCAAATGGGAAAACAACTTCTCAATTAGAGTCACGGAAAGGATCAGGTGGGCTTTTACTCACCCTATGGACCATTGCACAGCTGATTTCACGTATGAGAACACAATTACTTAACCTTTGATAAAGTCATTGTCACACAGAGTTTAACACTAGAGGAAAATACTTTCTTCAATCACCTGCAGCTGCTGCATAACTGAAGTACTGATTTGTGTGGTTTGGGGGGGGGGGGGATGACGGCTGTGTTTGCAAGGGAGGAGGGAAGAAAAATGGGAAGTTAGGTACAATTTCAAGGTGTAACAGAATATGTTACGTACCACATTGGACAGAGCCTTGGGTGACATGGTCTGGTGTGAGGTGTCCCAGCCCATAGCAGGGGGGTTTTGGAACTAGATGATCTTAAGGTCCTTTCCAACCCAAACCATTGTATGATTTTATGATTCTATGTTTCACAATATTTGGGAATGTTTTTTTCGCCGCCTTGTGTTTTGTATGCCCAGTTATATTGGGCAAGCAGATCTTTTCTGCTTGCTTCTCCTGCTATTCTGGCCAGTGTTTTTTCTCCCAATTACTTATGAATTTCAGATAATGGTAATCCTCATGACTTTGATTTTCAAAACAGTTGAAAGGTGATTGATGAAAGAAAGCACAGTGATAGTTGCAATTTAAAGGTTTTGTACTGGTTAGAAGAAGAAATAGGGAACGGACTGATGAATAAGGTCTGAAACGGATTTCTCTTTCCGAAGAAGTGTGAACCACAAACGTGTTTGTTCAGGAAGCTTAGAAAAAGAGGATATGGGGGTCAGAAGCAGGAGACAGGCAGGCATTGGGTAGACAACTCATAAACTGCTTTAGTTATTTGCCATGAGCTGAAGTATTGCTGCATCCAGAAGTAAGAGCACAGCACTAAGAGGACACTTCCACTGATAAGTTGTTTAACTTGACCAAGGCTCAGGTCATGCATAACCTACAGTTTTTTAAAGAAGGGAGCAATTGCGTTTGTTGAAACTTTCCCTAAGCACAACTCTCCATCTGAGCTTGCTCCTACATGCAAAAAGCTCGGTGAGTTTAACCCACAAAGCTGCAGTCTACATACTGCTACACAACACAGAGGTTAGAAAACAAGTTTGCTGAGAGCAGGAGTTCCAGATTGCTGCTGTGGTTAAAGACACTGACACAGAACTAAAAGCTTCACCCCCAGTCCCCTGTAACATGAAACAAAATCAGAAACCAGCCTCCTCAAATCAGATGATGTCTCTTCCAGGCCTCCTTGAGCACCAGCTGCATCTTGCAGAAGAATATTTGTCTTGATTAACACAAGTGGACTCTGAAGAAGTGTGACGTGCCTCTGCCATCAGTCTGGAGAGAGCAGCAGCAGCTTAATGCTTCAGTGTGCAGTAATGAGGCAGGATAAACAGGAGGCTACCCCACACACTGCACAGTTGCAGCTCTCCTGAATCCTTGATTTTTAAGTCCTTACAGCCCCTTCAGGACTCAAGTGCTGATTATGAAGACCATGAAAATTCAAGTATTAAAGCCAGACATTCAGGTTAACATCATGCAGGAGCTGGTATTTTCCCCTAGAAATCAAGCAGTGGAGGTGGTGTAGCAAGCTCAGGTCCTGTTTCTGGGGCTTGCACTAGCAGGCAGTCATTTTTGTGCTTATATATATATATATATTCTTTTTTGAACTGCTAGTGGACTTACACAAGGGAGAAATCTGTTGGCTTCAGGGAGTTAAAGGGAAGTTTATTTTGAAAACCAGGATTTAAAAAAGCTATCTTGTTTTAATGAGCAGCACCAGACACTCAGAGCTCCTGTCTTAACTCTGGACATCAGAGCTTTCTCAAAGTATCCTAACCACAGAGGTTTCAATTCTCATCCCAAGAGAACAAATGCAGTTTGGATGGCTGATTTCAGGACGCATTCTCAGCAGTGATTTCACCTCTGAGACAAATTGGCTTATAGAAAGTGAGGAGGATTTCCTTTTATTATTGTCATATAAATAACATATACATGCATATACATATATATATACACATACTTCATATATATACACAGACTTCAGTACTATTCATTTTTTATCCCAATGTGAAGTAGAGTATCATATCATTGTCAGGCTGAAATTTGGGCATTAAGGTTCCTGCAGCCCTGAGTTGACTCTTCTTTTCACATCACCAGCCACAAGGCTTGATTTCTAGGCTGTACCTTGCTGCAGCTACTGGATTTGTGTTACCAGACAAAGGAATAGGAACCACAGGTCAATTCTTGATAACATTCTGGAGGAGCTTTGGCGCACTGAACCCAGCCCAAAGCATAATTCAGCCTTTGGGATAGAAAATAGTGTTTGAGAACAACTTTCAGAGAAAAGAGGTCTGAAAGAGGATAAGCTTGAAAAGGAACCTTGAACTGGAGTTTAGCTGGTGTTATGTGGGAATTACTGAAGCCTCAAAGGGACTGACTTTTTTTTAATGTAAAACTACACTAGAAAGTGAATTTTTGAAGTTGCAGCTGGACTAAACCTAAAAATTTTTTTTTTCCTCCATTTTTAAGTTCCTTTGGAAGTCTGTATCATTGCAAATTAGGCACAGATGTCAAAGAAAAACAAAAGATATTAGATATATAGTTGTCTGCCTCTATGATGCATAATCTATCTAGTAAGTGTAACTTGTAGAGACAATGACAGTGTACAAGACATTGCTAGAATATATATATGGATTTAAAAACAGAGTGTCTGTCTATTGCAAGAATGAATGATAGAAAAACAAACCATAGGGTGAACAAGTAATAGTCATTAAGCGTTTTGCTTCAGTCACCTGACAGCATGGAGTGAATACAAAAATAACTTTTCTGGGAAGAAATGCCTGATAGCTGTCTCGCTGAAATATCCTAATGGAGAAAGACTGCTAAAAGAGTTAAGAGAGGGATCAGCCTTGCACAGATCAAAGAATAGCCTTGGAGAAGCTACCAGAAATCCTGATATTTTTCTGACATCTCATTTCACTTTTTATATAATGGGAAGAATCTTTCATATCACATGTCCTTCTCCTTTATCTGCCCTTGAAACTAACTCAAACTGCTGCTGAATGCTCTTCTGTCTCTGTTGCTTTTAAACAGCATGTTCAAAATGATGTGCTGAATCTTGCAGTGATCTGCAGAGTGCAGTTGGTCAGTCTTAGTGTTGTGGTTAGCAGGGGTGGACAGATGTCTGATCGGCTCTATATACCTTCTCAGAGGATTGCCTCTGAAAACTACTTTCCCCCTTTTGCACAACAAATTATCACTCCAGCTTTCCAGGTTGTTTGTCGTCTCTGCATCAAACAGGCAGATACATTTCTTCTAGCTTGGCTTAAAGGTGGTAGGACCATTATTCCATCTCACAGTTTCAAGGCCCAGCATCTTATTTACTAACTTTTGCCTAACAAACACCTAATATCCAGATAGAAAGACTTGCAGACTGTCCTTTGGTTTGAAAAGTCATCCTTCTGTTCCTTGAAAGGGTTAGTGATAAAGAAACAGAAAGCACTTCAAAATGACAGGAGTTTCTACTTGCAAAAGTTTTTTATGAAAGGATCATACCTACTTGCGGATGGACTGGCAAGCTGTGAGAAAACAAGAGCCATAACTCACTGGGAAGAGGCCAGCTTTACTTAATCCCACCTCAGGGCAGACTTTGCTCAGTTTGTATCAGTAGCATCCATCAGTTCAGTGGTCTCATAGGAGAAAAGGCAGAAAGTTTAAAGACTGATTGGATCTCTGGAGCCTCAGTTTAGTTGTCTAAAGGCAGGCGTCTGGTTCTGCCTGAGACGCTTTAGGGTATCTCTGACATCCGTGTTGTCTGAGTGGTATGACAAAGGACCTACAGGTCACCAGCACCTTTCTGGAAGAACAGCTGGAGATGAAGCAAAAAGACTCTACGGCATTCAAAATGGCACTATGACTGCACTTAGGCAACCATCTTGGGTCTTCTCTGTCTCCTTTGTGAGGATGGAGCTGGAAGTGCTATTACATACTAAGGGAAAGTGAAAGGAGGAAAGAGAAGTTGTGGGATAGAAATGGACTTGTACTGGGTATGTAGAAGAACTTGGTGGTCCCAAATTGTCAATGAACTTTGTGAGCTACGGTCTATTCAGGACAGGAAAGCGGACGAGCAAGTTCATCAGAGGGGCACCAAGGTGATTTGGGGTGGAAACAATTACCCTGTGAGCAGAGTCTGACAGGAATGGTCTTTCAGCCTGGAAAATTACAACTCCAGAGGGGACTTAGTTGCAGCTTTTGAATACGAGGAGATGATCAAGAAAATGGAGCCATGGATAAAGCCCTGAACAACATGCTCTGAATGCAGTGTTGCATTGCTCTGTTTTGAGCAGGAGGTTGGACTAGAGGACGTTGGTTTCCTTTCCAACCTGAGTGATTCTGTGATTCTTATGAAGACTGCACATTTCTTCGTATGAGGAATGTCTCTTGAAGTTTCTGATTAGACAATGGAAACTTTTATTAATCCATTAGGTATAGATGTGCATTATGTTCAAACCTGGAGCAGAGCTTCTAGTTTTATTTTCTCCAGCTACTGTGAACTGAATAGGAATTGGGGATTCCTTTCAAAATCATACTACTGATCCTAATCAAAATTATAATGTGAATGGAGCGTAATTCCTCAAGTTCACCAAAGTTATTTCTGCAGTGTCTTAAGTTTAAATTAAACTTGTCATCTGGGAAATGGCTAAGTGCATAATAGGAGATTTTTATTTTCTAATGACTGTTTTGTAATGAAGCTCAGAGAGGAGATGGATGTTTAGTATGTTGTAATCACTGCCATGTTTCTGTGTGAGAGTCTGTATCTCCACACCTTTGCCTGTATCTATTACACTTTACTCTCTAAGTTGTTCTGGGAAAGAACTTCTTCTTTCCTGTGCTTCTGCAGTACATAGAACACTGAAGCCTTGCTCCATTCCTGAAGTTGTTTGATACTTTTCCAGTAATAACAACAAAAATCAACTGTATTAATGAAATAGTTACTCTCTTAGGCACACCAAAGGTCCCAGACAAGTTAAACCCTCTCTCATTGAAAAATGGATTGAAGCCCTATAAAAAAAAAAAAAAAAAGAAAAATAAAGGCAGAAAAGTGTTTGCTTGCATAACTCAAAGGGGTTCTGGTTTTTGCTGAATAACTGCAATCTTAATGGAAAATACTTAATTGGAACTTAGAGGTTTAGGACTTTATTTTGCTCCTAGTAAAAACATGTTAACCAAAAGAATGCCCACAGACTTTTGACTAAAGTCCTGCCCTCCTTACTTTTTTTCTCCCTCTCTCTCCCTCTTCCCATCTGTCATTATCCAGAGTACCACTTTAAAACAGTGTAACTTACTGTTCAAGTGCTGAGGGATAAGAGCTTTTAGTTGGATATTATCCTATTTAGAGAAGTATGCCCCTGTTTTGCAAGTTGGAATATGCACTCCAATTGGTTTCATGGATCTCCTTATCTCCAGCATCTGGAGATTTTAACTGAAGTGCAAATGAGAGTCTAACAGAAACATATTAATGAAGTACTAACCACAGGCTTTGGCTCTGCTACAGGATGCACTAAACAACACACATGCAATATAGGTCAAAGAAGCAAGATATGAGATTACTTCTGAGTGCAAAAAATAGTGTATTTGATTTTAGTTGGGTATTGTATATGCAGCTCATTAAACTGGACTCTGAGGAGTTCTGTTTCCAAGCAGGTGATGGATCAGCACTACTTGTTACTCCAAGGACACATACATAGAGAAAAAGCTACAGACTTTTTATGTGAAACATTCTGGATTTCCCTACCTGATGCAGCAGTGAAGAGCACTCTAATAATCTATGCACTGACTGAAAACAGTGCTAGAGGGCTTGAAATAAATAGTGCTGATATGCAGGTCCCCAGTTACAAGTGGTGTTTACCTTTTCAACTCATTCTCCTCTGTCTCATAAGCTGAATTCCTTGGAGGTTTAATGTTGTTCATTAAACACTGCAGGAAACCCACAAACAAGAAATGTCTTAGTACCCTGCTCAGTGCCATTTTAGTGTGGTTATAGGCAAAGGATCAACAGAACTCAGTAAACAGCAAAGTATTTTGTGGTTGAAGTTGCAAATGCAGAAAATCATAGAATCATAGACTGGTTTTGGTTGGGAGCAATTGTTAAAAATCATTTATTCCAACTTCCCTGACATGGGCAGGGACATATTTTACCAGATCAGGTTGCCCAAAGACTCATCTTGACTTGAGCTTGAATGCTTCCAATGGTAGGGCACTCATGACTTCTCTGGGCAACCTTTAGATCCTTCTAAAGAAGAATGATATTTAGATCCTTCTTTTAAGGAGGATACAAATAGGTGCTGAATAACCTTCTCCATTGTGGACTTCATAAAAAGAAGAGTAATGTTTAAGTGAGAGATGTCCACTTATGCCGAAATGCCTGCTAAAGATTATTCTATCCCAGGGAAAACCTAGTAGGAATTTCTAGGAGTCAGACTCCATGGAGATAGAGAAAAGCGGGGTCATCCAGAGGAAAATAAGGGAGAAGAAAAAGGTTTGATCTGTATTCTGATGGATGATACAAAGTGAAGTGCTAAAAGGATGCAGTGAGAGATTCAGAGCCAGGAAAAAAACTGTTGAAGGTGTCTAAAAAGATGTAAGAAAGGTGCTGATCCTGGAATTACATTACAGCATCCCTTTTCCCATCAGTGCACTTCTCTGATTCTAATAATAATTAATGTCACCTCCAGGTCACAAAGCTCTGTGACCCTTTTCCCAGTTTCAAGCCTCGGTAGGGAAAATAGTGTTATTCTGTTATTCACTGTGGAAAACTACAGAGAGATAGTAATAGAAAATGCTGAAATACAGATTTTTTTTTTTGGTAGGATTCTGTGAATTCTGGTGTATCACCACTAATGATAGTTTTATCTACTTTTGGATTAATATACATTTATGTTGTGAGATCAAATAGAAAAATAAAGGCTCTGTTGAATTTTAAAGAGTATTTTGAAATCAGTAATAATTCTGATTGTTCTTAGGTGATAGGAATACACTGAGGCCATCTTATCCTCTACTTGCCTATTTACCCTTCTGTCTTTCTTCTGTAGCACTCCAACTGTAGCACCTGACCACCATGAACAGCTATCAATCTAGTACTGTTATTTCGATTTTTTTCAAACTCTTCTCCATCAGAAATGTGGTAATGTAACAAGACAAGACTGATGGGTCACATTAATACTTTGGGGTTTTTGTATTCACATGAGCCAGGCACTTCTTTCTACCCCTGGTTTCTGGCTCTGAGGGCTCAGACAGGACTGGGGGAGACTTTGATGTGCTATATACTGTACAAAAAAGTGGGCAAAGATAATCTGTGTGAAGAGTCTGTAAAACTGAAAGGATTTTTTTATTTCTGCTTTACAGGTGGCTATATGAAATGTAGAGACATTTAAAAGCTTCTGTACTGGCATCATGCTTGAGGGCTGTGGTAGAGATAAGCATTCATCTTAGACCTCTTTGTTCCGGTCAGTACTTCAGTAACGCTTCATGTCTTTCATCACTGGCTGTCATGGTGTCTTGCTTCATCCTAGATTTTTCCAGTATGACTTTTATCTTGAGATGGGCAATCGGAAAATACATACTCCAGCACAGGTACTAGCAAATTATCATGTGCATCAGCCTCCAACAGAAAAAATGCAGAGATTTACCACTGAGCTCTCCTCAAAATAATAAGTTTGGATGAAGGGAATGCTTTATCCTTGTGGAACATAGGCAGAGGCAGTAAAAAGAATTCTGAGGTTAGTAACCCTGGATTTAGTAACCGTCATTTGTAGGATCACAATAAAATTCAGCTTGGAAGAAACCTCAGGAAAATATCCAGTCCATCTCCTGCTATGAGGATGGACCAGGTTTGCAGAACTTTATCCACTCTGATCTTGAAAATCTCCAAGGGTGGGCAACAGCACAACTTGTCTGGGCAACCTTTTCTGCTATTTAATTGTCCTTATGATGAAAAGTGTTTTGCTTATATCCAGTCTGAACCCTTTTTTCTTTTCCCATCTATACTTCTGAGAACACGATCCTTTAGCAGATGCCAAGTGCAAGGTGGCATGGAAGGAGCTTTGTTGCTACTAAACAGGTTAAGGAGTGTTGTTCATTAGATGTCATGAAGATATTGGTGCAAGCTGGAAGACAAAGCACACATTTGGTGGCATTTAGAGTCCAGTCTAGGAAATGAGAAGTAAGAGTTGTCAGTGTTTAAACATCTAAATTGCTATCAGGTGAGTAGAAAGTAGAAAAAGCCACAATGCAGAAGGCACTATTTCCCTCCATTCAAGCAAACTCTGATGGGACTAACCCTGGTATTTTTGTGAGACACTTAACATAATACACGTGGGTCAGCTACTGCATCAGAATCAATATACACCAGCCTCCAAAATTGAGAATGTTGTAGTTCTCCTTTTATGAAGTAATAAATGGGGTCTAATTGAGTGGAAGTGACTGGATGGTCTGGTTTACCACTGCACTGTTGGTGCTGTGCTTGAGGTTTTAAAAGCCAACTTGGGAACTCAGGGCAAGAGGCAGACAATTAGGAGGTTTGGACTAAAGGGACAGCTACTTCTCTCTTCGTTCACCTGACACAGAACTTTCCTTCCAAAGTGGTTATTCCCTAGAAGTTAATTTTCCCTTGGTAGCGAGACCTTGAGACTTCTTTACAGGATAATAATTTCTGTAACTCTCTGAAACGTGCTCTGATTTCTGTATGATTTGTGAGGCTGTGTTTGTGTGTCTTTAAGTTTGCGTATGGTGCATTGATTAGCAAATTCATATGGAATGGCTATAACATTGGGAAATCAGATTTCACCCTATAGCAAGCAAGTGAAAGATGCTTCCTCTTCTAAATCACATTTCTAAAGAGGCCGGTAGCTAAACTGCTACTCAAGAGATTGAGAAAAGTTCTTTGTTTCTAACCTCTATTGCTGTTTGTTTTCCATATAATCTTAGGTGAGTCACGCTGGGACAAGTTTGGGGGGTTTTAAGTTATTTAGGTACCCAGGGCAGTTTTCAAATGGAGATAAAGCCATTATCATACCTTATATATTCCTATGAGGACATTTATATTAAAAGTTACATTCTCAGCTAGTAAAGAAAAAACAACATTTTCTATGAAAAACCCTTGACTGAATGAAAACCAGAGTTCCTGTTGACATTTTCTTCGAAGAAGTAGCTCTCATTGATCAAAACATTGGCTTTCTATTGTTATTTTCCTGTTGGACATAACTTACATTGTAATTTCTAGGAAGAAGCCTCTGCATTGAGGGTCCTATCTATAGTACCGGCCACATTCCTAGTCTGATTGCTCTAGTGGTTTCCAATGACTGGATTTTTCACATAGCATTTCAGCTGTCTTCTGTACAACCATACAGTGCTTGATTTTCTGCTAATGGGTTATTGTGGTGGGTTTTTTTTTTCTTTTTCATTTTTTTACAACACTTACTCTTCACCTTCATTACCAAGAAGCGTAAGATTCGTGTTGAGGCTGGTTTACTTATTGTGTGGCATCAGTGACGATAATGACTGCTTCTTTGCTGTTTTGTCACCTGGTAGCATTGGTATATGTGTGGACAAACAAAGAGTGGTCAGAGGAGGCTCATTTGGAGCAATTTTGTGAGGGTCTAGACATTTGCTAACACTCGCCTATGGTATTTTTTAGCTGATTAAATACAGTGTGCTGAACGTTTTAATAGGAATCAGAAAAGAATCAAGCTGGCTGGCACGTGGCTGAACTTTGGAGAAGAAATGTCTTTGTATTGTATTAGCTTAGGATTGTATGCATTTAAAGCCAGTTTTACATCACATAAGGAGCATACTGGAGAAGAGAAGGCTGCATGGAAGCCTCGGAGAAGCCTTACAGTATCTGAAGGGGGCCTTCAGGGATTCTGGAGAGGGACTCTTCATCAGGGACTGTAGCGATAGGATGAGGAGTAATGGGTTCAAACTGAAACTTAGGTTAAATATAAGGAAGAAGTTCTTTACTGTGAAGGTGGTGAAGAAGGCTGCCCAAGGAAGTTGTGAATGGTCCATCCATGGCAGTGTTCAAGGCCAGGTTGGCTGGGGCTTTGAGCAACCTGGTCTAGTTGGAGGGTGTCCCTGCCCATGGCAGGGGATTGGAACTGGATAGTCTTAAGATCCTTTTGAACCCAAACCATTCTATGGTTCTATTTGTCATGTAGACAGCTAAGGTAGGGTGATGAGTGGGAAAAAAAGTTGTCCAAACCATAAGACAGCAAAACCAGACACAGGAGTCGTGGCTGAACAGTGCTTCAACAGGCAGAAAGAAAATGACACATCAGAGGACCTGCACAATAGGGTGGTTGGCAGGATCACTTGGGACAGTTTTAATGCTTCTCCAAAGAAAAGGACAAGGCAGTGATGAACTCAAGCCTCGAAAAAGACCTGATTGTGTGCCCCTTGTACAGAAAGCTGGTATCGGTTACCAGGGATGTAAACATGCCGTTATTCTCTTCTTGAAATGCTATATGCATCTAACTTAAGAACTTAAACCACAGACAAAATTACGATTACTACCAAAATGCAGCCTCTTTCTCAGGAGAAACACTAGCAGGAAACAGCAATGTTAAATAATGTTAAGATGAAACTGCAGAGGCTAAGACAACTGTGGTTACCTGAATTTGAAGATGGCCTAGTTACTTTTGAACCATGTGCTAGATCGTAGTGAATAGGGCTAATCAAGAATGGTTTAAATGAACAGCTCCACTTCAGAAAACTTTGATTCACTCTAGTCAAAATACTTCAACATAATATCCATATGAAACTATTTCTCAAGAGTATCTCCCACTTACTTGGTATAAGATGTGTGAATATTGATTGTCACAGGTACTTGACACTTCTGTTGCTATCAATAAATCTCCTTCTCACATGTACATAATATACCAAGAAATGTGAGAAAAGATGAGTTGACAAAATCGTCTGGAGCCTGATAAAGAAGTTGTAAAGTTACTAGTTCATAGCCTTCTAGTTACAAAACATATCCCACCAAAAGTGTGTGTCAACAGCCATATAACAGTGCTCACATAGGAATAGCCATCTCAGGGTTACTAGTACTAGTGTAAAATCAATTTTAAAAGCCCTTTTTTATGCTGCTTTCTAGTAGTTAGGATTACTGTATGACTTGCCATATGGGTCAGAATAGAAAGTAGATGTCTGTATTTGGTATATTAAATAAAGAACACTGCTTTACCTGCCTCTCTTTCCAAAGTGGATGTCTGACCTAGGGAACCTATTGACTTCACCTTCACCATTGGTCCACAGACTGGTATCTCCACAACCTTCTTTTTTTTTCCTTCTTTTTTTTTAGTTATCCATCAGTGTTCCATAAAACAACAGATTTTCTTCTTTTTTCTCCAACACGTGCAAAACTACTTCCTGGAGCAACACTGCTTTCCTTTTACTTAATTGCGAAATGGGAAATACCTGCAAGCAGGTATTTTCTCCTATACCTCCCCATGTGAATCCTGCTGGATCAACCACAATGTTCTTAGACGCATGTGGCCACTACCATATTGTGTCTTACAGCTTTCAAAGTCTTGTCTCTTCTTGTAATGTTGCTTTCACTATTGCTTCTGGAAAAAAGAAACATAGTGCCCTTTTATCTGTCATTGTAAACCCTATTATTTTTTGCTTGTCAGACATAAAATCCAAGACTCGGTCTGGTTTTAGGTAACCTGTGTATCTTCCCATGTATCTCATGTATCTAATGTATCAGCTGAATTTCAACAGCACAGCAATTCTCATCTGTATGTTTGTTTGCTCTTATGTCTCTAGATCTTCTGCTCTGGTTGGTTCTAGTGGGTTTTTCATTTTAGTTCTTATTTGGCATCTGGGTGTCAATATTTACAGCCAGTCAGATGTCTCTTCCTTCTACAGCTCACCACTTTTTATCTCGTTCAGATACAGTCAGTTTTAATATCCTGGAAAACATAAGCCTTTGTGTCTCAATGAGCTGTCTTTTCCCACAGTTCTTCAGTCTTGCTATATTGACAATGTCAGCTTCATTTTCTTCTATTATTCCAACATTTATAGCTGTATTTTCTCTCTTGCTCTCACACTCTGCATGGTATAATCTTAGTATGAGTCCCTGTTTTACTCTGTTCCACTCTGTTGTCAGGAAACAGGCATTAATTTTTCCCTTTGCTTTTGTCATAGAGAAAAGGGGTTAAGACCTGTTCATTGTTCTGTGGAGAAATGTGAGGCATGGCTTATGTCTATCACACCAAATGCTCTTGACTAAAGTGTCTTTCTGCAGATTCCTGGCCTGCAGTATCCCACTACTGTGCCCAGTCACCGATGGGGAAACTGCTAGTTTCAGAGCTCAAATATAGACCAGGGAGTTTGCCCTGGCCATACTTAGCGTATATATATAGATCAATCCTGAGTTAACTGCTCATGTTACAGCATACAAAGCACAGCTTCGTTACTGACCTATTCTCTGCTGCTTTGCTGGGCGATGCTTAATCTGAACTGCACATCCCATGGTCTCCATTTCAGGTCATGTAAGGCCCATGGCCAAAGAACATTCACTGCTGACACAATAAAAATGAAGTAGGAAAGCTGCATAGACACAGCAAAAGAACTACTATAAATATTTCAAATACTTAGTCCATGCCTAATTCATGAAATATGGCTGTGGTCTGTCAAGTCATACAGCTGGAAAGTGTCCATGGGACCTAACTCCCCAGAGTAAGTTCACAACCCTCATTTGAGTCTGGGGCCTCATGACATGGCACCTTTTCTTCCCAGCTGTGTTTCAGGGCCAATGTCTTTTTCTGGCTGTGTTGGCTCAGCTGCAAAGATATGGGCATATATGACAGGAAAGAGGCCACATTGCTGCAGTCTGTTAATGTATGAGCTAAAGGTAGAAAGTAAAGGATTGTGAAGATGAAGTCAATGGTATGTACATGCTGCTTAATGCATGAGGTTTGACAAGTCTGAATTATGGGATCTGACACTAAGAAGCTCATATATCCAACTGCACAAATAAGGAGATGGAAGGGGTTTGGTGCCACACAGAAATCAGCCTGTTTCTGAATGATGGAGAAAAGTACAAGGTTACTGACGACCAGCAGAAATGGTTTCTTCTGACATCTGAGCACTCCTTAGAGGTCTGTTGTCTAGGGAATGACCTCCTATCAAGACTCAGATCTCACAAGTTAAGCAGACAAAAGATTAAAGGTGCCTCAAAATATCATAGGGGTATAGGCCAGGCAGAGTGTGAAGGACTACTGCAGAAATGTACAGTGATACACAGTTGGACTATATTTAGCTCGATGGCTGAAATAAAGTAGGAGGCCACAGAGTTACAACAAATCAGACATGTAGAGGAAGGTAATACTTTGGGGAAAACTTTGCACATATTTTGCTCTTAAAATACTTCCTTTTGCATTAAAGGGAGAGAGATATTTAGGAAGAAAAATAGATTAGCATAGACTATGCACAAGGAGCCAAAATACAACATGATCGCAGTGCAAGCTACTCCGAAGTGTAAAAAACAAGAGAGATGAAATTTTATGTGCATTTAATAAAGATTTGGGTGCTGTGACTAAATCCATGAAAATTGTCTTTATTTCTTTCCAATAATAACCAAGCTGATCTAAATTTCTTAGAGCCAGTATCTGTCACTGCTCTATATTCAAGTCTTCTGACGATTTTCACTCACAGTATGTTCCATTTAGAAATTAATGATTCTTTTTTTCTTGTTTTCTTTTGGGTTTTGGTTTGGTTTTTTTCTGAGGCACTCAAGTGAGCTCACGACATGATCATGGGTCTCACCTCTGTAAATGCTGCTGCATAGACACTGATTACATTGTGCTACATCCACCTGTAATATAAAATAAGATGTCCTGAGCGGTCACAGTGCTCACTGTAAGACACCTGAAAGGAAGGAAATGAGATGTTTATGTTTTTAAGAATACCAGTGGAAGATTACTGTCTACTATTGGTTGCATGAAGATCTCCACACCAGGTGATCAGTGTTGAGTATATGGAGTTGAGAATGTAGCATTCTACTGTCTGTGTTACAAGCTCTTCAAATATGTGGTCAGTTGGATCATGCACTGTTGTAGTGCAAGGATCTTGTGGAGGGAAGGATTTTGGAAGCTGGGAGTATCAGCAGTAGCTTGGACAGCAAATGATTTAGGAAGTGACAAGGGCACTCTGCACACTTTAGGTCTAACTCAGCTGCTGATGGCTGGGTATCTAGTGCTAGCTGAGATACCCTGAGGTATCTTGAGACATTCACCCTGGGTCAAAAGCAGGACCTATGGGGGATATACAATCTCCTCAAGCAGCAGCTGGAGGTTAGGCAGCATCTGCTAACATCTGAAATGGCCAAGATCTTTAAATGTCAGCAACTGAACCTCTATTTCTGAACCTATATTTCTGTGGCAGATACAGCTCCTGGCTGCCATAGTCCTTGCCCTCTTCCTGTGGAACATGCTCCAGGCTCATCCTCCCATTCATTTCCCTCTCTTTGTTTCTTGTTCTACTTCAGCCCTTCTCTGAGCAATGTCAGCACATTAATCTCAAAGGAAGGTATTATTTTTATTTATTTATTTTTTGCTTCTGGATTTTGAAACTGTAAGACCTTTACAGAAAGTCTCACGAGGAAGAAGGTTGAATTGTGCAGCAGGCAGGGGAAATGCAATGACCAGCAGTGAGGCTGCCATGGAAACATAGCCTAAGGCTAACAATAGTCAAATCCTGCCAGTAGATATTTAATGAAACTTTGGGAAAAAGCAAGCAATCTGCTATTCCAAACATAATTTATGTTGGTCGACATGGCAGCTAAAAATCTGTTACTTCTTTACAGTGGTGGTTGTTACTCTGTCAGTGCAAGTGTTATTATATTGGGCTTTTTAACATAGTAAATACCACTGATCTAAACTTAGCCCAGAAGGTTGTTTAGGCTTAATGTGTTCTTGGAATTACCAAAATCATGAACATGAATGGCTCTGAGGCAATAGTGGTTCATGGAACAGAAATACTGCTGGATGCTGGGTGAAAAAACTGGGAGATGGTGTGGCTCCCTCGCCAAAAGACAGGAGTCATACAATGTCACAGTGTATAAGGGTGCAGAAATGATGTTATCAGATGGAGATTTGCATCCTCTACCTCTGCGTGTTCTCTTTCCATTAACACTCTTCTTCGAGATCAGTTTACTTTATGGAAATGAGGATAGACTTAATCACATGAGGATTATAATATCAGGAGCAAGAATAAAATAATTGGTGTGCTGAACATCCTAGATATTTGTGTACTGACATGAGAAATATGAAGGTAAACAGAAAGATTTGAAAGCTTTAATACATAATCAGGAATACATTTAATTGCTCTAGCAGAGCTTTGAGGTAATTGTGTATGACTGCACTTTTAATAGAAAATGAGGATCATTCGGAAAGAAAAGAAAAAGGGTAAGAGAGAACATTGTGCACCAACATTGTCTGTCATTTAGTAGTGTTAGATAACTTCTAGGTAAAATTCCAGAAAAGGTGAATTGGAGGGAGGAGGACTGAAGGAGCCTTGACATTTCTTTAAAAAAGGTAAAACAGGGGCAAAAGCAAACCATTGCATGTAAAGAAGAGTATTTTAGTGAAACAGCAAGATGGTTAAAGCTTGAACTCAGAAAAAACCAACTAAGAATAGTAAAGATGAACATAAGTATAAAATGAAATAAAATAACATGAAAATGTAGGCAGAAATATAGAAGCACTGAAGAGCAATATGGAGTGCAGTGTGTAAGAGACATCAAGGTTAACAAGAAATCATTCTTTGAGTTATAAGAGAAACATCATGGAAAATCTTGATCTGATACTCAAGATAATGTGGTTCTTAAGTTTCTCTGTAAAAGGTCAATGACGAGCAGATGTCTGGAAATACTAATACTAGTGATAAAAGAAGATTTCTGAGATTTCTGCTTTGAATAAGGAAAGCAGAAATTAAAAGTAATTACAAAGACCTGATAAATTCCCAGTTAAAATAATCTCATATTTTTAGTTATTATCTCTACCTTAAGAACTGAAGAACTGAACCAGTAGCAGTCAACAAGACCAAATTATATCATTATATGAAACCACTGTAATTTTCTTCTAAGACAGAGGTATCTTTCTGTATAGAGACAATAAATAGCGAAAAACAAACCTTAATTTTAGAAAGGTTTTGGTTCATGCTGTCAAGTTTCTAACAAGGAATAGAAACAAGAAGATATGGAATCACTGCCATATGAATTCACATAAAATAGCTACCATTACAAAAGAGAAAAAATACACTTGTGGAGTTCTGAGGAAATCTACCTTGTATCCAATTAAGACATTCATCAGCTGTGTCAACAATGGGAAAAAAGAGTTCATCTTTTCAGTTTGCTTATCACATGAACCTGAGAGAGAAATCAGATAGACGAGTTGACATGAATAGAACTGAAAGTCATCTTGCAAACTGGTGAAGCAGTCTTGCTTAAAGAAAAACAAGGTGTGGGGGGGGATGAGATTCGGTGAGTGGGGACAAATGTGATATGTTACAGTTGGAAAAAGTCAACTGCATAATTATAGGATGGGATATGGCTGTGGCAGAGCTATAGAAAGGTTATCTGGGACTTAGAGAACAATGTGGGTCAAATACGAGCCCAGAAGATTGTAGGGTGAGAATAGGAAACTTTATTTTGTGTAGCAAAGACGCTAAAAGATGTGAATTAATTCTATCTCTTTTGGGTCTAGTAGTGTGTAAGGAATGATAGAAGTTCAGGGTTTGGACCTAATAATGTGCAGTGATTAATCAAGATAACAGTGGCAAGAATAAACAGGAGCCTAGAAGACAAAGCAGCTGAAGAAAGACTGAACAGCTTCTTAAGATGCTGAAATGAAAATCGACTGGTTCCCCACTGACTGCAGGGGGAGCTTAGACCCTTGCTCATTAGAAGGTATGCCTGCACTATAGACACCTAAATACATGGTGAAGTTTTGATCTGAATCACACCACAGATTGTGGATTGATCGCCTGGAAGCTGTGAGGTCTCCATCACTGGAGGTCCTTAAAAAATAGGATTGGAAAACTGTCAGGCATGAAGTAGAGGTGTAACTAATCATGCTTCAGGACAAGAAGGTGAAATAAATGGTCTTTTAAATCCCTTTGGGAAAACCAGGACTCAGAGCCTGAAGCCATTCATGCACTTAATATACCTAAATCAAATGTTCCTGTACTTCAACACAGACATTGAACTACAGTCAGACATAATCCTGGGATCTTTGAATGACTCCCTGCTGGAACCTCCTCTCCTCCGTTGGCTAAACAGAGAAAGCACTGGGAAATGAGCCAGTCGGTTAAGTTCAGCAGGCTAAAGCCAGTGCCTAAAGTTAGCTGGATTGAGTGGCACCTAGTCTCCTCTGGATTTTTTCCAGCAATATTAACACTTCCATGGGTGTACATGTTGAAGGGGTGACTGCCTGCAGCCTGATTTATTGCTGTGCTTTACTACTTCGTTGCCTGGTGTCTGACTGTCTGCTACAATGACCCAGTCTGGCTCTTCATAGCTAGGCAAATGCTCTTTTATTTCTAGTCAAAAGTTAAACTATATGCTAACAGAGGGCTTTTGAAGTAGGACTCCCAGCTACTGCTTCTTTTCCACTATGTTAATTGTAAATGCATTTAAAACTATTCTGCATCCAAGTTTTTCTCCCTGCAGAATGGACTTACTGTGCCACTAATTTCATGGGTGTTGTGAAGCAAAGAAGTGTGAAGTATATTATTTCTGGAAGGAACAGACCATAAAATAAATTTAGCACGTTTGCTCTCTCTTTATCAGTGCCACTGACACCAGCTTCTTTTTATATATATATAGAAAGAGGCATTTTTATCACTTGAGCTAAATGTGATTGCAAGTAACATGGATGAGATGATCCGTAAGGTCCCTTCCAACCCAAACCATTCTATGATTGTATGATTCTATGAAGCAAAGCTGCTTCATAAGCAAGTGGCCCTAACAGTGGCCAAATGAAGTGGGAAGATACTTTTTCGCTGAGGTGTTATTCACAACAGTTAGTATCTAGCGTATGTGCCTTGTGTCATTCCAGGATGAAGACCATCCTACTAAGTGAGGTGGGATAGGGCTCAGTAGTAGTTACTATCAAAGTGAAAATATCTACCGCCTCCATGGTGCATGCAGACAGCACGTAGAGCATTAACTTGGTGAAAAGAAGATGAGTGCAGTAAGAGTGCAATTAGTTGACAGGCTCATCTCTTCCTTTCCACACTGTTGGCATTTTATAGCTCCTACAAATGTAGAATAATAGGCAAGCCAGATGCAGTCATGATGTGGCTTATAAAATTTGATATGATCAGTAAAGGACTGATAATTTTCTTTAACCTTCATTATTTTCATTGTATTGTACATTGCTTTTTCAATCAACATCAGACTTCCTGTCTCCCTTTTTTCCATAGGTAAATCTGGGTTTGGGCATTGATGAATTTTAGCAATTAGGGACTATAGGCAAAGTGTCTGCAGAAAGACTGAAACGTCCATTAATTCTATTTTCATAAAATGAAAGGTCTGGTGAAAGTGGCTGAGCTTACATGAAGGTTTTTAGGGAATAGAAGTCTCTAAATAGGAAAGCAGTTAACTTGGTTTTGGGAAATGCAAAATCTTTCCCAAAGTCTTATTTCCTAGATTAACTTTTGCTAATGTGCCTGAATGGAATATGATTCAGGAGCCTACAAAACAAAATCGGATATGATTTAGCGTGACCAGCAGGTCAAAGGTGGCAATCCTGCCCCTCTACTCTGCTCTTGTGAGACCCCATTTGGAGTACTGTGTACAGTTCTGGTGTCCTCAACATAAGGACAGGGAGCTGTTGGAGCAAGTCCGGAGGAGGCCATGAGGATGATCAGGGGCTGGAGCACCTCCGGTATGAAGGCAGGCTGAGAAAGTTGGGGCTTTTCAGCTTGGAGAGGGCTGCGTGGTGACCTCATAGTAGTCTTCCGGTGTCTGAAAGGGGCCTACAAGGATGCTGGAGAGGGACTCTTCACCAAAGACTTTAGTGATAGGACAAGGGGTAATGGGTTTAATCTGAAATAGGGGAAGTTCAGGTTAGATATAAGAAGTTCTTTATTGTGAGGGTGTTGAGGCACTGGAACAGCCTGCCCAAAGAAGTGGTGAATGCTCCATCCCTGGCAGTGTTCAAGGCCAGGTTGGACAGAGCCTTGGGCAACGTGATCAAGTGTGAGGCATCCCTGCCCGTGGCAGGGAGTTGGAACTAGATGATCTTAAGGTCTTTTCCAACCCTTACTATTCTATGATTCTATGATGTATGATGGACTATAAACAAAACGCTTGGTAACTTTTACAATGGCATGCTTAGCTATGATTTCACAAGCGTGTCTTCAAAATCATTCTCATGTTGCTGGTTTGGAGGCTTTGGTTTGGTTTTAATAAAAACTATGTATAATCATGGTCAAGGTCCATCCTACTTTTGTAACCTTTACATTTTTATGATATCAAGAAGATAGATACAAAAAGAATGATATAGAAAAGGATGAAGGGACCTTAGTTCTCTTGTATTGCCACAAAGTGTCACCCTTTTCCCATGCATTGCCTATCTTGATTGCTTTTCTGTAGCTCAGGGAAAAAAAATGTCTCCTTTAGAGACAGTCCCAAAACACAGTGTCAGGATCAGGGTCTCAAGTTGTGTAAGGTGATGTATGTCCATGTAGATCTCTGTTGACTGCAGTGGAGATTAAAAAACAACAAAACCAAAAAATGAGATAAAGGTACAATATTTGGCAGTTTGATTCATATGTTGTTCATATTAAGTATCCCTGAAGATCATAACATAATCACAGGTAAAGCCTGTGATTAGTTTGTTTATGGGGAAGCTTATTTGTCCATATATAATCCATCATCTTGTTTACATACATAAAAAACCACTGTCACTGCACTGTGATTGCACATGCTTTGTAGATCTTCATTTCCAGCTGTTCGCAGTCAGCTGGGGAAATGGACGAACCGATTTGGAGGTTCTTTGGTAACACTGTGTTTGTAATTTGCTTTCGTCTCCCAAGACGGAGTAAAATCAGGTGGAACTAGGTTTTGCCGAACATCGAATTGTGGGAAGGGGAACTTTATTCTATGGATGAGTAGGGACTAGGCAGAGTTCCTGTACTGCTGATTGTAGGAAATGCTCACTACTGCCAGCTCTACAGGTATTCACCTCTGCCCAAGCAGCTTGCTGTCTACAAGATGATAAAGATGGAAAGAGAAACCATTTGGCATCCATTGGGTGGGAGATCTGAACATGTCTTAGCTGTTGACTAAGTTGTGTACTTCACTGGCCATTACAAATTGCTGTGGTGTGTGATGACTGAGGGTATGACAAAATGTTTGTGGATCCTGAGTACAAGTTGTTTTCTTCTTTTATGAGAGGAAGGACAGGAGTGTTTCTTGAGAAGTTGAGAAATTAAAAAAAAAATGAAGTTATCAAAGAAAGGGGTTGATCTGGTAAAGATTAAAGGAATTAAGACAACATAAACCTTCAAATACTGTGCTGTTGTGGGAAAATGGGTTTAGTGATGTCTTCTCTCATTTAAAATTTGTGCAGGAAATGAAAGCACCACCAAAGACCTCGTGGGGGAATAGATGGGAGGAAAAGATGGCTGCCAGCAGTTACGATGTGATGAGGTTCATGTAGATCTTCATCGCTGCAAGTACAGTACATAGCTTATGACCATTATTTATGGTGAACCCTTGCTATTGCCAGGACAATAAAAGGCAGATGAGAAACTCTCTACTTGTAACAATGGACAAAGAGACACTGCACATGAACAGAAAGAGTCCTGGGTGAATCCAGCTGCCTGCACTCTGAATTATCTACAGAAGAAGGTGAACATGGATAGGTGGTGTCCACAGTGAATGAACTATGATCAGGAATAAGGGAATTACTAGACTCCTGACATCTCTCCAGAGATGGCCAGTGATATTCACACGAGTAGTGAAGCTCTAGGTAGTGCAACCCAGAATGTGACAGTCAAGTTATAATGAAGCATTACAGGACAAATGATAGTTGAACACGTAGATCACAGCTATGACTGAAATCTGGCTCCAAGGAAAGTTGCTTTCATGATTTCAGTGACTTCCAATACATTGTAACTGTATTTAGCAATATTTTAATCGATGTACTCATTGATTGTGCAGGGAATCATCAACCACAGTGATGGTACTGCACTTCATATAGATCTGTATCTTTTGCTCAATGGATGCTATTATCTCGGAAGATAGATAAGAGCTGTTACTGAGGGTGGGATTTTTTTAATGATTGTTGCTGTTGTGGTTTTTTTTTCTCTCAAAAAAACCCCTTTAGAAACCTTATTTCCATTTGAGAGCTTGAGCCCTATGTTAAGTTGGGTTGAAATCAACTAACATTTTGTGAAATTGTATTGGAAAACAGAGAAATAGAGGAATACACATTCCGAAGCATGATTTCTGTGGGAAATGGGCCAGAAGAGAGGAAGCATCTGAAAAATATGTCACATTACAGGGGGAGGAGGGAGGGAAGAAAGAGTTAAAAAAGTTTATGACGCTTGATAATAAAACGGAATTTTGTAGGTTTTAGCAAAAAATTAACTCTTGTTGGATTTATAGAAATGTGCTACAATGTTCAGTGGGAGATGCCAAAAAACCAAGTTTATAATCTATTTAGAACTGATTAAATAGAAGATGTGGGAGATGTAATCCAGTTAAAAAAAATAATCTCCCTCTAATGCACTCATAACTCTGAAACAAATGTTCTTGAATGTTATAGAATAAGAAGAAGATAATGCTAAAACCAGGGTGTTAGCTGGTTTTACCTGTAGGTGACCAAATCATTATTAAGAGAGGGAGAACTTGTTTCTAACTTAGACATCTAATAAATACAATAGGAAAAAAGGTTAATGTGAAGACACTGATGAGAATTCTCTTTGCTGGAAATTTCATGGTAAAGGACTGCAATGTTTTCAGAATTTCTTTTTTAAAAACCGAAATTTCCTATTTCTGCTCAAGGAACTAAAGTGTTGGGAATTCCGACACTTGTCTTGAATGACTGAGAACAAACAAAAAGTTCTGTTAATAAAAATTGGAGATTTCTAAGTTGTGAGTCAATTGGATTTGGTTGCACATCTTGTTGAAAGATAATGTCTGAAGTAAAATAGAGAAAAATGTGATTCTTTTCTACAAAGGTTTTCACAATTCAGCTTCAATTACAGGCAGAGAAGAAAGTTCTTCAAATGTGAAATTCTTCTACGGAAAAAAAGGGAAAAGAATGGTGATGGAAAGAAATAGTGTTTAACTATTTTATTTAGTTTTCATTTATAAGTATCTAGGAATATCTTGGTGTATAATACAACAACAACAAAACCCAGTCCAAATACGGATCATTTCATTATGAAAGCATTAGAATAACACAATTTTTTGGGAACCTATTTCTGATGAGGAGAAGCTGTATCTCGAAATGATAGTTAGCAGAATATCCTGCCTCCTTTTTAATCAGAGGATGAGATTGTCTTATTAGAAGGGGTTGCCTTGTCTGCCAGGTAGTGCATGCTGAGTTTTGGGATGGATCTCAGCCTCAAAGCCTGAATGTGTAGCTGTGGGGAGCTGTACCAGATAAAGCTGAATCAGCTACAGACAGTGCTTGCTCCAATATGTGTGCCACACAGTGTGATTTTTAAAACTAAGAATAGGAAACATCCCAGTACTACAACTATCTCTTTGAAGTATTGTGAACACATATATTTAAACACACAAAAAAGGCCACATCCAGTGGTTAAATCATTTATCCTGAATGAAGGCAAATTCATTTTATCACTATAAATGTAGTGCATTTGTTTCTAAGGAGACAAACGGTTCCTTGGAGTTTCAATGCATGGACTGAGTTTTGTTAGTATATGAGTGCTCTCATCATCAGGTTTGGTATGTAAAAAGAATTCCCCAAGAGCTAGCTGGCACTGTAACCTCTAATGGCTCTCAGAAAAGTTGTGGTTTATCATGCCAGAAATCTGCTCTGGTCTTTGTTGCTAGTTTCTTCCTTCGGGGTATACAATATGAACGATCACTTTCAAATATGGAGTGATTGATAAAGAATAGAGACCCTAGACAGAGTGGTTCATAAACCTTGTACCACCTGTGCAAAGCAGTTAAATTTCATATTAAACAGTGTTTTAAAGGTAGAGTCACAACTTGCTTAGTTTAGAATAGAGAGGCTTTCCATTATTTTGTTTGTACACTATTACACTGCAAATATAGATTACTCTTGGTGCCTGTGTAAAGCCTTAACCACAAGCCACAGAGCCAGCTTCCTTTTTGGTTATTGCCTCCCTTAACGCAGGAACTTTGCCTTTGCTTTTGAATAGTAGAAAGAGTTCAGTAGGAAGAGTTCAGAGAAACATAACCCCAGGTCTACAAAATAGCCCTCGCCTGAGATGTGATGGTTGTGGGTTTGACTCCTGTGGGTTTAGGCGAGCCAAAGTAACCTAAAGTAATGTGAGCCTCTGGTTTCATGGCACATGGAGTAAACTTGTGGTTGTGTTCTTAAAAGTAGGAAGCCCTGTTGCTTGCCAAAAGTGAAGCAGTCATCCATTTACTAATACCTTAATTAGACACCTGATTCCAGTAGTCCTAATTTTTGTGTAGGAGCTTCAAGTTCCTAATTCAAGCTGAGTGTAGGCATCAGACATGATTTTCCTAAAGGTGTTTTTGATTTTCTGTTTAATAATCCACCCATTCCCTATGACTTTCATTCTGAGATGCCCAATTTCATCCGTTTGTTGTAGACTAGTCTTAGCCTTTTAATTCTGATCCTGAGGTTTCTTTGGGCTTTGAGCATATGGAAGTTTAAACCCCATAAATAATGAGCAGAACTTTTCATGACAGGTAAGAAACAAAAGCAAAACAACAAACCAAATGGTAGGGTTTTCTTGTTCACTACCTAATCTTTCTCCTGTCCTGATCCAAAATAAGTTTCTCTGTAGGAACAATTTGCTGAGTCCTTGGGCAAAGTCCTGGTATATGTTTGTTTTCAATCATTCACTTCAGAAACTCCCCTTGCCTTGCTCTGAGCTAGCTTGTCCTTGTCATTTCAACTCATGTTCTGTCATTCGGCTTAATGTCTTTGGAAGGAGTACAATGCTTTGATTGAAAAAGTCATTTTTATAGTGGGGATGAACTAAATGAACATGGGGGAGGATTCATTATGCTGAGAAGAGCAGGCAGAAGACCTTGACTATATTTCCTCCTCCCCATTTTAGGGAGGTTAAAAGGTAGGAAGAACTTCAGTATAGTGAGTTGGAGTAAACCTGTGTAACTATTTTGCTGCTTGCACTCAGTTGCAGAGTTGGTTATGAACACTAAAAAAAGCAAACACCTCTGAGCTGATGAGGTTGAATTTTGGGTTTAATCTGAACCACAAAAATTGAGTGTTTTGTTCTGGAATACAAGTGGGGTGGATGTGGGAGAATTTCATGATAATTTTTTAAATGTCAGCTTAATTGTGAAGGACAGATATATCATTTCAGCAAACTGTACTATAAGTGCCCATGAACACCTCATTAAGTTCAACAATGCGAAGTGCAAGGTCCTATACCTGGGTTGGGGCAATCCCGGGCACAGCTACAGGTTGGGCGGAGGAGAGATTCAGAGCAGCCCTGCGGAGAAGGACGTGGGGGTGTTGGTTGGTGAGAAACTGAACATGAGCCAGCAGTGTGTGCTCCCAGCCCAGAAAGCCAACCGTATCCTGGGCTGCATCAAAAGAAGCTTATCAAAAGAATACACCCCTACCTGTATTCCAGCATGTCGAAGGAGGTGATCCGCCCCCTTTACTCTGCTCTCGTGAGATCCCACTTGGAGTATTGTTTTCAGTTCTGGTGTCCTCAGCATAAGAAGGACATGGACCTTTACAAGCAAATCCCGAGGAGGGCAATGAGGAGGATAAGGGGGCTGGAGCACCTGAGAAAGTTGGGGCTGTTCAGCCTGGAGAAGAGAAGCTGCGTGGAGTTCTCATAGCAGCCCTTCCAGTATCCGAAGGGGACCTACAAGGATGCTGGAGAGGGACTCTTCATCAGGGACTGTAGCGATAGGACAAGGGGTGATGGGTTCAAACTGAAACAGGGGAAGTTCAGGTTGGATATAAGGAAGAATTTATTTACTGTGAAAGTGCTGAGGCACTGGCACAAGTTGCCCAGAGAAGCTGTGGCTGCCCCATCCCTGGCAGTGTTCAAGGCCAGGTTGGACGAGGCTTTGAGCAACCTGGTCTAGTGGAAGGTGTCCCTGCCCATGACAGGGGCTTGGAACTAGATGGTCTTAAGGTTCTTTCCAACCCAAACCATTTTGTGATACTATGATTCATATGCAAAAAGAAAACCAACTTTGTTCTCTCTTCTTCAACCATCCTCTGATGCAGAAAGAGGACTAGTGGAAAATGATTTTATTAGGGTTCTCAGGAAAAAGAACAAGACACTGCATAGGTACAAAAGGAGAAACTTTAATTAGTAGACTTAAATTCGTAGACACAAACTTCATCCTTTTAGGTATGCTTTTGCAAATATAATGACAAAGCTCTGGATCTCCTGGAAGTTACACTGAACTTAGCTAAATGCAAATCTGTAGCAGAGTTAAGCGTGAAATGGGTCAGAACTTCGTTTCATGTAATATTCAGGTGTCCCTGAAAAGCAGGACATCTTGGTGAGCTGAGGACTTGGTAAGCTGAGAAGAGTGAGCTTTTGCCCTTTATATCTGTTGTGCTTACCATATTTACCTTCATGAAAGTACAGCTTTTATTTTGGGGAGGGTTAAATTCTTCTAGCTTTGATGATGCCTTTTAATATTTCACCTACTAATAGCAGAAAACAATGGGAACAGAGGTCTTCCTTAAAATGTGCCCTTTGCAGAGATACCTTCAGAACCAGTATAATAACATAGACCAAGCTGCGACAGAAAATAAGGGTCGTTGCAAAGCTTGGTTTTCTCCTTTTCACAAAGCACATTCTTTTGCTCCAGCCTTCCCACTGAATGCACAGCAGCCATCACAGGTGGATCAAGAGGTGAAAAGGTCTTGCCACCTTTCAGTGAACTGTTAATTAACAGCGTATTCGTGTTCTCAGTCAGACAAACAGAAGAAAACCTTGTGAGTAGCGAAGTTACTTTTCCATTTTGACTACACTAGATGGGAAGTCACTTACAAATGGCTAAGCAGAAGGCCAGCTTCTCATGAAGGTTTAAAACAGGGCAAAACCCCAGAGTTCTGAATTCACAGCAGGAGATCTTCATCTTACAGCCATTCTGTCCTGGCATCTTTTATGTGTAAACAGCAAGCACAAATTCTTAACTAAAACAAAACGCCACACTGCATGCATAATTCCTCCCTTGGGGAGTGGAGAAAAGAGGACAAATTACATGTGACAGATGTTAGCTACATCACTTAACACACTACTGAAAGGCATTCAGGGTATATCAGAAAGGTATAGTGTAATGTTGAGAAGTACCTGAACAAGCTCTCAATGAGAAAATTGACATACAAACCCTGGAAGAGCACAACACTATTATGGTTATCCAACTGCTGGTTCCCAGAAGAGCTTATTCAAGGCTGGCATATGCTTTTATTCAGGTCACTGCACTGTGTCATGGAGATAGGTTTTTGGATGGTATGAATGTAGACTATGCTTCATTTAAAAATCCTCCTGATCCCAGGCCCTGTTTAGTAGAAAAAGCAGATTCAGTGAGAGATTAAGACATCTACAGTGAGGCTTGTACTTCTATACCAGATGTGTAAATTCCCACTTTACTCCAGTGAGATCTAATCAGTCATTGGGGTCTGGCTAATGATATGCACGAATGTAGATGTTTATTTTAGGGGTGCTTGAATTGTGCTCTAGGCTCCACCAGTTAGGTGTGCTATTCAGATACCTAAAGATAGTCATATGGTGCCATCTGGGCTCCTCTAATAGAACCTGCCTGCCCTACAGATGCTGTTACAGTCATATACATACATATTCCTGTAAACCCTTAGTCACACCTACCAGTCCCAAAGGGAAGTTTAGACAACTGAATAAAACCTGTTACAGCTGCCCGGTGGCTGTAACAGAAACTGAGATTCTTTGCACATGTGTCAGCATTCTCGCACAGACATCTACATGTAAGTACCTTGAGGTAGAAATGAATCATACCTCTTCTCTCCCTGCACCAAGTCAAGACGCAGACACACCTTTATCCCATGTTTTCCTTACGCTTTTGGTTTCCACCAAATAAAATATGGGCCTACAGAATGGGAGAGGAGCACTGCTAAGGGACAGAAGGTGTCTGATTTGGCTGACAGTGGGAACCAAGATGAGTAGGTGCCAAAGTAGATTACGCAGAGTAGATGAGAAAAACCAAGCAAATATGATGAGCAAAGAGCCTGAGAATGCCGCGACAAAGATGCCATCACATGGTTAAAAGAAAGAAGTGATCTATAAACTGATCACAGACTATTATGTCTACATTAGTGTTGCTTGATAAATACTTCATGAGCTTGATGCACATGTTGCACACAGTGTGTGCTTTGCCTGCTTTTTTTACGTTTTACCCAACGTACTTTTATTACTTAACGTGTTTCAGCTATGCATATACTACAAATTATTATTAATACATACCTTATTTAGTGAGTTAAATTCAGTAATACATACCTTGCATGGCTTTCTTACAGTAAGTAGAAAACATATGGATTAAATGTGTTAGTTGTCACCATGACTGGTGAGAGAAGTAATATTGAATAGCTTCACTACTTTGGTTTAGGACAGGGGTCATCAACTCAATGTCTATGAATTGCATAAAACCCACGGGGGCAATGCAGACCTGTTGTGGCCTGCTCTGTTGTCACCAGCTGGCTGATACACAAAAAAGGTGGATAGGAGTGGATTTCATGAATCACACTGGTTGTGACAGTTTGGCTGTATTCTTTCTGTATTTCCTTGGCTCATGTGCAGCAGGGCTAATTCTTCCCAGAATTGTCCAAACTACATTGTAGGAGCAGTACTGTTTGTCTGGTTAAATTTTGTGCAGTGTAAGTGTAAGGTGATGTGGCAGAGGAATTGCTGATACTATGCTTCTCCCTCGCACTGATGATTGTTTGACCAGAAAAGTTGAAAATGTTTCTTGGGTGATTAAAGCAGAGTAGTCATTTCTGTCTGTAGATATCTCAAATAGCAAGTGGCTGTTGCTTGACTCTGACTCTCTGTACTGTGATGTTTTTCTCTGAAAAACTAAAATAATAGTATCATTCTGCTATCTCTCAGGGCTGTGATCATCATTTTGAAGTCCAATTTAGAAAAAGGCTCCAAACCTCGTCTGGCTCTTCCTGAGTATTTCTCTACTTTAGCCATTGTGGTTTTCTACTTAAAATGAGCTGTTTTCTTCCCCTTGTTTCTCTTTCTAGATGGCCAATGGCAAGAAATTACTATTTGTGTGTACTTGAGAAGTAGCAAAAGTGTGTTATCTACAAAATGTTGCCTCCATTGCAGAGAATATTTTTCCCCTTTGTAATACTAGCTGCCCTATGAAATAATAACAGATTTGAAATGACCCTTTTAATATGACTAAATCCTGATACTGACTTCAGACACCATATTTCAAGGGAAGAGAGCAGCGTATTTGGAGTATTGTCAATCTGTTATAAGTGTGGGAGCAACTAGTATCTCCACTGGACTTAACTGTGCATTATTCTTTTGGGTTTCACAGAAAGCTTCTATGAAAATTATTTTGCTTACTCCTAACTAAGAGTCTGTTTTGATTTCTTCAGGTGAACTGAAGTGGAACAACAATAGCAGGGGAGTATCTGCTGGCAGCTCATAAAGCAGACTATGTTTGAAACCTGCTTCTGTCTGATATTTGCCTTCTTCATAAGCACAGAGGTGATGAATCTGTTCCACCATGTAAAAGCAAGGCTTTAGTGATATCAGCAGCTAAAAATGCGATCAGGAAAAAAATAGGAAATCACTAACTGGAGAATAAAGGGCTAAAAGGCTCAGGTATGTTTGAATCATTTCCACTGATAAAGATCCTAACTACTTCTCCCTAATACGGGTGATTCACCGCCACTCGACTTTTCAGCACCATTAATGCCCAGTTTAAAATATCTACGAGATGGATTACTGTACTAAATACTTTACAGTACTGGGTTTATGGTCAGCATTTAGTGGAAAGCTTCTTTCTCCTATAAATCATGCTATGAATATTGATTGTGGTACCTTCTACTTCCCTAAAGGTTTGATGAGGCTTTAAAAAGCTAAAAAGTACTGACTGTTTTGGTGGGAAAGATCCTTTCCCAGAAACTAATCTGAGGAACATCTCTAATATATGCCAATTCAGTGTTTATATAGTTAAGAATGACTTTATAACAAAGTGCTGCTAGTCCAGACCAATTTATTACATGCTATACAAGTGTTAAACTGCTTTAAATCAATAGTTAAGAAGACAGGAGAGTGTTTGGATGTAATAAGTCATCATTTTAATGAAATATAGATTATTCCAAGACTATTAAACAAGTGGTTGGTGTCAGGAAAATAGTTCACTTTTTCAATGCTAAACAAAAGCATCTGTTTTAATGGACTAAAATCAATAAGCAGCTGAGACCTGCCATGTAGCTTGAATGCCTAAGTAAATGTATAGTTAGAACTGCCCGTTGACAAGTAGATGGGTTTCTGCTTGCATGTCCTGGTTACTAAATCTGGTTAAAGGAAATGTTTTAGGGGAAGCTGGAAGACAGAAGCAGAAAAAAAAGCTTTTAAGTTGACCACTTGTTTTGCTTGACAGACACTTTCCAATCCTTTTTCAGTATATATTTTCCACAGTGCATAGATACTGGGGGCTGTGGATAATTCAGGAGTGGGGAAACTATTGCAATTTAGCAGTCGAATTGAGGGAAACTTTGAGATCCCCAAGAAAGAAGTAATTTAGAAAGTTGCCTCAGGTTACAAATAATTGATTTTCAATAACGAGCACAGTTTCACTTAATGTTTTCAGGATTATTTTAAAGAAAGACAAAAAAGTCCTATAACAGAGCTGCAATCTCATCTCCCATCATCAAAGAAAATAAAGTCCATTTGACATAAGGATGAAACCAAAGCCCCTTACTCTGTGAAAATATCTGTTCTTTGGACAAGAACTCAGATAGCCAGAGTGCTAAAGCAGGCTGGAAAACCCAGGGTGAAGTCTCTGTTTTAAAAATAGGCCTTATAGTTAGGGAGATTTGTGGTGAAGGCTTCTAAGCACTTAGATATTTTATATTTTCAATTTAATTTCTCTGGCTTCCTCTCTTTATAGAGTAATTAAAAATTCACTTAGGTAAAGAGAGAATTATTTTATAATATGGAATTCGGGCATTCGACCAGAATGCAGGAGACTTTGATCTGAGTCATATTAAGCAGCAACTTGAAATGAGGTCTTATAGCTGAATACACTGGCACTTGGGCAGTTAGTTAATCATAAGACTTCACTGCTTTGATAGTTTCTATCAGGAGGCTGAGAAAATTCCCAGCATTTTCCAGCGTTGGCTTCTCTTCATCAAATTTCCACTTGGAAAAACCTGACTTTTTTAGCGAAAGCCGAACTCCAGATTTCTCATCTTAGTCTAGTTACGGTTCACTAAATCACGTCCCATCCTGTTTCTTTCACCACTAGCTTCTGTGGACACTGCCTGATAGTAAAGCATGTTCCCTAAGTCTCAGAGTTGCTGTCACTGGGCAAATAGCAATTCCTGAAGGTACACAACTGAAAAATGCCTAAAAAGAAGACATTAGGCAAACATCCAAACTTGGCCCATCGACTTTTATGTTCATAATACAATAGGGCATTAACTAATGACTTGTGTTAAGGTTCTGTTTGTAGCTTGTTGTCTATGAACACACTTCAAAAGTCCCTTACTTGAAAGAAAACTAAGTTTTTTATAAAATAGGTTTGAAGGCAAACACCCTGAGTTTTGAGACAATTGTTGGTAGCTAAAGGTACCTATCTTACAACTCCCTTGCTTAAATATAGACATCTAGTGTCATTTCATGTCCTAAAATACTCCACCCCACCACCCAGTCACAGATGCAGGAATAATAATTCTCAATAAGAAAAGTATTCCTTAATCTAGTGCAAGCAATGAGTGGACATTGTAACACTGCTCTTGTAAGCAAACATGGAAAGGTCTCTCTGTAAAGTCCAGCTGGCATGTTTAAGAAATCACATTAAATGAATAGTTCCAGAAAAGTCAGGAAGACATCAGCTTCTGTAACGTTCTTTCTGCTTTTTCAGTTAGTGCTGAAATGAATATAAAGCAGTACAGAAACACATAACCAAACAGCTCTTTTCTTTCTTCTTTCTATTTTTATCTTTCTATAATATATCACTATATTTTCAAATAAGCCCAACAGGTAGGAAGATCCTAAACCATTTTCAAATAAGATTATTTGTCCCTGCATTACAGCATGTATCTGTTATATGATTTCTTTCTGGGCATAGCCATGCTGCTTTCTGAAAGATGAGTTAAAGACCCTTTGGAAGAAGTCCTAATGACTATCTTAAGTAAATGCTTTATACAGAGATGTGTGCAGATAGATTCTACTTTTCCTTTACATGTAACTCTGAGACATCCTTATCCCGCAACATGGATTTCCCCCCCCCCTTCTGATACACTTATTTTCTCTCAGTAAAGGCATTTCACTTAAATCTGATTGCCTTCAGCAATAAAGACACGTTGAAAAAAGAAAGATAACAAAAATATATTGCTCAAATTTCATATGCCAGTAGGTACAGATTGAATACAGGAGTCAAAGTTGTGCTAGGGCTTTATGTAGAGAATAAAGATAAAACTTCTTCCATGATCTTCCATTCTGAAGGACCAAGCAAAAACTTTTGTTAGAGGACAAAGCTGAGAGTAAGAGTATACACAGCCAGCTGGGAATGGTAACTGAAGAACCCTGGTGTCCTTTCAGCTGCAAGAAGATAATCTGCTGCAGGGTATGCAAACTGAAACCTGTTCTTTGAAAGTGACATTTTCTCCCTGTGTGTTTTCTTGCAGAAGTTCTGTGCTCTGAATCAAACCGTATCAGATGTTTTGAATAAGAATGGACTGATTAGGGTAGTCACTTTTTCCTTATTCCTCTGCTTTGCTGCAGAAAATGAGGGCATATTCTTGTCTTACAGTTGTCATCAATTACTAGTTTCTTCACAGAGTTCTTAAGAATAATATTCTTTTGTCCAGCAGAACAGTATTTTGGCAGCTTGTTGTTCTTTCCTTTCATGTGTTTGGAACAACATGTTTTACTTCAGTTAACTGAGATGAAATATGAAGTTAAAACTGTTAAGGACATATTTTTAATGAGTATTTTCATTGTCTGTGCATCACATACTTCCAATTTACTTAAAAAACCCAAACAACAGCACACAAACAAAAAGACTTTTTTTTCCTCCTGTATGGCTTTTTCTTTTTTAACCCTCACCTCCAGTTTTATCAGTACTGCTGATAAAACAGGTAAGAACAGAGCCTATGGACAGTGCGGAGTAAAACGTATCTAAAGGAACATAATGGCATTTGGGAACTGCTGCGTTGAATCAGCACTGGAAAAACCTTTCTGGTTCCCAAACAAAATAGGGCTTATTCATATGTTTAGACCCACAGATCTGGATTCATATGCTGTTGCTGCATGTTTTCTGTTGCCTTCTTAACCTATGTCTCTTAGGTACTCAGCTGAAGATGTAAGAAACTGTTTTTCATCTCTTTTCTTGCAACGGTGTTCAAGGGTAGATGAACTGTTTCATTTCAGGTAAGAGCTAGCCTGAACTCCCAGATTAATCTTGAATCAGATCTGAAGTAAGCCTTCTCACAACAGTTGGGATAGATATTTTTAGTCCTTGACTGTTCCTGCTGGTTTGTAGCCTGAAAATTAAGCAGGGAACTAGCTGTTTATTCTCTGAGTGATCTGTGCTATTGAACCAGGTGCAACTCCTTACACAATAAAGTACTCCTGTGTTCAAGGATAATGTATTAGCTTATAGTCTTTCCTCAAGGCAAAGATAATAAAATAAAAAGAAGACACACAAAACTGATGAGGAAAGCCTTGGTTGTTTAACAGAATCATAGAATAGTTTGGGTTGAAAGGGACATTTAAAGGTTATCTAGTCCAATCCCCCTGCAATGAGCAGGGACATCTTAAACTAGATCAGGTTGCCCCATCTAACCTGGCCTTGAATGTTTCCAGGGATGGGACACCTACCACCTGTCTGGGCAACCTGTTCCAGTGTTTCACCACCATCATTGTAAAAAATTTCTTCCTCGTGTCCAATCTAATCTACCCTATTTTGGTTTAATTACTCCTTGTCCTGTCACAGTGGGCCCTACTAAAAAAGTCTTTCCTCATCTTCATAATAATACTTCAAGTACTGAAGGGCTGCAGTAAGGTCTCCCTGGAGCCTTTTTGTTTCCAGGCTGAACAACTCCAACTCTTTCAGCCTTTCCTCATAGGAGAGGTGCTCCAGCCTTCTGATCATTTTTGTGGCCCTCCTCTTACTCTCTCCAACAGGTCCATGTCTTTCCTGTGCTGAGGATGCCAGAGCTGGACACAGTACTCCTTGGAGGGGTCTCACAAGAGTGGAGTAATGGGGCAGAACCACCTCCCTCGACCACTATGCTTCTATCTCCAGCAGTTATGATTCACCATAAAAGCAGGACAAGGACTACTACTGTTCCTCACTCATAAGATAATGATAAATACTCACTCTTGAATACAGTGCATTGTGTAATGGCTCTACTTTTATCATGTCTTAACTGTTGCACTGTTGCTTTGGGCCGCTGTAGGCATGAAACTTTGGTTTCACCAGGGCTAACTCCACTTCCCATCCAAAAATGAAGAAATGAATAGCCCAAAAGAAACAAGAAGACAAATGGGTAGCCATACTTCCTCTCTATAAAAAAGAAGGACCCTTTCACCCTGCCTTCCCTGGTAGTGATTCTTTTGAGAAAGTTTAGACTAGAAAATACCTTGAAAAACACTGGAAAACCCACAAGTAGACATCCTTGTGGGTTGTGCATTAGAGGCTGTGATTTGTGACAAATGGGAGCAAATAAAAATGAGGGAAACTTGAAGCTTGTATAGACATCAGTCTACTCTCTTTCAGTTTAAAGCTGTTACCCCTTGTCCCATCACTACTTGCTCTTACAAAAAGTCACTCTTCTTCCTGAAGTCCGTGCCTCAAGAAGTCCTTGAATCCAAGGTTGTATCCTTATAAGATTAAATACAGATGCCATCTCTTCTTTCTTTCTGCACATTGTTCTGCTCTGGAAGTTCATCAGTAACAGATCTGAGCTCTCTTTCTATCAGCACTCTCCCCAAATGTCTGTGAAACTGTCAGCATCTCATGAAAGGTTACTGTCTGCCTAAGAAAGACCCCGACAGCTTTCACTGTGTTTCAGTAGGTTTTAGAATGTGGGGACGAAGTGCAGCTTCTGGTTTTATACTATAGCTTTTTGGTGCCAGAACAGTGCTTCAATTAACTCCTCTGAAATAGCAGGATGTGAGTCCATTATATCCATTTTAGTTGTTAGCCTTACCTTTTAGCAATACCTTGGTATGTGTGATGAATGAGCATGTTAAGAAGAGATAGATTTTCAGATAAGACTACATTTTAGCTCTCAGTATGAGGGAAGATAATTTAAATTCTATGATGCATGAATCAGTGCACAAGAAGCATACAAATTAAGAGAAAATTGGGTCAGTTTTCCACCCTCAGACCGAGTTAAGCAGTTAGACAAAGATGTATGTGGACAAATTGTTTAGTAACATTCATCGTTCTGAAGGGCCTGCTTCATCATTTCATTGTGCCATCTTTGTCCTGGGACATCTGCTGAAACTGCAGTTTCAAAGATGTTCCTGCTGCAAAAGCTTGTAAGGCACAACAAGAGGAAGCAGGAAATGAGAGAGAATTATCTAGGTTAAAAAGTGTACATATAAGATGTTAAGAACCACAGAGGTAAGTCCTAATTCCTCACAGTGGGGTTGGAAAGCAGATACAGACTCCACAAAATAGGTAAATGATATTGATTTTATTTGAAACACTGTTTTGCAAATTCTGGAGAGAAATATGGCCCAGACTGTGTCTGTTTTAAGGAGTAAATGGCCTACATGTACCTCTGGCTGGGAAACCACTGTATGATGGAAGAGAATAGAACAAGATCAAAATTTTCAATTCTTTGATAATACTTTTCATTAAATAAATCTAAACTCAGTATCATTTTTCAGATGTGCTCAGTGTTGGCTGAAATAATTGAGAGGAGAGAGAGGGCATGGGAAAGAAAAGGAGGGAAGAGAGGGAAGGGAAAAAGAGGAGAGAGAGGGGAAGGGAGGAGAGAGATGTTTGACCCCAAAAGGGCTCTTCTTAGGGATTCAGAATACCAGGGCATTTCATCTTACCTGTACACAGACAGTAAATCAAATCTTTTATTGTCTTTTGGAGCTTGGTAGCATGTGACTGTAAATCTGTATTGCTCTCATTCTTTACTAAAGTAACCTTCATGGTACAAAGAACGACTGGTTCCACACATACTTGCTGTCCTTATATGGATGTCAGTACATTAATTGATTTTTAATAAAATGCACCAGCTTTTCAGAGGCTTCAGAACTTGGTTCCACTTCACTGACATTATCTTTGGCCTTGAACAGAAAAAAAATCCACTAGATTCAGATGTAGATCAAATAAGATAATGGACATTTGTCTTGTAAGTCTCGTGCAGTAGGTTTAAAATACATATTTTGAATGTTCTCTCTTTGGCAGGGTGGGATTTTCACTGGTAAGAAGTTAATTATTGATACAAGTGAAACACTATTATGTTTACTTTAAACTTTCAAGCACTTTTTTTTCTTTGCCTAAGAGTACTGATCACTGTAGTAAGAAAATAACCAATACTTAATGATATTATCTGAAAGCACAACACCAGTAAAAAATCCAGCAGTGAACTAGGTATTTATTATAGTACAGATTGTCTCCATTTTGCATATGGCAGACAATAAAGATGTTTTTGTACAGAGCCTTGCACACAAAGATCTTCGTCTTGTTCACAGTTGCTGTTTAATCAATAATGCATGGATATAATAATGTTCTACAGCTCAGTTTAACCTTTTGCAATCTCCATTTGTGAAGAACTAAAATTAATTGAACTACTCATTATTAGTGTTATCTATAATTTCATTCCCTGTCTCTTTAGCAAATTGTAAGTGAATCTGTCTTATTTTCTTTCAGTAAATGATTAGAATACAAGAATAATTTAGCCAGATCATTTTCATCCTAATTTGCACATCTGGGTATTTACTGTTCATGTTGTGGTTTTAGTTGCCAGTTACATGAATTTTTTCTCTGCTTTTTGACTGCATAACTGAAATTCACGAAAGAGAATAATAACAAATAAATGCATAATGGATAATGAGTATAGGATGCCCATTTTGGCAAAGTGCAGTAAGACATGCCAAAATGCATTAAGTTTCAAATCTGTGGACTTGTTAATAATAAATCAAGTGTCTTGATAAACACAAAAAGCTAATCACCAACAGACAACTATAATACAACACCTAAACTAAGAAGTCCTTTAATTTCTTAAAATATGTGCTAGTTTTTATGTTTTGAAATATTTTAACATTCGTGTAGCTTCAGAGAAATACAATCCATGAGTAACATTTGTAAACATTTGAATTCTCCTGTTGAAGGAGTCTGTAAAATTAATTATATCACCTTTCAGCAGTGCATGTGAGCATTAACACATTAAATGTTATATGACAGAGCCTGTCTTCTCAAGGGTAGCCATTTCCAGGTAACTATTCACATAGCCTGTGTTAGAAACAACTGCCTTAGCAGATGGGAATATCAATCTGCAAATGCCCGTTTCTCTACTGACTACAGTAAAGGATCCAGCTAACTACCTCATATACAGGTGTCTGCAGTCAGGTAGATGTCTAAATATAGGACATACGAATCTTATTCCTTTTGTTCTGGAAAATCATTTCACATGATTTCCCTGACTGATACTTGTTCTGTTCTGAGGCAGGCAATTCAACAACAGACTTCGATGACTAAAGAATCATTATCAGAAGGAGGCAGGAGCTGGGCTCCACAGTCCTTAGAAATAGGACTGGCAAGCTTGCAAATTTGCTGGCAATCTGTAGACTTAACCCGGAGTGTTAAGAGCATCCTCAAGGTGAGTGTGTGAATGGGATAAGCAATGAGGATTTGCAAGAAGTATTGAATGCAATAGGAAAAAAAAAAAAGGCCTAAGAAAGATTTTCTGAATAACTTCATTGCTCTGAGGGCCCTGTTTCACCTACAGTAGGAATATGGGGTTGGTGGGGAGCCAGACATAATGTATATGAGGCAAGTTATTCCTTTTCTATGCTCCTGGTGACCTTCTGTCTGACTCATAGGTAGCTTACAGGGATCTGTCTTCTGTGCCGTTGCTGGAAAGAGTTGGGAAATCATATCTGCAAAAGAACTGGCAGAGTGCAAGTCTTTAGAAAGAGCAGGAAAGAGCCTTAATTTCCAGGGAGAAATTTTCTTAAGCAAACTTTGCAACTTTTATATTTGAATTACATTTTGACAAAAGTCAGTTGTGAGATTTCTCTCTGTTTATCTGCTTGTGAAATGTGATTTTGGGGTAACTCCAACTTATCAAAAGTATTATGTATCTTTTCAAGGTATGAACCTTGTATGTAAGACAAATGTGTATGTAAGACAAACAGGTTTGCCTTTGACATTTGCTAACTCAGCACAAGAGGTTTCATTTTCCAGTGAATCAAAGACTCCTGTCTAGAATTCCAGTGTGCTGTCCATGTTCTCATAGGTGATGTTGAAGAAGTGAAACACTTTTTAACTCCCCACATCCCCCCTGTTGCCCCAACACTATGCAGCAAAAGCCCAGCTCTAAGGAAATAGCAATAAAAAGTATTTCTATAACTGCATTTCTTAATGCTGCTTAAGTTAGGGATAGCAATATTGTAATCACAACTGTTTTCTGCCATGGGTAAGTGAATATACATAAAAATAGCTGAAATAAATGAGTTTTTAATTTAGATGATTTTAAACTTAAGAGAAAATGAAAAAATAACCCCAAACAACAACAACCAGAAAGAAAACAGGAAACAAAAATAACAGTAATCCAACAACAAGCTTTGACAGAGGCACTTTAAAGCCTCCTTTGCGTGCCTCTCAGGAGTAATTTTAGCGCAGACTTCTCCCCTGAGAGGTGAAATGTGCTGGAGTACGACATGTACCTTATTTCCACATTCTGTCAAGGTTTGTAATTTGGTGTGTCATAGATAATTGAAGAAAATCGGTAGATGGTAATGAATTTTATTTAAGGAGAATTTAATCTGGTGCTCCATGAATAACACAATTTTATAAATGGTTAAATAGCATAACCCTAACATGGTCTTGTAAAAAACCAATGTAAATATCAGAAAAGAAAACAAAAATCAATGAATGATCTTACAGCAAGCTAATTAATGAATAGCAAGTATCTTAAATATAAAATTAAATACTATTATTTCTCTTTGCAGACCAATGTTAGCTTGTATCTCTTCTCCCACAGTGTAAACTATTTGCTGTTTACCAGGGAAAACTGTTACTGTTTGAAATTGCAGTAACATTTCAACATACCAATGTAATCATTGCAAGGAAATGTTAACAGAGTCCCTTGTCAGGGCTTTACAACCAAATCTAAACAAGATACCTTGGAAGTTCTCATGACGTTTCCATCTGAACTGGGATGCTACTACTTCCTGAACTGCTGTAGTATAACAAATGACTTCAAGGAGTTGAAGAATACTGAGGAAGAGGGCAGAGAGCAAGATCCTTCCTCAGTTTTATAATCCTCTCATTGTCAACCTTTCGTTAGCTCAAAAGTGACATAGGCTGCCTTGTTAATACTTTCAGTTCCTGGGGAGTGATCTGCTTTGACAAATGCTATAGCACTGTAATTCTCCTTAGCTTAATACTTACACTGTCTTTGTCTTTCTGGTGAAATGTTCTCAGTGAAGCTTTAAAATGTGGATTTTCAGTTAGTCTTTTAATTCAGTCAGTTTTCTGAGTTACTGCTGTGGCTTCATTGACTTTTAACAGGAGTGAAATTCTATTTCTAATAAGTTTGGACATAGAATCATAGAATCATAGAATAGTCAGGGTTGGAAAGGACCTTAAGATCATCTAGTTCCAACCCCCCTGCCATGGGCAGGGACACCTCGCACTAAACCATGTGGCCCAAAGCTCTGTCCAACCTGGCCTTACTACATCCCTTACTATTCATCTAAAAGTTTTTCTGTACTCAGTATAGGCTTTCCAGACTTAAATGATCCTTGAAGTGTGAGTTTGCATTTATGTAGCAGGAGATATGGGCATGATACAGGTTTCTGCTTTTCAGCTCATGAGGAAGACCCAGAAAAGCAAAAAGTTCCAGCACTTAGATCATTCAGGTGGGAGTGAATTGTTAAATTAAGAAATGCAAGCAATGGAATACGAATTTAGATTTCCCACGGACTTTAAGCTTTCCAGTAATCCCACTGTTGATTAAAAATGACAAATATGATGCAGGAATTACTTTTTGAGAAAGGAATTACTATCTTCTGCATTCGTATTGTTAAGTGCTGATACTTCTGGGTCTCAAAACGGATAATGTCAAAAGCAAAGGTACAAGGAAAAAACATATAAAAGAAATACCCGCAGTTATACAGAATAGCTACCATTCAAGGAGCAGTATAGACTTCAGTTTGGAAGAGGCAAATGAGAACTGTGAATGTTGCAAAAAAAGCATGTACAGTATAGTGTGACTATGAGAGTGCCGAGCTGAACTGTGAACATGACAGGAAACCTTTTCAAAGAGAAAATAATTAAACTGCAGAACTCATTGTAAGACTCTGCAGAGGCAAAAATTATAAATTCAAGAAGTGATTAAGCACTTTGATGAAGGAAGAGTCCGCAAAAAGGTATGAAGCACAAAACAATGGATATACAGGCTAAGAAAATCGGGGCTGTTCAGCCTGGAGTAGAGAAGCTGCATGGAGACCTACTGGAGAGGGTCTAGCAGAGCATCTTCCTTATGAGGAGAGAGTGCAGGAGCCGGGCCTGTTTAGTCTGGAGAAGAGCAGACTGAGAGGGGATCCCATCAGTGCGTATAAATATCCCAAAGGCGGGTGCCAGGAGGATGGTGCCGGACTCTTTTGAGTGGTGCCCAGTGCCAGGATGAGGAGCAGTGGCTGTAAGCTGAAACACAAGAAGTTTCACCTCAACGTGAGGAAGAACTTCTTTCCATTGAGGGTGGCAGAGACCTGGAACAGGCTGCCCAGGGAGGTTGTGGATTCTTCCTTTCTAGAGACATTCCAAACCCACCTCAACACGTTCCTGTTCCTGCTCTAGGTGACCCTGCCTTGACAGGGTGGTTGGACTAGATGATCTCCAGAGGTCCCTTCCAACCCTAATTGGGGTTCTGTGATTCTGTGACCTCACAGCAGCCTTCCAGTACCTGAAGGGGGCCTACAAGGATGCTGGAGAGGGATTCTTCATCAGGGACTGCAGTGATAAGGGGTGATGGGTTCAAACTTAAACAAGGGAGATTTAGGTTGGATATAAGAAAGTTCTTCACAGTGAGGGTGGTGAGGTGCTGGCACAGGGTGCCCAGAGAAGCTGTGGCTGCCCCATCCTTGGCAGTGTTCAAGGCCGGGTTGGATGGGGCTTTGAGCAACCTGGTCTAGTGGAAGGTGTTCCTGCCTGTGGCAGGAGGGTTGGAACCAGATCCTTTCCAACTCAAACCATTCTATGATTCTATATGCACTCTAGCTCCAGAGCACCCTCTGTTAAAAAAATTGGCAGATATCTGGAGATGAGCATCATTCTTTTTTTCCCCTTGCTCATTTCCCATATTCAGTCTCTAGCTGTATACTACATCCCACTGTCAGAAGTTAAGGTACTGATCTACAAAGGGTTTAGTCTAGCTGGTTACATGATCTGCTGTGTTATTAACCAGCAGTGCTATACCCCAAAGCAGTCATCCCTGTGCCTATTTCATTTAAGGTGCTTGATCAAATTGAAATGTGTTTGGAACACCTGTGGATTTTGTCTCTGTGATAAATGGAGCATCACCTACTTCTTTAAAGATCCTGGTACACAGGAACAACGCTCCATCATTCAGTAGCTGTGTTCCAAAACCACGTTGTCTAGGACATAGGAAATCTGCCTCTCTTTGACTCTCTGGATGGTGTGGAAACCTCAGATCTGAAGCAAGAGGAAATGCCATCACCACCAAGCTATAGGCTATTCTGTTGTGGAAGAGATTAAATGAGCCTCTTTTTCCTAGAAGTTTCTCTACTTTGGCATTCTTCTGTACGTTCTGTACTCGGAGCAAAGTCTTACCCACAGACATAAGTTAATAGCCCAGTGGTCAAGCTGCTGATCACATGGAGCTTGCTGGGTCTGTTTCAAGCATTGCTAATACATTTTAGTAAATAGCTGATTAATGTTAAGTAAGTGATCATTAATTTGAACACAGGATAGAATCCCTTAGGATAGCCTTGAATGTGTTGATTAAGATACTCTTCATGAAAGGTTTGATTTGAATACTGTCACAAGGAGGAAGATGCTCTGAATGCTTGGAAGCTCAGCTGGCTACTATCAGAAGGCTGTTCTGGGTTCTGAAACCTGATAAGAAGATGCTTCCTGTTTTGACACTTAGATGACAAAAACTAGAAACTTCCTGGAATGTATTTGATTAGCCTGAACATCACCTTCCATGTAATAAACTAAAATAACAAATTCCCGATCTGATATTCTGCTGTCATTATGGGAGAGGAAATTACAGATATCTCAACTTCTTAAGATATGAGCTAGTTCATAATTAATATTAGAAGAAAAAATAGTAATCTTACTGGTTCTGCTTTCTGACAGTACTGAAGATCCTTCCCTACAGATTTTATAGATTCAGTGAATCTGTTCTATCTCAGACTTGCAGTGCATTCATACCGCTATAATTGCAATGTTTTCAGTACAGCTGTTATTTATCTATTTACCTGGAATGCAAAGAAGATCATAAAAATACACTATATTTCCAAAAATTCCCCTTAATTTCTGGCAACTCTTCCTTTAATTTTAATTCCATTTCATTTTATTATATCTTTAAAGGAGGATGTGCTTTTTCTTCATATGCTCTTTCACTTTAATTTAGGGCATAGTAGAGGAAAAAATTCATCTATAAAAAAAATCCCCACAACCCTGATCTAATTGTTTTTGTCCAGCTCTACTACTGATATTGACTATTGTGAATACCAGACATAATTATGACTCTAATTAAAATTTTAAATAAATAAGCACTCTCTATAAAAAGTCATTATAATAATATGATTTTACTGAAGCAGGGCAAATACACAGAGCACTAAGTCTTTGCATGAATTATACATGAGACTTTATGGATGACTTACCCTAATTTGAAGAACCCAGGAGAATAAAGAAAAAGACTGTAACTAGATTTCTGGGGGAGAAAAACAACAAGTTTCAGATTAGTGATCACTCTTTTTAACACTGACATTCCTACTTTGTAACTGTATGCTGAAAAAATGCCTCATAACAAAAGCTGTTTTTTTCCCCTTGCATGTTAAATAAACCTTGGTTTCTTATCTCACTTAATGCCCTTATTTTTATTTCTGTATATTTATTCCCAGCACTTTGTAATTTTCTTTGAGGAAAAGCCATTCTCTTTAATGGAACTCTGAAAAGGCGTTGTGGAAATAGGAAATAAAATGTTTAAAAGCATGAGTGCTGGAGATAGATAAACACAAGAGACATGTACAGATCTAAAAACCATAGATCAAGAAAAAGAAATCGTGCTGACAGTTGCTTCACTGATAGATATTTTGCCTTCAAAATGCAAACCATTAAGGACCACATATCCCAAATGCCAGCTTCTTCATGTTAAGTTTGTACTTCTATTTTTTAGCTCAGACTTCACATCTATTAGATGCAAAGACAAGATCCCCCACTTTTTCACGGGCTTATTTGTCCATCACTTATTTGAGAGATGTCCAGGAAAATAACACATGGGGCATCCCTATGAGAACTGTCCCTGTCCCCTGCAATTAGAGGGAGTGCTCAGTGTGGTCTTCCAAGAAATGCTAAAATCTGTTCTGTAAGGCATTTTAGCTTTCATCATTCTCTCATTTCCATCCCCTTCAGGCAGGGTAGTCTCTGGTGAGGATTCCAGCAGGGAAGTGAACACAGCACTTGCACTGCAGAGAGCTGCAGTTGAATCCATAACTTGATTATTTACAGTCATTTTTTATGAAAGTCATAACTTTCATTTACAGTGAAAGACAATGAAGCTCAAGTTATAGATCCAAATACGTGGAGACTTAAGATCTCAGGAAGCAAGTGTGACTGTTCGAAGGAAGGCAGATACAGTGCAGAAATTATAAGACTGGGCACTGGAAAGAACAGGATTAACTAGTATAGCAGGGGGGGAGTATAAGACTGGAAAATGGATCTCCCACCTTTTCTTCTGGTGTGATCTTCACCTTTCTGTACCTGCTGGAAGTTAGGTGGACCTTAAGATAAAAGGGAATGTCGAACAGTCCCTTGTAGAAGATCTTCTGTGAAGAGAATGATTTCAAGCAGCATCTGAACGTAGATCACAGCTATCCAGATATCTATATATTAGGGTTAAGTGGTCGCTCTATCAACCTCATAGCACTGGTATGCATATTTGACTCTTGAGTAACTTGAAGGTAGGTGTCAAGTTGACCTGTGTGTATGCTGGTGACTCCATATCCAACTCCCTCACTGCCTTGACATGCTAATGCTGTCCACCTGCCTTCCACCTTTGAGACAAGATACAGTTTATGATCATGATTGCAGCAAAACACATGTACAAGTGAGCAGCTGTCCCAGCCTATGTTGAACCTCAACACTGGGTTTCTGCACAGCATGACACGTAACCTGACAAAAGTCTGTCTGATGTTAACCATGTGAAGGGTTCTCCACATCCAAGGGACATAAACTTATATTATCTCCAGTAGCTTTTTTTAAAATTCCAGTCTTACCTGTGTATCTGCATCAAGCAACTTTATTCCAACCCCCAGTGTCTGCACCAGTGCATGATAACATCTAAAATAGTACAAAAGTTTAGGCAAACTAACTTGCAAATAGTTCAGTGGAGTTTCATAGAGAGAAATATACTGGGTCCATACTGCCTCTTCAATTTACTGACTAAACTCCACTGATCACCATGGAAACTGAGACCTCCTAGCTCTGATACAGATGTAAATGTGCATGTCTTGATGTCAAACAGAATGAGCAAAGCCAGCTATGAGAAAAACTTGGGAAGATTAGAAAGTGGAGTTCAGGAATCTGGGTGAGAAAAGAGTTTTCAGTGGGACACACTGTGCCAGAAAACGAATTGTAAGAAGTGAACATGTAAGATCTTGGTGTGATCTTGTTACTATAAACAGTTTGTGTGAGTTCTGAAAAACAGGGTTGTCCAATTTGTATTACACAGTGAATCACCTAGATAAGCGACAAAAGGACATTGTCATTTCAGAAAAACAACTGCTAGGATCCTGAAGTGATAAAAATTGCTAAAGTTTGCTCCCTCATGGAGGAAATGCCTTGTAAAAGGTTTTTATTTTGGTTAAAGAAATGAAACTCAGCAATTAAAGCCAGTTTCATAGAATCATAGAATCGTAAGGGTTGGAAAGGACCTTAAGATCATCTAGTTCCAACCCCCCTGCCATGGGCAGGGACACCTTGCCCTAAACCATGTGGCTCAAGGCTCTGTCCAACCTGGCCTTGAACACCGCCAGGGATGGAGCATCCACAACCTCCCTGGGCAACCCATTCCAGTGCTTCACCACCCTCACTGTAAAGAACTTCTTCCTTATATCTAATCTAAACTTCCTCTGTTTAAGTTTGAACCCATAGTTTCTTTCACTTCACTTTGACATCCTGGTTCCTAGGTGGAATCTAAACAAAATGACTGTTTTCTTGTTTCTGCAACTTGCTCAGTAAATGAAAATGTAGACTAAATGAAATGAAAATGTAGACTAAAGTAGGAGAATGGTTATTTTTGCATCATACCTAGTGTTTATGCTGTTCGGGAAGCTCACAACACTGCTGAGAGGAAGGGAAAGCAAATAGAAACCATTTCTTAGTGGATGGCACTAGAAGGCAGCTCTTCTGGACACTAATAATAAATCTCTCAGGCATGTCTGTTCGCAGGGTTTGTAAGAAACCCTTAAAAGTGACAAAACAGACATCCCCTACTCCAAATAGTCATGCATCAAGCAGAGATCAAAGAGGATGAGCATAGTCAAAACCCTGGAAGATATTGCCATGGTGGGTGGAAAAGAAATAAAGCACGGCAAGTATTTATCTAGCATAAAATCACATGGGTCTTGAAATATTAGTATTGCTGAGCTTTAAAATCTAAGAATCAGAAATGAAGAATGGCAAAATAAAGCTAAAAATGTGTCAACAGGTAGTTAGAGTAAGTAGAGGAATAGATTAGTAGACAGGGAAGAAAGATGTTGTAAAAAGTGGTAGATTAAAATATGTCATTCTTCAGAGGTTATGATCTTGAAGGGAGCCATTACTATGAGGGACTTAAAATTTTCAGCCAAAAGAAAAACACAAGAAATTATCGGGATTTCTTCCAAAGTGATTCTCAACATAATTACCCCTAGAAATTCTGTTACAGACAAATAATAGTTTTTGACAATTACTGAGTATGAAAATGCAGTGCCTAATGTCACTATAACAAGTAACTAAAAAAGAGAATGACAAAGCAAAAGAGCGAAGCACGGTTTTGATATTGATTTAAAATGTGCTTACCTTAAATCCATCTAAGCATACATAAAGATGAATGGAATGCTTTTAGGTAAGAGAAACAAGAGGTCCCAATGTGCTCCTTAGACCTTTATCTTGAAATGAAGAGCACTAAAAAAAAATCACTGGAAATATATGTTTCAATAGTAGTAAAAATGTGTGTATAGTGATTTTAGGATAACATTTTACATGATTTTTTGGGCCTAGCTCATTACTTTTCTACATCAGTTTACAAGCTGCTGAAAAGAATGAATTATTTAAGCCTTTCAGACTAATATTGATCTCCATAATGATGTATGGCCCATCTTTTCAGACTTTTGGATGCAGAAGGTACCAGAAATCATGGAATGACTATTCTGTGGGAAGTTTTTGTTGACCGTTCACATTCTTGGTATTGGGCTAAGATTCTCACACCATCTCTTTAAATGAACTTCTGTTTCCTATGGAAGATGATGTGCAATAGGGGTAGAATTCATCTTACCTATCCTGTAGGTGGGTTCTGTGTAGGCTTTTACATCTGAACACGTTGTCAAGACACCCTAGATTCCCTGGTCAGTGAAGAGAAGTAAACAATTGCAGAGGACGCTTCACCCGATCTGTTGAAGATATACGTGTCTGAATTAGACGTATCCGTTTGCATAAGCTCTCAGTCATCCCCATTACCTGTCAAGGAGGGAATCACAACAGCTAGTTCAGGTGTAGACCTCAACACTGGAGATAAGTAGAGTTAGAAGAGTTTTAGTCCTTGATGCCTATGATGGAGGAGTGGACCATGAAAGAGCTCTCCTTTACAGCATGCTGAGGGTTACATCTGATCTTACAAGCATGCAACACTTTTGAGTGGAAGACCTGTTTCCTGCAGGGTAAACAGCATTGGTTTTGCTGAAGTTGTCGTCCACAGCACAGACTGTTCCTGCTCCAGAGGATCCAAAGTGGCAGCTGATATATCACAAAATGTTTTCATTCATCCCAGAGCTCTAAAATATTCCAGTGAGGAATGGAAACCCTACCGACTTACAAAATATTTACAGGAGTTAAAACCGTATACTTCTGATACAGAAAAGTCATCTCTTTACCTGCTGTTTTTCATGCTGAGCTAAAGAGATTTTCTACTTAATTGCCAGATTACTTAAACATACATCATACATTTTGAATGTCTGAAGAAGTATGTGTTGATCTGTGGTTCTGCAGCCCATAATCTTCATGCCAAAAATTATGAAAAACTATTTTTTATCTCTGTATTTAAGATATGTTTATCGTGAAATCAGTAGCAAATGCTGAGCGTATTTCCTGGTGTTACTTCCATCACCATGTAAAAACATTTATTGTAATTCACTAAGTTTTCACCTTTCACATTAATAGTGAGAAGCCTGCATGGGTTAGGAATTTGCTAGTATATCAATGAATTACATAATTTACAATTCAGGTGACAAACTGAAAATTATGATAATAGCAAAAAGAAATCTCTGTTTTATATTTCCATAGGGCATCATCACCTTTCAAAACAACGACATATTTTTGGACTCAGAAAAAGAGTATGGAGCATTCTCTCTTTCTCCTTGTTAATAGACAATTTAATGCATAATGAGGACTCAGTGCGCTTCCCTTCCTCTGTGCTAGATAATCTTTGCTCTTCAGTTCTTGTATAATTTCTGCTGAGCCTGATTTGCATTTCTTATATAGGCAGAATCGAAACTACGTAAGGTCACTTTCTGCAGGTGTTGTAGGTGACATGTAAGAAAACCTTGGCATCTGCTTTGCATGCCTTTTTTGCATCTGCATGCATCCCTTTTGCAAGTCAAATTCTCAACCTCAGAGGCAAGTATCATTAAGTTCTTATAGCAGATGTATAATGTAAAACTTCCTAGGCTTAGGCAACCCAAAACTTCACCCAAATGCTGCAAGTATATCTAGCTTTTAAAATACATTTTTCATTATAGGCTTATTCAGCAGTCAGGGCTATATTTATTCTATCGTTTATTAAAGATGAGCAGATACTGAATGGCTGGGATGGAAATCCAGTTTTAGATTGTTAAAAGCAATTCTGAGGTGAAGTCAAATCTTCACTCCAAAAATTTTGAACGGAATTTTACTCTCATTCTGTCATTAAATAGGTCTAAAACTTCTGTTCCTCCATCCCGCCTCTTCTGTTCTTCCCAAAGCCTAGAGATGGCAGAGCCAGGTCTGTCTTGGAGCCAGCTGGCATTGGCTCCATTGGACATGGGGGAAGCTTCTAGCAGCTTCTCACAGAAGCCACCCCTCTAGCAATCCTGCTACCAAAACCTTGCCACACAAACCCAATACTTTTACATAACTTAACTTACTTTTTTCAGTCAGTGTGCTGTAATTTAAAAATAATAGAATAAATTCAGTGTCAAGGCTAAAATGAATGACACTGACATGTTTCCACAAAAGCAATGAGTGAGGAGTATAACAGGAAATAAGAGCAAAGTAAGCATAAAGGAATTCCTTCAAACTTAAAAACTTCCTACGTTTTGAAAGTGGTTAAATCGAGGGTGTGCACACCATAGGCTGTCTGTATCAGTGGCAGAGAAAACGAGACACTTCTACAGCCTGTTTCAACCCCACAAGATGCAACATTACTCAGGTGGAAACTTTAGACTGATAGTTACCTACCCAGCAATTAATGAACTGCCTATTTCTATGCTGCCAACAAACATAAATTTTTAATATACATGTAGCAACCTGTAACCATTTAGAAGTATTTTAAGTGAACAAAAGAGTTTTCTGGGCACCAGGATATATCTCTGTGTAAACTGTAAAATCAACTCAGTTAAAACGCTGTTGGACTGACATATTACCGTGCAGTCTTTACCAGCAGCATATTCTCCCAAGGATGAATAGGCATCTCATTCTGACACCTCAAATTAAGTAAAATGTATTTATTACTATACTTACAGCAATAAATTAGTTAAGAATCAAGCCTAATTTTAATAGTCAATGATATTGCATGACTGCATCCTGCTATATCATTACCAGACTTTATTGTCTTGCAGTAAGTAAATATGTAGAATGGAGGAAAAGTGGGTGAGGAAACTGCCCCTGTCCAAGCTGCTATTTCCCTTTGCCTCGGGTTAACAAGAAATGGAAGGACAGCAAGAATTGTGATGTACCACCATGAAATTATGTTTACTACGATGCAGAAGCATCATGGGGAATGCTTTAAAGCAGGAGGAATCTCTCCTTTCCTCATCAGCTTAGCCCAAAGTAAAGAACAACAAAGTAAAGAACAATTCACTGAGGCATTGCTGAAGATCTAAAAAGGAGTCAAATAAAGTGATCCCAGAGAAGGGTATTGTGTTAATTCAAACTCAGTTCATTTCACTAGCATGACAGTTATTTTCCCATTTTATTTCATTGTTTTATCTTTTACTCTTTCTGAAAAAAAGTTAAACTCCCTGCTGGTAGTTTTTCATGTCATGAATAAATATTTTTATTGCTATTAGTTAACCATTAATGTTCAAAGCACAACAGATGATGCAAGAATATGCAGAAATAATCCTGCTTAAAAGAGCTTAAAGAATTATTTGTACATCTAGGAATCCAGCAGATGCTTCAGTCTAAATAAGGATTTCCCACTGCCAGATATACAGAATATTTAAATAGTTTAAAATACCACTGATTTCCCTTTACTGCCAGTTGTGAAAGGTTCATGTTAACTATTTAACTGTTTAACCTACCAGGTCAACCTATCCCTTCCAAACTATTAGTTCTAGGGAGGAATATTAGATTCCATCAGATTACTTATATTATCAGCTGCATCAGAAAACAAAACAAAACTCATCAAGGGGGAAACATTCAAGTTTGGTCTTGAGCGCACTAACAATAAAGGCAAGTGGAGGGGGACTGGAATTTCTTTAGACTCAATTTATTCCTTAAACACATCAACAAAGCTGTGCTGTCCCACCCCTTGTTTTCTTTCATTTCCTTTTTTTCTTAGTTTTCATTTTCCTCATACACAAGTATCTAACTTTATGTCTCAACCTCATTAATCTCGGATTTGAGCTGAGTGTCTTGAGGAGTACGGCAGATCAGAATTAATGATGGCATATTGCTTAAAAAAGAAAGCAGACACACTGTTAATGATGACATAGAGCTGAAAATGAGCAGCAGTTCACAAGACGGTTGGAAGCTTCTATGATTTGAAAGGGGCAAGTTCAGTCCTGCACAGGTCCACTCTAAACTGCTCTCTGTGGCTTCTCGTCTGCTATTGTCATACTTGATTGCATCATTGCTTTTCTGATGCTGCAGTTCAGCATCTAACAGGGCATTGAGATAATTAGCAAGAATTGCAAGAAATATATCTTGCTCCATTTCCTTCCAACTGATGTAGAAGAGTTTGGAGGATGTGAAAGAAGAGGGAGAAACCTGTATTTATCTAAATGTTTTTATACTAGCGATGGTACTTGAAGGATTCTAAATACTGTGTTAAAGAGTAAGGAAAGGGAAGGTTAGTGTTAAGTGAGGAGAAATAAAAATTGACAAAATATTTAATCCTATTATCCTTAGAGAGGCATGTTTTGTTGCTTATTAAAAATCAGTAAAATAATAATTATTTTTCAGTATGGACTTTCTCAGCATAGAAAGCATCTTCACACAGGAATTATTTTTCACCCCATCCTTGTAAGTGCTAAAGGGAAGAATGTAGTAAAATCCCATATGTCTCTGCAGGACATTTTGAAGGACCTCAGACCTTCAAAATCTACTTTTTCAATAGCATTCTGTGTTATTTACTGATTTTCTGAGTTGAATAAGTTGCTTTACTGGTTGAGTGGTCAGCAGACTGTCTTCTGAGGTTTTCCTTCTGTGCTGGAGAAAAATGAAGAGAGTCATGTGAGCTCTTGACTAAGGATGGCTTTTCCTTTCGTATGGGAATAGCTGGAAGTGATTGAGTCTCTGCCACTTTTCTGTCTATTTTCACCCCAAATGATATCAGCAGGACATTGCATTATATTCTGTAGCTTAATCAAATGGAGTCTGTTTTATGTCTGGGAACTCTCCACTGCCTGCTATTATATGATATAGCCATGCTCAAAGAAATCTTTAAACACTGTCCAAGTCTGCAAAAAATCCTCAGTGTGATTTTTGACAGAGATGTGCACATCTTAACATTTTCTCCTTTGAGCACATCCAAAATGCTCTGAACTGAAAGAATGGAAGAGCTCAGAATATATCTCATTTTCAATGCACGATCAGTACAAGAAGTCATAAAAGTTCGATTTCTCCCTGAGTCCTTTGATAGGTTTAACCAGTTATGATCTCTGATTTAACAACGCAAACTGTCAAAGCTGGGGTGTTTAGGGATGTAACAGAGCAACAGACCTCTTATTTTCATTGTATTTTTCTTATTAAGATGATCCCTAGAGGAAGAGAATGATGAAACAGTGAAGACGACTTCTTTGGAATGGTTTGGAGATGCAATTCAGTGATGGCTTTAGATAAAATATAAAAACTGTCTTCACAGGTGGAAAGACACAAAGACTGATAACTCATGACAACTCCCTCAAGCACTAAGGTAGGATACCGCCTTTGCCACTGCAGTCTTTCTGATTCACTCATCATTACAGTGTCTTGCTGTAAGAAGTGAGTGGTTGCAACTTGTTTCCCACTTGCTGGATGAATGTTCTGTAAATTGTTATAAGAAATATATTACCACCTAAAAGGTGATATTACTACCCTTGGCTTGAAGAAAATATGAATACTCTGTTAACATAATGTACAAGACCCTTGAAAGCCAAACAAAACTCCAAAAGCCTTAATGACTTAGAACTGTTTGGTTCACTGCATTTAACAAAAATAAATACCCCATAATACCTTTTGATGACTAGCTGAGACTACACCTATGCTACTAAATTAAACTGGGCAAAGGAATTCAGCTAAGCACTGAATCTTGATCACCTATGTAGTTAAACAGCCTGAATGTTCTTTGCATGGTTTCAGTCTTCGCCAACAAACAGTTTCCTAAATCTCTTTTGAAAGTATGGTTAGTAGCTTAGCAGAGAAGAGGGATCTTTTCAGAGAGTTATTTACTTTGTCTATGGCCCCACACTGAGGCTGACTTTAATACTGTATACTATTAAAATTAATATCGTGTAGTATTGTATACACAAACTAAGTTCCAGAGGAGCAGTCTTGACCGTGTTTCATAGCAAATATACACAGCACAGGAAAGACAAAGTGGAAGAATGGATTAGTGCAGTCAGAAGAGATCATGTAAAGCTTAAGCAAAATAAGAATTTGAGGCAGAAAGGGCATCATTAAGTACATAAGGAAAACAAAAGGAAGCTGGAAAGTCTAAAGAGAGCAGTAAGTGGCAAGAAAGAAGTAGGAAGGAACGTGAACACCAGAATTAGCAGCGTAGGACAAAACCACTCAAAGGCCTGACAGGGTGCTTAAGCTTTATTTTAAAGATTGCGTGTACCTTTTGTATTGTTGGAACATGATTTTTGTTTCACAGCTACCATTTTGCTTGACTAACAGAAACGTAATTAAATCAAAACAACCAAAGTGGGAAAGAAAGGAATTGAAAGCCTGAGATTTTAAAATAACAGATTCCTTTTTCCAAGCCTCATTTTACTATTTATGAACAGTTCTTTTCTGAGTTAGTAGCCTGTGGTTACTTAATGTATAGTGTTGCCCTGTTAGTGAAAAGGGTCAGCACCCTCAGCTAAAATCCACCCACTCTGTCAAGTGCGCACACCTCAAGTTCCCTTTCCCAGGTTCCCATTTCCCTGCTAAAAGGCCATTAGTGCACAGGGAGAATGGTAGTCTAGCTGAGAGTGGAGAATAGAAGCAATTATTACAATTACAAACATCTTAGGCCTCAAGGTTTTTTGTGTGATATGAAACTTTGGTTGAGAAATTAAGGGGAAACAATGTAAAGGCACCATTTGGCTGAACATCATGAAAAATTAACAAGATTTACCAGCTCACAGAATATCGCCCTTAGGGACATGGAACGAATCCCATTGTTAGGAACATCTTAATCTAGAGAGGGACATTCTCTCTCCTGCGTATTAAACACTTTGAAAAATATAGTAAAACATGCTGTCTCCTTTCTGCATATCCGTTTACTTTGCATAAGATCATCCAGATAAAATTCAAAGTCCTGCTTCAAAACTTGGCTGCACTGATGGCACTGGAACTTCCTCTGGGGCCATTGGTATGCCTTGGGTCACCTGTGACAGCTAACAAGTTATAAATCACAAATATGTGTTCCTGTATGGATCACCCTATCTAATACAATTGTACTACTATTTTGTGCACTAGCAATAGTGCAAAATGGTATTAGAAACAGCAATGGATAGGAACAGCAGCTTTGTCACTGTCACCTATCGTGCTCCGAAGGGAGTGCTCTGTACTGTGCACCCAAATTACTCTTTTCCTCTCCTCATTTCTGTATGAAGTTAATACTCTTACCTATGTCTCTGTATTTTAGTCAAGATCTGGAATACAGAAGAGAAAAATAAAGTCTGTGAAAATCCAGATAGAGAGGACAAACTCTGTTTTTTGAAAGGGTCTGATGATATTTTTTGCTATTGAAAACACGAGTAAAGTTTCCATTGGCCTCACTATGGGCTCAAATGTGCTTCTTTGTGTCATTCTCTGCTTCTCTCCATTCATATGCATGAGCAGTACCTTAAGTCATCCATATTCATATTTTATTGAGTACTTTATATCACAGACAGCATGTCTGCATCTGCAATCCTATTGCGTTGGTCCTACTGTGAAGACATTTTCTCCCTTTCATAAATATAATACAAATCACTGTCAGCTTACCTTCAATCACAAATTATGCAAGTGTGTCATGGTGTGACTGGAAATAATCTGTGAAGATTCACTGAACAAACTGCTGCACTTTCTTACCCTTCTAAGTTCAACTCTTCGGGCCTCACAGAGTTTATTTACCCCATGTAGTTCCACCCTCTATGCAGCTAGACCTAAGAAAATAGTGTTTCCTTGCTCCCATATATCAGTGTTGCTGCTGTGTCTATCTTCTAACATGAGTGGCACTGTGTTACCAGAAGCAGCAGCGCAGTTGCAGTGGCAGGAGCTGTGACAGCAGAACTAGGAAAAATCTGCCTCAAGACTTTGACCCCAACATGTTCAAAGGAACTCTCAAGGACTTACACTAGCAGCTCGAAATGATCTGTGTTCTGCTTGAGGGGGTGAGGTAGTTCATTATGAATCCTCAGTAAGTTCATCTCGATAGTCATGAATCATGCTGAACAAGCAGAGTCGTCTTTTCCTTGTGAGCAGTTCAGCTTTAATCTTAATCTTGGCTTTCCACCTATTCTGTGAAGAGCATTCAACAATGTGGGCAGTATTAACTGCATTGGTGGCAGATATGTATCAAGAAATAGTGGTTTAACTGAGAAGAGGACTAGTTCTTAGCTTCAGGTGGTGTTGAGAACTGAGAACTGCCAAAACCAAGTAAGACTTACAGTCAGCAACCATAAAAAGTATTGATCCACAGTAGTCATTTCAGACAATAAGCATCAGAGCTGGACAAATCACATCTTGCACTGTTGTTACCCTGTGGTCTCTGCAGATATGTCCATGCCTCTGTCAAAAGGAGCAACTGCTGCTCTTCTGGGCATCTCTCTCCTATCTGTCTTCACTCTTCACAGTTATTAATGTAGTTACTTCTATTTTTAGACTGCTTTTTGGAACCCATATCAAGCTTGGAAATGCACTGTCTGTACAGCTATCAGTGTCTTAGATCATTTATAGAAGAGACATCCACAGTTATCTTTCCATTAGTTGTTTTTTTCTTTCCATCACTGAAATAGCTGAGGACTTCTAAATCAAAAAAACCTCAAGACAATGGTTTTAGAATAGGTTCCAGGGTGGCACATGGGCTTGCAGCAGACATTCCCAACCTTCACTGGAGAAGAACCTGTATTACTAACTTCAGTGACATCTTTACAGGGAAAAGGGGGAGCAGTGCTGGACATTTTAGAATATCACTGTTACTGTTGTGCCCCTGAAGAAGAGCAGAAAGAAAAGGAAAAGGGGAGGAAAGCACTGTTCATGGAAGAGACAAAGTCACTGAAGAGCTGCCGCTATTAAATATGCTTACTCATGTTCCTCAGCATGTCCAGGCATATTTTCTAGCCCTTGTAAGCTAGGCTGCCCGTAAGTTCCCAAACAGTCATTCTAAAATACAAGTTTACTTACCAGACAAGGTTCCCCGGTCTCTCTGAGCTCTCTCACTGTTTGCTTCATTTAAAATGACATTTAATTAAATGAACAAGGACAGACTTTGTTTCTCCACGGGAGTGGGGGTATATGCAATATCTTGATGAGTTGTTAAAAAGAAAGAAAAAAATAAGCAGGGGTGGTCAGAAGATAATTACTTTTTATGCCTTTTCAGACATGATTTTCTTTTCCAGACAACAGCGTTGAAGTTGTTAAAGTACATTTGTCTTAACCATGACTTTGCTACTAGCATTGAAATTTGCAGAGGCAAGAGAAACTTCCATTCTGCCCTTGCCAATTTTGTCTTAACAAAAGAGATTTTTTTCTCAGTGTTTCTGTCTTGCAAGGCATCACTTGTAGGTCATCCAGTCTAACCCCTGGCTCAAAGGAAGCGCAGCTAGAACAGGTTGCTCAGTGCCATGTCCAGGTGGGTTTGAATATGTCAAGGGATGAAGACTCCACCACCTCCCGAGACAACCTGTTCAGTGTTTGACCATGTAAGCAGTAAAAAGTATTGTCTTATGTTTAAACACAATTTCTTGTATGTCATTTCGCATCTGTTACCTCTTAGTGTTCTTGGTTGTCACCAAGAAAAGTATGGCTCCATTTTCTCTACTCTCCTCTTTAGGTGTTTATACACTTTGAAAAGATCTTCCTGAGCCTTCTCTTCTCCAGCCTCAAAAATCACAACAAAAATATGTTTTATGAAAAGGAAAACGTATTTAAGTGTGATATATTTTATACTCAGATCTCATGAAAAGCTCAATTAACAGCTAATTATCAATTACCAATTGTATAATCAAAGGCTTTTTGCATGCTTTTAGTGTAAGCTGAAGAGAAACTACTTCACCATTTTTTAATCTATTCAGCAGAGCACATACCAAGTATATTTTAGTCTGTCTCTTACTTTTGGCAAGACATCAGAAAACAAGAAAGTGTTTTTATTTCACTACATGAAGTTGGAGGTGCCTTTTCATTTACTCTTCACTTGACTTTCGTGTTTTTAGTCCAGCAATTGCAGAACATTTTAAACACAAGAGTAGATGAAGCAGTTTTTCATTAACAGTTGGTTCCATACAGTTAAACTTTGTATATATAAAATCAGAAATCAGTCTTAAGAATTTTATATCTGGATAGCTGAGAATAATATTTAGATCAAGTTTTTTGTTTTTCTTTTAATCTAAATTCCTTAACAAAAAGCTGAGAGAAAGAAGGAACAAGGACCTTATTTTTTTCAGTGAAAAACATAGTGGCACTATCAATTTAAATTAAACTTATTTCCAGCTATGACTGTGGAAAATCAGACCTTACTGTAATAAAATCAAGGAGATGAATATATGTTTGCTTCAGAAAATGGCAAATATATGTTTGCTTCTGAAATGGCAGAGTTTGTTTTCTAATAAACCCGAGGAGCTGCCACTGAGGGGCTAAATACAATACTCAGTTCAGGTCCAGCAGGAGCTACGGCCCTTGCATTGCATTGCTTATTTAGATTACATGTGGTATCTCCTTGAATTGTCCCATACAATAATCTGGCCTTTCTGTTGGTCTCGTACAACACTAGCTGAGCCAGAGCAGCCCATTTTGAAAGCTGTAGATAGGAAGCAGAGGGGAGATGTAAAATCTGAGTCAGCCCTAGAAGAATTCCAGCTGTACTTCAAGAGAGTTGAGTTATTTTAAATCTGAACTCTTAGACTGTGAACCTCTTGTGAGAAGCCACAGCCTCAGGCTACAAGCACAGCGAAGTAGGTCCAAAATAACACATTTCATTGATCTTATTACACTTAAATAATCCCCACATCCTGCCTGGATGGAGCATGCACCTTCAGACCTGAATGTGTACTTATATGTGCCATAATTTAGAATTGACTATGCGTATCTCTACTAAAAAGCAGGCTAATTATCTGCTTGCTACAGTATACCCTCCAGTTACTCTTTAGTGTTCTTAACAAATAGATATTCTTTAACATTACATTTAAGTCTTCATTTTTAAAGAAGAGTTTGGGGAGTATAATTTAAAAGGAAAACCAGTGCAAGTTATGCAATAGAGCAAAGCATATAACCGGAATCAAACTATCACTGTATTCCCTTTTGACCATGCTTCAGCATTCAGTAGTGCAAAACCAGACAGTGAGCAGCAGGCCTGTAGTGTGATGCTGGAGGAATACCTTCTTTCTACAAATAAAAGCTGCAAATAACTCAGTGATGCCCCACAGTCAGTTTAGTTTATTGCTTTAGGGGGTATTTAAACTTGACACAAATGAACAGATTTGTTTGTTCTGAATTGGGTTTAAAACTTTTGTTTTTTTTAAACAACAGTCATTTTAAACAGTCACTGGACCTTGAAATCTAAAAGAGTCATCTACTAGAGTCCTTCAGCTAAGAAACGTGCTGGATTAGATTTGTATTGCAGACACACATAAAACTAAGCATAAACAGTTAAATGGCTTTCAACAGAATGGGGCTATTGCACACCATTCCAGTCAATGCAAAACTTCTCATGGATTGTAAGAGTAAGATGTTGTCTCACAATAAGCAATGGAAAGGCCAAGGATGAAATGCAGTTAGCTTAGCCATTCCATTCAGCTCTCTACTATAGAATAGAATAGACTAGGCTGGACTGGAATGGAATAGGATAGAATGGAATGGAATAGGGTACACTAGACTGGACTGCACTGGGCTGGACTGGACTGGACTGGAATGGAATGGAATGGAATGGAATGGAATGGAATGGAATGGAATAGGGTGGGATGGAATAGGATAGAATGGAATGGAACAGAATAAATAAATAAATAAATAATGTAAATTATATATATGTACATCTGTGTGTATAAACTTACACCCATTACATTTATATGCTTATATACATACAAATAGGCATACCTTTTCTTTCTTTAATTATGTTCATTGTCAGTCAAAACAATTCTGTTGAGAAGGCAGGATGGCTGCTGCTCTGGTGGGTAGGCAATTCCCAGGGTGAACCAGGTAAGCACTTGAAATTGGGGCACTAGGACCTTCAGGCTCAGATGAATTTAACCTGTTAGCTGAGTGACTGGGAGAAAGTATGATTCCCTTCATAGGAAAATCTCAGTACTGCTTGTGTGGCAAGGCATAGACAAAGAAACAAATGGAGAAAATAAGTAGGTCCTGAACCTGAGTGGAACAATTCTGGAGTGGAGTGTATGAGTCAGCAGCTGGCAGTTGACCTAAGCCATTGATTCGGATGAAGCCTTTGGATGGGAACATCAGAGTTTATGTCACATACAATTTTAATTGTAATCTTGACAGCTGATGCTGAATGTCAGAAAAAACACTATCTAGAAAAAAAAATGTGTTTTTTGAAACTTCAGGAAGATCAGTTCAGTTGTCCCCTTACAGGCCTTATGTAAGGGGACAACTTAGTGCCTAATGAGTTTCCATACTATATCTGAACCGTCCATGTGGGTTCTACAAGATATGAAATGGAATCCATGGGAGACATACCTCCTTCTGGAGCCATGGTTGGATGGTAGGTGGATATTTTAGTGCAGATCCGAAGGTACTGTATGAGTCTTGTAGAGGTACGCAGTTACTTTAAACATTTTGATGAAAAATTTCACTACAAGTTCACTGCACTTTTTACCAGCTCTCATTGTGCCTTTAATTTATTTCTTCAGGACTATGTATCACTGCCTACTGCTTCATGACTTCATACCAAGTCTTGCTTGCCTTAATAGTTGTGGAATATATTGCAAACAGAAATACCTAAAATCACACAGACTGATAAATAAACAGAATGGGTAATTGCCACCTGATTCTCATTCCAGCAGATGCATTCAAGGAGCTGAAAGTACTGCCCTCACAAAGAACAAGGTTGACTAAGGGAATCTTTTTTTTTTTCTTAGACTCAAGTTCCAGTCTACATCAACTTTTCTTTCATGAACATGTTAATCATCCTCTTTTCTTCTTCAGCTTTCCAGCTACAAAGCTGACTAGCTTTATGCTACCTTAATAAGATTAATATGCTAAAGATGGAGAGGTCTCAGATACTCGGTAATGATGAGACATGAGTTCTCTCTCACACAAAGTCTATTTTATCTCCATTAGGGTGAAGTTATGCACTTTATTCTGGCTGTAAAAAACAGTAAACTTACTTAAACTTTGTCTGCTGTATTGACTGCATATGTCTCAGTTGGTACAAATAGTTTGGTCTGTTGAGCTTTTCCACTCCTGTTTTGATCAAAAAGAGCCCAGGTAGGGAATTCACTCTGTTCAGACCCAGTGGTGCCCTCTGTGGCTGCAGTGGCATGAGGCAGATTAAAAAGCAGAACAGCTACAAACAGAGAGTGGCAAAAGTTGCTGAGGCAAGTTGGAAGTGCTGTCTTCTCATTAGGCCAGTGACTGCCATAAAGGGACGTACTGGTCTACTCTGAATCTTTTTTCTATCCGGCAATGATATAATAAATCAGTTCCTCTTGTTCATGTACAAAATGTTCAGAAACCTGACTCTCAGACCATTTTCTAGTCAATATTTCATTTTTGTCTTGTTTCTTTTTTCCCTTTTGTTTTGTGTTTAAACCAACAAAACAGCTATTACTAGAACATGTTTCATCTATATTAAATCCATATATTTACATATAATACTTACTCTTCATTGAATGAAGAGAACCTTAATCAATGACCAATTTCTTTTTGCCTGTTAAGGAATCAAATGTATAAATACTGTTTAATTAAATAACTTTAGATAATGATTGATAATGCTACTAAATGCTCCATCCCTGGCAGTGTTCAAGGCCAGGTTTGACAGAGCCTTGGGGGACATGGTCTAGTGTGAGGTGTCCCTGCCCATGGCAGGGGGGTTGGAACTAAATGATCTTAAGGTCCTTTCCAAACCAAGCTATTCTGTGATTCTATGATTCTACACACAGTTAAGAAGTGGAGAAAAAAGAAAATTAACATTTTACTTTCATGAAGAAAAATTTAAAAAATGTCAGTTTAGATCTGAGACAGTATTTGTGCCCAGTGATCATACAGTTAATTCTGTTCAGTTGGTGGCATACTTTATCAACTCCAAAAATACCCCACTCACTATTATATTTACATAAATCCAGAGATGAAAAATTGAGTAAAAACCCTGATAAAAGGGGATTTAAAACTGGATTCATAATCTTCTAAAGGACTTAGGTTGCATAAGGCTGGAAGCACCTTTGCATTTGCCTGTTGTACAAATCTAGACATACACACAGGCTTAGGCTTATACTTTGCTTCATTATGAAATGCAACACTTACTTACACCTCACTATGAGGTGAGGCACTGGCACAGGGTGCCCAGAGAAGCTGTGGCTGCCCCATCCCTGGCAGTGTTCAAGGCCAGGTTGGACAGGGCTTGGAGCAACCTGCTCTAGTGGAAGGTGTCGCTGCCTGTGGCAGGGGGTTGGAACTGGATGAGCTTTAAGGTCCCTTCCAACCCAAACCAGTCTGTGATTCTGTGAAATTTGAGTCAGCCCTAGAAGAATTTCAGCTGCAGTTCAAGAGAGTTATTTTAAATCTGAACTCTTAGACCATGAACCTCTTGCAAGAAGCCACAGCCTCAGGCTGTGGAGTAGGTCCAAAATAACATGTTTCATTGATCTTATTACACTTAAATAAACCCCACATACACATCCCGCCTGGATGGAACATGCACCTTCAGTCCTGAATTTGTACTATTCTGTGCCATAATTTAGAATTGACTATGTGTGTATCTACTAAGAAGAGGGGTAATTATCTGCCATGTGGAATAAAGAACAAATGCCAAAAGATTGGAATCATATTGAGCAGAAACGTGTAGGTATTGTAAGGCAGAAGAAACTGGGAAGACTTTAGAGAAGATGAAGATTACTAAAATGGTTTCATTCTTGACAGTGACTTCAGTGACGGGTTAAGAAATCAACGTAAGGGACACACATCCACATTTCCATTTGTGATGCAGAGACAATGACATATTTTGAATTCCTTACTGCAAATGCAGTTCAGGTTTAACACCTCTGTTTCAATGCAGAGAAAAGTGGTTACACAGTGACACTGAATTACTTACACCCTCCCAGCTGCCAGCTGTCCTGCTAAGGGAGTTCTGTGCCTTGCCAGTTGCTAGAAACTATTGTTGTAAATTAATTTTCTCAAATTTTCCAAATCAGCACATACAGCAGTTAGAAATTCGTTGTTTCCCACTCTAATCTCTCATGCGATAAACAGATTTCCTTCTTTCTCCTACCTAGTATTAACTTTCTTCATAGTGGAACAAAGTGGATGAGTATCATTGTATTGGGTTTGCATGGCAAGGTTTCGGTAGTGGATGGATACAGGGGTGGCTTGTGTGAGAAGCTGACAGAAGTTTCCCCCATGTCCAACAGAGCCAACACTAGAAGGCTGTGAGACAGACCAGGTGCTGGCCAAAGCCAAGCCTATCAGTGACGATGGCAGAGCCTCTGGGATAACATGTTTAAGAAGGAGGGAAAAAACCCTTTGCAACTGCAGCAGGAAGAAAGGAGTGAGAATCTGTGAAAGCAACAGCTCTACAGACACCAAGGTCAGTGCAGAAGGAGAGTAGGAGGTGCTCCATGTGCCAGAGCAGAGATTCCCCTGCAGCCCGTGGTGCAGACCATGGTGAGGCAGGCTGTGCCCCTGCAGCCCATAGAGGTCCACCGTGGAGCAGATTCCACCTGCAGCCCATGGAGGACCCTACACCAGGGCAGGGGGATGCCCAAAGGAGGCTGTGACCCTGTGGGAAGCCCACACTGGAGCAGGTTTGCTGCAGGACTTGTGACCCTTAACCCAGGAGCCTATTTTTTCTCCCCTGTACAGCTGAGGAGTGGAAGTGATAGAGCAGCTTTGGTGGGCAAGTGGCTTCTAGCCAGGGTCAACCCCCCACAGTTACCTATCATTTGTCTCTTTGAAGTCAGAATGCATTTTACTAATATCGAATGAGAGGAAAGGTTTTTCTTTCTTTTTCTGAACCAGGGCAAAGCAGGTGACAGGACATTGGCAGTACAGTCTCTTATTTCAAGTACCTTTTTTGTTCTGTAAAGAAAATGTATTACTTCTTCAACATCTGCTTTAGAAAATGCTGCTGTCTCGATAATGCTGCCTCGAAATTCAGGTGGTAACTCCCCCTCCTTTCTATGAAAAAAAGAACAAAAGTCATAATGCAGACTGGCCCCACTACCGTTAAAATCAGTGACACCAGCTATCCTGCTCTCGGCCCACTGTGCTGAAGAAATTCCTTAGACAAAGGGTTTTTTTCACTAAGCATCTACTGTATTGCAAGTGCATCTGTAGCTATTAATTGTCCACAAAACAGCCCTTTTAGAAACAACCAGGATGTACTTCTGGGTGATGGTGGCCATGGTATAAGGGACCCTGAATATTCTTCCCTTAATCATAGAATTATAGAATCGCAGAATGGTTTGGGTTGGAAAGGACTTTAAGATCATTCAGTTCCAAACTCCCTGCCATGGGCAGGGACACCTCACTCTACATCACGTTGCCCAAGGCTCTGTCCAGCCTGGCCTTGAACACTGCCAGGGATGGAGCATTTACTGCATCTTTGGGCAACCTGTTTCAGTGCCTCAGCACCCTCACAGTAATCCTGATTTTACACTGCTGTGTGCTGAGAGACTTCAGCCTTTATACTCCTGACTTAGTTCATAATAAGTAAGAAGGGAATCAGTCCTTCAAAGCTGAACAGAACAGATGTGTGGTTTTAAATGACTGAAAATTATATTTCTTCACTGTAGATTAAACATCCTCCTACTGCTTGTTAAATGCACTTGTTCATTTGCTTGATTGACTATAGATTCAAACTGTCATCTTTTTTAGAAATGGGTATCCTTAGATGAGGTTGTCTCAGCATTCAGTGGTATGTTGATGCCAAGTCTTCTGCAGTACAACATGCTTCAAAATTTTCATCAACAAAATATTGTGTAGAATGTGAACAAAAAACCCCAAACAAACCAAACAAAAAACCAATGTTTCTTACAAGTAGAAACTAGGTAATATAAATCAAGAAAGCTTTATTGACAAATGAAGTAAATTTACACCCTTCTTCTGATCCTGTATTTCCATTTGGGAAAAAAAAAAGAAAAGGGATTTCTTTGTACATGTATTTTGCATTCAAATTCACATTCCACATGAAAACAGATCACATTAACACTGGCACCCATTGAGAGAAGCAGGGATATTATCTAAGTCCCATCGTATGTCTCCAGGATTCCAACATCTGAAAATTGACAGGATTGTGGCTTTTCTTGTAGAAACCTTGAATCTCTCAAGTCAAGAACATCATGTCTTGTTCAAAGCCTTTTCTAGGTCACTGTTCCACACAACAGAAGGTTGGGGTAATAGTGATGTAGTCTCTTCCAAAACTATCATCAGAGTCCACTGGGAAGTCAAGATACCTTGCAAAGTCTAATGGCATTTTAGCATCTGTTCTAGCGAGCTTTCTTATCTGTTCTTCCTTCCCCTTCTCCCCTCCTAGCAGAATAGTAGCAGCTACATGACAGGAGGCTGGAAACATAAGCAGCTAACCTGTGGTTCCTTCTACTGTTTTTGTAAAAATCCTTTCTGCTTTAGGGTTCACATAGCTCCGTCAGAATTTCAGTTTGAATGGAAGAAGAGCCAATTCCGTTGCTTCCCTGGTGTCTATCTAGAATGTGATTCCTGTGGAGTTATTCATAGATTCGTTAGTATCCTTTACAGAACCTCCAAATCCTATATAGGTTGGTGCCAGTTATTCCTGGATTAAATCTATACTTTCCACAGCTAATAGCGACACATCTCAAAATAGCTCTCATTCATTGAAGCACTTTGGTAACCGCTAAGGGAATTATCAAGGTGTTAGAAACAAAACAGCTCTCAGAAGAGAGCTGAATCATCCCTCAGAAGTTTGCACAATTCCTCTGCATTTATTTTGACAGAACGTAAAGTTCTTACACACGGTAAAGCTCTGTGGGTATTCTGGATATTTTTACACTCTATGAAGCAAAGGTAAAGGGAGATATAAAGTCATACAAACCAGCTTTGTTTAAAGAGACCTCAGCTATTAACTTAAAATGTGACATATGTTCAACCTCTAATCTTCTGCTCCCTGATGAGGGTGTCACCACCAGATACAATAAAGACAAAGAACATTGTGGGAATTCAAAATTAAAAGACATGAATGTATGCTTCATCATAAAAGACTAAACTGAGTGCATGAATGGCTCTTCAGTGTACTATGCAACGCAGAGCTGTGCTTGCAAGTTTTCAGATGAGGAACTGATTTCCTTCTAAAAACAGTTATTGATGCTTTCTGGATTTACACTTTGACATGCCCCCATGTCACTGAGATGTTTACACTGCCAGCTCACAAGGCCAGGTTATGAGATCTTTAGACATCTTGGTTTAGATTTTCTTAGGATGAGGCACACTTTCAAGGAACAAATAGAATATCTATTGCTCTCTAGTCCAGACAATCTTGAGGTTAATTAAAACTCTATCATCATACTTGAAACAATTAAGAAGTGACTGAACCAAAACCCCACAAAACCTCTTTTCAAGTGTTCCCATAGTTTGAGAACTTGATTTTTACACCTTCATATTATTTTTACACCTTCACAACTTTTCTACTGGAGAGGTGTAACTAATACCGGAAAAGAATAAAAATTGGAGCATCTGTTCTATCCTATGGACTAAATATCCACACTAGAGCAACGTTTTGCTCTTCAGACCAGTAGCATGTTGGTGTAGCAGGGGAAAACTGCTCAGTTCATGCAATTTAAACAAAACCAGGTTTAAAGAAGTTTTGATTTGTTAATGACATCTAATTAACCCACAAACAGTGAACTAGAAATTAAGGATCAATAACAGCAATATAATGGATGAATCACAATATTAGAAACTTGTAAGATATTAATAAAACTATATGTTTCTAAACATCCTTCAATATCTTATTCCAAGAAGCTATAATCACACACACATAGTCATGTAAGTACACACACAGAGTTGTACGTACATCTACTGTCAGGAAAGGTGGGTTTACAAGCACATTCTCTTCTGGAAAGGCATGTCCACCATTTAGACATCTCTTCTTGGATGTGTCACACAAGAATGCACACAAGGATGCCGGAGAGGGACTCTTCGTCAGGGACCGTAGTGATAGAACAAGGGGTAATGACTTCAAATCTAAACAGGGGAGATTTAGGTTCGATGTGAGGAAGAAATTCTTCCCTGTGAGGATGGTGAGGCACTGGAACAGGTTGCCCAAGGAAGTGGCTGCTCCATCCCTGGCAGTGTTCAAGGCCAGGCTGGATATGGGGCCTTGAGCAACATGGTTTAGTGGAAGGTGTCCCTGCCCATGGGGATGATGATCTTAAGGTCCTTTCCAACCCTGACAATTCTATGTTCATATACATACCCCTATCAGCCTCCTGAGTACTTTGGGGCTTCTGAAGTGACACCAAGGTCAGCAGCCACATAGATTTCCTGTGGTACTAGTCTGGAAAGACTAAGCCACGTGACCTTCAATGTGCATGCTTTGGTGTCCACCTGTGAGCAAGGAGGGTGTCATTATAGCCAGTGGAGATCTGGTCAGTGAATCCTTGCAGTGAATATAGATGATTCGAAGGCAGGTGCCCAGGAAATCTGTTCACTTATTGAAACAGAGGCATCTAATTCTATTTCAGAGAAATTACAGTGCTCCTCCTTACCTCAGCTACTGCTCCAGAAACACACAGGTCTTTGATAGATTGTTCCTCTGTCATATCTGCGAGCCCCATATGGATATCCCATTTTACAATTGTGGGTAACCTACAGCATTCAAATAGTGCTGTGTGTCTGTATTTAGGCAACTAAATCAGAACTCTTTTGCCTAATCAGCTGAGCAGTTCTCAACACTCCAGTCTAATAAGGAGAGATCTCTAAGGCATGGTTTAGCTGCTCAAATGAAAATGTTTTCGTTGAGGCCATTTGACATGCTCTAGGATATCCATCACTGGTGTTTAGCTGCTGCTCCAAGAGGGCATGGATCTACCATAGGCGCTGGGTCATGTCTGAGAGCCTAATGTGGATGTCTTCAGGCATCACTAAAAGCACTAAACTGTGATATGTGATCAACTGAACTGAGCACTCATTGACTGTAGTGGGAGCTTGGACTTCTAAAGCAGATGCAGATTGCATATTGCAGATATTTTGGTTTGGAAGAGAATTTCACTCTTTCAGCAAAATCTAACCCCTGCTATCAGCCTTTCCTATTGTCTCTGACTCCTTTTCACCAATCTTCATCGTATTGCATGAATTCTGTTTCCTTTTTCTCAGCACCCCTGTAACTCCTGCTAGAGAAGAGTAACAACAGCAGATACAGCTTTGCTTACCTCTTGCAGTTTGGATTTGCAGCAGCCTCTTAACACACTGAAACTTTAATGCAGTTAGGTGACAAGCATCAAACTTAAACACATGCAAAGGGAGATTCCAGGATAACATGCACAACTTCAGGTTAATTTTTAGAGGCACAGAAATATTCCTTCACTATCTGTAGAATGCACCCTATGGCAGGTGAAGTACTTCTTTAATAAAGCTACTGTAAGAGTTTTACTCTGAACAAAATAATGCCTTGTTTTCTGTTGCATTTCTTTTGTTCTCAGAAATGGCTGGATCATTTCAGCTGAATCATAAATCAGGTTGTGGCTAATGATTAAAGTCAGGAAAGTCTCATGCTTTTGAAAACAACACCTTATCAGAAAATATCTGCGGGTGTGTCTTGTACACAGCTCATTAAACTGCATATACAATTTCATGGTGTCTCATATATATAATATGAATATTTATCTTTCAATATGAATGCGGAATAATGTGAAAAGCTGGACCAGAGGCATAGCTGATTTGAAGTTGGTTTCTTATTTTTCTTGTGGGCTTTTTTTTGGGTTACCTTTGTTATATTATTTCAAGAATATTTATTTCTTGAGAATAACATTTCACAGTTGTAAATAAGCAATACATAACCTGGTCCTCATTAACTTTACAATCCAGATCCAGCAGGTCTCGCCAAACAGTGACTAAAACCAACCTGTGGGATAGAATGCTAAAAACAATATAGAAGGCAGCCTGGTGTTTTTGTTATTTGCAAGTACCATTATAACAACTGTAAATTGTTTGGGGTTCAGGCCAGGTATGCAGAAGGGTTAGATGTTAGACTTATTTTTTATGTCTCCATTGGCTTCAAAACAAGGTGAAGCTCTGGTCTTCATCCTGTTAAATATGGAACCAAATTCATTCCAGACTGGACTTTCTTGATTTCATTCACCTTGCAACCATGAGTAGTTTTGACCTGATGTGCATGATCTTGTGCTGATTTATGAGAATGGTTTGGATTTGATGATCTTAAAGATCTTTTCCAACCTAGCTGATTCCGTGATTCCATGATTGTATGATTCATATAAATCATGCAATTTTGCCTGATGTTTTAAGGACTATGTGGAAATTTAAGTGAATTATACATTTGAAGGCAGAGAAGTCAGTGATACCATTTGTACAATTCTGTCATTTTCAAAATGGTACTTAAATAGGCTGAAGATACAGTAGCCATGTCCTCTGCTGTTTGCCACAGTATGAGCTGATAAATGACACTGATCATTATGATTGAGCCTTTTACCATAAAAAGAAAATATAATTCTCTTTTCCATTTTACAGCACCAAGAATGAGAGAACATGAAGTTTCTTGCTACTCTGAGAATGACTTTTCTCAGTGCATGAAGAGCTCTAAGCCACCTCCACTCCAGTTCTGAATGAAAAGTTGGGCAGCATTTTGAAAAGTTGTTTGACCAAGTAACAAAAAGAAGAATGACATAGTGAGGATAAATCATAGAAAGGACTTAAAAAGGATCTCAATGGATTCAGGGAATGTAGTAGAAAATAAAAGATAGAAAAACTACCAGCATTCAAGTAAGAAATTATAATATGCTGAAGTCAGCAAAATTATTCACTTGATCAGTAGAATTAATGCCATATAACAAGAAAATATTTCAAAAGGTCAAAGAATAAAATAGGGGCAATAAAAGCATAAAATATCATCTGATCAACAGAAAATCCCAGGTGACAGCACTCACAGATAAAGATGACAGATACGTCAGAAATCAAGAAAGAGATGGAAGAATTCAATCAAGGTCTAGTTGCCACTGAACCATGATGGTGATGTATAAAACAGGGAGAGATGGTAGCATCGTTCGAAGGACTGTATAAAGCTGTTAAAAATACATTTTTGGATGTGGAAATGAATGGGGAGAGCCCAAGGTGCTAAATGGATAATTTCAAAATATGTCCAGAAGTTGTATATACTGAGCATTGTGCCCCTTGGAAATGTGTTTAATTTATACTTTCTGACTTTTGTTGTTTTAGAAAACCCCGAAGCAAAACCAAGACAAAGATAGTTCCTCTCACAGCTCCCATTTCTTCAAAATCTGAAAGGTTTGCACTTTGTCTGCATTTTTACATTAGTGTCCCCTGTTTTCCGCATTTTGAATTTAATAAACTTGCTAAGGCAGCATCTGGTGTCTGTCTGAACACTTGTCCCTAGGAAAAACCTCATCATCAGTTGATTTGTACTTTCTTGGAGGATGTGATCCTAGGATCTGGATGTGATTAACCTCATTAGGTTTTCAAAAATGAGCATTCAGATCTAAACCCAAACGAAGTGAAGAAAACAGTGTATTTAAAACCAGCTCTCATTTGAAGGTTTCCACATCATTGCAGTGCTGGGCTATCTTAATTCAAAAAAATACTTCAAAAGCATCTGTCGAATTAGGTCCCGTATTTCAAGCTGCAGGAGCTGTTCACATTTATTTAAACTGAAGCTCAGTGAAGGGATTGAGATCTTTCTTACAGCCCTTCACTTCCCAGTGGAGGTTAGTGAACACATACAAAGTTAAAAGAGAGCAGGCCAGAGCTTGGAATTTTTAATCAGATGGAACTCCCATTCCTCCGTCAGAACTTTGCTAAGCTTAGGACTACTACTAAGGTTAGGACTACTAGACTTGGCTCCGGTGCTGGATCTGTGAACTTTGCCTAGCTTCAGGACAATTAGAGTTCAGTGGCACAAAGGTACTGCAGAGACTTCACTGCTGATAACCCAAGGCCAGATCTTGATGGTTTTGCTAATTTCTTTCTTAGCACATATGCAGGTGAACTTGCGTTGACGCTGGGAGCTGGCTGCCTAAGCCAGTACAACAGGGAAGGATTCAGAAATGCCTTGCACAGATTGCAGATGGAGCTTTGCTGGATGGGATTTCAGCATTTACTTCAGAGAAGGCAAAAATCAGTCAATCAAAAATGTTAATCTCATTCTTGTTAACCTCATGCCAATTTTTATTATTGAAATATCAGTAAAACTGATTAGAACAGCTCTACACTGTGTTCTATATGGACATACTCTGCCCCTTTCTGTACATCTAACGCTGTAGCTTAAATGCAATAGATAAATTATATATGGGAAACTCTTTCAGTATTGTCCTGTATGCAGAGAATCGTAGAATCAACTAGGTTGGAAAAGGCCTTTAAGATCATCAAGTCCAACCATTACTGCCAAGACCACCACTAAAGCATAGCACTGAGGGCCTCATCTACACGATTTTTGAATACTTGAAATGCAATTACAGTAATCTTGGACCCTGTCCCATGACAGAGTTAAAGTCAATGCACTTAGAGTGTATGTAGTTCTAATAAAAAAGTGATTATATAATATAGCTTGTTCAAATGCTCCCAATATGAGAACAATTATAATGAAATTATGTGTACACAGGGAATCTTGATGACAGTGAAATACTCCCCTAAATGAAATAGTTCCTAGAAGGTTTAAAGATGCAGCTCAGAATTTAAATAAGAAGAATTTATTAAAACAAAAATAGTGTCAGTTGTAGGCTTTACAGATGCTCTTTAGCTCTTCAGATGCTCTTTACAGGCTTCTTTAGACCAATTTTCAGCATTCTGTGTGCTGTTTGAGAAAGGGTGTATGTGCTGGTTTTGACTGGGGTAGAGTTAATTTTCTTCATAGCAGCTAATATGGGGCTATGTTTTGGATACGTGACCAAAACGGTGTTGATAACACAGGGATGTTTTCATTATGGCTGAACAGTGCTTAGAAAGTTAAGGCCTTTTCTGCTGCTCACACTATCCCACCAGTGAGCAGGCTGGGGGAGCACAAGGAGTTGAGAAAGGACACAGCCAGGACAGCAGACCCCAACTGACCAAAGGGATATTCCACACCATATGACATTATGAGCAGCCTATAAAGCTGAGGAGAAGAAGAAGGAAGTGAGGGACATTTGGAGCCATGTCATTTGTCTTCCCATGTGTGATGAAGCCCTGCTTTCCTGGAGATGGCTGAACACCTGCCTGTCGATGGGAAATAGTGAATTAATTCCTTGTTCTGCTTTGCTCATGTGCGTGGCTTTTGTTTTACCCATTAAACTGTTCTTATCTCAACCCATGAGTTTTTTCACTTTTACCCTTCCAATTCTCTTCCTCATCCCACTGGGAGGGGAGTGAGTGAGCAGCTGTGTGGGGCTGAGCTGCCAGCTGGGGTTAAACCATGACACTATACTATATTTTGCATTGAGTTGTACAGTATTAGATTATCTGTTTGAGGACACAACCAAACTTTGTGAGGTTTTTCTGCATTGACGTACATACAGATATGTCCCAAAGGAAAGCAGGCATCTCTTTTGCCTGTGATTTCAGTGGGATTCTACATGGAAGGCAAAACTTACTGGCATTTCAGAGATGTAGGACTTCACATGTGTATATGTGCCAAAGAATGGGATCAAAAGAATATAAAAGTCAAGCGATGAACACAAACTTACACCAGAAAGATTCACATCAGATATATATAACAAAGGTACACTTGGTAAATGATGAAGTAGCAGTGGGAAAGTGCCATAAGCTCTTTTTAGTTTTTCCTAAGGGTTTGGATAAGTAACTAAACAGCAGGGTAGGCTTCAGGACAAACCATTTTCATGTCATTCACTAAATCACAGAGAAATATTGCTAGCTGACATGAATGATATTCACAGCTCCTGAAATACAAAAGAGGACAAAGCCATGATCTGACACAGCCACTGAGTCTAAATGGCACAAACCCACACAAATGGAACAATGGTTCTGCTATAAAAGCAGTGTCAAGGGCAATGTTAGCAGAGTGAGCACTACGTGATGTGTTGGAAAAGGAGATTGGGGGCACGCGAGGTAAATACCTGTTCTTGAGGTGAAATGAGAGTAAGACTAAGGTTTGGTTGTTAAACACTAAACTTGCTGTGGTATCGTGATCTCTGCTTTTGCTCTTCAGGAAGACTGTCCACATGTCTTCTGTTGATGTCTGTCCTTCAGGGAACTACTCAGGTAACTCTAGTGGCATGGCTCCTTACTGGAGTAACAACTCATCTATCAGAAAGGTGAGAGCCTTTTGTAAACCCTATTTAGTGTGTTTGTGCCCTCCACAGATATCCCAGATAGTTTGGGGTATCTGGAATTACACACTTGTGCTTTATCATCTGATTGTCTTTCCCAGTGGTTCCTATCTGTGAAGTGGGGTTCAGTGTTGTTGGGAAGAGCGGGTAAGAACCTTGGTCTACTAACATATGAAACTACATGAGTAGTTTGGCTGTATTCTGAGAATGGATTCAGACTGAATGTACTTTGGTGAATTTACATCTAAATAAAAGTTCACAGTTCCTTCCTTTAATGCCCTACTAAGTTATAATTCCCATAAAAATGTCTGTTATCAGATGGAACAATAAGTTCTTTCTCAGATTTTACAATGTCTGGATTTCCTTCTCTCCTTGTGAAAACATGCTTATTACCTGAGAAATACAACAGAAAGAAAACTAAGGGAGAATTGATTGAAAGTCCAAGTAAAAAAATGAACAAGTGAACAAAAAAGTGTGTTATGTATGATATCACTCTTCCAAGCAATTCCTAAGTAGTTCACAAATCAACATATAGTATGAAACATTCCCAGCAAACATGTTTCGATGTCACCACTCTGTTTTTAAGGTACAGAAAATCTAGGTATATGAGTAGGAATTCATCTGTGCTCATTGGCCTTAGGTGTCTGAGAAAACTCCCAAACATATTTACTAAGAGCACCAGAATTACTCATGCGTATGCCTCAGATCTCTGATTACTCTCATTTTCAGTCTGAAGTAGAAAATTGGACATGTCTTTCTGTTGCAAACAGAAGAATAACTCGAGATATACAGATGCAAATACTCGTATGTATTTCAATGCCTCAGCTCATGAGTGGGCAGGCACCCAAAATATATAATTCTGCATAATATAATTCTGCAGGTTGCGTTTGAGAGAACAGAGCTTTGTCTCCCCTTGCACCCCTTGTGCCAGGATCAGATTCTGCACTATTGTGTGACAAACTCGATGCAAATGTTGCACAACACATCTACTAGTTCAGACACAGGAGGTGTGGCTGTGTGGGGCTGAAGATCCTGGCTTTGCCACCAGAAGCTGTGTGGACAGAGCTGTGTCAGGGTTAATGAGGTCCACAGAGATGTAGGGCTCATGAGATGCCAGAAGGTCCTTGTTGACACATTTCCACTGCTTTTGGGATCCCAGCATCCTTTTGTGAGTATAGACAGGACTGTTAACTCAAGTTCTCTACTCAGAGTTAACTCAAGGTCTCTGCTTCTGCACTGTTTCTATAAACCTGCCTTGAGTCCTGATTAGCTCAGCTCTTTTTTTAAAAGAATCCTCTTCTGAACTTCCATTATTTAAAGGAATAAAACCTGGAATTTGCTAATAATGACAAATTTTTAATATCTTTTTCAGCTATAATGAGGCAAGATTGCAAGTATGTGGATGCACAGAAATTCATGCTCCTTCAATGCAGAAACAGTTAATCATTTTTCTTTTGACATTAAATCTATTATTTATGTCAATATGACATGGATGTAAGACTGTCATTACAAGATCATTACAAGAAATTTCTTTATCTGAGCCTATGCTAGAAGGGATGATAATTGTTATTGCTAATAAAAGTAACTGCTATTACTTGGATTTTAAAATATAATTACATGGCAGGAATACTTTGCTGCCATTTACTTACACAACCCATGTAATAACCATATAACTGAATTAGAAATGGATGAGGTGGATAGTGGAGATTAAGTCCAAATTTACCCTTTCTGATGGTGTGCAGAAATCTCTTGCAGGACCAGCTGAATAAGGAGCACAGAGTTAGTGGGGAGACATTTCAGCCTCGCAGAGACACAGATGATGAGATGAAAAAAGCAGTTCCTTGCACCAGGCTGGCTAATGCTGCCAGCAGTAAAGCTGAAGGCTTCTCTGTCTACTGCCAGGTTCATGCTACTGACCCCTGCAGAGACCCCCTTTGTACCTCTGTATCCATATGGTTGTTCATACGTACATGCACACTGCTTCTGCAATGCCGCCTCTATTCTTCCAAACATCCCTGGTGCAAACTACTCCATGATGTTAGGGTGCTATGAGGGTCACTTGCATTGGTAAGGCTCAGCAAAATAACAGATATGTTTCTCCCACTCAGATAAATAATTAAGAGAAGAAGGTGCATGATTTATCAGTACCATTGAAAGTTTATCCAAGGAACGTGGTAAGTAATAATATGATTTGTTATCTGACTATAGCTGAATATAGAGTATATAAATATCAGACATCGAAAGAACATTCTCTACCTGCAGTAATTGGGGTGCAATAAATATTTTATTTGCTGCGAGTTATTGTTAGTGTGGCACCTTTAACTGATGGAACTGTAATATAAAGTGAGGGCCAGATTCAATCAAAAATGTCAGGCTTCCACAACATGCCAGTGCTGTTAAATGTCTTTTTATATGTGTATAAATATGAATTTTATGTAGCTCTGCCATGCACCTATTTCCTCATTCTGTTTCTCCACTCCAGAAGATGATAGAGATATGTCTATTTATAGGGGTGGTGGTAGTGGTGGTATTAGATTGTTCTATTGAGAGAGAGAAAAAGGTAATTGAATGGACTTGACAAGCTCTCCTTGATGAGCCAAGAGTGAGGGGTTTTGAGAACCTGTCTAATCCCGTAGGGAACAGTGAAATGCATCTCATTCCTTACAGTGTGGCTGTGGTGTATCACGGACAGTTTTCACCTGGGATTATACTTAGTGCCTTTGTTAATGATCTGGAAGTCAGAGTACATTAATTCACCTTGAGGATGACACTAAGGTAGGAAGTATTGCAAAATACAGTGTAAGGAGAGAGAAACAACAGAAGAGCCCTAAAAAGGACATTAGAAGGAGAGACAGGAAATGAGATTCAAGCAGGGAAAATGCATTTGTGGGAAAGAAACAGCTCACAACTCAGTTGAAGCTGGGGAGTAATTTAAAGTCTGATTAAAAGCCTCTTGACATTAGTGGAGAAGATGCACGCTGATTTTAATGGGCCTTGAAACTGATGTCTTTTAAAGCACTTTCTGTTCCTTGAATGAAGGAGGCAATATGCAGCAGGCCTGACCCTGTGAGGGAGACTTCGCAGTGTATGCCAGTAGCAGGAAGAACCAGGGAAGCATTTTTAGAGTTATTTGGGACTACGATAGTAAAAAGAGCATTTTCACTCCCTCTTCTCTCTCTTCTAGCCTATCCTCCATGTTCCGAGTGAGGTGAATAGAGTATAGGGGCGCTAGTTTATGAGCACGAGATACTTCGGTTATGTACATGGAATCCCTGAAGTTACTTTTGTCACTCTGCTAATGTTTGAAAACTACACCCTTCCACTCAAAAACTGCTATTTAATGGGGTTGGAATGCTGCAATAAAGAACAGCATTTCAGTAGTGTAGTATGGGTTTATACATCATAACTGCTTGGAAGAGTGCAACAAACTGTGTAGATGCACTTAATAGTTTATGCTATACACGAAATATTAAAAATCCTTTTTCTTCACAAAATCTTAACACAAAGGGTTTTCCCACTTGATTTATTAAACAGACATGATAGGGTGTAGGCAAAGCCATGTACCTGAGGTAGCAACTATTCATCCATATCTTGAACACTTGATCCTTTTCTTAAATCAAGCATATACACAAAGCAGGAAGATCATCTGCACTATTAACATAAGCACTCGCTCACCTGGTTGCCTGTGAGCACTAATTAAAGCTCATTTATTAATTCTAATTGTGCTACATGCTGAGACATAAATGAAGCAATCTAAAAATGCTTGTTTAGAAGCTAACATGACCACTATAACTATGTGTACAGTTCTGGTGTCCTCAATATGAGAAGAACATGGAGCTGTTGGAGCAAGTCCAGAGGAGGCCATGAGGATGATACAGGGGCTATAGCACCTCCCATATGAAGACAGGCTGAGGAGGTTGGGGCTGTTCAGCCTGGAGAAGTGAAGCTGCGTGGAGACCTCATAGCAGCTTCCAGTGTCTGAAGGGGACTACAAGGATGCTGGAGAGGTACTCTTCATCAGAGACTGTAGTGGTAGGACAAGGGGTGGTGGGTTAAAACTGAAACAGGGGAAGTTCAGGTTACATATAAGGAAGAACTTTACTGTGGGGGTGGTGAGGCACTGGCACAGGCTGCCCAAAGAAGTGGTAAATGCTCCATCCCTGGTAGTGTTCAAGGCCAGGTTGGACAGAGCTTTGGGTAACATGGTCCAGCATGAAGTGTCCCTGCCCATGGCAGGGGGCTTGGAACGGGATGATCTTAAGGTGCTTTCCAAGCCAAAGCATTCTATGATTCTGTGATTCTATGTATACTCACATCAGTGTTAGGAGTATTTAGCATATCTGTAGAGAATGGTTTTGTATATTTAGGGCACAGAGCCCAGTTTTGAAATACGCATATGTATAGTATCATATTTCTCAAAAACGTCTCTACTATTTTGAATGTTTTTATTTATTTCTGTGTTAGCTTCTCATTTCTTTCATGTTAGTTTTTTTCTTCCATTTTCACCTTTTCTCCTATATTTTTCCATTTCTTTTTTTGGTCTCTAAAAGAAAGAAATAAATAAGACTAAGGAAGAATATAAATGGATGATCGAGAAAGTGAAATATCAAGTCTGTTTGAAAAATGAGCATTGCAAAACTCAATGCAAAACAAACAAAGGAAAAAACATTATGTGTTCCCTTTTTGTCATTTTTGCTAAAACGTGTGGGAAGAAGGGAGCAAAACCAACTTTCACGTTCAAGTTTAATTAACAAGAAATATCTTTGTAAACATCCACACGTAAGTTTAACTCAGTTAACTGGAAAAGTAGCGATATACACCAGTGATGCATTGCACCAAATCCAAACAATTATAAAAGTCAGTGAAACTATAAGTGATAATGAGAAGCTCCACTATTTGCAACCATGCTGAAATGCCTGCCTAGATCCTCTCTGAGGCATTCAGACACCAAATGTTTGGTCACAAAATTTTCTTCAAAATCTGCATCCCCCAAATGTTAAAGGCTGGACTTTGGTTTGTACTTAGCATCATCCTACAAATGCAAAAGGCCCTATATTTTTATCTTACATCAAGGTCTTTTCCCATTTCAGGAAGCACTAGCACAGGTAAGATGCTCCGGCTTTCCTGATTCCCCTCCACCCAGCAGAGGACCTGGGTTAGTGGTGACTACAATGGAAACCTCTTGTCATCACCAACAGGACAGGCTTGCAGTTGCAAGGGTTACATTCTAATCTGTGTTATATCCCAAGTCAATCATATTCTTTGTTGTCTTCTAGCAGAGGGTTGGTTTCTCCTGACAGTCTTGCTGGCCTCAGTTGGAGTCATCTGGCTCATTGGAACATCTAAAGGCAGTGGTGTGTTGGAGAGACTCACTGATAGCGGCTTGCTGTGGCCGAGTGGCATGAGTAGCAGCCCTGTATCACCACAAGCCACATAACTATGCACAGCATGCCTGCTAGGCTGAATACCCATCTCTTTGTTCACAAGTATCAGACGCTTGCACAGGAGCAGGGAACGTCTGCTACCAAGCAGATGCCTGTATGAATGTGACCTTGGGTGAGCTCACAGAAGAACGTCCTGCAGGAGGGGGCGACCACCTTCTGCTTGGAGAGCTGCTTTCGGCGGTAGAATGGCAATGATAGCTTCAGATGAACCCATCTGAAAAGGATCTGAAGCGGACAAAGGAGTCCCTTAGCGCAACAGGGATGTTGTGTATTGCATATCAAATAAATGCTGTGACATTCAAAGCCCCTTCAGCTCTGTGACACAAAAGTATGTCTTTCAACACGTATATGTATGTGTACGAGTATGTGTATATGTATACGTATATGCGTTTGTATATGCATTTGTATATGCATTTGTAGATGTATATGGCAACTCAAGTAGTCCTAAACATCTATAGAGTAAAGGCAGTGCAGCAGCGTTTTTTTCCGGACATACCTTTATTTGTCATGTTATATGACATGGCATGTGATATAAACAGACCAGGATTTTTGTCCCAAATGGGAATTTTCTTAAAGGGCATTTCCCTTTAAGAAGGATGAGGAGCATGACTGAAAGTAATTGTGGTGCAAGAAAACAAAGTATATAGCCTGTTCCTTCAGGGCTGGCACGAAGGATTTTGGAAATAATGGGAATTTCTCCAGTGATACAACAGAATTGTAGCCAAAAACATAAACAGCATCATGAGATGACTGTAAATATGTACACGAGAGTTCAACATGGGAGAAAAACAGTGTTGGAATGTGCTTTTTATTAAAACTCTGGGGTATTTTCCACCTGGGTATTTGAAAGTCCTTTAACAAATATTAATGAAATAGAGTTAAGTCATCATCATTTGTGATTTGTTATTCATAAGAAATTAGTTATTTCAGGTTAAAATCACATTGTGATTTAAGCTGCTGAAATAGTTAGAAACATCTAGTAAAAGCCATATCAGTCTCTGCACATGTATTTGCCTATTTTTACCTAAGCAGAGAGCTAGTAGTAGAATGAACTAAACCAGAGGACTTCTGTTTGCCAAGTGTGCTTCTTTAACACTATTAATGGAACATTTTAAGTTAAAAAACCACAGAAAGTGGTTCTTGCATTCCACAGGCTATTTTTTACACTTCTTTGAACCCTTTTCCTGATGCAATTTGGAAACAGTGTTTTCTACTATATTGGTTCCTGCTTCCCTATCTCACTTTTACCATCCTCCCCATCCAAGCCTCATTTTGAACATGGGCTGGATTTAGTTTCCTTTAACCTTTAGTTTACCTTTAACCATCTAAAATACAGAAATCTAGAGTATTGATCCTCAGTGTGTGGTGCAGAATCTACTAACTCCTTCCATCCTACCATGGAGACTTCAGGTGATCTTGATACTGGGTTATGTGCTAAAAGCCCATATGCACACCCGCAAAGGAACACAGAGACACAACAGCAGGAGGGTGACCCCCAATAATACCCTGCCCTGATGCTCTGAGAACCATCCCAGGAGCCTTCAGCTCATCAAAGCACTGTCTGCACAAGTCCAGAGGAGCACAGTGATGAGTCAGTGATCAAGCACCTTTGAGAGTGAGTAGCTGCCTGGGTGTATAGAACCTGGTATATCCCAGGAACACAGGGGAAAAGCATTTTGGGATTGAACAGGATTTATTACGGCCAAATTGGGGAGATGGAGGGATCTAGGTAATTTAAGGAGGAACAACTGTGTGAAAATGGGTGGATAAAAGGGATGAAAAGGATTGGTTATGTGCAAATAACTGCTTCTCAGTATACTTATTATATTCCTTTCTAACAATTTTCCTGGGTAAGGGGTGCTCTATTCTTCAAGCAATGTGTGTATGGGGTCTGGGTCTAGCAGCTGGGCTGGGACCAAGGCTAGAGATTCCCAGGCTGGAGAGGCAGGAGTAAGTGAAACCAAGCCGAAGACACTGGGATGAGACCAGGGAATAAAGGTCCCTGTGTAGCACTTGGAGCAAGTGTCTGCATGAAAGTGAGTTTGTGTCAGCAAAGATCAAACCGGAGTAGCCAGAAAGTAGGTGATGTGGTCTGGGAGGTGTCCCTAAGGGTGAAACCACAGGGGATTGGATACTGGGGTCATGGGGAGTCTTGGCCAACTGTGTGTGAATGTGTGTTCTGGTGCAAATTGGAGTAGAGCTGTGGTCCTGGGGGCTTGTATATCCAAGTGCCAGCAACTGGGGATACTGGGAGCCAGGGGATAGTGGGTCCGAGCGCAGATGCTGGAGGGATCCATCTTGTACAGATGTATTTCTGTATATTTGGAAGAGTAGACTTCTACCCTGCTCAGCCAGAAAGGGAAACAAGATAAAGTCTTTGGTGCTGTCTGTGTTTGTGTGACTGCTCCATGTGTCTGTTTGTGATTGATGTGTTCAGCCATGTGTATATGTGTATATGGGTATACGTGGTGTATAGGTGTGTTCTGTGTACATGTGCCTACTGGGAATGCATTTTCAGCATCACTCCTTGTTAGACCTGGGGACATGGAGCTGCAGAAGTTTCCCTTTTTTCAGGCTGTCAGATCTGGCCCTATTCCCCTAACACATGCAATGTCAGAAAACCCAAGAAACTCTTCTGTCTCTAAAGCTGAGACCCTCAGCTTTAGACCTTCCTCCCAACCCTTAAGGGCAGTTGCTACTCACCATCTTAACCATGCATGTGAGGCTGGGCTGAATCTGGAAGTGCCTAATTCTCCTTCAGTCTTTTCAGGAATCTATGGTGACTGCTTTAGACTGGATAGTTAGAGTCTGATGAGGAGTATCTTATCCTTGTTACTGCTGTTACTGAGCATTGAGGTGATTGAGTGATTGCTTGTCCAAGCAGAAGATCAAAAATCTGCAATTCCAATGTTTTTGAGCTCAATTTTCAATGCAAATAAGGAGCTAAAAAAAATCTAAGCTTACAGGTTCCCATAAAGTGTGGGGAGAACAAATCTTGTTTATTTTTCATCATGCCTTGGAGTTTTCTTCTTAAGAAATTGTTAATATAATATATAAGCAATGTGTGACCATCAGTCATACGGTCTGACCTTTCTCCGGCCTTTCTGAATTATTCTTTTGCTACTTAACTGAACACTTCAAGGTCTGGTAGGTTGTTTTTGTTGGTTGGTTTTCTTTTTTCCCTTCCCTTCCCTTCCCTTCCCTTCCCTTCCCTTCCCTTCCCTTCCCTTCCCTTCCCTTCTCTTCCCTTCCCTTCCCTTCCCTTCCCTTCCCTTCCCTTCCCTTCTCTTCCCTTCCCTTCCCTTCCCTTCCCTTCCCTTCCCTTCCCTTCCCTTCCCTTCCCTTCCCTTCCCTTCCCTTCCCTTCCCTTCCCTTCCCTTTTCACTCAAATACCAGGTGTCCTTTCCTGATTGCGATGTGGTTATTAAGGGAATGACAGTTACTACAGTACCAATATTATGGTTTTGTGAAACTCATTCATTACTTACAGCTGGTTCAATTTCTATCTTAAGAAACATCTTATGAGTTCACTTAATATTCAGACTTTTGATTTCTTTTTTTTTTTTCAGTTCATTAATTTGAACAGTAATTTCATCGATTTCACCACTGAACTGCACTCAGGCTCTGCCTGGGTAAAATACTCCAGTGATAAATCCAATAAAGTAATTTGCCTTAGACTAGCTGTTGCACTTACTTACACAGATTACCGTAACACAAGATGCACTTGCTGAGCTAGAAGCTAGAAGCTAGAAGCTGGAAATTAATATAAATATGGATTTATTTTAACATTTTCCCAAACAAGCCATTGGGTTCACAACCCAGTCAGAGGCATCTCATTACTTGCAATTTAGGAACTTTTCAAAGTTTACTTAATTGCTTTATCTATAAGCGTTATTGATCAGCTTTTAGGGCTTTGACTCTTCCTACCCTTGCTTCATAGAATCATAGAATCATAGAATCATAGAATGGTTTGGGTTGGAAAGGACCTTAAGACCATCTAGTTCCAACCCCGCTGCCATGGGCAGGGACACCTCACACTAGATCATGTCACCCAAGGCTCTGTCCAGCCTGGCCTTAAACAATGCCAGGGATGGAGCATTTACCACTTCTCTGGGCAACCTGTTCCAGCGCCTCACCACCCTCACAGTAAAGAACTTCTTCCCTGTACCTAACCTGAACTTCCCCTGTTTAAGTTTGAATGCATTACTCCTGGTCCTATCACTACAATCCCTGATGAAGAGTCCCTCCCCAGCATTCATGTCCTGTCTCATCTGTGGGAACATTTCTGTTGTTATCATCTGCTACTGTGAGTTCCGTAGACTGAATATCAGATTAATATGTAAAAAAATAAACCATTGGTATTTCATGTACAATAGTCAAATGACAGATGAGGGCTTGTTCCATTGCTCTCCTACAAAACAACTGTGGTGAGCCCATTCAGTAATGTAGACTGAGATACGCTGAAATCAGAGCCAAAGCTCTTCTGGACCGCTGCATTGCCAGATTGCCCCTTTGACCTTGGCAGGCAACCCATTCCCCCATCTGTGAAACAATTGAAAACATTAATGCTCCACAGCTTTACTGAGAGGACAACTTTATGCATGATGGTGACACATTCAGTCAAAGTGTTTGCATCCAGAAAGATGATAGATTAATATTTTATGCTTTGAGGAGATGGTAAACGTACTTTTAGCGCTTTGACATCAGTAATATTTCTACATTCCAAAGTAACATCAGAGTGGGAGAGCAGCAGTACTGGATTAGACCCCATTGGTACTGATCTCTGACAGTATGAAATAATTTGGGAAAAGCTTTAAGAGACCACCATTTATCCACCCTTGGATGCTTTCTCATCATCCCACCATCTACAGCATTGCAGTTTTCTATGTCAGAAATTATACCTACAGCTTTACTTCTACTACTTTCAATGAGCTCCTCTCTGTAACAAGGGGGAGAAAAATAGATGAAAAACCTTGTGGCCAAAGATAAGGAGAGGCAGATCACTCACCAATTACCGGCATAGGCTATTGTGTTTTGTTTCTCAGTATTTCCCTTATTTGGTGAGCCAGGCTTGGGGAAATACAAGATAATCCTAATAACTAACTATCAAATAATCCTGAGTATTTGTGGAGACTCTCTCATGTCCGAACCCCCAGGTTTTCAGACCCTCCTTGTGAAAGCAAACTATAAGAACTGCACTTTAGAGGAACTGTTTGAACTTCACAGGGCTTGGTTCACAGGGTTTGAAAGAAGTTTGGTTTTTAGGGAATGGAACTGAATCAGCTTATATCAGAGTGCAGAGATGAATCTTCAGAGGGATTCCTTACATCAAGGCTCTCCTTATCTCTATAGTCAGGAGGCTTTATCTGAGCCCAGCAAAGCACTGAAACCAAGAAACCAAGAAGTTCAAGCTGCCTGCTACAGAGAAATCACTTCTCTCGCCATCTGTCATTTAAACATAGACATCAGCTGGTCTGTGCTGGCTTTGAAAGAGCCATCATTATTTCTCCAGGTCACTGAGCTGTTGCAGCTTTGGTCTGGAGGCTGATCAGCTCTTTTCTCTAAGCCATTCCAACCACTCTAGAGATTGGAGTAATTATCTAAAGCAGGGAAGTGCAACAGGAGATTTCTCATCATTAAATGAAAAAGTGGGAAGACCCCTTCTTCTGGCCAGAAACAGAAGCTTCTTATTTTGAGAGAGAAAAGGGTTTGATGGAAACAAATGATTCAGCAGAGATACTCTGGTTTAAGACGCTATCCTATAAAGAGGACATTTTTCTCAGTATGTTTCCTTGTAATGCTTGGCACAGCCCCAGGGAACAACAGGATCTCTGTCAGCGTCTGGATATTGTCAGAGCTGTTATTTGTGCAGTTGTTATTTACTACTGTTTGTTATCACTTTCTCACACCTTCCCACATTCCTTATGAATAAGTACTCCTACTTTTCTTGGGATCCCTAAATTAAGGGTTTTCCACTGCAAATGAAAATGTTATCAACAAGTTACTGAGGGGTAAAAATTGTGCACAAAGGTGGGATTAGAGCAGATGGAGTAAGTACAGCTAACAATCTGAAATAATGGAAAAGGAGAATAAGCCTGTTTTTCATCCTCAACCTGCTCCGTCCATCCCTTTTTCCCACCTTATGCTCTCACATTCTGGCTTTGGCACCTGTCTGGCTCGCAGATATGAGAGACAGGATAAAACACTAATTTGGCAGGAAAAAGGGAATGGTATTTCAGTAGGTTATCAAGCTGTATCAGCTGCCTAAGGAATCCAGCTCGCAGTTTCTGCATCCACTCCTGGAGGACTGGCATTATGTGTTCAAAAGCAGGGGTAGGTGTTTCCACTGGATATGGTGAATAAATGGATGGGACATTCCTGAACCTAGTTCCCAAGGTAAGGGCTAAGTATGTTTTCTTAACCTGAATTAGTGGTCCCATCTTTTGTCAAAGATCAAATCATAGAGAAATGGACAATCTCAGCTGCTGAGGTGGCAACTCCACTTCAGCACAGACATATATTTGTTTCTGAAGATAGTTTTTAAAAATATTAATGCATGTTAAATGAGTTAATATGAACATGAACATGGACGGGAGACTTGAATTCCACATAAACCTGCAAACAGACACCATTCAGGGCTGTTCAGCCTGGAGAAGAGAAGCTGTGTGGTGACCTCAGAGCAGCTTCCAGTATCTGAAGGGGGCCTACAAGGATGTTGGAGGGGGACTTTTCATCAGGGACTGTAGTGATAGGACAAGGGGTGATGGGAAGTTCAGGTTAGATATGAGCAAGAAGTTCTTTACTGTGGGGATGGTGAGGCACTGGAACAGGCTGTCCAAAATGGTAAGTGCCCCATCCGTGACAGTGTTAAAGGCCAGGTTGGACAGAGCCTTGGGTGACATGGTTTAGTGTGAGGCATCCCTGCTCATGGCTGGAGGTTTGGAATTGAATGATCTTAAGGTGCTTTCCAACCCAAAGCATTCTATGACTCTATGATTCTATGATTCTGTGACCACCTGTGCAGGTCGAGGACATTCATCCTACCTGCCCCTCAAGGCAGAATGGTGGGAACTCGCCTAGAGAGAGAAAATTGTTTTCCTAATAAAAACAAACCCAAACATTTCTCTTGGTTGGTTGAACACAATGGAAATACTCTGACTGTTTGGCTTTCCTTTAAAAACAAACAAACGAAAAAACCCAAACTCCAAACAAATCACAAAAAAAAAAACCAACCAACCAACCAAAACCCAAATGTAAACCCAAGCAAACAACCCTAAACAAACCCAAACCCAAACACCCTACTTTTTAGACAGTTGAGTTATTCAAATGAAGCCAAGCCACACAGCCAAGCCTGACTTCCTTATGTTATGCTCCCAAGGTTGTAAGCAGTGGTGTTTTCCATGTTTTCCATTTCAGATACTTGTCATGACAATGCTCTCCAGCATACTTATGCAGCCTATTAAAGAAGAACTGCTCAATAACTGTCAGTGTACAGCAACTATTTAATAGACTCTGTATGTCTTTGGAAAGAAACTTTGCACAGGCTGAAGGTTTTAGGCTACAAATACCTCTAATGACTCTCAAAGACAGTTTTCTTGCTATACTGGAAGAAAAAGAAACTGTGGAAAGTTAAATACAAAATACATTTTAAAAGCTCAGAAAGACAATTATAAAACCAGCCAAAACTGTAGCTTATCCAGTTTAAACATCTTTTATTGAACTGCATCACTAGTTCTTATGTATGGTGAAATGTGCAGCATTGTATTTCCCTTGCAAAAAAATTTATTAAATGGACTTAGTAAAAACTCTGATTTGGATAGCTCTGATTTCACCATCTCAAAAAATATTATTCTTCAATGAATTATAACAAAGAAGAGGGAATAAAGGAGTAAGTTCCTTGTAGAAATCAGGCTTCGCACTAAGAAGTCATATTTGTAGTTACTCAGGGTAGTTTTCTTTTAAAGAATCAATTGAACCAAAATGAGACAGGACTGATTAGATGTTTCAGAGGCAGTTTATTAAGAAAAAGGAAAGAATTAAAGGAGGTAAGGGATCTCTTATTGTTGATGTGACTTATCATGCATTCAAAGGTCAGCTGAAAGTTGCAAAGAAAATCAATCACATGCGTCTCTGTATGAGGGTTTTTACTGTCAATGACCTGGAGTGAAAATGCTCCATAGACAGTGCCTGACATCCTCACAGTAATAAACATGCACCTTTGACTTTTCTACTCTGCTGGAGTGCCTTTCTTTCCTCCCAGTCTTCCCGTGTCTGTCTCACTCCAGCAGGCCCTCTCATTCGACTTCAGTCTGAGAACAATGCTGATAACACACCAATGTTTTTAGTTGCTGCTCAGTAGCACTTACCCTGATCAAGGACTTTCTCAGTCTCATGCTCTGCCAGTGAGGAGGGGCACAAGAAGCCAGGAGGAAGCAGAGACAGGACACCTGACCCAAACTAGCCAAAGGGATATTCCATACCACAGCAGGTCATGCCCAGTATATAAACTGGGGGGAGCCACCTGGAAGGGACCGATCACTGCTCGGGTCAGGCTGGGTATCGGTCAGTGGGTGGTGAGCCATTGTATTGTGCATCACTTGTGTTTATTGTTGTTTTTCCTTTCTCCTTTTTAGTATTTTATTCTCTCCCCTTGTTATTTCCCTTATTAATATTAGTATTAATATTAGTATTAGCATTAGTATTATATTGTACTTTATTTTAATATGTATTTTATCTTATCTTGACCCATCTCCGCCATTAATGAGTCTCCCAGGGTCCTACCTGAGATTCCTTACCCCATTACGATTATCTGGCTTCTTAATCCCCCTGTATATCCTTAACTCTGCTGTACAAATCTCAAATATACAGGCACGGCAGCTTGGCCACAAAGACCACCAGGAAGCTGAAGCTGTATATTGTAAATCCGACAAAGGTCTTACAACAGTAGCAGGAGGGAGATAGTCCCCCAGTGCATGGAGTGGTGTAAAGAACAGTGGGATGTTCGCTATCCTTGATGCAGTGGCACAGCGAGCTGCAGGTTCCCATTCTGTTTACATCAGGGATGTGTCTGTGCAACAGATTTTTCACATGTCTCTATTTGAGTTTAAGAATGAAGTTTTTTAACTGACATGAAGTTGCTGGGTTCTTTTTTTCACATCACTTAATACAAATGATTAACGAAAAAGGATTTTTAGTGGTGACTGGTGTGTCAAAATAAGCCTACTAGTGTGAGTATCCCCACCTCTACCAGATGAATACAGAGCACTTGAAAGTGCTTTAGAAGGTTTCTCCTTCTATAAATAGAGAGATATATATCCTTTTGCAAAAGGAAAAATCCTATTTAGCCTAGGAAACGGGTTTCCTGAAGAAGAGTAGTCATGCTGAGATCCTAACAACTGAGCAGGAAAAAATGAGGTAATAAAATCTGTTCAGTCAGAGGTGGAATTAATGAAGCTTGATTACTGATGCTTTCCCCCTGACCCCCCGCCCCTATGTGTGGATTCTCTGATGTCTGCTGATGTTCTTAGCCTTTTTATCAGTGCCAAATTTTCTTCTCTCCTCAGTCACCTGCTTTCATGGAAATTGTAGGACTGCTGTACAGTTTAAGACATGAGTCCAGAAACTTTCATTTGTAGTTCAATAATGGGTTCAAAAATTGCTTGGGGAATGAAGCAGAAAATGGAAATATTGGTTGATGGGAAACACACAAATATTTATACACCCTTCAGGATCATCCAGCAGTTGTTTCCATGTGGAACCGATTACAACAAAATATATTTTTAATGAGACTTCTTAATATATATACATTTTAATGACAATTATTTCCATTAAATTTTAACATCATGCATAAAGGAAGTCTAGGATGACTCTGATATGGTCTGCTCCAGAAGTATATGGGAATTTCAGTTCCATTGCATTGGCATCAAATGCAAGATCAAAGGACATCTTGGAGCACTTCTGAATTACTTCAGTGAGGCCAATTCAACAAACTGAGAGCTAGGTTATCTTCTGAACAATCTGCTTGTTTCCCAGTTCTGTATTCAGATGTTTTAAAGAAAAATATAGTTTTTCTAATAACCTCACCCCCATAAGCAATAGAGATATTGGGTACAGGAAATGGTAGAGATACAAAATATCCTGGGAGCAATCACTTAGTTGTTATCACTAGGGATTGATTTGAAATACAAGAGTTATCTAGATTAAGCTACATATCTCACATCTGCTTAGTGTAGGAAGTCATTGTGATCTACCCATATCACATTTCAACAGCTAAAGCTGTGTCTTCCCTTAGAGAAAGATGTTTGTTCTCCTCAAGGTTACAGTCTGGAAATAATTCACATGTGCAGACAATACATTGAAAAGCTTGCCTTTGTTTTGGTGAGTTGAACTAAGTTCGGAAGAAGGAAGAAAGGCAGTCTGGTGGTCGGTCTTTTGTGGATTGTAGTTTCTAGGAGCCAGTGTATGTGAAGAAACATTTACATTTGGGTTTTGAAGACCTAGGCAGATTAGATGTTTAATCTTTGTCTTTACTTTTCATTCACTATTGTTTTCTACCTGCATTTCTTTCAAAACAGTTCAGTTTTTAGCTTACAATACTCAAAGTTAGTATTTGGACAGCTACATGAAAATGGTAAGGAATGCCATAGCTTTCAGGTGATATTCTTCAAGAAAAATCTGATTGGACTGAGGGTTACAAAAACTTAGGAGCTTCTGGCAGTGTTCAAGGCCAGGTTGGACAGAGCCTTGGGCAGCATGGTCTAGTGTGAGGCATCTCTGCCCATGGCAGGGGGTTGGAACTGGATGATCTTAAGGTCCTTTCCAACCCAAATCTTTCTGTGATTCTATGATTTCTTTTGGGAAGACAAGTCAAACCAAAACTGAAAATGCCCCTTAATATATAATACTAATTATAGATGTCGTAAGAGTACATTGTTAGTCAAAGTGGCTAAATAACTAACATGCAAAACATTAATAAACAGTAGGATGATTAAAATCTCTCTTAAACTCTCCAGTGCCACAGATGAATAAGGAGACAAATGTTGAATTTTAAGTCCATAATTAAGCTTCACTTTTCACTAAATAACATTCAGTGTATTCAACAACTGATTTTTCCTGCATGAAGTATATTCTGCTTTCCTGTTTTACATGACAGGATTTCCTTTGATACTTGGGAGGCTTTATTTACTTTTATTGGTTGGTTGGTTGGTTCATTATATATTTTTTTACACTAAACCTTTAACAGAACGAAATAGAAAGAAAAAATTGTTTAGGAAGCTTTCGGTCATGAAATAGATGTAGGCAATTATTGTTCAGACACTGATTATCAAGCTGTGTGATATGTTGACCCTGATTGGATGCAGGTGCCCACCAAAGCCACTCTATCACTTCCCTCCTCAACTGGACAGGGAGGTAAAATATAACCAAAGGCTCATGGGTTGAGATAAGGACAGGGAGAGATCACTCATCAGTTTTTATCACAGGCAAAACACACTTGACTTGGGCAAATCATTTTAATTTATTACCAACCAATCAGAGTAGGGTAATGAGAAATAAAAACTAAATCTTAAAACACTTCCCTCCCCTTTCCCCCCTTCTTCCCAGGCTCAACTTCACTCCTGATTTCTCTACCTCCGGCGCAGGGGGACGGGCACTGAGGGTTGTGGTCAGTTCATCACACCTTGTCTCTGCTGTTCCTTCCTCCTCAGGGGAGGACTCCTCACACTCTTCCCCTGCTCCAGCGTAGGGTCCCTCCCACAGGAGACAGTCCTCCATGAACTGCTCCAGCATGAGTCCTTCCCATGGCTGCAGTTCTTCATGAACTGCTCCAGTGTGGGTCCCTTCCATGGGGTGCATCCTTCAGGAACAGACTGCTCCAGCATGGGTCCCCACAGGGACCATGTGGCTGCGTGGTATTTAGATACCAGCTGGATTTGAACCACAACAGGAAACAAGGTGCAAGTCCTGATTCCAGAGCATTTCTGGGTCTGCTCCTTCAGAGAGTTACAGCTGCCCAGGAGTTTAGTTTAGTTTAGTTTAGTTTAGTTTAGTTTAGTTTAGTTTAGTTCTTACGTTGAAGATTTTGATCCTTTGCATGGACATGTTTCATCAGTGCAATCGCATTTTTTCTCTCTATGTGCTGCCTTGTGGTGAGATCAGGGTTAACCCAGAGTCCACATAACCTGTAGGATACTTTTTGGTCTCCAAGCATGCAGCTGAGTTTGCATTATTTGCCCAAATATTGATATTCTCCCTGTCCTGTGCAGGGGAAAGAATATGTGATTTGTTGTTCTTTGTAATTAAACAGTGATTAATTTTGTTATTAGAATGTTCTCTATGAACAGTATTAATAAAATACCTAAAAACAGAGTATTCTTAAAACCACGTTCATTTATGCAATTTGGCAAACTCATTTTTTTGTGGAAGATCTTTTGCTTCTGATACTGTGTGGCTTTGACTGCATGTCAAAGACAAGACTACACATTTTTAGAGAGCGGGGTATCAGTAATCAGGACCTGTCACGCAGATCTGCTGGCAGAATTTTGCCTTTATTGTCTTTTCCTTAACAAGCTGGTACCTAGTTCATGTCAGTGGGACTCATTTGATGTAATATAATGAGAGATGCAGTTGTGCCAGTCCTGCAAGAAGCAAAAAACAGGTCAGAGAAGCTTACCAAGGATCATGCTAATGAGTTCAGAGCCCAAGATGTACTAAAAAAAGGTCTCTTCTCAGATGTTATTGTTAGACAAGCAGCTTTATTCTTCTGTCAATTTTACAGCCTCCTACTCAGCACCCACTTAATCTGAAAAAGAAGGATACCTAGTTCAGTAGAGTCTCCTGTGAATTCCCATGGATTACAGGGAAGAGCAGTACTTTTTACCTGCAGGAAAAGAAAGTGAAGGTTAGTTGAGTAAGAACTACAACTCTTGGTTGTAGTTGTTTTGTTTGTTTGTTTGGTTTTAGATTTGTGATCATGTAAGACTGGTACTTCACAGCATTTTACAGCTCTCTGACTGAGCTTACAGCAACTCTTATTTATACTTTGATGGCATCCTAAGATTCTGTGTGCAGTATTGCTAAAACCATACATCCAAAGAAAACAGAAAATTCCCCAAATCTCATTCTATTTTATTACATCTTAGGCTTTGGGGGAGGGTGGTGGTAATGTTCAACTTTGGAAATTTGGAGCATTTAACTTACATTTAAGTTAAAATTTCTATTTCTACTTCTGTTTGAAAGGGGAATGATGGTGGTTACAGATATACCTTTCTTTAAAATCAAAGTAATAATGATCAGATGTTATAACTAAAAGGCTTAGTGTAAAATTACAAAGGTGAGTGACAAGACTTTCAGGACAGAAATGCCACTATGCTGTGTGCAGAGCAAATCTGTGCTGCCATCCTCACCAAGCACATCTGATTGTTTAAGAACCAGATTTGACTTGAAAGCAGTTGTTTAGACTCTGACCTCCGATGCTGTAGTAGAGGTCTGATTTTATTACACGCCTTACCTTGATTTTGCATCATTAACTGATCAGCAGCTGGCTCATCCCACCTTTTTCTCTCTTTCTTGCACATGCAGGATGCACTTACCTATACTGGTAATATATGACTGTTAAAAAAAATATTTATTATATATCTATCTTGTCAGTATCTCTCAGGAAAATGTTATTCCTATTTTGCAGATAGGAATAGTGAACTCACCAACTGTGGGATTTATTTCACTTAATTTAGACCCCTGTAATGAAGCTCTCTCCATCTGAGTAGCTTAGAGACCTCTCTGTATAGCAAATGGAGAGAAAAGGGTACAATTAATCTTCCTTATTCTGTATCTCCTGTAAGATGAAAGGACTTCTACACTAGAAACACCATTGACCATAAAAGAGAGCTCAGGCACAGATGTCTGCACAGCGAAGGTGTTATGTGCCCTAACCTAACAGAGTGAGCAATCTTCCCAAAGTAACATTTGTATTCTATGGATGTTTCTACCCACAGCATTCATACACCAAGGTAACGTCACACTAGTTCTCTCTATAGGTTAATGGACTCTGCTCAGCACTGCTATAATAAACTACTAATTTTTTCTGAAAGAAGAGGTAAGATCTATAGCCACACTGCAAATGCCTACACAGCACCAGCAAGGAACTAATCCCTAGTGTTCAAGTCTAAAGTTTTGACCACTGCATCATTTTTCTTTGTGAATTTAGGCCCCAAGGGAACCAGTGCTAGAGGGAAATTCTTGGAGCAGTTCAGCCAAGAGACAGAACCACATCCTTGAATCATTATATGTTGTTCTGTGAAAAGATGCTGGAATACCACCATCTGTGGTGCAGATCAGTATGGGAAATCCTCTTGTGTGAGATTTCTCTTTTGAGGTTCTCTTTAGGACAGTAAGCTTCGGTAGAAGGTTGACATGTTAGCATGGAGTGCTGGAGATAAATTTTTCACACCTAATGCTTACACAGAGCATTTGCCAGGCACAGCAAAATACCCATGTCCTTAAGGGAAGTTTCCAGGCTGTGTCTTCTCTATTACAATGTCAGAAAGAAATCAGATTATAATTGCAGTTTATTCTTTATTGCTAACGTCCTGGGTTCAGCTGTAACAGTTATTTTTTTCCTTCTTAGTAGCTGGTGCAGTGCTGTGGTTTTGACCCACATTGGGCATTTCTTGCCTTATATCATTGGTAATATAATTTACTCTTTTTTTGGTCTATAAAGATTTCTGTTTACTATAAAGAAGAATACCCAGACTGAAGTTCCTTCAGGGGCCTTGGATGAAAAAACCCTATTACAGTATCCTCAAATCACTCAGAATCTCAAAGTTCATTAAAAGCAACTTGATTATTTTAGTTACATTACAGAAATCTGTGTTTTCATTTAGGAAAAAACATCATTCATTACCTTCTACATGAATAATTTGCCCTCTCCTGGAACCCACCCCTTTGAGGGGCCCTTGCTTTAGATGATCTAATTCCGTCAATATAAAGGCATCAATACCTCTGTGGAAACTGTACGCCTTTATAAATCACCGTGTTAGAGAATGCATGCAGTATGCTCTGTGACTATGCAGAAGTGTGAGAGCGCTGCACTATGACAAACTAAATATTGAGACCTTGAGCATGTGTTATACTCTGAAATAAACTTTTTACCCATTACTGAATTCAAGGGCAAGTGGCACACACTCAATTAGAGGAACGGTTTGCATCTAGTGAGCCAGAAGTAGCAAAGCAGTCAGCATAGTGTGGTTACCATCCAAGTCTATGATCTTATCAGATCTCATAAAATACAGGCTGTGGGTTAGACCCAGTACCAAGGGAGAGCAGCCTTGAAGGAGAAGCACTGGAGGATGCCTTGCATGTGCTTAATTCTCTCTCTCCTACTCTTTTATTCAGTCCCTAAAGAAGTAAAGTTTCTTATTGGTCTTAAGGATAGAAGGGTTACATTTTCCCTTCTCTTCCCTCATATAAAATCAGTGTTCTTACAACTTACCCAATTGTCAGTTCCTGTAGCTGGTTTTGAAGTTGTATTAAGCAAATGCTCTCACCTAATGATTCAATAGCTTTGGATCTTCACTATTTTTTTGTTTTAATATATTGCTTAGAATTTCTTTAAAAGTTCATCTGGTATAAAGACAAGTTTGTTTTGACTTTTCAGTGTGAAAAAAGTTGCATCAGCATCAATTTACCCACGAAATATAAGCTGAATAAAAAGATCCACATTTAAAGTTGAATGATCGTTCCATATTAGGATATCAATATATAGTCTTATTCAGAAAGAAGATAATTTCTTACTAGTCTGGTTAAATCTATTTTGGAATAGTGAAATTATTTCATTGGTAATATAATCCACATACAATACTGTCCAGAATGTTTTGTCCAAACTGACTATCGGTGTAGATAAACCTTAGCTGCTGGCATGCCAAAACTTCACCAGCTGAAGTGAAAGTAAATCATAGAATCACAGAATCATAGAATGGTTTGGGTTGGAAAGGACCTTAAGATCATCTAGTTCCAACCCCCCTGCCATGGGCAGGGATGCCTCACACTAGACCGTGTCACCCAAGGCTCTGTCCAACCTGGCTTGAGCACTGCCAGGGACACTGAGACTAAATCAAGTTGCAGCAGGTAGATCAACTACTGAAAGCTCTTTGCTTTTTTATCCTTTCTCCTTGTCCAGGTCAACTGCTGATGAGAATAATTAAGTTCATTACTTTCTGTTGAGGCAGGATGAATTCAAAGCCATTGTGTAAATTATAGTTGTTGCAATTAATTAGAGTCTTCCAACCAAGAACAGGGGAGTTATGTCCAGTCCTAGTTTGTGGAAAAGACAGTATCTGTGTGTGGATAGTCTATGTATAGATATTCATGATTGTGTCAGAAAGCCTGGGCCTGAAAAATATTTCCTTTATTGACCAAGTTCAAACCAAATTATGGTAAGATTTTTTTTTGTTCTAAATTATGCTGCTGAGGTACAGAAGCATTTAGTTAACGCTCTTGCAGTAACATAGAAATTTGGTCCATCTATAATGACTCTTGTCTACTACAGAATAGTATTGTTTCATGTCTAACAAACACCTGAAAACATACAACTTGCATGTCAAGACATAAGAAACAGTTTCTTCATGTAGGAATCTAGCTAGTTTGGCTTACATGAGAAAATTTGATGGCAGGTTGAGGGAGGTGATCCTTCCCCTTTGCTCAGCAATGGTGAGGCCGCAGCTGGAGTGCTGGGTCTAGTGCTGAGCTCCCCATACAAGAAATACATGAACATGCAGGAGGGAGTCCAGAGAAGGACCACAAAGATGAATAAGGGTCTGGAGAACCTGGCATATGAGGAAAGGTTGAGAGAGTTGGGACTGTCCAGCCTAGAGAAAAGAAGGCTAAGAAGGACTTCATGGATGTATATAAATACCTGAAGGGAGGGTACAAGGAGGACAGAACCAGGCTCTTTCCAGTGGTACCCTGGGCAAGACCAGAGGCAACATGCAAACTGAAACAGGAGGTTCCTCCTGAATAAAGGAGGAAACACTCCTTTACTGTGAGGGCAATGGAGCACTGGCACAGGTTGCTCAGAGAAGCTGTGGAGTCTCCCTCCTTGGAGATATTCAAAACCCATCTGGTCACAGTCTCGGGCCACAGGCTGGAGGTGGCCCTGCTTGAGCAGGAGGCCTGCAAGATGACCTCCACGGTCTCTTCCAACCTCAACCATTCTGTAATTCTGTGAATCTATAATATACCGGGCTTCCCAAGACCCCAGAAGCAATTAAGCTGCAGGATCTCTTTCTCCACCAGCAGCGATGATTTGCACTTCTAAAGACTCTCAGAGAGTGAAGTCCTTGTGATCCCTGTAGCACAATACCTCTTATCTTAGTTGAAAGGCATGTAAAGGGAAAGAAAGATTCCTGCATACAAAAATGTCACATATATGCATCTATGCAAAGGTCAGGACTTGTTCATGATACATTCACAGACAGAGTATTTCAGGCTCTTTTCCACTGTCCTGATCTAGCTATATTATTGCATTTGTAGAGGCCACCATTCACATCATCCCTGCTCCTCTCAGAAAGGTTACCAGCCCTTCTGACCTGTTGGCTGAGCTGTTCCTTGATCCTGATTTAACCCAGTTCAATAAAAATGGGACAGGTGAGTTTAAAAATAGTGCATCTTTGTTAAGTTGGGTCATGGAGACTGAAGTAATTTTGGTATCTCCATTTCAAGTACATGAAACAAAGATCAAAGGGACACATTGGCAGGGAGGCCATGACAAGAAGCTATATAGGCTGTGGCGAAAGGCTCTTCACTGGCACAGCTGCACCTATGAAGATAAGTCTCTCAATAGTTAGAATAGCAGCTCAGTAGTTAACACTTATAGTGTTCTCACCTCTTAGCAAAATGTAAAGAAATGAGAGGGAATAATAAGATTTACTTGGTTTTCTTCAAAGTAGTGTTCGAATTCCAATCTTTAATGAAATTTTTTTTACTTTCCTGTAATCATTACTACAGGCTTTGGTATTTGTGATAGCCTTCAGTTCCTAAAGCTGTTGTCTTGTTAGACATGCCACAGTCATGGTGGACCAACTGGATGCCCTTTGCTACTCTCTGTTCCTTTCTCCCAGTTAACACTGACAAAGAAGTGTTGTCTGTAGTTTTGATCCCCGAAAATTAACCTGTACTTTACCCTTTCTGGATCACAGCAGTATTTTTCATTGTGTCATTTTGCATTGCCATTCCTATACGTATCAAGACAGTTTGAAAGAGGCTGAAATTTTCATCATTTATGTCTATATTAGTAAACAAAAAAGGACTTTGTGTCTCAAATGGTTATGAAAATAGGGAAAATATGGATTATGACCATATAGCTAACTGCCTCACCAAAACAGATTGACTCCATCCACACTGTCTATTGGGAATTTTCCCTGGCCCCTGGTGTCCTCCAAACATGGATGAGCACTGGCTGGGAAAGTGCCTGGTGGCATGGGCCAAAACTATGAGTTCTGAGTATTAAAGGGTGTGGAGGACCATGTGTCAGTGCTTGAGTCAATTCCCTGGCCTTACTTAATTTTCTAGTACAGATGCAGTCACTAGGAGACATGAGAAACACAGACAATTTGATCCCTAGTTTCTATTTTGGTTCATAATAGCACTATTCTACAATTCTATTGCAAAGAATGTGAGGACATCATTAACAAAACTATTGAGGACAGACCATTCAGAAATACATCCTGAAACAGTGATTCTGTACTGATTTCAATTCAGGCCACATTCACATTATTTCCACTACCTAACTGGAACATTTGTGGAACCAGACCTGTGCAGGCCTGATGGAGGCCACGGAGGAAAATAACTATTTAGGTTTACTGCATAAAATTATTCATGTGTGCCAATATCTATATTTGCAATTGCAACAATTCTGAAGTTTGCATCCTTCAGAGCACACAATACAATAAATAGAATTAATCTATGTACATTTTTGTAAGTACAATTATCAGCAAGTGAGGCAAAAGAGGATAAAACAGAATGGGAACAAGAGAATACCATTGGCCTCCCTTTCAAATCCTGCACACAATCTGGTCTATGCATATTCCATTCCAGCACAGGACAACATGCCAGCTGCATACGGTATTACACCACACTCCCATTTCTCCTTTTGAATTGTATCTTTCAAAACATGCAATAAAGACACTGATGTTTTAACCTTTTGTTGTCCAGCAGGATAAGAGATAGGACAAGTAATGCGGACATTAATCAAGACTTCCAACTAAAAGAGGAAATACTAAAAAAACTCTTGAAAGTGGCTCCTTTACACACACATTCCCTGAAAATCTGGTTTAAAAAATAAAAGAAACTACCCCACTCAACTTTCTAAGACAGACTTCCAGTTGTAATGATAAAAGCACCTTTCCAAGGGTTGCAGATCCTCCTTATAAGAGGAGTTTCTTCTGTGAGGGTCTCCTAATCGCTCCAGCTCAGGCTTGAACACCAAGCTACATTTTCTACCTATGTGAGGTATTTTCCCTTTTGTTTTGAGTTTCAGTTCTTGAAGAATCAGACCAGAATTTTCTGGAATTGCTTCACAGTGTCAGATATTCACACAGACTATAATGCAATTAACTATGAATAAATTCACTGGAAAATGAAATATTGTATTACATGGAATATGAAATATTGTATTAGGGAAATTGCAAAACTACTTGGCTGCTTCGTAGCAAATTAAGGTAAGGTTGTTCTTGTTCCAAACAAGAAAGCAGAGTTATGCATTTATCACCTAGGTACCCTGAAGGCACTAGCATGGATATAAAGAAATAAATTATATATTAAAGAAAGCTGGATTTTGGAATAACTAAAAAACCTCAGCAAAGCAAAACAAAAAAACCCCAAACCCAAACAAAAAAAGCAAGATCACTAAATTCTGGCCTCAAAACTAATGTATCAGAACAGAATGCAGATTATTAGAAAGAATGAACCATTTAGCTGATAGGGCAATAATTTGCTGTACTCGAAACTTTCAGGATCATCTGTAATGGTAAATAAATGTTTATTTTATAGTACACTTTAACTTTTGATGAATGGAAATGATGTATTCAAAATGTTTTTTAAAATTAAAAATAACTATTAAGTACTGTTGAAATTGTACTTAATTAATAGTATTTCAAAATATTTTAAATAGATGAAATAAATGAAGGTTTATTTATTAGGAATGCATACAAAATTACTTGAAAGATTGAACTAACAGAAAACATACTCCAGGCTGAAGTGAGATTTTTCTACAGATATATAAAATGTTTAAATAATTGGCATTTCCAAACTGTTTATTTCCAGCATCCTCTTTGAAGCATTTGATTTTCTTTGCCTTTTTACCAGGATACTACTAGCAACTACCTGACTGCAGTTGTAAACAGGATCCCTCCAAAATCCCCTTCTTCCTTCTCTTTCCCTTTGATAAATTAAACAAACGGAGGGCTAGCTTCCAATAAATGCACAGATTGATTTAGGGAGCCTGAGTTAGAGAATGCAATTTGCAGCACTCTTTTGCGATGTGAGAAAGGTGGATGCAAGCCCTTGCCATCCTTGAGGATGGAATTTAGCCAACTGTTTTCTAGGTGAGCACACCAATCTTTACACTACTACACGTGCACACTCAGAGGTGCAAAGGGAAATCTAGTAAACTTCAGTTTGTTTCCTGAGTGTGTTTGTGAGAAATACAGTTCAAATATACCCCTCCTGACAGGCACAGACTGGCTCAGCATGCTGCCTTTTGCCACTCCTGTGTGAAACACCTACTCGTGTTCATTTCCAGCACAGTGAACCGATGCAACTGGGACTGAACCTGTCTCCTAGAGGAAAACATGCCAGTTTTAAGCACTGAAATGCTCAGTATGTCAACATCTAAATGCTCTGTGAATCTGGGACACAACCAGGGAACTTGAATCAAAGCATTACCTAAATCAGTCATCTGCATTCTCCAGGCTTTGTGAGTGTTTAAAGTATGTGTGTACATTGTGCTCAATTTCCTTTGGGATGAGGGGGGTGGGAAAATTATATAGAAAATGTTTATTTGTTCCTTCTTTACCTAAAATGGGAGAAGGGTCCCACTAGTAACAGCACTTTGTTAAGCCAGCTGCAGAAAATGATATAACAGAATACGTCAGTGTACTTTATCACCACTATAACCAAATGAAACAAAAGGAAAAAGAAAGAAGTAGTAAGAATGGGTAACTAACATAGGAGAAGGTTTTAACTGGTAAAATAATCATAAAGCTCAGCAAAAAAAGATGGGAAAAGCCTGGGGAAGCAGTCTCATTTTGTCAGCTTGGTTTCATTGTAATTACAGTAATAATAAAAGTAATTACACCACATAACACCTCTGTGAGTCAGGTGAGAAATGCTGGCAGGGTGGTAATGTCAAGATAGCAGCTGAACATGCATAACTGGGAAGCCAAATGAAGTTCCTCTCTGAACAGCTCCCATTTAACCTAACCTAACCCCTAAAAAGGGGGAGTTAAGTGACTAGAAAAATTACTTTTCTAGAAAAGCCATCATAACATGCTTGAAGCGATTATTGTTTGTTTGATAAAAGAGGCAAAAAGAATTCTCGAACATCTGAGGTAACCAATTTAAGTGATTGTGCTAACAGCTTTGATTATCAGCCAGTCAAGGCAAGGGCATGTGGCTAGGAGAGACATGAGATGATGCATGCTGTTGTTGATGCTCAACGGAAAAATCCCATGCCACTCTGCCCTCTTCCCTGCCTTGCTGTGTACTCCACTTGTACTTTGAGGTGGCTCAAGCATCCATCTGGCTTCTTGGTTTCTGACAGAAAGGCTGATAGGACATTATGCTAATTTTGGTGGTTATTTTCCTGCTTGTGTAATGATTTAAAACAAATCACAGAAGGGCCAAACAACTAACAACTGGTGTTAACAGGGGGGTATGAATGTGCATCTAGGAGCAGAAGTAGCAGGAGTGGGACTGGGGGGCTGCAGAAGACATTCAGGAGCTGCACATTTTCTGTATCAGGTAATGATTAGACAGCCTTAACTAACAGAGCCTCTCTAATGGTCTGTCTGTGCAGTACTGGTACAAAGAAGAGAACATATCTGTGATTCCTTCCGTGGCTGCCAAAATTAGATGTTGTTTTGGTTATGTTTCTCTGATGACAGTACTGAGGTGCAAGATCTGACTGAATCACCAGGTGGTGTCTTGGACGTTGCCACCCCATGACATGTAGATGCCAAAGTACACGTGAATGCAGCCAGTAGCACATTGTTCATCACAGCTTTGTCCTTTACAGCCCAGTAAAATCACCTACACTAAAACAGCCAGATGAGAACCCCCCCGTAAGACAATTAAATCCTCTAACTTCAGATATTGCAGAATTTTTATGGGAATATCGTCTCCATTTAAGTGAGGACAGATTACTTTTATATGTGATATATTAGTTTCGCACCTCTAAAACATCAATAATAGCACTTCCATGCACCAAGGCAGTAGGAACATGTTAGTAAAAGATGGTGGAAGATCAGACAGCACTCAAGGCAACTCGTTAGCTCGTGAACTTTGCACTGGAATTCAATCCTCAATGTTGTCAAATTCATGGAAAACTCCCTGGCATGATTTTGGCAGCACTCCAAGGCAATTCCTGGGCATAATTTAGATGTTAGCACTCCCACTAAGGAACATGGACAAGGCCACCTTGTCTAGAGAGTGAGACGACCAGCATGGATGCAAACCTCCTTGTGCTGCTGCTGGGTTGCATGTCAGGGATCATAGCAAAGAGTGATTTACAGTTCTAGACATGCTGTGCAAGAGTATAAGACAAGTATGATTCTATGATCCCCAACAGCAGTATTTAATACAAATTATTGGAGGTGTCTGGTGTAACACACTTTCTTCACTGGGTCCAGTTAAACTCATAGCTCTTATTCAGATGTCTCCATTTCTGGATCTCAAAGCAACTGTATTGAGTTTGCATGGCAAGATTTTGGTAGCAGGGCCACAGGGTGGCTTCTGTCAGAAGACACCAGAAGCTGACCCCACGTCTGACAGAGCCAGTTCCATCCATCTCCAAGACAGACCCACTGCTGGCTAAAGTTGAGCCAGTCCATGACGTAGTGCCTCTGTGATGATACAGAATCATAGAATCATGGAATGGTTAGAGTTGGAAAGGACCTTAAAATCATGTAGTTCCAACCCCTGACATGGGCAGGGATGCCTCACACTAGATCATGTCACCCAAGGATCTGTGAAGCCTGGCCTTGAGCACTGCCAGGGATGGAGCATTTACCATGTGTGTTCCAGCACCTCACCACCCTTACAGTAAAGAACTTCTTCCTCATATCTAACCTGAACTTCCCTGTTTAAGTTTAAACCCGTTACCCCTTGTCCTATCACTGGAAGGCTGCTATGAGGTCTTCCTGCAGCCTTCTCTTCTCCAGGCTGAATAGCCCCAACTTTGCTGCACAACAGCAACCGCGAGGAGTGAGAAAATGTCAGAGGAACAGCCCTGCAGACTGCAAGGTCAGTGCAGGAGGAGGGGAGAAGGTGCTCTAGGCAACAGAGCAGATTCCCCTGCAGCCCATGATAAAGATCATGGTGTGGCTGTCCGCTTGCAGCCGATGGAGTCCATGGTGGAGCAGATATCCTGCTCCACACTGGAGTAGGTGGATGTTCCCTGAAGGAAAATGCAGCTCATGGAGACTCCATATAGGAGCAGGCTTCCGGCAGGACGTGTGGCCTGTAGAAAGGAGCCCAAAGTGGAGCAGTCCATTCCTGTACCCTACGGAAAAGAGCCATAGTGGAACAATTCTTGAAGAACTGTAGTCAATGGGAAGGACCCATATTGGAGCAGTTTGTGAAGGACTGTATCGTTCAGGGACCCCACGCTATAGCAGGGGAACAATGTGAGGAGGAAGGAGCAGCAGAGACAAAGCATTAGGAACTGACTGCAACCCCCATTCCCTGTCCCCTTGTACCACTTGGGGGAAGGACGTAGAAGAGTTGGGAGTGAAGTTGAGCCTGGGAAGAAGGGAGGGGTGGAGGAAGGTGTTTTTAGTTTTGTTTTTATTTCTCTCTATCCTACTCTGTTTATTTGGCAATAAATTAAATTAAATTCCTTAAGTCAAGTCTGTTTTGCCCATAATGGTAACTAGTAAGTGATCTCCCTGCCCTTACCTTGACTTATCATGTTTCTCCCCCAGCCCTATTGATGGAGGGGGAGTGACAGAGCAGCTTGGTGGGCAGCTGGTGCCAGCTAAGGTCAACCCACCACGGCAACTTTAAAGACAAGGTAACTGTTGGATGTGCATTTTTAAAAGGAAGTTTTCTTAGCACACCAAAAACTTTTTGCCCTTTAAGAAGGGCAACAATCCTTTAATCATGATTTGACAAAAAAGTCAAAATGTTCAGTATGTACAAAATGTTTAAAAAATTAAAACCTTGGGAAGGAAGAAATATGGATGGGTGAGTCAAAACAATTCAGTTTGAAAATCGGAAAGGATTTACTATCAATCTGGTTTGCATGACAATATAAATTAATCAGAAATTCAAAACGAAAAGTTTTCAAAAACTGGGGGGAAAAAAGCCCCTCGAAACGTATTGTAGTTTCCATCATTCATTTTTCACAAGCTGACTGAAGGTATCAGTCAAAGCATATTTTTGCCTTCAGAAGTGTAGGTTCTGATAAATCGGTATTCTCCATGGGAGAAAAAATTATGGTAAAAATGAATAACCAACCAACTGTGGTAAATATCAGCCTTTCATTGTACATCTTGGGAACTGAAGCACATAACAAGAAATAATTGCAAAGGCTGATTAACAGAATTAAATCTTTACTAGAAGATGTTATTATTTTGAAACACTGATCCTGAGCCAAATTAAGGAAAAATTCAGTTATTTTCTTCTGGCTCCAAAATCAAGACTTTAATTCAACACCTCATGGGTTCAAATTTGTTGGTTAGAACTTGGGAGAGGAACACAATTGCACTGTCCAACACAGGACAAGTTTCACCAGGTGGATACAGGGAAGAGCCTCTTACTGTACCTTACTACAATCAGCAAAGAAAAAATATTCATATGAGGTTAATTTCATTGCTGGAATCTGTGCAACTTTGTTCTGCAGAGTTTATTTTAAGCTGGTTCAACTTGATTAGCAACTTTGCATGACTGCCCACTACTTGCCATTTTCTGTTGTGTTTTCTCAGTACACCATTGATAGCTTTTAGCAACACTTCCTTCGCACTTCAGTAATATCAAAACAAAGATGGAGAAAGGTGTAAGTACCACATTTGTGCATTCTGTCTCTAGCTCTCAGTATTAGATTGTGCTACTTAACTGCCTCATCAGTCTCTGTGCTGGATACCTTAACTGTCCACGCAACTTCTGTCCTTGTCTTCTTTCGTGTCCATGACTGAACTTACAAAGAAAAGAAACAAGTCTTTAGCATTGAGCAACTGAGCAACACATGTTTTGAGTATCATTGCTATTATCCTGAAGTAAATGATTCTGTACTACAACAGTCTCAGCAATGTCTACTTCCAACATATCATTAATATGACATGTGAGGTTTTCTGCTCCAGGATGATTTTCCTCCTGAAAATCACCAGGTGATTTGACAAACAAGCAAACTAAGATTAAACAAATTCCCCTTTTGTCTATAGGAGAAAAAATATAGGGAGGTCACTATGCACACAAGACCCATTCAGAAGATGCCTTTGCAAGAGGAAGGTCAAGCTTGTACTGTTTCAGAGCTGCCCTGGCCATCTTGGTGGTAGCACCATGTGGCTTTATCTTCATGGTGGTGTGGGCTCAGGTCCCATACTTCCCCTGCGATCCAGCAAGGAAGAACTGGGGCTTTCACTCAGGTGACACAGACTGCACACTTGGTGTGGCCCACCTTGGAAGAAGAGCAAAAGGCAGACTGCTTTCAGGAGCATTCTCACTCCCCAAGGCAACATGCACAGATGTAGGCTGCTACAAAGCGGGCAGACTTCTCACTACTTTCTTATCCATGAATTGCAAAATGTCCCTGGGACATGGATATTACTTGCCAAGAAAAATGTAAATGCAGCCTTTTCAAGAGTCAGGTTGGGTACTCCAGGTTCAGATTATTAAGAAGATTGAAGAAACCATCAGCAAGAGCCCAGAGGAATTGTCTCTACTCTTCTGGTCAGCTGCATTCAAGAGTGATACGTTCTGACAGGAACAAGTTCAGAGAAAGGCTACTAGGGACACCCAAAGCTGTTACAGAGAGGGAGCCTTGAAAAAATCTTTTAGCTTAGCTAAATGAAGATTAGGCAGGGATTGGATTGTACTCAAGAGGGCTAAGCATTAAGGAGGGAAAGAACTATGTAAGTTAAATGTCAGTGTTGACATGAGAAGAAATGGTGTGCATTTAAGCTAGAAAATAGAAGAACGATTCTAGTAATCTAAGTGATATCTTAAATAGCTTTTCACAAGGTGCACAGGGACCACAAGCTAATGTAGTTTTAAAATGGAATTTGTGAGATTATGAAAAAAAAAAGCCTTTGTGAGGTTGTTACTTTATAGTTACTTCAGGAAGCTGCAAGAAATGACCACTTCAAAATTCACATACATTTCCACTTTTCTACTTTTTCAAGTGAAAAAGAGAATGAATATGCTTTGCCTCACAGACATCACAAATTTCCAGGCTTTCCTCTGGCAGTTGTGGCGGTACATGCTGGATTTTTGTCCTACAGCTGATAGCACAAATGTAAATATGCTGCAATTTTCACAGGAAACAATAAAGCTGGTATTAATGCAGCAAGCAAATTTTAGCATGTGCACATTATGGTAACGTATGTCTGAATCCTAGAGTCTAATGGTCTTGAAGGATTAAAATTATAGACAAAATATTTATCACAGAATCACAGATTCAGGAATGGTTCAGGTTTGAAGGGAGTCTCGAGGTCATCTTGTCCAACCCTCCTGCTCAAGCAGGGCCATTTACAGCTATTAACCAGGACTGTGTCTGGATGGCTTATGAATATCTCTCACAAGGAAGACTCCACAACCTCTCAAAGCAACCTACGTCAGTGCTCAGACACCCTCACAGTAAAATAGTGTTTCCTGATACTCAATCTTCTGTGTTTCAATTCGCATCTGGTCCTGTCACAGGGTACCACTGAAAAGAGCCTGTCCCTGCCCTCTTTGCATTCTCTCTTCAGGTATTTATTAATAAGATCCCCTTGAGCCTTCTCTTCCCCAGGCTGAACAGTTTGAGGTCTCTCATATGTGAGGTGCTCCATATTCCAGCTATGTGGATCCCAGCATATGCTAGTGCATAAGGCTGTTCCTCCCCAGGTGCAGGTTCACTTCTTGTTGAACCTCATGAGATTCCTGTTGGATCATTTCTTCAGCTGGTTGAGGCCTCTCTGGATGGCACCACATCCCTGTGGCATATCACCCACTCCTCTTAGTTTGGTGTTATGTGAAAACTTGCTGAGGGTGCTCTCTGCTCCGTCATCTAGATCTGTAATGAAGATGGTGAGCAGGACTGGACCCAGTATTGATCCCTGGCATACACTGACAGTTACTGGCCTCTAACTAGACTTTGCACCACTGATCACCACCCTCTGGGCCCATCCATTCAGTCAGTTTTCAATCAACTTGCCTGTCTGCTCATCCAGCCCACACATCAGCAGCTTCTCTATGGGAATCCTATGGGAGACAGTGTCAAAGGCATTCCTGAAGTCCAGGTAGACCATATCCACTGCTTTCCTCTCATCTACCAGGCCAGTCACTTCACCATAGAAGTTTATCAGTTGGTCAAGCATGACTTCCCCTTGGCGATGCCTCCTCATGTGCCTGGAAATGGTAGTAAGACTACTGCAGGTTTTACTTGAGAGGCTTGGATAAAGAGGCCTGTTTAATCAAGCTTAGAGCTTGATTAAAACAACTATAGTGGAAGTACTCATACAAATTTGTGGCATTCACTATTGTTAAACTAGTTAAAGGTCTGTATAGGCTGTACAATTCATTTAGGAAGACAACAAGAGAATTGCTCAATTCCTTGATTGCTTTATTTGCATTTTCAGGCAATTCACAAATCTGAAACTGAGTGCATAAAGTACAATCACCTTGAATCATAGTTTGGAGCCTAACTCATAATCAACTGAAACCAACATGATAGCTAATGAATTCCCCTATCAGGTCTTCTCTGCCTTTCTAAAACAAATGATAAAATACAGGTCCTATTTCTTCTTCATACTGAATAATGGTTACCTCTATGATTTTATTACATTTCTATGTATATACAGTGAAGTTATATATATACATCTATTCTGTATTCTATCATTTAAAATAAACTTCCTCTTCATACTTCTCATATCTTTTTATATGACTATTGACTATGAAGGTAATCTTGTGAATCAGACAGTACTAGTTCTTTCAAGCTCATTCTGGTGCAGATAACCAGGAAATAGGTATCTCCCGTCACTTGGTAAAGACTCACTGTTCTCAGACTGTCATCCCTCACTAAGGGATGACATACAATATGATTTCAGATATTACTGAGGGTTGTTTAGAAGTAATGCTCTACAGCAGTGTTTGCTATAAGGAAAAGAGCTTGAATGTGAAGAACGGATACTTTGTGCTCTGTCAATATAGTATTTTGTTGTTTCCTGACTTCTCTCTAGGTCTACTATGAGGTAACCTTTTCAGACAAAATGTATTTATGACCATGTCTAATGAGGCGAAGAGTTAAAAGATTATGTATGGAATAAAGCTGATATTCTGGATACATTACATAACAAATATCTTTATCTGAGCAATGGAATCCAAAGTTTTTTCCTATGGTTTGGTGATGATGATAATAATCTTTTTTTTATATGATGCTGTACTGGCAGCTAGCACTATGTTATTGCCAGCCACATTCAAAACTGGGATTGTAACCTGCACCTAGAGTTTATGAACTGCTGCACCCTACAGCATCTGCACAGAATACAGTTGAGAGGGAAGCTGATTTTACTGTACCATAAATATAAAACCAACCTTAATAAATTGAAAGAATTGCACTGCAGTGTAAATTAGACTGTTCCACGGGATCACAGTGAAATAGTAACCGATGTGATTAAGTTTTGCCACGTGGAAGATAGTAACTTTTAATTTTACCAAAATACCAATTTGTTTTTCATAATTGGTCATCTACATTTCTCATATCTGAGAGAATAATCAGAATTGTATTCACTGGAATTTCATGCTGGTGCATGAAATTTCATGCTGGTGCGTACATATACTTGCACTAAGGAAAATAATAAGACCATAGCACAGAACGTGCAGAATGAAAATCCATGTGGAAAATGAACCAAAAAATTAAGACTACCTTGACTTGCTATTAACTTTGATAGAATTTAGACTGGGATCCTACATACTACTAAACCATAGACATCATGGCCAGTGCTCTCCCCTGTAAACTGTAACTTTGTAAAGCCCTTACTGAAATAAAGCGAACTACTTTTAATATGCCTCGATTTCCTTAGTATTATAGAAAGAGGCATCATTTTCTCCTCATCGCCCTGGAAAAGAGAGACTGGACAAAATCCCAGATTTTGTACATAGAAATGCACTACACTGATGAACACAAAGCACAGACTGAAGCATGGGATCAGAGAGTGTTTGTAAGGAACGTCCTGTAGTGACGTTATAATAGATTTTGTAGCTAATTTCCTCCATTCCTCTCTATTGGGGTGTCCGTGTCCAGGCGCTGGCCATGGTGCCGAAGAGCGACCCCTGTGAGGACAGCCCGGGGCTGCCCGGTGCCGGCGCTAGCAGCCCCAGTGCAGGAGCCAGCTGAGCCCCTCAGCCAACCTGCGGGCTCCGGGGGGGAAAACCGGTTCCAAACAGGGCCGAGAGGGGCTGTGCTGGGCTGAGCGCGACTCCATCTGCACCCCTGCGCCTCGGGGAGAGGGGTCGAGAGTGGAGCGGTGAAGGGAGGAATGGGACGAAAGAAGTGACGAGGAAGGTGTTTTACTCGTTGTCTTTGTTTCTCGCCATCCAACTCAACTTTAATTCACAGAAAATTGCATTAATTTCCCCAAATAGGGTCTGTTTTGCCTGTGGTGGTAACTGGTAAGTGATCTCCCTGCCTTTTTCTCAACCCATGAACTTTCCCATCATATTTTCGCCCCATCTTGTAGAGGAAAGAAAGTGAGAGAGCATCTGAGTTCAGCATGGAATGTTAGGTTTAGATTGAAAGAAGAAGAAACTAGCCAAAATAAAAAGTACTTGGCATTAAAAAAAAGGCTTTAATTTGTGTGTCTGTTTATTTGACTTTGAAACTGTTGAATTTCCCAGGGAGCAACCTGAGAGTCCATCCAAGAAAAGAAGCACTAAGTGCTTCAAAGCGCATGGTGTGTGCTTTGCATTGTAACTGTGCCCAGCAAATTTGGAGTCTATTTTATGGGTTATATCATACCAAGGAACCTATCCAGTATATTTCACCTTCCAGATCAGGAGACAATGGAAAGTCAAAGAGGAGAATTCTGGGTAGAGGACTACGTTGCTGACAAAGGGTAAAGTTTAAATAAAACATGTTCAGTGGAGTTGAATCAATACTTTATTTGTTAAGGAGAAGTAAAAGTACAAAAAAGCTTGTATAACTAGGCATAAAAAAAGTGAGAAATCAATTGTAGTTAATTCAAAATGCTTGAAGAGTCACCTATGCCATTATGTATGAATAATTCAGGAACAGAAATTTATTGCAGACACATATTGTTTGGTTTGGATTTAGTTTTGCCCCTTGTTTGACCTGAATCCTGTAAAGAATGATACTCCACTAATTGAAATAACATTTTGCAAGTAAGACAATACCTCAGGGAGATTTCAAGACTAAACCTGAAATAAAATTTGAAAGATAAAATGTCTGATAAAGTTTATATAAATAATGTTATTTTACAGTGTAAAATGTTGTACATGAGGGTCTTCTCATGCAAGTTGTGTTTGCCTGTGGAAAAGAGATCAGATTTCCCCCCCCTTTCTCAATCGCTGTTTATTTCTCCCTATAATGCTGCCTCTCTTTCTCTCAGCAAGTGTTGATAATGTTTGGAAATATTTATTGCCCTCCATTTTTTATTCACAAGAGGATTTCTTTGAAAGACATTATTGAGAATAATGGAAATGAACCACAATGGTACAAGATGCTTTCAGATGGAGTCAACACAAAAATATTATTCATATCCTGAGATACTGCACAGATATTTTAAATCAAAAAATACATAGGTTGACTATGCATGGGTTACAGTGACTACCTGTGCTGCAGTCCCTGCAACTATCCCTCAAAAACCAAGCAACATGGAATCCAACTGTACTTCATTACTGTCTTTGGTCTGTATATTAGCATTTGTTTGTTCTAGTGTAAGTCTTGTCTGTGAGCGTCTCAATATTTTGAAAGCACAAATGGATACAAGAAGCAAATCAGCAGCCTCAGTGACAAAAAGGTATTACTGGTTCAGAGTTACGTTCAAGTCCAGTGTCAGTTCTGGGATTAGAAACCAGCCAAAAGAAATAATTTTGCATCTTTCTTACTGAACTAAATAGCTGCCCTCAAACAGGAAATTAAAATCATTCACACACAGCAGAAATCTATTCATTGACTAGGAGATATTCAATATATTGAATTTATTCAGACACAGGTTTTCAAGAGATGCCTGCTGTAACTCTTTGCCTGATGTAAAACTTAGTGCTATCCAACATCAGTGTCTCCATTGACAGCAGCCAGCTTTAGATATAGCCTGTGGCTAACGTCTGAGAAATCCAGATGCTTAATTTGAGTTTTAAGAGTTGATATGCGCACTTGTCTTCCAGATGGCCTAATCCCCAACATAGTCTCATCCTCGGTACACATAAAACTCCCTGATACCTCTCTGGTGAGTGTGAATATTCCTTGGGTGGGTGTGAATATTCCTTGTATGTCTTCACTCACAGGTACATACATTCAGAAACACTCAGCTTCAGCACTAATACTCTGTTGTAATTTAAACTCAAGCAGAAAGCAGACTTAAGGAGAGAGACTTAAGACCCACAAAATGACACAAGCTCTGATTAGATAGAAATGAGGTAACTAAAAGTATGGGCAGAAGAAGTGGCAGTTCTTATACTTTGCAGAATAGTCTTCTGCTAGAGCACATGCACAGAGGGTGACCTTGTTCTGCTTCGGGACTTCAACCCACATCTCCAGAGAGTGCTCTGGTCACAAAGATGAAGGTCATATAGTGGAACAAGGGAAAGTAAGAAATACAAGATTTAATTTATCTTGACAACTGGATTCCCCATTCAGTTCAGAATATAAAATAATCTGAACAAAGTCTCTGAACAAAAACAAGCTTAGTTCAAGAGCCTAGAGCTCAATGATACTTGCATACTAACCTAACAATGGCGGGGTTTTTTTGGTTCTGTTTTATTTCTAATATAAAATTCATAACAGCATAAACACTTTGAGTTCAAAATCCTCTATATTCAGGATGGGTGAAAAAGTTTTGCATTCTGGGGGACCTCTGCCCCAGCCATTGGGCTGTTGTGAAGACATTTCTTCACATATCCCTCGGCTCAATATGCTCAGCTTCCATAAAATCTGTTTTGTAAGATCTTCTATTTGTTAATACACTTTGAATACAGATTACAGGACAGGAAGCCTGGGAGAAGCCTGTGGAATTTTGTGCTCATGCTCCATCATACCCACAGTCTGAGCAGAACACCACCACTGATATTTCCCATGGGCATTTTTTGTTTGTGGAAAACACATCACAAAGTAGTCACTAAAACTCCCCCACAAGTTCAAGCTGTTAGCCCTAGCCAAGGCAACTCAGGCTCTTCACACTGCCACTACTACTATTTTCCAGAGCTGCCTTATGTTCTTGCAGGTAACTGCACCAAAGATGCCCCAGCTGTACTTAGCTGCCAGTAGTGCTGTCTTGTTAGGTACTGGTGTTCTATGAACACCCTCTTGCTTAGGATTTTGATTTTTGAGAGGCTCAAAGCAGGGACCATCTTTCTGTTCTCAACATCTTGAGGGCCTAGCAGAGAGTCCTTCTGTGGGACTTCTAGGTGCCACACCAATGCTTTTATGTAGTAACTGCATTGTAGGAAGTAGGATGCACTCTGTTGACCAAGAGCAATATCCTTGTCCAAGTGCATCTAGCTCCAACATGAATTTCAACACCCTCACAGAAGTATGGTTTCTAACCCATAAGTAAATGCTGCACTTTTGTTGCAGCTTCACTAAAAACAGTGTCTCAGTTGGCAACTTTAAACTTGGCTCAGTGAGGATGTTAAGAGCTCTGCTTGTCTAAGGAAAGAATAATAACAAAATCAAGATCTGAGAAAAGCATTTTATCCTCAATCATTAGTATGCTACAGAGGACTCCAGCTAACCAGAACCGGAGTTTTCACATGAACTTTGCAGTTATAATGGTGGGTAGCAAAGCTCAGAATTGGTATAGCAGGGAAAATTAACTGGGAGGGAAAAAACACAACAGAATACCTTCAGTGAGCATAAGCTAAGTGGCTTGTGAATAAAATTGTAATTATACCAAACATTTTTTACTGAGGCATACACCATTATCCTCTGGGTAAATTATTCGGTGGTTCAGAGTCTAAAGAAATTTTTGTAATTTATCACTTATGAAACAATTCTTGAAAAGCATTGTATTGCTTTTATATTCTGTGGGAAGCCCCCTCTACAAGAAACAACCCTTTTGAGGACACACAGGCAACTCGTAACTAATTTTGTTAACAGAACTAAAATGCAGAGCAACAATCTCCCTGGAGGCTTTGTGAGCTCTGCTAACTCTTGATGCTGCTCATCCAAGTCATTAAAGTAATTTTAATCTGGCTGGAGCAGGCAGTGTGAGAACATGCAGTATTTGAGAAAGAGAAGGAAAACCAGTTTTACCATAAACTGGTCAGCATTTCTTAATTGCTTTAGTTGTCTCAACATTACAATTTGCCAATTTACTCCATGAACATGGTAATTTTTTTCCAATGACTTTTAGGTACACATCCTGTCTTTGTTTTTACCATTGTAATGCTGTCATTAGGGAAACAAAACCAGCATAAGATAGACTGCATCAGATTGTTGTGCTTCTTGGGAACTGCTGAAAGCATATTTACTTAACCAGCACCCTTCTTGAATTATCTCTACAATATTCAAGGTATTTTTAGGTGCAAATATGAAACATTTTTAATGATGTGGGGTTGTTTAATTTTGTCTCTACAAAACCAGTGAGTTTAAAACTATTGATGTTTGCTCAAAAAAGTACAATATCTGGTTTCTCGGCAAAAAAAAGTGTTCAGGTAAAGCATGTTGATTCAAGCAAGGTCAAGCGCAAGGGCCATATAATTTTTGGCACATAACTGAACTAGCTAATTTGGGGATATAACTGCCCTACACTCATTAAAATGAATGGAGAGAGAGAGGAAATCAATGGAGAAATATAGGACATTTCAGAGGTCATTTAGATTTCAGTTGAGTAGCATCAATCTCTTTTTCTATAGAGGAAGCCTAAGCTGGCTATATTCCTGTCTTACACATTTCAATCAGGTGCTCAGAATGGGAATAGCCTCTACTGAAATAAAAGGAAAAACTCCAGCAGACTTCAGCAATAGCCAGGGTTAGGCCTTAGATCAAACCTCCTGCCTTGAGCAAAACCAGATGGTAGCACTGACCTTCTCATTGCTCCAGAGAAAACTATGTTGCTGGTGTTCAACAAGACACAGTTATGCAGAGCTGTCGTTAAGCAAATGAAGTGTTTAGCTACTCTTTATTTCTTTTTCTAACATTAATTTGTTGGGGGGGTGTTATTTGTTTGCTTGTTTCCTTTTGTTTTGTTTGTTACGCCTTCCATGACTCAGTGAGGTACATGTAATGTGCACACTTACTGGAGCAATCACATACACCATGAATACTCAAGCTTTCTCTGCATTCCTGCCTGCGACATTTGGACTTTCATAATTTCCTAAGGGACATGCTTCTCAGCAGCTCTGTGCTTTATGCTTTGTGTTCTTTAGAACTGGTTCTTCCTTTTGGTTTTGGTTTATTCCCCTCCCTGGAAACATCAAATTATTGGGAATTTTATATTCGACCCCTTTTTACCAGCATATACCTTTTTCCATTTTGGAGATGGCACATTCATCTATAATTTTATCAGTGCAGTTGAATTAATATAAATGTTAATAAAAATAGAAGTCAGGTTAGGTTTGAAATCCAATAATAGCAATGCACAGTACTTTATTGGCTCAGTAGCACAGGTAACCATGGGAAATTAGAGATATTATCTTGCTCACCAGATAATCTGATACAATAAGGTGTATATATTATGTATAAATTGTTAGCCAAATAAGTGCATGGATAAAGAATATAAATTACAAGATGTCTACATCTACTCTCTCTTCTGGTCTGGAAATTCTCTGTAGAGATTACACTTCTGGCTCTATGGCTATGAAGATAGTTTCTCACCAATCTGATAAGCTGCTGTCATGTATGGCTCCTCCTGAGAGTATCTGTGAGAACTGGCAGAGAATATTAATGCTGTTTTCAGGTATGTGAAACTGGCTTTCTCTGCCAGTATCTGCCTGGTACACAGTACATGCATGAGGAACTATCTGTATCCTCTCTGATTAAGATTTTACTAATAAATTAATTATCATCTGAGATTTTGCCCTAACACCATAATATGGTTGTGAAGTACATTATTTTTAATGTACTGCTAAGCAGCTAGAATGGTATCCTGCTTGGAAAAGCAGTGTTCTTCCAGAAAAGTCCCAGTCACAGCTCTCATGTTAGCCTGCTTAGGAACCATTCCCAACAAGCAGTTCAAGAATGGTGACTTGGTTTTGAAAGACAGTTGCCCTCAGTGCCTGGAAAATTCTACAAAGGTATTTACTGGTCTTAGGTATTTACAGCTTTTCAAAGTCTCAGTGCCTAAGACAGCTTTGAAAACATGTGGCAGGTTTTTGGGCCAGTTGTTACGTACAGATGTCAAACATCCCAGAAGCCAGTCTAGTTTGAAATCTTCAAAGAGTAAGCACAGATTCAGGAATCCTGAAGACAGATGTTTCCTCACAGATCCAAGTTATCCTAAGGCTGGAATTCCAGGAAAGCAAGAAGAAAAGTTTGTTTCATCCCTTTCAATTAGTAAAAATCTTACTGTCCCTAGAAATACATCATAACATCTGGGATCACATTCTTTTTATGTGGAATTGCAAAATTTGGCTTATCTTCCTAGCCTGGATTATTTTACAAGGATTTTTGTTGGTTTGAAAACAGCTTCTGTATTCTAACTCACAACTGAGGCATCTGTACAAAGCACATCAAACTCTATTTTGCTCAGTTTCAGTACAGTGCCTTCTAAGATGAAAGTCCTAGCCATTGACTGTAACACCTAGTTTGGTACATATGAATATACATATGTGCATGCACACACACACACAAAGGTGCACATATAAACTTTCTTTTAAAATAGCTCTTCTGTATTGCCAAAAGCCCCAAATCTGTAAGGCATTATCATTACAATGTTGTTTCATCCATAAGGAAATATGACTGAAGATATCTTTCTCCATGTGTTAGTTATAGTCCTTCATAATGACGCATATAAATATAGCATTAAAGAAACTGCCAGGTTTTATTACAGTCATCTGTTATTATCTGCAAAATTTACCTCTATAAGAATTGCAGGTTCTCAGAGGCAGACCCCCCTATTCAAAGTGCTTCTGCTCTAAAAACTGAGACCTTTTTCCTCTGTTTTCTCACCTGCATGATACTGTTGAGTTAAGGATCACCAGCCAACTCCCTGCCTTCATGAGCTGAAATCCCAGATCTGTCAGAGGAGATGTCATCAGTAAAGCAGACACCTCCATTCTCTAGTTGGATGATCAAAGGGCATGCGAAAACTTTGTCCTCCAAAACGCATATGTTACTAAGATCTGAAGGAAATATTTAGTCTTACTCTTTGCCATAAGTCTGCACTCCGGGTTAGGTCACTGGGCAGTAACTCTACTTTCCCCACAAAAAATGGGTTTTCTTTTTTCTCTTTTTTGGTAATATATGTAGACTAAAGAAGCAGTTTTCATTATTTCTTTCTCAGGCTCCAAGTATTCATCTCTTTTAGGAAGAAATTGTATAGAGTTCTCTCACTGACCTTCTCTGCCTCTTTCAATACTCTTCTGCATCTGTCTCCATGACTTGCTGAAACCTGGTCCTACATTCAGAGCATGGATGCCCGCAGGCAGCTGCACAGACTCCTGTCTCTCTGAGCATCCCTTGCCATGCAGCCACAGCTGAGCACTGGCTGGCAATGCCCAGTGGCTTCTTATCTGTGCTTTCCCATGTGCCAGAGATGGTTAAGGCACACAGCAAGAGCCAGGAGCCTATTAGACACAAATGTGACACCCATGGCATGATTAAGATAGGCAGATTATGAACATGAAGCTTTCCTGCAGAAACAGGGGATGGCCACATGTTCACTGTGGTGTTCAAGCTTTATAGAGGTGGTTTAGTGTGTGTTCAGCTTAGCTTCTTCTCTATAAAGAGAAGTGGAAACTAAATGACAAACAAACAAAAGAAATTCACAAAGCATAAGACTAATTGCAAGCTTAAACCACATGCTGTAAAAGGTAAATAGTTGTCTTTGACCTTTAAATAGAAATTGCACTGGTGCTAATTGGACCACTGAATTTACACTTCCCTGAGGGCTGAATCCAGTGGCTATTGTGGGTTACAGGCTCAAAGCTCAGCTACTTCATTGCATGCACATCAGCATAAAAAGGTTTGGCAGCTACTCAGATTCATACTAGGGCAATAAAATCAGTGTTCCTTCCCCTGTTATCTCAGGTTCTGCCTTCTTTGCTCAGAGGAGAAATAGGTTTTTATAAAGACAGTCTTCCCTTCCACCAATCTGTAGTGATCAGCGCTAAGCAAGACCTCTTTCTTTTTCTTCTTTCCTCCTTGTACTAGAAAAGGGCAATTCCTTAACTCAAACGTAAATCATCTCCCTTGTGTAGATGTAGGTTTTGTCTGTATTATTGTTTTTCCTGAGACCAGACTATTCGTGCGTTGCACTGGCAAAGTATTCCTGATATGGATGCAGGTAAACAGCACTGACTAAGGAAACCTGTGCCAGTCACAGAAGGATTTGGCCTGTCTTTTCCTAAGGAACTTCTGCCAGCTCGTATTTGCCAGTCAGGTGTCAGCCTATTGCCACTCTTACTACTGAAGCTATGCCAACAGAAGTTAATATAAAGATGCCTTTTTGGAAGTAAAACCATTCCTTGATTGACAGGAAGGGATATCAGGTGTTTGCATGCCTGGGCAACTACATGACCATTCAAAGTGCAGCTGCACATAAAGTAGATCAACCTGTAGGGCAGACCTCAGGCTGTGACAGTCTAGGTTTTGGCAAAAAGAAGTAGGTATGAAAACGTGTGAACAGAAATCCAGGACTCCTGCTGCCTCACAGTGCTCCCTTAAGCACAATTACATGCTCGTGGAAGGTTATAGCACCTGTTTTGAAAGCGGTTCTGTGGCACAATAGTGTGATATAACAGAGTACAGGTTCCTCTGCTCGATATCCAAATGGAGACAAGTGGCGTTCCTCAGGGTTCAATATCGGGACCGGCACTGTTTAAAATCTTTGTCGGTTACATAGACAGTGGTATTGAGTGCACCCTCAGCAGGTTTGCCAACGGCACCAAGCTGAGCGGTACAGTTAGACTGGAGGGAAGGAATGTCTTCCATAGGGACCTTGAAAGCCTTCAGAGTGTGTTAATGAAGTTCAATAGGGCCAAATGCAAGGTCCTGCATGTGGGTCAGGGCAATCTCAAGCACAGCTACAGGCTGGGCAGAGACTGGCCTGAGAGCAGCCCTGAGGAGAAGGACTTTGGGGTATTGGTTAACAAAAAGCTTGACATGAGCCAGCAGCGTGCACTCGCAGCCCAGAAAGCCAACCATGTGCTGGGCTGCATCAAAACAAGCGTGACCAGCAGGTCAAAGGAGGTGATCCTGCCCCTCTATTCTGCTCTCGTGAGACCTCACTTGGAGTACTGCATTCAGCTCTGGGGTCCTCAGCACATGGAAGACATTTACATGTTGGAGCAAGTCCAGAGGAGGCCATGGAGATGCTCTGAGGGCTGGATTCGAGATGTGTCCTCACCAGTGCCCAGTACAGGGGGATGATCACTGCCCTGGTCCTGTTGGCCACACTATTGCTGATACAGGCCAGGATGCCATTGGCCTTCTTGGCTGCCTGGGCACAAGCTGCTCATGTTCAGCTCCGTCAATCAGCACCCCCAGGTCCTTTTCCATGAGCAGTTTCCAGCCACTCTTCCCCAGGCCTGGAGCATGGGGTTGTGGTGGCCCAAATGCAGGACCTGGCACTTTGCCTTGTTGAACCTCACACCACTGGCCACAGCTCGTCAATCCAGCCTGTCCAGATCCCTCTGGGAGCCTTCCTATCCTCCAGCAGAGCAACACTCCCATCTAATTTAGTGTCATCTAAAAATTTACTGAGGGTGCACTTGATCCCCTCATCCAGACCATCAGCAAAGATATTAAACAGAACTGGCCCTAACACAGCACCCTGAGGGACACCACTAGTGACCAGTTGCCAACTATATGTGATGCCATTTACCACCACTCTTTGGTCTCAGCAATACAGCCAGTTTCCAACCCAGCAAAGAATCTACCTATCCAGGCCATGATAAGCCAGTTTCTCCAGGAGAATGCTGTAGGAGACAGTGTCAAATGCTTTACTAAGGTCCAAATAGACAATGTCTACATTTAGCTTATTGGACCAAGAATTTATATCTGTTGAACCTCAGATGCAAGCAAGAGATGCTTGTCTGTAAAAGCATATTGCTTTATTTCTTCAGGAGCAGTTTTCTTTCCAAACATAAGCAGCTATATCTTTTCATTCTTTCCTGAATTAGCAAAAGGACCTAGCAACATGTAAATAAATCTACATGAGAGGGAGACCTCGTTTAATTAGATGAGACTAGATGAAAGCTAGAAGGCTTATACTGGATCCGATTAGTAGCATGGAGCTAATTTATCTGCTTTCTCACTCATGAGACATGTTTATGGTTTGGATATTCATAGCAATCATTAGCATGGATAACTGTTGTTTTATTTTGTGTGAACAATTTACAACATGTTTTCTTATTTATTTTTTTTCCCCTTGTTTGACTGCTTAAAAAGCTGCAGAGAAATCTCTACAGGGAAAAGGTGCAATAGCTAGTATTTCAAAGTACCTCCGCCTTAAAGTACAAATAGTTTTTTTTGTGAGCATAAATACTAGTATTTTCAGAAATATAGCCATTACAGATCCTGTTCCATCTGTGTCATCTATGTGTCATTCATGTCCATGACTGCCTGTGCTGTAGTGGAAGGCTGACAGAGGAAGATACATGCTTGCCATTAGCTGCACAAATTGGCTGAGTGGTTGGACATACATTCCCCAGTATCTTGAACAGGAATGAAGACTTTTTGACAGAATGTCTGAGTAGCATCTTAGATAGCTTTTTTCAACTGTTTTGAAGCAAAGTTTTGACCGGCCAAATGAAAAATCCTTGATTGTCATTCAGAAAATAATCTTTTGCAGACATGATATCTGTCTGCACCACCAAAGGCTTTGTACGTTGAAAACATTTGTTGTTCAAACATTCTCATTCAAAACATAATGGGGAGAAAGGGGGGAGATGGGTTTCTATAAATGATCAGAGTTGGGTGCATAATAATGTTGATGTCCTGAGGCAAAATTTCTACTGAATTCCTCTATCCAGCTGACCTGTGATTTGATGTCACCAATTCAGCACACACATGGTCCACCATTATTGAATACCTTAAACTTTGTACAAAACGTCATTTAACGACTTGAACTATTTACAAAAGACCATCCTATTTGACTGTCTCTGCCTCTGCCTCTGCAGGAGCAATTCCTATTGACCATTTGCAATCATCTTAGCAGTGTTCAGCTTGGTCGATTCTGCAGCAGGAAGCTCCCAGCAGAGTGCTTGGAACAGCCAGGTTGTTCAGCACACTGGAGCACACAAATAGCTGGTTGAGGAAAATCTGTGGGACTGTCCAAAATTCCCACACTGGAAAGCTCCTGTAGCAATGAGTCAGATGGGTTGCTGTGAAGCGGCCCAAGAGTTCAGTCCATTACCTTGCTTCAGGTGGGTCCATTGTATCCTCTGTGCAGCTGACTAGATGGGGAGTTTCTGGACCAGTCTTATAGGATATTATGACCTATATTTAAACAGACACAACCTGGATGTACAGCTATATCACAATTATAATAGCAACTTGAATTTGATCCTTATTTCAATTTTATACCTTAAGTTTTATAGTTCTTACCTCAACCTTAATGATACTATGCATTCTGACAATATTAACTCATGCCTTAGCACACTTTTTCAGCAGTACCTTTGGATTCAACCTTATAAAGGATGAAGCAGCCTCTTCCATTCATTTCATCATGAATTATTTCGCCTAATCCAAAGACTAGCCGCTGAATTTGTATCTGTTAGTTCAATTTTCACATGCGCAGGTCACTTAGAGAACTCACTTAAATGGTTTTATACCATCATAACGCTTGAAAATGTTGACCACTGTGTCTACCTCATTATACTTGGCCTATAATGGGTTTTTTTGGTGGGCTTTGGGTGGTTTGTTAGGTTTAGGGTGGGGGTTTGGGTGTGAGTATGGGGGAAATTTCATGGCATCACAGACAGCCCTCTGATTTCCTTTACTTCCTTTATTAATCTGACTGATCCTTCAAGAAGCAGGTCTATGTCCTTTTAAGTTTGGGAACTTAAGCATCAGTTTATGAAAACTTTTGAAGACAAAAATAACCTCCCAAAATGCAATGAAATTCTGCTTTCAGATCATGAATAAACAAGCCTCTAAATAATTTATTCAGCAAACCCTAGCTAAGCATTGACTTCTTACCCACAGTGAAAGGTATGCAGCCAGCTTTAGTGCTTATCTATCTGTACCTTTTAAGGCTTAGGCCAATAAAAATGGTGGTCAATAAAACATCCTGAAAACATTTTCCTATTCGAAAATATACATTCTTTTCTGATTTAAGAAATATGATATATTCAAAATCATCTATTCCCCCCATGGCTCTGGTTAGAAATAATACGACCTGTTGTTTTGAAAATGTTGGCACAATAGATGTACTATTCTTATAAAAAGTCAACATGAAAGAACATAAGTTATTCTTTTTATTATCTGTTTTGCAAGATGTAGCAAAAGGTTTGCAGTTTGAACTCAGGATGGGAGACTGTATCATTTAAAGAACAGCAGCTGGTGATATTTATGCCTAGCAGAGAACAACGTGTGCTCTTCCTAAAGTACCTCCAACTTTCATCTTGGCAGTGAGCCATACATATAAAAGATAATCAATGGGCTGACTCAATATTTATAATGCAATTCACAAGATGAATCTATTTGTGATTGAGCTAAATCTTTGAACACAGAGCTTTGGAGGAAAATGTCTTAGGACTACGAGTATCTTAGTTTTGCCTTCTCAGAGATACATATGTAAATAGTGAGTTATAGACAGAACAGCCAAAGAACAGGGCTGAGGGCATGAACTCCAGTTTTAATAATTCAAATACTCAAAGCATAATGGAAAGAATACAATATGTAGTATTGTATACAGCAAATGTTATCTTTCCTTCTGTGTGTATATGAGCCCATGTGAGTTTTTGTGTGTGCCTGATGCTCATGCTATTTGTCGCATTGTGGTTCTGTACACAAGCAAAGAAAGCAGCTTGCTTGAAACAAAGGTTTAAGTTCCTTCCTTCCCATCACTGCTTACTGTGATTCCAGAGCATTATTTCCAAACAAAATAAGAATAAAGCAGCCTGTCAAACTTCCATCCAACTTTCTATGTTACCTTGGGGTCTGTCTTGGAAACCTTTGAGGCTGATGGCAGTGAATCATTTTAACAGCCAGCTTAGCTACTGAGGAGACAGAGTTGTCATTGCATGAAAGAGAGCTCTGCAACACAATAATGTCTGAAGTTCATATTGACATGACTGGAGAAAATTACATAAGCCAAATCTCTAGTTTTAAGGTGCAGCTTTAAGGGCTCTGCTTTTGAAATATGAGCTTAGAAAGTTTTCCAGCCTTGTGAAGTACTGCTAATAAGGTGGGAAGACAATAAATTAAATGAACTACTAATATGCTGCCAGATATCACTATTCACAGATGACTGCTACAGTTATTGCTAGGTACTTTGGCATGAGCCCAAGCCTCCTAACATATAGTCTAGGACACTCAAACAAAGGAGCAACTCCTTGGTTCTATGCTGCTGTAAGCACTGCCAGCTTCTCACTTATTAGTTGTATGGCATCATCATGCATTAGGAAATACATCACACTCCTGATACAGACATCTTGGGAGCCAGTATGAAGAATGATATTCCATCATGGAAAAATATTCTGAATTATTTACTTCCAGGTGACAGTCTTGCATTGATTTTAATACTATGGACAAATTTTAATCTTACTCAGACTATTTTAATTGGGTTTGGGTTTGTTTTTTTGTTGTTTTTATTTTTGTTGCTGTTGGGTTTGGTTTTGGTTTTGTTGTGTTTTTTTTAACAAGGTTTTGGTTTGGTTGTAACTTTGTGGTTTCAAAGAGAATCATAGAATCACAGAATCACAGAATGGTTTGGATTGGAAATGACCTTAAGATCATCTACTTTCAACCCCTCTGCCACGAGCAGGGACACTTCCCGCTAGACCAGGTTGCTCCAAACCCCATCCAACCTGGCCTTGAACACTGTCAGGGAAGGAGCATTCACAACTTCCTTGGGCAGTCTGTTCCACTGCCTCACCCCTCTCGCACTAAAGAATTTCTTCCTTTTACTCAACCTAAATCTCCCCTGTTGAAGTTTGAACCCAAAGTTCAAACTTACAAGAAGTAAGGACTGTACTCATTCCCCTTTGGTCAAGAGGAGAATTTCCCCAAATCTCAATACTATGTTTGAAAAAAGCCTTCATGTTCCATGTATCTCCGTGTAGGTGAAGAAATGAGGGAAAGTATGAGATGGGAGATGGAGCAGATGATCTGCCACCACCGCCTTTCCGACAGGCAAAGGAGTCAACTGCATGAGTGAAGGAAGGTATGAGCTCATATACACACACCTTTTTGCTGCTTTACCAGGAATGGATCTGTCACGGTTACATTTCCCATGGTGAATGGCTTGTGAAGCAACCGAACTGCAGTAACTGACTTCAACTCAGGCAGGCTGAGGTAGGTTGAGACTTAGGTCCCTGATGCAGAGTTGTTACACCCATGCTGAAGAACTCTTGGATAGCCCTAAGGTGAGGTGTGACATATCCATGTCCTGACTTCAGTCCTGCTTGCTGATGGCAGGTACCTGCCCTACCAGACTCACTAGATTTGAAGCAAAAATAACAGATGCACATGACTTGGGCAGAAGTCATGATGTGCTTGGAGCACAGGTCAGGGAACTGAAGTATACTGCAAGTTATCCTCTCATATATGTTTCTGTAACACAGAATGTGTGTTCTACTGTATGCCTGCTATGACAAAAATCAAAGATTCTGGAGTATAAATGCAAATTTAGGGCTAAGGGAGAATACCTTTCAAATAAATCCTTCTCTATTGCTCCTGTGGGGGTGAAAAACTCCCAGGCAAACTCAGAGAGATAATGGCTTGTATTACATTAGAACTGATTATCCCAAGACTCATGTTACCAATTTAGATGAGATAATAAGAATTTGTTCTACATTTGTGTATAAACAGGTAGAATTCAGAAAGCCAGGACTTCAATTAACAAAATATCTTATTTCCATTAAAAAATAAATATCTTTCTGAGAGGATCTCCAGAAGAACAAGGTAACAGAGAGCAGTTCTTGCCTGAAGTCCACAAGGTCCAGCTTAACCCTTCTGATATTACTGACCATTAGATCAGACCTTCATCCACCTCTGTTGTGTCAGGATACATGTATTAACAAAGATTTGCTTCCTGAATAAAAAACTTTTAGTTCTGAATAGATCCTTGCTTACCCTCCTTGTCTGTTTCTGGCACATCATTATTATGCAAATATCTAGATGACTTCAAAGTCATAACCTTTCTGCACCTAATGCTTGAAAGATCTGTGGTAGTGCTCAGGTGCTATAATGGTGATTAGAGTGGACAAACTGTCTATAGCCAGGCTCATACTTGGGTTAGTTTCTGCTCAGCCAGGTGGAAAGGGTAGATCTAATACTCTAGGAAATTCTGATAAGTGAGAAAGAACATTTTACATTTTATTTTATATTATTACAGCAAAATTCATCTTCCTACTTTCAGGCACTAGGAAATGGGAAAGAATTAGAAACATGGAGAATTGATAAAGAAGAGGCAGGAGCTTTAGAACCACTCTGCTTAATGACTATTACGTGTATTATAGTGTGAGTGTACCTACATAAGTATTTTCTTTCTGTTCATAAATTAAGTTCTGGGCACTTTGCTTGTAAAGGTAAACACTACAAGTTTTGTGAGTGTGTTTATGTGTATGTGTTTCACACCAGTATCTTTCTAAATAAATAAGAAACTATCTATTAACTTGGTAGCCAGATCTGAAACAATGTGGACACAAAAAGATTAAATTAGATAACATTAAAACAGATTTGATGAGACTAGAGATAGAATTCAGAGTGTATAAAATTATTTTCCCTAGGCACAAGGTGATAGATTAATCTTACCTAACCTTAACTGTCTAAAATTTAGCTGTCTGGACTATCATTTAGGATCATACTACTATCAATGAAGAGATAAATGAGCACTTCCAGAAGGGCATTCATCCCATTTTAAAATTTCTGTCTCTGGAGATCCCAATCTGTGCATTTGGATTCTCTATATAGTCTAGATGAGTAACTTAGACCCAATGCCTAACTTGGAGCAAGTGCGATTATAAACTGTTGTATTTTCAAGGTCTTCATACAAGTATGACCATTCCTGGATCTACCTTATGTGCTTACATAGCATTATGCACATAAAATACATACAGGTGTTATGACACTCTTCAGTAACAATGCTTTTGTTAAGAGGATCACGTGCAGCCTGAGAGAGTCTGAGGTCATCTTTCTTAAAATGAGATCAGAGGGACTGAGGAAGCCTCTCAGTCACATAGAAATCATACATCTATCCTGAAATGAGAACCTGGGAGAGTATTTAGGGAAGTATCATCAACTATTTATTTATATTTTCTTAATTTTTGTTCTAAGCACCCACAATGAACCACTATCAGGAATAAGATATTGAATGGTATTGATATAATACAGCCATTTTTCTTTCTTATGCTTAAGTTGGTAGTATGCTAGCATTTGTTTTTTTGTTTTTTCCACTGAAAAAATGTAAATATATAGTTCTCTATTATTGTTAACAGAGCATTTCATGTTCCACAGTATTTCATGTTTAACTTCTGTAGTAAACCTGGTAATGTCAGCAGAAGTTCAGCCCCCATAGGTTCTGCCTTCTGTAATTATGCCAGGCAGCATTTTCAGAAATGCTGAACTTCCAGTAATCATTGGACTATGAGTACAAGCAGAAAGAAATTCAGCAATGTATAGCTTGCTTTTTCTTCTGGAGCCTGAATGATATGAGATATCAAGGTAAATCTGGATTTAACCTATCTCCCACCACCATGAGTTCAACCAAAACCTGAACTTGCAGGGATTGCATGAGCCATGCTGCCCATGCTGTAGTACACACCTTTCTTTTTTACCTTCAGCAAAATAGTCTTTTGTTTGTTTTACAAGGCCTAGGACATCAGTCACAGCTGTGAGCTCTTGAGGCAAACACTTGAACCTAGGAGTGAATAAGAAAGTCAAGTCTGATTTGCTGCGATATTGTAACTGAGTGTGAGATGAACAATATAGAATGCTAGAGAAGGTAAAGAGGAGGGAAGAGTAACTTGTGTATGACAGAGGAAGTGAGTACCAGACTAAGTCAATTACATTAGAAGAAAGAGTAGTTTGTTGGAAGAAGACCCACTGCATATGACAAAGCAGGGACCACCTTCTTTCAGTAATCTGATAGGTCCCTCATCCCCATTCCACATTTCACCACAAAATGTGAGTTTGCATGTCCATCTATACACTATTGACTCTACCCTCAGACACCTACAGGGCACCAAAACCAAGGAAAGGCACAACATTGTCAGGGCTTTGCCCTGTTTGGATTTATAGATGAATTGGCTTGTACTCTTCTGTTTTCTCATGCCAAGAACAGATCATTTTACAGAGCTGCCTGAGTTTAGTTTTAGGGGAGTTCCAAGATTCTCAAAGCAATAGGATAGAGACAAAGTTCGCACTGAACTGTTAAATGAAGTTCTCTTAAGAGCAGATAACTTGACGTAGTTGATAATTGAATAGCATCAAAATATTTCTTGCATTTCTCCTCACCAAGTGCTAGTAGTATCAATTCAAGGAGTAGGTTTTTCATGTCTTGTACTACTCTCCTTTTATACCTGAAAACTAGGACTTCACTGAGTGTAAAAAAGCCCCTAGAGTCCAGAGTCATGGTCTTTCACTAAATCTATAATGCACTTTCAGGCTGCCATATTTTCAGTTGAAGCGAATGCCAATATGAAAACATTTTTACTGGATTAAACCTCTTCTTCTCAGAGCTTTAAAGAAAAAGTAGTCTTTCCTGTTTTCTGGCATGCAGTGATTTGTACCACAGAACAGTCTGGTGTAGCACTGCAATCATGTAAGTTAGCCGGCTGGCTGGGAAAACAGGTAGTTTAGCATTTCTTCCTGTCTCACATCCTCTGAACATATGTGGGGTTTAGGAGGAACAATGCAGAAAGGAAATGAGGGAAAAAGTGTTCATGAACCATTCAAAATGCCCCCTTCCTTCATTAACCAGGGTAGAATTTTTCACTCAACCTGTGACATCTGCCATACAAGTATTTATGTTTCAGGTAGTTATTAGAGCACTCACTACATGTAGTGGAGATGTAACTGAATAGAATTTTATATGATTTCACCAAATGTAAATATCTGCTTTAGGATGAAATGGATTGTGTCCTAACCTCTATTAAGTATCTTGATGAGCCTAGAGCCACTTGTTGGCCTAAGCGCTTACATTTGTAGATAAGCACATTTAGTCAGATGTACACCATCCCACAGGAGGCTGGAACCAGTGAAGAACACATCAGCAGCACTGCTGAGATGTCTGCCAGCTCTTTGTATTAGTTTGATGTAACAGCTCTTCCCCCTTGAGTTACACTTAAATTCATTGTTGTCCCTCTGCTTTTCCTGAATGATGTAAGAATTTAGAAATCCTCTACTTGTGCCTGGAATATCAGTATGGTATGGTTATACAGGTATAATTTGGATGCTACTTAGTAGTTGCTTTACTAACCCAAATACAAACATTAGGGTACGTAGAGCTGGAGGCAACATTAAACCATCATCTATTTCCATCCAGTTCATTAATTCACAAGTATGTCTACAATTCTGACAGGCACTTTTTCCTCTCAGTTCCTAAGAAAAAGACCAAAGAGAAAGATTTCACAGTATCTCCATGTGGGCTGTTCACACCCAGCAATATCTCCTGAGACCCCAGATTGTAGCACCTTTGAAGAGTGTGAAGAACCATCTTTAAAACAGTTCTTTTACCTTCTAATGCACAAATAGAATACTGAAATTAGCATAGGTGATGGAATACACGGTGTATACCCAAAAGCCAAAATATGGTGAGAATAATGTGGTAAAACCCCAAGAATTTTAAGAAGTAAGAAAATTGTTAACTTGGAAAAAGTCTGATTGATTTTCCATTTTAAGTAGCTGAAACTCAACAGAGAAAGACATACAAGGAATCATTTGTGTCATGATTGGGAACAATGGTAAGAGTAGCCATACTCCTACCTGATATGTATTTGAGAAACAAATGACCCATTAAAGAGCTTGATTTTATTTGTTGTATTTGCTACTTGTGAATGTCCAAAGTTGTATGAATATGTAGGCTGAGGATCATATTATTTATGACCCATAGATTCTAGGTGATGTATTGAGATCCAAGGGAGAACAGGGACACCAAACTCTTGACATGTATATTATCTTCCTGGACCCTGCCTGTGATGGTGAGATTACTTCTTTAATTTGCGTAATAGTAAGTGATTAATCACTGGACTGAGGTTTGGGCTTGGTTTTGCTTTCCCAACAAATCTGCCTTATGAACATTAATCCACCATAAAGAAATAAAAGAGATAAGACTCAACAGAATCCAAATGAAAGTTAATACAAGCCTCTGTAGTAGAACCCAGGTTTTCTGACCACCATATCCTGATCCTCATCTCATCCATCCTGGCTTTTGCTTTAATAGATTCCTGTCTGAGTCCAGGTTTTCTCTGCTTTTTTGTACAGTGCAGTGTCTGTAAGTTTAGTAGGTTGCTGGATTTAGTGCTAAGCAACCATTATCTGAAATTAGAGTACAAAAACTTTTTCAGTACATTATCCAAGAAACCAGCCTGCATATTTTTATCAAAGACTCCCTTCAGCATCACTAACATACTAATATTATACTACACTTCTCCCATTCTATATTAAGATAGACATCACACGTCTGTAAAATACAGTAAGTGTTAGAAGGAGGTCCAGCCAGACTTATGTATTCACTTTAAACCTTTCTGATTTTACACCTTCAGCCTATATAAAAGCCTTTCAGCCTTTGTTCGTTTCCTTTAAAAGCTTGTTGATCTTTTAAGTCGCACTTCTCTAAGTAAGTTTCGAGAACTCCCAGGGAGCCAACACATACGCATGAGGAGTCTGATGTTTGCTCTAGTTCCACAAAAATCACACATAGATGTGCTCTTTTATTTCTTTGTTATGTTCAGATTGGCTAATCATAGCCAGGCATCTTTGTGGAGCTGTGCTGCCTTCCTCACAGCCATCCATTTACAGAATTAGATCTTTGAATACTGAAAGGTGTGTACAGATGAAGCTCTGAAGCTGCCTAGACATAAAGGGATAGCATGTGTAAAACTGACGTCTTCAGAAGATGCCACTTCCATAGACAGAAATCTATTGTGTAACTGGACATTGATTTTCTATCCAGCATATCTACCTTGCTGTTAACCCATGTAAGTGGCATCACCCTATGGAAACCAGAGGGAAAAGGTGTGGAAACAAGCGGTCTTGCTTCATGTTGATTCAGTTGACTGAGACTGTCCACAGAATGAATGTTCAAGAATCATGAGTAGGATAAGCTCATGCTAGGATGCTAGAGAGGGACAAGGAGGACATAATTAACAGAAGTATACAGGTATGGAGCAGTGGTGAAAGCAATGTGCTAGGAGAAAGATGCAACCACAGCAACACTAACAACAGGGTAGCTCGAAGAAGCCCCTCACCAGCTGGAGGCTTCTTACATAGGTCCATGTCTCTGCTTTATGGCTATACCTATACTAATAGACGAGCGCCAGTGACTGGTCCCAAGCAGCAGAGCTCCACTGTCTGCACTGTTTAATTGGTGTAGTGCAACAATTAGAACTCATAAACAATTGTGCACAGTTCAGAGCTGACTCAGGCGCAAAAGAAATTCTAAAAGACAGCTTGCATACCACCCTGGTTCAGAAGCTAAGTGAAATCGCTGGTATGTATGTGGGCATCTTCATGCCAGCTCTAGAGGATTATCTCAAGCATATAGTTTATGAGCTACACTTTTTTCTCTTTCTAGTTCCTAAAGCTTCTGCAAACAGAGTAAACTTCAGTGAGCCTACAAATGAAATATACTTCCTCTCTTGAAAGCCAGTCTGTACTAGGAAACTTCTCGTAAGTGAAAAATGTCTAGCATTACTATATTTATTACTATATTTATTACTATATTTACATTCATATTTTAACTTGCATTTGCAATATCTGCATTTTTTTCCTCTGAGTTCCACTGGAAAAATGATTGCAACATGTCCCTCATCCATTGATTTAGCTAATGAGATCATTGTTACAGCCACAGATTTAGAACAACAACAAATGGCTATAAAATGCTACTAGCGGCTACAGCAGATGTATGGAATGACCTTTAGGAGATTGCTTGAGGATACCTTGTAAAATCTCTTTTTGTTGGCTAAACACATGTTTACTGCGTAGCTAATGTTTTTTCACTGCCTTATGTGCAGTTAAAGACAGTAATTTGGACTGACACCAGTCATAACTTTTCATGCTTCATGGCAGCCTCCACCTAAGCTATTAATTTACCACCTGCTTAAGTTCTTGAAGAAATGAGCTATCAACAGTTTTTCTTAAGCTCTAACTAAAAGTGCTTTCAAACAAAAGAAGGCCTTAGGAGAATGAAATATGCACAATATCCCAATAATTTCATCAAGCTATTTCACGCAGTACATATGGGATTAAAAAACAGAATGTTGAGAATATTTAGCAAATTTTTGAGCCTAGCCTTAGTCCAGTCTTCCACTACCAGTATTTTCTCTGCATGTCTGAAACTCACACTTAGTAATATTAGTAATTACAGTAGCTGGGTTTAATATTATGGTAGAATAGGGGTGCTATTCGTTATAATTCCTTTGGAATATTTCTAGCATAACTGATTGTCAAAGTTAGATTCAAGATACCATGGTCCTGAATATAAGTGTACAATTCAAAGGTCGATTGACAAACTCAAGCTTTCCTAAAGCTTTGAGTCAGAAATATATCAGCCATCTTTCATGCATGGAAGAGTATTCTTAAAGGAAATCCCTTCCATGCTGACTGGAAGCTAAAACTTGGGCTGGCTGGTTTAACTGCATGCTAAATTTAACGTTCCACCTGGTTTTAGTTATCTTTTTAACAAGTAACTGTGTGAGTGCAGTTGTGGCCCTAAACTTTGAGTCTTTTGTCTGCCAATACCCACAGAAAGCCACAGAATGCTTGAAGACCTTTGACGAAGTTGAAGTTAAATCCACATGTGGCTCACTAAGCTATACTTTTTTCTGGGGGAATCAAATTCATTAAGTTTTTATAATGCCTCCAGCATCTTATGTAGAACTATACTTTTCAATAGATTTTCTCAGTAAAGTAAATCCACTTTCTTCACCCCACAGCATGGACAATTCACACAGATTTGGGCTAGAGGCTCCACTTAGTCAAGTGTTCTTGTTCTGCCCATCACTGTGACCATAATGAGCTCCAGCTATGTTGTGTGTGAACCATTGCTCACTCTTACTATTTCTCCTCATTATATATTTCCTCCTTGTTACTAATTCCTGTCTTCCTGAGTTGTTTCTGACCTGCAACAGACCCTGGAGGTCTTGTGAGAATAATTCCCATATCGAGCCTTTTGCACATTCTCATCTACACCTTTCCGGGTGCTGTAAGTACAATCTTACCAAACAAATATTTGATTTTCATAATTACTCATAACTAGACTTATTCTTCACAAGTTTATTCACTGGGCAGTTGAAGAAAACAGATGTGAACAGAATAAATGCCTGACCCTGAGAAGATGTAACTTTAAAATATAGGTCAAGACAACTTGAAGATGCTTAGCACTACACAGGGCTACTTTCAATTTACATGTGCAAAGGAACGAGCTCTCTTTATTCTTAGAGAAAACAGAAGGTGCTGTGCATTCTGCAGAAATGATCAGCTAATTCCACCCAACTTTAGGTAAGCCCTTCATTAAGGTACCTAATTTAGAATATCATTTTTCTATCACTCCTTCTATAATCAGTGTTGAAACAGGTATTTCAGCCTGTCTGTAATCTGCAGCAGACTATGTAATTTGCTTAATCCTCTCCACTGCATATAAGGACCCCAAAGACTTTCAAGGTGCATTGGTCAAATGTTAAAATCTATATGTGACACAAATCTCTTCCACCATCCCAAAACCTTTAAGGCCTCAAGTCATCAAACTGTAGAGAGAGCAGTCAAGTATAATGTTTAAATCTTATGCACAGTATGACTCAGCTATCCATTTAAAGTTAAGCACTTTACTGGAAAGGGCTAAAAAAAAAAGGTAAAATGCTTTGCTGAATTGGGACCTTATTCTCTCACTGGTTTGCCGAGGGTTATTTTACTTTTAACAAAAGATCCTTGTTGCGTTTTGGAACAACTACACCAAGAATTATTAATTACTTTTGTGGGAGTTTACGGATGCTTTTCCTAGACTTGGGGTGTATACTTTGTTGTATAGTAAAACACAAACACGGAAAAAACAGTTTTGCTGGTTAATCCAGAGTCCTGTGGCTGCAATAGTTTTCAGCATCTCTGTTATAAGTGAATTTCATGGAACCTTTCTAGGTGGGATTTATTTCACAATTACATTTTGTGTTCTGCAAGCGAACAAATACTTTTTTATTTTATTATATTATATTGTAACTCAACCACCCTTGATGACATTAAACAGTAGTACCTAAATTGGTGGTCAGAAATGCCTAGAACCTCAAATTAGATTAAAGCTAGACTGGGCCAGCTAATAGCCTGATACATAATGAAGTGCATGTTCCTGAACAAGTGGGTTTTGTACAGTTGAAATATAGAGAGTTAAGGATGAGAAGAACAAGACTGTCTCATAAAGATTTGTATCACCTTGTTAGCTGGGCATGTGGAGACAGAACTTTGACTATAACAAAATGAAAGAGGGAAAGCAGGTTGTGAACACCAAATGGAAGGTAGTGGCTCTGAAAAAGGGCTGAGGGTCACAGTGGGTATAAACTCTTCCTTCACAGTGCAATTATAAACTGCTAATGCAGTTCTGAATGTTTAAATAAGGGACTATAATGAAGAAAAGCACATAATCAAATTTCTCAATAGAATGTGTCTGAGAACAGAGAAAGTGTCTGCTTCTTTTGTTCACATTAACAAAAAAGGAATCTCTGAAATTTGCAGAAGGTGAAAAAAGAAGTATATGAGGATGAGACAAAACTTTAAACAGTAAAAAATTTAGGAGCTCAAGCTGTTTAGTATAGCACAGTGAAAGGTGACTTGAACATTTTAAAAGTAATTTCAATTAATGCCTGATTGGCTTTTTTTATTTTAAAGAACCAGTAAGGCATAACGAGAACTAACCTCTGGACATTGAAACTGGGAAAACTCAAATTAGGAGGAGTTCTTAACAAGCCTGATAGAAGTAAAGGATTCTGTGTTTCCTTATATCTTTATATCACAGGCTTTCATGTCTTTCTGGAATTCTTTGTTAACATACCAAGATGAAGGTGTCAGTAAGTGGTTCAGTTGCACATTGGAGACATAAATGATATGTCAGAGGCCACCTACAGAAACTGTTTTTCCCCCAAAACATGGGGAGGGGGGGAACACTTTCCATCTTCCAGATCTTTCTACCCTAGCTCCCAACCATGAGGTTCCACCCTTTCTCAAATCAGACATATTCTGCTTTCTGACCCAGAATAGTTCCCTTCTTCCCCTGCTAGTGAGATTTCTGCAGGAATAGCACACTTCTGCTTTACTGCAGGATCAGTCTGCCAGTACAAAGGAGTGGGTAGAAGTGTGGTGTCACGAGCACCAAGAGGAGAGGGTAATCACGGGGCAGAGAAATAATTCTCCTGTAGATGGGAGTGACCATCAGAGTAGATGAGCCATAATGCATAGTACCTTTGAGCTCTGTTCATTACAAGCCCAGTTTCCACAGAATTTCTTATAGAACTGAACCTTGTAAGTGTTTTTATAACTGTTTCATGCATTTTCCAAGGTGACAAAAAGTTTATTATGAAATCACAGACTAATCCAAAGTTTCTTCAAAGCAAGTGGTTGATAATTCAGAGGCAATTATTAATAATTCAAATAATTAAATAACTTTACATTTACTACATTGTTATTTTATTTCTCATACTCTTTTCTAATAAAGTTTTAATCTTTTGGGCATCTGGTTTTATCAGTTTCCATTTGGTGTGCAATAAATATTTAAATTCATGGCTTTTGTTGAAACACAGTGCATAAAAGTCATAATTATATTCTTCTGTTCATCCAGTCCTTATTTCAAAAGCATGGAAAAAATGGCTAATACATAATGTTAAATCCTCCAATATTATATATTTGAAAATGAACTGTGTCTGAAAAAGTAAAACAAATTAGTAATAATCTCAGCCTTTCAGCGATTTAGAGGTGCACTGCTCATCAAACCATACATAGCTACTGCTTCATGATATGGTCATGCATTCACTCTTTATCTGTCTTTCTATTTTTTTCATAGACTGGCTTCCCCCCACCTCTTATGTTTCTAGGAACGTTTAGCTTGGTTCAATTCTTACATACGAGTTGGTTTCCCATGTTGCTATAATTATTATTATTATTGTCATTATCATTACCATTATCATATTAATTATTTTCTATATACTATATAATTACACAGTTAGTTTATCAAAGAGAATATATCATGTCTGTAATACTATAGGAGCAGGGTCATTAACTTAAGTATAGCATTGTTCTTTAAAGTTTATTAGTAGAGTCTTACAATTTCTTTTCACAAATAAAAAGTCTAATTATATTTAAGTATTTTATTAGTGGGGATAAAAAGCACATTTTCATGAATTACCACCTGGTAAAATGATATTTTTCTTTATGAATTATTTATTCATTATTTAGCTGTATTCATTGAAATGCTAAAAATATCTTGGCAAACAACCGTGTAACAGAAAAGAAAACATAATAAATTGGAAATAGTGAAACACATCACTGAAGATAAACACTTTGTGGTTATTCGCTAGTCTGATATTGTTCATATAAGCCATTTGGCAATTACACAACTGAATGTCAATATTGACCTGCAAATATTTCTTGAGAAAGAATAAAGGTCTACACTACTGTGTCATTAGGCCCTACTTGTTGCTGACTGAAGACAATTCAATCTGCTCTCAAGAAATCCAGGCATTTTAAACCACAAGAACTGTAAATATTCCAGGATGTTTAATTTGCCAATCCTCTTTTGGAATGAAAAGTTTTGAATGTACTCCTTCTCTGAAAATAAAGCCAAGATTTTCAGTACTGAAAGAGTTCAGGAACTACTTTTAATGTGTAGCTCTAAATTACACAGCAATTAGGAAATCGGGCTAATAATCTCCTTGCTTATTTGTTGTATATATATCTGATATAATCCTGTATTTACATTCTTAGTAAGATTTATATATGTTTTTGACTTTGTTGGGACTTTTCCCAGTGAACAGAACTGAGAAAATTATTAATTCTTTTGATAATGAAAGTTCTAAAATAGAAAGGACTCAGCTTCAGGTTTAGATTCTTTCATTAGTGCAAACACACTAAAATGAACCTAAATAAAATCAATCCGAATTAGTTGATAGGACACATTTGTTCATATCATTTAAAAATCAACACTACCATGTAGTGTAAAGAAGAATATACACTATGAAAGGGTCTGAGGTTTTCTGAGTCACAAACCAAAGAGCAATAATACTGTGTGCCTACATTAATTTTATTATAGTTGTAGTTTAATTTTCACTTTGCCTACTGTAGAGCTGATGAAATTGTAATTCACTTATTAATTTTTCTATTCTAAACTGCTACTGTATCCTAGAGAGTCCTGCAGTTGAAAACAATTTAAAATGTTTAAAAAGGTATACGAGGGTTAACCTTTCAATTTGGATTCCAGGAAAAAATAATTGTTCAGCCATTAGCTACAGCAGAATGTTAATATAACTGCCAGGAATTGTTAAAAGAAAAATGTTTATGCCACACTAGAAACAAATAAATAAATAAATGCTGCCAATTCAGAGTAAATGAAAATGTATTAACCTAATTTCCTAGCAACTGAAAAAGCCAAATGAAGACGACCTGCTAGTATAAATTATGTATTTCCTAGTCAGTAGAGGAGATGGGAATGAGTGGCTGGTGACCAAATTTCCCCTGATGATTATCTTTTATTTTCTACTGGCCCTTCAGTGAACTGGAAAAAGTTCACAGTATTGCATTATCAGCATCAGATTTAGCATGCTGGATTTCTAATGAGCTGATGTCTCCAGAAGAGAAAATTGGGCATAGAATAAAGAACAGCAATGCAGGACTGGGAGAGAAAGGAAGAGTCTTGGTTCCTGCCTTCAGCTTTTGGTAGTGCAATTAGAGAAAACCTTTTCTTGAATAGAGATGTGTCTTTAATACCAACTGGAAAATACAATTGATCCATTCTTTATAATACACAACCTGCAGAACTTCATCTGACAGTAAATGACTTGAAGCACACAAGGAGCATCCTAATTTACGTGGGGCCGTGCAGGAGTTTGAAGTGCTACGCCCTTATACCATATTGGTAATGTCTGCAAAAGCCAGGAGTCGGAGTTGAACCCTGAGGCCTGCTTAAATGCCAGTAGGTATTTGCTGTTTCTCTAACAATACTCTTCTGATTGTCTTCTCAGCCTGGAGTTTGTGCTGACTTCTCATTTTCACTTTCTTTCTCCATGATCTCAAGGGTCTGGAAAAGTTCATAGCACACAAGTAGCTGCGAACTAGAAGAAGATTAAAGAAAACAACAAACATCACATCATGGAATGCGGAGATAGTTATTGATGTTCTTACACAGCAAACATCTCCCTAAAAGCTGCAGCAGCTCTAAACTAGTAGATCCTGCTGAAGCAGGAACTTCATATTCTTCCCCTCAGCCCCCCTGCAGTGCTCTGCTGCTCCCAGGACAAGCATCCTCTGTCAAACCTTCAAGCCTCATGCACACAAATACACTGAATTGGTTTGATTTTGTTGTCAGTGACATTTTTCACCACAGTTTTTGTCTTCAGAGGAGAATTCACTGATCTGAAACAGCTTTGGAGCAGTGCTGCAGGGTGACAATTTGCCAGCATACTCACGTTAGACGATGCTCATTCTTGCTCATTGGAAGTGAAGCCTTTTCAAAAGGCCTTATGTGATTTACTCTGTATTGCTAATTGCATCGCCTGCAGCCACTAATCCCTGGCTTCAAAACCAAGAAGCACAGAGCATTGTGTCCACGTTTCTCAGTGCTAGACATCTCTAAAGGTGACTGGTCATACTTGCACCACACTTGGTCTTGGGTCTCTTCTGTACTCCATGCAGTGTCCCAGAAATCCTAACACATCCTAATATGTGCTCTAGTGGTGTGTGTATGTCATTTTGCATGGTTTTGGCTCAAAATGCAACAATAATGGGAGGCCTGTGTTGTAGCCTTGTAAAGTATTGGTGTTTTATACCAGACACCTGAAGATGTGAGTTACATGCTGTGAGTATAGGAAGAAAATATGGGAACATGCTTGCGGCTACAAAAGCTGCTGCAATGACGTAGAAGACAACCAAAACTGCCTTTCATCTACTGTTTAGTGAGACAGGCCCCCAATGCCAACGATGTGCAGGAACCAAGTTTTGGGTCAGATGGAATTGAATGATTCACTCCAAAATACGGCCTGAGAATACACTATCATTTACGTAACCTAGAGGATGAGAACTATAAGCTGAGCTGTCTGACAGGGTAAACACATCTTTCATATCAGCAATAAAGTCATCTTCAGAGTTGGGTTTATAGAAAGGTTAGCTTATTTTTATTTCACTTATGTGAAATGAAAACAACAGGGAAAAAGGCAGAAATAGGCTGGCCTTATTTTCTGCCACTTACAAACCAATTGCTGACAGAGCCTTAGTTGTGGTAAACTGCTCATCTATCTGGCTTAGCACATGATCTACTCCTCAGTACCCTGGAGCTTAATCTAATATTCTTAACACTAAATTAACTTAGAATGTGAAATTAAAAGAGAGAGGAAGTAGGTAGTTATAGTGACAGAAAACAGATCTTAATGTTTTCATACCTCTGGCTTAAGTGTAGTCAATATAAACTGACATAAAAAACCTCCAAAACCTAATATTGCCCAGGCATTAGTTGAATTATACAACTAAACTACCACTGGTGTGAATGTTTGAAGTGTTCACCATAAAGAAAAGAAGAAAAGGAAGAGAGGGATAGAACATATCAACGACTTCAATCATTTACAAAGGTGAAAATTCATGGGGGTTTGTAAAAGCACACAAAAAGATCAAATACAAATGAACGGAGGTAAAAAAAGGGGCTGAAATGTTTCAATCCCAAAATCAGAAAAAACGCTTAAAGTAAATCCCTGATAGGAAGAGTTGTGTCATGTGTCTAAACAGCAAATGCAATGCCAAAATAAAAAGCAAAGTGAAGAGAAAAGGAAGCAAAGAGTTCTGTCTCAGTGGTAGAACTGAAAAATCCCTTTATCTAAATAGTATATTCATCGAAACATAAAATTCTGGTCTTGTGGGACTCAGGGATTCTGGAAAGGGAAAATAATATCTATGGTTTGATTCACTAATGTGAGGGAAGAGATCTCATGCTTATCTCTGCTGCCTTAGGCACAGCAGTACACTGCAAGTTGGAACAATGCCTGGGAAAATTTCACCCCCTTTGCCTTCACTAAGCAATGGATTACATGCTGCTGGCTTGTTCAGTTTCTCCTGTTGATGCTATTCTGGATATCTGTATTTAAGTAATTAAAACTGTTCCAGGGCCAGGGCAGGAGCTTGACTCTGTTTTAAGAAAGGGAAAACTATGTTTTTGAATGGTTTTAATCTCAGCTGCATCCCATGGCTGCACTTGCCGTAAGAAATACCAGGCTGTTCTCTGAATATTCAAACCTGATTTGGATATAGTTAATATGTTTGTATGGTCCCATGTTCCCAGAGACACAAACTGAAACAGGGAATGACACTTAAACATAAGAAAAAGCTTGGGGTTTGTTGTTTGTTTTTTTTACTGTGAGGGTGTACAAGTACTCAACAGATTGTGCAGAGATGTTTGACAGTGTGTGTCACTGAAAACATTCAGAACATTGGACTGAACATTGTACTGGGCAACCTGCTCTAGTTGACTCTGCGTTAGGTAGGGAGATGGGACTATGTGAACTCTGGAGGTACCTCAGCTGTTTTGTGACTGTGTATCCTGTGCCTACCTGCATGTTCTAGTTGGAGACTTCCCTGACTGCTGTGCACTTTGAAAATAAGCATCTTTCCCAGACCAGCTCTTTCCTTATGCAAATTCATCACTTGCTGTGGATGAAGAATAATTCTGTGTTTCCCCCTAAGCATACTCAAGTGAAGGTGATTGTTGACTTTCAGTCCTTTACAAATAAGCCTTAAAGAAGGAAGAGACAATTTAATGCCAGCCACAAACACTATTCCTCTAGGGCCATAAAACATTTATCAGCATTTAATTTGGAAAAGCAACAACAATAAAAAAAGGATATTTGCCATTGTGGCAGCTGTGAGGTTCAATCATTAGATGAGTAATCTGATGAAGTGAAGTGAGAATGGGCAAACCAAATAAACACCTATTGTGCAGACAAATTCCAGATGAACTGCTGCTGCTGCCAGTACTTGGAGATGCATGGAATTATTAAAAATATTTTAGTGGGACAGGTCATACCTCAACAACTTAAATCAATAACAGCACCAAAACCACTGCTGAGTCTAATTTGTAATGGAGGACTGGCTTATCTGACCTCAGCCCCCTCTAACAAGCATGCTGTCATTAACAGAGTACCTAATGAGAGATAAAAGCAATATTTCAAAGATCCTTAGAAACTGGTTTACAAATGAAAGCCTCATCATGTAAATTCACATAGTGGATACAAAAAATTACCAAACATCCTGTTTTCTCTGTTATGCCATTACATCCAGCCCTGTAGAAATTATGATGAGTGCATGTCCTGCTCCAGAACCAGGGAACAGAAGTAACATTGGGAACCTTGCTGTTCCTTTTGACCCAGTGTTCTGGATTTGGCTAAGGTAGAGTTAACTTTCTTCACTGTAGCTAGCATGAGGCTCTTTTGGATTTGTGCTGAAAACAGTGTTAATAGCATAGGGATGTTTTTGTTACTGCTGAGCAGTGCTTACACAGAGTCAAGGCCTTTTCTGCTCCTCACCCCACCAGTGGGGGTGCACAAGGAGTTGGGAGGGACACAGCCAGGACCCCAACTGACCCAAGGGATATTCCAGACCATATCACATCACACTGAGAGTACAAAACTGGGGAAGAAGAAGGAAAGGGGGGGGACATTCAGAGTGATGTCATTTGTCTTCCCAAGTCACCGTTATACATGATGGAGCCCTGCTTTCCTGGAGATGGCTGAATACCTGCCTGCTGATGGGAAGTGGTGAATGAATTCCTTGTTTTGCTTTGCTTGTGTTTGCAGCTTTTGCTTTACCCATTAAACTGTTCTTATCCCAACCTATGAGTTTTTTCACTTTTACCCTTTCAGTGCTCCCCCTCAATCCCACTGCAAGTACCTGTGTGGGGCTGAGCTGCCAGCTGGGGCTAAACCACGATATCCAGAAATGAAGTGAGATGAATGAGGGTTATATATCCCCATTATTTCTGAAGGTGTTGAGCTGCTCTGTGCATTAAAAAGGTTGAAGTGAAGTTTTGCTCAATCCCTGTCACAACCAAGTCAGATGCAAGAGCAATATAACACTTTTACCCCATTCAAACAGAAATATAGCAGAAAATCTACAAAAATAAGCTTTTTTACCTGTTTGGTGCTGGGGTTTTTTAGTTTTGCTTTGTTTCTTAATTTGAATTCCCTTACAGGAGTTACCTTAGTTTATAAAAACATTCTGTACAATTACAGAAGTTTATAAATTAAGCCCTGTTTCTTATTATTTTAACAACAGCTATAACATTATATTCCTCTTTACCTATTTTAGAATACTATGTAACATTACGTCTCTGATCACCTCTGTAAAATTCGGGGTACTTGCAAAGTTCATATAAGTGCTTACAATTTTTTAATGGCAATAATTTTCTAGTGGTGGAAACTGTACAAGGTGGAATCTTGTGGCAGAAGGTATGACTTTTCATCAGATGAAGATGTGGATTTATATTTTAATTTCCTCTTCCCTTTCCTTCCTTGTTTCACTTCCTTTCCTAAATGGGAGTCAAATAGTCAATTTGTATAGAAATATATATATGTGCAGCCTTTGGAAGACAGCAACTGAAGAGGATAAGGAGAAAGAATAAAAGACGAATAATTAAAGAAATTATATTTTTTAAAGTTTTGGTTTTTTTGGTTTTTTTGTAGCAAAACAGCAACATGAATCAGAATCGGGCTATGGATGTAAAAATGTAAATCTTCTATTTCCTGTTGACTGACTTAGAAAGACATTATGGTTTAGCAACCTACATGGTGGGGTTTTCTTTAGTTTGGGGAGAAATGGAAATGCCAGTGGAAAAAAATCTTGTATCAAACCCAAAGTGAAATAGCTACTTTTGGGGGGACAAAATACAAGTAAAATTGTTATTTTGTTTGGCATAGACTTTAACAGAAGCAAAAAGATCTCCTGTCATTTTGAGGTCATTTAACCTTTTTGGTTAAACTTGTTTCTTTTAAATTAGATCATTTCTAAAACAGATAATGCTGTTTGGAAGAAAACAATTCCAAAGCTTTATTTTACTATAACTGAAGGCAGCCCTTTCAACATTTTGGAAACCTTTACCTAGTTTTGCTGGTTTTCATGCTGTTATTTTGTGCATTTGGTTGTTTTCAGCCTAATTAATTCTAAAAAGCCTTTTCAACTTTTTTCTTTTTTTTTTTTTTTTTTTTTGATTTTTATTCTGGTTCTGAAGTTTTTGCCATTTTTAAAGAAAAGAACCAATTGTCTTATTTAATTATTACTCTCATTTCTGAAGTGTCTGACCTCTTCTGGTGAAATTGCTGTGAAATCCAGCTCATACATGTGTCTCAATAGAAGGTGGGTTTCTGAATTTGTTTTATTTTTAACAGGAAGCTGCAGCAAGGAACTTTGAAAGCTCGAAAGCAACCTTGTTTTCTTCTGTGGATGCAGGTACCAGACCTTAAGCCTCAGCCTAAACATATTCTTCTTCATGGTTCAGCATAGCTGAAAAACTTGCAACATTTAGAAGTCATTTTTTACTGAGGTAAATGTCAGGATTTATAATCCTGATTAGTTTTGTTTTCTTTTGTTTACATTTAATGATTATTAAAGAAGTCTTGAGCACCACAGAACCTGCATAGAATAATAAAAAAAACCTAATGAGTTGGGATTAAACTCCAGCCATATTTCAAAATTGTCACATCACCATAAGCTGTAATACACTTACCTCATTTCCCTGAGATGAGGGAAAGGCACTGATACTTCCCAGCATCATTCCCAACCTCACCTCCATTTTGCAATGTGGGTAGGCCAGGTGAGCCATCATGATCCCCTTAAAACCATGTATCCCACAGAACAGGTGATTTGGGTGGCCTTGTTGCCTCCAAGCTGTGTTCCACCTGGGAATGACAACTATTTTGCCTTTAAAAGGGCACAAAACCCTCCTGCCTCACAGCTCAATAAGGCAGATGAGGAGCTGCTGTAATTCTGGAAAGCCTGATTATGCCTTCAAAAAAATAGGTCAGGGAATGGAGAGTTTGGTGGTAGCTGAAGAAAGAAGGAGCCTTTCTTGTTTCCACTTATTGTAAGGTCTGTGGAACAGCTCAGTAGGGGCAATACAGAACTCTCATTCCCTTTTCCCTTTGTCTTTCCCTTCTTTTTCCCTTTCCCCTTTCCTTTCCTTTTTCTTCCCCTTCTCTTTCTGTCCCTTTCCTTTCCCCCTTCCTTTTCCCCTTCCTTTTTCCATCCTCCTTCTCCTTCCCTCTCACTTTTTCTTTTCATTATTTTCCAGACTGAACCCCCAACCAGGGATTACTGTGTTTTCTTAGCTGACATTTTGATCCTTTATTGTATTTCTATATATATATATATGATAAATACCCAGAGCACTCAAGGGGTGATAATACAGGAAATGGCAGGTCTAAATACATTCAAATATGATTCATGTTCAACGGCTTAGACCAGCAACAGCTCTAATGCTTTTCTGCTGTTAGGGATCTCTAAGGAAAATTCTCTATGCACACACCTGTAAAATGCAAGAGAGGCCTAAGAGAGCAACATCATACAAAAGTTATTGTATGAAAAAAAACCCTACTCCTGAAGCACACATTTGTATGGCAAATATTTATTAACTGCTTCCTGAACAAATTCACAGGACTTTCAAGGTCTCAGGACCTTATAATTTTCTATTATGTTCCCCTTTTCACTTTTAGCTCAACTTGACAGAGGCCTGTTTGACACAGACAAGTTTAGGAATAACCAGGAAAATCATCACTGAGAGCTTTTGCTCTTTTTCAGATACTGCCTGTGTATTGTGGTGCTCGGATTGCTGAAAAAAAACCAACCTACTAGGAAACGAGTTCTTTGAGATAGGTTTCAGTCATCTCCTCCGCAGGTTAACCTGGACACTACCTGGGCACAGATGTGGCACCACCATGTATTTGAGAATTCTGGAGCACATTAAATCTTTACTGAATAGATAGATAGACAGATAGATAGATAGATAGATAGATAGATAAATAGCCCATGATGGGCTGAATGAACTCAACAAACTTTTATAGGGATGACCCATGGACTAAGGAATTATATCTGTGTGTATCTATATATATAGAGAGATATATGAATAGGTAGAAAAAGTGATGGTATATTGGAAAGTATGGGACCTGAGCATGATGTAAATGTTATGGAATAAGGGGTGGACACTGTCCTAATTTCAGCTGGGATAGAGTAGTAGCTGGTGCAGTGCTGTGCTTTGGCTTCAGTCTGAGAACAATGCTGGTAACACGCGAATGTTTTAGCTGTTGCTCAGTAGCACTTACCCTGATCAAGGACTTTTTCAGTCTTATGCTCTGCCAGTGAGGAGGGGCACAAGAAGCCAGGAGGAAGCAGAGACAGGACGCTTGACCCAAACTAGCCAAAGGGGTATTCCATACCACAGCACGTCATGCCCACTATATAAACTTAGGGGAGTCACCCGGCAGGGACCAATCACTGCTCAGGTTAGGCTGGGTATTGGTCATTGGGTGGTGAGCAATTGTATTGTGCATCACTTGTGTTTTCTGAGCTTTCATTTCTCTTGTTTTGTTGTTCCCTACTATTATCATCAGTATTGTTATTGTTGGTATTATTTCTATTATCACTATATTGTACTTTATTTTAGTTATTAAACTGTTCTTATCTCAATCCATGGGGTTTACATTCTTTGGATTCTCCTCCTCATCCTACCTGGGGGGTGGGTGAAGGGGGAGGTGAGTGAGTGGCTGAGTGGTCCTGAGTTACCAGATGGGTCTAAACCACAACATTAGAATATCTTTCGTGACCCCGTCTATTTCTCTGGGGTTCAGGTTATCCATAGATCTTAGTTTTGGCTGTTTGTGAATGTGGATACCTGAGGAAACTGAAGCTGTCCAAAACAGAACTAAATTAAACCCAAACATTGTAAAAATCCCACAACAATTCATCTGTCTTTCCACTATCAAGTATTTGGTAGGATTCATAGCAGAAGTGAATCTTAAGGTGTAACTCGAAGGCGAGTATCTAACAACCCAAGAATTGGGCACTATTGTAAGAAAGATCCCATACATATGTTTGAAACAAGATCATGCTAGTTTTTCAAGGCCAGTAGGTAAGTGTTCATGACAATTCATCTTTAAGGTGCTTTGATGAAATGTTTCCCAAGGTTTGCCTTTCAAAATCCAGTGAATTATTCATGAACACTACAGGTTTGATTTCATCTCTACGAAAAATTCATGACCTCTTTATTCACTTCATTGCTACTGTCAGGCTTCTCAGGGCTCAACAACTGTTTTAATAAAATGTCATTCCAACTACTGTGCATCATGGAATGTGAACTTTTCTGGAGCTAAGAAATGAACCAAATCACATTCTCATTTTTCCAGTATTATTGGATATTACACAAATTAAACTAGAGCTGTCAGTGTATCAGTATTAAAGGTCATGTATAATTTTGCCACAATCTCTGAGCCAATTGCTAAAGGAAAACAAAACACAAATGCTTGAAGTTTACCATATAAGTAAGACTTTAATTCTCTCTGTTTCAGAAGGAGTCATAGTGCATTAATTATAGGAAGAAAAGATTTATCAATGTCTATTGCAAGATGTGAACTAATGCATAGTTAGACAGAACTGTGCCTTATTTAATGAAAACTCTCTCCCTTTAATGACTGGTTTATGAAATGGATAAACATAAAGATAACCAGAAAATATGTGCTTTTGAATGTATGGCTGTGCTTTCTTATTTGAACATGATTTACTTGTCCTGATTGCCTAAGAGAACCATCACAGTGTGGTGAAAAGAAAGGGAGAGAAGAGGTTATTTAGGAGGAGTATTATTTCAGCCTTAACTTGCTAATATTCAGAATGTGTGCGAGTCCATTTCCCCTCTATCCTCTCTGCCTCTGCATCATTCTCACAAATTGTCCTCATTCTCAGTAACTAAAACTGGTGATTAAACAGCAATCCTCTAGTAACTGCTGAAACTTAAACCTCCTCATTTGCATGAGAACGAAACACAGAAAATTGAAGTAATCACATTCTCAATTCTACTCACTAGTGCAGGTTTGTGTTTTGCTGGTTTGGGTTTTTTGTTTGGTTTTTTTGCTTTGGTTTGGTTTTTTGGGTTCCTTTTTATAATTATATAAATCAAATCAGAAAGGGAAAAGGGTGAGAGCTTTAATTTTCTTCTGTAACAGCTTAGCAAATTCAGATTCCAGTTGGGAAGTGATAAGGGTTTCCTGTATGGGTACCCTGCTGTAAGCGGAACAAACAATTGTTAGACACAGAGACCTGTGAGACAACGAATCCACATAATGCTCTGGAGAGGGTGTATGGAGATAAAGATACAGTTTTATGCCCTGTGAAAAAATATTGTTTCAAAAGATCTTATTTCCAGACAGGATCACTTCTGCAGAGCATCAAGATTAGAAAGATGCCTCAGGCACCAAAACAGATGTGGGCTTTGAGTTTATGCTTTTAATTTGCGAACATATAGTATTCATACGACTTTGCTACCCACTGTAGTTTGTTATTGTTCAGATGCTATCATTAAAACAGTTCACACTGCTAGCCTGAAGCTCCAGCCTGCCAGCACTTAAATAGCCAGTACATAAAAAGATGCAACTTTCTTGGCTAACAGGAGTATTTGAACTCTAAATCTAAAATTATGAGCTCCCCACACCTTTGGGTGAATTGTGGCCATCACGACACATAACCTTTGAAGATCAGGATCTGTTGGACCTGTAGTTTATGTGAAATAAGTTGTGTTTCAGGTGTTTGTGCTCATACAACAATTGAGACACTGTGTGACATTTTGTCCTTGAGTTCCCAGTTTCAGAAATCATAACTGTTCATTTACTCTTCTTCAGCTAAATTAGTAATAGTCTTTCTAGTCAACTGTAATCAATTATCCATGGATGATAAACTTTGGATTAAAAAAGAAGAGTATTTTAAATGTTATTTTTAAATGAACTGCATAAATAATGTGCTAATAGCAGAAATCAGGCTTGAAGAGATAATAACATATTGCATAGACAGAGAGGAACCAAAGGGCCTGACCCACGAAAGTATCTGGATTACTCAAAACCACTTAGTAGCTGTGTCATTTAGATGTACCTTCAGCCCCACCTGAGGACAGCTATTTTTGCCAGTGCTTTCACACTGGGTGCTTTCAACACTTTTCTACATGAAATAAAGTACTGATGAGCTAACACTGCTTAAAGAACCCATTCCAGTGCATCTTTCAAATGCATAGCTGCTGAATCAGACATCATAAATTCAAAGAGAAAGATAATATTTTCTTTTAATCTCTATTCTTGACATTGTTTTTATCTAACAGTTTAATGGCTTGCTACAGACTTCTTGTGCAGTGAAACATCGTTTTCTCTGATACTTTCCCGGTTTATGTCCATGTATATTTTACTGGGGTTTAACTTCATTTTCCTAATGCAGCTAGCACCATTCACTGGAACATGTGAACACAATTTCTCACGAGTCTAGTAATTCTGGGTGCATAAGGAAGCATCCAAAATCAGCTGGGGACTGCATAAAATTTCTCTGCTTGGCCAGTTTTTATTAACAACTGATAAGCCAGCATTGTCTGCTGTTCCCTTTAACTTGGAGTGATAGTTTTGCCATAAGCAGTGTGCCATAAGCATACCTTTGCCCCACCATTAGCATAGTGTTTGTATTAATATTAGGAAATACTGTAGAAAAGTTTCTCTCATTAGGTCTCATGCTGCCTGCTGGCTTTGAGAGCTCTGAGGCATCCCTTGACAGCAGTAGGATGCTCAAGTTGAACAGTAGAAGTCAATTCTGAGTCATTCAAGGCTGCCTAACTCTCTTTTAAAACCTGTTTGCTGTAACTAGTTGGTGTGAATAAGCAGAGTTCAGTAAGACTGCACTGATTTGCGTCATCTGAGGACATTTAGCTCCTGCGTTACACTCAACTGAACTTTAAAAAAACAAAAGCGACAGGCAAACTTGTAGGGTTTGGGTCTTTTTGGTTGATTTTTGTTGGATTTGTTTGTTTCTGTTATCCACTACAACTGTTAAAATGACTGTAGCTTCAGGAACTCAACATTAAGTATTCACATGCTAGAGAAATAGCCATCCGTAGTCAATGATACATGAAACCTCCTGGAGTTTTAGGATGATAGATTACTGCATAAAGTATACCAGAGATCAAGGAGTGGACAGTGTATGCAAAATCATGCCAGCTACTGAAATTAAGTGGCATTTTCTCTTGTCAACTTGGGCATAATAAAAGGTCTTCAGGAAAGACATTTGATAATTGACAATAAGATTTTATATGTTGTGTATAGCGTGTGTATTGGATGACCTTCATCTGATGTTCTATTAAAAGATCAAAGTCTTTATCTTCTTCAGTAAGCAAAGGTGATACATGAAATCTCATTTTGTACTGAGATGCCACCTGCCTCAGAAGAGGCATCCTCTGTGCTGCTCCTTGGAGATCAGACTTGTCCTTTCTTTTCTAGTTTTAAAGACTACAAAGGACATTGGATAATAACAGGAGGATTTAGCATCCAATGAGGAATTTCCCTTTTCTCAGTTACAAATGACAGGCCTTAGGAAAACTGATATTTTGGTGTAATTCTGATTTAAATTATGGACAAATTAGCAGGGCAGATATTGTAAACAATGGCACTTGTCACAGGGTGGGGAATACAAGTTCTGAATGCACCTTCAAAATTTCAGTAACACAACTTTTAATTCCCTCTGACTAAAGGGCAGTGGAGTCATTGCAGAGTTGGAAAATAGCACACGGATTTGCATATACTGTAAGTACAACTGTCTCCTTGAGACACAGAGTACAGAGTTTTACACATAAGCATACAGGCGCATGTGCACATAAACATGTTCCCTCTGAGGGATGTAATTCCCTGTTTCTCTGGTGTATTACCGTCCACTGTTAGGGTCAGCAATCTGTGGTGGATCTGAAAAGCAATCTCCACTGGGCCTTGTGCGGATTGGGTGTCTGGCAGGAGCATCTCTATACTGTCCTGATTGATAGTCTCAGATGCTGCTCTCTTGAAGATACAATGCGGCATTGATGCTTTCTTGTTCTATCTGGTCTCCGTCACTGCAGCCATCTCTGTCCCTTACCTTTAAGCTTTCCCTGGACCAGCTTGATGGTTCTAATTGGGATTAATGTGATTTATGTGCAGCCTTTTTTTCTAGGCAGATGTTTTTCTACATTTTAGGTTAAACAAAAGACAATTTTGTGTAAAATATAAGCATACTGTATTGTTAAGCAGCTTATCATTCTGATTACAAGAGGTAATGGGTTCAAACTTAAACAGGGAAGTTCAGGTTAGATATAAGGAAGAAGTTCTTTGCTGTGAGGGTGCTAAGGCACTGGAACAGGTTGCCCAAACAAGTGGTAAATGCTCCATCCCGGGCAGTGTTCAAGGCCAGGCTGGATAGGGCCTTGGGCAACACAGTCTAGTGTGAGGTGTCCCTGCCCATGGCAGGGGAGTTGGAACTAGATGATCTTAAAGTCCTTTCCAACCCAAACCATTCTATGATTCTATGATTGTATGATAGAGGGCATGAAGGCTTCTCTACTGCACTTAGATTAAGCTTAGTTCAACCCATGACACTTTACCAGTTGGTAGTGGCTAGGAATCCAGCTTGTAATATTCCATTACATTCCCCTTGATACTCACAAAGCCTCACGATCTAGTTGGCAAGATATGATACAGGAATAGAGGAAAATCAGTGTGTTTATTCTACACCTCCTGTTCTGACTATATCTAATTTTGCTTTGCTATGGGTTTGGCTTTTTTAGGGAGTGGGTGGGGTTGTGGGTTTTTGTTTGTTTGTTTTCAAAGGATACAAAACATCAGGTTGACATTACATAGATTAAGGGAAATGATGTGTTTGTCTACTGTTGAACCTGTGATGACAGAAGACTCTGAGAACAGAAGAGTTGAAAATACATAAAAATTAAAAAAGAACAATGACCATGAGTCATTGTAAAGTTCTGAAAACCAGCTTAAATCTCCTCGTGCCTACAGCTTAGAATTAGGAACAAACATGTATTTTTGCTGCAGTCCATCGGTGTACTTATTAATGGGCTGGTATTACACTAGCCCTGGTTTGGCTGGTTAGCTACTAACTGAAAGGTCTGGCTGCACAAAATGTGTAGTTAATTTAAGCAGTTTCCACCAATTTGATGAAGCAGTTCTAGGTACCCAGTGTGGCGATTCTAACATCTGTCATGGCACGGAAATGCTGGTTTAAGAAGCCTTTTCAGTTTATCCTATTTGACACGGAGCATGTCCTCTTTTTGACCCCTAGCCACACACAAAGACTTGGTTTATTTCTAGAGCAATACACATGTCACGACCCTCTGACAATCACAGCTTTCATCAAGTCTGAAGGATGCAGAAGAAAGTGCATCAGAGGAACTCACTAACCTGAGGTTAAAAAAATTCCTGTACCATCTCTGTGAAACTTTTGATGGCAGAAGCCTTGTATTTGAGCAGCAGCCCTGATGATACACAGACATTACTCGGGGGAAAACACTGTTATATTTGCATGAAGGTCTAAAAATTATGTGGTACCAAATAACTGCATATTAATTTACAAATTAATCTGATTTTCCACATGCAGTGGCTAAGTAGAAGTTCTGCTGTGAGACCAGCCATGTGGGACAATGATAGGACAGCTATTATTATTGTAAAGAGAAGAGATATATTAATAACTAATTTGAAGAACATGAGAAAACATGAAAAATAGGAAAAACTTCTTTGCTCTTCAAGTTGTTGTTTCTAAGTGACCAATTGGTACTTCAGGACAAGGGGATTAGTAGTGCTTACTGTAGTGTTTACCAACAAGTTTCTTTTTAGTTCCATAAATCAGTTTGAGGTTTTTTAGTGTATTTTGGCAGTCTAGGTTTCTACATCCATGAAGCCTTTTTGAGGTACATTCAAGTAGCTGATAAAAGAAATATATATAATTTATGAAAATATTTACAGGTTTTTATCTTAACAATAGTGTTTTAGAAGGCAGGCATTGCGAGCAATTGTGTATGATTGTCAAGTACGATGACTGGCATTGCCCAGATAAGCTAGATTGTTTTATGATCCTTCAGGTGAGGTCTGTTCCTTTATGAATACCTGGTGCATTTGATATTGACTGATGCTGCTGAAGGCAGTTAATATATAGTACATTCCTCTTGAAAAGATTATGATTAAGTGTGAAGTTCTTAAAACATCTGAAAAGGAGCCTTTTGGTTTAAGGATCCCCGATCCCACTCTTGAAAATGAGTACAAAAATTTCCATTGCCTAAATATGTATAAGCATTTGATATTTTGTGTTGTCAAGCTCCTCTTAAGGCTGATATCTAGCCAAAATTACTCACATTTTGGGGGGAATTAGCTTGTTTAAATAACATCCTATCAGCTTGCATCTATCTTTTTCTGCATAGCCCACTGACCCACTTCAATACGCTTCATGTGTAACTCAGAATTTCAGCTTGAAAAACATTCACAGTAAGAAAAAGCCGGGCAGAAATCACAGTGATGAGATGTTTGGGCAAGGAGGGTTGAAGTACAGGAACCTAATTACTTTTCCATGAGAAAAGTTATTCTGGGATGTGTTCAACTCTAAAGAGTACTTGGGGTGAGGGATTTTACAGAAGCAAAGATGATAATTCTCCTGCTTCTCTGGAGCATTCTGCTAGAACTAAAATATTTCTATTTATAAGATCTGGAACCTCCACCCTGTTTCTACATTTAAATTTGCAAGAATTGAGGAGCAACATGACAAGACTTTTCAGCAATTGACATTCATTCAGTCAGTGTTACAGTATGGAATGGGAGGTATGGATTCCTGCAATCCAATTCACGGACATCCACCCCAAGGATCAAAAACCACCACTAAAAAACATTCTCAACTCTTGAATTTTGAATAGAAAGATGGTTACAAAACAACAAAACAAAATGCAAATTCTGATCTTTGGTGTATTCCCTTGTTTCTAATGCATACTTTAAAGGTGACAATGCAAAAAATATATTAAAAGATGAAAAAAATTGTTACAATACTGTGTATGTATGTGTTTAATAATGCTTCATTCCTAATACTAATACTTCAATTCTGACATGTAGAGATTGGTTAGAGCAAACTAAATCTTGTGTAGAAAAGTCAGGAAAATATGAGTAATAAGCATACTTCTTCATGAAGACTCAGGATTGACCTGTAAATCAAATCATGAAGCACCCTTCCTTTCTGCACCCCACGCAACTGCAACCTGATCAGGAAGCTGGATTAAAAGATATGGTTATGTAGTGTGGTCACATAAACTGCTGTCACAGGGAAAGGTGGTCCAAGAAAAGAATAACAAAGGAATAGAAATATCAGGACAAATCTCAGGACTTTACAGTATGTCAGGAAAGCAGGTCATGAGGGAAAAGAAGCATGTCCCATGCATATGAGCCAAAAATTAAGAGCCAAACCTAAAAATTAGAAAAATAATTTAAAAAATACTAAGGAAAATAGACAAAATAAGAGAAAATTAAGAGAAAGACACTGGATTTCAAAGACAAACATGAGAACACATTCCTGGTGTAAATTACTGGGAAGTAGGAATGCTTGTAAGTTAAGCAAATGCGTATGTGGTGGATCAAGGTCTTAGCAAATAGAAAGAGAGAGCTTGATGGAAAAGGGGAAGAAAAGTCAACAAAAGAGAAAGGAGCTCTGTGGAAAGGGAAAGACAGTAAAAACACAGGCTCGCACCAGCTGCCTAGCTACTGAGCACCCTGAGGACTGAACAGTGTTGCTCCTGCTGCCTCTTTACATTGCTTTCCGAGGTCATCCCTCACTTCTTTATATTAACAGCTGCAGAGGTGAAGCCTGAAGGTGTCAGTGGAGATATAAGGGAAGAAACAAGATGCAGGCAGCAGCAGCATCATTATTTCAATGCACTGACAAAGCAGGGGAGCAGGGCATCTGACATACCTGGTCATGTTGTCCCAAATTCTATCATTTTCTGACAAGAATTGGAACAAAATCCATCATATCTAGGGGCAAGATGGCTTACTTTGTGACATGCTGTTTTGCTTTACCTTAACCAAGCCCAGGTCTGGGAAGGAAATAAAGGAGAGGTCTCTCCTTGAGTTTACTGTTTCCAAAAAGACATTAGCAACTGTTACTGAAACAGCAATTACGCCTTGCGGTAGTGGGGTTTTGGTATCGTTTGGGTAGCCTTTTTTTAATCTGTCACTTAATTCTAACCTGTTAACTCATGGTTTTGGATTTACATAAATTGTTCAAGGAATATTGACAAAGGTTTTGATAGGCATTTTATTGCCAAACTAAGCTAATTAACACCTCTGTTAATGCTGAGTTATATTGCTGTTTAAAATGCTCTTCACTCCAAACTGTGACAGGTGAGGCTATTTTTTATATTCTCTTGTTCGTGTAAAGATGCACACACAACTGAGTTCCCTCTCTTGGATTCTGACAGATAATGAAAACAGAACATGGAATAAAAATAGAGGAAGAAAAAGGTTAAGAAAAGATAATCCTGGATGTAAAAAGAAATCCAAAGATCTGCCACAAAAGGCAGATTTTGTTGAGTGTTTTTGGTGTTCATTTGGTGTAAGTAATGATAGCATATTTAAGGTGCTAGACCAGGAGTAGGAAGTCTTGGTTTCATACGTCTGCAGCTCTACAGACCTTTTACATCATGGTTCAAGCCCTTGTCCTGTGCCTGTTTCTCCAGCTTTAAAAGGGAGACAATGGTTCCCTTTCACTCAGACAAGCTGATGAATAGGATTATTCTCTTAACAGTGCACACTGTTAAGGGAGCCTGATGGCTGAAAACAAGATGCTGCCACTTGTTAACCGGACCTCTGCATGCAGTGCTCTGATATCAAGTTTAATTACATCAGGCAAATTATCTTATTTTAAAAGATAATTTTCATAAACATAAAAGCATTCATTGGTACATGCTCTTTAAGCAAAAATGATCCTCTCCACCTTGTGAAATTAGCTGAGAATGAATTTCTGAGCTCAGCTTACACAGAGCTATGCAGATGCATCTGTCAAGAGTATCACACCCTAAAAGCCTACCAGTCTTTGCATTTAAAAAAGGGAAATGGCTTCACATGGAAGATTCCCGTTATGCATGCAATGACTCCTGATGGCAAGTGTTCTTCACCCAAATTAGGATTGTGTACAAGAAGGCTTGTCTATACTTGATAATAAATTTAATTTAACCTGGACATGCATTCACTGTGACCTCCTCTTAAGTGATTTACTAAACACAACATCGGAGAGTTGTTTTGTTCTTAAGACTGAAAGAATTATTCAGCCCAAGGGAATAGTCCAGTGAATGGATTAATATTCTGTCAGGTCACAGGCTGTTTACATCATGGCTGAGGCTAAACCCAGCTAAAGCAGGAATGGTCAAAAATCAATCTTTTGTAAAGGTTATAAAAGCCAGAAGCTTAGTAATTGTATCCACAGTTATTCAGGAAGTATACAAAAGTATTTTTTTCTGCATAAATCTAACATAAATCAGCACAGGATTAAATGCCACTGTCAGTTCTCGGGAAGAATGGAAAAAGTATTTTATGAAATAACAGCGCCTTTGCTTAAACTGCAGAAGAAAAAGTCCTTTCAAAAGATGGGAATGGGGTTGTACACAAGATGCATATGTAAAAGGAGGACAGGACTATCAGCTACTGCATGCCAATGTTGCTCCAACGTTGTCTATCATGGTTATCATATTTCAAGGGCAAGGATGAAAGCAAAGAAAGGACACTTCTCTCAGTCACCAAGGCAAATTAAACCCAAGATGAAAATAATGATTCTTTAATGATCAACTATAGGTATGATATTATGATATTATGATATCATGATATCATGATATCATTACAGTTTTTTGAATATATAGTTTTTAATAATTATTTGCATGTCTCCATACTATTCCCGGGGATCAAAGTGAACTCAGACTCCCCAAAAGTAAAAATGGGGGGGAAAAAAAGGCCCATGCCTCACAGTTTTAAAATATTGTGAGTCTTGTAAAATAAAGTCACTGTTAATAGAAAAATGGGATAACAGTTTGCTTCTAAGAGCTACCTCACCAATTAAGACTCGGCCATGTACAAAGGAAACTGAATAGGCAATGATCCATAGATCAGGGCAGGTTCGTGAATAAATCCAGAGCTTTTTTAGCATGTGTGTGCCAGCAAAAATTTAATCTCAGTCTGATTCATTTACCAAAGCATAACGGTTGTCAACAAAGGTAAGAATGCATTAACACACGTAGGATAAAGTGGTTTTATTAAACTTCTTCTCTTTCTGGTTTTTCTATTGCCAAAATTGTTAGCTATTATATTCCTCACAAAATTCAATACTCTAAATAAGACAGACTTTTTACAGTCTCTCATCTTTTGAATCATCTTATGAGCTTCAAAATCTTATGATTTCCAAAACTTGGCACTGAATTATCTGAACTCCCAAGGCTCTGACTACTTTCTTTCTAGTGTCCTGCCGTGACCTTGTGTACTCACTGGCCTCATAAAAATGAGGCCATTGATGCTTATTGTCCACAGTGGTGCTGAAGTCTCCTATCTTCTAGGATTTGGTGACCTTATGTAGGTTCTTCAGTATCTCTTTTTTAACATGGTTTTTTTTTCACTTGTTTTCTGATATAGCTTGTTTGTTACCATAACAGGATTGTAGGTGTAGGATTCTCTGCCTCTGCTTACATTTATGTCTAGACAGCCTTTAATGAGCAGATTGAACACTACTAAACTTCTAATTCAAAATACAATTATTCCATTCTTGCCACTGTATACCATGTGTTTTTCACTGATAAAGACTTCAACTTTCGTGAGCACACCTAGCTACCTGATTTGGGACTTCAGCCACTAAAGTCTACCCAGTATCCCAGTCACAGTCCCATACACTTGCTTGCTAGGCCTGCTTGGGTCTTTTCATCTGTGCAGATAACAGCTTTCTAAGACCAGCTGGACCCAGAGCCAGGTAGAAGATCCTAGATTGCCGTTCCTTTCACCCTCTCTTTAAACATTGGACAAGTAATCTCTTTCGATTTGTTTTTCTATTTTATTCATTGGAGATAATCACATCGGATGTATATATACTTAGGGAGCAGCAAAGAATCTTCTACTTCTCCAGTCTTTGGGATAAGTTTTTACCCCTGTCTGGAGCAATGTCTAAACAAAGCTTACATTAAAGATTGTGATTTTATCATGAGATGCTCAGGCTGGGAACATTAAATATAATTAAGCTTCATTACTGAGAAATCTTTTGGTCACAGCTTGGATCCAAGACTCAAGTGCAACTAGTGCTTTTACATGTAAGGGAATGAAAGCTTGAAAAAAACCCCACTGCAGACTTGCTCAGAAATTACTTGCTTTTTGCATGATGCTGTGTGGGAAAGGAAAACAAATCCTTCCGTGAAAAAACCATAAAAATTTTCTTATCCGAAATTGAATGAGTGAGATAAATTTTCAAATTGTTTGAGAAAATGAAGTGTAAAATATCTCTTTGGCTTTGGGAACAAGTAAGGCAGGTTCAAAGTGCAAACAGAAAGGTCTTCTAGGATCTGACAGCTTCCAACTTGAAACTTGGATTATTATTTCAGCTAGCTGGATTTCAGGGCACTTCATATATTCTCCTGGGAGAAGGTGAAAGAACTGGAGGAGGATAAATAGTTTTATCATTTATTTAAGCTGAAGGTTGTCCCCATGAGGTCCTAATCTTATTCACTTGTCATCATCCATCAATTTGTGATGCAAGAAGGAAAGCTGTGGGTGTAGGCTTTTAAATCACTGAGTATTATGTGTCTGGGAGCAGCTTTGGTTCTATAGGAAAGTACTGTAACCTCTTCAATTGACAGCACTAGCTATACAAGAAATGTGAAATCCTCTTTCAAGCCTGTCTCCTTTAATTATAATCTTCTGAAGGTTTTGCAGATAATAGTTCCCATTTTTTTTTATGGTAAATCTTTGAGTACAATAAAGTTGTGTTGGATTTCCAAAGCCCAAGACAAATAAAGCTTCCGGTCTCCCTCCAAGAAGCTTTGCCTCTTAACAGAAACATTTTCAAATACCGTGTTGCTATTACATACATTGTTATATAGACTGCCACTGTTGACTTGAAGAGGTGGGGGGAATACAGCTCCTACACATCCCAAGATACTGATTGTTAAGAAATCAATAACAGTAAAGCTGCATTTTTGTGTCATTATTTTTTTGCTTTGAGTTGCTTTACCACTTTTTGTAACAGCTCCAAGACTCTCTGGACAACAGCTGAAGAGTAGCTTCCTGAGTTCCTTGTCATAAGCTAGCCTTTAAAAACATAAAAACGTGAAAGAGCTGTTTCAGATCAGGAGTCTGCCTAGACCAAGTTCCTTTTCATAACTGGGCATAAGGAGGCCCTGAGAAGAGAAAGAGGAGAGCCTGGAGTATTTCCTTAGCCTTTGTCTATTTTGTGGTCAGGGCATTTCCTGAGCCTAATGGAGAATACCAATGCTCAGAAAATTTATTTTCCTCAGCCTTTCCCTTCATGGTTCTGACTGACTTTCAGAGAAGTGGCTACATTACTTCAGTTGTGCTTAAATGCATACTTAGTGATGAGAATGTGATTAAGAAAGTGGTCTCCATTGATATACTTCCATAACCAGGAAGAATTTCACAGGGTTTTGCCAGCCATGACTGGCATCTAAGTTGGACTCCTCCTGAACCAGAGATTTCTATTCTGTTTTCAGGGCTGATTACCCAAATGTAGAATCATATAATGATTTTGGTTGGAAGGAACTTTAAAGGTCATCTTGTTTCTACCCCCCTGCCATGACTCTCTACTAGACCAGGTTGCTCAAAGCCCTGTTCAACCTGGCCTTGGTAACCTCTGATCTCTGCTGGACAGAGTGCAGGGTGGATTTCTGCAATTACAGATGTTGTTACGTTTGGAATACGAGATTTGAAGAACAGGATATTTTTTAGTGTTTTGGGTTTGGTTTCTTTTTTTCCTTCCTTTCCATTCTCTGTAAGCACGAAGAACAGGGGAGATGTAGCACACAACCAAGACATCTACCACCAGACTGGAAAAATAATCTGTCCCCTTTCTCTATAAAGAATCTCATTTCCATTTAGTACAGACTGACTGACTTCTTTTTCACTTAATTTTGATCATTAAAATGACACTCAGAATTTAGATTTTAAAAGATCTTACACATTGGGTAAAATTGTGACCTTTTAAACTTTTTAAATCTTTTAACAACTGCAACGATGCATACACATATATGACCAGTAAAAAGATTTTCTAATCAAGTGGTCAGAATTTACTGAAGATTCCAATCTATAAATGCTTAATTCTTTATTAAAATGTTTAGAATTCTAACAGAAGAGCTCAACCAGATTTGTGTAAATAAAACTTAAATTAAAACTTGCAACAACTTAAATTCAAAAGCAAACTTATTCCCATGCTTTGTTTTGGATTATCTCAACCAGATCTCTCCAAGGGAAAACTCAAATGCTGTGTAAGCTTTGGCTCCCTCCCCTTCCACAGTCCTCCCAACTGTCCTGTCAGGTTTTATATTCGCAAGCATCTCACATGCAGGGGAATGCAACTCATGGCTTCACATAGCGTTATAAAAATACTGGTGTGGTGATCTGCAGTCAACACATAGCATCTTTGAACTTGTTTTCTATTAAAACACACAAACGCAGAACAAACAAGCACTAAAACAAACCCACACAAAATGTAATATTTTTATCTGTGGAGCTAATGAGGCCTAAAGGAGACAGAAGGTCAAGGGCTGTACAGTACAGATGTAGTTAGTTGGCTCTAAAGAGAAATAACCCTGAACAATGTGGACATAAGGCCATGTCACTTGTTCTCGGAACCAGGGATCATTATCCATTTCCCATTCTCTTTAGTAATAAACAGTCAACAGAAGTTGTTTACAAGGTAAGGATATCTGAGTAAGTCACAGAAGCAGTCTGCATCCAGCTGTCTTGTATATGTCATAAGCATCTGGGTATCAGCAATAGCCCACAGGCTTGCCCAGAAATGCCATCCTGGGGCTAAAAGTGTACTTCTGACAATATCACCAACCTGTTCAATTTCACAGAAGAGTTTTGATTTTGAAGAAGCTTTAATTTCAAGAAGGAAATATTTGAAATGCATATTGGAAATTTATTGTTCAACTCTACATGAAAGTCACACTAAATTGGAAATACAATCTGCATCACTTTCCTAGGTGGTTTTTATTAATACTAAGTGAAGATCATTAGCTGCCACCTACTCACACCACTTTGAGAAAGAAAGAGGATGGTCAGGAGAATAATGTACACTAATAATGAAGTTAAAGAGACAGTATTGCGAGATCAGAGATAAAATAAACAGGTAGAGGACTGTGGAAAACCTATACTGGAGAAAAGGACTAGAGGTCTGTAGATAGTTGTGCTAGAAGAGCAATACGTTGCAAAGCTACAATAGCTGTGATCAGATTCAGGGGACTTCAGTTTTGTGCACAGCTCTGCTGCCACGTGGTCTTCATCAAATCTTGCCTTTTGTCTATTCCTCTTCTTAATTTTCACCCTTGGTTGTCACTTTTTATTTATATTGTAAGTTTCGAGGTTGGGAATCATTTCTCGGACTGTATTTGTATAGCACCTAGTTTTCCAGCTCCAGGTCAGGTTTCAGGCTTCTAGGCACTGTTCTGTATATACGAATTACATGTATCTGCATACTGATAACATGATTAGATGGATTTGGTGTGTAAATAACCTCCAGTTTAAGTCCATGGGTAGGATAACAACCACCCAGCTGCATTGCTCTAACAGGTTGTTTACTAATCCGAATTCGTTGGCAAGGTTCTCTCTGTAGTCACTACTTGAGGTGAAAACCTTCCACATAATAGTCACCAGCCATCTGTAACACACCTATTTTTAGACCAAATTAATTGCCTTCAGGAACTCTCTGTATATGTGATGGAACCAGAGTCTGATTCTGTGATCTTTATAGGGGAGGAAAACTAATCTCAACCTACATCTGGCATTAATTTATGTGTATAGTTTTATCACCATTAGATTGGTCTTTGGTAAAACAGTTTGATTTGTGGGTCTTGACATGATATGTTGGTGTGAACTAAATATTTCGCTGTAGCCATTCAGACTGTTTCCTATGTCGGCAGAGGATATTTTTTTTTGTTGGCAACTATATGGCAACTATTTTCCAGAAGATAGTATTTTCATAAATTTCTTGGATAACTTCTTTTACTTTGGCTTTTTGTTTCTCAGTGAGACATTTCCAACTCCCTGTTTTGTTTTAATACTGGCAAGCTGTCACACTTCCAGTCTAAAGTGGGTTTGGTTGGTTGGTTTTTTTTGAGGGTGTCTATATCGTTGATAAAGGCTGGGTGTTTGGGGGAAATTACTTGGTGATCAAGTAATTTTGCATTCTTCTGTACATTCATGCTTGTATTATAAAGATACTGCTTCAAAATACAGATACGGGCCATATCCTGTAGATATGTTTTAGTTTTGTAGATCTCAGTTTTTCCCATCATCCAAAAACATGCAGGCAGATAGACTTCCCTTCTTCCATTACAGCTGCAGAATTCACTCTTCTCACTGCAATATTAAGAGTTTAAAATGCTTGTTGCTTACTGGAGTGCAAATACAGATCCATTGTTACTTGCAGCAGTTTGAATTTTGCATGCCAGAATTATAAAAGACCCTCTAACAACTGAGTGATCTGAGATGGATTCAGTAGAAAGCCTCACAGAGATTTCATCTCTGTAACAATAATGCAGTGGAAGGGCCAACAACATAAGCATGGTAGCTAGAGGGTGGCTCTTAAAGTGATGCTTGCTGCATTTAAAATCGTGACCAGAGCTGCAGAGCCACAGCAAGGGTGAGGCAAGAGGGTACCCTTAGCTTATGATACTGCTACACACTGCCCAGGAAGGAAGATGCGGGACCAGAGCTGTCACAGTGTCTGTCAGGAGCTCAGGAAATCCATAGGTGATGGGTGGCTATAGCAATATACATCTTAGAAACCAACATAGCTCACTAGGAAGTCGTATCTGAACTCCTGTGTGCAGTTCTGGTGCCCTCAACATAAGAAAGACATGGAGGTGTTGGAGCGAGTCCAGAGGAGGCCACGAGGATGATCAGGGGCTGGAGCACCTCCCATATGAAGACAGGCTGAGAAAGGTGGGGCTGTTCAGCCTGGAGAAGGGAAGCTGTGAGGAGACCGCAGAGCAACTTCCAGTATCTGAAGGAGGCCTACAAGGATGCCGGAGAGGGACTCTTCATTAGGGACTGTAGTGATAGGACAAGGGGTGATGGGTTCAAACTGAAACAGGGGAAGTTCAGGTTAGATATAAGGAAGAAGTTCTTTGCTGTGAGGGTGGTGAGGCACTGGAATGGGTTGCCCAGAGAAGTGGCAAATGCTCCACCCCTGGCAGTGTTCAAGGCCAGGCTGGACAGAGCCTTGGCTGACATGGTCTAGTGTGAGGTGTCCCTGTCCATGGCAGGGGGGTTGGAACTAGATGATCTTAAGGTCCCAAGCCATTCTTTTATTCTATGATTCTAATCAGGAATTCACCAGTTGACATACTAATAGCAGTGCTGTGCAGAAAGCTCAGAACTTACACATGCTGCACAGCCTTGCTGGGTCCTCCAGGAAGCAGCTAGCCTGCACCATATTGTCAGAACACTGCCGACATTAACAAGCTCAAAGCCAGGCTGGGAATGTCCTGCTCTGCTGTTGCCCCTTTGTGATCTGCATTCACACGTCCCCATGGTGTCATCATGTCTCTTTGCATTGACAGAGCACAGGTTCCACTTCACCTCATTTCCTTCTTCTCTCCCTCAGCAGCGTGCAGAAAAGCAGCTGGTTGGAGAGCTGGTTATGCTGCTTGACACCAGCTCAGAGCTCTCTTATGACACAGAGAATTACAGACCTTTCATTAGGTCTCTGAGCAATGTAAAGTGGCAGGAAGAGACGGAGGGATTCTGGCATCTGGCTGCACACTCTGCCTTCATGTTAAAAAGCTTGAGCTGGAACAGCCACTGAACACAAGATTGAGCAGGACAACCTCTCTAGGGTGTTAGGGCTATATGAGCTTGGGACAAAACTATGGAGAAGAGCCAGGCAGGAGTGTCATAAATAGGAAAAGAAGTAATTAAAGCAAAGACTTTGGGATTTTGATTAAAATGTTCTGTATGTCTGATGTGACACTCTCCATCCTGATCTGAGAGGCTCTTTACTCCCCTGTTGCCAAACTGATGAGTTGGTTTTATCCTTTCGACTTCACTTCATATCTCTCCCTCTACCTACCTCCCTCCCTCTCTCAGAAAACATCCCTTTGGAGAGGTCAGGAACAGGGAGTTTACCAGAGCTAAAATATAAAAAAAGGTGGGATGGGAAGTTAACAGGGCAAATCAGCCTCTCAGGGAACCTTTTTCTCTTGATGCCTGTACAGCTGGTAAGTGGGGGGGTGTTTCATTTCTTTATTCTGGGCATATTTAATATTCTTTCTGTAGACAGTTCAAAGTAGACATACCATTGCGTTACATGAAATGCACTGGCGGGGGATATTTTACCAAAGTAAGTTTTGCTCCCATCTTTTCTGTCCCTAACTCCTGCAGTGATTGAGACTCTCTTACCAGTTATCTACCAGCTTGATTTACTGTAATTTAGTTCTGCATTGCTTTTGATGGCTTAATTACTTTCTAATTATTTTTGGCTGTGGGAGGAAGCCAGGTGAAAGCAAAAGAATGAGCTGTTATAAATTATTTGTAATCTAGTAAAGTTACAGTTTCACTCCAAAATCAAGGTCGTCTTTGGTTTGGCGTTACATGGAGAGTGATAATCCAAACAGACAAGGGAGGAGGGAAAGTTGTATCATTATTAGCTCTGTTTGGACTGAAGAGTGATTAAAATGAATCCATTTACTGCCTGTCAAAAAGTAAGTCCCTTTCAGAAATAATATTCCAGTCCATCCTGCCAGCCCCAAAGAGACTCATACCCTCTGTACTTTCATTTACCTATAAATAATGGGTCCTGTGTTGCTGTTCAGCCTATTTCATTCATGAGTAACACGAACAACAAACAGATTGAGGAATCTCTCCAGTGCAACATCAAAAGTTAGCAGCCATGAGAAGAAATATATTCCAAATTTCCAGTTCTTTTCCAAACCCTGGTTTTGGTAGGTTTGGTTTCTCATATACGTTTTGTTTGTTTGGGGTTTTTTTCCCTTTCTTTCCCTCCCTCCCATGTATTAAATATGAAACTGAGCTACCAAACCTCAAGCCTTTCATGATGTTTGAAATTTCCTAGGGAATCACACCCATATCTGTTTCAGAGCAAGGATTTTCCTTCCAGGTTACGTTGATTCACACCAGGTACTCCCAAGACTTCCATGGTAGTTTGCAGTTCACTTTCATTAGACAATTCTTCCCCAACTTTCTTCCTCCTGTCCTCTCCATTCTCCAAAATTCCCTAGAAAAAATATCCTCCAGACTTTGTAACACAAGCTCTCCACATCTATGAAATGTTTAGCTTTCATGAAACAAAATCCAAGTGTAGCATTTCATCTACTAACAATTAGCTGCGATGTTGTGTAGCATTTCATACACATATATTCTGGCTTTATCATTGTATGAACATGTCCATCTGTATCTAGATAGATATACGAGATATGCATATATACAAACAGAAGGCTTGAAAATACGGATTCATCTGAAACAGCAAAACCATAAATCAACATAGGTTATGTTAGATATTAGAGTTAGTCCACACACATACACACAGATACTTTCTGATGAATAACAACATTGTGGTGCTTGGCTCATTCACATCAAAGAAGAGAAAAAAATGCATTTAAAAACCCAAAAAAAGTTAAAGCTTCAGGCATCAGGCTCTAGGCCAATGATACAGATTGCAAAAATACAAAGAGCTGCAGGCCAAGCACTGCTGTGTTTGCCAGCTTTGACATACTGGGTGACAGCGTAATATGTTTAGCCCTAATCTAACACATAACCCCATTGTAATTAAAATCTAGCACATTTTGAACAAGGTCACATTTAGTTTTATTGACCACTGTGAGGCTGGAAAAAAGATTTATGAAGATGGCTTGAAATGTCTCAAGTGCTGAAGCAAACAGATGTAAAACATTTCCCACTTGAAAACTGGCTAGGTAATTGTCCTTTTCTTTTGTGATTGCTATAGAAATCTCTCTTTGATGGCTGCAGTATACCAGTCAGAAAATCCTCTGTGCCATTATCACTAAGCTTAAGGTTTTTTAAATGTTAACTATAAAGAAAGGCTATAACAGTGTGTTAGATATTTTTTTCCCTTTTTTTGTCATATGTAGCTGAATTTTGTGGATATTCTAACAGCTTCAGGTCAGAAACACAAAACAATTTTTCTCGTGGTTTCTGATGTGATTCCTTCAAGTCCTTTACTAAACTGAGCATGGATATGAACAGGTTTTCTTTTTCCAGTCATAATGTAGCTGGACTGGTATACTGTGAGTTGGCTAGTATCGAGATGGAAATTGAGTACTACCCATGCTGGCTTTGTGCAAGACTAATATTTGGAAGCTACATTTATATTTGAATTAGTTTGAATTCTCATGTAAGAACAATACTTATGTTCCTCTTTCTAGGTGTGTAAGGCTTAAAGACACAAAGAAGCAACACTGACCATCTTTCTCACGAAATTTATTATTACATTTGGCTCTGAATTACGTTTGAGTACCCTGCCCTGTCTGGGTCTGCTTCAGCTGATAGAAATAATCAGATTATAATAATAGTTTGGTCACTCTTTCTTTTCCTATGGTTACATCCTCAGTAACAGAAGAGGAAGCAAAAAGAAGTAGCTAATTTTCTAGCAACTGTCCAGCTTCTTGAATAAATTAGTATTCTGATGATTAAGATTGTCAGCATATTTTGTTTTGGTGGGGGAAGTATTAACATTCAGTATAAATATACTAAAATGCAAAATACTCTTCAACCTAGTTCTTCAACCAAGTTTCTGTGACTTAAGGCAGTAAGAATGGATTGCAGTTTGAAATGGCATCACATAAATTTAGGTGTCTACATGTTAGTGTCTGTATTACGGGTATTACGGGTATTACGGGTATTACGGGTATCTTCTAAGTGTGCCTTATGAGTGTTTAAGCTTCCACTGCAAACAGTAGAGCTCTAAATGATTTCATCAGTGGATGTTAGACAACTAGTCAGTTTATCTTAAAGCAGACACCTCTCTTTAACCAGCAAAATATCCATGAATACTCCACTAGAGACTGTGGTTTGGACTGACTATTCCATTTCTGTTGCCTATGCCTAGATGTCTAGTATCATATTGATAAAGGCCAATATTCTGTTTGGCTTCCAGACCTGGGAGACGGTGACAACATCTGAACAAAAAGTTCTTCAGTAATCACAGTTATCTCACAAGAGTTGAGTTTTGTAAGCAAGCTCCCCATTTGCTGGCCATTAGGCAGCAAAAGAGGTCAAGGGAAGGAATGGAATATAGAATAGCAAAGTGATCTTCTGTGTTCCTCTAAGGCAAGCAGTTTTCACTTAGGTAGCTACCATGGCTCAGCTGCCATTAAGTAAATTTTAAAACAATAATATATAGTTACATGTCTGAGTTTACAGTGAACTTAAAAAGTTAAAATAATGCACAGATTAACACAATGGGTTTTTTTAGAAGAAAAACATGCAGATTTTGTCTATCTCAGCTTCAAAACTTGGTGTTGACACTCTCAGATTCAAAAGTGTACTACCACTGAGACGAAGTACTCGTAAAAAACATTATCTTCACTATTATGTTTACTCAGGAAATTAATTTAATGGAAGGAAATCTGAAATGGATCCAGTACCTTGACTGGTGGCCACAGCTATAGAATGGCTCCAAAGCAAAGCCCATATGGATGGTCTAATGATAATCACTGAAGATGAGGGATGCTGGATGGTTGCAGATGTGTTGTAATTCTGAAACCTGCTGGCAGAAAGGCAAGTGTAACCAGAATTAATGAAGCATTTTATACCGTAATTCCCAGTTTTATTTAACAGCAGATAAAACTGGGAAATTCTGCTAAGAGTGTTACGGGCTTTGTGAAAACAGTAACAGTCCAGCCACGTTATAGATCAAGTGGCAAAAGAGCAATCACATGCAAGACGGAAGACACCACAGAAAGCTAGACTAATAGCAGAGGGCTTGGAGACAAGCTGCTAGCTAAACTTTGGTTTGGGCTTCATTTAAATCTCCAGGCAGTATTACCTAGTTTAAGTGACTGCATTTCTTGGGCTAAACATTGAGGAATTATTTTGCTTTATAGAGATAACAGGCTTCTCTGGACGGCAATATACAATGCCCAAATTACGTCTTCCTAAGAAATGTTCCCGTAAGACTCTCTATTGACTACATTTTAACTGTGTAACCCCATAATGCAGTATTGTCATTGCCAGTAACAGGTTGTAAGCTTTGTAGTGGCCTCAGGACGGAGGCTTGTCAGCATTGCTCTGTCTGAACCTTTCTTGACCTGGTTGCAGCTTTGTTTTACTTGGTTTATTTGTGACAGCAATTTCTCTAATTAACTAGGTGTTTAATATTAATTTGATTTACTTTTGTTTATAATGAGTCAAAAAAACCCAGAGTTTTATACATAGATGGCAAAACCAAGGAGTTATTCTATGCAGAATGCATTAGCTATGACTAAGACGATGATGTGTAGAGAAATGCAGGCCTTGTAAAATAGCAGAGGCTATGAGAAATGGAGGGCATGCAATGGGTGATAAGGGATGGGGCAAAGACTTGGCACTGGAGACCTCACAGCTGTAAACAACTCACTATGGTCAGTTAAAGAAATGCAGACATGAAGCTGGACAAAACTGATTTTAAGGGTAACAAAGAGCATACAGAAGTAGTGTCTAACATACATGAAAGGCACTATGTATAGTAAATCCAGGTGTAACATTGAGCTGTAGATCAAGGGAGAGAGCAAAAGTATAAAATTGTGCTACAAAATATTAAAAATTACCCCAGGTGGATCCCAGAATGAAAAGAAACCATCAACATCACATTACCCCCAGCAAAAGATTGTGGGTGTTGACAAGTAGCCCTAGCACCCCCATCGACATTGCCAGAATGAAACCACTAACCCTGGGATCCAGAGGAGCAGTGGGAGGGTGGCCATAACCCCAGGAATAGTGGTAGAAATAAACTAGTGTGTGTATAACTGCGTCATTCCTCTTTGTGTAAATTACATCTGGACTGATAACAATTAGACTCTAAAGATTTCAGTTGTACTGAAAATAATTTCTTGTCTTTACATATGTGTAAAATGTGTTTCCTCTTTGTCCATAAGCAAGATATTTATCATAACAATGTGCAGGCTTGATAGAGTAAATATCCAAACTTGATGTAAATTTCATTACAATATTATCAAAACTGTCTAGGGATTGAAAAGACCATGATTTTTGATTGGATATTTATGAGTTTTTTTTCTTTTTGTGTGAAAAGTTGAAGGTTTAGATTTTTTTTCTATTCCATAATTAAATGAAATGAAATAAAAATCTTAAGAAGAAAGCTACAAACGTTTATAGAAATAAAAAAATCATTGTTTTGTAGTTAAACTCTATTCAGATATGGGAAAACATCATGCTATGGCTGATTTTTACATTTCATCCTGCTATTACTTCATAAGGGGCATTTATTTCTCTTTCTTTAGTTTTGCTTTTGGGGGTTATTTTTTATTCTATCTTTGAAATTAAGAATGTTTTCTCGAAGTCCTCAACTATGTTTAGTGCAGACAAATTATAAAATGTTTATTACTGTTCATTCCAGTGGATTATTGACTTATAGCCTGTGCTGATGTCATCTCAAACATGTTTGAGAGAAGCCTTAGAAGCAAGATGAAGAGTTGGATGCACATGGAGGCAGGTCTGTTGCACACAGGAACTCTCTCTAACAGAGTTCAAACATAATTGCAACTATTTTAGAGGGATCTTACCTTGATAATATCTTTTCATCACCCATCAGGAACTGAACAGAATATTTCAGACTTTGTTTTTTTTCATCAACATTGCATATACTTTGCCTGTTGAGCTCTATGTAAGTACCAAGGAATGGTTAGCAGATAGAAGGTTAAAACTGCACTAGTGTGAAAGGTGTTCTTGGGAAAGAAGTTAAAAAATTTTTAAAGATTTTCCATTAAAAGGATTTTGAGCATTTCATTAGCCATGGGTTAGTGCGAAGATCTTGGCAGCCTCGCACATATGAGTAAGTGAAAATTAAGAATCCAATTCATTCTACATTCAGACATTAACTGAAGTATTAAAATCATGAATCTGGCTGTTTCAGATTGTCTCACATGTCATCAGAGAAAGAAGTCTGCCTAAATTATTTTCAAAGCATACTTCTCTTTGCATTTACTGTAAGCAAGGTCTAAAATAACCAACAAAGACAGCTCCTTAAAATGCTAATGTTGGATGAAATTAATCCAGGTGTAAGATTGGCTATCAACTTAAGTTCTGGTAAATTAAAGCTATGAGGATATGAGCAGTGCTCAATATGGTGGATTACATGCTAAAGTCGTTACAGAGGTTGAAGCTTTAGTTTCATGTGCAAAATAAGTGAAAGTGTCACTTTCCAGGGCATAAATTCTAATACCACTGAACTCCATGCGTATTACAGGCTGATAAAATGAAGTTGTCTTCAATTTGAAAAGAATGTGCCTATCTCAGTGTGGTATTAACCTGCCTAACAGGCTCTGATCTTTCTGTACCCTGAGGTTAAATCTTCTTGTGATCTGTGCTGGTTCACATCTTACCTGTTTAGAGCACAGATAAATCTTGCAGATGACCCAGTATAAGACATAAATTTCTAAGTGTATTAAGAATGCTGGAAATCGTTTTTTTAATGCATGTTAAAGTGTATCCAAGTCCTTTATTTCTATCTCTAACACCCTCCCTTTACTAGTTGCAATAATATTTTCCTACATTTTGGGAAATGTACTAATATTTAGTATGTTTCACCCCCTTGGGGAACTAAACCAATAGAAGAGGAAAAAAAAAATATTAAATAACATGGGAATGGAACTTGCATTTGTCTGAAAAACTTTCATTAATCATTTCCCTCTGTTTTTAAAGATGTCATATATGTATCAAAAAAAGATTTATTGTAACTCAAATCACATAATCTGATTTCTTCATGACCTTACCACAGATAGTCTTACAAAGGGCTCTGGATATGTGAACAATGATGGATGGATGTATTCAGTAGTGCAGCTGAGACTTCCTAGACCAATGATTAATGCTGGGTTCAGCCTGTCCATTGTACGTCCTCTAATATGGCACTATGGCACTATGAGCACTATATTCTGAAGTCCAGGACCATGTTCTAAATATACAATCATAGCAGCACCTGGTATGATAGCACAGAAGGGAGTTGCTAGCTATAATTAATTACCATTTATTTTAATGGCGTTATGGTGTAGTTAAAACAATAGGAACGGATTAGTCCAGGACCTCATACTAAAACACTCTACTGACATGTTTTTTCAAGCCAACAGCCACCAATCATGAACAAAATTAGTATGCTAGATTGAAATGCTCCTGAGTTCTGAGAATTAATACCACCGAAGGTATATTTTTCTTGCTCCAACCTTTCCCCTTGATCTCTGGGACTTGGGATTCCTGCCAGTAAATTCCAAGACAAAGGTGGCATTTAGTACATCCACCTTTTCTATGTCCTGTGTAACCAGTTCCCCTGTCTTATTGAGCAGTGGACTCACATTTTCCCTCCTCTTCCTTTTCTCTCCTATGTACTTAGGGAAGCCCTTCACATTTTCTTTGAAATCCCTAATCAGAATCAATTTTGTTTGGGCTTTAGCTCTTCTAACTTCATCTCTGGATGCTTGTTCAATGTGTATTCCTCCCAGGCCACCCATTCTTGCTTCAACCCTCTGTGTGCTTCTTTTTTGTGTTTGAGTTTGGCTGGGATCCTTGGCCACTTTTCATAGAATTACAGAATCATAGAATGGTTTGGGATATTTAAAGCTCATCCAGTTCCAACACCCCTGCTATGGACAGGGACATCTCTGCTAGACCAGGTTGCTCAAAGCCCCATCCAACCTGGCTTTAACTCTTCCAGGGATGGGGCAGCCACAGCTTCTCTGGGCAACCTGTGCCAGGGCCTCACCATCCTCATCAAAAAACATTCTGTCCAATCTAAACCTACCTTTTTTCAACTTAAATCCGTCGCCCCATGCCCTGTCCCTAGAGTTCTTGGTCTTTCTTGGTCTTTCTTACAAGTTCTTTATATATACTGAAAGGCCACAATAGGGTCTTTCCAAGACTTCTCCAGGCTGAACAACCTGAGCCCTCTCAGCTGTTTGTCACAGGGTTGTTTGGCCCTCCTCTGGACTCGTTCAGACAGGTCCATGTCTTTCTTGCACTAAGTCCCCTGACTTATTTACTAGGATGGAGGTCTCTTGAACTTGGAGGATGTGATCCTTGAATATTAACCAGCTTTCCTGGGCGTCTCTTCCCTCTATGGCTTTATCCCATGGGATCCTTCTAGGCAGATCTTTGAAGAGGCCAAGTCTGCTATCCTGAAGTTCATGGTTACAAGCTTGCTGTGTGCCCTCCTCCCTGCCCTCAAGATCCTGAACTCCAACATCTCACAGTCAACTGCAGCCAAGGCTGCCTTTGATCTTCACACCCCCAGTGAGCCCCTACCGGTGGGTGAGTAGGATCTTGCCAATATCTTTAACATTTGCTCACAAACATGTCTAAACATGTAAAACCAAAAGCAATTTTACATTTTCTTCTTGATTTCTGATTCAGTGTTTAACAGCATCGGTCCTAGTTCTGATTACTGTGAAAGTCCCCTCCTAGTGATAAGTATTTTTTGGAATGTCGATTATCCATTTCTTAATCCAACTAACTTCTACATTTAACACTGAAGCTTTTTTTTTCTATTATTCTTAGTTTTTTTCTTATCTTCCTTTTTTATACTCCTGAATCATTTTCTTGTGCTCCCAGACTTCAGTGCTCCAGCAGCAAAAAGTGCAATCACTCTGATCTGCAGCTTGCTTACTCTATCCTGTTCTCGCACATTGATGGAAAAAGGATCATTAGAGTATAGAATAGTACCCTGCAGCTATCCAAAAGTCCCTCCAAAAAGCCAATTAATATTTCCTGAGTCTGTTTACTACACAAGAAAGGAAAGACTTAAGTAATATTTTGCCCTATTTCTCACAGAGGATTAAGTCACACAGAGCAAAAATGTAATGCACAAGTTTAGAACCATTGATTTTTTAACTCTGAGAAATTAAAAGCGCTACAAACTTCTGTTAATCTAGATCTCATTCAGGGTTACAAAGTCTTGCACAGAATATTGTAGTACAGTTAAATGTAGCTGAGCGGTTATTTAATCCTTATAGAGAAATATAGTAAAAGTAATAATAAGAAACACATTAAAATGTCTGCTTAAGCAGAAAATTATGTTTTCAGAAATGTATAGAAGGGATGAAAAAAGTTCAAGTTCCCCTTATTTTTTCACTAGCACCAAGCCACAGCTATTTTAGTGTAAAACCTTAGTAAGAAATATACAGGATAAGTATTAATGCTGAGTCTATGTATGACTTGGAGCAATTCCAGATTTCACCATATCATTGCTGACTCTGATCAGATTGGATTCATTTCTTTTTAGTGGTAAATTGTGATTACTAATAAAAGAAAGAAGAGGAGCAAAAGTTAGCTGTGTCCTTCTACTTAATTTTGTATCATCTACCATAGCGAGATCATGTTTTTGAAATATTTTCATGACAACATTAACTGGTAACTGCATTTTACAATAATCATTTGGCTGATGAATACACTTACCCTACTACTCTGCAATGATGCAGAAAAGACTATAGACAGAAACAGACATAAAAGTTAGAAAAGCAACTTCCTCGTAATCATGGTTTTCAGAATTCCCAGTAGCAATCTTAACTTCACCAAACTTGTTTCTTTGTTCTTTTTTTATATATTTGGGGGAATAGGCAGTGAAAATATGAGTAAGTAGTGAGGAAATGCTGACATCACTCAAGCAACAGTGCCTTAACACAACTCATCTCAACTGAAAGCTAGGAATAATTCCTCATGTAGACTGCCAGTAGAGTCAACACAGAGCAGGAAAGGTTGCTTGGAGGATAAAGTAATCCTCCATTTTTCTTCATATATGAAGGCTGGGTAGTGTCTTTACATTACAGAGATGTGCAGGCTATGGGAGAGCTCTTTCTACTCAGCTATCCTCTCATTCATTGTGCAAGTGACACAAAACCCAGGAGTCCTGGATGTAGTTTGTTATTGCTTCCTCCCTAATGCCATTTAGTACAAATGAAGACTCGCAGTACAAGAGAAATCAGTGCAGTTGACTGAGCCATGAGAAACCAATTTCATTAATAAATGTGAATATTCTGAAAACCTTTCTGCTTCATCTAGTTTAAAATGGGTCTGTTTTCCACAGTTGATCACATTTCCTACTGTATCCAAGCTGACAATCTTATAGGGTGTTTTTTGGCGTATGTTTTTGTTTGGTTTTGGCCAACATAGACATTTGCAAATACCATATTTTTCAAACAAATCTAACAATATTTTTGTTAAACACAAAATACTTGATACAGATTTCATCTTTCATCTAATGCAATTTTTAAAACATCATTAAAACTGCAGCAGAAAACATGGTAAAAAAGGGAAAATGACTGCCACTAGTACTCATCAAAATTATCAATTTTTGATAAAAAGCCTATTTTCTAACAAAACCTTTCTTGCAAGAAAAGTGATGTCTGTTTTCCCCATTATTGTGGCACAGCTATTTACTGCTCACTTTGTGTATTATAAATGATGAATTGCATTAAGCATAAAATAAAAAATGATATAAACAATTATCTAAACGTCCTTATGCTTTAGAAGAAGACATTGCTGTCTGCACTGGAATGCAATTATTTTTTTCCCTTTATCAAGTTTTAGTATTTTCTTTTAATTTTTCTAATGCTTTCTTAAAGAAAAGAAAAACACCTACACTGTCAGCTTTCCTGTTAATTGAGTAACCAAAAGTTTATTGTCATAACAGTTTCCTAATGTTGAAATTTTTAACTTAACAGCTTACATTATTACAGTCTGGTCTATACAAACACATCACTGTTTTACCTCCATCTGGGACTAGTGGGTTTTATTTCTGTAATTGTGGATTGTTGGGTTTCACCATTCATTGGATTAGGTAAATTTTCTTTATTTTTCATTGACACCCTCTTACACTCAATTTCCTTTACAATCCAAAGTATCTATTCCCAACCTGCTCTCTTCACACTGAGTCTGCCATTTGTGATTATTTCAAATAGAATTCAGTATTTTCCCATGTTTTAAAGTGCACAGATTCTGTTCTCAGTTCTACGTCACTTGAACAAAAGGAAACTCCACTAAATGTGCTAACCTATATAGAAATGACCCAATAGAAAGTAACTCTGTTTACAGGGTGTATTGACATCTTGCTTTTGCCCCAATTCTGTTTGAAGTTTGGATATGGCGTGGTCCTTTTGGAGTGTACTATTGTTAGCGGAGAGAATGAACACATAACCACTCTAAGGAGGTTATATGTGGTGCTTTATTTTGAGGCCCCGGGAACCAGGGGTACGCACCCAAATCTGGTTCCAAAGACCGTCACAACTCGCCCGCATTTTATCCTGTAAAGTATTACATATGCATCGCCTCTCCCAACATGCTGATACATATTCATGACTCATCCCCGCTTCGTATTATAATGAGTATAAAAATCATTTCCATATGTTCTGCGCTTGCATAGTGCCTCCTGGTGGTCGTGGGCAGGGGTCTCAGGATGAAGTAAGTAGTCTTCCTCAGATGAAGTAAGACGTCTTCCTCGCTATGTCCTTTTTACCTTTTAGGGTCCTGGATAAATCCCAACGATTGTGTTTGCGCCAGTATTCTTCTCTCTCTCCTTGACTGGTTCTTAGTATACAACTCTGTTTCTTAACACAATCAAAAGTTCTACTTGATAATCTTTAAAGTACTGTTCTTTCCAAACCACTACCTTATAGGGATATCGCTTGAATAGTCTCATAAATCTGTGTCCATATCCTAGGTACTAGGTCTCCCTGACCTAAAACACAAATCAACCAAATCAGTAAGGCTGGCTGCTATATATGTATGTATTAATTAAAACTTGATTAAACTTCTGTTAATCAAACGTTATGATTTCTAACACTATGATTCTATTAGAATTGAAGGGATTGATTGTAACCAAAACTATGTATATGTCATGGTTTAAGCTGAACCCAGGACAACGCGTATATATATATATAAAGACATATGTATATGTGTGTGTATATATATATTTTCCCCCCTTCTGTTTGCTTGATGTATCCTAGAGTTCTGCTACTACAACCACTCTCTGGCCTGCCATGTGAAGTGTATCTGAGAGCTAACGTAGTTTAAATGTGCATGTTATGGGGTAAAAGAAGTGCGAATAACACAGATCAGTAGTGGGGAGGGAGGGAATGAGAGGATCTGGTGGGAATGAATAGTGACCCTTGGATATTTGGTGCACAGAGGCCAAGGACGTCTGTGATGGTCAAGAGACCCTTTTTGTGTGTGTCTCAAAACAACTCAAAAGGCAGAAGGAACTGACAGCTCGTTATCGCTTGGGCAAACGGCCGGGGGCAGAGCAGGGATGTGCTGCACCGCGGTGCGGGATGGTTTCCTGCGGTGTCTGCCCTGGGGCCGCGAACATCAACTGCCCGGAGCCAGCGCTGCAGACACCCCGGCGCCTGTTCAGGGCACAGCGGGAACCGGGGCTGGGGCTCACCAGAGAGCCCTGGCAGCGCCCGGAACCTTCCAGAACCGCTCACGGCACATGCGCAGCTTATTTATTCCATGGGCATGAATGAGCCCATGGAATGGACTCATTCCATGGTGTGAATGAGTCTCCGCCTGTGGGAGGGGGCCAAGAGACCCCCGACCCTATAAATGACAATAGCGCTGGGCCATAGCATGCTTGCTGAGCGCAAGCATCACAAGGACAACAACTGGAAAGACCACAACCGCTGACCGAGAAAACGTCGCTGGGTCCAAGGGGTGGTGATTCTATTTCGTGGTTTTCTTTTCTACTTAGTATCTTAATAAGAACCTGCCACCTCCTGGCACAGTTTCAGGCAAGTTTACAATAGAATTAATCGTTGTTTCGTTTTCCAACCTCTGGAGGGCCTGAGGCTTCTCCCGAACAGCGCAGTGTGGTAAAAAATCAGCTTCCTCCACACCCGCCCGGGACGGGACAACCTCCTAGAGGTTGTTGAAAAGCGGTACGCTGAGAGACTGTGCTCTCGCGGTTGCAGCGGGCTTTGATCTTGACAAGAAGGTGCTAGGTGGTGGTAAGTGTTTTCCAAATGTTTCCGATTCAGTGAGCAATGAGAGAGGATGAGTTCTTTAAGGTCTTTGTTGTCATTTCTCTGATGAGCTGTTAAAGGCTCATCAGCAGGTTGATATTTTTTTGATAGACACACTGAGATTAGGTCCTGATTGAGATTTCTTTGCAAGCTTTAGAAAAAATCCTTCAATGTATTTGCTTATCTTTTCTCTTTATGCTGTTCCTGTGGTTTACTGGAATATCTTTTGAAGATCTGGGTTTATATGTGTGCCTCTTAACAGCTGAAACCAGAATATGTCTTGCTTGCAAATAATGCAGAAGGTTTTTCCAGTGCTGCAAAAAGTCAGAAACCATGTGGAAGTATAAACTACCCTAGTGGCTTTCATGGGCAATTACCAGGTGTTAGGGATAATGACATTTCCGATTAACTTGCTCATCAAAGCAAAGAAGGAAGGAAAAAGGTAGGCTTTACTGTAAATCGTGGCATGCACTTCCCAAGATGGAAGTCAGTTCTAGTCCAAAGACAAGTAGAATTTAGAAGACCAGTTTAACAGATGTGAATCTGTATATTGATTAGAATGGAGACAATAACCAAGCAAATACACATGGCATACGCTACCAATCCTAAGAAAAGCTGTAGTGGAGCAGAAGTTCAAATGGAGCAAGCTCAGCATAATATTAGAGGCAGTGGTATTTATACCAACTTGTTTACAACTTACAGCACTACAGAATTACCTAATCTCCATCTGCTTATCTCAGAGACAGAGGAACAGAAATAGCAGAGTCAGACATGCAAACCATTTATACTGGCATCCGTATGTCATTCTTGAAAAAGGAAGCATAAGAAGTGCAGAACACATCCTAGTGCTGCTACAGAGAAAACACACACACACCAAGAGGCCTGCTTATCACATCTTAAAATTAGGCTAAAAAAAGTACTGAAGGGTTTAACTGGGACTTGAATAAAATTGTCCAAGTATTGCGTTTCGCTACCAGCTATGGGCAGAATTGTAAGAAGAATCATAGGCAGAGGATGTAAAAACATATGTAAAACGATAGTATATATCAGCAGGGGAACAAAGACTGTTGAGGGAGCTATATCTTATAAAAGGAAATAAGTGAAGTATTAAAAACAAGCTGATATTGAGAAAGAAGTATGCTGATCTTATTTTCCTAATTGACACTCTACTCTTAAAAATTAGGAAATGTTTAACTACATGAAGGTAACCAAAAGGTATGTAAATTTCACTCATACAAGGTGTCTGCGCTGTGCTGTCAGTCATGGGACATTGCCTGGATATAAAAGCTATAATGCTTGTAAAAGAGATCCCAGGCTACCAGCATTGCTTTCATATGTGTGCAGTATCTTGGGTTTAGGACTTTCCTCATTTCAGTGAAGGTAAAAGTTTAATTATTAAAGCATGGCATTTTAGATCAACTCAAAAAACCCAAAACCCAAACTTACACCTCCAAAAAGGGTAGCAGTGAAACTTAATGTACTGAAGCTGCAAGCTTCTGGTACTAGCTGCTCCACACTCATCTCCTGCTACAACCTGAAGGCACAAGAAGTTCCTTGCTGCACCAGGTTGCTGAGATTTCCATGACCCGTAAAGTAAGATCCTCCCCAGAAGGACCTCAGTTTTCATAGGATGGAGCTGCAAGGTGTGTGGCATGCACTTCAGTCTGTGTAGGCTGCAGGAATGAGAGGTAGGACTCATCAATCACACCCGGCTTCCAGCACAGGCGCCTGTGTTTGAACTGGTAATATCTGCTGCCATTATCATCAGTAGAGATCTGATCAATTCAGTTAATGGAGTTTAGGATGCAATTCCTCTGAACAAATGTAGGCATCTGTTTAGGGTGAGATGAATCACACTTTAAATTGTGTTCTATGTACTACTAGAGCTTCCCTGACAGTAAAGGGAACCAAAAGCGACTTGCTGAAATGCACATTAGCACCCACACTTAGTCAGATGAATCCTGAAGAAGTCTGTATTATAAATGTTCCAAAAATGTGCCTAACCCAGCCTGTTAGGCCCAAGCAGATCACCAAATGGCTGCTCTCTTTTCATTGTGTAAAGACAGAGAAGACTTTCCTCTAATTCACACCTCTGCAGTGTGGTGGAAGAAGAGATGACACTTGAGACAAATTGGGAGAAATTAAACTTTGCAGCTTTCTACAAACAAACAGACCAGCTATATGAAAATCTGAGGTCAGGCCACTCTCAAAAGTAGCAACACATTTTGTTGTGACTTCTCCAGGGGGAATTTTCCACCCTTGGAATAGGGATAAATAATTTTTAAGAGTTTTGCCACACATATGCAGCTGGCTTTAGAAAATCAGGGTAGGATGATTTCCAACAGGTTAACTTTAGCTTGCATTAAACTGTTTATGCCCATGGAATAAATAAGCTGAAAATATTGCTATGTAATTACATTATGTAGGGAGCTCTGAGATGGCCCGATCCAAAGGTCTGAAGTGGCACATCATATCTGGCAAGTGGAGGGTCAAGCCCTTAGCTCATATACTTCAACACTCTATGCCATACAGCGTGGCAGATTTAAGCTGTTTTTGTGCTCCCATGACACTTGGGCTGATCCATACCCAATATCCCTTGAGGGTTGTGTAAACTGCATGACCTGATAACCTGGTAACAACTCTGAGTTCAGCTGAGCATATTGAAAAACTGTGATCACATTCCCTTTAGGCCACACCATCTTATTGGATATGTATACCAGAAGAATAATTTCATCTCTCTTTTCTTCCCCTCTGCCTCTTTTTCTTCTTAATTCATGAAGTGGTAAAAGAAATTGGAAGACGCTATTTTTTTAGCTGCCATGTTCACACTTCTTTAATGTGTCTATACTTTGAATGCTAGAAAGACTAGGGAAGTGAATACCAATAATTGTTATGTTCATTAAGGCTGAAATATTAAAAAAAAAAAAAAAAAATGAAGCTGAGCTATGGCTGGATATGCAGGGACATAAATATCACTCAGTGTTTAACCAGAGCTCGTGTTGTCTGGTGTAAAAATCCAATAAGCCTCCCTGTTTAAAGGCAAGTTATTTACAGTCTTTTTCCTCCCTTAGGGGGTACATTTACAAGCTCAATGCCAATAATTCTAGGCAGGAAACATTGCGATTACATCTGAAAATAGTGTTCAGCAACAGATGAATTAGCTGTCCCCTTTGCTGGCAGATAATTCTGTTTGTGTTCCCATTGCTATTGTTTTAGTTAAAAAGTAATTTTTTAACAGTTTGTCAGGGTTAAAATGAACACAATGTCAGGCAGATCCAGAATAACTTTGGATAGAAGGGATCTCTGGTGGATGTCATATCGTTCAACCTACATCTCAAACCTGGCCTAGCTTCAAAATTGGGTCTACAGGCATCCAAATACCAGAGCTTGAGGGCTTCCAAGCATCTGTCAAAGACTTGTAACTGTCATTGGGTTAAATTCCAGTTTAAGACTCATTTATATAAATTTCTGCTTGGTTTGGTATCTGGTCAGCCTTCATGAAAGAATGTGGAGAACTGATTGTAGGGAGCACTGCTACTGGAAGGTGTGGAACAAATTGCACCTCTGGCATAGCTTCCCAATGATTTTGAGTTTCCAGATTTGTTTCTGGAATTGTACTTAGCAAAGGGTAAGTCTTCTACCACAACTCACAGCAGCCTGTGAGTAAGAGCTCGAAATCTAGAATGAATATTGCCCAGAACCCTGAAGAAACCTTTCGCTATTGAATTTGAGTTTGATATCATCCTTAGTATGCAAAGTTTAAGCATGAGATAATGATTCCTGAAGTACCTCTAAACAAAACTGGTTTATGTTATTTAAACTCCTAATGAGAAATGCATATGTAGGCAGCCTAAGAATCATTGCAAACCAACTATGTGGCTTCAGCTGTTTTCATTATCCTTATATCCAGTTTCTGACTGTGCCAAGGGTGCACTTGGCAATAAGCCTAGTAAGAAGGTGCGCTGGAGTGTTTTTAGCTACTAGAAGAGCAGAATGTCACCTATGCTTTTGTAGCCCTGATTGCAGAGTAGTCGATCCCAAAATGCAGGTTAGGATGTGTTATAAGCTAGTATCAGAGTAATGGGATATGAAGGTGTATTTAGTTTATATGGCAAGGTTTTGGTAGAGGGGGTGGGGACTCCTCTGAGAAGAGATCTAGAGGCTGCCCCCATATTGGACACAGCTGGTTCTAGATGGCTTCAAAATAGACCCACCACTGGACAAAGCCTGCTTCGTCAGCAAAGCTAGTGGTGCGTGTGTGATTACTCATTTTTAAAAGGGTAAAAACCATTCTATAGCAGCTGTGAGAGACGAGTGAGGAAAAAAATGTGAAATGACCCTGCTTTTTCATCTTATTATCTCTTGCTGTCCTGCTGAGGTGGAGTAGTGAGAGAGCGGTTAGGTAGCCAGCCAAGGTCAAACCCACCACAGGCACTGAAATAAACTTCAAGAGCAGACAGTGGACTGCTGGCATAGATTAATATGAAGCTGTACCTGCTGTCTTCAGAATCAGCCCCTGACTGACCTCAAAAATAATGTGACAAAAAATGACATGAAACCACAGTCCTCTTGAAGTCTCCATCACCAGTCCTGTCACCTCAGCTGGTGCCAGATAGTGTGGTTTAAAGGCTATTATTCCTAGCTGTTGGATAATAGCTTCATAGTTAAGGTACAGGAAATGTTGACATGCAGGATTTAAATTCATTTGACACGTGGTAAAAGAAGCTAATATAAAAAAGCACCACTGAAATTCATGCTTTTCTGGTTTGTTGGAGATAAATGGAAAGCATTGTATATGCTACACTTCAGTGAAAACAGGCTTTTTTTCCTCAGCCTATCCTCTCTCCTGGAAGTCAGGAATACTGGAGAAATCTACGCATGCAAGAAGTGACTTTTTTTGCTTTTCATTTATTTTAAAAAGACAAGTCATACTCAAGTATCATGTGAAATTCTTGTTTAGTTCTTCTTTCTAGTCTTACTTCCTCTTGCTTATCATGATGGCATATCTGCTAGAAAGAGTAGAAAGAATGAATGGGTTCAAACTTAAACAGGGGAATTTCAGGTTGGAAGAAGCTCTTTAGTGTGAGGCACTGGAACAGGTTGCCCAAAGAAGTGGTAAATGCTCCATCCCTGGCAGTGTTCAAGGCCAGGTTGGGCAGAGCCTTGGGTGACATGGTCTAATGTGAGGCGTCCCTGCCCATGGGCAGGGGAGTTGGAACTAGATGATCTTAAGGTTCTTTCCATCTCTATTCTGTGATAAATTACTTAGAAATGTGAGGGAATTACTTACAAACATATAAAGGAGGTACCTGTTTTGTGTGATTATTATATGGTAAAAATACCATGCCTCAAAACTTCTACTAAGGAATACTTTATGCAGAAGACTGATTTACACAGTGTCACAGCATGAGCAAGGAAGACATAAGACAGGAGCTTTTGTAGGATTGGGCCCTGAAGTAATCCTGGTGAATGCTTTCTCCTTTGGCAGAAAACTTTTGTGAAAATAAATTGCCCAATCTACAATTTGTTCCTATAGTGTTCTACTGTGTACGGATCATTTACAACACTCTTGTGAGCACCTTGCTAAAAGTACTTTGAAATATCAAAATGGACATTATTTGTGTAATGAGGTTTGAGGTTTAATAGCTTCATTCACACAAGAAGAATTGCAGGCTTTCATGATAGGCACCTATTAAACAAAATGGTTTGCAGTCTCTGCTTCAGGGGAGAAAAACCTTAGTGTTACTGCTTGGGCCCAAGATTAAATAGGGCTTATGTCTGAGCAGGAGCTTTTTGTAGCAAGAAAAAGCAGCACTTTTTTACTACAACATTTTTGTTAGGGTGATGACTGAAGTGGAAAATAATCCATGCTGCTGTCAAAAAGAAGAAAAAGGTTGGGAGAAATTTTTCAAGAACATGGGAATCTAACTTCAAGAAGTAAGCGCTTAAGGTCATTTCTAGCATTAATGTTCTTGAAGTTGCAAGTGAGTTTCCAGGTGAATTTTCTTAAATCCTACCTTTTACATCATCTTAGCAGTCAAAGAAAGTCCAGTCTTAGGCCAATTGTGCCACCAATGCACTCTCAGAATCACAGAATGGCTGAGGTAGGAAGGGACCATCGGGGTCCATGTAGTTCAGGAATACCCTGGTAAGAGCCACCTAGAGCACATTGCTCAGGATTGTGTTCAGGTGGCTCTTGAATATCTCCAGAGAAGGAGACTCCACAACCTCTCTGGGCAACCTATTGCAGTACTCAGTCACCCTAACAGTAAAGAACTTCTTCCTCATGTTCAGGTAGAACTTTCTGTGTTTTAGTTCATGCCTCTTGCCTCCCATCTATGGTCTGGCACCACCAAGAGGAGCCTGGCCCCATCCTCCTGACAGCGTCCTTTTAGATACTTACATACATACATCAGAATCCCACCTTGAGCCTTCTCTTCCCTAGGCTGAACAGTCCCACCTCCCTTAGCATTTCCTCATAGGAGAGTCGCTCCAGACCCCTCATCGTTTCAGCAGCTCTTTACTGGATTTGCTCCAGGAGCTCCATGTCTCTCTTGTACCGGGGAGCCCAGAACTGGGCACAGTACTCCAGGTGAGCCCTCACCAGGGCTGAGTAGGGAGGAAGGATTACCTACCTCGACCTGCTTGCAATGCTCTTCCTCATGCACTCATCAAGGTGGGATGAGCAAAACTATCTCTTTTGGGTACAGCAAGCCATTTACTTGTCTTTATTATAAGCCCCTTCACTATGTCCATTCTAGTTAATTAGTTTGAAGAAATATTCATGGGTTCTGAAGCTTCATTCCACCTACAGTGAAGTTGTGATTAACTTGGGCATGATTTTAATCTATGATAGCCTGTACATTTTAGGCCTTTGTATAAGCTTGAAAACATTTCCAGTAGGCAGTCTAGATGTGGCTGCTCTGATTTGGAGGCTGAGAGACCAGAGAGACAGAGGCCAATCTCACTGTTTCGCTCACTGAGTTTCACTCAAATATAGTGGCAGAGAAAAACTCTGAGCAGATTTATTTTACAGCATTGTCTGATGGCTTGCTGCCCCGATTTGCCACATAAACTCTTAATACCAGCACCTTTTACCATACCTTAAGAGACTATTGACCTGATTCAGTTGTTGACCCTGGGCTTCCTACTGTAATTTGACATGCCTGGCTTCCACTTTGCAGAAGGGCACAGCATCTCTATTGTATTTGCCAGTCCCATGTGAAGGTTTCTTAGAGCTTTAAGCATCTCAGATGGTGCTAGTCTCCTTTGTATAGAGAACTGGATTTCAAACCTGGTGAAAATTCATTAACTAACTGTAGTTGAAATTTATTTCTAGACTTACGCTTTAAACATTTGAAGCTATTGTGATCTGATTTGCTCTGATTTATTTTCCTTCTGATGCCACTGCAGAAATGCACAGGTCCTGTGACATACCTTCCTAGCTCCTTAACTCTCAAATATATATGACATTTCACATGGCTTTACATACCAGTGTTTAGGCAACTGCCTATGTTTGTATGCTTGTGCAATAGTTATTTTGATCTGAAGCTGAATTCTACCCTCAGTGACTGTTAATCAGAGAGCCTTGAAGGAGACACTAAAAAATTATTGCAGTGAACGGATACGACTGTGCCCATACTCATAAATTAAAAATGGCCAGGTCAATGGCTTGGGTCAACTAGCACTTCATGGAGTAATGCCTGAGGACAGTCAGGAGTTAGTTAAGATCATGGACTACTGCAACTAAGCATTTAGGACAGGGCATCACTATTTTGAACAGAAGGATGGTTTTATAGCAGGTACATGAAAGGTGCTGTACTAAATGATCTCAGTGCTGGAGAAAGTACTTTATTCTGCTTTATTTACCAGTTTGGGTGTTTCTGTCTGAACAGTAAAGTTGAAGTTTTGTGTCACAGTGAAAGTGCTCTCACAGCTTGGTCCCTCTCTGCCCCAGGATGGTCTCATTGCCTTTCTCTTCAGGCCCCTGAGTAACTTTCATTTTCATCTCCTCCTTCACAACAATTCTGGGGCCTGTTTGCTGTCTCAGAGAAGCAGTTCAGAGAAAGCTGTGCATTTTTCTACTGTACTTATTTTATGGGTCACCTGGGGGTTTCATGCCCACAGGGATCACACTTATGCAAGTGCTTTCACAAAGGAAACAACCCATGGATGCATTGGGTAACAGAAGGCAAAGGGAAAAGCAGTATGGCTAGGAGTCACTAAGTAACGATTTCTTGTATCCATACTATGGCAGTGCAGCCTGAGGGTGCAGATACTCTTGAAGCCTGCGCCCATTTAAAAACGGTGGTGAAGTGGCTGAAGTGGAAGCACTTATACTCATGTGATCTCAGATTTGATTTGCTGCCTAGTTCGTTTGAACTGGCAGGTGCTGAGCTATATATAGAAGAATTATATAGGTATATGTATGTATTTACAATAGATGTAAATTCTCTTTATATACAGATACAAAAAAATTCCAGTGATTAACCTATCTTTTTGTATCCCCAAGGGATACCAGCATTCTGTTTCTGTGTTCTCATACACTGTGGGCACTTCGGTGTTTGCTGGGTTAAAAAATGACAGCTACTTTATACAATGCCTAATTTTTCTTCCCAAAAGTCTCCCTTGCTTCTGGCTTGCCCCATAATATTTCAGTAATTTGTTACGGCAAACCTTCCACTTTCTGGCCCAGGATTACAAAAAATATTATAATTCACCAGTTCTTACGCAATCTTTTAATCTATAAATTCTAATCTGATCCAATCTTCATATTCTATCTGTCCTTTTTACTGGGTTCTGGTGAGCTTCCTGGTGTGCCTTCCCATTATCTCATCCTCTGTCACTCACCTTACATAATCTGTTTTTAACTGAGACAAGTTGGGAAAACAGTGAGAAAGAAAAGGAATGACATAGGACAGATAGAAAAAATAAGTTGTGTAATGGTTAAAAGGTTTAATTTAAAAATGATGTTCTAAATACTCTCTCTGTGAGTTGTCATAATACTCTTTCACTGAATGTCCTGTTCCATATTTATCAAGGTAAAGTTATGATTACCTTGTTGGCTAATCATAACTTTATAATAGAGCTTTCAGTTGATGTGTGATAAAGATCTTCATGTAGGTTCTATATTCAGCATTTATGGTTGGAAGAGGCAGCTGGTTCTCTCCTGAGAATAGCAACATAATGATCAGTGCTATATGAAGTTCAGTTCCACAAATCCCTGTTATGGGAGTCACAATGTTCAAAAGGAAAGAGTGCTGTACAAGAATCAGATAGACATTTTTAATGAATTCATACTAACAAGAGCAACCTTACTTTCTGCACATGTGATTATATCATATTCCATGTTTTATACAATATGAAACATTGAAATAGAACTTCAAAAACCACAAAATGTTTGTATCTTCAGTATTACGCTGTTAGGAGCAGCTGGAAAAAAAAATCGGAATTGGAAGAAACCATTCAACTACTTTTATCATCAGATGATTAAAATAATTCGGAAGATTGTTTCAGAACCATTAGAATAATCATGAAAATCTGGTTCACATGAAGGTAGAATAAGTAAGTAATTGTGTTCCATATGGTTCTGCATTTCCCTAGTCCTTACAGCCTATAAGAAACCTCAAGATCAGAGAGACCTGCTAAGCCAATAAGAAAATTTCATTTGCAGAATTGTTGCCTCTTAACAGAATCTTATAAATCAGGTAAACAAGTAAAGGGAAATACTGTCCCAAGGCAGACACACAAATGTGGGAGACCGAATGTAAAGCTGCTTATTTCGATCATGTTTTCAGTCCTGGACCTGTTTTCTGTCAGATATAAATTCCTTGTTCACTGAGGAAGGAATTAGTACTCTTATTACTTACTGTAGGACACACAATTCTAATAAGTGGGGAAAAAAACCCCACTTAATGAAAAGTGTTGAATCAATTGGAATATCATTTAGGCAGTTGAAACTGCTGGACATTCAACTTTATTCGTATATGGTGTACAGCTTCTGAAATCAACAGTATGACAGTAAAGAATAATCTATTATTGTTTAAGCAAAACACAAAAAACTTGTTTGAGACCCTGGGTTCATCATAAATGATCCAGGCCAAAATCACTTTAACTAAATCTTACTTTTCCATCTTATGACAAGTTAAAAATACTAACTGATAATCCTTAACTGTATTAGCAATGACTTTTTTGTGATCATCAGAAGGGGGGAAGGAGGGGATGGAAAAGAGTAAGGAAACTTTTAATGGTCATAAATATTAAAAACATCAATTTTTTGCAAGGTGAGGAATTTTTGCTAATCTTCTTGTCTTTTAAAGACCTTTCTTGTCACCTTTTGTGAACTCTGTCCCATTTTCCAAGCCAGTTTCCCTTTGGGTTCTGTTCAGACCATCGTTTTGCTTTTCAGTTGCATCAAGGAGGGGATTTGTACCCCAAAGTTTCCCACCTCGCCAGGAACAAAGTATTTTAACATCTGTGATGTTTTAGACATGTCTACTGATGTGCTGCTAACCACACATATGTAAAAAATGAAACTCTGAACAAATAAACTTAACTTTTGCATAGAAAAAAACTATTAGAAGGGTATAAGGGACACTGGATACTGGCCAGGCTTTAGACAGCCTTTTTCCTTCTTTAATTGAATGCTTCTGTCCTTCCTGTATTCTTTCTCTTTCCTTTGACTGTGTCAAGTATGTGAACAGATCACAGCACACATCTGCTTTCTGTCTCCATCAGACAGAGCTTTTTGAAGCTTTCCATAAGGTCATTGACTTGAGGATAGGATTTAGCACAAGCCTCCTACACCCATCCTCTCTGTGTAAATGTTATCTCAAAATATAGTTTACAATTCACAGACCCTGAAGAGTTGGTTGTAGTTAAGATAGTTTCATGGGACATTTTGTGCATTGTGTCGGGGTGATGGACCTTGTGTGATCATGGAGCAGGACGTGAGAATGAGAATTTATGAGAATTCATCTTAATCTTCAAAAAATAATGAACATTATACTGCTTTAAGAGGTTGTTTAATGGATAGTTTAAAAATTACTTTTCCTGATCTAGTCCTCAGTGTCTTAGGTGGGTACCACTGCTATAAATTGTTCGAAAAGCCCTGGCTATTGCAGTCCATTTTGACTTTTAGACCAATCTCCCAGGCATTCTTGGGTACTTCAGATGTACTGGGGTAATTAGGATGTACTTAGCACTACTGCTGGTTGGCAAGCTATGTTGGCATTTGGCTTCTGTTCCCGTTAGCTTCAGAAAGGAGATTTTTACCTCACTAAGCCTTCCCACTTCCGTAGGACTGTAGTATGTCTTAACACATATAAGAAATTAAAATCTTGACAATCAATTTAACTTGTACACAGAGAAATGTTATTAAAAGTATATGAAATGTGCTGGTAGGTGGTTAAACTTCAGCCTTTTTTGCTGCTGTCACTTCTATGCCTTTTTTTGTATCCCTTCGAATCCCGCAGGCCCAGACAGCAGCACAAATAGATCATGGCACACATCTGTCTTCTAAGGAGTTATGACTTAAATCTCTCATGAAACTACAGCCTAATTTGATAAATTTGGTTTAGTTTTTATTTGTTTTGGAAGTGAAGGAGGGAAATGCAGTTAGGGCTGCTTTCAACCTCGTAGTAATTTCATCTGCTTAAGCAATCAATTTTCAAATAACACCTTTAATGCAGACTAAGTTTATTGAAAGTCTCTGTGCAGGCAAGCTTAAAAAGTCACTAACTATTAGGAATATTAAAGATATCTCGAATAATAGACACACAGGTAAAATTGCATTCTTGAAGTCAGTTTTGCCACACTAAAATAGAAGACAAGAAGAAAATTGCATATGTAGATACACATATGTAATCAGATGGTCTTTACCCTAATGCAATGCAGTAGTAGATCACAACAGAACATACTAGAATTCTTAACTTACAACCACTGTGAAAGAGCAAAACATCAGAAATAATAAAAGTGCTTTTAATTGATCAGAAACACATGCTGACAAAATGAAGATTGTGGTTAAAAGACAAATGTGTTATGGAGATTGCTTTGATATTGTTGTAATTGAGCTAGTCAGGATCTGAATCGGTCATGCAAAGAAACTGAGTCATGAACGTCTCAATGAAGTCTCCTATGCACTTTGTTCTGGTTCTTAGCTAAGGCCAAGAACTGTTTTCGGGGGATTTCTTGCGTGCTTTAATTTGAAAATAGCTGCTTGAGGGGGAGGGGGGGGGAAGGGCACTTCATTAAGAAAAGGTTGCTTATCTTTAGAAGAAAATGAGCAAGAAGTCATGCATACACTAGAGTAGAGGGGCTACTTCATTAGGATGTAAGAGGCTCAATACATTTCCTCACTCTGCCTAGTGCTGAGCAGTGATTTTTCCAAGTGATTTTTCGTCTCAAAGGAATGACTGACTTCATTTATATGATTTGTCAAGTCTGGCCTTGTGGTAAGCAGGAGGAAGACAACAGCTTTATTTCCTTGTCCTTTGTGTTTGATTCTGTTATGCTATTCAGGTTTTTTTTGTGTGGACTTTGCACCTCTCCGCTTTTTTTCTAACAGACTTTAAAAGATCTGACTTTCACCTGATTTGGAAGAAAAAGTTTTCAGGCCTTGTATACTGAAGTAATTTCCTGCCCATCTGTAACCTAGAGATACCCAGAGCTGTACCTAAAATTATGTATGATATGCTTTTATTAAGCACAGATGAGTAAGCTTGCTTTCTTATCCCCTTTCTAGAAGATGAGCTGTTATGCATCTGTTTATTTAAATAACCATCTCAAAGACTTTAAAACCTTGAGATGAGAGGTATCTGCGTGAAGACTCTTCATATCCAAAGGTAATCTTTTATGGAAGTATCGTCTTCAAGAGTAAATCCAGGCAGTCCCAAGTAAATGAGGGAAGCAAATACAGGGAGTTAGGAGGAGCTACAAAGTGGTTCTGTCAAAGAATCAGTAGCTAAAACAGTGGGTTAGCAAGCAGATGTCTGTGACATTAGGGGGGAAGGTGGGAAGGGTTTGTGAGACTACAGATATTAATGAGCTTTTCTATTAATGCATTTGTATTTGAAACATTCAATTCATAAATTAAAAATCAAATAATTTTGCTAGGCCAGTCTATCTTTTCACTATTAAAAAACTCCATGTGCAGACTTCATGTTATCTGTTATAACTAAATCAGTCCTACAAGCATCCTGTGTGCTCAATGTGTCATGTTGTTCACCCAAAAGTACTCAGCAATTTTGCCCTTAATCTCTCAAGCCTCCACTTTGCAGTACATTGCACAGTGCAGAGGAAAAGCTCTAATTCACACATGCGCATGGATAACCTTTAAACCACAGTGTTAATTGAATAAAATGACTGTGGGGAGCTAGTATGCACCAAACTGATCCCTCATTGAATTAATTTTACTTCATAAATAAAATCTAGGCTAAAAGGGGGATAAGAATGACAAGGGCAGTAAACCCAGGTAATACCTTCAATTTAAACTCTCCTAATACCTAGCTGTTGTGTAAAAGTCAATTAATCAACATCAGATGTATTTTCTCAAAATATTCCCCTTGGAAAGTGTATTTAAAGGATAACTGTGATTGGCATGTGGTATCAACAGATGGATGTTAGCTTTCAAAAACAGTACTTGCAAGTGCTGTAAGAAAGAGCTCGGTGAATACCATACCTCAGCCTTTTTTTAGTGAGTTTTATATGGAAGTGTGAAGTGTAGAGAGGAGATCTTTACCCAAAATATTACAGAAAAATGGGCAAGTTCTCTTATTTTTTCTTTTTATCTTTTCGCCTCCATTTCTCTTTTTAAATGTTACTTTACTGTTGAAAATAAACACGTTGAAGAATCAGTGCACACTTGCTCAGTCCAATAGAATAAACCTCTATAACCCCCCTAAATTTTGCTCCAGATACACTAGAAAAGTAGAAATTTGATATTATATTAATTTGATTAAAGAACGTTGTCAATTTAAATTTTTACTTCTGCAGCTCAGAATTAAACTCAATTTCATCCATACATTCACGGTCCACAATTTCTGATGTACAACAGCAGACAGCATCTGCACTTGGGCGAGGTATCTGTTTGACAAGATTCTGATCAGCTACTTAAATGTCTTAATCTGAGATGCTCCTGTCTTAAAAATTAGTTTCCCATTGGTAGAAGGAGTAGGCATTCAACGTACAGAATCATGGAAGTATAGAATGGTTTGAGTTGGAAGGGACACTTAAAGGTCTGACCCCTCTGCAATGATCAGGGATGTTTTCAACTAGATCAGGTTGTTCAGAGCCCCATCCAGATTGGCCTTGAATGTTTTCAGGGATGGAGCATCTACCAATTCTTTGGGCAACCTGTGCCAGTGTTTCACCACCTTCATAATAAAATATTTCTTCCTTGTATCTAGTCTGAATCTAACTTCTTGTAGTTTAAAACCATTATCTCTTGTCCTACAGACACGACACTAGAACATAGATTCTATAAAAGTATCAGGCACCTTTACGGGTGGTCTTGTAACTCAATTTTTCTTTGCAATTCACTGAGTTCCTTCCTTCTCCAGACCCTCATGGCTAGACAAAAGGCAAGGATCTGTTACAGTCTGCTGACAAGATACCTCAGGTATTTCCAAGACTGTGAGAAGCAGTAGCACAACTCAGCAACTGATGATGCACGCCAGGCTTATCGAAAGATGACTTCCTAGTAGCAGAATGTCATGAAAGGCCTTCATTGAACTCCCTTATGTATGATATGTTCATCACACATCCATCTATGTTCTAGTAGGCAGACATAGAATGCCCTATGCAGGGTGGCAATGTCAAAGTCCATTTAAATATTTGACAAAGGAGGCTCACAGTCCCTGAAGACTGACCTAAAATACTTCGTGCTGAAAAAGAAAACACCTGGCTGTATTCAAAGCAATGAACTGAGTGTTCTCAGCTGTTTGGTCTTTTTTTGTCTTAGTCAAGATTACACAGCTTCATCTTTGTAAAACTTTTGTGGATTCATATGAACAGGCTCCAGACTTCTTACACCACTCACAAAAATGAGCTTCTCCCAGGTGTTTTTTATAGTCACCTTATGATTGAGAACTTACTGAGAACATACAAGATCTAAGTTTAATTTCTTTCTCTGCCTGCTGCAAACGCATATATATTTTATTGGCAGTGAACTAAACATAAGGTTACATCCTTCTTTTTAGCAGACAGAAGGAAATTGCTCGTTAGTCACTTTACCAAAGGAAGGACACTGTAGGAAATGCCATGAGATCAGGACACAATTTATAAGGGAGTATCGAAGAACCACAATGATCAGAGCACTTTTCCTCTCTGTCATTCAGAAGGAAACGTGCTTTTGATTTCCTTACCAGATCTTACCCAGTTGTAATGGGAACCTAGATAGTCAGATCAGATGTAAACTGTGGCACTTCATTTCATCTTCATGATTCCTACTTTTTTGGATTTGCCATCACCTAGTTTGATCTGAAGACAGCATGGTTTCCCTTTTTCCATGTAGTAAATTCTGCAACTTCCTTTCCAATTGCAATATTCTTTAGAGGAACAAGAATTACAGGTCTTACTCTCTTTAATTAAAAGAAGGTACTGCACAAGAGCTCATATTTTGGGTTTGATGAACCACCCCTAAGTTACAGAGAGGCCAAATGACGCAAACAGTGCCAGCAGCAGCATCTCTTCATTTTGATAGGCGTTTGATGGAACAAGTGCTGCTGGACTGCAGTAGACAATCCTCAGATATCCCTTCTGAATTGGCACTCTCCATTTAGGGACCTCAACCCCTTATCTCTGGCTCAGTTCCTCATCAGGCTGCACATGCACCTCTGCTTAGTTGCTTGCAGAGCTACGTAATCTAAACTTGCACAGCTTTTTCCTTTTCCTAGCAGCCTTCCAGTATCTGAAGGGGGCTACAAGGATACTGGAGAGGGACTCTTCAGTAGGGACTTGTAGTAACAGGACAAGGGGTGATGGCTTCAAACTGAAACAGGGGAAGTTCAGGTTAGATATAAGGAAGAAGTTCTTTACTGTGAGGGTGAGGCACTGGAACAGGTTGCCCCAAGAAGTGGTAAATGCTCCATCCCTGGCAGTGTTTAAGGCCAGGTTGGACGGGGCTAGTGGAAGGTGTCTCTGCCTGTGGCAGGGGAGTTGGAACTAGGTGATCTGAAGGTCCTTTCCAACCCTAACTATTCTATGATTCCATGTTAGTTGTACATCATGCAGATGACATTTCTGTGAAATGTCAGTCTTTTGACATAAATGAGCAATGAGTTCGGCTTTACTGCTGGTCTTAAAAGTTCCTGGAATACGGGAAACATTTATGAGTTGGGCCAAATTCTGACCTCACTTATTTGGACGTAAATCTAGATCAGATTCATTGACCTACTTTGTATAAACAGAGCGGAATGCTAGCTGATGTGGACAAATAGTAAACCATCATGCTTCATAAAACAAAATACAAAACTTCGTATGGTGAGACGTTCACTCAGTGTGTATCTTATAAAGAAAGGCCCAGAACTGGTGCACACAGACACATAGAATTTCAAAGGAATTAGGAGAATGAAGAGAGGGCGTATCTAAGTGAATACTTCTTAGTAAAACACTTACTTATTTAATTTTACCTTGTTAATGAGCTGTTTAAGACCCTAAAATTGGATGTATTTGGTGTCAAATAAAATTTACATAAATCAGGAAATATTTCCCTTATTTAAAAAAAACTGGGGAAATGTTTGGTGTGAATATTCACATGTTTTTCAGCTGATGAGATGCGATGCAGACAGAGGAATAAAAAGGTAAAGACAAATGCAGGCCATGAAGGGCAGTCAGTGGTCAGAAATAGTAAGAAGTGGAAATAAAGATTCCTTAACCTTTCTGTGAATTTTCCCTTTCTCTTAATATCTGTATATTCCTACTGGATTTCAGGGAAAATTGAACGACAGAACAAAGGCAATCTAATGCACTTCATTGGGCAATTGTATGTTGTTCTTTGGTTCAGAGTGATAAATTATGTGGATTTAAATACTGAAGATAACCATTATGAACATCCAACCTTCCCCATATATTGTAGAAAATACCAAATACTGTATGAAATATTCTTTTTGGTTATTACAATTTTTGCTGTGCAGTTAAATGTGGGTCTTGTCACAAAGTAAATTTGACAGAATTATAAATTGAGATGAACAGCAAAAGTATTTAATTTGCTAAGGAGTTCTATGACATGACTTTTTTTCTTTTACTGAAGTACGGAGTTAAGAAGTGCCCATTAAAATAAAGGACAGGAAGAAAATAAAGTGTGACCATTACAATTTTTACCCCCCATACAAAATCTCAATAATAGTTGCATTACTCTGATCTGGGAATTCCTGAGGAAAAAAAAAATATATCAGGAAAATGAAATCTTTCACGTTCTCTGATAACTAATCAAACTCTTTATTTTTTCTTTCTAAGTGAGCTTTATAAAAAAGGTTTTGTTTCAAAGAATTGCAGGTTTCTCATTTTGTGAAGCTTCTGAGCAGATCTAGTCACAAACTTTGACTAAGTTCATTTCTTCACTTGAGAAGATACTTTTTAAGATCTTTTCATCCTATCTCATCCAAATTGAAAAAGAGGCCAAAGATTAAATAAGGCATCATATCATAATCCCATTATCATGCTCATTCTAAAGGAGGCAGAAGAATGGTTGTAGTATATGCAAGTGTAGCCTGCACACCTGGAAAGGTGCTTCCACTTGCTTCCGCTTGTTCAACAGGCAGAGGAAAGACAGGGATTGCCTCCATTCTGTGTGTAAGGAGGAGGACATATGTTTCCAGCCAAGCCATATGTAAAAAAGTTTGGGAAAATCCTTCATTATCCTAATGCTATAGTTTATCCTAGGATGCAGTTCGGAACAAAAACTGTGTAGCATGAAGTATCAGGACCCAAATTTCTCACCTTGTGTCTCCTCTGTGAGCTATAGGATTGAATACAATTAGGAAACTGAATTGGTGTTCTAAAATTCATTTTTGTCATCAGCAGTTTGTATTTATCATATTGGACTACAGCCCAGATGCTCAAAGGTCTTTGAGTATGCAGCGCCCATTGATTTCACAGCAAATAGTTGCTTTCAATAACACTGAAATCCCTTTTGAAAAATATGGGCCTCATTCCTGCCAGAACCAGGTCTCTATAGGACAGCAAGAATCCCAAAGCCTAACAAGCTTTGCATCAGTTCTTCAGGGTTTTGTTGTTTCAGAGCAATAACCTTTAGCTTTATCACAGCTCCTTCACAATGTGCTTTCCAGACATACAATCTCCTGGTGCCAATTGGCTTATGCTCTTCATTATTCTGCTGCTATGGAGTAAAAATGCAATTCATCCATTCTTAGAGTCCTATTTTGGCACAAGCTCATAGAGTTTCAGTTGGCTGAATCCACTTCCTTTATCTTCATATTAAGTGTCACTTTGGTCTAGAGAGCTGAGGAAGCCACTCAAGAACTTACACTGTTCATGCAGATAAAATAGATGCATTTCTAAATATTTTTTAAAACAAGACTGGAAAACTCTGCCTTATGGCAAACAACTGGTCTGAGGTGATCCTTAGATATTGGCTTATGAGGAAGGACACGTGTTCTTTTAACAGAGTACGTGCAGACTGGCATTCTTACAGTATGAATGACAGACTACGGTTTATCTCCTGTAGTAACTGAACTCTATTCCTCAAACAACTTACTAAAAACATTAACCGATGTCTCTAAACTAGTAACTCCCACCCAACTTCTCATGGATGGTCCCAGTTCTCTCTTACAGCTGTACATAAATCAACAGGGCTTTGGTACCACTGGTGTTACTCAAACCTTTACTCTTCAGTGGTGGCACATCAAGGGTTTTGACTCAATCACTGTTAATTTTATTTAGTGCAAAGGTGTCATTTATATAGTATGTTACAGCCTGTAATTTTGCATGCTGTGTCACTTCTGTTCATAGTAGCCAGGAACTATTATTTCCATGGGAAATCACAGCAGCAAACTCCTGACATCTCTCTTGTTCTTGCTCTACTCTGCAGAGCATTGTAATTTTCTGACAACATGGAGGATAACACACCATGACATTTTCCAAAAGCCACAGGTAAAAAAGTTCTCATCAGTCGATGATACTCTGTTCCTCTTTTTTTTCCTGACTCTGTATGTGTTTCTTCACACACATACAAAGACTCTGAAACACAAGCCAGAAATTTCCCAAAGCAGTGAATAAGAACCTTTCTAATCCTAGTTTCTTATACATGATTACAAAATTAGGTACTTCAGCTCAGATTGGACTCCATTAATTACTCTGGGGCTTTTTATAGATAGGGAATAGTCAGAAGGTTTTGCCTCAGACATTTTACCGTCTAAGACCCTGAGCGAGCAAGCCTTCAGCTTGCCTTTTGTTTTTGGGTTTTGGTTTTCTCTTTTATATATATATTATATACATTAATATATTTTTTATATAGATTAAAAAAATACTTTTTTTTTTTTTTCCTATTTACCAATTTGCATCCTTTTTTTCTCACTGACTCTGGATTTTTACAGTTCCCTTCAATCCTTACAACATTTCAGTCTCTGCCTTTAAGGCCCTCTTGATCTTTTGTCCATGAAGAGTAGCCTTATTTCTGTCTGACTGTCAGTTCGTCAATGGATCTTTTGCTCCAAAGACTGGAATCCCATTTGCATCTCTAGACCACAGTTGTCCTGTTACTGTCTCCTGTGTGTCCTAGCAGTCTATCTTCTCTACCTTGTTAGTGCCCTGGATCCAGACATCAGGTGTGTGTTGTGTCTTCATTCCTCTTGAAAGGTCCTTGAAGAACTCTACATTAAACCAGAAGCAAGCTCCTGCCAAATGGCACTAGCTGCCTTCTGCATGCAGCCATGGTTACATACCAAACCAGAAATTCAGAAGCAGATGACAGTGCTCACAGGTTTAGCTTAGCACTGTGTGCATAGCTATATTTCCTGTATTCTGAAGCAGAAATGTTACAATTTCCCAAAAGTGGTTTTCCTCTATGATTAAGATGTATGGGATAATTTTTCAGGTGAGTTTATTGCTCTCTTATTACAGAATAGATAGAAGGAGGTGGTTTACAACAAAAGGAGAGTTATGATGTGAAGATATCTTTGTCTTTAAGGAACTTGCAATAAAACCTACATGTTAAAACCATGATGAGTTGATGAGAAGGCAGCATGTGAGATGCCCAGACATCATCCTCCCTCATGGATTCTTTCTTTTGATGTTTACTAACTTGCCTCTTATATTAAAAACTCCATGTGGCTCTCCACAGTTAATCAAAGTTCTCCTTAACCACCACTTACGAACACCTTAGGGAGTTTACCTGATGTGCAATGACAAACAGCAGTTTATCTGAAGCTGCAGATCACCTTCATGTACATCGTGGCACCTCAGAGATATGCAAGTAAGGAGCCTACAAAGCAAAAGCTAAAAGCTGTCAATAAGAACTGGTGGTGAATCAAAATCACTTTGAGATCAGCGGAGTTTTGTGGTAAGTTCAGCCAGCCTTTGATCAGCTTCCTAAAAAACAAAGGAAGATGGTGTGTTAATGTTTGAAAATTGTTCTGAATTGTAAAAATAGCTTCATTGTAATATTATTTAAGGTAAATGCTTTCAGTGATCATCTATATGGGGTTTTTTTTACATGAGATTATTACTGGCTAGTTGTCCTTGGATGGAATAAGACTTGCATCCCCTTCTTATCTCTGTCCCTGGCTTCTTAGACAAATCCTTTAACCATTCTGTGCTTCAACATCCCAATTTATGAAATGAGGTAATCGATGATAGCTACTTTGAGATATGTTTATTAAAAGCACTATGAAGAAGCTGGTCCATACTGTTAAATTGATAAGGAAATCTGCTCAAAAAATCACAATAAATGTCTTTAAACATCTGACATGCATAATTCATGATGTAGCAAGAAGACAAAACAATCAGGCAGTTATTTCTTATTAGTGAGGATGAAATTATTCAACTGGATCATGTGCTCAATTCTGCTTGATGATAACTGCTTTGATGAGACTTCCAGTTCCCTGGCAAACATTAACAGTATTTTCCTGGCTTGTATTTCCTTTCTGAAAAACAGGGAACGGAATAGCCCAGAGTAGTTGGTGATACTGGGTAATGAATGCCAAGTATCATGATAGTGTGTGTGTATGTATACGAATTCAACACTCTGGAACTATATTTCAGAATATTGGCTGATAAGAAATGTCAAATAATATTCTTTGCATTTCATGCAAAGACTGCTTTCCAGTCCAAAATCTCCAGGTCATGGTCAATTTCCAAAGGGACATTTGCAAGCTGCAGGGTAATTGCATGTGCTAAGGAAACTATTACTGTCCCAACTACAACATCCAATCTTAGTGTAACTGGCTGTCTTGCTTCTACTCTGTTATCATTATCTAATGATTAAACAGCATGTGGAAATGTAGTATTATCATGATTTAAAATGTCGTTTTTACTGAAATTCTGTAATGAAAGATGAGCTACATGGAGTTTCTTCTATGTCTAGTCATTTAAACAGAGAACCATATATCTGGATAAGTATCAACAAGCTTTTAGTTGGCATTTTTCCCACTGACTTTGTTCTTGTTGATGAAAAGAAACTATACACTTTGTCCTTTATAGAAAGGAAGAATAACTATATGATAATGATACCAGTTCAACAAAACTGTCTTCAATACTCAGTTCAGCAGTGTGCTTGGGTGAGCCATTTAATTTGCTCTTTGCCTATAATTTCTATCATGGAAAATATGGGTACAGTTCCCAAACAGTGGTTGGTGTCACCCCACGTTGATTGAGGGTCATTAAAGCCCTCATCACTGGTGGATATGGAACACTGAAGTCCGTGGTGTCAGCTTGTTCTTGGTTTCGGTATTGCATGGCTGAAAGATCAGTATATATATAAATTTAATACAATAAATACATGAACATATAAAATATATAAATAATGCCAGTAAGAATAAGGTAGAACCAGTGAATACAAGATTTGTTTTCCCTATTTTCAGAGGTGCATCCTGTGAAACATCTCAGATCCACATAACTTGTAAGCAAACAAAGCCTGTGTTTATTTAGACCTTGGTCCAAGTTTACCACAGGGATTTTGAATGCTGGATAAACTTCAGGTTTGTAACAAAAGGAAAGGTTGATATCTTTCACACTCCACATAACACCTGTGTATGGATTAGCAGGAATAGCTTATAATATTGGAGAGCTAAGAATAATGTGAAATGCATAACCAGTGCCCAGATATCTTCAAAGCCAAGTTTTCAGAGTCTTCAATCAGATTCTGATTTTGCTTACAGTTAGTCCCACATATATTCATGCATGGACCTATATCTGTTTTCCTAATTCAGGACTACAAATATCTCAGTATGGCCAATGTGTTTCAGACCCTGCAAACCAGGAAACCATGATCATCTGTCTGTTTACAGTCTGTTCTAGTTATTTTATATGCCTTTTTTTGTAATATTTAAGTGGGGAAAGAATATCCATGCTGAAAGCTTTCTTTTCCACAAAACCTGTGGAAAAATGCCACTAGTGATTCAATCTCTATGGCTTAAGCTTATCTCTTGTTCCAGTGTGTACATCTCCTATTTTCATTGTATTGTCCAGTGCTTTATCCATGCAAATCTCTCCATCATCCCCCTCTCACAGCTAAGTAGTTGCTGCATCCAAAGCCAATATAAATATGAACAACTGCAGTGTGGTTAGGTCTGTCGTATCTCCCTGAATACTCCTTTCAGGACCGTTTTCTAAATTGATTTCTAAATTTGATCTGCGGACACCTTTCTTACAAAATGCTGCCTCATTACATTGTTTTAGGGAACTTTGCTTTATCTCTGCATCTGCAAGGGTATTAGAAATGAAGCTTAAGTCATTCTTTTGAGAGGGATGAGCTGATTGCCTGAGATGTGCATGGTTTTACATAGACAACTATAGAGAAGAGTCCAGCAGAGCACTTGCAGAATCAAAGTGCTCTTCTTTTCCATATCTCTTGCTTTTTAGGAGAGCTCAGGACCAACAGAATGATAAGTCGTGTTGACAGTTGTACGTCTTCATCTCCCATCTGGCTATCTGAAACTCCTTGTGTTCAATCTGGGTCCTTCAGCCACTGGCTTTTTAGATGCCATTGTAATGCTTGTAGCACCACCTTAAACAGTTCTTCATTTATTATATGCTGCATGTCCATTAGTATTGAAAAAAAATCTGCCTTCTGGGCTTGTAGTCATATTCAGCCCAATACACTCCTTTATTGTTATTATTTTTCCTTCTTATCAGTTTGTAAATATTTTGGAGAAGAAATTACCTTCTTTGTTTCACAGTCTGAAAAATGTGTCCCCTACATCTGTGTGGCAAAATGGATAAAACCTGTGTATCACATGAGTTCAGCTCTAATTCTAAAGTCATGCTAAAAATGTTCCTCTTCTGCTTAGTTAACTGATAGTCTGGTGGAACTGGAAGCATTACGTTGCGCTAGCCATATTGTCTCCTAGTGTGCTATTAGCTAACGATGCCAGTCTTAATTACACCAGGCTAATGAGGTGCCTACACTCAGGACAAACATTAGATCATCATAGCACTGCAAAAATGTTTATTTCCAGTAAATTAAGAATAAATGTTCCCTGTCTAAGATGAATCGGTTTCTAGTTAATTTGTCTATGGAATATTACCTGCACTTTTGCTATTTGAACACACAGGTTATATCTATATGAATAAATCAAATAGATTCAAACCATAAACTGGCACTGAAATCTATTTGATGAAAATCCTATTTTCATGTTAAATTTTTAGACTTCAAAACACACTGCCCACATGCAAGCTGCCTACTGGGAATAGTACATGGTCTGTACTTCTTCCCAGAACTGTGTCTTGAGAATGCAATTTGGCCTGGGTCAAACTACACCAGGCATCACAGTTGCCACATAAAGGAAATACGCCGATACTCTTTCGTTGACTAGTATGGGTCTAGGTGTAGGAGGAGTTTGTGCATAAGAGCAAAATTAACTCTGGGCAGTAGGTTTCTTGCTGCATTTTAAAGCTTGTAAAACAGACGGGTATAATTTGCTGATAAACACTAACTTCACTATGCCACTTGAAAATTAAAAAAACCTCAGTGAAAGCCAGCTATCTAAAGCCATTAAAAGAGCAGATTTACTTAAACAGGGATTGTCACATAGTAGATGTGTTAATGATAGCAATGGCGTGTTTTTACTCTTGTCAGGTTGTTTAAGGTGATGTTCATTGCTGTATCACAACGTTTTTTCTTTTGTATGGTGCAGAGACAAATGCAGTTCCTATTCCAAACATTTTATTAATGCTAAGAAAGGAGCTACAAGAAAGTCATTGTGCATCTCTCATCGACAATGGGGTTTGCAGATTCTGCAGCTCTTTCTCACGCTGCCTGAGTACTTTTCCCTCATAAAGTCAAGTAAATTTGTGGTCCACTTTATTTACATCAAAGGAAATCTGAGCTTTCAAGAAAAACAAAGAAATTTATCTCAATAAAAACCAACTTGCTGGCTATACTTCTGGTAGCACTAAAAGCCAATTAATTCGCTACAGAAACAGTGTTTTATATACGTTGGCTATGGACACCAATACCAGTGCTGGTAAAATTAGTGCATCAAACAGTGCCAAGGAGTATTTCTAGGTTAAGGAAATATAATTATTCATACTACTAAAATACATCCTGTGACAGTGTTGAACTGTGCCAGCCAACGGTCTCCCCCAGAACTGTTGGGCGCAGTTTGGGAGTTAAGATGGGCCAGGAATCATTCCCTGAATAAAATTTACATGTGGCCATGTAGTTTTGGAGACTAGAATAATTTATAGCGTTAGTGGAAGACATTGCATGCCAACTGGCATCAGAACTAGAGGACAGCCCTGGCAGATCTAGCATAGGAGTCCAGTCCCAGCCAGCGTGGACAAGGAGAGTTGTACACCCACTTCTAGCCCAACACCAGCATAATTCTGTACTGCAGTTCAGGAGTGGGAGAAAGGGGAAGAGCTATTGCTATTCTCATTGTCTTCTTTACTGGTGAAACTGAATTTGATAAGGCACTTCTGGTACCTCACCTGCATTTGCTCTTTGTTCTGAGCAAATTGTCTGGAATTTTCTTCCTCCTCATTCTCCTTTATTTTCTTTGGGATGCAAGTCAATATGGGGGCAGTAAATGAGGATAAAAAGCCAGGGTATGGAGAGGGAACATTCTGCAAACTTAAGTTCAAATAAGGTAAATCCTAAGAAACACCACATACTTACGTCAGTGAAACAATGATAACTGCCAGCTGCACATCTGCCCAGGAAGCATATTCCTGCTTATCCCATATCTAATGGGATATCTTTCTGTATCTCTGTCATGTCTTTAAATACCACTTTACTTTCTAAGTGTGAACTGTCTTTATGGTCCTTTTGGAGCTAGCAAGCAGTACTTCAACCTAACCAGAAGAGAAGGAGCCTTGCCAGCACTAATTAATCACCTCAGTAGAAGCTGTTTTCAGAATATGATACTGCCTTTGTTAGTAGCATTTAGTCTGGAATTACCGACACCATGTTAATTTTTGACAAATTACCTCAGGATCTTGGTCACCCTGTTCTGGCAGCTGGATCTTAGTGAGAAGGCAATGACCAGCTCAGGTCTGGCTCTAACAACATCAGGTCCATCCACAGACATAAGGAGGGGGGTCTTATTAGTCACAATAAGAGTGCTGAGAGATGAAGCATCATCAGTACTAGCTAAAATACTGATGCAGTAGGCAAGATGGATACTTACCAGTCATGTGTTATAATTTGGACACACCTGGACTAGTTGGGTTGACATGTTTAGATCATCAATTTTGTGACAGTGCTTTATATTCAGTATAGCCAATGAATGTGAATATTACAAATGTGACTGTTATCTTCATTATAATAATGAATTATTTCATATTAGAGATTTTCTGTTTGTATTTTTAGTTAAATACCCTGTCCAATATGTAACTTCAAAATATAAAACCTATGTTATGCTAGTGTATGATCTTGGGTCAGATGAAATGTACTACGGCTTTCCCATTTGCTCTTAAAACAGAGGATCTGATTCCATGGAATTATTTGGTTATGTTCATAGAAGGAGACTATATCTGCCAATATTACACATATATAAATATGATACATTAAATATATGTAATGTTAGATATATATTATATATTTATATATAATATTTATTGGATGAACAGATTCGTGGGGAAAAAAGACCCAAAATGTATTCTAAAATATAGAGTGTTTAAGTGTACTGCAAAGATAACATAGACAACATGCGGTGGGGGAACATACTATCTAAAGGGTAGGAATAGATTCTCAAGCTTTTCTTGCAAACATTTAGCCCCGATCTAAGAGGTGATCTTATCTCTTAGATGAGTTAGTCTTGGAAGTTACATCACAGAGTTTCTGAAACTCATGAATTTCCAGCTGAAAACTGGTTTGCTGTCTTACCTCTGTTGATCCTAATGTACAGATATTCCAGGACTTTACAGTTTAATAAATTGGGTCCTGATTCAAAGAAGCCTTTAAAAGTGTAAGGTACTGCATTACCTGGAACGATTTAGTGTGAATATGTTAGATTGAATGACAGAAACTGGGCCACCCTTTATTTAAACAGGGGTAGACACAACTTCAAGCTCTGCCAGACACCCATGGCTTATTCAGCAAATTGCCTCAAATTTCTGCTTCGTGTTTCCTTCTTCTCATTGCCATTCTGAATGTATTTTTGTATATGATCACTGTAAACAGAGCAATTGCCAATTATACAGTCAATTAGTATCAACAGGCCAGGCAAAACCATCACCTTGCATAATCAGTTCTATTAAAACATTCTTCTTGATCAGTTGTCCTCAAGATGCATTGAATAAATCTCATGAAGCAAAGGAAAGGAGCACAGGTGTCGTTGGTGTAAGCAACCACTATAGAAAGGCAAGAAAAGGAGACTGAAGGGAAAAGGTTGCTATCCTGCTATCCATTGCTAGTGTTTTGTAGCCATGACGATGGTACTAAATCTTGAGATGAAGTTCTGTAGAGCAAATACACCTGTGGTACTCAGATTTTTATAAAAGGTGAGGTGTTTTGCTGGGGAGTTTGTAATGGTTTTTTAAAAACTCATTAATGTGATGCATTTTAAGTTCCACTCTTCGTACTATGCTGTTCCCAATGCTGTCAGCTAAACCACCAAAAAGCCACATTATTTCAAATATTCTTCAAAGAGTGTAGCACTACTGATGTCTCCTCATCCTACAGCCACAGAACTCTAGTACTGCTGAATTGAAGGCAACTGAGTGAATGGGTAATATGGGACATGTCTTTGGGATACATTTCAACCTTCTAATGGCTCAAGAGTTCCTTTATTTTCCTCTCATTTATATTACAATAATTAGAATGAAGTTCCCTGAATCCTCAGTGACACTGATGCACAGCTCATTTAAGCAGAGTCAAGCCTACATTTTTGTATATTTGCATGCAGAGACTTAGTGCCACAAACATTGTGCAAATGTCTGTGTATAAACACAAGTATGTATGTGTACAGACACACAGAAGTGTATAGATATCAAATATATCTTGTAGTTTAGCACCAAGAACTTTTGCCTGGAGGAGTTTGCATGTGCAATACTGTGTGCCCATATAGACTCTGCAATAAAAACACAATTAAAATTTTATTAATATTTTCATCTTAGGTATACTGAGGTAATAAAGCACAGAATTTGATCTGAGTCATAAACCCAGGAAAATAGCCTTTCCAGTGCTTCGGAGAGCCCCCTTTTGAAATCAGAAACACCAAGGTGCCCATTAAGAAAAGAATGAATGTAATTGCACAGGAGTGAATTGCTCTCCATGCTTCAGCATCCTTCTGTAATGGAAGAGCAGGTTATACCCTTTCTGTCAACCACCTCGTTAAGAAAGGAATTGTCTCTGTTTGTTTCACAAATGCCCCCTTGATCCATCTTTGTTCCTGATCATGAAAGAGTCATTAATACTTGAATCCAGGCAGGCAGAATCATCCCATGTATTTCTCCACTAGAGTTTCTTGAAACCACCAAAAGAATTGAAAAATACCTTTAAAAAAATTAACAGGTAAAATAGGTGTAAATAGCACTTGCACACTTGAGATTCATCAGTGCTTTAGGTCTCCTCATTGCTCTTTCCTTTCGTTTTTCAGAGAATAGATTTTCTCACTCTTGCTATCAGTTGTGAGCAGCAAACAAAGGACAAAGCAGGAGTTGCTCAAAAGATGTATATTGTTTGTCATAGTTATTGACAAGCAAGGAAGGTTAAAACCTAGATCTCACTGAATGTCTGGGTGAGATGACTTGTGGCACAGAGAACACAGAAGAATTAATTCCTCCTTGCTGGATTCCCCTTCCAGCTGCAGTCACATCGGCTTTCCAACTAACATGCTTATTCCGGCTGCGTGAGATTCAGGCTGTTGTCAATTAGTTCCCATATGCTCTGAAGGCTGGACTGAGTACCCCTCTCAACTCTGGGAGCCATTCCTAGAGACCAAGGGAGTGGTCGTTACTAGCCAGTCTGTGTTGGATTTACACTGGTATCCCGATCTGCCTGAACCGTATTGACAGTACCCGAAGCACAGTTCTCTTGTTCATCATGAATCATATCAGATTAATAGCTCCATTCAAAAGATTTATCTTCTCTGTGGTCATCCTCACCTCATCCCTTCTAAGGCAGATCTCCAAACAAGAATTTGGAACACATATTAAGAAAATGTCAACCATGGAGGTGCAGGTAAGAAGGCAAAACAGCTTGCTTTCTATTGCAGTGAATTAGGCATATTTGCATAGTTTGTTACTGTGCCTCATTTTAGAACTGATGACATCTTGCAGAGGAATGGCCATTTCTCTTAATGAGCCAAATGGATGGCTAGTCACTGCTGGAACATACCTGAAAACAGCATATAGGAGTTTATTAACAACCTGTTGATGTCCCTCTTGATCAGGAAGCACAGTTCAGAGAAGAGTGTCCAGATGGTAAAAAAGGTAAAGCAGGCTATTCAACCTGCTTGAAAGGCATGGAAAACATTACCTTCAAAAAAAGGCATTAGCTCACTTGATCAAGATGACATGGGAAGAGTTTATTTGTTATTTTCTTTTCAGGTAATACGTGTGAAGTGGAAAGCATCAGGTAATGAAGAAACTTGAACAAATTGCTTTCCTTTTCAGCACATGTACTGGTGTCAGCCCCAGACAATGAAACAAGCAGGTTCTGATGAAGAAAGCAAGAGTGTTGATCCTAATTAGAACAGACAAAGGCATTTTTCATCCTGGATCCCTTGTTTAAAGGTTGGCTCTTGGCAGGCATGTGATAACTCAGCGCACTAGCGGCGCTGGTTACCAGGGTGTCCATCATACAGGCAATGTGCAGCTAGTTCAGAACCAGACTTCATGCCTGGAACTGGAACACCTGCCAGAAACAGATAGGTCATTCTCTTCAAATGCTGAAATCTGCTGGCAGACCTTTTGGGGATTCTGCAGCTATTACTTATCTGCCTGATCGTTGCTGAACTTAAGGAGAGCTTAACAGGTTGCCCAGGAGTCTTCAGCATGAGAGTAAACCCAGAAAGTAAGCAATTTTGGAACTTGGGTCAAAGACTAAAACTTAACACCAGGAGCCCAAAATATAAATGACAAAATCTAGATGTACAAAGAGTTTTCTAGACATTTGCCAAGATCTTTCAAGAATCAAGGATAGGATCTTTCTAGGAAATAATGTAAGTTGTACATATGAAGCAACCCTTTTTATTTTGTTTGCTCTTGGAGAGTCCAACATAAGCAACAACTGGCCTGATGTCATTGTTTTTAAAGTGCTTTAAGGGGTTGAATGCAAAGGAAATGAAAAATGAGAGAACATTCATCAAAAAAAGTAGCCGAAAGACTGCCCAGTGGTATTAGGATGACTCCACATGTAAATGGTCTTTCTCACACTTTTTTTGTTTAAGGTCAGGGATATTCTAGTGGTTAGTTTAGGTTAAATATTTTTTGTTATTGGCACATGAAGGAGACAGGTTTTATGTCTGGAGTGGTTTCACAAGGGAAACTGGTGAGACAGTCCTGTTGTGCAGATGAGTGCTATGAAAAGCTGCTCTTGCAAGTGTAAATGTGGTAGTGGATCTTGTCTTCACAGTTTGGCATCAAATAGAAGATAATGCATTCTGATAGCCAGGGTTGCTATGTTCACATTTTTTAGGACAGCTTCTAAAGTGGAAAAGAAGGACAGATGCAGAATCAAAGGATAAATCATAAAAATCATAGAATCGTTTGTGTTGGAAGGGACCTTTAAAGGTCATCTAGTCCAACTCTTAAACAAATGAAGAGTTTTATTCTTTTTTCCATACCAAAGCCTTGTACTGTAAACAGAGCATAGTTTTGACCCGATCAGGGAAGAGAGTAGTTTTACTGTTGCCTGATTGCTGTTTACAGGGATGATCCCTCTCTACCATTCTAGTGCCTCATACATCTGCTCATAATCACTTGCCTGTGATTTCCCTTTCTGTAAGTTTCAGAGAATTGTCCTTGAATGTAGTGATATAAAAAGGGAATACAGATACAACCCTCTGAGAACAGTTTGGAATTCATCCCCCAGAAAAGTTATGTCCTGACTGATACAGTAGGAAATAACTTTTCACTCTCAGGGCATGGGGAAGGATGGCTCTGAACATTTATTGCAAGTATTCCTCAGTGTAGGTCTGCATTTGTTTCTGTGACACAACAATCTGAAATCTAAGCAAGGTCAGATACTTCATTTGTACAGAAAGCAAACCAGACCAGTGTGTAATTGTAGACATAACATCTTGTAATGTCCTCGTCTTCATTTGCATTCCTAACTAGACTGTGAAGAAGGCCCATCTTCATTTCTAGGAAGTCATAGATACTGAAGATTAAATCAATATGATGATGTAACTGATCTTTTGGAGGCAACACTTAAACTCAATGGCAGTGACTTCAAGGAGGAAAAAGAGCTGAAAGAGATGAATTTTCCACTGGAGAACCAAACAGATTAGAGGGATACATCCAAGTAAATCACAGAGAAGTTGCAAATTAACATTTGTCTCTATCTTTTTTTTTTCTCTGTATATACTTATGTATAAAGCAATGTGAGTAAATGTAATCTCAGGGTGATACATCATTACTTGATGTAAATTATCTCAGCTTCATTAAGTTTGGTAAGACTATCATAATACCTGTATTGTAAAGAGGGACATTAGCTGGTGGTTTATTTCCATAGAAGGTCTATCATCAGTCCATCATACACTCCTACAGCAGTGGGTAGTACTGGGTAATTGTAATTTGGGTTGCTGGGTAATACGCGTTTCAAGATACCAGAAGAAAAATGTTTTGAAAAGTTCAGTCAGCACCCAGCAAAAAGCTAGAACTGAATGTGAGAAATAATGTCAAATATTTTGCCAACCAGAACTTTACACAGTGAGGAAAATGACAATGTGTATCTAATATTTTGAAATACTCAATTGCACACAGCTTCATTTCCAACTTTGTTCTGAGCTATCCAGTGTAGAAATATGTTTTAGGAAAGTGAATATGTTTTATGACCTCCATGCAGAGTGCTTCTAGTACTGTTCTTTTATTGCTGCTCCATAGCAATATCAGCTCCTCTTTTTAAGTAATATTTCAAAGTGTTTCTGTTGGAGTGGTAAGCTCATAGGCTGCTGTGTTTATTCTCCAAGGTGATCTTGTATGTGATTATTTAAGAAAAGACATACTCTCTATTAACCCCATGTCCTGGAAAAATAAAGTAATATTTAATTAAAAAACACAAGTGTATGTTATAGGACAAAATTAAGTGCACGTCGTCTTGGATTGTAACACAGCTCTTGACAGAAAGGGTCGCAAATATTCAGTTCAAGATTCCAAGTCCCAGCTGCATGGTGCATAACTCTAGCTCAAACAGAATTCACAAGGAGCTATATGGTACCTTTGAAGTGTAACATGCTGTTGTCTACATCTTTGTGGACACTTTTAGCTGAAGAGTGTTTTTGAAGAGGGTTCCCCCATTGCCTGTTTCTTTATTTGGATACACAAAAAGGAAGGGAGATGAAGCTACACTCACCTGCATTTATATCCCTTTTTGAGCTCCTCCTCTCCTCTCCATTTCTGATAAACGTTTTCCAGGCTGACAGTGCAGCAGTGCTGAAGCCTGAGGACTTCATCCCAAATCTGACCAGGAAAATGAATTTCTGTCCTCAGAAAATAGTATATTTGGAACAAGAAATTCAAATGATTTGAGGTTGTGGGTTTTTTTGGTTGGTTGGGTTGAGTTTAGTTTTGATTTTTTTCCCAGAACTAAAAGGCGTTAAGAAATTCTGTTTGGAGAAGGAGAATGGAGGGGTTTGTATCTTGTCAACTTCCTGCCAACTGAACATTCCTGTCAGTTTCATCTCCTGACCTCGTGTCCATTTCATTTTCTGGCAGAAGGCAGAAAGTGACTCCAATGAGAACGTTCCAGGCAGGGAGCCAGAGCCAGATGCTAGTCACCTGCTTTCCCCGCCTCTCCAGTTCTCAGCATCCCCACCTGGATCAAGCCTACTTCCAGTTCCCTAACACCTCACATGAAGGGTCTTTGACAATCCTGTTTTCTTTTTTTATTCCCCTCAGGTAGGTAATAGAAAGAAACCATAATCACAATTTTTCAACAGAAATCCTACAGATTTTTTCGCCCTTTTTCCCCCCTATGAAGAATTTAGGTGATATTTTGTTTTCTGAACGGATTGCTCTCTGTTGGAAAATCGTTCTGCCATAAAATTGACTATCAGCTCTGCTTCTTTCTCCCTCCTCTAATGCCTAAAAAGGCGCTTAGCTGATTCCAGCATATGCAGGAATGATGCTTCCTAATATACTCAGCATTGCTGCTTGTGTTGGAAATGAGATGAAAGCACTTGAATCATTTTGCTTTTCAAATGGCAGTCTAATTAACATATAGATCAGCTGGCTAACACTTCCATGAAATATGTACGGTACTTGTTATTAAAATACAAGCACTCTTTGAACTTCAGCACTCACTTGAAAAATTCTAAATCTTCCGATTCTGGCTTTGTTTGTAACAGTTTAGATAAGAAATTGGACAGCCAGGGTGCTAAACCTAAGCAATCATTCAGGCACTCTTAATGTCCTGGTTGTGCTTCTGTTTGTTTAACAGCATATATTATGCATAAGGAATTCCAGTTCAAGGATTTATCTAAATTGAATATGTTACAGCAGATGACAGCAAGAGGATTTCTTTCAAAATTAGTTTGTGTCTTTTTAGGCAGAGTGAATTATCCCGAGGTCCCATGAAATCATCCACAATAGCTTTCACTGGCTCTTGGCAGCGATGATACCTTCTGCTGGGAAGAGCCAATCAAATGAAATATGCTTTTGTTGCTGGACCTGAAAACTGCACCAGATTGGAGCTTGATGCATGAAAAACAGGATAGTGTTACTGCTCACAGGCCTGCGCATCCTGGGTAGAAAACACAGGGTGAGGTCAGTGCTTGATTTGTGGTGGGGGGAGAGAAAAAGGGGTAAGAGAAAAGTGAGTGTTCATTTGAATCCATTAAATAGACCTTTTGTTTAATAAAAAGCCCTGTTATAAAGCAACCTCCTTTGCTCCATATTTATGACAAGTGTTCCATTTACTTAAACAGATGATTGTAAAATGAAGTTTGGTTTGTTTGAGTTTTCTTTATGTATTGTAATATAGTTTGTGGATTAAAAAAATGGTTGGTTTTTGGTTTAGTTGTTTTGGGATTGGAGGAGTTTTTTTGTACCTGGTTTCAGCAATTCCAATGAGCAAATCACAGTGTGTGGTGTGGCACTGGAACAGGATGCCCAAAGAGTGGTAAGTGCTCCATCCCTGGCAGTATTCAAGGCCAGGTTGGACAGAGCCTTGGGTGACATGGTTTAGTGTGAGGCGTCCCTGCCCATGGCAGGGGGCTTGGAACTACATGATCTTAAGGTCCTTTCCAATCCAAACCATTCTATGGTTCCATGATTCTATGTAGAAATGTGCTGACCTTTGCATATGAGCATAATTATGGGGTTTTTTTACACATACGTTACATAATTCTTGTTTGACATGCCACACAGCAGAGCCTTCCAGAATCAGCTCCTCCTTACATGAGAAAGAGCTAACATTGTTATACATATGCTTTTGTAGTACTTAAGACGCGAATGAGCTGAGTTTACTGAACTGAATGGTGTTATCATGTTTTGGATTTTCTGATCTGTGAATACTGATAAACTTATACAGTACATGTCTGATGTACAGTAAATGTCTGGTGCTCCAGACATTTGGAGAAGTATAAAATGTCAGTTAGGTCTTTATTTATTATCATTAACTTATGATCCAGTAAACCTTCACCAGAAAAACTGTTCTGTTCTTTTCTTCCCCCACAGTGTACAGCAACTGGTTTCTTTTGGCAGTAAGTTCTGTGTGATATATAGCAATTAACTATGAAAAATAAAAAGTTCCCTGGGATCTGGACTGGAATCCTAACTTTATGGAGTCTTTTCACATTCACCAGTTTTATATATGCCTTGGGCGACATGGTCTAGTGTGAGGTATTCCTGCCCATGGCAGGGGGGTTGGAACTAGGCGATTTTAAGATCCTTTCCAACTCAAACCATTCTATGATTCTATGGTTGTGAAAAAGTTGACTAAAGTTAGTTATGGACAGTTCCAGTGGACATATTTCAGACCTCACGAGATAGGTAAGGAATGTAACAATGTGTTTAATTTGAAGTCACTGGATTTAGACATTTGGTAACATAAGATTAGATAAATTATGCTCTTTAGAAGATTTTTTTTTTTGCTTTTCTTTAAAAAACAAACTCGGCTTTTGTTTTCAAGCTGAATCTTTATCTTTGGGACCAGTTTTGCTCATAGTTTTCCAGACAGAAAATCACAATGGAAAGTGATGAATGGCAGGTGGAAAACTAGAGGGACAGAGTCAGAATGGAGCCTTAGTTTGCAACTCCTCCGATGATAAAAAATCTTCCAAAACACTTAGCAAGGGTTAAAATTCGGTCCATTTTTTATGATTTTGCTTTTCCAGATGAACAAAAAAGATGACTAAAAATACCCGTGCTGAATTTAATCATTTTTTAATGTCAAAACTTATTTAGGTTTTGACACTGAGAAGAGACTAAATTAAACAACAATAATTTATCTCTCACTTCTTCTAGTCTTTTAGGAGGTGTTCCAAAAGAATAGTCAATATACAGCAGATAGACACTAAATATACCCTGACTATCTGGCTGTCTTTTTTCCCTTAAGCTTACTTACCCTCACTGCTGCCTTTGCATTGCTGGCAGCATAAGGACCAGCTGAAATGTTGAGTGCATCCTTACTGCTTTTTACTTTTTCCTCTGCAAATGTAGAAGTTGCATTGTGATCAAGATGAAAAAGACATTGTCCATGAAGTAAAATCCAAGATGAAGATAAGGCCTAGATGTCTCTTTTGCTCTAGCACAAGCACAGAGAATGCTATATATTTTATGGATATATTTCAGTAATCACAAATAATAAATTGAGTCCAATACTTATTAGTATGGAAATATATCTTCACCACATTCGAGTCCTGCTCACAATATCTTCTGTCTGGTTTGCCCATATTAAAGGACAGATTGCTTCTCTTAAAACTGCATTGCATGTTTCAAGCTGATAAAAGAGCCTAAAACCAACTAAGAGCCAAAGACCAAAAGACCATGTACCTTCCTCCACTCCTAGGTAAAAAAAATCCAGGATAAACATTTGTCCTTCCCAAATACAGACCTTTTACTCACATTCCCAAGGCACTGTTTTTCATCAAAGGAGAGTTAGAATCAAAGGACAAATCTGAGAACTAAAGTTTAGCTCCTGTTTAAATCTCCATCTGATGGTTGTATCACTGTTAAGTATGCCATCTGGAGATCAGAAAGACACCTGACAATTACGACAGGATGACATAGTACCAGCTTGACATAAGACAATATGTGCAGTGAAAGAGGGCATTGCTATAATTAAATACTAAATAAGGTTGATCTGTTTCTTAACTGATTGGTAGAGAACTGTATTAGTGCAAATAATGCTAGATGAATTGTGATACTGGATAAGAGTTATCGTAAGCTGGCTGTAAAATGTTTTCTGCTGGAAACTAGAAGTAGGTTCCAACGACTGGAAAAGAGGAGATTTAGAATAGCATTTCTGTGGGAATTCTGGGAAAGAGAGGGCCTAATTAATTTTATGTGAGCTTGAAGAATTTATAACTATGAATAGATGATGTGGTTCCTTGAGTTGGCAGAGAGTCTATGCAGCAACTCATGAAATAAATCCTTGATGCAGGGTCCTCTGATAATGGCTGAATTACCTATATTCACTAGGTTTTGATTTCGTCTTTGGTTGAGCATTTATTAGTATTGAGATGAAGGATTAGTTTGTATCAACACTTCCAGTGATTGTACTTTTAATTTGTCAAAGACATGGTAGGCTTTGTGTGCATGTATGTTGCAAATGAATTATAAATACATGTCTTCATTAATTACTCTGCATTATTACTATTTTATTAGCAGCGTTCTGTGAAGCTATTGCAGACCAAAATGCTAATTCAAGACAGTGCTTTTTAGTGACCTATTTGTGCAGAATTTAAGCCTGGCCTAAAGAATACCAGTCATGTAATATAGTAAGAATGATAGTAAACATACTGATTAAACGTCACCTTGTCAGCTTTACAGTTTCATTTCTGGTAAATCTTCCTAGCCAGTGGGAAGGTAAAGATTAGCTTGATCAAATGTTCAGTGATGTTCTGAGAAGTTACCTTCCTTTCCACCTTCAGACAGGGGTTATGACTAAATCCCTGAATGTTTAGGTGATAGCTCACAGAATACGTTAGCAACTTGCAGTGGATTGAGCTCTAGCAGTCTGACACTTAGCTGTTGATGCCCTTGTTTTACAAGATTGTTACTGCATGACATCCTTAGTACTGAGTCATTTCAAGTGAATTAAACCAGAAGGTGAGAGGGACCATAATTTAACTGAAGCATTTCTTGCGTGCCTTGCTTTCAGAACACTGCTTTCTTGGATTCTCACCTCTGTGCCGCTAGGGGCTGATAACTTAGGGAAAAAAGTATTTAACTTGTAAAGGTTAACAAATGACCCTCAAATAAAATCTATCATCCTTCTCTGGAATGAAAGAAAAGGGAGAGAGAGAGAAAGAAATCTGTTTTAGCAGAAGGCTTCCCTGTGATACCAAGTGTCCCCATTTGTTCTTTCATGTTCATACTTAATAGATGCTAAGCAGTGAGACAAAGGCTCATGATGATCCTTTGCCTTTAAAAGGAAAGAAAGATGATATAAAGACCAATTAGGTTTTCTGTCTCCCAGTCTTTTTTCAATAAAAACATTCCTTTTAAATGATCAGACTGTATTTCACAATCTATATCAGATAAAAACTTCAGTTCTGTCTAAACACAACTGGATTTCGTCACAGTATCTGAACTGTAAGTCATAGTAAGGGTAGGTTTAGCTGCAACAGCTGGTCTTAATCCCACTGTTTGTATTATCTCTGTGGAGGGCTACTATTCTAATACTAGGGAGAGGTAACTGGGGTATAAAACCACGTCTCAGCTTTCAAGAAAACAGATTAATCCTGAGTTTGTTATGATTGCATCGTAAGCTCAGCTGCAGTGAGTGAAGGCTGAGAAAAGAGCATATTTGATTTGACTAACACAGACCTGTAAAAAGGAGGCTGCTTATATATGCTTCCTTTTTAGCCACCTTCAGCAAAACTTTTCTGTACTGGTGTACCAAACCCCATGGTATCTCCTTCTGAAACTCCTCTATGCAGTGTGTACAATTAAATATGGTGGAGAAATTGGCCTCTAAACCACTACAGCACCTCTACCACCAGACAATCAGATCAATCTGGTTTTTCACTCACATTTTTCTACCTGTGACCAAATCTTCAGTTATGGGGGGAGGGAGAAAGAGATAATCTTCATCCACCCAAAATCTAAACTAATTGGATAGAAGAACACTAGTGTTGTATGTCTTGCTGATAAGATATCCACTAAGTATTCTGCAGTGCAGTTTTCATTTAACCCTAATTCTTTACTTCTACATTTACTCTTAAGCCAATTCTCCTTCTGGAAATCTTAGATTCTGACTTCAGCAGGGAGAATTACTGTCCCAGTTACATATATCCACGAGTTCCTATGACACACTCTGTTTAGTCTGACTTTCAGAATATATAGCACTGCCTGTTCTCAACAATAATGCTCACATTCTGTTGGGTACTTGGGAATATCCACTGCAAACAGAAGGCAATAAAGCTAATGCTGCATTTTGCCACCTTCTATTTTTATTTTGGCTCTAATCTGATTTGAGGTGATCAGCACCTGCCAAAATCTGTGCATCCGCTGTACATGTTACATACTGGAATGTTAACCCTGGATGCCCTCATTAATCCACAGTAGGACTGATACCAAGGTTATGCATGCATACATCTTTAAATGTTCTAAATATACTTGTACACATAGATATACATAATGCAGCAAATATTTTAAATTATCTACCTGCACAAGGTTTCTCCTTCAGCTCTGAACTTAAACCATTTTGAGTCTGAATCTCCACATATGCCTACGTATTTCTTTCAACTGTGTTGAATTCTCTTATTTCTTATCTTTCTATGCACCTTTCATGATCTTTCTCTGTAGGTGTTTGACATTCTGGTTGATCTCTCAGTCCTTTCTTCCCTCTGGCTGTTTACTGTCTGCTCCTTTTAACAGCCTCTTTTTCGAGTGTAACACGAGCACATTTGTGCTTGACTTAAAGTCAAGCTCTGTTTATACATTTAAAACGAGATAAAATAAGTTATCGCAACCCTCATAATAATTACTTGTATCTGGTTAGTTGTGTCTTCTTCAAGTTAGTGAACAAGCCTTGAATCTGACAAAAATGTTTTATGCCGGCTCTGCCTTGATATAAGCAGTCTTTTGCTGGTACAAACTATAATAAAAGATTATTAAATGGGCTGGTTCAGATTCAGTTGTGAATGTTTTTCAACTGAAAAGAAAGAAATTCTTCTGTCAGTCTGGTAGTTTTGTGCATGGTTTCTTATCTTCTTGCCAGTAATGCCTGAGTTCATGTGTGAAGGGCAGGATGAACTGGGGGAGCAGGTTTTCCAGCTAAGGTGTGCCAAATGACTTGAGCATATAGCTGATAACAGTGGTGCTGTAGACCAAATGTGGTCCAAGGAAATCTTTATGCTGTGGAGTTCAAAGTAAGGCAGTATTGCAACCAGTCATTCCCTTGGATCCTGCACATGCTTTTGATCAAGCAGCAAGTTACCATTCTTGGGGGTGAAAATGTTAAAAATCATAATATGGGAGGAAATCATTCTTCCCAGTCTTCTGTTGTTCCCGTGTTCATGAGTATCATCATCATTCTTTCTTTTACTTTAAAGGAGATGATTATTTTATACACATGACTTTACAATTGTTCATTATAAGTTTAAATTTCAGAAACACAGACAAAGGGATACAAAGAGATAGGAAAAGGTTAAACTTTGGTTACTAGGCAGGTATAAGCATCCTCTAATATTTGCCTATATATATGACTTCAAAGGAAATCTTCTACCAATTCAGTCATTCAGTTTTATTATTCATTTTCACACTCTCAAAACTTCATACACTCATGCTTAATTCATTTCTCTCAGCTGTTAACTACTTTAAGTATGTATGACACTTACTTAGTCCCTTTTATTTAGACTTTTGGTCCTCTCTTCCACCTCACCTAGATTCCTATCTGTACTCACAGACTTACTTACCTGAAAGGACATAACTGAAATCAACCATACTATTAGGTTGAACTGTTTCTCAGTTGTGATGTTCCTCAGAGGATCTCCATAAAAATCCACCCCAAACATTAGGCTATATTTTTCACTCCATTTTCCAAAGCTTTAGTTGAGATTGATGGATGTTTTTTCTTCTATGTAGTGCCACTCTGACGAAAGAGTGATTATAAAAAATCACCCTGCAGTCTCAGAAACAGCAAACTACCACAAATGTTAGATACTGATGCCTGTTCCCCTTGTGTGGAAATTGCTGTGACCATAGCCCAAACAACCTCCAATACATTTTTGATATATTCACATCATATATTGGCATGTTCATATCAGAGTTTATACAGTGTTCAAACTGTAGGATGTGGTAACTGTGAGTAATTAAAACCCAATAAAACTAATTAATAACAACCTAATAAAACAATGTGATGTATGGATTTGCCTTATTTTCAGACATGGACTTTTGATGCCTAACTGTCATTGAAGCTCCTAGTAGGACCCAAGGGAAGTGGTGTAGTCACCATCCCTGGAGGTATTTAGAAGACATGTAGATGCTGCGCATAGGGACATGGTTTAGTGGAGGACATGGCAGTGCTAACAATTGGATCAATGATCTTAAGGGTCTATTCCAACCTAAGTTATTCTATGATTCTATAGATTTCCATTAAACAATGCTCACAATGTAAATTAGGGAAGTAGCTGGAGCATGTATAGACATTTCTGCCTTTAGCTGAGGTAGCTCAGATGTCGTTGTAATATAGCATCGTAATAACATGGTATTAAGCACAGATTAAGTATGTACTTGAGCAGCTAACCAGTGTTGAAATCCAGGCTGCTCCTCATGTTTATCAGTATCTAAGTAGATGCCTGGGGGATGGGGCCAGGCGTGCTCTTTTATGTTGTTATCATACCTTAATGGTACACCTCTCCTGTCAATCCACCAGCAGTAGCAGAAGAGCTATGACTAGTCAAAATCCTTCTCCCAGGCCCAAGGGAGAAGAGATCAGCAGCTCCCTCAGATTTGCAACATGGTGAAGAAAATAACACAAAAAGGAACTGATAGTAGAAAAAAAAATACATTTGCCTGACTGGGAGATCATACTGTGGACAGAGCTGCAAAACAGATGGGGTCTGCTCTGACCTTCCCTGCTCCAAATGTATCACTGGACATGTTTAATTAAAAACACATCAGATTAAGTCATTTTGTTATATGGGAAAATGTTGGAGTCCCTCGGGTGCAATCCCTGTTGGAAGAAACACAACAAGTACAAGATTCTTCATTGCAGCAACAGAAATCGAATGCAAAAACAATTTAAAGCCCATCCTACTGGGGAATCAGAGGGGTGTGAGAGAAGCAAGTGTATTGGCTTGTGCTCTTTTATTTCTCTGGTCAGCAAGAAGACACAGTAACTTACAATAGGTGTGAAACACCCAGTTGGGACAAATTATGTTCATGTCATTCCTTTATTTCCCTATTTCCCTCATAACCTGTGTTTCTCTTGTATCAACCACTTTTTCAACCCGGTTTCCTCTCTTTGGGACTGGCTGAAAATCAGAATCATTAAAAGTCACATATGAGGAAGTTTTTGTAAACTGAGAGATAAAAAGTACAAGATATTAAGAAACAAAAAACCAAAAACCAGCTTAAAATAAATGCTCTACAATGTGATCATCAAGAACACCAATTTCTCTTTGAGGTATTAATATGAATTTTAATTCAATCTTTAGAAATAAGGAACTATTCATTTAATCTGAGACTGTCACAGTTTATTAAAAGTTGCTGTTAATGGGTCTAATAGTAGAATTTACCACGTGTAAATTTCCCTTTAAATTCTTCTTGAAGGGACACAGTCCTTATGGTTAAAGCTGTATATGTGCATTTGTTTGCACACATGCACAGAGAGTATGAACATGGAGCTTGAAGCCCCATCCAAGCTGTCTTTGAACACTTCCAGGGGTGGGGCAGCCACAGCTTCTCTGGGCACCCTGTGCCAGTGCCTCGCCACCCTCACAGTAAAGAACTTCCTTCTAATATATAATCAAACTCTACCCTCTTCCAATTTAAAGCCATTCCCCTTGTCCTGTCCGTACAGGCCCTTGCCAAAAGCCCCTCTCCAGGTCTCTTGTAGCCGCTTTAGGCACTGGCAGCTGCTCTAAGGTCTCCCCTTAAGGAGTCTTCTCTTCTCCAGGCTGAACCAGCCCAGCTCTCTCAGCCTGTTTTCATAGGCCAAAATCTGCTCTCCTGAAGTCCAGAGTAGTGAGCTTGGTCTGCTCCCTAAGGATCTTGAACTCCACCACTTCACAGTCACTGCAGCCAAGACTGCCCTTGAGCTTCAGATTCCCCGCCAACCCCTCCTTGTTGGTGAGAACAAGATCTATCATAGCACCACTCTTTATTGGCTCCTTTCTCTCTTGGAGAAGGAAGTTATCATCAATGCATTCCAGGAACCGCCAGTCCCTCCTAAAGATCCTGTATCCTTCTATTCTTATCCTTCAGTCATGGGAGTTGAGTTAGAGATGTCTCTGTCTTTCCCAATATAACAAAAAACCCACAAAAGCATAAACAATACAACAATACGAGCTACAAATTGCATGCAAAAGTGAGACTGCCTGTGGTAGAACTGTAGTCAATGGAAAGAGGAATCCACTATTACAATTTCCTAACTGATCATCCTGAGCATCAGAAAATCAGAAATACTCTCATTTCTTAACAAATGCAGTTCCTACTTGAATGGCAGCTCCTTCCCTAATGAAATGTTAATATCAATAATGCAGTTATGATGAGCCCACATAAAGGTCTAATGATAGCTCCAATAGACTTTATACTTCCATTGATAAATATGCCTTGGTTTGGGGTTTGTTTTTTGGTATCTGAAATGGTCTTAAATTATAAAAGCAACTCCCCGAATACATTAATGTGAGACTCCAGAGATTTTTAATATTAAACATGAAATGTCTATGAAGATGACATGAGGGATCTGATGTGAACTGACAAAAGCAAATGAATTTCAACTCAAACTTGCTACCTTGTCCTTAATTCACTTTGGGGTGTCTACCGGTACTGTTGGAATTGATGTGAAGTGGCATGAATGTTTAGGATGCCCATTGGTGCACTGGCAGAAGGCAGTGTCTGTGGGCTGTTCTCTTAGTCCTGTGGAGGATTGCTCTGGTTCCCACAGGTTCACCTCAGACCTTTAAACGTTATGTTATAAAGTTTTATGTACTTTTGTAAAGGTCAGTCCAAGCAATTAAAAACGCAGTGCTGTAAGACACTGCTTGGGTTTTTTGTTCTTTTTTTGGTGCTTTGTTTTTTGGTTTGGTTTTAACTTTAATCATCTACTTTTTAATTTTTCATTCAATTTTCCTTGTTTGGACAATCTTTAGATTTTCAGCTTCTATCTTTAATTGGAAACCATGTTGTTCTCTTTCCCCCAGAAAACTGATTTTCAACTCTGAGGTGTTACTTTGAATTACTCAATTAAACATTTGAACATTTGTCTTTCAATAACCGTCTTCCTATTTTGCGGTTTGATCTGGAGAACATGAATAAATATCCTCAAGCAGAGGACATTTACATATTCCCCCATATGTAGAATGCTTAGGGAGCAGATCAACATATATTTTCTTCAGCAGTGGAGCTGGTTTAAGACATCTCCTATTCCCAGCTTGTTCTTTCTGATTTGACCTTCACTATTTGCCTTATCTGGTGAATTATAGCTCTTACTGAACTCAAATACTTCCCAAATAGTTTCTCCTTTTCCATAAAGGATGTTATATTGATAATGGAGTCCATGACATCCTCTTGTAGCAGTTACTTCAGCACAAGTTGAAGAAAGGATCTGGTTTGTGGAGGAGACAAAACTTCCACAGAAACTCACCAAGCATCATTTCGGGTGCGAAAGCAATTCTTTCAAGTCATGGAGCTATGAGTTTAAGAAGGTACAGACACCTGACAGCAAAGACTCATTGTAACACAACCTCGCCGTATCGACTGCTAGCACGATAATATAATAACCTCCCTCTATAAAGCAGTCAAGCATATTTAAATTAAATGAGAAAAATCACCTCAGGAAAGGAAGGGAAAAGAGGAGGGGGACTACCAAGTGCCAGATTCTAGTTTGATGCAAATTAGAAGACTTAACATGATAAATCCCTGAGCAAATGTGGTTTTATAATGGAACCAGTGACAGTCCCTCCATTTTATTGCCAAGCAATAAAAATTGAAAGCCATATGAAAGCATAAAAGTGATCATCTGCTGTGTTTGGTTGAGATTCAGCTCACTCCTCCTTGCTTCATGGACCACATGCAAACGATTTTGGAGACCAACTGACATCAGTAGTTAGACCCTCCCTCACAAGAACACACTGACAGGTACCTCAGGCAGTTCCAAGTCATTCCATTTAGATTTATGCACCCTCTGTCCTGAAAAAGCCTCAGTCCAACCTTCCCTCAACCTACCCAGAAGGCAGAGCATCTCTGGAGTTTTAGTCAAACAAGTTGGGAGCAAAAAGAAATTTCTCAAATTAAGCAAATGCAGCTATAAGCAGAAATACAAAAACATAAAAATCTCAGAGTTCATCAGTGGCTTTCAGGAGCCAGAAACACTATGGAAGCAAACTATGGTCACAATTAAAAACATTAAAAATGCAAGTCCTAAAGTTTAAACAAGGCGAAGTATTACAGAAAATGTATGATTTTTAGAGCACCTCTCTATCTTCACAGTAAGACTCTCACTTCAGTCATTTCTAATAAATCACTGAATCAGGTTATCTCTTCACAGCATGCCGTGCTGCCTTTGTCAAGAACAGAAGTCATAAGTAATGGGAAATACATGTCTGATTCAGTTTCTGGGGATCCCTGAGCAGTCAGGCAGATCGTTTCTGCTATATACTGAGAACAGTAGTCATCCTTGCCTGATGACTACTAGTCTCTATTAGCAGAAGCATCCCAAAGAATGGATGCTAGGTGCTATGATTACCTCAGGTGAAATACTTGCTGACTGGATTATCTAATTGCTAGTGAAAAATAATGGGAAAAGTGGATACTTGGAAGCATTTTACATAACTGTTTAGGTGCCTAAACCAACTGCTCAGCTTTGTGCCTTCAGAATGACTGCTTTCCTCATACTTCATCTTCCAGTGGATACAGCAAAGCCAGCTATTGATCTTGTACAAAGCTCTCTTGCACAAAGCTAGATACTCCAGCTGAGGGCTTATTCTGAGCCCAAGTCTTTCTGGATTCAGACATCAAATCGCCTATCCGCCTTACCAGGCGTGATAAGGTCCACGTGTATACTTGGACCATGAGAAGACTGAGAACCCATTGCACAAGCAAGAGTTCAGGATACAGTTTCAATCTTTCTGTAGCTTCAAATGGGGGCATAGCAACTGTTAAAGTACTATTAGACACTGTAGAGGTACCTTCATGTCTAAATACAGAGAAAAATTCTTTATGCAGACAAGAAAGTGGTGAGGTCCAGCTCATGAGAAAGCTCACAAAGTTTCAGCATCCATGTACATTTGAACCTTTTTGCTGAAGTTCTTAACCACCTTTTATTTTTTTCCAGGGGGCAACTTGTATCAGAAGATGAAGCAGATCTTCTACTACACAAGGTTAAATAGCTCCATCTTTTGCATTTTGCTTTAGGTTGGCTTCCTGCTGAAGACAGTCACCTATGCTGGTGTATTACTTCCTTGTGTCCTACCTGGATATATAACCTGACTGAGCATTGCGTTAGGAGTTCAGCATTCAGACATAAAAAGTTTGAGGATTTTCTGACAAGTCATTTTAAGTGAAAATCTCCTGCAGCACAGAAGCAGTATGTTAAATGCAAAGATTACTCTTGTAACTTCTGAAAGTCCTTCCATTGGCTCCAGTGGGCTTAAAATGCTACTCTCAGTGGAAATGATTATTAGTGAGGTTGAAGTCTATGAATGAGGTGAGGCCTGCGGGTAATGATAATGAGTTTTACTAGATCATATTACACAACTGAGAAATAGGGAAATAACAAGCCTTTTTTTCTCCATGTAAACTTGGCCTTACTTCTGCCTTTAGGGCTAATCATGATTCCAATAATTACACTAAATTTAGCATGAAGTGTAGTCAAAGTAGCAGGCTATTACTCATCCAATTGCCAATCAATTTGAAGGGATTTAAGATGTATACACTTTAAAGCTATTATCCTAAGAAGAAAATTTTCATACTGGTTCACAAACTGTCCAGCTCCATGAAGATTATGTAATTCTCTAAAAATCATTTCACCACAACATCTTCTTGCTACTGCTGCTGCAGGTAAAAAATACATCTCTGTCATCTCAAAGGACTGGGGAGACTAGGAGGTTATCTAAATAGAAAAGGTACTCAAAAAGCTGCCCAGCTCTCAAATCTGCAGTGGTTTCCAAGTTCCTCACAGTTCACCTATAAATAAGTTGGTGTAAATGAGTTGACATTTTCAATGAAGTCAGTGGTGAGGAGATTGTCCTATCCCAGCTGTAGAACTACAACTAGTTTAGGATCTTTCAGCTGTCTCTTATCTCATGCAGTAATAATTTCCCTTAATTTTGATTATGTGTGAGTTAAAGGTATAATCTAATATATATTTATAGGATCTCATTATAATCAATGTAGGGAAAAAAGCTGCACATCTACAAAATCTGTCCTAGGACAGGATGACTCGTCCCTCAGAAGTAAGTATTTCTCTACTTTCATTATAGATGAACGATTAGCTTAAATTAGACTACTTTTAGATAGCTAAAGTTAGAGCAGGTAAGTTTTATTCTAGAGCAAAAAATGCTAAGACAGATTTTCATTAACTCTGAAGACATTGTCCTCATATACAGGAATGGTTTGGATGCCTTCCAAGCCCTCATAATTAATAGTTTTCAATAATTTTTTTCTTGTGGTAAAATCTAAACCCCACAGTGACATAGCAAAGGAAAAAAATACATAATTTATCCAAAAAGGAAGGTAATTTTCTGCATAAAGGAAGATGTGTCACATCTTTTCTAATCAACAGAGTGAATCCGAACTCCCTCCATGCTTTCCCCTTTGGGAAACACACTACAAACCTTGTTAAATCTGATGGGGTGAGGGGAAATCGGGAAAGGTTAAAAACCCCAATTCCCATTTAGGAGTCTAGTTGTGTGCTTCAGTAGCCTGCCCTCTATTCAGATGGTACCAGCATGAGTACATTTTGCCTGCTTAGACTGCAAGTCCTTTGCAGTGATCTTAGAAAAATGTAGCCCTGATCATTTTGTTCCTTTGTGTATTGTAATACAAACAGCAACAATAATAGCCAATAATAATACTTCTTTTTTCCCCTGGTTAATTCTTTCAATCATGTTCCATATGTAAAAAGCAAAATAAAACTTTCTCAGAAACAATAAAAAATAATTGAAGGCTATTCATCTTAAGGTTATTCACCATCTCTTCATTCTCTAATGTGAGTAACTGTTAAATTAAATGACACTGGGTTTATCAGCTGAAAAGGAATCTGGATGGCTTTGTAATGCAAAACCAGGATAACATTTCTTCTTTAAGCAGTATCACAGGCTAATGCTATCTATATACAACAAGCCCCTTTATAATATAGCAAAGTGGCATAAGTTAAAGGATGAAGCATATCATTGCTGATGAAAATGTGTATTGCAACATGCTGATCCCTTGCTCACAGAAAGTCTCGAATTGCTTTTACATGGGAACAAATTTTGGCTGCTAAGAGGTGATATGCTTATGGAAGGAGCGTTGCTCTGCAGTAGCTTAGCTGAAAACAGTACTCACAGTGCTCCCTAACTCACTATCAGACAGTGGCGAAAAGTCAGTTTCATAAGGACTGATGATGAGAAGGACTTTCCCATGTTTTGTGTTTCAGTCCCTTCAGCGTAGCAGCACCTTAGGCAGTCTTAAAAGATTGTTCCAGAATTCCTCTGCACAAATATAAAACACAAACAAAAATACACCTTCTAATTTTCATCCTCATACTAGCAAAAGTAATGTGGCCCTTTGGCATTGTGCACGTCTTTCAGCATAGGTAGCACTGTTCTTTCCCTGATGATTATTGCCATTCACCAACCTTGGTTTCATAGCTCTCAGGACCAGAGCTGGTTTGCTCCCCTTCTATCAGGTGTGATCTCAGTCTCCCCTCATCTCATAGGCATGCTCAACATCTGCTCTAGTTTGAGTTCATCATCACAATGACATGTACTCAATGATCGAGTACTGAAATAATGAAGGACATGCCATATTTCAGGGTCAGTCTCTGCTCTGGGAAGGATCGCTTACTAAGTTATTTACTTCAGAAGCCCATATGAGTTAGAGAAAAATCTGAGTCTCAAAGATTATGATAGTAAATTGGACATGCCTAGAAACAGTCTCAGACATTGAAGCCCATATAAAAGAAAGTTAATTTCTTTACTACTAGATTCTCTTAATGTCTAAAACTAGGCAACCAGTTGGGAAAGGTCATTTAATGAATCTCACAGTGTTTTCCAAGCTTTCTTATTTGAGAACTTGTGAATGCACTGATTATTTTGGCTAATCCCTTAAAGATAGCATAAAGTACGTGTGACTATGAATTCCACTTAGATATTAAGATACTGGTATTAAATATGATTCCTGCCTTAATCATTGCCTTAGTTATTTGCCAGATTTTGCTTTATATGAAGCTGCTTGCCATAAAACAGGTAAGAAAACAAAATAAGTAAAAGATAATTTATATTCCCATTTTATTTCTTCAACTGAGCAAGAAACCCTCACTAAGGGCAGGGCAGAAGAATCGCTTTATAACAGCCACTGCTAATACTGTTATGTGTATTTAGTTCAATCAAAAATTATCCTATGTTTAGTTCATAGGTTTAAATTGTCTTCAATAGAGGTGTGACGTACTGAAAATGAAGTTGTAAAAGCTTGAGGCAGGAACACTTACAGCTGTCAGTGCAGATTCTGAACTGAATCCTTTTCTCCATGCAGTGTATGTAGTGGTACTGCATCCTTTCCAGTGAAAAGAAAACTTTGGTTTTTTTTCTGTTTTCGTCTGACAATCTTAGCACAAAAAAAGTAGACAAGTGCAAGAACCTGCTCGTATGAGGTAGGAAATTTTACAGAAACACTGAAAGTTAAAGGAATAAATGAAATGTCACCATGGGAAAAACTTCCACCCTGCCGTTTATGTAAACATCCATAAGATCCTGTTCAGTTATTGTACACCACTGGGAAATTGTATTGATTTCATAAATAAGAATGAACAGTGCTTAAGAATCCTTCATTTCTTTAAATCATAAAAGATATATAACAGAGATTATGGTATTTGACATTGAGAGATTTATTGCTTTTTCCGGAAAGGCAAGATAAGATGACCCTCCCAGAGTCATATTCCAGGATAAAACAGGAGTAAATGCAAGATTTCACCCTTTGACTATACTAGTGAATCACCATAGTTGAAGTGTCTTTTACCTGCAAATAGAGATCTTGGTGGTGTAACTGCCAGTCCAATAAGATAATAGCTTAAACAGAATCTATAAAGGACTTCTAAACATTATTGTGTAAACCCAACGGTATTATTTTTATACATAAGTTTTTGGTTTCATATTCAGTCCTAAAAGCAGGAAACTTTTAAATAGAAAAGTGATTCACATTGAGAGGTTTGTCTGTCTGATTTCTAAATCCTGACAATTCTAATGGATCTTGACATAAACAAGCAAACCTTCCCTCCATCTCTCTCCAGATATCTGAACAGGAACTAAACTATCAAGATTTAAATTGTATTCATTGCAGAAAGATAATGTTACTCATTATATTGAGCTTCAGGTATTCTCTATGGGAAAGAGTTAATTGGAAGATTCCAGAAGCTTTGTTAGGTATTATCGCGCTAAGGAAATTGTTCTGTAATACTGGGTTTTTTTGGCCCTCTACAATTATTGTAACTCAGCTTTTATCTGAACATGGAATGTTCTTTCTGAGTTCATTTGAAAACCAAAGGATCACATTAAAGAACTTGAATATTTTGCATTATAATGATTTTCATCCAAGAATCCCCTGGCAGCTTCAAATATTAATTGAATAAGCCTGTCTGTCAAATAGGCAAAGGTTGTGTTTTCTAAAAGAGTAAAGTAGTGTAGACAGGCTGAATGGCAGACATAGAAGCTAAGGTTCTAGCTCCAGACTGCCTTCAGCTAGATTAGCACTGAAGCATGTTTATAATTTTAAGCACGTAATTAAGTGTTTTTACTGTTAATTCAGTTGCTTGTGGTCTGACTGCACTAGAAATTCATGCAAATGCTGTTTAACTGCTGTCCCAGTTTGAAGTAAGAGATCAAGGAAAAATATGGTGGATTCAGACCTCAGCTAACCTGGCACGCTATACCCTGCCACAGCCAATAGATTTCAGTGTCACTGCTTCACCAAAAGTATAGCCAAGAATGCAGACAAAAACTGACTTAATGAAGTGAGTAGAGTATGCAGAAGCTTGTCAAATAGTCTAGGAGCTACTTTGGAAATCTTCAAACCTTCACATTCTGTTCAAAGGGTACCTGGATCTTTATCCTAAGGATCTATATGTATGTCCTGATCTTTCTTATTTTCATCTATTGCTTGATTTGCCCTGCTTTCTGACCCCTAAGACCTCTTGACCTCTTTAAAACATAGTATTTTTTCCTGAAGTTGGACTCAAAAGACTGAAGTCTCCCTTGTTCCGCTTTTCCCCATTACAGGTAGTATGGGTAGTCTCCATTAAGTTTAGTAGAAACGACAGGTATGGGAACAAATATTTCCCCTCAAGAAGACAGGTTGCTAATGCTTATCTTACTGGAACTTGAACCTTGAACAGTTTGATAATGATGAAAATCCAGGTCTGTGTGTACAGCTACTGTTGCAAGAACTGGAAATGTGATAGATTAATCTCATATATTTAGCTGTCAAAAGGTATATGTCATCTTACAGAAATGCTGAGATGTCTCTCAGTAGTCGCTGGGGAAAAGAATAATCTCCAAAGAGTGAATCATCTCCTCTGTCGCCCCAGACAGTTAAATCCTGTATCTTCTGTAACTTACTCAGTGGTTCTTTAGTCTTTAGCTCCTGTCTTCATTGTGTTCAGCCTCTCCTTGTGCTTTAGTTTCCAATATTATTAACATCCAAATGACCATATTGAAATAGAGTAGAATAGAATAAACAACAGACCTGAACAGAACAGAACTGTATAATCTTAGTTGGAAGGGACCTACAATGATCATCTACAATCATAGAATCTTTTAGGTTGCAAAAGACCCTTAAGATCATGAGCCCAATTGTTAACCTAACACTCCCAAGTCCACCACTGTATCATGTCCCTGAGTGCCACATCTACTCATCTTTTAAATACCTCCAGGGATGGTGACTCAACCAGTTCCCTGGGCAGCCTGTTCCAATGCTTGATAATCCTTTCAGGAAAGAAATTTTTTCCTTCTGCGTTCCTGCAGCTGAACACTGTACTGTGAGTGGGGCAAAATTCATTTAATGCACAGGTAAAGGATAATAAATTAACAATTAGTTATTAAGTTGTGCTATCAAGAGAAGAAAAAGAGGAAAAGAGAGAGAAGCTACATCACTAGCTTATATATAACATATCTGCATCGGGAAATCAAGAAGAGGAAAACAGAGTGGGTGTCCACTTAATGGTGCCTGGGGATATTCCAGATCCAGTAAATTGAGCTATTGCATCCAGCACTACAGACACTTAAAGCAATGAGACAAATAACAGGAACTGATAGAGCTTAACCAGCTTGTACATTTTTATCAGACAGCCTTAGATTTTGTGTAGTTTTTGAGAAAGTTATACAGAATATGTTTTTCTGACTACATTAAAGATGCAGAGATGCCTTAAAATTACATTTATGAAAGTAATTAGATTTACTGCTTTGCCAATTAATTCTTCTAGAAGACTGTGACTAGTTTAGTTTCCTGTGATTCTTTAAAAGTAATCAGCCTTTAAACATATGAATCGCTGGACAAATGAAATGCCTTTTCCTCTAACAATAGCCATAATCTAAATGCTTTGTCTGGAATCCCATCAATACTGTACATTTGGCCAGCAAATGACTCATGTTGCATTAAATTACATTTCTGTTTTCCTGGGCTGCCTTTTCAAATTTTCTTGACACTTCAATTCATTAAGCAGATGGAGATGGAACATGTGACTGAAATATTTTGTTCAATAATACTCAAATTCATTTCCTGCAAACCAGTGCAATCCACCGTTCTTAGAGGAGGGTTGTTTCACTTCAGCACCTTTCCTAATAACTGGTTGAAGGCTCCCTTATAGAAATCCATTTCTGGCAATTCATGCATAGTTGATTAAATACCTTTATTTAACCCCGCCTTTCCCTTGATAAATGCAAAGAAGCTGAAACTGGGAAGTTGTTGATTAAGATGGTATTGGACAATTAATTATGCATTGCAACAACCTTTGGCCCAAGCAAACACTTCCTTTTCCTTTTAATCAGCTGAAATGAAAAGTGATCAAATAATTACATGTTCTTGTCTTCCAATCAAGCTGTAGGTAGAGAAGAGATGCTGAAAGGAAATCAAGCAGAACCTTAAAGAAAGTAGCAATAATAATGAAGGAAATGCAGAAGAAGAAATATATCTCTTGAAATTAATAATTTTTTTATTTCACTTACTTCAGCATAATATAAACAAGTGAAGGCCTCCTGAGATGGCTTCTGTACTCAGCTTCATATCAGTGCCATTAGACGTGCAAAACTATTACTACCTATGTCTTCATATCCAAATGAAAAGGACATGTCTTTTAGGAATGATTCTGCACCTGATTCTTCAGAAGTTGCTTGTTTTGTGTTACTGTTTCTCAGAGAGTGAGGGAATATTTCATGAACTTTCTCTGCACAGGTGGAAAAAGGGGTAAAAAAAGGGGTGTGTTGCATTAAGCACCACTCAAGAGGAATGTTCATATTTTCTCAGGTCTCTCAGTCTTTGGAGGGTCATTATCTTTTGTGAAAAAACAGTATCATCTCTAGATTTCTTCAGCCATTTTGGATCCTGGGAAGTGATTTTGATCTTAGTTCCCATGGAGTGAAACTGTATTGAATTCAGTAAAATTCCAAAAGTGAGATAAGAAATTACTTTTATTTTCTTGAGGATCTTGATCAGTAACAACAAGCGTCTCTGCAGTGTGGTGCCTTCAGCACAGTTTGGCACTCTGGGGTACTGCATGGCTCACCAGCAAGGGTGCCTCTCCTCTGGCAGCTCTAGGGGAGCTCTGCACATCTCTTTAGCTGGACTGGGATGTGAGGACTTAAAGTTATATATGGGTCAGTATTACCTTCCTTCTTTGGTTCTGAACAGTTGCACCTCCATGTGTTCTGATTCAGCTAGCTATGGCTACAAGTGAAAATATTCAGCACAGGGAATAATAAACATGAATAAGCCTATTTGTTTAATAAGTTATTGAAACAGAAATAGATCTTACTCAAAATTATTAAAGCAGTATTGGAAAAACCCCTAGATTTTTACCCCTGAGGTTTTCAAAAATTGCTAAGAAGAGATCTCCTTGGCAATTAATCGAATTAGCTTGGCTGTCTGCAGTTCTGAGAACTTGAAGTGTGAGCCTTTATTGTAGTCAGAACATACATTTATTATACAAAAATGCAGTGTTACTTAAATGCATTTTCAGATCAGTGAATGATCATTAGTATTTAAATAATTTAATATTAAAATACCTTTTTATGCTTGAAGTTTTATTTTAACAAAGTTTCAGAAAAGTACTCAAGAATATTTTTTTTTTATTTTGAACATTGAAATAATAATAGCTGCATTTAATTCAGTGTTGAACGAACTATTCGTTTGACTTTGTATAAATGTGTTTCTTCCTTTTGTAGAATCCTCAAGCAGATACAAAGATTTTCATAGTCTTTTTAGGAGTACTGGCAGGACATGCAACATACAGTGCTGGGGTGGGATGGAGTACATTGTTCTCTCATGAATATCACTTCTGATCACATCATGAAGTACACAATCCTGCCATACAGATGAGCAGGGTGTTTGTGACCCAGTGATGTGGATATTAATGAGCATCTTTCCTTGCGTCTGACTTTGATTGAACTTTTCATCACCTTTGCTGTTTGGAGAGCTTTGCATCAATTCCAGTTAAGTCCTTGCAGAACTCGTTTAATTTCTTTTACATGACTGACCTTTCTCACACATGACTGGCTGTCACAAGCTGAAGAGACAGGTAGGTCTGGGTTTCTGAATCTTGAGCCATTTGATTGCATCAAGAGGCATTTCGCTGTAGGCTAGGTAAGAATGCCCAATTACTTAACTCATTACATGCTTTAAAAATTATCCTGAGAGATCAGACACAGACTTTGTAAAGCATTTTCGGGTTTGTGTTTGTGGTTTGGTTTGGGTGGGTTCTGCGGGGAGGAAGGGGTGTTTACATTTCTCCCTTCTCTACTCACAACGTAATAATAGAAATATCTAGAAATAATTCCTGAATTGACATTCAGTTTTAATGTCGAGAACACCTCTTTAGGAAGTACAAAAGAATACACCATAAGCTGTTAATAATCCTTATTTACACTACCTACTAATATTAATTGGCTTTTCTAAATCAGTGTACGCTGTTCCCCTTTAAAACCAGGCAGTATTTCTGGTGGTGAATGACTGGAGTTAGTTTGATATTTGTACTATTCATTTCATTGCAATAAAACTAAATTGATTCTATATTGTCTTACTTCTGAAAGAGTACCATTTTTACTGAGGTATTCTAAAATCAAATTGTTTTAGGTATAGTGATCTGTCCAATATGTTTAAACTCTATTTTTTATTGGTTGTAGATTTACATTAGGATTCATCTGACGTAAGGTAATGTTTCTAAAACATCTAGTCTAAGCTAGTTTTTACACTCCATCTAATGCTTGTGTAGAGAAATAGAACCCTTTATAGGGTAACTTGTCCTAATTATCTTAGATATCATAAGGTTTGATTAGAGGCTTCTGATAATAACTCCTTCCCACCAAAAGAGCCTGGATGAGTATCTTAACATTCCCACAGCTAACGCTAGGTGATGCAGACTCCACCCCATGGATTGTGAGATACAGATTCTCTTTCAGTCCACTACTCTACCAGGAGTAGTGAGACACATAAACACATGTAGAGCTTCTCCAGAGGCTTCTCCTCAGTGTCCTTCATGCTATTGATGAACCTGGTAACTTTGTAAGCCTCAAAGATGCCACGGTACAGTGCACAAGTCCAGCTCCACACTAATTTCCTGCATGACGTATTACAGAAATCCAAAGGTGAGGGATGTTTGTATCTGGTGTCAAAGAAGATTCTGCCACAAGACCTGCTTAAGGAATTACACAACAAGCACAACCAAATATCAGATTATTTATTTTGTTCTGTTCTGTTTGCAATAAGTGGAAGTAAAATGCTGACAAAGAGCCCTGGAACGAGTTATGTGCAGCCTCAGTGTGATAGTAGAGATTTCATTTTTTTCCACAGCTACAAGGCAGCAGGAATTAAAAACTGAGATTAAGCAGCATGACTTTAGTCAACTAATCATCGGAATAGTTCAACTGGAAAAGCAGTTCTTGGACAACAGCCAGGTAAGTAAATTCCTGATCTATGCCTTAATTTCTGACCAGAAATCTATGGGGACACATGTAGCACATTAAAAAGATCAAACACATTCAAACATTGGCTCAGTTCCTCTTTCCAGCTAACGGATGTTCTGTCACTTTCTATGCCACAGCTAAAATTAAAGCCCTTTTTCTATATGAAGCTAGCATTGAAGAAAATACTGTAGGGTGTATTTATGTTTTAAGAAAATAATAAACAATTCTATGTGACCTGAAGAAGGCACTGAAGTTTATCCATTTTATCCATATAGGTCAAATAGTTAGATATAGGTCAAAGAGTTAGAACTTGATATTTTATTGGAATTATTTTATCAATATTTTCACTGAAAAACTGAGATTCACTCTATATTTTATTAAAATAAATCAGGAAATAATATTGTATTTTTCTATTTTGACAATCCACGGGTTAAGCTGTTGCTAAACTGGCCTGTGCACAGCTGGGCTGTTAAAACTAAGCATCAATTCAGTTATTACAAAGAGAAACAGAAAATTACTGGTTCACATGTTATTCCAAATCTTTCTGCAGCCTTAATAGGGAGCTGCTGGATTCCTTCTAGTATATGATACAGTGGAATTGTCCTGAGATAAAGAATGACAAAAACTGTACAAGAAGATGGAATACAGATGAGCTCTAGAGACCATCACATTATTTCTGTAGAAATGGAAACTATGGAAAGGTTCAGTTTGCACATGTCAGTTAACAACTATTTTTAAAACATCACAGATGGCATCAAGGAACTCCTGGGGAACATATTAATTTCTTTGTGAGGGTTTTCCTTTGAAAGTCATGAAGTTTTGCACTTTTATATTAGACTTCTGTTTCTTCCACCCAAGTTATATTCTTTCAGGTATTGATGTGTGGTGTAGTGATTCATTAACACAGAAAACTTGCCGTGTGAACCACAAACAGGGCAAGTTTCTGAAGAAATACCATTGTGCAGACACAAGGTGAAGTCAGGTGCTTGTCTGTCACTGATACACCAGGAAGGTGAACCTTCACTTGCCAGTTGTTTATCTGCCTGCAAGTCCTTTGGCATTTCCTTTTTTATCATACTAACCTTATGCATCAACGCAACAGGAAAAGGTAACTTAAAGTGAAGTTTTACAGAAGTCTGATGTATTTCAAAGAGTAAAAAACATCTGGAAAGAACTCACCACCTCTCCCCCAGCAGAACATGAGAGGAGAGTTGGTCAGCCACTAGAAGAAGTACTGCCACGGCCCTCATGAAAAATTCACCATCATATCACCCATTAGTGTTTTTGTTGGATTTTTTTTTTCTCTACATCTACATGGTTTTGTTGTCCCTTGGCATGATCTGGTTTTTGGGAAATATTGTTTTTCATTTTTTGATCATTCATTTTTCAAGATGGCACCTTCCCATAGAAAATCCAGTTAATAGCATTAGTCCATGTACCACTTTAGTCCATGGGGTTACTGCCACTGGTCAAACACGGGAATGGGTTTCCCAGAATTGCTGTAGAATATCCATCCCTGGAGATGTTTTAAACAGTATTGGACACTAAAACCAAGCACATGGAACTGTTGGAGCAAGTCCAGAGGAGGGCCATGAGGATGATGAGGGGGCTGGAGCATCTCCTGTGTGAAGACAGGCTGAGAAAGTTGGGGCTGTTCAGCCTGGAGAAGAGAAGGCTGCGTGGAGACCTCAGAGCAGCCTTGCAGTATCTGAAGGGGGCCTATAAGGATGCTGAGGAGGGACTCTTCCTTAGGGACTGTAGTGGTAGGGCAAGGGGTAATGGCTTCGAACTTAAACAGGGGAAGTTTAGATTAGATATAAGGAAGTTCTTTACAGTGAGGGTGGTGAGGCACTGGAATGGGGTGCCCAAGGACATTGTGGATGCTCCGTCCCTGGCGGTGTTGAAGACCAGGTTGGACAGAGCCTTGGGTGACATGGTTTAGTGCAAGGTGTCCCTGCCAATGGCAGGGGGTTTGGAACTAAATGATCTTAAGGTCCTTTCCAACCCTTACTATTCTATGATTCTATGATTCTATGACTTAGGCAGCCAGATCTAACGTGGAATTTATCTGTTCTGAGTGGAGAGTTACACCAGATGACATCATGAGGGCCATCCCAACCTAAATTATTCTGTGATTGTGTTATATTTCTGGGATAATAAATCAACCACAAAAGTTAGGATGAGACTGGGAATGTTCAATTCATCAGTGCCAGTCTCCAAGGAAGATCATGGGATGAAACACTTCCACACTTTAGATTCAAGGCTCTAAATAGGTACTTGTGCAAGAATTTAGCTTCAGTATTAATAATGGGAAGTGCTTTCCCTTTCCCACTTTCTCCAACTTTAAAGTATTTTATGGCCAGGAAAGTATACAGTAACTTAGAAGAGCTTCACATTGCAAGTCTCCTGATGTTCAGAAGTGCTTCATTTTTCAGGATTTGCTGATGTTCAGACTTTCCTTCCCTTTTCCTGTGACACTGATGTGTTACTCTAGTGTAAGAATGTTATATTTACCTTTATTGGAAAGTACCACCTATCAAGGGAAGACATGGAGCTCTCAATTCCCAGTGAATAGTCATGTAGCTCTCCTCAATTAATTGCCAGATGCTTTCCTGTCTGTCAAATCTTTCCTATTCCAAGACAAAGTAAAACTCTAAATGATAAGAAATTTTTCACATCCCTAGATTCACTGTTCACAATTAGTTACTATAGGTGATACTGATAAATAAGTATTTGGCATTACTGAGTGTATCATTCTTGACTGTATGTGCCTAGCTTAGGTGCCCTATATTATATTCCTGAGGTCAAGCAATATCTTTTAAGAATAGCAACCCCTAAAATAAGGTGAGTTATTAGCAAAGCCAGAAGAAAACACAAATACCTAGACTCTTAGACCATTTTTTCCAGCCACAAATCCCCTTAGGCAAGAATAGATCAATTTTTAAAGGTTCCTTTCCACCATAACATAGTTGGCTCATGTTTAACAGTCACTGGTGGAAATTGGCAATGCTAAAGTGAGAAACTTCATCTGCTGTCTTCTAGGATAACACAGTTATGTGGTTATGTATTACCAAATGTCTACACAAATATGTATTATTTGTATGTCTACAAACAAACCTCAAGCTTTTATTCCTGACCTGGGTATATGGGGTTTATAAAGATAGGGAAGCAAAGATACACAGCCCTTTACCAATGCTTTATGACTGTTCTGGACAAGGTATGCTGTGACTTTCTCTCCCAAGGTCTTTCCTGTAGTTTAATTCCATGTGACACTGGCTCAGTATTGTAGGGGCAGTACAGATGGTAAATTCACACCTGTCCCATATTTTGCACCTTGTCAGAACCTGCCATGGCATGGATTCTGTGGGACTGACAGTATTATTAAACATCTTCTGGCAGAAGCCTCAGAAATCAACACCCAGCTCAGATATGCCATGACGAGCTGTAATATTTTTTTGTTGTGAACAGAAGAAAAGCAACATCTCTGCTGTGATACAGAACTACAGAAGGACAAAGGGACCCAAGAGAATTCCTGTTTTCAAAATACTGTCTGGTAATATAACCTAGTAGGGGAGAAAAAAGCAAAACCCAACTAAAACCTAAAACATTTTGAGAAAGAGTGAAAAAATCTCGATTGAAATTTTTAGGATAATATAAGCCTAGAAATTTGTTAACTATTAACCAGATTAAGGTTCAACATATTGAAAGGTCAGCTGGTTTATTTCAAGAGAATGGTCCCTATCCCTTCAACATCACGAACACAGAACCTTAACTTTATTAGTTGGGAATCTCAAATCATGTTGGCATTACAAAATCACATTTTAGTATTATAAAATTATAAATCTATAAAATTATCCAAAAAATCAGAATCAGATTAAGTATGTCATCAACATATAGAATCAATGCTGCATTGATTACGAAGGGAGCAAACACCTTTCCTGCCCAACAGATTCATTCACCAAAAAAGAGCCCTGGAGAAATTTGGTGTTAAAGCATAGGAACTTCGTTTCGTAGGTGAGATTTCGAGTAATAACACGGAAGAAAATGGCACTAAGTGAAATAAATGAAAAGGCTTGCTCCTTTACTATGGTTTCACACTTTCTCCTCTACTTCTGGCTGATGAGAGTGGAAACTATACAGCAATTCTGAAAATTGCCTAGCGATAGCAACTAGTTTTGCTGGTCTCAGGAGCCAAGGAGATTCTTTTCATGTTTTATACACTTTATCACTTTAGAGATTTTAATTTAGGCTGTACAAGGTCTTGGCAAATATTTAATGACCAAAAGACCTTCCTTATCAGGTTTGTGCATCAACTTACTTTCATTATGATTTCATATATGTTATTAACAGCCACAGAATCTCAAGATTCAAGATTTTAGAGCAATGTTACATTCTCTTAGGCATGGTGGGATAGATTTTCAGCCTGGTGAGATGTGAAGCCCCAAAATACATGTTTTCCTTTCCACTCATTAGGAAAAGGAGGAATTGTTTTAGGGCTTGGCAGGAGTTCATGCTTCAAAATATCAGCTGGTGTTGACTAAACTTCTACACGCTAAAATGTACTATAAGGTTTCTACTTACACTGACGTCACTAAGAAATAATAGAGTCTTCTACATTGTTAACTTGATGTGTGTAATTCATCTAACAATAAAGGGGTCTCCTGTTTCCCTCCTCTATGTCTCCAATCCTTTGCCACTCTCCTCTGCACCAAGAGCACTGAGTTTAGTCATCCTGCTTCTTTCAGCCACTCTGGAGAGCTGATACTCCATGTCTTTTCTGCCCTAAATGTCTGTCCTATGGAGGCAGCAGCACTGTGGTATGAACTGGGCTCAGAGCAGCATGCTGGCATGAAGGTGGTGGAGGTGGGAAGTCATGAGATCCTGACGGGTGAAACATGAAGAGCAGGAGTTCAGTCTTTCTGACAGCACCGCCTCTCGCTCCTTTTACCCCATCAGCCCTGTTGTATGTCTGGATCACTGGCTTCAGTTTCTGGGACAATCTTTCTCTGAATAAATCCATCATCCCACTGAATTTTCTTCTGCATAAAACATAAAAATAGAGACTTTCGAGAAGTGCTCATTTTCAGCCCTGAGGGCCTTAGTGCTCCAATACTATGACATTGATGGTTGTAGCAATGCGCATAACACTTTCATGTCTAAGAAAATTGCCGTATATTAAATAGATGAGAGACTAGCTGAGCTTTCCATTCTGTGAACTTCTCACAAGCATTTCCTTAAAATTGAATGGATTTAGAAACCTGAGTAGTCAGAAGATCTGGCCCTAAAAGATGTTGGAGAATTAGGCAAAAGTTGTTAAAGGTTTGATATGCTCATTTTAATAAAACAGTAAGTTTAACACATGAATATCCTACTGAAAAACCAATTATTTTTTTGAACAGCATAAACGAGTTATTAAAGCTGTTTTTTAATTAAAATCAACTCGAGTGCATTTGTTCACAAATGGACAACACAGAGCTTTTTAAGGAAGCACTCTGAACACTTCGAACAGCTAAAGGTTTACCTAAGTTAAATTTAATTTATTTTTCCTCTTGAGATAAAAATTGTGCTTAGAGCGAGAAAACAATATATCAAAAAGTTAATTTGTTTAATTTTATTTCCAGGTCTATACGAGTTCTAATTTTCTTCCTCTTTTACCAGCCTCATCAATGTGATGGCAGTGCTGCAAGCACTGAGACTAAAGTTGTAATGTGTCCAAGGACAATTCCCCTGGTCCTGTAGCATGTCAAGAGAAGTTTCAGGGCTGGGGTGGACTTTGACATCCACTTCCAATTGCAGTATGATCTAAAAGGGTTGTGCCAATGGCAGGAAATCAAAGCAGTGTTTTGTTGATTTGATACAGCTATTTGCAGATGACAGATCAGGCAATTTTTTTTTACTATTAGCTTTAACAAGTAGGTTTTACCATAGGAGATATTCTGCTCCTTTACTGGTAGCATGGCTGAAAAACTACCTTCTATTCCTTTACAGAGTTCTCCGATCTTTAATGTACTTCTGCTCTGAACTAGGGCTATTTTAATTGAAAAATAATAATAATAACAAAAAAAATCAGATTACTTCTTTTTGATATGTTGAACATGTTCCCATTCTCTTCTTTCCAAGTGCTCCTTCTTTCAATCTCATTAACAATTCTGAACCCTGTGTTGACATTTGCCACACAAACCAGGTGATGCAGCATTTCCACAGCCTCAGGAATAAGGAACCTCTCAAGCTACATCGGTGTTTGACAGAAAAGATGCCTTCTGCATCCATTCCTCCTTCCTGTCTGCCACAAGCTCTCCTGGCCTCAGCTGAATCACTCATTTGTATGCTTGAGGTCAGGCTGAAGGGTCTGGTACTATCCAGTGAAAGGAAATCGTTAGCACCCATTTAACCTTTTCTTATTTTTTTTAATTCTATTTTTCCAACCCATCCCAAGCTGTGCTTACCTATCAGGAGCAACAATGCTACTTCTAGAATATAACCTGAAGGAGTAAGGTTGGTGATGTTCAAGCACATTCATTTTGCAAATAACTGCAACGTGCGGCAGTCAGAAGTGCTGGTTTGTCAATAAGAGTGCGCAGTTCACCATTCGGGTTTTGCATTCGATTGCAGTGCTGATGAAAAGAGAAATGAAACTGCCTGGTGTTGAGCTGGACTAGAAAATACAGACTACTTCAGCCCACAGCCATGCTATTACGATGTTGGAGTATGTGTGCTGATGCACCTCACCTTGTCTTGTATGTGTATTTATGCCCATTTCTACAGAAGATGTCCCTTGTATCCCTATGCTAAGTGACTCACTCTGTGAGAGTTGCCAAATGACCACTAGCTTCAGCAGAGATCAGATTCCATCCCTGAAGAATGTGAATTGGAAGAGCAATGTGCAGTGACACAGATGGCACAGCAAATTAAGAAAGCAATATACATTTTTTTAAAGGGGGAAAAAAAAAGCCTTTAATTTAAAACAAAGAAAATAAAGACAATCCAGAATGAACTTATAATTGAAGTTTAATTGTCACCTTCCATAAAAATAAAAATGCATAAGAAGAGGCTTTAAGAGCAAGTAATCACAGCTAAAAGCATAACATGAGCATCTGGTTCTTCCATATTATGGGTGGTATGTTAATATATGATCTAAACTTCATCTCTAATGTTTTATAAACAAAGATAAATTAAGAGGATCCATTTTCCCTAGCAAATACTTTCCTCCTAACAGGATAATCTTTGAACACTAATAAAATAAACCACAAATCATATTTACTCTTGGGCTTACTCTCTTGCTGCAATTTAGCCTAGCTTGAGACAATATGGCAAACTCTATTAGCAAAAGCATAATTTACTTGTTTCCTCCAAAGAATTAGTTTTCTTTTAAGGTGGTTTTGCATATGCACAGTTACTCTCAGAGTAAATGAATTGATGATAATTAATATTTACTCATTAACTAATTTAATTAAATAATTAACTTAATCTGAGTTTTCCATGATGTATGTATCCAGTACTATGAGCATTCACATATTAAAGGTTACAGCTATTCTTCATACCTAGCAGGAAGACATTTATCCATAAAAGTGCATAGGTATAATATTAAGTCTGCACATGGATTAGAACTATGAGAGTTATATCTACATGGTAATTAAAAGCCAAGATGATTTCCTGAGTTTTGGTGTCCTCAGCATAAGGACATGGAGCTGTTGGAGCAAGCCCAGAGGAGGCCATGAGGATGATAAGAGGGCTGGAACAGCTCATGTAGGAAGACAGGCTGAGAAAGTTGGGGCTGTTCAGCCTGGAGAAGAGAAGCTGCGTGGAGACCTCAGAGCAGCCTTCCAGTGTCTGAATGGGGCCTACAAGGATGCCAGAGAGGGATTCCTCATCAGGGACTGTAGAGATAGGACAAGGGGTGATGGGTTCAAACTGAAACAGGGGAAGTTCAGGTTAGATATAAGGAAGAAGTTCTTTACTGTGAGGGTGGTGAGGCCCTGGACCAGGTTGCCCAGAGAAGTGGTAAATGGTCCATGCCTGGCGGTGTTCAAGGCCAGGTTGAACAGAGCCTTGGGTGACATGGTCTAAGGTGAAGTGTCCCTGCCCATGGCAGGGGGTTGGAACTAGATGATCTTTGGGTCCTTTCCAACCCAAACCATTCTGTGATTCTACGATTCCTGTCCAGAGTAATCACGAGTAGTGCAATGTACTGCATGGGTGGAGAGACCATTCTTCTAAATGTATTTGGGTTTGACTCAAAATTCAATCATAAAGCACTTAGTATGAATGTTCCAGGGGGTTAAGAAATGGATACTCCATTCCACAGAAGAAGATTGTTTCCTCAGTGAATCAGTAGATAAAGGTTAATCAGCTGAAAAAATCTCAAACCCTCAATATGAAGAACTGAGCATATGTTTACAGGATCACAAGCAACTAAAGACATGTTTGGAGCTTTTCTTCTCTCAGATGGAGATTCCCACTCCTCAGCTGATAAGTTGTTCCAGCCAACCCTTTTCACTAACAGCTGTACATTCAGTCAGTTGCCAGGTCTTACCTCAAAGAAAATCAACCTTTTGAAAAGTAATAGTTTCTTTGAGTACATCTAACTCCACCTTTTGTCTAAGGAAACTGCCAGAAAACTGGGAAGGTTAGAAAATAGGTGAGCAGAGATAAGGCCAAACTGTACCAATCAGACTTTGAAGTAAATAAATAAATGGATTTTTTCCTCCCAGGTGCCAAATCTGAATTTTTAGTGGTACTATATGCCAAAAAAACCACCAACAGACATAAATGTTGCATGCCTTACCAGAGGGAACCATCATTTCCCACTGATGGTGTTTCATGATTGCTTGTGTGTCTTAGAAAATAAAACAAACAAACAACCTCCTAACCCAATAGCAAAATCCCTTAGAGCTGAAATAATTAAGGGATTGGGGATTGGAACATCTTTTATATGAGGAAAGGCTGAGAGAGCTGGGATTGTTCAGCTCAGGAAGGTTTTATCCCTCTGTATATACACCTGATTAGAGGAAATGAAGTGGTGGGGGAGGAGACTTTTCCTGGAGGGACCAAGTGATACAAGAAAGAAGTATTAAAAAAACCCAAACCAACCCAAACCGAAACAAAAAACCCCAGAAAACATCCAACCAAACAAAACACATGGAATTCTATCTGAACACAAGAAAAGAGGGTGACACGACTGTCACAGATTGCCCAGAGACACTGCAGAGTCTTCATCATTGGAGATATTTAAACCCCAGCTGGATGCTGTCCCGCACAATCTGCTTTATCTAATCCTGCTTGAGCAAAGTTGGGATTGTTGATCTCAAAATGTCCCTTCCAATCTCAATGCTTTTTTGATTCTGTGATTCTGTGAATTAGTTGTAACTTACAATGTGGTGAGTTTTGTGTAGTTTTACAGTTTTAAACTTTACAGCTGATTCCACAGAAATATTTTTTTCATGAAATATCTTACCTTTGTCTTCCTGATATCAACCCAGAAAAGTCAATAAAGTCAGATGGATGGACTTTCATTACTATTCCTTAAAATGTCATGTCAAGGGGATGTTGTCCTGGAAACCCTGAAGGTTGAGCAAAGGGGACATCTCAAGTGGCTGCAGTCTTTGGGTACTGTATTCCAGCTCCTCCTTTATGGATGAATAAGGTCAAGAATGCAATATCATGAAACCTTTCTCCTTGCCTTTAAATGCAGATGTAGACAAGCAGGACTCTCACAATGTCTTCATCTCTGCTTCCAAGATTTATCTGTATAACTTAGATATAGTATGGTATAGGTATCTGAATTAAAATGTCAGTCACTCAAACTTGCCGTTCCAGTAAATGGCAGAAATAATCAGCCAGAAGATGGCTGAGATTATAGTCTTGTCCTTTTCAGAAGGGGAATTTATTCCACATTCATCTATTGCTGATTTAAGATTACTATGCCCCTCCAAAATCCACGATTGGATTAATCTTGTTTGTAAGTGCCAGTGGTGCTACACGATGGCATCCTGCAATCCACAGTACTTGGTAACTGAAAAAAAAAGTGGGAAAAATGTTCTCAGAAAGTTGTTGAAATGAGCTCCAATCCTCTGTGTATTACTAGAAACACACTAATAAAACTACTCCTTAGTTTTCTTTCTCCCTGTTCATCCAAATTTCCTTCATACTGTTTCTACTTAGGAAATCAAGCAGATAATACCCCATAAGCTGGGCCCTCATTAAAAGTCTTGTGCTACCAAGAACCCACAGTGGGATTCATCACAATAAACTTTAGCTCTGTAATACATAAATACCAGCATTTGATCCAGGCATCTCATGGTCAGGAGACGAGCTCCCATGATGAGCTACCTGAAGCTTCATTTTTTTGCTAAGCAGTTTCATTATTGTTTGTTTGTTTTCTTGAATATGCGTTAGCCAGCCAAGCGTGTGCTGTTTGGTTTCTTTGGTTTTGTTTTTCTTTTAACTAATGGAAGGGAAGAGGAAAAAAGCAAATCTTTTTTTCAGTGAATTTCCTGGGGTTAAATTCACAAAAAAAAAAAAAAAAAAAAAAGGTTTAGAGGAGAGAAAATGGGATAAAAGACATTATCTAAAAGAAATATTTTTAAATAGAATCATAATATAGTTTGGGTTGGAAGGAACCTTAAAGATCATGAGCAGGGACATCTTCCGCTAGACCAGGTTGCTCCAAGCCCCATCCAACCTGGCCTTGAACACTGCCAGGGATGGGGCAGCCCCAAGTTCTCTGGGCAACCTGTGCCAGTGTCTCACCATCCTTATAGTGAAGAACTTCTTCCTTATATCTAATATAAATCTCTCCTCTTTCAGTTTAAAGCTATTACCCCTTGTCCTATCCCTACATGCCCTTGTAAAAAGACCCTCTCCAGATTTCTTGTAGCCCCCTTCAGGTACTGGAAGGCTGGTAGAAGGTCTACCCGCAGCCTGTCCTTACAGGAGATGTGCTCCAGCCCTCTGATCATCTTCATGGCCTCCTCTGGTCTCACCTAACTGGTCCATGTACTGTGTTGGGTTGGGGGCCCCAGAGCTGAAAACAGTACTCCAGGTGGCATCTCACAAGAGTAGAGTAGAGATACAAAATCAGCTCCCTCGACCTGATGGTCACACTTCTTGGCTTTCTGGGTTGCAAGCGCAACACTGCTCATGTTGATCTTCTTGTCAGTTAACACCCCCAAGTCCTTCTTCTCAGGGCTGCTCTGAATCCATTCTCTGCCTAGCCTGTATCTGTGCTTGGAATTTTCCTGACTCAGGTACAGGAACTTGTATTTGGCCTTGTTGAACTTCATGAGGTTGGCATTGGCCCACCTCACAAGCGTGTCAAGGTCCCTCTGGATGTCATCCCTTCTCTCCAGCGTATCAACTGAACCACACAGCTTGGTGGTGTTGGCAAACTTGCTGAGGGTGCATCAATGCTGAGGGTGTAACAATCCCACTGTCCATGTTGCCAAAAAAGATATCAAGCAGGGCCAGTCCCAATACCAACTGCTGAGGGACACCATTCATCACTTATCTCCACTTGGACATAGAGCTGTTGACAGCAACTCTTTTGAGTATGACCATCCAGCCAATTCCTGATCCACTGAGCCATCTATTCATCAAATTCACATCTCTCCAGTTTAGGAGAAAAGGATGTTGTGTGGGACAGTGTCAAATGCTTTGTACGAATTCAGGTAGGTAACATCAGTTGCTCTTCAGTTATCCACCTGTGCTGTAAACCCATCATAGAAGGCCACCGAATTTGTTAGGCACAATTTTCCCTTAGTGAAGCCATATTGGCTTTTATCAATCACCTCTTTATTTTTCTTGTGCTTTACATAGTTTCCAGAAGCATCCATTCCATGATCTTGCAGGGCATTGAGATGAGACTGACCAAGGAGTTTTAGTTTAAATCACCCAAACCCTCCACAGTAATCATCATTCCTCACTAACTCTACCTGTCTATGAATAACTCTCTTATCCTATAGTCTCCCAAAGAGACTAAATACCCTTTTTTTGTCTGTAAGACAAGATTCTGGCTATATGTAACATTAAGAGAATAGTGGGAGAGAAGGATCTAATTCCACGCTGGACATTTGGTGGAGAGTCCAGTTCTGAATATGCAAATGAAACAGAAAAAAGAATGGGGAGAATGATCGTATTGTGTACATGACACACAAGACAAAGTTAACTGTTAAATGTTTTACTTCTCCTACCTATCTGAATTATTATAAAGTATATTGAGTTAAGAGCTCAAGGTAGTTTTTGTAGCCACTGCCTGACTGATGCTCCCTCTGATTAATAATAAATACAGAGGTAGGTCCCTGTCTTCAGAGGAAGGAAGAAAAACTGTTTTGGTACTTCTGTTTGTATCTATCATCATCCAGGGGTAGCACATCATGTATCAATGCATGTGTGAGGCACTGGGAGTCATATATGGATGAAAAAGATCTGGCAGGCAAGATACCTGATAAATCTGCCCTGAGTAAGATCAGTACATCCAAACAGGAACAGAGCAGTGGTTACTCATGCTGTGACTGAGTCAGAATGTACGATGCTGACTCTGTCTTTGTGACCTTATAACCCAAGATGATTGACAATCCACCAGCAGGCCCATTTTCTTCTCTTAGGAAAACAGCAACAGCTGTCTCTGAAGCAACCTACAGGAACCAGGTAGTAATATGTCTTCAGTCATCCTTTCACCAAGCAAATTACAGTGTTCTGGACAGGGTAAGAAAGAGGTCATCTGTTATTCCTCTTGGTGAAATGCTTAGTGTAGGAACATTTTTTACCTTGCAAGGTGGCCTCAGAGGCATAAAGCAGCTCCACCACACATCTGTCTGCCACTGAGGCATTATTTCAGCAACTAACACCTCCTCTTCTGCTCACATTACAATGATTTGTATTTCAGTTTTGCCTTTTCTTCTGGTTTTATTCTTCTTTCCCCAACCCCTCTTTTCTAATTACAAGGAATTTTGTTTTGGGGGGTTTGTTTTTGTTTTTTACATCTGTCACTGTGGAGCAGCTAAATTGTCCTGACAACTCTTTCAGCTGATGTTCTATACTAAAGATTCTGTTTCATACAGTGGTTTGCTATTGGAGGTTTCCTTATCACATGTTACAGTGGAAGGTGGACTGGATTTACAACATATTCATGTTTCTAACAAACAACATTTTCCCCCCCCCCCCCCCCCCGACTTAATTCATCCATAATTTGAATGGCAAGAATCTATCTCTGGTCCTTTTGTAATAGGTGAGAGTTGGTGCCCAAGTGGATGTCCTGCAGAAATGGGCAGAGATTATTTTGATAGGATTTTGCAAAGGTGTATGCAAGAAAAAGACTCTTCAAACTCCTAGAGAATAATAGAAAACTCCCTAATGTCTATAGGCATTTTGAATGGTGTAGTAGAAATAGATGCCTTTACAGAATTAATTCTCATTTTGTTAAGTATTTTGCACATTAGTAGCAATCAGGTTCTTCTAGGAGATAATAATATACTTTCTTAGCATAGTTCTAGCAGTACCTAGTATAACTCAAGAAACCGCAAAAGTACTGTTAAATGTTTTGCCAAATAAAGGTATAAGACTTGAGATATCTTCCCTGAAGCAATATTTTGCAATGTAATTTTTGCTTCAATAGATGTACATGGATTCTCCTTCAGCATCACACTGAATGTTGCCAGACAGTTTAAAAAACCCCAACTCCATAAACTGTTATTTCCATGTGCACAGCTAGAGGGCGAGGGATATACTTCAGTACTACATCAGACCTATCACTTGTAAACTGAGTGGTACCTGCTTGAGTAATCCCACGAACATTGGAACCACTAAACAGCACGAGCAGATCGTTTTCCTCCCTGCTTGTTTCAAAAGTGTAGGTTCAGTTACTTCTCTGGAATTCTGTAACTAATTGGGCTGCTTCAGACCTGGCTATGTGCAATGCTCGCTCACATAGTCATCTGACCTGATTTGATGCTTTCAAATACAGATTCCTCCATAAATCCCCTTTTATGTCCTAAAATATGTAACTGTTTTTTCAAAACTCTTGGGTTTAGTCTTAAAAAATTAAATATCTGAAGTTTTCCCAAGAGACAAACCAAGCAAGAGCAATCAATTCCAAGAGCAGGCCCAGCTCGAAAAGAACAAATAAATGACAGCAACTATATTGCAAACTCCTGACCTTCTTATATGTGTCTTAATGGATATCATTCTTCCTAACTTTTAAATTTCAGCCAGTGTGCTTGGGCACTGAGGAGTACTGTGGTTTAATGACGGACAGGCAGAGGATTTGATCCTATAGGCAATATGAGAGATTCATTAGGCTGCTCATTTTCCATTCATCATTCTTTTTCTGTCAACAAATTGTCTATTTCATTGAACATTACAACATATTACACAGTTTTTTTATTCTGATGTGTGATATCTGCATTTCATTATCTGTTTCAATAGTTTGTGTATTTTAGACATTCTAGTTTGTAATATGTCTGCCTCTTTTCTATGTTTCTGTTTTTAGAGGAGTGAAACCCCCCTGAAAAATAAATAATCAGATTAGTTCTATCTTTTGCCTTGTCCAAAATGAGCTGATTCTGCTGGAAAACACTTGTAGTGTCCATTGTAGGCTTTGGCCTAAGCCAGAACTAGTCACAGAACTAAGGCAGTTAGACCTTAAGTCAGAATTTGTTCTTTACTGAGAGCAAGATTTAAGTCACTGAACTCAAAAGGATTAAGCGTGAGCTGAAAACAGAGCTGTTGGTTAAGTACTTTCCTAAAGGAAGCCTTTATGCAGACCCCTGCTGTTCTGCTTTTATTCTTCCAACAAATAACTTTATCTCATAGTCACTCTAACAAAGGTTAATACTCATACATTTTTAATATTCAGATTATCTGGATTCTCTTTGACCCGGTTAAATTGATTCTTTACATGAAACAGGGCACTATACCTTCAGTTGGTTTTCCTTCAGTTCAGTGTCTCTATTTTTAATCATTCATTAAAATTTAAATGAGAAATCAACAATATTCTCACTTTGAAGTCTTGTTTTGTTTGCATGAAAATCAATGGTAAAGTGTTTATTGAATTAAATGGAACACTATCTGGTCCTTTATATGTATTGATCTAATAACATAAAGTCTAAAATATTTGCTATTTAGAGAGTTCAGCAGTATCCCTAGAACTGATAAAATCAGACAGCATGATATGAAATAGCAAGATGCCCATTGACTTTCAAGAAGAGAACAATGTGAGATTAGAGTCTTTTGTATATTGTATGGTTTTGTCCAAAGACTGATTCCATATTAACAAGTAGTGTGGTGCAGCAGAGGAAGGTCTGGAAAGTGAAACAGTTTGTGAAGGTAGCTTGAGATCCACACAAGCTGTTTTTAAAGACTTTTATTTAAAGCTGTCTTGATATTAATTCATGGACTGAAAACGTGTCTGTGGCTTGAGAACTGTCCTAAACCAGATCTTCCAGTTTAGTTTCCTCTAAATGTGCATGTAATGTGCAACCCTCTGATGTTTGGTTCATACCAAACATATTGGTATGAACCTAAGCATACTGAGGGCTATCTTGAGAAGTTCTCTTTGAACGAGCATTCTTGATCTGAAATCAAATGCTAGTGAGATGGGAATGTCAGTGACTGAGCAAGAAGGATGTTCTCCTGAGTTGTTAGAGCTGACATCATAACCTGAGGCAGAAAAGCAAAATAATGTTAGGAACACAGAAGATGGAAATGTGCATTTACGCTATAGGGGTGCAAAAGACCACATTCCTTTCATAAACTAATATGATTTAAAAATACCTGAAACATTTAAAACGTGTTTGTGTTTATGTTTAAGACAAACTAAAGATAGTTCTGCAGCAATTTCTTAATGAGCTTTTAGTTGAAATGCTGATGTAACCTCAGATACAAAGGTGTGAACGCCATACCTCTGCCACTTGAATTTGGCTGGATTTCTCAACAAAGTTGCCATATATGCATAAAAATAAACATTCTGAAGAATAATCCACTAGAATTAGAGGTGAAGGAATGTTATCTAGAAATTATGAATCTGGTACCTAAAATTGTTATAATTATTGCTATTATTTTATCTTCCTTTGTTTCAGAAAAAATCATGAGATTGTAAAGAACCAGCAATTTCCCACAGTTTTTCTCCTCTTTATAATAGAGGACAGGCTTTTAAATCATGCTGTGGATTTTCTTTCAAAGACTTATATTTATAGAGTTGGAAAAATTTCAGATATATGTTTTTGATTTCTTCTATCCCTTCCCTCCTTTTAAAGAGATGCAGTAAAATATCATTGGTTAGGGGAGGCATGAGACATGGTTGCATGGCAGTGATCTCCCCATGAGCTAGGAGGCCTCTCAAGGTTTGAAATTCCTTGTGCCTGATAGCATGCTGAATTAATACTAATTGAATTGATGCTCAATATTAATTCTTGCAAACTTTGCATATATAATCCTTTAGGTATAAACCACTGACCAAGCCTGATACTAAGGCTGGATCCAGCCCACCTAGACTCCTCTCTGAGAGGAAAGCAAGGGGGTCTATTCTGAACCTTGTGATTCAACAGGAGTGTCTTCCTTACCATTTTGTGTATCTGGTCTCCGTATAAATCATTCTAGTTTGATTCTAATTCAATTTTGATTCCAATTCAATTTTGTATGTGAACCTTACCATTGAACTTTGTTAAGTCACACTTTTACAACATCATATTAAAATCATATTTGCTAGTACCTCTGACAATGATTCTTTAAGCGATATAAGTCAGTCATTCATGACAAATTGGCCTAGTTGGCAGGATAATAAATCAGGATTTACAAGAGCTACCATGTTGTTTTCCCAGTAAATGTCTGGGTAATTGAAGTCACCCATGAGGATCAGCTTCTATTGGCCCAAGACTTCCCTGAACAGCTGAAGTAAGGTTTCATTAGCCTCATCTTCTTTGTCTAAAATTCTTTCATTTAAAAACATAACTTAAAACTTTTAAAGAGATGGAAGAGCTAAAAGGGGGAAGGGGAGGGGAAGAGATAGAGATATGATTTGTGTCATTATTCTTCTCTTATTTTTGTTAGTCACATAATTGTTGGAAGACATGCTTACACAAGCATGTTGCCTTGTGGGACATGCCATCTTGATGGAAGAAGGCATATGCCCGAAACAGCTTGCAATTTGTCTGAGAAGAGGATGCAAGAAAAAACAAGATAAGTTTCGGTCCTGAATCTTAAAAATATGCCTTAAGTCCTACCACGATTAATAGCATTATTTATTCATTTAGAATAAAGTATGGATCACATATGTTATTGTGGAAGTGATCATACAGCAAAGATGAAGAAAATAAACCAGATAAGAGTAGCAACACAGTAAGATTCAGTGACTTCAGACATGTTGGTATCTTGTGGTGGAGGTTGATATGGGGACATCTGGCTTGACTGCATCTGAAGGCAGGTTGGGCTCAGAACAGTGCATTCCAAAGGAACCATCTCTCTTAAGAGTCCAGGCGTACTTGGACTGGATGGTGTCTCAGCATAGCTTAACAGATGTCAGGAAGAGCTGTGTATTTACATAAGATATATTGCATTGCTGCTTTTAGATGGGCTATTTCACTGGTAGCTCAGGGACTGCTTCACTAAGCTCTGATGAGCAGCATACATGAACTATTTGGTTGGCCCAGATTAATGCAAAGGTATTCTGTTCTTTGATTTTGGTTTGCTTAATTTTTTCCCAGCCTTGCTGAAAGACTTGGAATATTTTCATTCACTTTAAATACATAAGGTCAACCATCTCACTGCTCCAAATCTCAGATATTTGTAATTGGGTGACAATTTCTGGCAATTTAGGTATTATTTCCTCTAGCCCTCTTCTTATCTATTATTTCACACACATAAGGAACCTCAATAGGCATCAGTGCCTGTGCATCGACAACAAAAGTAAATCAAATACATTTTCTTGCCAATGTAAATTGTGTTATGTGATTTCATTCCCAAGGCACATATTTGGTACCAAATATTGTGATACTTTTTTTTATTGCATATGAATCAATGTATTCTACTAGAATCATGAAGAAATCAGGATTTGTCTGCATAAACCAAATATTTGTAAACAGAGTCCTTAAGATTTAGCAAACAGTGGATTAGTTGTAAGTACTGGCTAATGATGCACTTGACTAAAGTTTCTTCTTCTTTGTTTCCAGTTGGTTAGAAGGAAGTAGTTGATTATATTTAATAGACCATGTTAATTACTGCATCTCTGAAATTTATTGAACAATTAAAATAAAGCACCAGAGACTTGTTATACTGAAGGGAACAATCCTACAGTGAGTGTTACACAAAGGGACAATTAAATGACCTAATACTACTGAGCCTGTTCCAGCTGATAATTCCACATACCTATTAACAGAGTTTGAGTCTAAACTTTATGCTGTGTTTTGTCTCTGTGTTAGGCACTGTGTCCAAGGATCTGACCTAAATTCCTTTTTAGTTCCTGCCAGAACTCTCAAAGACTGCAGTGTGCTTTGCACCAGGCATCCCAAATCACCCAAAAGACTGGCTTTTTAGCTTAGAATAATGGAAGTCTACCAAACTGATTTGTCACCTTTGCCTGATGTTCACATATACTAATGAGTTCTGAAAATGTTAATTTGCTTTGTGCCCAGATCAAATATACTGCTCTGTCAGAATAAAATAAGTTCAGAGCCAACAAATTTACATGAGTGTAGTTTATTCTGAAAACATTTACATGTCATTAATACATTAGCATAATATGATGTTCAGAGCATATTTAACTGTGACTGGGATGCTCCTGATTAGGAATTGTTGGCAAATGGAAAGATCACAGTTTCTCTGTCTTCTGGGTTTCTTTTGGCATCCCTGGATCACCTGATATTTGCTGAAGTAAAAATTGGAGATCAAATGCTTTAACCTATTATTTTCCTAGAGAATCACCTATTCTTGCTGGTAGCCGATAGCTTTGAGTTTTGCTGGACATGTGAGACTGGATTCGGGTGTCTGCACACACGTGTTTAGTGTCATTTTAGCTTCTCTGCATCCTGCCTGGCCTCTAGCTCTCATTTGAGAAGACAGTGTGTGTAATTAATAACCCAACAAAAACAAATCAGATACCACAAAGAATTTAAAACAGTCATCACTGCCTATGATTTACAACACAGGAGAATCCTTGGTCTTCCCTGTCTGTAATGGAAGCATGAACACCCTGCTCATATGTAGATAGCAATATATTCACACCAGAATTTAAGGTCTTAATTTGGAGATGAATCCTACCCATTGTTAGTATATATAAACTCCCTAGAGATTCCTAAACTTCCTGTTGAGTGTCAAGCCTAACCTCAAACAGCAAAGGTAAGTAAAGTCTGTCCTTCACAGAGACATTCAGGCAGTTCTTTATTGAATTTTCTCAGGGTAGAAAACAGGGAATCTTTTTTTACAGTTTTCTGGCAAAAAAAGGGCTGTGCTCTTTCTTATCCTGATAGAAGAGTGAATCTGCTTGAATGACACAGCCCAGCATTATCTTTTGCTACATTTGCTGTGGAGAGACTTTCTTCTAACACAGTTTGACAGGCTTTTCTAACCCAGTACAGGGCTAACACCCCATTCAGACAATTAAGGTGTTTCACCACACTTCAGGTAACTAAGTATTGGGTTGGAGGAGCCCTTACAAAGATCCTACTAAAAAGATTCGCTGTCCCACGCGTGTATCTCATGCTGTTCAATAACTTTTCTTTTCTCCTTTCAAGAAGCCTTTGACTGACAGGAGGTGGATTGCTGCTTTTCACTGCTGTGAGCAGTTGTGAGGGGTCAGTGAAAATCCTGGGAAGATCAGACTGCTCTTGCACTTGGCAGTGAAGGCATAGCTATGTATGCTGCCCTGAACTCCTGAAGAAGCCTGCTCCATAAATTAAAAGGGTTTTGTTAGCAAAGCCTGAATCTTAACCATTGCCAGTTGAATGGGAGCAGTGACCCCATTGATGACAACTCTCGTAGCAGGGATGGAATGGAGGAGCACATCAGTCTCAATTGGCTCACCCATTTTCAAACAGAGCAAGAGTAAACAACCGAGCCTGGGATCTGACTGGCAAATCAAACAGGCTCTGTACACGGGCTGGGTCAAGGAGATGGCCTTATGAGATTCTAGTGGCCAAAGAGAACTATAGGAGGATATTAGCAAAGTAGCTGTGCAGGCAGTCAAAATTATCTGCCTCTGCTGTTTGTCAAACTTTGTGAACAGGGAATCCTGCTGGGAGGTTATTTTTCATCTTCATAGAATCATAGACTCATAGAATAGTTTGGTTTGGAAAGGACCTTAAGATCATCTAGTTCCAACCCCCCTGCCATGGGCAGCGACACCACACTAAACCATATCACCCAAGACTCTGTCCAATCTGTCCTTGAATACTGCAGGAATGATCTTCAACCTTAAGTCAGACCTGCTGCTCAGTCAGTAGAGCCAGTGTTTTTCAAGCATAGCCTTTCTGGAGGGCAGTGAGCAATTGCATTTCCCTTTGAGCATCAGTGGGCTGCCTGGCAACACGACTGCTCCTGGCTGGTTGCATGATGTCAACCAAGGCTATGTGTGACATCACCCAGCAGCTGCCAGCCGTGAGCTGATTACAGCCATACAATGATCAGCCATTTGGATTCATGCACAAACAGCTCATTCATGCTCAGCTGGTGCTTTCTTCCCTGGGTAACAAAAAGGCTCTTTGATACAATGATGGCACAGGGAATATCATCGGAGCATGAGAAAGAACGTTAAACTGCATCATGGTTTTGAACAATGGTTTGGAAAATTACTCCCCTTAAGATGCAGATAAAAATATATTGCCAAAGACATGATGTGGTAGCCCACATGTGGTACTGACTGTTGAAATGTACTTTAGTGCATGACTGTAGAATCTCCTACCCGTTATAAGTAGGGTGAGTAAGAGCAGGAGGAAAGGGGAAAGGATCAGTATGCCTGATTTTAAGCTGCCTGCCTTCGAAATATAGCAGAGCAATTAGAACTGAGGCTCAAACATAAACCAAAACAGAGTATGTGGTTAGCACTTGTGCTGCAGTTGCATTTTAAAACCCTGTCCAAACCCACAGAGCTGTTACTGCTCATGAAGAATTAGGTTTGTATTACATACAGATTTTGTGACAATGGAATTTGAGGCTGTTTGCTTATTTATTTTTATCACATAGTGCTGGAACAATTCATTCTGAAATAAGCAGAGCTACAGATAATGAGATAAATTAGTATCATAGTTACCCTGATTAGTATCTATGTTACCCTGATTTTTTCCCCCATATTTCAAAAAGTAGACTTCTATAGGCATTCGTTTTTCATTAGAGGGGACCACTGATACTAGGAGCTCTGCTGTGTGATCCACACTTCTATTGCTGTTTGATCACAGCAGAACGCTTACTCAGCATCATCAAAGTCAGTGCATAAATTCGCTATCAAAACTTTTGCTGATTTCTGAAATGCTGTTTTTCACTTTCTTTTTATAATATATGTATATAGGTGTTTACTGGTGTGTGTATAACAATCATTTGGCAGGGGACCTTTCCACTTTAGTTTTCTTGCAGAATTACTTGTATTAAAGGAAGCTAGATTGCATTTCAGATTGATTTTAACTACCACTTGCCTGGGTTTTTCTTTGTTATTTATCCATTGGAATTACTATTTTATTCATAAAACTCTTAATTTAAAAAATTAAAAACATTTATTCTCAATTCTTTCTTTTTTTCACTTCATCCCAGTCTCTTTTTTGTGAATTCTCTGTTCTTTCTGCAACAACAAAACTCATGTTTGTTCAGTTTTAATTTCTTTTTCTGCTAAAAGCTCAAGACATTTCAGCATCAGATGTATGAGACTAACATGTATGAAAAGGAAGAATAAAATGTTTCCACCATGGTAATAATAAAATGTCAAATATTCTTCCCAGAACACTTTAGAACAAGGATGACTTTCTTCTGAGAATGATTGTTCGATTCTGTGAAGTGCCAGCGTTTGGGTGCATTTTTAAAAGGAAGAAAAAACAACAGTGGCATCAGACACTTGATGTTTTAAATTGCTAGCTAGGTGTATATTTATATCACATTTGTCATTTCTGTACAGAAATGCAGAATTTACTGCAACGTGTTCACACACAATGTCCCCTCTAGTGGCCATTTAATTTAATGTGTTGATAAATAGAGCAGGTTTTTAAATTAAAAACCAGGCTTTCTGGCATATTCAATTTGGCTTTCACAACTGATCTTGCTCTTTTTTTCCTAAAAGGCATATCTGGATGTTGAACTATTATGAGTTCCAATTTATATGTATAGACTTGGCATTACCAAGCAGGTCTCTTAAGAGGCCAAAGACTGCTGTCTTGAGCTCCAGGGCAGCGAGCTTGCTGCGTGCCCTTCTCACTGCCCTTAGGATCTCAAACTCCACCATCCAGTGATCACTGCAGCCGAGGCTGCCTTAATCACATTCCTCACCAGCCCCTCCTGCTGGTGAGCTGGAGGTAACAGATACCGGGGTGATAAAACGTTGTTGTCAGAAGTGGGATTCGAACCCACGCCTCCAGGAGGAGACTGCGACCTGAACGCAGCGCCTTAGACCGCTCGGCCATCCTGACCCACGATAGCACTCTTCTTTCAGCCTCTTTCCTCCATATGCTTCGGATGCTTCGGTCTCTTCATCTTCATGGTCCTTCTCTGGACTCACTTCGGTAAATGGATATATATACGATCATGGCATTCACCCCTGAATATACATGCGTGCACATGCATAGATGTGTGTAGATTCAGGTATGTTCTGCAAAATGACATAAAGTGCCGTTACCTTGGTCTTCTCAGGGGGACAAGAGGTAAGAGAAGCCATTTGACTGCCTTTAGACCTGTCACTACTACAATAGTTAGCAGAGGAAGCCTGCCTACATATCACTGCATCAGACTCCGTTTTTTTGATACAGGCTCAGATATTCCAACCTAGCTGGTAACCTAATTAGGAAGAGGTTAAAATTTTGTTGCTTTTTCAACATGGAACCCAAATGGTCCACACAAATTTGTATCTGGACAGACCATGCTGGTGTTAAATCCCTATATGCAGTAAGGACTTCTCTTACACTTCCTCTGAATTCACCATGCTTGCGCAGCATTCCAAAGATATCCTGTCATGCTCTGTGGACTCCTGGGCTGTCACAACACCTATGTACCATGTGCCTCAAGAGTTAATACACTTTGAAATGCAGATATTAATAACAGTATCATTGCATGGAGGGACAGATACTCAGTCATGGTTGCACTTTTGAGGCAGAAGAAGCTGGTAAATGCCAGTTTAGACTAGGTGAGGTTCAGGTTTTCCATAAACGCTTACTTATACTAAATGAGATGGAGAGAAGAAAAAGTATACTAGCATGAGTAAGCTGCCAGGAGCACCAAGCTATCTGCCACATCCTGACAGTGCATTGGGACAAAGCAATGAGTTTTGAGAATCTCAGTGAAGAGCAAGGCACTTAGACTTTGAAAAAATGTATATTAGATGAAAAAGAAATGAAGGAGAATAACTGGAAGCCAACCCTTACCATTTTTGTTGCTTGTGAGAGATAAAAAGGGATCAATTAGAAAAACTTGCCAGTTAATTTCATGCCAGTTATAGTAAGGAAAACTGACAGTGGTACACTGATAATGGCATGTTGATCACCTGCATCCTCATGAGGTCCCTCAGCTTCCAATGAACCATCAATAAAGACCATGGTGATAAGGGTGAAATCGCTTCACAGGAAGTGGTTGTGAAGGACAGTCTGGAAAACTCTTCCTGCTATGGTTAGATCTCAGAATGATTACAGTCTCAACCATTCTGTGCACTCAGGAAGCACAACAACACGGAATGACTGAGAGCCCCTCTCACTGCAGTCTTCCAGGGTGTTATGCTGAAAAGAAGACCAAGACAGGCTTGAACCTATTTGTGCTTGTCATTGGCAGTTGATGATCAGAATAATCCCATGACAGGAACAATGGTTGTCTTTGCAGAACACTTCAGGCAAAGCTTATTTGAACCCATATATAGATACTGTTCTTATCAGAAGTACACATTCAAAGAACCTTGAGTTAATTTACCTAAGTTAAAAACACTCCCATACCTTTTCTTCAGTGATCTTGCTTAAATTCTTGCATCATATTTTTGATCCTTGGGACTCAAAAGTTCCTTGAAGAGGAATCAAGGTTTTTCTTCATTGTACTAATGCAGAAAGAGGAATGAGATGGTTAAATTTACTGCATTAGCAGTTAAGGCATCATTCTTGTGATCAAACACACCTTGGCCTGTTTCAAGATAATTTATGCCTGACCTATCCCTATTTCGTATAATTTCAGGAATATTCATTTTGTTGTGGCTTCATTAGTCTGTAATGCATGCTAACAGGAAATAATCACAGTGTATATTAAGCACTCATTTTCTCTATCATGTAGAGGAGACAGCTGTCAAGGAAAAGGTTTTGATAACTCATGAAACCTAACAAATTACAAAGAAAACACACATTAGTTACCAGTTATTGTCATGTAAATAATCCATTTGTTTCATAAACAGTATCCTAATTGTCAAAAAGGCAGCATGAGTCACAACCAATGTGATTAGACCAAGATGTAAACAAGAATATAAAAGATTGATCAAAAGCATTTAAAAGTTACTCAGAATCTAATAATTTGTGGATTGGGTTTGCTCTGGGAGGAAGTGAAAATAACAAATTATTCAGAAAGGGAAAATATAATGATCTTTGAATAACAGGATGCTGAATGAATACTGCGATTTCATGCTGGGGAAAGTAAACAACAGTGAAATGAAAGATGAATTCTCTTAAGAATGGTTATAGGGAATGAAGAGATGGAGGACAAAGGAAAAAGCAAATATATTAAATAATTACCATCAGCCAACATAAATGGGAAGAGAGGCGAAGAATGGAACTTTGCTGAAATGAAGAAATCATTTCCACAGAAGACCCCCTTAGGAACTCCAAAACACATTCGTAAAAGAGATTATGGCTAGTCATTTTTACAGTTGTCAAAAAAGTGAGTTCCTTTAAGAATGCAAAGATGACAAGTCATGGAATGACTGAAAGCCTTTAATAGAAATACAGTTTAAAAAGAAATTAAAATATGGATTACTGAATCTGTCCATTCATGTTAAAAATCTATGGAATGAGTTAGTTAATTAAACTGTTCGTAATGGAGAGGTGGGAATACAAAATGAGAGACCACTTCTTACTGCTGATGGAGACCATTCCAGAAATTATGTAGAATAGTATTTTTTAAAGTGCCATTGGTTGACTAGATTGACAACTGGAATGTTCATGATGAACAATATGATGTTTTAGGGGCTTTTCTGACATCTGATACATTTTTTTTTACGTATTTTATTTTTATAATGAGAAAAAATCACTCCTCTGTATACACAGCAGCTACTAGCTAGTGCACAGAATGCTGCCACATAGGCGATTGGTGATCTAATGCCTCCCTGTGAGACTTTGGCGTGACTGATGTTCAGCCAGGTCTTGATAGTGAGTTCAGAGAGGCTTCAATTTCTTCCCTCCTTTTGCAGTAAGATTTGTGGAACATGGACTGCCTGTTGATATGCCAAACATAATAGCTCTTAGCTACTGGTGTTCTGAATACTACTGACTTCAAATAATTAATCAGAGTAAAATTATATCAAAAAAGTTAATGAGGAAAAGGCTGAATCATGCAGGTAGATTGGAAACAGTGTTCTGAATTAAAATTGCTTAAAAGACACCGAACACAAACAGAAAAAAAAAAGGATGGGGGAACTGTTGGAACTGTCCTTTAAATGTGCTATGAAATATATGGTTCCCAAAGAGAAAATTAAGAGCATGTCATTTAGTGTGCTATGGGGGAGTAGTATAACTCTAAGGAGGTGGTATTATTGCTGTGAGAGCCACTTGTTATGCCTCACCCAGAGCACTCTCTGCAGCTTTTGTTGGAATACCTCAGCAAGAACATAATTGTCCTTGAGCTAAGAAGCAGAGCAGCAAGCGTAATAGCCTTTGAGATGCATCATAGAGAAAGGTTAAAGGAGTTTAGTCTAGTGCAGTATAAGAAGAGACTTTGTAACAAATTAATTGAAGTTGCTGGGCTATTAACAAGCTACCAGCCACGATTTGAGAACAGAAAATCACAGAAAAATAAAGCTTATTAGAATGGCTTAATTTTAATACTTAGCCTGCTAAAACACACAAGATGCAATAGATGAGATACTCATCTGGGGAAGCTTGAGGTCAGGCTATGAATTCCATCAAATTACACCAATTTACAGCTGCTGAGGATCTATCTTGAAATTAATTTGCCCTCAGAACATTCTTGTTCCTATTAAACCTTTTCATTTTAGTAAGTAGGGTAACTTACTAAAATGGATAAATAATTCCTTCAAAGTGACACACAGAGTGAATATCAAGAAAGTTTTGGGTTAGCTTTCTTTTGCTTTGTTTTATTTCTCCCTTGGTGTCATGTTTCTTTTTCTCCCACTTTCACTCAAAGTCCGCTAAGCAGTACAGTTGAGACAGATCAGAAAAGGGTTCTTTGATCAAACGGGTTTTAGACAGAAGCTGTGGGAAGACTTTTTTCCTCTCCCTGACACAGTTCAAGCGTTTTGGGATCTTCTCAATGTCAAGTTTAGTTTCATTTATTTCTTTATTGTAGTGAAGTACTTGCGTGTAGTAAAATACTTATTTTTGAAAGATGCTGCCCTTACATCACATATTAAACTGCATGTTTATTTGACATGTTTTCAAAACTTAAGGTTAATCTAAGATGACATACACTTAGTAAAAAAATAAGGCTTATAGTTTCATAACACACTGTCTGCTAGTGTTTAAACTTGAAGGAAAACTTATCCATAATGTATAATTTGGAAAAGTTACTGTATGATAGAACTTAATTCGTTTTCAGAGAACATTCTTGGTTTGACCTGGACTCAGACCAGCTCTCGGGTTCTTTTCCATTGATTCTAAGGCCTTGGAAGTTAAGCTTTCCAAGAAAATACACAAGTGAGAAAAAGGATAAAATACCATAGAAATAGCCCATGATTACACTAGAAGCAAACAGAGAAAATACACACATTAAAATCCAACAAGAACCTGAAAAGCTGTTCTCTGAGTGGTGAAACTGACTGAGTCTTGTTTCAAATGATCTTGTGTGATTGAGTTGATCGTGTACATGGATTTTGTTATTTCTAACCAGCACTGGCTATGAACTGTGATCAAATCTTAATACAAATGAGTCCAAGGCAACATTTGAGTCCATAAAGGCAGTGTCTGTATACTGTAAAGAGTGGAAGATGTTGTGGGGTTGTATTTGGAGGACAGCGGACATGTGATGAGCCAGCCATATGAGGGCCTCTTCTAAGCATGCAGCTGCATACCAAGAAGAAGATAAGAGCATGTGAACCAGCCATCAGAGAGCTTCTTCTAAACATGTAGCTGCATACCAAGCAGAAGATAAGAGGAAGAAAACATCTGCAGTTGGATACATGGGAAGAACACCAGGAATTGGGTGATCCAATAAGGACACTTACCAAGCTGCGTGACTGCCTTGTGCAAGAGGGCTTTTACCAATCAAAAGGCGCGTGATCGCATGTAGAGATAGAAAACTCTGTATATAAAGGGATCGTGGGAACAATAAAGTGGCTTCTGCTTGATTCACATTGAATTATGTAGGGTCCATTGTCATCTCTCCTCATCATGTGTCATGGCCTGTGTCTATCGATGATAGTTCAGAACTGATGCTCCTCTAGGGTACTGGAGATCAGGATACTCCAGGTGCCCTGGGCTTACTATTTCAGGTGAAAGATAAACACTTTATTTAATTTAGTGGAGCTGTGATCAAAGCTTTGCAGGCCATATAATCCAAGACATTCCCAAATCCCTTTGCCACTCTTCTAGACAAACACAGCAGTCATCATTACTATTGATTATTTCCAGCAAACAGACAGAAATATTGATCAAACTTAAGATTTCAGTGGGAGCTCCAGAAAAGGTATAAGATCATCCCTGCTCTGGTGGGCTAGCCCTGGCTAAGGGCCAAAATCATCAAAACAGGGGGAATCCTAAATGCTCCATAGCTTTACTGTGAGGACAACTTTATTCATGATGGTGACATGTTAAAAGAAGCTTTGAGTTCAGAAAGATGATAGATTGACATTTACTGCTCTGAGGAGGTGGTACACCTTCAGCCCTTTGACTTTGTGCTAAAGGTGATTTTCACACCAATAATATTCCAATATTCCAGAGTAACAACAGACTGGAAGAGGAGCAGTACTGGATTAGGCTTCATTGGTACTGATCTCTGACAGTATGAAATAACTTGGTGAAAAACTAAGAGCAGCATCCATCCAACCATTGAATGCTTTCCCATCATCCAGCCATTAGAGCTTCAGGATTTTCTATGTTAGAAATTATATGTACCTCTTTGTTCTTACTACTTTCAGTAAGGTCCTCTGTAACACAGCTGTAGTGAGTTGATCTAGGCTGGCTGCCAGATGCCCACTTAGACACTCTCCACCCTTCTCCTTGTCACAGAACTAATAAATTGAGGCTATACTAAATTATTGTTCAAACTCCACCAACATTAACTATAGATTCAGGATGTGATGCAGATTCATCACTATGCTGCTGACTCTTAAACTTTATGGCCAATGATCCAAAATGTGCAATCACTCACCTAAAAGGGAGGCTTAACCTCGAGGGGTTCCTTTGGGCAATGTCCCAACCCAAGGACAGAATCCCTGGCTGCAGCCCTGCTGCTCTGGGGAGGAGCAACTCCAAATGGCTGCCCCAGGGGCTCCATTGCTGCCCTGGTCGCATCTGAGCTGTGGTCAGATGTGGTCATGTACCCCCATGGGCTTGGGACCCAACTTACTGCACCCACTGACCACCGTCATGTGTGTGAGACAAGAGCTGAGCATGCGGGAGCTCTCCTGGGATTTGTCTCGGGGAGGGGAAGCTCGTGTGGGCTTTGGTCAGGGCTTGATCAGGGCTTTTGTAAGGGTGGGTGGACCTGACACAGTCCTCAACAGGATGTATGGAGAAAATAGCATGGAAAAGCTTATGGCTGAAGATAAGGCCACTTAGAGTCATCAAGTGTCTTAGGACATTTAGGACACTTAGGACACTTAGGACAATTGGAGATAACCAATTACTGCCACAGGCAAAAGGCCTGACTTAGGGAGAACTGATTTCATTTGTTGCCAATTAAAATAGATTCAGGTAGTGAGAAGCAAAGACATAAAGTTAAACGGACACTTCTCCATCCTCAGCTTTCCGAGGCTCAAATGCAAGCCCTTCATCTAGATTCCTCTCCCCCAAGGGTGCAGACTGCACTGAAGACCCCTCCTGCTGATACTTGTGCCCTGACACCCTGGGTACTCCAACTGAGTATTACCATCATCTCTTGCCTCAGTTAAATACACTCCAGATATCTTTTCTAGTGCAGTAAATGGATTTGGATTTACATACGATATAGCATGAGCAATGGAGGAAGAGTTTGCCTCTCAAAAAAGCATTCACATTTTTGCTCCTTGACCACCAACTGCTGCTCACTTTAGATTCATGTGGGATTATGATTTACCTTTCCCTTACAGCCTTTATTCCATATCAGGAATCACACCACAGCTGCTTCTTTCAAAACAGACTAGGGGGAAAAAAACCCAACCACAAACAAACAAACCCAACAAAACCCAAGAGGCTAAATCAAAGATGAAGGCATCCACAACTGAACCTGCACATCTTGTACCCCATTTGAAATATTTCCTTTACTCAGAAATGAAACTAATGATACAGATAGAAACAAATTAATCCACTGGGCTTGACTATTCTCAGGAAACAATAAGCAAGACTAGAGTTTCCTTTTTTCTCTCTGAGTAAGTGCTGCTGCACAGACTAACCATGCATTGCTAATCATATTTACAGAGCTGATGTGCTCAAAGGACATCCTGGTGGGAAGCAGAGTGTGGGGAATATGACCTCATGCTTTATGCATTTCAAAGAAATGCTGCAACAGGTTGTGAGAAATGTAGATGAAATTGGGAGAATTCTATTAGTAGTGGTGGGAAAGTAAAGATAGCTCTTAAATGTGTACCAGATAAGGAAAGTAATCCGTTGGAGTTAATTGACTCCAATTGAAGACCTGAGGCATATGTTTTGAGCAGTTCACAGCATTTATTTTCTTGAAGTTCCCTCCAGTTTCTTCCCCATTTTGCAGACACAAATAAAGCTGAAAACATAGTTATTTCTATGTTCTTTATATGAGACCTTCATATAAAAAGGTTTGATTCTAGCCTTCATAAGTAGCAATGGATCTTGGGTCTCAAATTTGAGATAATGTAAGTTTCCTGATTTTCAAGAAGCTATTTTTTTTTGTTTGTTTGGTTGGTTTTTGGTTTTTGGTTTCCTTTTCTTTCATTTTGTTTCAATTATATCTTCTGAATATCTTATATTTCATACAAAAAGACATATACACTTAGTCTTTGTGCTTTTTCTAAAATCTGGTCCACCTAAAGGTATTTCTAACCATTCCTATTCACTGCCTACAGTGGGGATGGGAAGGAGGAACCTTTCACACAAAACTGAATCTAAGACATAATCTTAAAAGTAAGCACTGAGTAAGGTATAAGAACAATGACAGAAATAACAGTATCATACCCCCGCTTGGAACCCAGATGTACACAGGCTGCTCGTGGCTACATTTAGACCATTCTCATGGCAGGTGACTACAGACAAGTGTGTTTATGCTCTACATAAACCAGAATAACTGACTTGGGGGCTATTATATGCATGTGCAGAAACTTTTCAACCCATTCAAACCAGCTTTTGACCTCAGGCCCATTTCTGTTGCCTGGAAGAAAAAGCAATGGGGAAGTTTAGTAGGGATATTTAAAAGTGCCTTAATCTAGTTATTCTCATAATATTCTTTTTCCCTTCTTTTCTCAATTGATCTTCATCCTGACCTTGTCTTCTGTTTTACCATTGTGCTAAATCCAAAATGGATATTTAATTATGGAAGGGAGGTAGTCCATACCTATGGAGGGAACTCTAAGCTAACTTCAAAGGGAATTTAAGGTTAGTACTGGAGTGTTTAATTTTAGTGGTTTCTCTGAGGACAGGATCTACAGCCTGGTGTTATCACCCACCTAGGCTTTTAAGAGTATAATCTATAAAAACTGTAATACTGACCCTGGAAATAATCTAAAATGGTTAATTGCAGATACTATCAGCAGGATGATGCTTCTCAGGAATTTTGGTTCATCTTTCCCTTTACAATTTACAATCTTGTTGAAGCAGATAACTCAACAAGGTCACTTCTTGGTCGAGGCAGTGGTGTGGGTCCTTCTCTTTTACTCAGTAGCCAGTAATTAAAAATACTCACTTGGAATATATGAAACCCTGAATCAGCCCTGCCCTCTGATTTTGCATCCTGATCATCCACCAACACATAGACCATTTGATAAGAGGGTATGATCAGATATTACTTTCATAATATCTAGCCATGTTTTAAGAGTCAAGCATAAATTGGGGTGTATGCAAAACAAAGGGAGACTGGGTGTATAATTTAATGGCTGTGAAACTCATAAAGGAAAGACAAATACAATCCTGAGCTTTGCCTGAAAAGTATTTGCAAAGCAAATAGCCAGTGAAAACTCACGTGAGACCAGACATGGTCATTCAGATATCAGACTTTCCTATATTTTTTTGTTGAAGCTGTTTCAGTTTTTGTAAGTTAATAAATATTTATCAGCTGGAAACACAACAGCAGTCATTGAGGACGGAAGATTGGCTCTCTGTTCTTAAACCTCTGAGTAGCTGAAGATTATTATTTGTAGATTTATTTACCTATAATTTTTATATCTATATATAAGCTATATAATTTATTAGATATTATTTTATTAATTTATTTACCTATATATTTTTACCTTTGTCTCAATGGGAGACAAATGGGAACAATATACCCCCGGATACCTTATACTCTTAATTGTTAGTGCATTTACTTGAGAACGATAGGTTTGATACAGCTTAGACAGAAAGACAGAACTTCAGCTTTTCCATTTCTAGAAGACTATTTAAACTACTTGACTAAAAGGCAAAAGGCAGAGAATTATTTTCCCACCTAGGTATCTCCTGCAGGAAATTACTATCTTTCTCCTTTCTTTCCTTTTTATTTTTAGAAACAGGTTTAGTTATTTAACTTCAGGAAAAGAAACAGTTTATGAATCTTGAGAGGACTGAGCTACTTGGAAGTTAAAAGCCTCCGTCCCTCAGAAAATATTACTAAAATTCCTTTCTTCTGAAAAGCATGAGTTGGGAATCATACCCTTCCTCTGGCACTCTGTAGGAAAGCTTGTGTATGGATCACTAATCCCGCTTCCCAAAGAAATCCTTTAATCCCTACTACAAGTTCTTTAACTCCTACTGCAAATGGAATCTGAAGTGTCCTCCTTGCTTTCTCTTTTTCTTTGAATGGTGCCATGAACTCATCTAACATCCAATAGGAAATGCATGCTTTGAACAAGGGGAGCAATGGATACTAACGTGTTATATCTTTCACACAATATGTACAATTGCTGAAGGTTTTAAACTCTAGAAGGATATCAAAGCTTTTTATTGACACAGGTGGGCTTTTAATTTCACTGCAGATGTTTCAGTTGAAAACTTCTAAGCAGCATTTTGCAAAGTTGACATCTAACAAAAATGAATGAGTTCATAGGTAGTCTCAAGCAAGAATCACACCCAATCAATTTTTCATCTTACATAAGGTTTTCAGGACACTCATTAAGCTATTCCAGGCGTATTGAAAATATATTGATCTTTACTGAATGCGTAAACAAATCTTTCGAGTGTTGCTGTATTGAGCACTCACAAACCCTATAGATAGATTCAGGAATATAGAAAGTAATATACAATTCTGCAGTACCAGGTTCACTTTACAGAACACAATTCTTTGTCACAAGGCCACATTGTTGGCTCATGTTCTACTTGGTGACCACCCCAGATCTTTTTCTGCAAAACAAGAACACAGAATCACTCAGCCCCAGGAATCAAAGGTGGCTGAATATGAAATCTGCAGCACTGCTTTTTAGCTGATCTTCACAACAGTAGTTGTAGGCTTACACAGGCCTTAAATTTGACATCCCCAGGCTTTTCAACTTTATTCCATAATCGCTGCATCAATTCCATTGGTTAACTGCTTGCCATTTATATAGAACGGCATTCCCAGTGCATCAAGCAGCATCAAAGGATGAAGAATATACCAGATCCTCACAAAATTGTTGCATTTATTAGTAAACTTCAATAACAGTACTTTTTCATGCTACAAAACTTACTCGTATGAGTTTTCATTACTCATAAAAAACATACAAGTGGACTATGCACACGATGCAAGAATATTTCAGTTAGATGTGAATTTTCTTATTATTGTTGTTTTAATTTTTAAAAACCCTCCAATAATAATAATAATAATAGTAAAAGATGAATGCACATTTCTAAGTATCCAACAGTTTAATGACCAATAATTATCACATTAGTATGATAAGGATACTTAATTTTTTTCTCCAACATTTTTTTGGGAATGGATCTGGAAATATTTTGCAATGGAGTCTAAAATTATTTAATCCATGTAAAAGTTGCAAGATATACAGCACAGAAAGCAAATACAGTGGTGACACTTAGAAAAAATAAAGACAGATGAACCCGACCACTTCTTTCCTTTTCCCAACATACCAAAAAAGAGTGAGCAGTTCATAGAATCACAGAATGATAGAATTATAGAATGGTTTGGGTTGGAAAGGACCTTAAGATCATCTAGTTTCAACTCCCCTGCCATGGGCAGGGACACCACATGCTAAACCACGTCACCCAAGGCTCTGTCCAACCTGGCCTTGAACACTGCCATGGATGGAGCATTTATCACTTTGGGCAACCTGTGCCAGTGCCTCACCGCCCTCACAATAAATAATGTCTTCTGATATCTTCCTTTGATATCTTCACAGAATAGAAAATTCAAATTAAATTTTCCTAAATCCTCTTTCTATTTCTTACTAGCTTTGGAAGTCCAAAAGACCCCTGTGATTTTGAGCTTTGAAAGTGTTGCCCAATTATCCCAAAGAACTAATTGTGCTCAACACCTACCTCTTCTCCAGCCCCTAATGTCTATGTTGACTAAGGTTATCTTCCATCATGGAGTACCATCACCTGCTGCTGTATATCACACTATCAGCTTATCTTTCCGCTGAACGTAATGATGTACTGCTACTGAGAAGATGAGAAGAGAGAGGAAATTTTCTGTGGCTTTGGTACCACAGTAGAATCTTGTACAGTCCATGCTGATGGGACCTGCTGATTTTTGCTCTGACTGCCTTAAAGGTTGCCTAGTGTTTTGTAGACCTGATTTCTGAAGGCTTTTTGCTCACATCACCTCCAACGCACACTCTGGAGTAACTGCTTTAATAAGTTGATGTTTCATAAAAGACACTTGTGTAGAGAAAAAGCCTGTACACTACTCACAGAGCTCTTTCTTCAACCAACCTTCCAGCCCCTGTGTCAATAAGGAAGGGAACAATCGTACAAAGTAAAGAGCAAAGGATTTCTGATAAGAATTGCTTTGTACTGGGGCTGATTGACTCTCTCTGGCACCTTAAAGCTTCCTGCATCAGGTAATGCCTTTCCTGAAGTCACTGCTGGCTCTGGTTGATAAGGGTACTTGAAATGCTGAAAGCTGTGATCTTGTTAAAAAGGGTCAAAAGAAGCAATCTTAGTAACATTTCAATGGTTGGATTATTGCTACTGAAGAAAGCAGTAAATGCCACTTACAACTAAATTTTCCACTTCATCCGAGGTGAGGATAACTGTTCTTCTGATACCTTTCCCCCAAGGAAAGCTCTGCAGCAGTAGGCAAAGGAAAGTAATTACATATTTAAAGGTACAGCTGTCTTAGATAAATTCAATGCAGTGGGAAAATACCCCAACAGAAACACAATCCCAGCTAAAAATAAAGAAAGGCATTTCTTACAGATATTTCACTTCTAATAATACCACTGGAAAATGTAGATATTGACTGATGTGGTGGGGATATCCAGGATTTTACTGAGTTCTCCAAGCAAGAGATGTACAACAGCATAGGATTGCATGAACTCCAAGCAGTTTGAATAATTTCTAGAAGGCTCAAGAGAGAGACAAAACCATTGATGCTCTTCTGCGAATCACACCCATGTGCTTTCTTGGTTATATTATGCATGAAAGCAGTTTGTGTGCAAAGAGCTTGTATGCAACAGCTCACTTGATCTTACTCAACATTATTTAGAGAACAGCAACGCTGGATGTTGTGGGCAGAAAGAGGTTAAAAGTACTTAGTAAAACTCAGCCCAGAGCTAATGGAATTGCGTAGTGTTAAGATTGTTCACACCTCACATCTAGCTGGCTCAGGGTCAGGACATAAACGTATGCCTGACTACATCGTTTTGTGTAGGCAACCCTGCATATTATAGTTGCCATAGTCAGCTAGCATTTAGACACTGTAATATTTTCAAGGCGAAAGATAAAGACCTGAGCAACTTGTTCTGATCTGGTAGCTGTCCCTGATTTGAGCAGGATTATTGACTAGAGTCCCTGAGGCCCCTTCCAGCTTGAATTATCCTATGATCTCATGGTACCAAACTGCCATCTGAAAAGACACTCCAAGCCTAATCTAGACCTCCCATGTGACTTCGAAAAGAGATGACATTAAATCCCAGCTTGAGGACATTAAATAATTAGTGTGGAAGGGAAAAAAATAGTGGTTTTCTTTAGCTTCCACTGGTGCCAGCTGGATTGATAGACCCTGTATCACATCATGCTGTTGTAATCACATAGGTGGATCTGCCCCTGGCCTGTGTCTCACTCTAAGCTGAGGCATGTGGCCAGACCTGCCTCATCTTTGCAGGTCAGAGGATCTTTATGCCAAGATATGGAGCCATAAACTAAGTATTTATTTGTATTTGCAGAGGGACTTTAACAAGGAGGTCATCTTTAAGCTCTCCACAAGACTTACAATATACTGAGCACCAGAGAGGTGGTTTCATATAGAAGATGGAAAAAGAACAAAATATAAAGAGAATGAGAAGTGCCTCATATGTCTCAACAGAACATAGAATGTAGCGCACTTTCTAAAGGAGATAGAGAAACAGAAATCCTTAATGTCATACTCAGATCCGGGTTGGATAGAGCCTTGGGTGACATGATCTACTGTGAGCTGTCCCTGCCATGGCAGGGGGTTGGAACTAGATAATCTTAAGGTCCTTTCCAAACCTAACTATTCTATGATTTTATGATCCAGGATAGGGGATCCCATCATGGAAGCTCTTTTGCTCAGCAGAAATATATATTTTTTATTAATTTTAATGCATTTAATTTTATTCTTTTACTTCTTTATTTCTAACTCACAGACATTTCCGTATTGTGACAGGAAATAAAAGCAAGTGTGGGTATGAGTATCTAGGCTAGTGATTAGGGAAGTCCTTAATAGTATTTTATGTAGTGATTTTTCAGTGCAAAATAGTCCATTAACTAGAAACTTATAGACAAGTATTTAATATGTATAACATTAATGCTATCAAAATACAAATTATAATAAATAACAGAATAGAAAGAAATGCCTGAATAATACATGTTTTAAAAATCACTGTAAGTTTCTGCAGTGTCTGTAGTGATCAAAATGCCATAGAAAACAGTTCCTTATATGCTTGGGGGTTTGAAAGAGATTTTTTTTTTTTAATTGATTTGTATGCTTTTGTGAAGTATTTTATTCTATTCTGCTCCTTCTCTTTCCTTTTTTGTTTTTTTCCCTACCATACTACTTTTTACGTCCTCTATTATTTTACAGACATTTCTACTTCCTGACCTGCTGACGGTGCAGTTCGTTCTCACTGTAACAATAGCTTGAGTTCACCACAATCTGTTCAAATTCTCTGCAGACTGGTAAACCTCCAACTATATTCACAAGTCTTTCTAGTTCAGGGACCTAATTTAGTCAAACTAGAAGATGATAAGTAAGCTGTCAAAGACACTTTATTGCCCTCCGCTGACTAGTTATGGGGTTAAAATATTTCATTCAGGGGGACTGGTTCACTTCCCACCAATTTCTTCTATTTTTAACACCATTATCCCTTCTCATTCTGCTGCATATATTAAGAACACTACGTATGAGGCTTACCCATACATAAGTTAAATGATAAATCAGTCACACTACACTTGAGACTTTGTAAACAGCAGCATCATTTTCTCTTTCATAACAACAAAAAAGGTTAGATGCTTTCTAGATTAGCAGCTCTCTTTCTCTACAAGCTCTACTGCTTGTAGCATACCACAAGCTAAAATTTTTCTACAACTGACTTAGTCACCACATAAAATACAAGTGTCCCAGCTAAACCAGTATCACCTCCACTTTGTAAGAGACTATACTGCCTTGCCTGGCATTTCGAAATTCTAGTTTGATGGATAATATGATAGCTTGAATATTTACTCTACAGCTTTTCCTTGCACTGTAGTCTGTTTCCATTGTGCAGCAGAGATCTGCTAAGAAACATGGTTTGTAATTAAAACAATATGCTTTTGTGTACATAGTACTGCAGAGCTAAAGAACCGAGATACAATAAGCCTGCAGCACTGGCCTGTTTCTGCTGAATAAAGATGTTACCAATGGGCAAGAAGTCATAGACACATCCTTGGATGGTCTATATTTGTAATACACTTACAGGATAAATCCGAATTTCAGTTTGTGGAGGTTGTACAAGTCTTACTGTTTCTCAAGCCCTCTGTTCTGCACTACGAAGAGTGGAGGGTTCTTTCCAGATCTCAGTAAGAAAGGCACAGCATAAATGGTGTAACAAAACTGCTGTAATAACAGTAGTGATAACAACACAATAAGAATTAAGAAGACAAATATAGATAACAAATAAATCTTACGTTCCTTCAGATGCTGGAAAACACAGTCTCATACCGCATCAGACAATCCCAGATGAACAGCCATAGCTTGCTTCTCATGTCCCATGCGTGGAGAGGTTCACCACCCCCTTGGAATCAGTGATACAGATCTCATATTTAGAACATCTTCTGAACAAAAAATGATCGAATGATAACAAAAAGGATACTTTACCCCACAGAAGTAAACTTGGGAGTATAACTAAGAGGAAATATAAATTTGTAATGAAGAACATCAATGATAACTGGTTGTTCTGTGGGAAAATTTGTCAGATGCTGATGAAACTATAAGTTTGCAGTCAAGAATCAGTACATGCTAGTTTTCTGAGTTCTCAGGTATTTTAGCCTTACCATAAGCCGCAAATACAAGTAAACAAATTCTTTATCCTTCTTCCCCCTCAAGTCTCACCCTGATAGCAAGCATTAATGGTGAAGGTATCAGCTTCAATCTAACATGCACAGACATTTCACTTAACCCAACATGATATTTCAACTGAAAATACCAGCACACAAATCATAATGTGTGTATTTAAAAGTTTAAGAATATCCATCTGACATTTTAATAAGTCAATATCCAGATCATGCTGAGTTTCATGTTAGCAGGATTGTGTAAAGATCAGAACTGGGTTAGCAAGTTGTTCAACACCAGAATTAAATATCTGAAGTAAATGTAAAATTACTGGATAACTCAAAAAAAGAAAAAGGTCTAATAAAGATAAGAACAAACAGTAATACTAAGCTACAAGGATAGTCTATTTTATAGAGCCTAATGAAAAATTAGACGTTAAGGGAAAGAAGCTATGAAGGTCATACAGCCTTAAAGAATGAAAAGTAAGGGTTTCCCCCCTTGAAAGCAATGGCTCTTAAAAGGCTTATTCAACATCAAAAGCTCCATACATTATTTTATGCCTTCTTACTCCTACATGGGAGGAAAGGGCAGAGTAGCACCAGAGAACACTCCAGATCTGGGAAGAGACAAAGATACACCTGTAGCCTAGGGTGGGTCATAAAACTAAATAGTAGAGAGGAAGTCCACCTGTGGGGAATCACTGAATGTGTTTGGCTGAGAACATCTTCTTTCCTTATAAATATGCTTTTTGTTTTGTTTTGTTTTCAAAGTTCTGAGATTAAATCCTGCCTTCCAGGAAGTGCATTGATTTTCCATCACCACTGAGAAAACTTCTTCAGCAGATAGGTGAAAAACTGGAGTTTCTTTTGGCAAATCACAATCAAATGAGAGCCTTTAGCTATTTGCTTCACCTCACCACCATTGGGAAGGAATGCATCTTGCTGTATAACAAATGCTTTTGAAAAGGCCCAATGTTGATTTTAATTCACTTTACGGAGTTTGATTTGAAAGAGCCTCAGGTTACTTTATAATCTCAGCAAATTTAATTTTTGTAGACTTTCGTTTCAATAGGTTGTGATGCAAACCAGAAAATTCCATAAAACAGTTACATTATAATTAAATTAGATGTTTTCCATGGCTAATTAACTGAACAATTGTCCTCACATCCAATCGCAAGATTCATCGCTTCTTCTTGACATAAAAGATTTATAAAATTATTCCAAAGCTTCTTTTATATTTTATTTCTTGTGCAACCTAGCTTTGATAGGCATTTTTATACCTCCACATTTTAGGTACCAGTGATTAGTATGAATCTTCATGAATATTCGGTCAACGTACTTCCTGGTACTGATGCCATGAATAGTTTCTTTACTGGGAGCTGAATTTGTGAAGTATAGGTACTCTGAGATGTATATGATTTGGTGCAGATTGAGTGCTCAAGTGAGGAGCCCAGGCTTCCCCAGGGAAAATGGTAGATCCCCTGGGAGGTCCCTGAAAACATCTGTCTCAAGATATCATTGATATACAGTACTCCTTTGGGAACTAACTTAAAGTACATGTATCTCTTTCAAAATCTGCCCCTACCAGGATGCATTGTAAGCATGCTTTATTGCATATCACTAAATCATTTAAAGTTATGAGCTTCATTGAAGTTGGATCTAGTTATACAAGCTCTAAATCTGATTGATGGGAAAGAACTCAAATAAACCTCACAAATGGACCAGCAGATTTGCCTGTGAAATTCACTGAAGCCACAAATGGAATAATACATGTACCTCTGTAAAATTCCCAAAGCAATGAACAAGAGGAAAAAATACATGAAGAAAACAGAGACAAATTTTCCAAATCAGTAAGAATATTGTCCAAGACAGTAGCCAAATAACGCTTGCATTATTTTGCCTTGCTTTTGTTTAGCAAATGAAGCTCTGAGTAGCCTGATCAATCCAGAAGATCAGGAAGCTTCTTTTTTTTGGCAAGAGAACAAAATCATGCACGATGGATTTAGGAAGCTGATCCTTCATCCTGAGCAGATGCCAGTTGTTTCATGTGAAAGCATGAGGTAAAAAAGAAGGCAAAGAGTGGAAAGCAGCTTGAGCTGTGCAGCTTCCAATTTAATCCTGAATAGCTGTAATGGGACTAACCGGACCACATGAGTAAATATCTCATTACCGAGCTGAGTTCTATATTTCAGCACACAGGCCAGACCCTCAGTGGGTGTAAATCAGCATAAACGGGCTGTGGATGTGGCACACTAATTTGTCAGATCCAACATTCTTTGGTGAACAATAGCCCTTTCTTCCACCACGTTCTTACAAATAAAAAGCAGTTTTGTGGAAAACTGACGTTTCACTTCCACTCTGTGCAGAGAAATAAATCTGGCACTTAATTTCACTTGTGTTCATGTACAGCTTCCTCTCTCACCCTCTGTCCTTGTTGAACAAGAACTTACAGGTTCAAGGCCTTGGGGCATGGGTGTCGTGATTAGCAATGTGGGTCTTAAAGCTACTTTGACAGTTTTTCCATTCCCTAGCATTTACTTCAGCAGTGAATTGAAATACCTTAAGGAATAAATACTAACTGCAGACAATAGACTGTGATCCCTAATAAAATTCTGGAACTGAATTACTCCTGAAAATTATTTCAAATCTTTCTTCCTTCACTTTCCTGTCAAGACCCAACATAAACCCTCAGCTTTTATTGCTGCTAAATTTTTCCTTGCTGTTAAAACCAGATTTCATCAGGCCAAGATATTTTTGAGGGAGAAAAGAAAATAGCAACAGTCTGAGATTCTAAACTGCTTATTGATCTTCTGATACAAAGAAGTGGACAGCCCAACCTGCTTTATCAGAGGGGAAGCCCACAGAGCACAATATGTAGAAGCATCAGGGAATCCATTTCTTTTATATTGTTCCTCAGTGTGTTTGCTGTTATGCTCTGCAGTTCTTAGAACCAGGGTAGGTGGATAAATGATCTGAAAGTCATGGGATCAGTACTTAAGGTAGGTCTGCAGTAGTAAAATAACAACATTATGATCCACAAAGCTCCTGCTTAACTGTTATCTAGACTCCGAGGAAGTTCAGGTTTCCAGCATGATCTAATTTTTGTGTATACATATCAAAATATGAAAAAAAAAGAGATTGGAAAGACCCTCTGGAGGTTCTACCTGCTCTGTACGTGTATAAATTTGCAGTTAGATCAGGTTGTTCAGGGCTGTGTAGAGATGAGTTTTAAATGCCTCCAAGAACAATCTCCACAGGCTCTCTGGACAGCCTGTTCTGTAGATAACCACACCCTTTGTAAAGGGCTTTTTCCTTTTGTCTCTTAGAAACTCCCCTTTTACATCTTTGCCAGTTGCCTCTTGTCCTTTCATTGTATAGTTTTGAGCAGAGTCTGGCTCCACTTCGTTGAAGACAGCCATTAGATGCCTTCAGAGCCTTTGCTTTTCCAGCCTAAACCAACTGCACCACTCCTGGTACTCTAGTTCCAATCACTAACCTTCTTAAGAACTTCTTGCTGCACTTGCTCCAGTTTGTTAATATGGCCCTTCTACTTGGAGACGTTAAATCAGACACTGTGCCCTTCATCTCCGAGGGGCAACCTCCTGTATTTGGTCTTGTTGAACTCCATGAATCTTCTTGTCAGCCCATTTCTCTAGCTTGAGCTTGTAGATAGCCCTCCAAATAGTGGCCCTGCCTTTAATGATGGCTTCCCCCAGCTTGGTGTCAACCCCAGACTTTCTGAGGGTGTGTTACCTCTGGCTGGGAGAAGTCAAAATCTGCCAGCCCAGAAACATCTCAGATTCTACCACCCAAGCTAAAACAGAATCTGGAAGCTGGATGCATCACCTCTGAGCAGTCTGATGTGGTGGCTCTCAGAGAAAGTGTAAAGAAAGTTTTGTTCAGCTGCTGAGAAAATCACTCCTTATTTTAAAGTGCAAACAGATTCTTTTTAGAGGATGCACCTAGAATAAACCTTTATGCCTGAATAACTTCAAAGACCCAGCTTTTCCTCATTGCAACATATTCCCTGACAAAAAGCAGTTAATATCAAGGGGGGGGTTAAGTTCCTTTTGAATTGGCTTAACTTTATCAAGAAGAACTCAGGATTGATCAGATCAGAGAATGGAGAGAAAAAGTGAGAAAGAATTTCTGCCTGGCTAGTTCTCTGGCAGAAAAGCAGTGTGGGTTCCAAGGGCTGCTCTCATGTTTTTCATTAGAAGTGAAACTTCATGTCTTGTCCTTGATTCCAGAAGGGAGGAATTGCATTCCTCACTCCCTGGGTTTCCAGGCATTCTTTCAGGTCTGACTCAGTGAGAAGTAAATCACAGATGTCACATGTTGGGCTGTTTTTGACTCTTTGCACTTGTGTTTTCAAGCAACAGAGACCCACACAGTATCTTACTTTGGAAAGCAGAAGCCTAAGTGAACTGTTTATCTCTGGGAGATAAACAGTCCAATTAGTCTCCTACTGATACACCATGAACATCTTTATAGATAATATTGGGGAAACTCCAAGAATCTGGAGTGCCTGCAGTGGGCCAGATTTTGCCTGCCAAAACCTAGGATCAACCACTTAACACAATAATTAGTTATAGATTAATAAAATAATCAAAAATTAAAGGGAAAGGCATCATGGGGCATTCAAGCTTGATACAAGTCACCCATATGAGATTAAAAATGTGGCAATAAATAGGAAGGCTGTCTTGGGAGTAAATATTTCATGCGGAATGATCAGGAACACTGGAAAGTAAATGACTGTTTAAATTCAGTTAGACAGGTATATTTTATTTTGCTTTATGGAAAGCCCAGCATCTAAGTCACATTTAAAAATGTGGCTGTCATCAAATGCCAATACCAAATAGCCAAGGAGTGACACAGGCTTTTACTCACTCCTTAATTATTAATAGTTTTGTTTTGTAGAAATCAGACCTTAGGAAAAGCTGTCAGCTCAGGCACAGAATGTCAATTTAGTGGCAACTCACCTCCCATAAGGCAGTGGTTCCAACATTTACTCCACAGCTTGGACAAGAATTTCCCTGGAGCCAAAACACAGTTGCAGAGCAGGAGAGTTGTTGTTGCTTAGGGTCGTATCCTGCCTGTTGGTGCAGCTCCTATGGTCCTGAAGCTTTATGAACTATTGAAATAATAGACAAAAATACTCTCTTGCCACTTCCCTCCAGGTCCCTGAAGTTGTGGAGAAAGCATCTCCAACTTGAATCTGGTTGTCGTGATTGCTAGGGAGTGGTCAAATCAACTAAGGGAGTTGATGTACATGCCCCGAGTGCAGCCAGCAATGAGGCTGAGAATGTGTTACCAGTAGGCACATGCACCAACAGACATATGGCATACACATATGCATATGCACACACATAACCACACAGATCAACATAAACAAAAATGCTCAGCAAACATGTAAGCCTAAACAGCACCAAAGGCCTCGTCCTGTTCTCCTCTATGACTGATCAGGATGAAAGTCCTTTAGCGGAAAATACATATACATAATAAACAGTACATATTTATATATAAAACAGAAGTATTTATAATATATATTATAAATAAAACTTGTTTATACAAATAAGCAATTACTGCAGTAATTGACCTCAGATGCTCAGTCTACCCAGTAGCTGGCCCTGCATCTCAAGCCCTTGAAGTTGCCAACACTGGGATTTAAGATCCCCGCACCAGTTAACGGTACACAGACCTGCTTGCACACACCAGCACTACACACTGTGTATCCCTTCACGAATATTCCTTAGACACTGAGTCTACTCAGAGGCTGGCCCTTGGACCCTTGTGGGCTTCCAGATACCTCTCACACAGAGACACACACATGCAGAATGGTCCCTCAGTTAATCATAGAATCATAGAATCGTAAGGGTTGGAAAGGACCTTAAGATCATCTAGTTCCAACCCCCCTGCCATGGGCAGGGACACCTTGCCCTAAACCACGTGGTCCAAGGCTCTGTCCAACCTGGCCTTGAACACTGCCAGGGATGGAGCATCCACAACCTCCCTGGGCAACCCATTCCAGTGCTTCACCACCCTCACTGTAAAGAACTTCTTCCTTATATCTAATCTAAACTTCCCCTGTTTAAGTTTGAACCCATAATCCCTAGACCTCATGGACTCCTCAGTAGCTGGCTTGGATCTCCTGACTCCTCCAGTAGCCAGTGCGAAGACAGAGGGCTCTCTTGTACCCTGCCCAGACTGTCACCATTTCAGTGCTCTTCCTGTGCATCCCATAATGGCTCTTATAGCCCAGACAGTGACATGCCAGGAGTGAGGAAACCCTGACCCTGCTTTGATTCTCTCCTTTAATGACCTTTTCCCTCCTTGTTCTAGTTCTTTTCTTACACTTCTGTTTAGAAAGATGTGGCCCTGCATGACTGTTTCATTTACAATTCTGCTGTGAACCCATGACCAGAGAAAAATTGAAAGAAAGAATGAAGAAAAAACCACAAACACACACAAAAATACCACCAACCCAGCTAAAAGCTTTTTAAACATCCTGATGGTAGCAGAAGTTTATTTGGTTTTTTAGTATATAATAAAACTGCATGTATTTCTCTTTATCCCTATCAGTGAGATTTACAAGAAAGCATCAGCAGCAGAAAGAACCATTGCTACTCCATTGTTCCTCTCATTCCCCACTTTCATGGGTTATTACTGTTTTGTCTTCAAGAAAATAACACTGGACTTTAATAACAGCAGTAGCAAAGCCTTCAGACAATCTCAGCTAATTTATAACTAATAAATAAGGCACTTTATGTGCTCTGTACTACCATCAAATAAACCGAGGGATAAAAAAAGAAAGAAAGAAAAACTAGTAGTCCCAATAAGTAAAAGGAATGGGAAGATAACTTCTTCCCAGAATAGGTAAATATTACTACGTGGAATAATTTTGAAAAACTATTAAATAGTTTCTGTCTCTTTAAGTTTTTCTTTTAAAATTACTCTTTGCTGAATGAAAAGCATTTGAAGGGCATTGTTAAATTGACATCCTTACTCGATACTCTACATGTTTCAAAACTTTAATGTTTTTTTTTCCTCCCACTTTCTCCCTTCTGGCACACACATTCGCCTTTTTCTTTTTTTGTGACTTAAATAGAAGAATTAAAAAATACTTAAAGGTCCCCCATAACTCAGCAATATTCAGTATTTGAATTCTGTATTTGAAGTATTCTGGTTTTGAATACCCCATATCTTTTGTAACTGGCTTTTTCTTAGCAGTGACATGGTCCAGGTACTAGCTGCATCTGATCAGTCTGTATATCCCAGCAAGGCTGGAACAAGCAAGCCCTAATGATTTCAAGATGAAGTATACAGTTGTTAGGAAGGCAAAACCACGAGCTGTGTACATTTCCAAGAATAATGATGTGACAGACTTTTAAAAGCAGTCAAAACCAATTAGTGTGTCACAGACTGGCATCAAAGTAGGAGATTCATATGGTGCTGAGACCCAGTGGAAGGCTGATAGCTCTTAAATAAGACCAGGGATCAAAGTGTCGCTGGATGACTTCCTTCAGAGTTCTGAATGCAACAACTTTTAGAGCATTCTACCAGCCCTGTTATGGGAGGGATATTACCAGGAACACCACTACATTGTGAACAACCCGATTGTCTTCATTAACTAATTAACTAATGAATTAATTAATGTCTCCAGTGACTGTCTAAAGTATACCTCTGTAAGCATCCCATCTGATATCCTTCTTTCCCTTTGCATTGAACCTGTCCACTAGGATATAACTTAGGATACTGGCTGCCTCTTTCAAATGCCCATTTCCATTGCCACCTGTGACAAATCTGCTGTCTTTCTCGAGCCAGCTTCATAATTTTCATTTCCAGAACTCTCTAAATGTAATTCTTACACTTGGATTTAGGGTGTGTTTGTGGCTGGATGTTAACTTCTTATTTTTAGCTGTTACTGTAGAAAAATGAATTGGGTACTTAGAGTTTGGTTCATCTTGCACAATGTGCATAGCCAAACTAAGTATCTCAGCTTCTTTTATAGTAAGTGAAGAGAACACTTCCTTCTTGGTGCAATACAGCTTAAGACAAAGTACATGGTTAAAAACAGGGCAGAAAAATCATTCCCTGAAAAACTTATTCTCTCTACAGGCTAGAATGAGAAACACAGGTGATTAGCTTAGCTGTAGATGTCTAATTTAAAATTAAGTTAGTTGAAGCCCACTTCCATCTTCTGGCCAAAAAAATACTTGTTCCAGCTTTTCTGAACACTGCCAAAACTGTAGTTCCTTTCTTTTGTAGCAGCCTCTAGCTTAAAGCACAGGGCTGCAGATGGATATAGCTGAGCTGCCTCAAACTCTGACACCATTGCAACCACAGTTCTGATCTGACTCTCCTGACATTTGGAATGGGTTAGTACAGGTAGGGGTCATTTTCTTGTCTCAGTGGTAAGGGAGATTTGGAATGATGTGAATTCCTACTGGAATGTAGAATAAATATCAGAAAGTTGACCTACACTCTCATCCTTATGTGAAGAGACAAGTACAAAACCTGCCACAGTTAATCATCTGCTTCCTAACCAGCTTTGGTCAACCTGAGAAGCCTAAGGCTGTTGTTACCCTGATTCTGTACAAGGACTAGATCTATATTCCTATTTGCATGCAAACAGGTCTTTCAAATCACTGTACTTTTTGCGTAGATGAGAAAAAGGAAGTGGTCTAATGGTTTATTGATCCAGTCTCAAATGGCAGGGCAAATGATCTCTCATGGCAAAGCCTGTGAACTATCTTTCATTTCTCCCCAGATTAGCTCTTTTCTTTTTCCTTGGATTTAAAAATCGAATTTACAAATAGTCTTTACTACCTTTAGTGTTAAAAAAGCCATGGTTCTTTTGTGGTTTTTTGTTTTGTTTTTAAATTCACATTCCCACAGACTGCCACAGCCAAAATGCTTGTACAGCTGTCATCGTTTTCGGTCCTTCATGATACCAGTGTGATAGCAAACTTCACTGAGTCACATATAGTATGCAGGTAGATGACTGCGCAGGCCCTTATACTTCACAATCATTCGCTCTGCCGCACAGTGTCCTTGAGCCAGCCTGCAGCTCCTGCTTTATTTCACTTGCATCTCCTGCCCAAGAAAATGCTGCAGCCTTCTCCTACAGTGATGCATCATCGTGAGGGGAATTAGCTCAAATGGTAGAGCGCTCGCTTAGCATGCGAGAGGTAGCGGGATCGATGCCTGCATTCTCCACTGTCATATTTTAGCCAGCAGGGCCAGATCATCCCTCTGTGCTTGGCACTGGTGAGGCTGCACCTCAAATCCTGTTTTCAGTTCTGGGCCCTTCACCGCAAGAGACGCATTGACATGCTGCAGCAGGTCCAGAGAAGGGCAACGGAGCTGGTGCAGGGCCTGGAGCACAAGTGTGATGAGGAACGGCTGAGGGACCTGGGTTTTGTCTGGAGAAGAGAAGGCTCAAGGGGGACCTTATCGTTCTCTACAACTACCTGACAGGAGGTTGTAGTGAGGTGGGGTCAGTCTCTTCTCTCAAGTAATAAGTAATAGGACAAGAGGAAATGGCCTCAAGGTGTGCCAGGGATGTTTATACTGGAGATTAGGAAAAATTTCTTCCCCAAAGGGTGCTCAGGCATTGGAACAGGCTGCCCAGGGAAGTGGTGGAGTCACCGTTCCTGGAAGTGTTCAAAAACTGTGTAGATGAGGCCCTCAGTGGCTTGGTTTAGTGGGGATTTGGCAGTGCTGGGATAAAGGCTGGACTTGAAGATCTTAGAGGTCTTTTCCAACCTAGCTGATTCTATGATTCTATGATCATTACTACCTCTTTCTGGCTGAGTTCAAAAGCACTGCTGCAGACAATCAGGTTTAAATTCGTTGTATCCTGGACTCATTCTTTTAGGCATGCCTGTTTCCTTTTTCTCCAGGTTACCCTGTTGGAACTGTATAAGCATTTCTACTGTATCTGATAACACCACATTTCTTCCACTAAAACATAGAGACAGAACATTACAATATCTCATCCCCGGTCACCAGGAACTGAAGTAGCTTCTGGTGGAAATTTTTCTGCCAGTCTGAAGGGAGTCCTAATCTTATATGGTATTGTTCAATAGCACTGCACTTTAGCATGATCCTATCTTGATTCCCTGATCATTTCATAAGCCTACACATGACCTTACTAGGTTTCAAAGGAGATACATATGCACCAACTTGGCTTGCTCTGCTTTTCACTGTGTGGTCAACTTTCCATCATTACCCACACTTTATGCACACTAGTTCTCTCCCAGGTTGGATCCTGATGCAAAGTGGTTGCCTCAAAGCTGTATCACTGGTGGTAGGATAGTTCACTAGAGGCTGCACAAATGAGACAAATGCAGGCTGACTCCTTCTCACTATGTATCCTACAACACTAAAATAAGAGCCTTTGTACCCTCATACAAAGGGCAATGCCACCACTAAACTACCACTGAGACTTCTAATGGTAAGCAGTATACAACCTGAACTACATGGTTTAAAAGAAACACTTTCCTAAGCTGAAGCATAGCCGTCTCCTTATGTGGAAACATAAATGCATGCACTCACACTCACAGATTGCGTCCCAGGAACACTACAGGGTTCCTGGAGAAAAGTAAGACTAAATGCTAAGTGGCACAGGCTCACGAGTCAGCCCCAGAGAGGGCTAACTCTGAACAACATGAAAGTGAACTAGTTTGTGCTGTTTAGCCTGGGGTAGAGATTTCTCTTCATACCATGGTCCCCAAAGATGTTACTGTTCTATAAAAACCAGCATTGCAACTTTTAGTTGTAAGCTCTTTTTTTTTTTTTTTTTTCCTGAGGATATATATATGCAAAGTCTTGATCTGTGTTTAATATGGAAAATTCGGTGAAACCTATATGAAATTTTCAAAGTTTTCATTCCTAACAAGCCATTTTACCTGCATTATCACATTAGTCAAAACAAACTTTAAGAGGTGTAATAATATTTTGAATGACTGCTGTAACATATATTCTGTCATCTCACTGCTAGCAGAAAGAACCTCTAATCACTTTTCTCTCTGTTTCTGCACCAGAATTACAATAATTCTCTAAAAAGATTGGAAAAATAAAACTAACTAATCTAGAATGTATTTCTGACAAACTTACACTGTTTTCAAAATACCTTTTTATCAAATTCCAATTTATGATTTATCCAGAATATGAGGACTTTTCTTCCTAGATCCATTTCAGAAATTAATGAACAAGAAAAATCCCATTAATTTTTGTTAACAGACTAATTGATTTTAGGCAATTAGGCAGAGATACTAACAGAATTAGTTAATTAGTTAACTGTCCAGTATTTCCTATAAGCTGTTACTTAGAATCCTAAAAAAGCTTTGATTTGCATTTCTGGATGTGTTTATCACAGTTTTGTTGACAATGCAGTTTTCCATGGAAAACAATATTGAAAGAAAGGACAAGGCAGGTTCCTTCAAATACATGTCTTAAATGTCTTTCAATATGTATTTTTGCCTCGAGCTTTACCACTTCATGGGACTCCAATTAAACTTGGTATTTCTAGAATTAGTTAACTAGATCCCCTGTCCACTGCTTCTCTCTTTTCAGCTTAGCCTTTGCATTATTACCATGAAACACACCAATAATCCATATAAGTAACACTTTTAAAGGACAGTTTAAATCCATTGAACAATTTGCCTGTTTAAAGTTAATCAAATGCTTATGTATTCTTCTGGACTAAGAATATGCTGCTTAATATCTAGCAAAATCAAATCGTCTGGAGCCCAAACCAATCTTTCCTAGTGTGGTCGGTCCTCTTTGACGTTGATGTCCAGTCTACAGCTCCCCACGCTTCAAACAAAAGTGTGGATTATCCCTTCCAATACCTTTGTCCCTTTTTAGTCCAAGGAACATGGATATAGTGTATAATGAGTTTAAGACTTCCTGAATTACAGACTGAATGACATCATAAACCTAATTAAAGTGAGAAGAATCTGAAGGACCCTATTCATTTACCTTCAGCATAAGAGCCTGAAACACTGAGATGTGGCACCCGTGGGATACAGTTAACAACTCGCCTCAATATGTCTTTCAGAGGAACATATATGAGTATTTGTAATTTCTCTAATACAGTGGTGGTAATTTCAATTCCTTTTCCAAAGAGGCTGCTTCTCTCTATGTATGTATATATATAAAGAAAAGAACATGTTATCAGGTCAACTGTAAGGCAATTGGTTTGACCACATCCGGGAGTAAAATAGAAGACTTTTTAAATAAAGACAGATCATATCAGATGAGCACTTCTTGTGCTTAGAAAGCTCATGATTTTCTGGACAAGAAATGAAAAGAGTTTGTTACAGTGCTATAGAAGCAAATACTAATCAAGCTATGAACGATGGAGTGCAGACAATAACTGATTCACAAGGAAGTAGTAGCTCAGAATGAGTTGAGCTGAAAGAAATGTTATTGAATAAAAAGTCCTCTAATATCACTGGTAGAGACAAAACACTGGTGTTCTGTGCAAATATAAGAAGGAAGATAAACATGACAGAAGAAGATATAAAAAGAAAACTCTCACATCAGAATAAGATTTTTAAATATGCTTTAACTGGAACTGAGAGGAATGATTTCTAACTTCCAGAACATCTGGACTCTGGAGCTTTCCAAAAGATATAGCATAAAGAAAGACAATATTTGTACTTAATGTATTATTTGATAAGCTTTAGAGAATAATTTTATGATGCAACTGTTTGTAGTAGTAGGATGTTGGCCTTTTAGACACAAGAGTTTCCACAGACTTGTGGTAACTTGTGGGTGAATGTTTTTGGCCATTTTTATGCTTGTAAATGTAATTATTTGGATGAACTTGTCCTGAAAATACAGAGTGTTAATTAGAAATGTGGGTGTTCTGTCATTCACTTCTAGTGGAATGGAATACTTAATATTTGCAGTCACACTTCTTATACAAAAATGCTTCTTTCTCTTTTGTTTCTTTTTTTTTACTTTTTTTTTTACTTTTTTTTTACTTTTTTTTAATGCAGCAATATTTTGTTGCATTCTCTCAGGGCAGAAAATATAATTGTAGCACAGAAAATAATTGGTACATTACTCACGGTAGCCCTTTGGGACTGCTTTTCCTTCTCTTTTAAATGTTACTCTTTAGCTAGGTTGCTTTTGAAACCAAAACAAAATACAAAAGGAATCATCTGCATTTTAAAAGTAGAATGCTGAAATGGAAGCTCAAGTAACAGCTGACAGAGAAGGGACTTGCTAGGTCTATAACCAAAATAATGTATAATATAAGCGGATTGACAATGTTTTCTTTAAATAAAAGTAGATTATAAAGACTCATTATGCTTATTTTTTTTAGGAACCTTACACTACATTTACATTTTAAAATAAACCACTATTTCTCTTTCAGCAATGGCACTAATTCATTAAGAGCGCTAGATGGTAAATTAGAATCTGCTAGAAGAGCGTCATGTCAGGGCATAAGTAATCCAGGAGATTTCTGGAAACCACAGAGAGATTTTAGCTGTAGATGCTGGACCTGCCACTCCTGAATAAGAAAGAGGTGGTCAATGATCAATAACAGACTTGTCTACAGTGACCATAGGTGGTGGAGTTTAAAATCCTAACATAAATGGAGCAGTGCAGAAACAGAAAAATGACCCAGGGCTTCAGTAAAGCTTGTGCAGTAAACTGGTAGTCTATGTGCATTGGGAGACTGCTCTTAAGGAAAGAAAGCTCAGTAGAGCTCATTTATCTTCAAGGGTAGTTTCTTCAGAACATAAGGTCTGTCCTTCCCCATGTGCAGTTAAGGTGAACTGGTATGGTCGAAAGCCAGACTGGCTGAGAACAGAGCTCCTGAGTTAGCACAAACGCAAAAACTACCCAAGAGACATTGGCTAAACATCCAGGCTTAAAGTTAGCAAAGTCAACTCGGATGCAGTGAAAATAGTGACAAATGTGAAGGACAAGAACAGCTTCTATGGGAATATCAGCAGCAAAAGCATAGTGGTGGGGACCTACTGGTAATGGATACCTGAAATAAATACTTCCTGCTTAGTTGTCTGGGTACAGGCTAAGCCAATTCAACATAGACTTGAAAAGGAAGGGGAGAGCAATAGTAAGCAGAGAAACCATTGTTACTTAATCATTCAAAACCTGATCAATGGAACTAAGAGCGAGCTGCATGGGCTGCTTCTAAGACTATCAAAGAACAGAGGTTACGTGATTGTCCCTAGTATGAAACCCATCAGCATCAATCATCAAAGGAAATTCTTCCCCACAAAAGCCGTGCAGACAAAGTGGTTATTGCCTAGATGGGTATAGGACTTTCTATGGAATATAGGGGCAATTTGAGGACTGTGCAAAACTTACTATTCTAAATTTTAAGGAAGTATGGGAAGATGTGAAACCTACTGCAGGAAGTTTAGGAGAAGGACCAAAGATGGGGAAAAGGAAGGTTTAAGGCAGATCAAGGAGGGTCAGAAAGCAAAAAAAGAAAGGTGATTGTGTGTGTGCAGATTAGTGTTGCAGCAAAAATTGCATGTTTAGGCATGCTTAGGCTGGTGAAGGGAAGGCTTAGGGAACATCTAATGGCTGTTTTCTATTAGTGTTATAGAGGAGTCGAAGCCAGGCTGTTCTCAGATATGGATGTTTAAGCATAGAAACAGGTTGCCCAGCGAGGCTGTGGAGAGTATTTTGAATATGATTTGTGATCTTCAACACACAGTTTGTTAAGGCCCTATAGTGACTTGATCTCACCTCAGAGCTGATCTTAGTTTGAGCAAGGATTGAATTAAAATTTCTAGTTTCCCCAAACCTGGATTTTTTAATGGTTATAGGATCACACTAAATTGGACAGGAAGTTTACTTCCTCCAGAACCCTAATTCTTGTACAGTCCCAACTGCTAAAGAAAAATTCAGGAAGCCCTGTTGCGGCCCTCATGATTCCTCTGCTTATGTATATGAAGTCTCACTGTTTTATTTAGTTTAATAAATGAATATGGCATTCTAAATCTCTCTCTTAATTTCTGCTATAATTGTGTTAACTAACCTTACCTTGGAGGATCTTTGTATCCACACAGCCTCAATGACACAGCCTCAATTCATTTTAGTGCTCTTCACAGGTCAAATCTAAACTTGTGGCAGAAAGATATTATCTTCTCACTGTTTATCTATCTCTTGCTTTGGTAGAGAATAAACACTTACAGATGTCTACTAACTGTTTGGCACTTCCTGAAGTTACTAATGTCACTATTATACTATGGACATCTCAGAGGTAAAGCTCTGCTTGCCTAGAAGCAATGTGGGAGCAGCTGTGCAAAGCCTGTTACTCCTAATCCACTGCGTAATACTATATATCCCATTTGCAAAGGAAACACTCTCCCAACTTCACATGGCAGTGCCAATGTGCATGGCAAGCATCAGCTTCCCAGACATATTTTCAATTGAAAGAAATCTCATGAGGAAAAAACGTCTTATTAGACTAACTAGAAAATTAATGCTGTTCCACATAGTGTTTCTGGGCTTACTATGTGCCAAAGGCAGCTACCACATGCCAATCAAACCAGCTGATTGAACGAATACATCAGTTTGCTCAGCAGCTGGCTCTTAAAGAGGTTGGACAGGGGTATGTCCACAATATTTAGTCTTGCCATAAGGTAAGACATCTCAAAGCACATGTGCATTTAGATCCAATGTGTGACTTCGTTATTGAAAACTACAAATAATGTACTGAACTTCTGTTACAGAAAAGTAAAGTTTCATTTGAACAAGATTAATGACATCTTTACTGTCACTTCATGGGAGTTTGGATCCTTGTGTGATTTCTCAGATCTCTGTGCTGCCCAGATCCTGTGTTGGTTCCTAAAGCTTTTGGTTCAGTATTTCTGTTTCCTTTTTTGCCTTATATACCCATAAGGCACTTTTAATAGCCTTATAAGTGCCATGAAGAGCCAGTTTCTTCCATCAAGATGCTTTATTGCATGCATCATGAATGGTTGACTTTCACTTCACATTTTCTTTCACTTGTGAGTTCCAAACTGTGTCAATCTAATTTATGCCAGGTTAAATACAAATAACACATTCCGTGTTATGAGGTCAGTGTTCTCTCAGTTCCTTTACTAGCAACACTCTGCCCAGGTTGTTTTGGGGCTGACAACAGTATTTGAATCCCATTAGCTATGTAACACACTGCCATTTATTCTATGGAAGATTGTAGGAATTTCTGTCTTTAGGCTGGACTATAGATTTGAATGAAGAAATGAATTATTTAGAGATTGTCAACCTACAGATTTCTCATTCTAGCACGTTCTGAACTCAAGCAGAGGATACACTCCTCATATATAAAATACCCGTTGAAAGACAAGGCTTTCAGAAGGATAGAATAGGAGAATATATTGCTGCTAGAATCTGCTTAAGACTTAGGTACACTTCACTTAGGTATGCTTAAGAAAGAGCTCCAATATGGCAGTTACTTCTTGAAATCTTTAAGATTCAAATGAATCAAGCAAAGTCAGCTGGGTCCAGATATGTATTATTCTGCATGACCCAGAGCTGAAATATGTTTATTTTATCTTCTTTGAGAGAGATGGCTGGTTCTGTGCCAACGGAGCCTTCACTGACTTCCAGAAGAGGTACACATAAAAAGGATTAGGAGGATTAGGCCATGAAGGCACAGCCTTTCAGAGGTATTGTTTCTGTCAAAGAAACAAACAGAGGCTTAAAAACGCAAGCAACAGGTGAAAAAACTGCACATTTGTTTCATCTGCACAAACCTGCGTTCTCTTTTAAAGAAAGTGAGATGTGCTCTGAAATCTTAGGAGGGTTTTGCTTAATTTACAATTTAAAAGATTTTGAAGCAGCATGCATTTCAAGGAAAAAGCAAAGGGAAGAGGTCAAAGGAGATCAAAATTTGTCTGAAGTCACATTCTGACCTTGAAGAGAAAGACATGCTTTGTATAAACACTGGAAGCAAGTTGTACACTATAAGAATAGCTAATTTAAAATGATTGCAATGAAATAGGCTAGCTTGGAAATCAGGCTGGTATATGTGACCCTGTTGTGAAAGATTTTGATAAGAGATTTTAAAAGTCATCATTCTGACTTGTTTTATAGGTAGAGGAGGATAACCTTAATTAAAAGAATCCCTTGCCTTGCCTTGCCTTGCCTTCCCTTTTTCTTGCATTTTACATACTGAGAACACAAATTTGTACAAAGCGAAGAATTCAAGGTGAAAACTACAAGACAAAGATATAAAAGTAAGCTCTGGAAATTTCCACCTTTTTGAATTTCATTTTTTCTGCACCTGATGTTTTTCAGTAAGAGGAAGCTCAGCTATGGGTCATATAGAGTTCAAAACTATTTAAATTGCTTCTGTAAAGAACAAAAGACAAATGTATCAAAACAGGACAGAATAAAACAAGAAAGTGTTTCACATTCACTTAGCTATAGTAAGTGCTCTGTAATTTGTGACCTATCGGTTGTAGAGTATTACGAATGCTGAAGGTTCCTGGTCCAAGTTCCTCAGTCAGATGTAGTTTGCATTTGTCCTGTACATAAGTGAGCAGGCAGTATTGATCAAAGCTAAATGCATCAAACATGAAATTGCTCCCAAAATCTTTCAATGAGGGAATAAATGTCATGCATTATATACATCATGGAGACTGAGGAGCAAAGAGATGAGGGACCTGGTGAAGAGAATTATGAAATTGCATGTGTTAAAATTTGAAGGGAAAATCTTTCTTGTCACACAGTGGAAAAGACCAGAAAAATTTAAAATTTGTCTGAGAAAAATCAACTATTTAATGCCAAAGGAACAAAACAGGGCAATTTTACTCTTGGAAGATTAAATGTTCATCTTCATCTGTTTATTTGTTGCTATTCTTCCACAGACTTTAATTTGACTCAGTCTTTTCTTGTGTGTCGTATCATTTGACAAAAATAATTTTCCACTATTTCCTTGTATCTTCTTTCCATGGATGATGATATCAATGATAAATATAAATTTGATTCAGCAATATTATGGCTTTTTGATTTTTTTTTTTTTCCACTGGGCACAGCCAATGACTGTGTTGATATTTTCCAATTATGACTTTCCTTTTAATCAACAGATTCTGTAAAATAAAATCAAATCTATTACCTTTCCATCATGCCCTGAACCAAAAGGATACAGCAGAAAAACAGTAGTGGAGATGGAAAGTTTGTTTATGCATTAGAAGCACATCTAAACATAAAAGTAAATATCAATAAATAATTCAAGTGTTTTAATATTTTTGTTGTTGAACTTCTGATGCTATTCAAGACAACTGCAGTGTTACAGATTTGGGACTCGAACACAAAAGTTTTAAACATGAAGTTGCTTTTCCTCTCATTTACATAATGTAAAAAGATGTGCTAATGTTCTCCTAAAATGCTTACCAGTTTTACATAGCACATAGATATTGTCTTCAAGACATGATGATTAAAGATTCTGTGTTTGAATTTCATCATGAGCCCAAAATACAGACTGAATTTCCCTGGGGTTTTTATAGTATTAGCAGAATGAATTATGGTTCTCCTGGCATTTGTAGCTAATATGGTGTAATTTCATGGTCAAGAGCTTGCAAAAGTAGTTTTGACTGTCATTGTTACTATGTAGTGGTGTGAACCAGCAACCAGAGTTCAGTCATGCATCTTAATGGGTCAATCAAGATGTCTCTGGACACTGCTGGAGCCAGGATTTCACCGAGCGTCTTTAAGATACGAGTAAAAATATATGTGTAAAAGGACATGTATACATTTCTGCTATGGTGATTTCAAAGGTCTTTAAAAGAAGTATATGATAAGCATTCATTAAGTTAACTCTAAGCACTTGAAATAAAAGCCTGATACCTAATTTTAGAAAGAAGTACATGTGAGAAGATAATGGTGTAGTTACTGCAGGTCTGCTTTCCCATAAATACTGAAGTAGCAACCTTTTTGTTCTTTATTTTTAAACAAACACCATGTCTCATCAGCATAAATATAATAGTCACACTTCCATGAGGTTTTTATTAGCTTGTTCACATGTATGAAAGATTATAGTCTCAAAGCAAACGCATTATCTTGCTTATAAATTAAATAAATACATTCTAAAACAAAAACATATATTGAGTTTATTTCACGTAAGAGCTTATATATGAACAAAATGTTTTAAATAATGAATGTTTCCAATAGTCAAACATTCATGCAAAATGAAAAAAAATGACAAATTTGTGAAGAGCACAGAATTACAGAGTGTGAAATGTAAATGGTGTGGATGCTTCCAGCAAAAAGTTGCAGTCTGGCTTGAATGAAATGAAGCAGGATCTGTCTCCAGTTCTGACAACTGTCTATCATGCAAATGAAGAAAAAGCTTTTCTCAGTTTCTTTTTTTCCTTTTTTCCTCCTTGCCTATGTAGGTTATTACATCTTAATAACAAGATCCCTGTCTTACATTATCTACAGAACTATTTTCAGCTGTCATCTCTAGATGATACTGTAATATGAAATTATATTAACAACTTCAACATTTTTCAAGAATTAAATCTACAAAAAATACCTGTGCAGAAATAGCTCCTCTTTGCTCAATGCATTGTGTGTTTGTTCAGACAAAAATAAATCTAATAAAAGTATTGACACAGCTGAAAGAAAGAAGGAAGGTCTCAGTGACATTCAGTGAAAGGACAAGAGGCAATGGGCACAAACTGAAATACAGGAAATTCCATTTAAACAGAAGGAAAACCAGTTTTTAACTGTAAGTTGTGTAAGATGTTGGAGCAGGCTGCCCAGAGAGGCTGTGGAGTCTCCATCCTCAGGGACATTCAATCTCCAACTAGATACAGACCTGGGCAACTTACTTCAGCTAACCCTGCCTTAATCAGGGAATGGCACTAGGTGATGCCCAGAGGCACCTGTCACACTTCAGCCATTCTGCGACTGTGTGATTCTGTGTTTGGATTTTATCTTAAAATTTCATATGAATTTTGATTATTTGATTTCCTTTAACTTGTAGTTTAATACACTTTAAGCTGGACTTCAAAACTTTCTGAACACCACCCTTGAAATCTACAGATTTCAGGCACAAAAAGTGAATTATATCTTTGGCTGATCTCTTCCATAGTTATTTATCTTGAAATCTTATTCAGGTTACAATAAGCATATGGTCTTACCTCTAATTTCTTATCTGAATGTAGCTGAATTCAGCTGCTGGCAAGAGGAACTTGTGATGCCTTTGTCTTCAGGAATAAAAAGCTCTCCAGCATCTGACAGCTTCATCTGAGTTCGACTTGAAGGTCTTTCACTAAGAAGACTGCAGCACTTCACACATCTCTTTGCAAGGTCTTGTATGTAACCATTTTGTCTATTATACTATTATTCTGTCAGTAAATCAGTGCATTTTCATAAACCTATTAAACTGTATTTTAAAACCCACTGCTATAGCAACTTCTCTGAACTTTAGACACCTACTCAGACCCTATCATGTGTTAAAATCATTTAAATGGCTGTATATGTGCTTCTTGTGTTTGTCTTTTTGTGCTTTGCATGTGCTCATTTGTGATTTTTATCTAAACACAAACACTTTAATTGTTAATTTTGTTTATTTAATTTTCTGGAACAGGAAACCAAAGTGATTCAAGAACCTTCCCAAAAATAGATGATATGCTGGGAAAAATTACTCTGATTTCCTCATATCACTAAAGTATTACTCTCAATTTAGAAGCAGGACATTCAAAGGTTTTAATTCATTAGAAATAAAATAACTGCAGTTTGGACATGAACTCAAGAATGAATTATTCACATAACTGGCCAAGAGCTTTGTTCATGCTGCAAAATGGAGACTACAGAAATTCTTCTATGTTATTTATTTTGTACTAATTTAAAAATCTGTCAAACCTACCCATCCAATCTCTGCTGGGGGCAAAGGCCAAGAAGAACTACTCAGAAAATGGTCAAATTATCACTCTTACTAGAACTGAGTTCAAGCCTGGCCAAGAGCCTATCACCTATTCATATTAGGAATTAGGAATTAACAAACAGCAGTTAGCACAAATTAGGCCAAATTGACAGCAGTGTTAGCATGTGAACTTTAGCCACCCCTACAGGACAGGGAATTAGGTTTGTTATAAGAACAGATGAGATCCTTGAGAGTAAACAACTTGTCAATCACTGTGAAAGTTGTAAAGGAGAGGAGCAAATTGTGAGCATCAGCAATGGTGACAGCGTTTTAGATGCCAAGTGAATTTGAATGAACTGAATAAGAACTGGGTATTTTCTATCCAATTCTATAACTGGCTACATCCAAAGTTATTTATGGAGGAATCTCAGATGACCCTATAACCCTATTTCTACCACTACTGCTACTAGAAATACAAAGAGCATGGCTACATTACACTTACCCACCTGAATTCTCCCTTGGGCTGTATCATCTGTACCACAGGACATGGAAGTTGTGTGAGTTGTAAAATTGCATGTATCTGTGATTAAATTGTTCCTGAGTCTATTTAGTCTCAGCACTGTTATTTCATCTGAGGGTGTTACACAAAGTCATCTGATAAATTACAATTCTCTGGTGAACTTGGCTGATCTTCTTCCTCTTTCATCCTGCCCCCAAAGCCCACAATATCATTATCTTACTTTTGTGACCTTTATGGCACAAACACTCTTTGTTCAAGCAAGATGTCATCCTAGGTTTACAAGTATACTGGATTTATCTGAGAAATACTTCTACATACACCCTGAAGACCATGTCTCTGCTTACAGACATTGGCTATAGTAAAGATCTGAGCCACCAAAACCCCTAACTGGACAACCAGAAATAATCTGAGCACTGTAGTTTTCAATACAGAAGGAACTCCAGAACTTATGGGTTAAGTTGTGCAAGATCTGGGATTGTTTATTTTCCTAATTCTATCCTAAATGCGCATCATTATTTGAACTAGTAAATGGAAAGGCTTTGTTGCAACCATAGGAACAGCGGTAGCTTTCTGCCATGGGTTGAGCTTGGTGGGCTGCCAAACATACATACATTTCACTCCTTCTCAACAAGAAAGGGGGACAAAAAGCTTGGAGAATCTTGTAGGTCAAGATAAAGACAGAGAAATCACTGTATGCAGTGAGTATTACCAGTTCATTGCCTCAGTTCATCTGCTATAACTAGGGGACCCACCTCAGCTTGAACTGAACTACTTTCAGGGGATAAGATTGCAACTGAGACCTGAAGCTTAACGCAGCCTTGAAACTTAACTTTCCCACTCCTTAAGTAACTTGGATGATCCTTGATCCAAAAAAAGAAAAACACCTACACACAGTAAAGCCACCAGTTTTTGTTAGGATGGTAAAACCATACCATATGAAAGGTATTTTCCAGCTTTGATCTCCATGGTAAAATGATATTTTTGCACTTAACTTGCACAATTTGACAGTCATGTCAGTTGCCTTTTTACCTTTTCTCTTAGTTTGCCCTAATTGAGAGCAGGAGAGCAAACTTAACTACATAGCACACTGTTTCTGTTCTTGAGGTCCCTTTGTTAAAGGGCTGCCACCCTAAGGTTCCCTGTGAGGAGTGAAGGCTGTAGCCTGTGATGCTCTTTTGCATCTTGCTTTTTTCTGTATCAGAGTGAAGTATGTTGGGTAGATTGGTTGTTGCTGTGCTAATCATCACAGATGTTCATAACTGTCTAACAGTTACAGGTGCAGCAGTTAGCTGCTCTGCTGTAGGCCTCCAATCTGCTCTTCCAAAACAGCTCAGCAACAAAAACTTTTCTTTCTCCTTTGTAAATACTCAAGGAACTTATCTGAAAGGCTTTTTTATTTTAATGCAAAACACATTATCCTCTTCAATTTATCATGCTTTTTTTTACTCAGGAAATAAGTATAGTAAGTTAAGCGATCGTGGTGATAAGAAATGCCAATCACTACATATCCTGATGCATAAATATGCTTCTTTACATGTTATTTCTTGCCCGCTAGTAGGAGTTCTGACAGAATAAATCAAAGCAATATTTAAAGCATACATTCAATCCTTCTCCTTATCATAAAGGACCATAGCAATGCAGAAAAATCATAAACATGAATAAAGAAAGTGAGTATATAAATCAGTAGATAGATTGATAGAATACAGAAGCAGATAGATTCATATAATAGATTAATCCTCCAAGGAATATAATGGTAAAATTTATCTTCTATTACAGTTTCTTCTGGCCTACCAATAAAAGAAAACATTACCTGTTCTCTGTACAGGGCAAAGAGATGCTAATGGCTGGTTTTATCCGAGTACTATACAACATAATGTATCTGCTTTATCATATCCAGCAATTTGGAGTATGCTGCTGGCCAGTAACATCCCAATCCAGTCAAGGACTAGTAAAACATGTTTGTTAAGATTTACACTAGCCACTGTCCTCTCATATTAAAACTGCTTCTGAAAAGCTTATTTTTGGAGTTCTGCACAGGTTTAGATAGTTGTGGAGGGTATTGGGTAGATACATCTCAAAGTTATGACTTAAAGATCTATCTACACAATACAAACTTTCACAATTAACAATGTTGCCAAAGATTAAAATTTACTATTATTCTTAAGTACAAAACTAGGTCTTCCTTGTTGTGGGATTTTTTTCCCATAAGAAATAAATTTTAGATGATTAGTAGATCAAATGAAAGGCTAAGTGCTAGTTTTGTTTTTCTTCTTTATCTGGCAGAAGGTAAAACTGATGTGTTGAAAATGCCTTATTGTAAAATGCACTTACAGTACCAGACTCACCGGAATGAAAGTACTTCTGAATAAGTCAAAGAAAGAGAGACTATTGCAGGAAATGTATAAAGACCTTAAGTGCCCAAAGGGATCTATTACTTGTTGCAGTGGAGAAGGAAAGAGGTGGAGGGGAAACACACATACACACAAAGCACAACCCAAGAAAACACAAGCTATATTAATGACAGACATAGAGCATTTGTATAGGCCGAAAGTTAGGGGAAGTATGAAGAGACAGTTGTCCTATTACACGAGAGAGACTGCCTTAACCTTTGCTTTTCATTTTTGTTGGTGGTGTTTTGCTGTGTTCTGTCTCTTAGACATACTTCTAAAATTATCAAACTCTCTGTGTTTCACAATTCACTTAGTTGAATGCCAGACTTTTCTTTCAGCAATGCTGACAGCCCTAAACAGAATGAGAAGCAGATCAGACCTACAGAATCATCAGCTGTCACTGAAGATACGATAAAAAAATCGCACATTTCAAATGAGGAATAGCATTGTTTCTTTATTTTTTTCTTTGTTGCTTGCTGAAAACAACACAGGAGACCAATAGAGCAGAGAGGGAAGCCGTCACCAGCAAGAAGTCAAAGAGTATTTTAAGAAGTGAGTAGTATATGGATAGTCTCATTTAAAAAAAATCACAACAGCAAGAAACTCAGTCTAGGTTCTAAAATTCTTTCATCCATCTGTCACTAATTAAAAAGAATGTCAAAGAACATATGGTCATGAAACTACAGGGAGTTAAAAAAGAAAATCAAAGGAGCTGCACTAACTGTGCACCTAAATAACAGTTTTCAGTAAGTGCCTGACAAATCCCCCAGAAAGGTAGATAGGGTAGGGGGGTGACTTGGAATGAGGGACTACAAAGAATTCAGCTATGACAATTTCTTTTCCTGATACTAAAAATTGCAGAAGTGATGAAAAGCTTCCCTCAAAAAACACAAGGGAGACAGGCTGTGAGGGAAGCCAGACTCCTTCTGGTAGTTTGTATGTCAATGTTTTCCATGAATGTCATCCTTTTCTAATTGCTTTTGTTGATCTTCTCTTCCTCTAAATTCAACTGACTTCTGTATTAAAAAAAGCATAATTGACTTTTTCTTTGCTATTACATTCAATTCATTATTAAAGAATGTAGTTTTCAAGAATTTAAAAATTATTTTAAATAATAATAGTCTCTTATGTCTTACAGATTGAACAGAAAAATGAGAGAAGAGTATGCAATATTTTGGTTTAATAAATAATATTATGTGGAATGTATTAGACTAGGAATATTAAATGAATATTTTTTTATTACCACCACTTATCCTATACAGAATCTATTTCAATAGTCACATATTTTTTCTTTCTTAGTAGTCTGCAAAATGCTGTTTATTCTTTAACATCATAATCATAACTTCCCCATAATTCAATCTTACTGCATTGTGAGTTTTATATGAGGAGTATTACCCTGCAATTTATCTTTTCTGCTTTTCCTCATCAAAGTAATTTTTCACTCTTCTCCTTATCAGCCCTGCTTCCATGTTCATCCATATTCCTACCAATTCTCCTTTTTCTCTTGCAGAAGTTCTTTTTGGGAGAGGAAGTATGGAATAATTAAATAGTGACAGTCTGCAGGAAGTGTCTCCTTATCAAGAATTTTTCAAAAAGCCACTTATCCCTCAAAAAACACTCTTTTTTCTATGCAAAACTCATCCTCTAGAAAAGCCCTTTCAATAAAGTTTCCCTGTTTAAAATTGAATAAATCAATATTTAAAAACCATAAATGGTAACCATCTTGTTTTTCAAAAACGTCCTTAATAATACTGAAATACAACTGGATTTAAACGCTTTTTGATAGTAAAAACATAAAAGATCATTTTAAAATGGTCAAAAATTAGCATATTTTGTACATGAAACTTTTCTTCAAAATTTTAATTCACTAAATGCAATGTGTTGCAGGGTTTGTTTCTCAGTTCAGGAATTGCTTCTGAAATCTCTAGCAATTTAAGTTGTGAAGATTACTCGCAGTTGAGTATATTAATATATAACAGAGCCCTTCCTATATGTACTCATTCATCCATCATCCACAGATTGTTGGAGGCTGGGAAAGCATATGTAATGGGGGAGTGAGAAGGGAAGATACCACATACGTTTCCTATGTTCTTACAAACTTCTGTAGGTATCTGCTGCTGGTATACAACATCCACTTCTGCTCTTGTTTCAAGATAAATACCACAGGCCCAAAGAAGGCAAAATACAAAACTTAAAAGTCTTGAATCAGAGCATGGAAAAGCACCCACAGTCATTGTTCTGAACATTACTCCCTATATATTCTTAAAAATAAAAAAATGCAAATTTTTACTGAAAATAGTTTCCAGTTGATGTCTTTTACTCTATTGGCTAGATTCCTTCAGGATCTTCATAATCCCTATAACATGACACCTTCACATGCCTCCTCATTTATCTAGCTTGCTATTATAAACTAAAGAGGGATGGAAGCTCATCCATGGGAAGTTCAGGAGAGCAGCTTAATTTAATTTCTCTATTTAATATCTCCATTTCCACTGACCGTATGGTTCTGTATTCACTGTCTCTGATAGCTATGCAAAAGAGCACACAGGGCCATCTGGCTCAGTTTAGCAGAAAGATGGGTCAGCAAAGATGGCCAGGTAACACACAGACAATAATGGTGGGGTATAGAAATATGCTAGTCCCTGATGCAGTCTCCTGGTTTTAGCTGGGGTGGAGTTAATTATCTTAACAATAGCTAGTATGGATTTGTGACCAAAACAGTGTTGAAAATTCAGGTGTGTTTTCATTAGGCATGTTTTCATTACTGCTGAGAAGTGCTTATACAGAGTCAAAGCCTTTCTGCGCCTTACCCCACCAGCAAGCAAGCTGGGGTTGCACAAGGAGTAGGGAGGGGACAGAGCTGGTACAGCTGACCCCAACTGACCCAAGGGATATTCCAGCCCATATTGCATCATGCAGAGCATACAAAGCTGGGGAAGAAGGATGTTCAGGGTTATGGTGTTCATCTTCCCAAGTCACCATTTTGTGTGATGGAGCCTTGCTTTCCTGGAGATGACTGAACACCTGCCTGTTGATGGAAAGTAGTTAGTGAATTCCTTGGTTTCCTTTGCTTATGTGTGTGGCTTTTGCTTTACTTATTAAGGTGTCTTTATCTCAACCCAAGGGTTTTCTCACTTTTACCCTTCAAATTCTCTTCCCCATCCCACCGAGAGGGGAGTGCGCAAGTGGCTCAAGTGTGAACCTTGGTTGCTGGCTGGTGTTATAGCATGACATGTAGAAATGTACTAGTTCTTAGTCTGCCCCTAGGCTTCTTTGTTTGGAGAATTATTTCCTTCATCCCACAGGAAAACCTTGATTTTCCTGGTATGCAAAACCTGTTTTTCACTGGTGTGAATCACAGGTCCCAGCATTGTGACAATGAACACTTCCCTTTATAGTATACTCTGTTGAAACTTCTACCTTAGCCTCCCAAAGTAGTCTTGGCTTCTTACATTTCACTCTGATAGATAGAATAGCTTGTCTTTCTTTATTCGTTCACTGAAAGAAGTGTTTTACAGATTCAAGAAATATTCTTGCCACTTTCCTCTGAACCCTGCTCATGATCAAGTGCAACTAACACCGACCTCATCATTAGAATTTCTTCCTAATAACACAAATTGCTTTGAGCAGCTGCACAGATTGCTTTGAAAGCTTGGCCTTGTGCAGTGCATGAAAAAACCATTTGAAAAAATTAGCAAGATTCTCAGTCATAGCTGAGATTTGTGAAAGTGGAACCTTTTGGCTTTTGTGAGTTGTATTTAGTCTTGATGAACCAAGGTCTGAATTCTTTTCTTCCTCAAGTGTGCTTCAAAACACTGCAGTGCATATGCATCAGAGTTCAAGTACCCTGATTATTGAAAAAGAACAATCAAATAAGCATCAGATTACAGTTAATTTAAACCAATTTTACTGGCTGCAGTATGGGGAAGGAGGAATTATATATTTTTTTACTCACTTTCAGCATGCTTTTACGCCCTACTGTGTTCCTTTTAATGTCAAAACAGACAAGATGGGGCAAAATGAGGCAGAAGGAGGAAAAAACTGAGGGAAATAATGAAGAACATAAAAAAAATATAAAATTTAAAAGCAATATTTATGTTGTATTCTATATTTTTTCCAAATTTCCCTGTTTTTTGCACTGGTTATCGGTCCAGTGAATGACTACAAAGCAATTGAATGGGTAAGTTTCCAACCACACCATTAAGACATGCATATAAGAGACACAGGGTATCAGTGCCCTCTTTGCTCACACATCTGTGATTAGAGAAAGGATTCAAGGAGAAGTACTAGCAATGGATGAGAGCAGAGTCAAGGATTTCTAGAGAGAACTCAACTCCTATAAAGCTGTGGGACCCAAGAAGTTGCATTCAAGGATGCTGGGAGACCTGGCCAATGTCCTTGAAAACCACCTTCTGTCATCTTCAACAGGCTGTGGAGACTGGGGAAGATTCCCTATGACTGGAAAAAAGCACCCATCACACCTATCTGCAAAAGGTGGCAATCCAGGAAACTAAAGGCCCATCACCTTAGTTCCAGGGAAAATCATAGAGTGAATCCTTTTGGAACACAATGCTGGACACATAAAATAGAAAGCAGTTTGTAACAATTAGCATGAATTTATCACAGGTATCACGCATGACCAACCAGGCTGCTTCCTGTGATATGCTGTCTGGATTTGTGGCTGAGGGAGGCGTGGTGGATGTCGTTTACTTTGATTTTTAGAGAGGTTTTTAGCATTGTCTCACAAATCATTCTGCTGTTTAAGTTAGCATGTCTGGGAAACCAGATGGATAAAACACTGATTAAGTGCTCAGCCTTAGAGAACAGTTGTTAAGAGATATTTCACCCATAGAATAGCTAAAAGAGGAATATCACAGACATGGAATATCTTGGAAACTTTCCTGTTTAACGCCACATCTAGAGTAAGAAGTGGGGTGAACTCTCATTGTTTGCAAATGACACCAAACTGGGGGAATCAGTTGATACTCTCAAAAGTAGGAGGCTGCCACTCAGTGAGACCTCACAGGCTGGAGGAATGGGTCAACAAGAACCTAATGAAATTCAACAAGGACAAATGCAAAGCCCTACACCTGGGAAGGAAGAACTTTCCTTGTGAGGTTAACAGTATGCTGGGCTGCATTAGGAGGAGTGTGGCCAGCAGGTTGAGGGAGGTGATCCTTAGTCTCCGCTCAGCACTGGTGAGGCTACACGTGGAGTGCTGTGTCCAGTTCTAAGGTCCCCATACAAGAGATATGGACTTACTGGAGAGATTCTAGCTAAAAGCCACTACTTAGAATAAGGGCCTGGAGCATCTCACATGTGAGAAAAAGGAATGCTAAGGGAATTTAGTTTCTTTGACACAATAACTCGTATTTGGTTTACGTGATAAAGGTTTGGTACCAGGGGGATGCAGAGGTGGCTTCTGCGAGAAGAGGTAAGGAGCGGCCACCATGTCAAACAGAGACAGCTCCAGCTGATTCCAGCAGACCCACCACTGGCCAAAGCTGAGTCTATCAGTGACATTGGTGGTGCCTCTGTGATAACATATTTAGTAAAGCTTTAAGAAAGGTTGCACAGCAGATGGGAGAGAGGAGAAACATGTGAGTGGAACAGCCCTGCAGACACCAAGATCAGAGAAGAGGATGTTGCAGGTGCACCCACCCTTGCAGGGGTTGAGGTTTTCTAACCACTAAACTGTAACTGACTATAGTGATGTAACACTGACTGTGTAAGCCAACCCCCCTCATGTCTGCTTGGTAGCTGTTGTGTGGCAGAAGGTGAGACCCATGGTCAATGAGGGCTAACACAACCACATTTGAACACAGATCAGATTCAGCTAGGGTATAAAAGGAGACCCTTGGGTAGCCATTTGGAGTTGTTCCTTCTTGGAGCAGTGGGGCTGCAGTCAAGGACTCTCCTCTTCAGTTGGGACATCATCCAAGGGAACTCCTCAAAGTTGAGAGCCCTCATTTTTAGGTGAGTGATTGCGGCTTTCGGCTTACGCTTCTAAACCCTCAAGAATTCTTAAGTCAGTTGTGTAACACCAATTCCATTTGACATTCTGTACCTGTTACCCACCAAATATTGATGGAGCTTTAATTTGCTTCATAGAATAAATTTTGTCTAAGTACATCTTTGGTCTCACTTAATTCATAAGGCTCCACAACAGAGGGGGAGGAGGTGCTCCAGGTGCCAAAGCAGCTTATTTTTGGGGGGTTGTTTTTGTGTTGGGTTTTGTTGGGTTTTTTTCCCCTCACAGTCCTACTGTAATTGGCAATAATTTTATCTTCCCCAAGCCAACTCTGTGTTGCCTGTGACAGTAAATGTTGAGTCACCTCCCTGTCCTTATCTTAACCCATGAGTTTTTCACCCCCTGTCCTATTGAATAGGAGTGAGAGTGCAGTCGAGTGGGCATCTGGCAGCCAGTCAAGACCAGAAACCACTCATGGGCAGTATTTCCCTCTTCAAACTTCCAATCTTTTCACAAACTAGACATTTTTCATGTTGATAGTCGCCTCCATTTACAAGGATACTGTTAAAGATTCAGTTGTCACTGCAGGATCAAATGTATAAAGAACGAATGTCTAATTATAATAAGAAATGTACATTCATCTGGATAACATATACAAAACTCCTGCTATTTCACTTCCAAAAAAGGGGCCCCCACTACTTCAAGTAAGGAGGAATCCTTCTTCTTTATGTATAATCAGAGAATGCTATTGTTTTTGTCATAGTTATCCACACTTGAAGGAGTGAAATAACAATTGTAACTGTGAAATATAGCAAAGGGAGTATTTTCACTGGCAGACCAGGGTGTTGCAGGACAGTGGTCACTGGCAGAACATGTGCTATTTGGCAGCTGGTTTGTTTAACTGGTTTTGCTGTTTTCATTTTTGTAGTGTTTACACATCCCATTGCTTTTTGGAGGGAAATTAACAGTATACTGAGTTGGATTGCTGGCTGATTTAAATAGGTGTGACTTGAGTGAAATCACTAATGATTCAGTCCATCGATTACAGATCTGGCCTTCTTTAATCTAGGTTGCTTTCTTTTTTACTGTGGAAAAGCTGCCATTGGTTATTGTCTTTTCAAGGTCTGGTTCTGAAATACAGCTCATCGGCTCACATATGAATGTTCCACAATAATCATGAAACAAAGTTAATTTCCAGACTCTCCTAATCACCATAGTAACACACTCAGGCAAGCACAACTGAGAAATGGAGGTACCCTGAAAGATTCTTCCTAAGAACAAAAGCCCAGTCACACTCTGAGTACAGAGAAGATTTTTGTGGATACTTTTGTGGATATCCTGCAAGTCTACTTTTCCTTTGGTGAAATGGCTTTGAAACTAGAAAACAAGATAGCTGTTCTATTTCAAATATCTCAATATTATTAACTTTCAAAATTCAATATGAAAAGCAGCATCAATCTTCTTCAAATATTTCACTGCTATAATTTGACTGAGCATAACCACCTCATGCTCAGGTTATGAGGTGGTAGGGTTCAAAGCGTATACTTAGTACTATGCTAAGCATATGCTTAGCATACTGCTGTGTTCTTTTTTGGTATTATTTGTTCTAAGTACAGAAAGCAAAACCTTTCTCATGCAAACACAGGAAAAGAGAAGTTAAAGAAGGCATGGCAAGCATATTGCTTTGCTCCTACACAAAGTACTTCTATAATTTGTCCTGTATTGTCTTTTTTATTACTACATGTGCAGCTTTAGCACCTGCATGTCTTCCATTAGAGATGTATTCCTCTACATTTTTCATGCTTGCTTCACTACAATCTGTTATTCATTCTTTGTGCTTCACCATCCTACTAGTTGTAGGGAGGATTGAGTACAGGAGCTGGCAAAGAGTGGATCTTTCATCCTTTCTATGATGCTATCATGCCTCGGCAGTGGAGCTAACTTTACAGATGGAGAAGGGCGGTGTGAGCACAGACAGCACAATACCCATTCTTAACACTCTATTTATTTCCTCAGCTTTTCTCCAGGAAGTAAGTTTATTGTTTGGGATTTGGTAAAGAATTTTCTTTCTTCTTTCGCTTTTAGACGGTGAGAGCAGAGCAATGTTGTGGTGTTGAGGAAAAACCAAAAGGTTGCTCAGAAGAATGCTTTTCACTCTTAGATATGTTTCGTTTTCTTGAATATGACACCTAGCTGACACAGCAACAAACATCAGATAAACTGAATCAAAAGCCAAGCAGCAAGCAAAGTGACTCTAAAATTTCCTCTTCCCCCCCTTTTCCTCTTACACAGACTTGCATTGTTAGCCACTTCAGAGCTGTCGGTGAGAGGGGAAAGCTGAAATGTCTGTGTGCATAAAATGAAATTGTGATAGAATTAATAAAAGAAAATAATCTCATTGCCATAAGTAATTTTGTGTTTAAAGTGAAGAAAACAAGCTAGAAATGCACTCTGGCAGAGGAATAGGAGAAGGGTGGCTCATTAGTCAGGGAGAAAACATGGACAAAAGCTCTGAAACAAACACTGAAGAAGTAGGCAAGAAACAAGGCAATGATTCTTGTTAACAGACACAGGCAATACTGGAGCTACATAAGGAGGCAGTCCACATTTATGTCAGATAATAGGAGGTAAATGTTTTAGATCTGAACAGATCCACCCAAGTCCTACTGAACTCTTCACTGACCCAGCTGAACTCTACACCTTTTATATATTACAGTCAAAGAACACAAGATATGGGTTGACAGCTTTTAGCAGCCACGGTTCTTGTACTGTGACAGGACTGAGCAATTCCACTGCAGAAACAAAAGCTTATTAAACCGGGCATTGCACACACACCACAAAAAATGCAATCTCACTTGAAAGAAATTATAATGTGAGAGTAAGACATGTGATTACAGGTGGCTGCACATGGACAGACTGGAGAACACAAGAAAATACTGAGCAGTATAGAGAAATCACTCATCATGGAGCGCTGCCAGTGAATGTTGTGCCTTCAGGTACAAGGTTACTATATACAACACATAGAATGTTTACCATCCTGCACATGAAATAGCACCCTTTCCATGTATTCAATTAAATCTTGCAAGTTCTATTCTTGTTCTTATTCTAGACCATCTTTCTAGTATCCAGAGGTATTCCATAGCGTTTTAAATTATGACTAACAACTCTCAATTGTTGCTTTTTCTCTCAACCACCCCCTAAGAAGTACCTGAAATGATGTGACTTATTTTGCTTTGCATTTTCCTTTTCTTCAGAAGCATGTTGCTAGCTATTTTTCGATAAGGCACTTAGAGTGAGATGTGGTGATACTTATGACAATTCCAAGTTTCTGAAATGAATTACTTTGCAGCCTTGGACTGCCCCCTGAAAATATTCTATTTTTCTCTCATTTGCTCTCCTGTACCTGAAGACAGCTCCTTGTGCTGAGGGACTGAAGCTGTCAACCAGATTCTTCATCTCAAAGATTTAGGAGATGTTTTCTTTCCTTAAGTATGCTAACCCAAGTGCTGGAATGCTTTGAAGAGAACATGCAAGACTTTGAACTTCATTCATTTCTAACAAGAGGCAGTGTACAGCACAGCATTCCCTGTACAGCTTTGGAGAGGTACTGTGGTAGAATGGACCATTTAGAATTTTTTAAGTATTGAATTCGTTGTGCCCTGTCAGTCCAAATTGCCATGGAACAACTGAGAGGTGAGGAAAACACAGAACCCTATCATCCATGAGGATGTTACACAGGCTTTTACTTGAAGCTGACATTATCTGTTGGTTGAGTTGATGTGGATGTGAGGAATCCATATACACCAAGAAAAAAGTTGTTAGGGTTATGAACTTCCAAAATTGCAAAATATTGTTTTAAATAAAGAAAATATTAAAAGTAAAGGTACCTTTTTTCCCCTCCCCCCGCCCTGTTTTTTGAGCTGTTAAGGTTTATCTGTTACTAACAGTAGCAGAAATCATTCTATCAGTCATTCACTGCTTTCGTTTCCTCAAAGCTTTCAGAGGAAAAATATATAATTTATATGTATATACATATGAACTCACACACAGATATGTGTAAACATCTTTGTGTATGCTATGTGGGAGAAAGCCGTATCAGATATGGAAGGACTGAAGGAGGCAGGGTGATCAGGTGCCTAGCTGGGGGTGAAAGGTTTGGCTCCAAGACCTTGACTGTTTGATTCTAAGGTACAATGAACTAGACCCCGAACACACGTTTTGACAAATCCTGTATAGGTGAGACAGTTTCTTCTTTTTCAGATGCAAAGTGAAAACAAGAATGAGAACAAGAATGAGAACTTAAAATAGACAGTGAAATGGCTTCTCCTCTGCTCAGATTCACTCATCCCACTTTACAGAACTCATCAGATCTGCTGCAAAATCAATGCACAGGAGAGAGCAAAAATGCAACAATGACAAAGCTTACGATAAGAAACAGTTTCATAGATTACAAAACCTGAATTTTTTCCTCCTCTCTCTCTACCACCTTCTGAACAAGGGGATTTTAGGACACTTAAAGCCACTGCTAATTCTGCTGAATCAAAATGAAACTGTTGCATTATTGGCTATTAATTTACATCACACTAATGTCAATAACTAGACTGTGAAGATCTTGTTCAACATCTTTGTGAGCGACATGGACAGTGGGATTGAGTGCGCCCTCAGCAAGTTTGCCAATGACACCAAGCTGTGTGGTTCAGTTGATACACTGGAGGGAGGGGATGCCATCCAGAGGGACCTTGACACTCTTGAGAGGTGGGCCAATGCCAACCTTATGAAGTTCAACCAAGCCAAGTGCAAGGTCCTACACCTGGGTCGGGGCAATCCCAGGCACAGCTACAGATTGGGCAGAGAAGAGATTCGGAGCAGCCCTGCAGAAAAGGACTTGAGGGTGTTGGTTGATGAGAAACTTAACATGAGATGGCAGTGTGCACTTGCAGCCCAGAAACCAACCATATCCTGGGCTGCATCAAAAGAAGCGTGACCAGCAGGTCAAAGGAGGTGATCCTGCCCCTCTACTCTGCTCTTGTGAGACCTCACTTGGAGTACTGCATACAGTTCTGGTGTCCTCAACATAAAAAGGACATGGAACTGTTGGAGCAAGTCCAGAGGAGGGCCACGAGGATGATAAGAGGGCTGGAGCACCTCCCGTATGAAGACAGGCTGAGAAAGTTGGGGCTGTTCAGCCTGGAGAAGATAAGGCTGTGTGGAGACCTCAGAGCAGCCTTCCAGTATCTGAAGCAGGCCTATAAGAATGCTGAGGAGGGACTCTTCTTTAGGGACTGTAGTGGTAGGACAGGGGGTAATGGCTTCAAACTTAAACAGGGGACATTTAGATTAGGTATAAGGAAGAAGTTCTTTACAATGAGGGTGGTGAAGCACTGGAATGGGTTGCCCAAGGAAGTTGTGAATGCTCCATCCCTGACAGTGTTCAAGGCCAGGTTGGATGGAGCCTTGGGTGACATGGTTTAGTGCGAAGTGTCCCTGCCCATGGCAGGGGGGTTGGAACTAGATGATCTTAAGGTGCTTTCCAACCCTAACTGTTCTATGATTCTATGATCACCAAAGCAGAATTGTTGCTAAACTTTCCTAATGTTATAGCTTCATTGGTCTAAACTTTAACATGTGAGTAGTCACTTCTAGGTACCTTCATTTTTGGCTGATCACCTCTGGCATGCTTTTGTTTTCCAAAGGGATTCTCACCGTTACATTCGGAAAGCTCAGTCCATCAAACTGATATTGTTTAAAATCATAAATCACTTGTGAAGACGTAAACCTCTTTCTCCTTTCCAAGTGAAGAAGTGAAAACTAAAGGACTTAAATAAATTGCTATCAAAGTCTACCTCAGAGAAACTGAACTATGAAACTGAGAAGAGAATTTAAATTTCAGCTAAAGGACTTTATTCTTTTCCTTGAGCTTGTCATTCCAGACCATTTTCTAAAGACCTTTTTTTTTTCTCATCTATTTTCCTTTCAAGGGGAGGCAAAAATATATGTCAGCTGAAATTGCCATTCAATCTAATTTGCCAGAATTTTAACTTTCCTATTGAAAAGAGATTCATCTCTTTCTCAACAAAAGCTTTTGAACCCTGACAGTGTTACTAGTGTGCTCAGTTTTATTCTGGGAGAGACCATCTCTAGAGATAAGGTGTCCTTCACTTTATTCTGAAAAGGGAAAAAAATGGCCTATAAAGTGGTAATTCTGTGTCACATTTACATTTCTACTGGGAGCAAAACTAGGAAAGCAGCTATATATAAAATCAAGCCAGGTACAATTTCAGCAGGACAGGGGAGGGAGTTACTAAGACTTTAAACTACCCACACACTTAGGTTCTAAAGTAGTAGCACATTTTATGTCCGGATTTGCAAACCTTCACAGCTGGAGGTAGGGGACTGAGGAGGAATTCAATGAAGAGAATATGAGTACGACTGAGAAGGGGGAAGTCTAGTCCCTGTTTTTACCTTTGCATTTGGACAGCATTTCCAACATTTTCAAATGTAAATTTGTAAATTTTTCAAAAGGTTCCGAATGTGCTTTTAGAAGTATTTGAGCATATTTCCTAACAGTTTGCCAAGTGCAGTATATTCACTTAATCTCAACTTCCCTAGCTTTGCCATTTTCAAACTCACAGAGAACTGCACAAATATTCATGAGCCAACCCTGCCTGCCCATCATCATCATAATCTCCCTTTTCATGTCTTGCATCATTTCATAGAAAAGTCCCTAAACAGATTCACATGATCAATCCGACATGTTTTCATTTGCAAAGTACAATTTGGTGATTGGCAGCTTTCTTTGAAGTACTGGTAAATCAGGTCCCACATAAAAATGTCAGTAGATATGAAGTATAGTCTTTGCCCCAACACTCATCTTCCAGAAGAGTTTTGCAGTGAGTTTTTTAAATGAATTTGTTCTTAATTATGCTTTATGTAGTCAATAGGCATTGAAGTTTTCAAAAAATGTCAAACATGCTAGTGTAAGATCATCTGTGTCTACTGTTTACACATTGTGATAGACAGGTCTTTACCCATCTCTCCTTCAGTCAAGATAAATACAGTATTCTACTATGCCTCCTCAATATTTAAGGAGATTTTTTTCTACTGATGGAATTTAAGATACATAAAAGAATCAAAAGAGGCTTGGTATCAACTTTATGTAAGGCAATCATCAGTGCTACAACTGAAAAAAGAACCAATACCAAAAACAACCTGCATGATGGAAAATAAAACCAACAGTCTACAGGACAGCACATCTTGCGAGTCAAAGTGAACATAAAGTTTTCAGTTTAAGTCAAGACTTTGAAGATCATCCCTCATATATAATATAATGTTGACATCTGGGTGCTAACTGGCACAGTGACCTGCCAGCTGCTTTATTTTCTCATGATAGTTTGTGCTTTACGTCTGGGAGCAATGATGCCTGGCTCCACAAGGTATGGGGAGCCAGGAGCTAAGCACAGTAGAGCAAGGTGGGTGGGAGCATGGACCTCACTCACATGGAGCCAGGATGAGGTGCAACAAGTCAGTGTCAGGATCAGGTCTGGAAACAGTAGTCGGAATCAGATGCACTCCAGAGATCACCCAGCAAGTCTGTAGCCATGAGATGGGTCAGGTCAAGACAGAAAGCTCAGGCAGGAGGTCCAGGTCAGGACTGGAGAAGTAGAAGACCAGGCGTAGATGCAAATGCTGGACAGGCAACAGGCTGTAGTAAGAGCTCAGCTTAAAATCAACTCTCACCAGCCCTCTCTTCAGTTTACTTCACAACTGGTCTTCTCTGGACAGGATCTCGATCTGCACTCCTTAACTCAACCACCTAAACTGCCAGGAGGCTGGAGCTTGCTCAGGTCCCTGACAATAGCATAAGAAGTTGAATTGGGCAACAGGGCCAAAATAACAAATAATTATTTGATATTTCTGAGGCATTTCATAACTTCTACCAGTCTGTTTCTCTCTCATTGTGTTTTTATTTCATTATCAGACTGTAAAAAATGTTCTACTTCCAAATATATGAAGCTGTTCAGTTCAGAGTATCTGCAATGGCAGCAGAAGACTCATAGCTGATCGCACGTGATTTCACACAGCAACTGAGGTGTTAACTGTCATCCTAAGATGTAGCCTTGTACTATCACAGAATGAATTGTAAAAGATCTGGCTGCAAATCCTTTCTTTGTCTATTACATAGTGTTCACTTAGTATGGAAGTGGCCACAACACTGAGAGAACAATTTTTCAGGAAGATAGGCTTCCCTCACTTGACATTCATGTATTCAAATAGATACTATTTGTGTTAGAACCCAGGTACCTTATCTGCTATGAGAATGCCCTGACCACCTTAGAGTGATCTGGAATAAACCTCACAGTCTTACTTTTTGAAGCTCTTTGATTTGGAATAGGATATTAAGTATGCATTGATCTTAGAGATGACAATTTTAGAGCTTAGTGATTAAGGAGTCTGCACTGCTTCTGTACTACTTGGATGGATTTCACTAAACGAGTTGTCTCCAGTACGGGTCTATATATCTATACCTTCATTACTTAGGATCTACTTATATCTACTTGATGGAAATTGGCCCTGTTAAGTTGCAGTTCAATTCTTCCTAAAATACATGTCTATATCTCTCCAATTAGTACAAGGACAGCCTAGGGTGATCAGCTCAGTCAAACTGTCAAATTGATACAGTGATGCTGTGGTTTAACCTCAGTTGGCAGCTCAGAACCACACAGCCACTTGTTCACTCCATTCCAGTAGGATGGGGTAGAGAATAGGAAGACTAAAAGTGAGAAAATTCATGGGTATGGATACAGTCAGTTTCATAAGTAAAGAAAAAGCTGTATGTGCAAGCAAAACAAAGATATGGAATATATTCACTGCTTCCCATAGCAAGGCGGGTGCTCAGCCATCTCCAAGGAAGCAGGGCTTCATAACACATAATGGTTACTTGGGAAAACAGACTCCAGAAATCCTCTGCTTCCTCCTTCTTCTTCCAGCTTCATGTGCTGAGCATGACACCATATGGTATAGGATATCCCTTGGGTCAGTTGGGGTCAGCTGTCCCAGCTGTGTTCCCTCCCAACTCCTTGTGCACCCCCAGCCTGCTCACTGCGGGGTGAGGAGCAGAAAGGGCCTTGGCTCTGTGTAAGCACTGCTCAGCAGTAACAGAAACATCCTTGTGTTATCAACACTGGTTTGGTTACAAATTCAAAATACAACCCCATACTAGTTACTATGATGAAAATTAGCTCCATCCCAATCGAAAATGCTACAACAATTTCCATTCTAAGATACAGACCCATGTCCTGTTTCTTCACTTGATTTAAATCATCACTTTGCATTGAAGACAGCAGCAGAACCTAGAAGGAATAAATAGAGAGAGATTCATTTCCTCTACTGGCGTAAGCAGTTGTAGCCCATCTTTTCAAATACTGTAATATGCAGTGACCCAGCCACTGAGAGAACACAGGTATGGATTACAATCCACATGATTATGTCAGTTAAACGTCAAAAATACAGAAGATCTTTATTCAGGCTGCCTGTTTCTGGATATATTCAGAAGTTGACCAGAGAGCAAAAGACCAACCAGTGTTTTGTGATTTCTTACTTTCTTTTTTTTTAGTTGTTTGTTTATTTCTGAAAATATATTTTCTTTCTGTCTACGAATTATTTGTATTGCAATGAATTTAGCCACAGGCTCCAATACTTCAGGCATTGGATGAGTCCAAGGCAGAATTCCAAAATCAGCAGACAAAGAGTGAGAGGCAACACAGTCCTCTTGTGCACACAAAGCAACTCAGGGTTATGTTAAGACAACATAGCATATTCTAAGCCCTATTCCTGTGGTTCCATGTTGGACTACACTCACTATTTTTTCCTTTTATCCATACTAAAGTCACAAGTAAAATCAGTATCCTGCAATAAGAAACAATGACACCTTTCTTCATCTTCTGACACTAAAATAGAACAAACACCACACACTCCCTAAAAAAGAAACATAATAATAAATGATCCTTATTATCTTCCATGATAACAAGGAGCATTTCCATGCTCTGATTTCTCATAATAGAAATTAGTATCATAAAATTAAGTTCCTTGATCTCTTGGGAATGTCAAGTTTCAGCCTGAGTATTCCTGGATATGTGTGAACCAGTGTGTCTGTCTGTTTGTTTGTGTGCAAAACCCTGCAAAAGCAAGTTATTTGCCATCAGTCTCATCTACACTAGTCTGCACCATTTGCAAATATTTCGGCTACTTTGCCATTGCAGGAGATTGTATATGCAATAAAGCAAACAAAAGCTTAATCTTACCTGTTATTAACAGCCTATCTCTCAAGAATTACTGCCTGGCTATAAAATGGTTCACCCGTGAAACAGGAAAATTTAATGTGATCACTTTTCTTCAGTGATATTCTCTTCAATGTTAAATTTCATCCATAGCAACAGAGATTCTAAATTCATGCTTAGGGCAAGAAAACTAAGATGCTTTATCATCAGTGTTCAGCTTGGCTAGACAGGTCTGCTGAAGCCAATTATTAGACTGTTTCCATGTCCAAGTAAGCTGGGACGAGTTAGTGTACTTGGAAAAGTGAAGAAAATACCTGCTTGAATTCTCTGCAGGAATTCCCAGTGACTAGATGGCATACAACTCTCATGCCACTACTGTAATAGTTACCTTCAAAAAGAAAAAGGAACAGCCACTTATCAAAGTGACGGGAATCTTCTCCTGGTTGTCTCCAGAGCTCCCAAACTTCCCATATCCCCACAATAGCAGCTAATCATGGTGGGTTAGTCTTGGCTGCTCCCTTCTCCCTTCCAAGACAGCAGAAGAAGAGAACAGGATAGAAAAGCTCATGGGTTGAGAAAAAGACAGGTAGATTGCGTTATAGTTACTGTCATATACAAAAAAGACTTGACACTGAGGAAAGTAAGTAAATTTATTGCCAATTAAAATATATATACCAATTTGGGTAGTGAGAAATAAAATAAATTATTTCTTTATTTACTTATTTAATATTTAATTTATTACAAATATGAACACACTTTCATATCACAGGCTCAACTCCACTCCTTCTAATAAATAAATAAACATACAGATAAATAAATGTATGTTTTGGGCAGTAGCGAACAAAAAGACAAACATTAAAACGTAACCTTTCTTCCCCTCTTTCCCATTCCCACCTTCACCACTTCACTCCTGACTCCGCAGGGGTGCGGATGGAGTCGCGCTCAGCCCAGCACAGCCCCTCTCGGCCGCTGCTCCCTCCTCACCCGTCCCCCTGCTCCAGCGCGGGCACTTCCCCAGCTGCATCCTTCATGGACACCCCTCTCCCGCCGGGGCTCTCCACGGCCACAGCTCCTGCAGGAAATACACCTCTGCTGCGGCGTGGGGCCCTCCCCGGGCTGCAGGGGGGAGTCTCTGCTACCGCGGGGTGTCTCCAGGGCTGAGGGGATCCCTGCTCCGGGCCTGCAGCACCTCCTGCCCTCCTCCTCCTCCGCCCTCCCTCGGGGTCCCGCTGCTGCTGCTCCCTCCTTGGCTTCCTCCTCCTCTGCCTGCGCCGCCTTTGGCCCTGGCTGGAACCTGTTTCCCCCCCCGGCGCCCCCCGCTTGGCTGAGGGGCTCAGCTGGGTCCTGCGCTGTGGCCGCTGGAGCCTGCGGGGACCGCCTGTGTCCGGCACGGGGCAGCCCCGTCTCTCCTCACACGGGCCGCCCTGCAGCACCATGGCCAGCGCCTGGCCACGGACACCCAATAGAACAGTTAAGCAAATAAACTTGTAGAAAGCCACACAAATGTGCAAAGTAATCCAAGAGTGCTGAACTGTGTATCCATGCTGTTTATGACAACAGGTCAAAGTGAGCTGCTAGACTTTGTGCTGAAAGAAGACACATATTTCATGGTCTCCTGCATCTCAGAAAATAACAGGCTACTTGATTAACTTCATTTGCTCTGAAAGCAAGAGTCTGGCACTGTAATGCATACTTATGTGAACAGCTGTAATGGAAGTATCTTTCCTCCATGTACTTCCTGACCTCTTACTTTATGAAGCTTATCTGTCACTGTATTGCCTACTCGGTTGTGTGAAGTTTGGGGACACATGATTTGACTATTAGAAAGTTCTCATCCTCAACTTCCCAATTTCACTGTTCTAATGATTTCAGAAAATCACAATATCTAGATTCTATTGGATCCCCTTGATGGACACTGTCATAGAGATTGATAGTAAAGCATAATTTCCATATAGACCTTGTGGCAGTTTTCAATATCTAAATGAGGCCTACGAGAAATCTGGAGAGACTTTTTGCAAGAGCATGTAGTGATAGAACAAGGGGGAATGGCTTTAAGATGACAGAGAGTAGATTTAGATTAAACATTAGGAAAAAATTCTTTGCTATGAGGGTGGTGAGGTGTTGGCACAATTGCCCCAAGAGGGCTCCATCCCTCGAAGTGTTTAAGGCCAAGTTGGTTGAAGCTTTGAGGAACCCGGTCTAGTGGAAGGTGTCCCTGCCCATGGCAGGCGGTTGGAACTGGATGGTCTTTAAGGTTCTTTCCAACCCAAACCATTCCATGATTCTATGAATTTCCCTTTACAAAAGCCACACTGACTCTTCCCTCCTGCCTTAAACCAGTGGTTTCTAGCCACAGAGTCAAATCCACATATCCCAGTCTCAAGAGCACTATTTATAAAATGCACATGGTGAATATTTGCCTCTTGCAAGGGACAATGCATGGGGTTCCAGTGAGTGCTTGGATTGTAATGTCTGAGCTTTAGAGGAATGAGGACTTTCTTCTCACTTAATCTAAGAGCTCTTGCTTAGTATGGTGTTCTTTCTGGACCCCATTTTAAAGCATATAAATGTCCATACTCACCTCCTGAGAGTGTTTTGGGGCCTTATTCCCTTCCCCGAACTAACAGATAAGCTGTTTGAATGCACTAGAGATAATTTCTGTCTTTTATGCCCTGAAACCTCTGCTTGATGCAGACTGAAGTTGTTCCTGGCACATTACTCAGGATTTGGGCTATGGAACTCAGAAGCAAACCTCTGTTTCATAATGAAGGTATACTCTATTGCACAGAGGTTATCCTGTGCCAAGAATGTATGCGTTTAAGTCATGCTTATGGACCTAAGCATCTGAGCTGTGTGTCAACTAATCTTCAGTACAGATCGCTTCTCACATACTGGCTTACCTCACCCCTAAAACTTTTTATTACAAAAGAAAAGACTTGTAGATACTGTCTGTGGCCTTCTAGAAGCGAAACAAAAGGTGATTCCCTTAACAGTTTTGGAAATTTGCTTCAGCTTTGACCTCTAGTACTCCTTGGTTTATGCCTTTGGAGTCACCCCTGAGCCTTGTCTGATACTGCTTTCTGATATGAACAACTGATGTTTAAAATGTGAGCAGAATATCAGTGCCCTGAGCATGTGAGCAATCAGAATCTGCAACAATAAAAGGCTGACCCATTAAAATTCCAGTGAAGGGAACGCTTTTTTTAAGCCTATGTTTAAATGTGTCTTATAAACCTTGTCCTAAAAGAAGCAAGCACAAAAAAAGGTCAGACTTTCCTGAGCCCTGTCATAGACTTCCTACTTTATTTCGATCTCCTCAGTCCTACAATATGAATCAAATAATTCCCTACTGCGTCTCCTAAGGGATAATGCTGTTTTCCCCTTTTATTTTCTCTTCTTTCTGGCACTGCTTTCTGCTTTGTGCATATTTACAGGGTAGCCAGCACAATGGGACCTTGATGGACAGATTTTCTATTAAAAAAAAAGAACCAAAAAAGATACCACACAAAACCATAGACAGAAATCCTTAATTCATACAAGGCACATCAGACTACCACATTGATATTATACATACATGTACATACATGTGAAAATGATTGAAAACTGGAGAAAGCAGCTAGCTATGCTGATTTTTATAAACAGCTGTCAACCTTCCTGACTGCTGGAAGCATACCAGGAGAGTTTGCGATGCCTTTGCAGACTCTGAGCTGTCATTCAGGCAGAGACTGGGTGAAGATGCTTATGCCTTAGAAATAGATTCAGATTATTACTGTGATGGGGATGCGACCATTCCCTTTCCTTCTCTAATAATGTTGCAGATATTGCAGTGACACACATTATCTTCCCAGCTGCTAACATATCTCAAGAGATGGAGGAGGAAGGGGAAATTCCAGCCCCATACACAGCATTTTATCTAGAAATTGAAGATTTCATTGCTTTATTCTCAGCTAAATAAGCAGGCAGCCTGACTTTCGCAGGAAATATCTTGTGTTCCTGTAGACATTTGTCTGTAGGGCCAATGTGCTAATGATTTAAAGGTTAGATTCTGCTCTTGTTCTTACAATGCGAAATGCTTTATTCAGCATTCAGTCCCACTGGGCTAGAGAGCCCTGCAAGGAAATGGCCTTCTGTGGAGGGAAAAAAGCAAGTCATGTCACTCAAGGCATACCCTTAGGAAATCAATTTGCCTCACAAGGCCACAAAAGACATGTCACTGAGTGCCAGAGGGCAGGTCTGTTATGTACTTTACCTAGTATAATACGGCTTTCATCCAATATGGCTTGAGATCTCCATATTCCTCAAAAGAAAAAATCTAGGAGTAGAAAGTGGGGAGTTGTGTTAGTGTGGTGCTAAGCATGTTCTAATAGGCCTTTCCTGGGAAGATAAAATGCCTCTGAGGAGATTTATAAACCTTTCCTCTGGGATCCTTATGCTGCCAGTCAGTTTGTTGGGTCTTTGGAATGGAGCAGTTCTGCTAAGGTCTGTTTGGGGGACTCCATCACATGATGTTCTCTCCTACTCTAGAGACATGCCTAAAGGATGCATCAGACTGCAAAAACCACAAGACTGACTTAATCGTAATGACTACAAAATAACAAAGAAACACACAAATAAATGTGAAACTGCCCTTGCAGTCATCTTTTGAAAATGAATGAATAAATGAATAACAAACTTTATTGAGGTCTTTATCAATCTATCTGTGGCATATTTCAGTTCTTACCAACATACAAAAAAGCCATCATCTGGGAATATAATCTGAGTTGCTGAATCTCTGCAGTGCTCCTGGCACACCATGAGAATGGATGAAAATGCCTCCCCATTTTTGCTGCAGCAGTTTCCCTCTGCAATGACCTCTAATGATCCCTCATTCACTGCTTCCTTTATGTCCATTCTGAAGGACGTAGCAGTCCTTGCAGTGATGTTAAAAAAACCCTCAAAACTCAAAAAAAGACAACCAACCAATATACCAAAAAAAAAAGCTCCCCAAAATAACCAAAGAACCTTAGAACTCCATGTTGAGTAACATACTAATAAATGTCTGTAAATCTAAAAGTAATGCTGATTACAGGCAGTCTGTTTTCTATTCCTTTGCCAGCCTAAGAGAAAGATTAGACTGCTGTATTCCTGTGAAACAAAATAACCTGCCTATGTGCACAGGAGAAAGTTGAGAAATGAGTGCTGAAAAGTGCACAGTGCTGCTGCTTCTAATTTATGTATACATACACTATTATATCAAAGTAAACAACATCCTTTATGACTTTTAAACATTCACACTATTTCAGGTTGTATTCCAATAAGTATGAAGGGGGTGACATTATTTTCATTACTGCTTCACATCATTAAAGAAAACAAAACTCAGAAACATCTTTCAGCAGCTCTGCTTTCTGACTTTCACTGTTGCATGGTCGTTGTGTGCATTAATAATGAAAGCAGCAAGGTAGAAAAAGAACAGACAAAATCAAACAAAAATGAGAAAGACATAGTAAAAGAAAGACAAAAAAGATTGTATGATTCCTTGAAGAAGTGTAAATACAGTTTTCCCCTGACATTCTAATGATAATTTGCAGCTCAGTCTCCAGAAAGCAAAAGATTCAGTGAACCGGGACAAGTGAATTCTCTGTGGATACTTTTGATTGCTCTAATCATCTTTTGATGATTACTTTGTTGAAGGTAATATCATTGCTGAAGTATTCTTAGAGCTACTGATCCCTGTGATCTTCAGTGTGCTGAGTTTCCTGCCTGAATTTCCTGTTACTGATACTCAGAAGTAATTTTTAGGGAAAGTACTGTGTCTGCTTTTCTGCATGCAGTCCTAGAAAACAACTATGACATCCTTGGGGAGATCTGCTAGAAGCCTTAGAAATGTGCCATGGCATAGCAAGGCTTTATACTTTTTGAAGATTTAGAGATTTAGAGGTTTTTTACAGAAGAATGGTAGGGCATTGTTGTGGTTTAACCTCAGCCAGCAACTAAGCCCCACACAGCTGCTTGCTCACTCCCCATACAGTGGGATGAAGGAGAAAATCAGAAGAGTAACACCATCACTCAGAAGGTCCCTCCCTGTGGCAGGTCCACCTGCCCTGACTAACGCCCAGACAAAGCCCTGACCACAGAAGCTTCCCCTCACAGGCAGATCCCAAGAGAGCTCCCGCATGCTCAACTCTTGTCCCACACACATGGTGGTGGTTGGTGGGTGCAGGGGCAGGAAGTTGTGTCCTGAGCCCATGGGGATACATGACCATATCTTTTTTTCTTATGCATTTAAATGATAAAAAAACCCTTTTCATATTAAAGCCATATTCTAATTATAAACCTCAATTCAGAATTTTTCACAACAGAACAGTAGAGAAGACACCAAAATGAAGAATATGTGTCAAACTATTTGTGATTTGATCTACATATTAATAACTCTCAGTGCTGAAAATATATCTCAGAGTAATAATTTGAATGTACTTCAGTTTCAGTTCCCGCCTTCTTTCTTTGTTATGTCTTCCTCCAGTTGATACAGAATTGTTCAAATTTTAATCAGAGCAGTCTGTCTCATCCCTTAGCAGAACTTCATGTTACTGTGGAAAACAGTGCCATCTCCCTCCCTGTCATTTGCTTCTTCACTGACATGCTAAGCATACTTTTCACGTTGAAAGTTAAAAATCCAAGATGTTTATGTAACTTGGTTGTATTAGTATTAGTATTAGTATTAGTATTAGTATTAGTATTAGTATTAGTTGGGTGCTTTTGGGGGGGGGTTCAGTGTCTTCTTTTGCTTTGGCTGGTGTAAGCACATTTTCAGCCTATGAGATGCTTGTAACAGACTTTTTGTGACAGTTGTATTTACACAATAAAGGAAGGTACAGAATTACCTTATATGATTATATCTCTTTAAGATGCTTAGAAAATCTGTCCATGTGCTCAGCAGCAAATCAAACAAATTTTGCTGAGTCATAAGACCTCCATAGAGTCAGAGGGACTTGCAAGAACCTGAAGCATTGATGTGTTTGTGACATATTGTATATTTATGCATGTATGCCTGTGCATTTACATGTATGTGAGTGATTGTGTGTGTTTAGTTTGGGGGAATATTTGGAGATAATTAAAGAAAATCACAGCTGTGATAACATATTCCACAGAAATTGCAATCAAATACATCTCACTGAAGGATAAGCAGCAACATCTGTAGGAATGATTAGAGATAAAATGAATATTGTGACATACCCAGTGTTGAAGTAGCTGCAGACCATGCTGAGGTGCTTTGCCAATTATGTAAAGACATCGAGATACCCTTCCCACAGGTGTTAGGCAGCAGTAACCATAAGGTGACACTGAAAGGTAAAAATAGATTTTAGTCCTTTCTCACTCAATACTGACAATAAAAATAGACAAGATCTGTGGTATCCGCTATTCATTCCACTCCATTGCAAGATCTTCCATTTGGCAGTGTAACATCCTGGCAAACCATCTAAAGCTTTTCCACTAAAAGCTAAAATCTCCCAGCACAGGTCTCTTGGGTAAGTCGTGACACAGGTCTACAGATGTGTTCTGTGATACAGGAAAAGAAGGGTTATGAGTCCAAGGTACAGATGGAAAGCAGGGGAAAAAAAGAAGTTTTTTCCATATTCGTTGGCTCTTCTGTTAATGCCACATGAACTAAAATTAAGAGCAGTCACCAGATTAGTTTTTCTTTTTTACTATTTATGAATAGCTCCTGAAAAAAAGTTTTCAATTTATCTTTGATTGAGCCAATATTTTTATAATCATGCAGTGAAAACAAAATTTAGTTATAGCTTGAATACCTCTGCCCAATATGCTTCCAGCATTGAGAATTATCGATTACTGGATACCAATATCAATAAATGTTTACATGTAGTCTAAAGCTTTATGCATATGTCTGTCATGGAAATGTGATTCGGTGGAAAATTTCTACCTTGTTTTTATGGGTTTGGCCTACAGCCATTTTATTATCATTTCTCATCATGTTCCACCCTGCCAGCTGAATCATCATCTTAGCAAATCTCAGTCTACAGCTGTAAATGAAGAAATTACTTCCAAGAAAATGTGATTATTCATTTCCTACTCTTATAGTCTTGTAGCATCTCAAGGTTAAAGATGCACATTGTAGCAGTGTAGAATTCTCCTTGTGGTTTCTTAATTACAACCAGCTTACCAATGTTCACCAATAAAAAAGTAAGAATAAAAAACAAGATAGTTTTATGGCTAGAACTGCTTTGGAGATCTCAAACAGATAAGGTTTGCAGGTTACAAAGGCAATCACTTAAAATGTTTTGTGAAAACACATCAAACAGAACAACTCTAGTGAACTTAAAAACCAAAACAAGACAAAAATTAACTGGTTTAAGAAAGGCTTGCCCAGTTTCTGGACAGGTTACTTGAGGGGTGACACTTATTGGGTGACAGCTCCAGGACCTGTTACTTCTTGGCCGCCCATAGCTAGGGCAGCTTGCTGCCTCTCTAATCAGATGTCTGCCTCAGACCACATATATCACATATGCATATGCAGCCTGGGAAGCCAACTCTTCTAATGGCTGAGCTGCCATATAAGGATTAGAAGCTGCCAACAGAAAAGCTTCAAAGAAATACTATTTTAATTGAGAACTATGTTGGTTTTGGACCTTACATTGAACCACTATAATTCTCAACTTGTGAGACTGTTGTATCAATCTAGGATCAAAATCTTGCTAGGAGAATGAAAATTACCTTGCAATATATGTTGAGTTTCCTGGGCTTTGCAAGTTCTAATAGACATAGTCCTTCTTTGTGAGAAGATGTAGATCTGTGGTGCAACTGCACCCCTGAACCAGCAGAGGATCCAAAACGAGGTATTTGTCTAGACAGTTTTAGCAATCTGAGGTAGTGTGATTGAAAAGACAGAAGTTAGGAGTTGAAATTACCCAAAAAAGAGATCTGGCAGCAGGCGGAATAGAAGAGCAGAGCAGAGCAGAAGATTGAGAGCAATTATGTGTGGTAAGAATGTTCTTTGTACAGGAAGGCCTGTTTCTATTGCTATATTGTTTCATTATTGAACTGGTATCTGTATAAAGAGAAGATAATAAATCAAAAGGCATACACAGACATAGTCACAGGAAAGCCCACTGACGCATATTATATATAGAAATACATGCACATACCATATGCATACATATACATACCTCTGTATACTCCCATATAAAAATCTGCTGGTTTTTTCTTATACAGTATGTATGTGCATATAAATATCTTTTCTATATACATATGTATATTTACATATATAGTATACACACAGGCATCTATATGTAGCAATGTTAACATTACTCATTCTATTAATGACAGGAAAATCCAGCAACAATAACTGACAGCATGTCTATTCTGGTAAATATGGGGATTTACTAAAAGCCCCATCAGAATGCAGTCTGATGATTCATATGGAAAACAACTTTAGTGTATGGTGAAAACAGTTTACTGTGCTGCACTGAGCAGAAGCACAGTAAATTGCTGGTGGTCTCTTATGGATTCCACAGGTATAGTATTCAGGAGGACAACTTATAATACACAGTTGTTTAATGCCACATCTTCAAAACTCAGACAGTACAGGAACTTGTCATTTTGAACATGGCTGGGTTTTGCCATTGGAGTTCTACCTTGACCAGGCATAAATTATAAGTACAACTACTGCTCTTGCATTATGATGGCCTGTTAAAAATGTGTCACTCTGGCTGCCCCAAACAGATGTGAAATTTGAGAAAAGCAAAACTACAAAGAGATAGTTTTAGATTCAGTGAAAAAAACTACTTTTCTGTAAACATGTATGGAAATAATTTTTTTCACTTCAGACCTTTTGGGTTTATATTCCCATAATTACCTCAGTTTCAAATGACAGAAATGATATTAAAAAGATGATACTTGTGGTATCATTGTGGTCATTACATTTCTAAAATAACTTATGCCAGAAAGAATGGCTTTATTTTTAATTATTGTAGTAAAATCTACTAATTAGGTCTCACGAGTAGAAATAGGGAAATACTAGTTGTTTGATTCACCAACTCAAAAAAAAAAAAACTATGCTACAGCTAAAAAAAATTTATTTAGAAAATTAAAACCTCAGGGAAGTGCTTTTTACAAATGCAACACTGAAATATAGAAACAAAAAGTGGTTTTATCAATTTTGTCTGCAATACCTGCCAAAATAAATTTTGAAGGAACATATTGTTTCAAAGTGTTTAATCCTAAACATTTTGTTAAAGAATAGAAAGTAAATATTCCCCACATTGGTTTATTTTATTTTGCTTCATAATATACAGAAAAATTGAAGTAAATCTTAATACATATAACTATTTAGATGCTCTAATACTGCATTTTAAGACAAAGACAAAAGTTTGTGCAAAAGAAGATTCCTGCTACTTAATATTAATGTTCAATAGTTTAAGGGTCAGATCTTAGACATACATTTTTTTTAATGAATGAAGAAGACAAATATGAGACCTCCTGCTCTCTGACTACTTGTTCATCTTATTATATTACACAACAGGGAATAAAAGAAGTCTTCCTACTACAGCTACAAGGATATATGTAAGTTGTCTTTTTGCTCACTGGTTTGAAGACATAGCAGAAAGTGCAAGCATGGACAAGGAGAAGAAATAGAAAGGACTGCCTCTTCCCTTCTTCTTTCTATTTGGCAAGGTTACTAGAACTTCCAGGCCACTCATATCTATTTTGCCTTGAGCAAAAAAATGTTGAGCATGGATAAGAACATATGCAGTTGAGGGGGCACAGTAGCTTTCCCTGAAACTTGACAGGAAGAAGGCTGGATTTCAGGGAGAAGGAGTAGAAGATCCTAATAGCTCGTTTGAACAACCCACCTCCATCAAAGCTATGGCCTCATATATCACTCAGTCAGTGCAAAAGCTGACTTGAGTGTTGCCCATTTCTCCTACTGTTTTTCATTAGAGCAGTCTCTACTATTCACAGTCATCATGACTGCTGCATGCTTTTACAACATCAGCTACTCTCCAGAGGCTTCACCTACCTAAAATTTAAGCAGCGTTCCTCAGCTGGAAAATTTTTATTAATACTCAAGTGAAACCAGACACAATTTTTCAGGGCCCAAATTCAGGTTGTCATAACAACTTGACACAGTTCTAATAATCCTATTTTTATTACACTGCTTAAGTAGAAAGAACAAGATGTATTTGTTCCCTATAAAAGCAATTGCGATCCAACCAGCCAAAGTGTGTTCTTGTAATTAGATGTAGAGCACCAGTATACCTCACAGTGACATGAGGTTATTCTCAGAGTAACCCTGCTGATGTTGGTGGTTTAGTTTGAATTTATATAGGTGTTCCTGAGCTCTGAATGTGGCACCAAATAACTAAGCTGCTTCTGCTCTTAAGGAGAGCTCTACTATTCAAATCAGAAAGGATACAGAAATGTGAACATAACCAAACAAAAACCAAAAAAACAATGAAAACCCCTGAAAAATAGCCCTTCACTGATTTTCTTATCTTGGCAATTTACATGCAGGCTTTGTGTGCAAAAACTACTAATTTTTACAGTGGCTGCTAGGACTGAATGGCTTAGAAACCACTGAAACAATTCCACCTCTGCCTTCAGTGGTGTGAATCCTCACAGGAAAGTGATATATCACATGGATATGAATCCTAAATATGAAGCAATAACATAATCAGGCAATGCATATAATATGGACCAAAAATGAAATAGATCTTTAGCTCATAAATTAACATTGATCCTTTCAAGTATTCAATCTGAAGGCACCTAAGCCATTTTCGAATGGTGAAAAGCTTCTTAGAACTTCTGGGGTACTATCAAAAAAGGATGAAACATGACAAATTCAATATGCTACAGAACCACCCACTAAGCAATATAAAAAATAATAGAAACCCCTGAACAACGTGCAAATGATATAATAGGGTGGCAGCCAAAACCACCTCCTAAAGCCTTTTACCTCCAGAGGACCAACAAAGGAAGAAGCAAGTTCCTTGTGTTCCCTTAGATTTAATGGCACTCAGTGTGACATCTAAGAATACTGAATAATAAATATGTAGTAAGTGAGGTTCTACACAGAAATAATTTGCAAGAACAAAGAGAAAGGAAAATAAAAGAATGTGGGTTTAGATGTGTTGTGGACATCAGTTTCTGTAATAAGGTGTTCAATAACTGGGTTCTTGATAAGTATACAAGGTGTCAAACAACTCCTTGCTTCTGGTTAGTTCCACAGTTGACAGTGCTCTTTATGGAACAAATGAACAAAAAGTGTAATTTAATCGAGTCTTTGATAACATTTACTTTTCCTAATATCACTGACAGTCTTTAATAACCCTGTTTTCAGATAGATGGCTGATGTGCTGATAATAAGTATTCCATACACATGGTTGTATTTCAGTATTGAAATAGAAGGTCTATGATAAGTTCAGTCTCTTTTTAGAAAATATTGTTTTAAGTAATGCATCAATATCGAGTCCGTTTGCCCATTACTTTGCACATTACTGGATTATTGATCACTGTGCAAAGGAAATGCAAAGAACTTCTAACCAGATGCTAAGCCATTTTTTTCTCTTGTGTTACAAAGGATAACTATTTCTGTAGCAGTCCCTAGGATCTCAGCTGGGACTGTTATCATTGCATTCATGGGATGCCATCATACCCTCTGCAAGAAAGACTTTACTTTTGGTAGCAGAATTTGACTAACAGTCTTTCAGGAAAAGTAACTCAAGGGTATGATAACTCTACACAAGGTGAGGCTTCAGGATTGAAGGTAAGAGCATCTACCAAACTGACTTGAGAAACACCATACAGAAGCTTCTTGAATTTCCAGTCACCTTTAAACCAGGACTTTTACATCTGTTTTCCATGGTCTACGAATCTAACAAAATATAAGTTTATAACAGTAGAACTTGACAGAGAAGGTTTTTTTTTTTTGCTTCCATTTAACAGATCATTGTATCACATTATTTTTCAGAGCCATTGTGTGGGTATCTAAACTGCTGGGACTATATGTAATATAAGATAATTTCTTACTGACAGTGCTTTTCGTTTTTATAAGTTAAAAAAAGACCAAAAAAATGTAGCTAAGTCTATTATATAAGATAATAAAAGAAAATGTATAAACTAAAAAATAACACATTTCTTTAGGAACCAGGATTCTTTGTTAAATAAGATATTATTTAATTGTTAAATAAATTGTTAATATGGTGATCTTCCTTTTAAAGGAAAACATTTTGTGACCATAGAAATAAAGTGCAATTACTAGTATTAAAATTGATGTTTAGTGGCTCAAATTTTTTTAAGGAAATATTCATTAGGATTTTTTTCTACAATTTGAAATTTTGAACCATGTTATTCAGAAATTTTGAAACCAAGATAAACCTCAGAAGAGCTGTCATTTGAATGTTATTTTCAATTTGTTCATTGTGGAGGTATTTGCATTTCAATTCTAATCAATTCCTCAGAGATGTCAACCCAAAAGTATGAATTTCTTTCAGTCTTCCTGACACTTCTGTGATGCCTTTTCTTGCAGTAATGGATTATGGATCTCTTGATAACGTATCTTATTTATGTACAACATTAGAGAAAATATTAAATACAGGACAGGAATTTTCCTCCCTATGATGATGTCACTTTGATCTCCACTGCATAGAGAAAATTTATAAAAAGGAAAATTTATTATCATATTTCTTTAAGGCACTGGGATTGTCATTCTGAAAATGAACCAGAGATGGGCTATTTTCCTTCCAAACACATTTGACTCCAAACCTTTCACGTAAGTAAAACAGTGTTCTATCCTCTGTATTTGTATCTGTTAAGATCATACCCAATATTTCTCGATTCTTTACTGTTGGCTGAGTTACTCCGGAAATTCAGAAAGACATGATGATGCTGAAAGGCTGGGGAGAACGCTCTAAGCTGTAAAATCATGCAGTTTCTCAAAGTTCAAAGAGGTAGACTTGCCAAGACAGGAACTAGGCTCTTTTGCATGAGCAATATTTGAAAAGCTTAGCCAAGAGGGCTTGTAATCTCCAACAACAAAACCTCCTCTGTTTTCAAAAATTGCTCCTTGCCTTTTTTTTTCCTTTCTTTTCTTTCTTTTCTTTTTTCCCCCCATCCATTTGGGGTTTTTGTTTTTGTTTTGAAAGGATTGCTTTTCTTTATCAGACTTACTTGGCATGCAAAATAATCTACCAGCTGCATCATGGCTTCTCTGGGCACACATCAAAAACTAGTTTGGATGCCACCTGTTTGATTACTCATCTAGTGATGCCAATCTTGATTTTGCTTGAATGTGCTATGAGCAGAATAAAAAGCAACAGAAAAGATTTTGTTTTTCTAAAAAATAAAGGGAAGTTGAAGAAGTGGTGATAGTTAAAGAAGCCCTGATCAGAACTGGGTCTGTCGTATCACCATATAAATAGCTATACTGAATTCGAATTAATGGATTCAAATTCTGGTCGATTATACCAGAACTTCTCAAACGTCAAATACCATTTTCTATACCAACTGTGGGGGTTTTCTTCAGTAGCAGAATTTTTTAACACCTTATGAAAAATGACTCTGCATATATTTGTAAATTACTGCATATACTTTCATTTTTAATTACATACAGTATTATACATGTGCAGATCATTAGATATTGGAACATTCCTAAATCTGATAGTATTTTTAAACAATTCTTGTATACTTTTTCAACTGAGTTATTTACTCTGTTAACAGAAAAAATAAAGACATAGAGAAATCTAAAATAGAAGTCTAGTTATCCTGAAGTACATGCTTAAAATAAGAAGTTGACTTTAACTTTAAAAATGCCTCTTAACTGTAAAGAGAACCTATATTCACTAGTTCAGGTGTAGATCCCTAGATTACAGGTGTTTGAAGTTAGGCAAAATAAACCCATTATTTCTGATAAACACCTTGATAAGAAGTTCACCAACTGGATATGTAGATATGGATATCATTCAGAGACCTTTATGAAACAGGGTGTAGGTACAAAAAGAATGAATGCACATTTCTTTCTCTTGCAGTCATGTTATGCATTTTCAAAACACAGCTGAAGTAGGGGTCGCATCGATTTCTACATTTGAATAGGAAGTTGCCTCAGTTCAGCATGTTTAGTTTAGGACACCAAAACCACTGACATCTATGAAAACTTTGCTATTAAATTCAGAGAAGACTGGATTAGGGAGGAAAGACAAAGAGGTAAAACAGAAAATGTGAGTAAATGCAAGTATTGCTGGAGAGTGGGATGTTCAAACATGCTTTGAATTTCACAAATAGTTTTGTCAAGGTTTGTCTGTGGGTTAATGTTTTGGGAGATTTGGGAGCTTTGTTGATTTAAATTAGAGGAGTTTCCTTTTTACTAAGAAGGAAATGAACTCTAAAGCTTTTTAATGAGACATGCATATATCATTTGATATGCATCTGGGTACTGACAATATACCCACTAATTATGTGGAGAATGGAAACCAATTAATAGTTCAAGCAGCTTTTATAAGAGTTAATCAACCACTGCCAATGGTGGTCTACAGCGATGACTTTAATGTCTGTCACTGTCACAACTTACACATGTTCCTGGTAATTGAATATTATGACTGTTGCCCTCTTTTGCGTTCAACAATTTGTGCTAGGCCTACATGAAATGTAGTGGATTATCTTATAAGGGTTTTCTTAAAACAATCCAGGATGAAAGTATGAGGTAATTAAGTGACTTGCCTTTAATTTCTCTTTTGGGAAGCTTATCATTCAAAGTTCTCTTCAGTGTTCATGGGAGCAGCAGATGAGAATGCAGTTCTGTACTTCAGGTCAAAGCATGCTTATATTATCAATCAGCTCCTTAGGAAAAGGAAAATCTTGTAGTGTGCATTAACAAAGAAGCCCAGGCATCTAACTTGTACCGCAGATTATTATCAGTGAAGTGCTAATTATACAAAGTCCAAATATAAGGTTTATAGTTGGCCTGTGATGTAAATAACAATATAATCATCGAATCATAGAATCATAGAATAGTTAGGTTTTGAAAGGACCTTAAGATCATCAGTTCCAACCCCCCTGACATGGGCAGGGACATCTAGCACTAAACCAAAGCTCTGTCCAACCTGGCCTTGAACACTGCCAGGGATGAAGCATTCACAACTTCTTTGGGCAACCCATTCCAGTGCTTCACCACCCTCACTGTAAAGAACTTCTTCCTTATATCTAATCTAAACTTCCTCTGTTTAAGTTTGAAGCCATTACCCCTTGTCTTACCACTACAGTCCCTAATGAAAAGTCCCTTCCCAGAATCCTTATAAGCCCCCTTCAGATACTGGAAGGCATAATAAAGCAATTAAATTATCATAGGGCTTCAGTATAGTCTATCAGAGGTTTTGAGGAAAGACAATATTCTTTGGGTTCCAATAAAATTGGAAACTGATTTGAGATGTTACCAACATAATAGAACTACAAATGTATAAACACGTTGAGTTCAAAGTATTATTGATTCCTTTATTACAAAAAGCATGCTCCTTGTTCTTTTGTTTTAGTTTCACTCTTAAATATGCTTTAGATAGGAAGGGCAGAGATATAAATTATTCTTTCATGTTGCCTGATACTGATATACTTGGCTTCATTTAGACAGCTAATGCACTGCAATCACTTGGAGCAAATTTAATAATTTTATTGTTATGCTGGATTCCTCCATGCCCTGGAGTTCTCTGTTTTGTTGTCTTCTTACAATACTAAACTGTAAAATCATTAAGGCTGTAAATATCATTTCATTACGGTTGTGAACTGTCCCAAGTACAACAGACTGTTGATCCCCCATTTGGCAGTTTTGCAACATGCAAACTCACTATAAAAGTACTAATGGTATTTGTAACAGTATGTGGACGGAGAGTGTCTGGAGAAGGCACCCATGTGCCTGGTGCCAGCTGCTGCAGCTGGATGAGTGCCTGTATCATCCTCAGTCCTGGTGTGCATGGGCGATGCATGTGTATTCACCAGCAGACTTCAAGGTGCACCAGCTGGCATGTACAGGCACCTGGGGTCTGGGACAGGGGCACCAGGCAGGTGGGGTTCTATGCTGGGATGCACAGGAGGATGCAAGTGTGTAGTGCATGAGAGACTACTGTATGTGTGTTTGTGTGGGTGTCTGCAGCGAGCATTAAGATGGACCAGTTGTCAAGTAGGGGACTTATAGGGTGGTTAAGGCAGCCTGGGATCCAAGCAGGGGTGCTGGGTGGAGAGAGGAGCTATGCCATTGCTCGAAGGATTCATAAATATGTGTGGTTTCTGAACCTAGAGAGGGTGTGTGGGTGCATGCCAGCACTAGTGACGTTCTGTCTTTGCCATGTGAAGTGTTTATGCTGTGAGTTCTGCATGTTGAAGGCAATGCCTTGTCTGTGGCAATCCGTGTGATCAGCCATGACAGTGCCCTTTGTGTCTGTGTGTCTCTGTGCATTTGTGTCTGTTACTGACTGAAGTTGCAACTGAAGCAGCAGCCACATCCCTCAGCCTGGGCAGAGACTTTGAGTCCCAGGCACAGGCTGGGGCTACAAAAACTGGGTAGCAGAAACTGGGCTGAAGCAGCTGGAGGATGCGACTGTGTTTCTTATGTGACTTAACAGTATTATGACACCAGCTGTTAACATGTTTTTCTACATTAAATGATTAACTGCTGTGGGAAGACAGACTCCTAAGTCTAGTGACAGAAGAGATTACTTATGCTAGAACCCGAAAGCCCTGTTGAACATATACACAGATTGGGACCGTATGGCAGATTGATGTCACAGGCCAGCCTCAGAACAGCCACTTTCTTACAGCTAGTGGTGACATATTTATATCTGAGGGTGATGATAACAAACATCAATAATACCCTTAACCAGCATAATAGTAACAGAGCTCCAGGGTATAAGGTGATCTGACAAGGCCTGTGGGTCTAAGAAGCAATCAGAAGTAGAGAAGTTCAAGAAGAACAGAAAAGAATAGACATTGTCAACTAAAAACATCTTTTGAAACTCCAAGAGCAAATCAAGTGAACTGAGGCTATTTGTGGTTAGTGCTTTCCTAAGAGAGCTGATTCAGGTCTCAGTTGTACCTCCAGTTTTCAGTTTTAATTTCGTTGTCTGCATAAGAATAAATCACTCATTTGTGAGGAAAAATATCATTTGTGGTTTTTTACTGAAAGATGATTCAGTCTTTAAAACAAAAAGTACTCTTTGATTGCATATATTTCAGCCTATGGGCCAATAATTTGAGCTTGGTTAATGGAAATATTTCATAAAGTCATCCTGTTTTGCATTTGAAGACAGAACGCCATGGAAATTACCTCCTTTGTTTTAGTAGCCTGTCCCAGTAGTTAACTGGCATTGCTGTTAAGAAGTTAGCTTACTTCTCTCTCATTTCTTTTTACTGGCTTCAGCTTCTAGTTTTTGGTTCTTGTCATGACTTCCCACTTGAAAATGTGGAACTCATCATACTTAAAGACAAGATCATAGAAACATGATGGTTCTTCTGACTCATCCATTATAGCAGTGGTCCCATTGGTCCATAGTGACATCAAATTAGAGATCAATTACTGCTATTAGTTTTCACATAGCTACTCAGATTTTAACAGCTCAAATTTCTTTTGTGTTGTCACAAAAATAATTCTTTCAACTTCCTTGTTTTTAAGCACAAAAAATAATAGCAAACCTCCTAAAAGAAGTCAGTATATTTCACACTTTCAGACTTAGTAAGGCATTGTTTTTCCACTGCAACATGCATTTCTCTGGCACTTCCTTTTTTCTCTTCTATCTGAACCATTTAATTTCAATGATAAATTGACCAAATGAGTGTTATCGAGCACAGCAAGGATACAATATAAAGTTCCTAATCTATCAGTATAAAGGTTTTTATGAGCACAGAAACAAACTGCCTATTAGCTTTCCTTAGCTGAAAAGCTAGGGCAGAACTGCCCTTCACAATTGAAACAAGGTTAAGAAGCATTACGTACTACTCTATATTTTCCATATTTGCTGGGTGTTAATTTATAGGATGTTGTAAATACATATTGCACCATTTCAATCTGTTTTATATCATTTGCTTCTGTACTTTATTGCGGTAAGAAAGTGACTACTAATATATTCATATTGCACTAATACCTGGAAACAACCAACCATATAATTCAGTCATTACACACTGTAATAAATATCAATGCAATTTTAAAAGTGAAGAAATAAATCTGTCTGAATAATATTTCTCTAATATGTATAGAAATTTCTGGTGTCCATATGTGTATCTCCAATCTGACTGAAATCTATCTTTATTGGATGAATGGGCAATCTGAACTGTTATGCAAATATGACCTTCAAGAAAGTTGAGACAAAAAAAAAAAAGAGAAAAAACCCCAAACATTGGCTGTCCAGAATTATGCTTCTTATTTCTAAATAAAAGACCTAATATCATTTAATATATTAAGTTTGATCAAAACAATCTATTTGTATTCTTCATAGTCTAAAAGGTGAACTGTAAGTTGTCTTTCTGAGACTTAGATTCTGAGAACAAGTCAAACAATTTGGGAATTTCTTAGGAATAAACATGCTTTAATATCCAAAGACTGATGGCTTGCAAGCTTTATGTTCCAAAGACACATACTTCAATAGAATAACCCTGTTAGAGATTTTTTTTTCTAGCATCTGCACAAGTTTCATGTTGCTTCCTAAGATTCTGCAAGTAAAATCCATGCTACAATAGCTGAAGACAGAATGTTCCAACTCAAGCAAATATATAAAATGTATGAGAAGAACATTGAATTAAGCGCATTCCTAAAATCCTAGCAATTTTCCAGAATGTGACTCATCTACAAGTTGTAAGGCACCTATAGTAACTGCTGCTGTTGGCAAAATGCATTAAAGCTCTATAGTGCGTTTTATGTGCACACACACTATAGTATGGATGCGAGAGTTACTGAGCTCCATTCATCTACTTCTTTAGGAAAAGCTAAGCATTTTTACCTCATTTATGTCTCATATGCATCAACCCAGAATTTTAAGGCAATAAAGAATCTCCATTCTGGAGACGGTCAGTGCTGTAGCCTCAGGTTTGGTAACTTTATTGGGGCTGCAGGGAAATGGTTAGGCTGCTGGCTAGGTCCTGACTTCAGAGTAAGCTAAACAGGATGTGGGAAAGTGCCAGTTGTGACATGACAAATTGCTAAATGTGACAAATAACAGTGTGAGAAGCTGACAAAATATCTAGGTAATGCTGTGATTTTCACAGATTAAAGGGTATTTTAATGTGAAATATCAAGTCAAACCCTTTTTTATTTTATCCCATACCAGATAAGTTAAAAGTGGATTTGAAGTGAAGGGTCTGAAGGGGAAGATAATTTTCCTTGGCCTATGAGAGAACAGCTGGTCAGGCAGATCAACCCTCCTAGTATCACTGTGCTGGTGATACTAGGCCGATCAGAGCCTGTTGGAACTGTCCATGCCTTCATAATCTTGTTGTCTTCAGGATATAAGTCCAATGAGGTTAATGAATTCTGAGCAATGAATCATATTAAAGTTAACCATCTAAGCTGACTTAGTTGCGACTTTTCTGTAGGCAAAAGAGTAATACAGGAACCAAAAAGCAACTCATCCAACATAAATGTATAATATAGAGATGCTAACTCATCAGCTGCAAGTTTTGCTTTCAATGTACACACCTGAATAATGGACACAATGTGGTAAAGGATGAAACTAGGTTCTTTTTGTGTATGTATATAAATATATATACAAGTATTTATATATTTATACAAGTGATATTCTCTCTCATCTCACTGTTAAGTACTGTAACCATAACTTCTCTTATTAAAATATTCTCTTATTAACCATTCTTCTTATTAAAATGTATAAACAGAACTTTTCATTCAAGTTTAAAGTTCTTTTCTCTCAGGTTTTTGGTAAAAATATGGATGTAATTGTATATATACTACTACTAGCCTTGAGTCATACATCACATTTCAGGTCTCAGCCATTGACCAGCTATGTTGCAAGTCATTAGACTCAAACTGCAGCAGCTACTCGGAGCTAGGAAGTTCTGCTGAAAATTGATATAGGTTTATGCTTCCTTCTGGTTGCCCCCAACAAATCTTTCTGCAACATATTTGCGAATCACTGTCAAGTTCCTTGTCTGAGATTGGAATTCTACCAGCTACTGTGCAACATGTATAGTAATACTAGAAACTTTTCTGCAGCCCTGTATTTGCTCTACATGGACTACATGAGACAGAAATAGACCAGAGACCCATTTTTAGTGTGGCTTCAGTTCCTTACAACAGTTTTGGACTAGTCTTGTGTGTTCTGTGCAGAAATAAATTGGCAATATAAAGAACCATTTGCAGCTTAACAGAGAGGGGACAAGGCAACTCAGATATCTTGGTGTAGTTGAAACAAGCTTCCAGGTTGATTCTAAATATCATTGCAGACATCAATTCTACTTTTAGTGCATTGGAAAGAAAGTAGAGATCAGACTATTTCTGATCTCCATTTAGTCTTGCAATAATGTATTCCTGCTTTTCATCACTGTAAGGAAGACGAGAAAAATTACAGCAGCAAAGTTGTACTTTTCCTATTGCAATTTTCGTAGTGATCAGGCTTTCCTCTCAACCTTGATTTACAGAAGATGGTAGAAGCACAACCTTGACCCAGCAGCATTTAAAATGAGTCCTATGGCAAATATTGGAGGATTACTTTACAATAAAATAAACTTCACAGTTTTCTTGCCTAAGCCTTACTATGCTGTCCTTGCCTACCTATATTAGTCTGAAAATCTACTTGCTACATTAAGGGAAGCTTAAGAGTAGGAGACTACTGAATCCTTTACAATATCATGAAAATGTCACATTATGGCCCTGTGCCTTTCAATACATAAAGGAGTCTGAGAAAGATTTTAGACATGGATGCCTGTATATATAACCACAGAGGTCTACCTTTAGCTTTGCAATCATAATATTTTCCTTAAAACTATACTGAACTCTGCTAGGTGTAACTGTAAAAGGGGTATATTTGAGAGACTTGTGTTCTGTAGCTGGACAGGACTTCCATTCTGTCCTACCTGATTACTAGAAATGATCTAAAAAAAAATAAACCCAAATGTCCTGATGATTTAGAGCACCTTCTATTTCAAGCCTGATGACACAGGATAATGTTTATTAAAATGAAACATTAAACCATATGGTTGTGGTTTTTTTGAGCTTTCAATAGTTCTGAATTCCAAGTCAATGATGCTGAAGAGGATTGTGTTACCTGTCACAGCACAGTCCAGCTTTTACATACTACTCATGAAATATTGAAAGATAAGAAAACACCAGTGTTTATTGGCACAGCTGTTCCGTTTGCTGAAAACATGAATATTTATGATCACTCCATGGCTAGCACTGTGACAAGGTATGGCTCCAAAACAATGGAGTTGTGTACTTTGAAGAGGTGGGGCTGTCTTCCCAACAGAGACTGTACCTGAGCCTGGACACTGAAATATGCACAGACACGTGTCTTGAATTCTGACCCAGAAAGATATGTCTTCAAAGAAAACAGCCTCAGATTTAGGAATGTATTGTCAAAATAGGGACAGTATTATTTTAACTGTAATATGTGAGCTTTTGGCATTGAAACCATGTGGATAATACATATACATATACACCAACTTAATTACTAGGTAGTGGGCTACATTCTCTAGCAGTTTGTGCATTTGTTATTGTTATTCGCTGTTTTTACTGTGACAAAACACAGAGCCTGCATCTGAAAGCAACACCACACTAGGTAATATTCAGGCATAACAGCAGCCAGCTTCAAAGAATTTGCAATTAAGGAATTAATTATCCAAGTACAAAATTATGATCCTTAGAACTACACTTTTCTTAAAATTGTACAACCTTTAAAGTTGTTATAATCCTCACCTAATGCTGGAGTTATTTCATCATTTGTTTGTTTCTTCTTTCATTTCAAGGTTCTTGAAGAACATTCTGTTTCTAAGACAAATTCAGAATTTTTTGTTCTTAGCCCACTCAAGCTACTGTAATAAGAGGTGACTCAGTTTCAGTGTAGATTCTCAGATCAGTTGCCTAAATGCAGGATTGATGTGTTGCTAAAGGTATCTTTGAGTATTTAAGACATTTACATAGAGCTGGAAGATAACATTCAATACCTACAGAAGAACTGTCTTTCTGCAAGAGCAGCTGGAGGCCATCCAGGATATATATAGTATCTTAAAAGGTACTGGATGCATATCTTTGAGCAGCTGAATGGCTGATGTACCCGTCTGTGTCTGCATAGGCTGCTCTATAATTGTGCTACTTACTACCGTCAACAGAGCTTAGTGAGCTATTCTGATCACCCAAAGGTTGACATATATTACATGATTCATATACTAAACATGTGTCTAACACCATTTGAGATACCCAATGCATCTCATGTGTTACCCAAAGTCTGATCTGGAAGGATGTGGATCTCTGGAACCTCCTGTGTCAGATCTGTGAGTCCTGTGCAAATGTTGCAGATCTCTGAGGGCACAGTAAATGCCACCATGTGCCTATCTTCAGGTAACAGAATTTCCCCCAGATTAGCTCATCTGAATGGATTTTTAACCTGTACTGTACTGAGACAATATCCACAGACTGAAATGGAGTTTAGATACACTAAGTGCCTTTACAGATACCCAAGTTTAGAGATTCAGATTGAGTCCCTTCGCTTGTGTCTCATCCAAAAGCCTTAACATCAAAACTACTGGATTGTAATCCATCCAAAATATATCAAAAATCTCTGCTTTAGTTTAATCCACCTTTAAAAAAGCAACTTTCTTTTCATGCAACAGATACTTAGAATACTGTCTTCAGATGAAGGAGATCAACATTTTCTTTCCTTCACTTCAGATAATCAAAATTGTATTGCTTCCTTCCTGAAGCATGTTCTTGCTAGCAGTCTTTAGTCTGATGTGATATCTAAGAAGGAAGAACAGGGTTTTATTACTCTTCTGTTTAATTTATGCTGTTGTAAAAAAAATGAGACATTGAAAAAAGGAATATACCTTGACCATATTCAAGCAAAAAACAACTGCTCTGACTTTTCTCCTACAAACAGCTTCTCTACGTTATATTACTCATCCACTTGATAGAATACAAATAATTATTTGGTGGATGACCTAAACACATCAGGTCTGTTTCTCTAAGAGCTTCTGTCCTCTATTTTTAGATTAATATTTTAACACCAGCACTTCCCAGACTGTTCTCTAAATGACAGAGTACTCTTGCTTCCCTCCCACATCCTCTTTTCTCCTAGAAGGCAGGAAGCAGCCCTCATTGCAAAGCTGTTTCAAACCTGTATGTTCACTAGTTCTTTAGTCAATATCTGCAAACAAAGGGGTCAAAACAAAGAAATCTAATTCTGCCTTTTTCTTCAAAGGCACATTTATTCTGGTGTCTTCCCTTAAAATATAATTTGGCCGATGTTAAGAACAGAGCTTAAAATTTAACAGACTGACTGATAGTTCCAATATTTTCTACTTTAGAAATGAATTAAGAATTTAAATAAATAAATAAAAAGGCTAAAAAGAGTTCTGGGCATACGGATTGCACCTCAAGACTTTTCATATACAAGTGACTGTTTTAATCACTTAGAGAACTTTACCTTCTGCGTTCTTGCCACCATATCCATATGCAGAATAACGCAGCAGTAACTGCAGGTCTGAAGTATTCTGTGTCTTTAGAAAACTTATAAGATAGTGGTTAGGATACATTCATAGCAATGGAGAATTTTAAATCTGAAACCCTTGGAGGTGAGATTGCAATTAAATCAGTGCTGTAACCACTCAGGTTGTTAGAAAAATATGTGGGTGGTTTTGCTACCTTCATAGAGAGCAAAGATTGAAAAAGAGAGCAGATGACACTCTTCTTATGCAATCTGTCCTTTCAGAAGAAGTTTCAGACATTATCAAAATACTTCCAAACTACTGAAACCCTCAAGGATTTTAAAAGGAAAAATCTTGTTTCTGGATCCTTGTCAGTTTAGGAGGATACAGCTCTGCCAAGATGGAAGTGATCTTTGCCGCCTGCATGGGTGTAACGCTTGGCATGAGGGAAATATTCAACTGGAGGAGGTGAATTAAAAGTTCTATCATAGTAGAACTGAAATTTGAAGCTAGAGTGTAGAATCTAAATATAACTTTATTTTCTTGTCTTTTGGTTGTATTTTTGTTCATTTACCTATTTTGTCTTTGTCTTTTCTTCCAAATTCCACAGTAATCAGAATCAGATAAATTAAAGCGATACTGTCTGCAGTTTTAGTCATACTAATGGTGCTTGGAAAAGTTTAATCTTGAAAATGCCTGTCAACAAATAGATTTGTCCAAGGGTGTCTGGATATAATTCATTTATGTCAATACAGTTAAATCAGGAGGAGGAAATTGATGATCCCTCCCAGTGAGTTCACTGAAACTATGTTATCTTGTCTGTGTTATGGATTAACCTCTGTGACGGTGATTTAGACATCTTGATTACCTGGACACATCAGCTAAAGATCTGATCTAGAGGCTTAAGTGTATTGATTTGGCTCAGTTGAAAATCTGTCCCTTTTTGAAACAGTTCAGAGAGAGGAAGTTCCTGCTTAGGATCCACTCTGTTGCATGAATTCACTACTTGCCAAATACAACCTGGCGGATGTTCATTGCCTCAGGAACTGACTGATGTACCAGATGAAGAGTGCCTGTGACAGCATGTCAGCTACAGAAAGAAAAGAAAAAAGGGAAATGATTTGGAAAACACTAATAAATCTAGGAAAAAATAATTCCCATTCAAGTGTGTAGAACAATGTGGCAGAAAATGAACAAATAAACATATTGTAAGGCAAGAGTGAAGAAGGAAAATTAGCTTTGATATCCCCTTGTGAGTAATGTTTTTCTGGAATATTTTATTGCTATTATTTTAAACTCAGATATGAATATATACAGAAAACCTGTCTAAAAGAGAACAGTATAACAGAGCTGGGAGAGTACATATACTGTAAATACTGAAGAGGGCCCCTAAAACATGTTCAAGTGTTTTTGTTGTTACAAAAATGCACAGCATTGACCTGTGTTTGTTCCTGCTGATGCCAAGAACTTCACTGTTGTTGTGACTGAATTTATTCTGTCTAGGAGATTATACATACAGTGATCATATACTTAGAAAAGCCATACTTCTGAAGAGAAGGTTCTCCAAAGAAGCCAAATGTCTAAAAGTTGATCCTTCACACAGAAGAGGAAAGCAAGACCACGTCTTCCAGTGTTTGCAGGATGTTATCAACTATCTTTACCTTGTAGTGCAGTCAACTGTATAGACCAATAGGTTATCCAACGAGTGAACAAGGAGTGAATTAATTTCTCTGTAAGAGAGAGTGCCTGGAGGGATGTACATACTGAATTAGCAAATTCACTGATCTGACAATCCAGTCTTTTGCATTTACATTCATTAGGCAGATATTCTTTCTATTTTTATTTTTTTAAAGTGGATGATTATGGCTTACTAAGATATGAAACTTCTTCATAAGCTGAGAAGGAAAGGGAACTGTGATCTAGGACACAGAGAACAGGGCTGGGAGCCAAAAATCTTGATTTTTTTCAGTCCATTATTTTTTCTAGTTAAGGTTTACTCATTTCTTGCAAAGTCCAAAAACCTTTCTCAAACTGTCTGTCCAAAATTATTTAAAAAGTAATAGACTAAAAAAGCAAAAGGACTTTCTGGCAAGCACATAGTAACTTCTTGGTTTCCTAGTAACCATACACCTTAACACAATTATAAGTGGAGATATTTACGAATTTCCTTAATTTCTCTTTCACGTGTGTCTTCAGCAAAGAAAGTTGGATCTAGGCTTGCCAAAGGGGACTGTTAATAACTCTGGGTGTTGGGTTGACCTGGGCTGTCACTCTATCATTCCACCAAGCCACTCTATCATTCCATCTTCTAACAGGACAGAGGGAAAATACAATGAAAAATCTCATGGGTCAAGGTAAAGACATGGAGATCACTCACCAATTACTGTCACAGGCAAACCAGACTTGACTTGGAAAGATCAATTTAATTTACTGCTAATTAATAACAGACTAGAATAAGAACAAAACTAAAACCACATTCCATGTTTAACCTGTTCCATGTTTAGAAACAGAGGAGACAGACACAACAGTTGCGGAACTAGAACACTAAGGTCTCAATAATTTAAGTCAATCTTACCTTGGAAAGGTGAACAGTAACTGCGGTCTGTTAAAACTTGCAGGGTTTGCAAAAGGTTAGGTGGATAGTGAATGGAAACTATATAAGACAGAAAGCAAGATCTGAAAGGAGTCTGATTACACACCTCTGCGTTCTCCCTTCCCATCTGATGATGCTCATTTTGTGCAGTATGGATCTGTTTAACTGTGAGAATCCTAATAGAAGTAGAAAATGTTGGACTAGATCTTTTGATATTGCAAACCATCCAGGCCAGGGACTCTGGTATTTTTTACCAACTCAAGGGCTACCTCACAGTTTTTATCTTTTGCTCTAACTCTGCACAAACTTTTACAATGATCTGGTCTCAGACTTGCCATGCATCCAATTCTCTAGTGGCCACATGGCACAGGAATAGAAAGGTTAAGAGCAAATGATTCTTTGAAGGATTCTGCTAAGAGTCTATGCATCATGGAGAGACGTTTAATCCACAGCTGATGTATTTTCCAAATATAAATGTCCCATGGGAGGCAAGGGGTCAAACAGATGAGGACTGAGGCATGATACAGAGATTAATTGTTTATAAGCTATTGTTTTGTGTTTAGTGTTTATGAAGTTCAAACATACAGGGCAAAGAAGGAAAAAACAACTGAGATGATTTCTTAACAGAAAGAAACTAGGAGGAGTGGAAATGAGAGGTGGAAGATGAGAAGGTTATCACTCCTTTTCCTTGCAATCCCCAGAGAAAGGTCTGGCTGGATTTTGGGCCAGATGTTCAGATTCTCAAACAATGATCCTGTATGTAGAAAGATGTTTGGCACTCAGCACAAAGCACAAGATGTAATACAAACTTGTCTTCAATCCCAAATAAGCAGCTGCTTCTGTATTTATTTCTTTTTAAACTGTTTACTGAAATGAATAGAGAATAATTTACTCAAAATGTTCATATATGATGTTCTAAAGGGAAAATTTCAAAATGCAAAGATAACCAAGACCAAACCTTTTGAAGTTTTGAACCTCCAATTACAGATCACTGTACAATGCTAATAAAGCTGTCAGCACATGCATTTGTCTGCCGCAGGATAGTGCAGCCAACTCCCAAACCAGCTACCTCTCCTGTAGAGTCTTCTGACCCCTAACCATGATAGCATAAGGGATATTCAAAGCTGTGAGCTGGCAAATTAGTGTCCATTTCTGCCCTCTTTAATTCAGGTTAATTATCCAGGACTGATACATTTCCAATGCATGGAATTCATCTTATCTCATTTTAGCCATCTCTAAATTAGGTGGTGAAGCTATTAATCTAGTTTCTATACATAATCAGTAGACAGTGTGAGAGCTTCCTTCAGAAAGTCATTCATGACATCTATCCGAAATGTCTTTTTCAGGAAAAACTTCTTGTTCTTCTCTGAACATAGAAGGAAGCTTAGGCAGCAAGTTTAGCACTAGCTAATGGATGTTTAAGTCAAGTGAAGTGAACCTGCTAAGTTTGTACACCATTTTGAAAGTAAGACTGTACCATTTGTACACCGTAAGATCCCTTCGAGGTTAAATGCCCTCTGGTATTCAGCCCCTTACCCCTTTCACTTTCCTGCACTAATTGAATCTCACCAGAGCATCATAATATCTTTGTGTAGATCAGTAGGCTCAGAAGAATGGCACATTAACTTGTGAACTGAATATTAAGCAAAATATTCACATCAGCTCCATTTGACAGCAGCTAATATCATAGATACTTGTATAATCAGAAGTGTAAGCAATGCTGTAACACACTGTTCTGTACTGTTCTGTACTGTTCTGTACTGTCCTGCTTTTATATAATAGAAGCAGGTCAAACCCAACTGCCAAGACATAATTTGACCAAAAACACTAATGCATGTGCTTCCAAGGCTGTTCTTACACAGAGCACTGTGCATGGGGTATCCAGCTCTGTACATGAGCATTAGGTTTCTTCACCTCGCATCGTTGCCGGTTTCTTTCATGAAGAGCAAATGCGAAAAAGTAAATGCAGACTCATGCTGTGTGTGTCCAATTAACTCAGGAAGTGTCAAGCAGAGGTGGCACATATCATGCGCCTGCAGTCTGCCTTCAGGACTATATTTGAAAGGATCCACAGGAGTACTAAAGCACTGTTACTCATTCCACTCTGCATTTCTATTTTGTAGCATGTGCAAAACAGAAAAATAGCAGAACTTGTTGTTTTGCTACTTCTCCTTTTGTGTTCAAAGAAAAATGAGCATAGGTAAGAAGTATAAGTTGGAATAATACAGCATTCATCTGTAGGTTGCTGGAGAAATCTTATGGTAGCCCTTGAGGTGAACTAAACACAAGGTTGTGTTTAAATAGTAAGAAAAAGAATAACTAATGAACATTGAGAAGAGTCCTACCATTCTAAGCAGTTCTACAAGGAGTCTGCAAAGACCTGTCATGAGCTGATTCCTTGTACACCTTTGCACCATCACCAGTCCCATGAGCAGTTTCATGGCTTAGCCTTGGGTCCATCCTCCAGCCCAGCTCTGCTGCCCAACGGTGGCTGCTGAGTGCTTGCAGTCCAGGATGGCTTCAAGGCAATGCTTCTGCTGTTAATGTCATCACCAAGGGAAACTTTGCTCCCTTGCAGGGTGTCCTTCTGTCCCTGGCATTCCTGCTTCCAGCCAGTTTAACCTCTTCTGTGAATTATCTGAATCCTTTTTCTCAGGGACCAGCATTAAGTGTGCATGCATAGTTCAGACATTAATATTTATCCAGGTCTTATACTTGCTGGCAGCAGTATAGAAGTCTATTGACATTTACCACCATTCTAACATGTTAAAATTAGCAGATTTTACATCATGGGTGGATGCTGATTTCAAAAGCACAATTTAAAAATGATCTTTCAACAAAACCTTCTTAATCATAGAAAATTGACAGTAAATTTTAGCAATCACAATTTCTAGTGATTGCAATGTCTTTGTGTATTCCCACTAAATACTGAATTTTTTCAAAAGGAAGGAGATACCCTTATTAAATAAGTAACTTTGTTATGCAAATACAGAAGATGGACAAACAGAACACTATTGTGACAAAAAAGTACAATGAACTCTGAAATATGGCCAAAATTGACATGGTTGGTTGTTGAATTCCATTGAGTGGTCTGCTTCCCAGAAGGGAAATACACAATTAATTTTATTACAATTCACATGAAAACTACAACCATCATTTGGATTTTATGTTAAACTGAGTAAGTTGGATCAATACATTCAACTCTCTATGAAGGTATAGGAAAAGTGGATCTTTCTGCTCGCTGCTGGTACTATACCTATATGAGAGAGCAAAGCTGCAGTCTTTTAACACCTAATCAACGTTTTAACCCCAAATCCAACATTTCAATCATAGGATCCATCCAAACAACCTCCCACCCTGAGAAATTGTTAGAACAATCTGATTTATGAAATTTCAACATTCAGATTCATTATGGTTAAAAAAATCCAACAGCTGAAGCTTCAACAGTAGAATTAAAATGTATTAAACTACAAGCTCAAATATTGCATAGCTGTGATGATGACACTAGTTTTGTCAATAAATAAGAAGACTGAAAGTAAGAATTTCATTTCACATAAAATTTTGATATTTGGGGTGATTTTTCATCCTGAACCAAGGCAAGAAGTGAAAATGTTGAGGGTTTTATGGAAATAAAATTTATCTAACAACAATTTTCTTTTCTGTTCTGTTTCCTCCCCCTATTTCCCCCCCCCCCCCCCCTTTTTTTTGCATTTCAGAAAGAAGTAAAGAAAAGAATGGAGGAAGGGAAGAAAGGAAAAAGGGAGGGGAGGGGTGAAAGATAAAGAGTGGAAATAAGAACAACGATAAGAATTAGAATGAGAATGAGAAAGAAGAAAGAAAATAGAGAGAAAGAGAAATCATTATTGTAATTGTTATTAGTTTCATCCATCATCTTTGACTTTTCTTCTCAAAATATAAATAAGCGCACAGATGAAAAATGGTATAAAAGTGTGCTCTTTTAGCTGACATGTATGCACTGCATTTTGGGCTTATAAAAAGAAACAAATTATTTGGGACTAATGCATAATGGATTTGTATGGAACCTTCTGACTTTCAGCATTCTCTTAAAATCCATATATAGCATAGGATAAGTTTTGATGGAAAAAAATTGTCCAGCCATTCTGGATTTTAATACAAAATAGAAATGGGGATGGATAAAAATCATTTATTAGGAAATCCTAGGCTCGTTTTCTACGGGATTTATGAAGGAGCTCACACACACCCCTGTGTGTGTATATACGTATGAATATACTTATGAATATACGTATGTATATACGTATGAATATACATTTGCAATGCAAAGGTGTTGTACAGCTTAATGACAGCCTAGAGTTCAAGGCTTCAGGGAATAGGTTTATTATCACCCTCTTCACTTTGAAGTGCTGGTTGTAGGATTTCTCATCTACAGATATTGCTTTGCTCCAGTTCTTTCCTTATACCAGCAACCCTATTGATTTAACCATCTACTGCTATTCCTCAGTAAACAACAGTCCCAGATAAAATATTAATCACATACATTGATTTTTCTTTTCTATGAATCCACTTTAATTTTAAATGCATGTTCATGCCTCTTTGTCTCTGTATACCAATACATATTATATATTTCTATGTAATTCTGATGAGCATAGTTGGAAACCCATCTTTTTTTAAACCAAGCAGTTCACTTAAATTCATTGAGAGAAATATGCTGATGATAGAAAAAAGGATTTTTTCTGTAATATTATTATGTGCACCATACTTGTAAAGCTAAATGGAACATGATATAAAAGTTTAGGACAAGCAAGCTCTCTAAATTAGTCAATAATAGAGAGGAAGTCAGTTTATGTATTGTCTGTAATCTGACAGCTAGTTAAATATTAAATACATTTTTTAATGAAAAAAACTATCATAATAATAAAACCCCATCACTGCTTGCACAGCAACCTATACAATAATTTAAGAATTAAAAATCAGATCTTCCTAGTGCTAGGATTAGCTGGGAAAAAGCTATTTTTGGAATGTCATGGAAAAAAAAAAAGAAAATTGCAAGAGAACACTTGATAAACAGAGGATCTAAAATAAAAAAATCAGCTTTTAAAATATTTCTCAACAGAACCTCTAAACGCTTAGCCTGAATTTTTCTGACGGCATCGAACCCCTTCACATTTAAGGAAGGAATCTGATTCCATGTAAGACCATCTTTAGGTAGATGTCACTGCAGACCTTCTAATTAGAGCAGTGCTACAGTTCATCAAACCTTCTAGGTACAGTTATAGAGAATAATTCTGGAACAAATGGGTAGGTCTTTGTTCTGTATTTATTGCACTACCTATTGCACTGACCTTTATATATTATACTTATATAAAGGCCAGTGCGATGTTTATATATATATATATTTCTGGAGGGTATAAATCAGCTTGATGCATTGATACTGCTCTGTTGTGTATAACCTAAAGTCCTGATTAATCACATGCAGTATCCCACTACACTTGTATGCATCTGGATAGCCCCATTTATTGATTGAATTTAGAAAGTAGATCCTGTTATGAATTTTTAAATATATTCTGATTTTAACTCAACACTGAAATGAACTCAGAACTTTTAGTTTAAGTCCTTTGCATATTTTATACCATTTAGTGACTTTCTATATTGTACACTAGAGATTTGTGATATTAAGAAAGCAGTATAATTACTTATATTAGTTAATAATATTATAGTTAAATGCCAGGTAATTTATTGAAAGACATTGCTTAGTACTGTGGGGAAAATCTAAACTGAAATGGTAGAAAATGCTATTCCTACCTATTCTTCACCGACAGATCTGTTCTTTATTTTAAGGAGATGTATTATAATCCTGATTCTAAATGACTGGCATTTCCTTCATCAAAGGAGGTTCAGAGATTTTAATACAAAAGCAAACAGGTAGAAGTAAGTGAACAGATCCAGATGAAATAGAAACCAGTCTGAGTCAAACCTACCAGAAAACTGAAAATGATCCAGGAAGATTTTAGATTTTTCAAAACAGCCAAAACAGTTTTAAGAAACTGTATGCTCTTTTTAGGCTTAGGACTGAGTTAATAGCCCAAATGCCTGGAGTACAGAGTTACATCAATAGTAAATGAGCTGTAGAACTAACACACATATTATTTAACCTGAACCAGGCTGTAACGTCACACTACAACTTGCAGTTACCCAACTCATTCTTGGACCTTGATCCCTAAATATCCCATAAATCCTCTACAATCTCAAAATGCTCTTCCTCTGCATCACATAATGTGCCTCATACCCCCAGGCAAATCCCCTCAGTCTAAAGGGTGCTCTAGCATTGACTCATTGTGATGAGAGGTCTGAGGTTCTCCTGGGACTACCCTTCATCTTAGAATCATAGAATCATAGAATCATAGAATAATAAGGGTTGGAAAGGACCTTAAGATCATCTAGTTCCAACCCCCCTGCCATGGGCAGGGACACCTTGCCCTAAACCATGTGGTCCAAGGCTCTGTCCAACCTGGCCTTGAACACCGCCAGGGATGGAGCATCCACAACCTCCCTGGGCAACCCATTCCAGTGCTTCACCACCCTCACTGTAAAGAACTTCTTCCTTATATCTAACCTGAACTTCCCCTGTTTAAGTTTGAACCCATTACCCCTTGTCCTACCACTACCATCCCTAAGGAAGAGTCCCTCCCCAGCATCCTTGTAGACCCCCTTCAGATACTGGAAGGCTGCTATGAGGTCTCCACACAGCCTTCTCTTCTCCAGGCTGAAAAGCCCCAACTCTCTCAGCCTGTCTTCATACGGGAGGTGCTCCAGCCCGCTTATCATCCTCGTGGTCCTCCTCTGGACCCGCTCCAACAGCTCCATGTCCTTTTTATGTTGAGGACACCAGAACTGTACGCAGTACTCCAAGTGAGGTCTCACAAGAGCAGAGTAGAGGGGCAGGATCACCTCCTTTGACCTGCTGGTCACGCTTCTTTTGATGCAGCCCAGGATACGGTTGGCTTTCTGGGCTGCAAGCGCACACTGACGGCTCATGTTAAGCTTCTCGTCAACCAACACCTCCAAGTCCTTTCCTGCAGGGCTGCTCTGAATCTCTTCTCTGCCCAACCTGTAGCAGTGCCTGGGGTTGCCCCGACCCAGGTGTAGGACCTTACACTTGGCTTGGTTAAACTTCATAAGGTTGGCATCAGCCCACCTTACAAGCGTATCAAGGTCCCTTTGGATGCCCTCTTAGGGCATCTATTCCTCTTGGTCTTTACTTTGGGATTCCCCCTGCCATTGTGCCCTGGTCCTAGTATGAGCTTTTATCACGTAACCTAACACTGAACATTCTTTGCTTCAGTAGCTTTTCAAACATACTTTACCCAGTCTCACTGATATGAACTTTGTGCAATAAATCCATGGAGGTTTAAGTCGGGGTGAACTATTACAGCTTAATATGTTTGTTTACTAAATACTTTTATTGCAGATGATGGAGAGAAAGAAAACCTGCCAGGGAAATAAAACAATAGGTTAAATCCAAACCAAGTCTATCATAAAATGAACAGCATTTTATAGCCATTCACTTCTTTGGTCCAGCTGGTATGAATTGAGATAACTCCTCTGAAGCCAATTTGTAGCAGATAATGAGCAATTTCAGTCTTTCAAGCAAAGAAGAAAGAGAAACAAGATGCAGGAAATGAAGGAAAGATGAATTTCAGAATGTAATCTATCAGAGAATAGAAAGGCACATCCAGGAACTCGATTTAGATGACAGTGGCATCTGTCAGTGATACGTTTCTATACTGTTTCAAGGTGCCAGTTGTCCAACTAAGATGCTGTGGTGAGTGGCAACAGAACATCCAATGCTAGGTATCTTTCATGGCAAACCACACCTATCCCAAATGAATATGTCGTGGCACAATGAAAGGCTTCTCTGTGTGTGCAGATGTGTGCATATATGTTTGTGTTATTCCTGTCTAATAGCAGAGATTTTGTTAACCACTGTTCTAAAAGAGAAGGCAAAATTTGGTAACTAGTCTTTACTGTAGATCATCATTGGAGAATTGGAGAGCCTTTGCCAAACTGAAGACTCAGACTGAAAGGAAACTTGCCACGAAGCACTCAACTGGCATTAAATGGTATAGGTTTTCATGCTAATGTAAATACTCAAACTTAAACCACTCGAGGATATGACATTTTATCTCTAGAACTGGCAGTTACTTTCCAGACTGGTAGCACTTTAAAATACGTTCATGAAACAAATGAACCAGGAAGCTCTAAGGTTAATTTGAATCTTCAACATTCCTTTTGCTATACTGGTTAGAACCAAAGGCTACTGAAATATAAACCCACATCAAAATCTGTTATTTTTATCTTTAATTTTTTTTCCCTTAATAATTCTTTATTCTTTGAAGCATGTTTGCAAATAATTACACTAAATGCAAATAATTTCTAACTAAATAGAGAAATTCATGACCTGTGTTAATCAATGTTCTGAAATTGTCCCACCACTGTATTCTCATTGCATCTGATGGAAAATTATAACTGAAGGCAAACTGGAAAGTACTTCAAGCAGTTATTAGAAATCCAAAGAAAAATTGTTTTTGATTATTAAAGGGAATTGCAAGCCACCTATGCCCATGGATTCCCAGTGATGAAATGTTCTCTAAGCAGCCCTTATTATCCTTAAAATTAAGTTTTAAAAATAATCTGTGAATACTAAATTATGAGGTTTATTTGATTTATGTGGACTTTCTAATTGACTTAGACTTATGTGCTCATTGGTCATTAGAATGTTTCATAGTGCATTAGGCACAGCCTGGCACTTAGTAATTTTAGGACATATTACTAAGGTAATGGATACTATTTCTGTACCAGCTCTGTCCTTTCTCCCATCCATTATGATTGCATCTGTCATAATCTGCCTGATGTTGCATTTTCCATAGTATCGCCCACCATGGTACCTGTCAGCTTCATGACCACAGAGGTAAGATCTGTGTGTTGTAATACAACAAAACTACTACTACAACTAAAACCTACTAGTTCACTTCAGCTGATGTTATGTAACTACTATCACGTCATGGAAAACAAATCACTTTTTGCGTTAATTTCACTAGTGTGAAGAGTTAACTGCGAGTTTTATGATTTGCACAAAAATGGAATATCTGCGTTGTGATAGAAGTGGCTTCAACAGATCCCAAAGCACCAAACAAACCTTGTTTCCAATCACCTGATGAGTACTCAAGTTTTAGGAAGCTCACAAATATTGCAGACCATTAGAACAAGTTTTATTCATCTAAAATACCATAACAAAAAGTGAGTTCTTCACCATTTGATACTTTCCCACTGATACATCCTTATTCATCCCACCAGGAAACAGACAGAAAATACCCTAAAAAACCAAGCAAATATATTTCCTTTATCAGTCTTCTCCCTTAAAAAAATGCATTTTGAATTGGTAAAATACTTGGATGTTGCAAAAGTTATGAAAACAATCTGGAGCTTAAAGACTATAAACTGTATAAATAAAACTATAAAAAAAAATCAAAGTAAATTCTCAAACAAGACAGAATATTTATAAAGAATTTAGAAAAGACACATGTAATATGACAAATTGAAGTTTACACTTTGATTGGCATTAGTTAAATGCAAATCAATTAAAAAACCCCTAAAACTAGAAAAAGAGGATCAGATTGCAAATAATTAATTAAAAAGATGAAAGAGAACCCAGATCAAATCCCAAAGCAAGCTATTTCTAATTAATTCAATCAGACATGTTCATGATGAAGGAAGTGTTGATTTCATTACTGTAGGGCAGTGAAAGCTTAATTTCATAGCCAGTGAAGTTAGTGAAACCTTGTTATTAGCATAAGTAAAAAGAAGAATTTAGAGTTTATATTGATAAATTGTATAACCCTTTTTCCTTCCAGAAGGACTCAAAACCTAGTCTCTTTAACAGGGTATAGGAAAAAAAAGTCCTGGAAATAGGCTTGAAAACAATATAGTATGTTCAGTGGGAAATCTCACAACATGCGCAAAGGTTAACAGCAGGATATGTCACCTGATGCTGTCTAAAAGTCTGCAGTGCTATACTGGGCATGTCATTAAGGGATTTAAAATGTTACTCCATCTGTTTGTAACATATAATATCTGAAAGTTATGTATGTATGCATTTTATTTTGGGATTTTTCCAGCCAGGGTTTCTCTTTTTGTGCATTTATACAGCAGGAGCTAATGATAACTCCAACTCTCTCCTTTTTAATGAAAAACCCATGAAAAAGTCCCGAAACCAAAAACAAAACCCAAAAACCAAAACCTCACAAAGGTTAGAACACTCATCCAAGTCAGAGAACCAAGATTTCTACTAAACTGTAGCTGGGCAAAAGGTATAAGAAAGCCAGAGAAATACAAGTGTCCAGCTGGAAGATGGAGGAGTGATATTCCCAGCGGCATGGTCCCTCATTCCCTCCTTCTTGCACAGTTAGTTGCTTTGTCAGGTACCTCTGCTCACCTTCAAGTCATCTTAAAGTCTTGTGACCAAGGTACAATCTTGTGGGCAATTTGCTCATACTGAATTTCAATGTGAATCTCCTTCTCCCAGCATGAGTCTGCATCAAAGAAGCCCACAGAGACATGCAAGTGAATAAATAAGAGAAGCATCGCTATATCAACTAAGGCTGTTCTTTATTTATTTCTTCATTAAAAAAGAAAAAAGAAACTAAAGAGAAATGCACAACAATGGGGCAATTGTACTGTGAGGAGAAATATGATTAGAATTATAGAATCATAGAAAGGATTAGGTTGGAAGGGACCTTAAAGATCATATAGTGCCAACCCCCCTGCTATGGGCAGGGACACCTTCCACTAGACCTGGTTGATCAGAGCCCTGTCCAACCTGACCTTGAACACTTCCAGGGACGGAGCATTCACAACTTCCTTGGGCAGCCTGTTCTAGTGTTTCACCACCCTCACAGTAAAGTTCTTCTTTATATCTAATCTAAATCTCCCCTCTGTCAGTTTAAAGCCATTCCCCCTTGTCCTGTCCCTACAGGCCCTTGTCAAAAGCCCCTCTCCAGCTTTCTTGTTGGCCTTTTCAGGCACTCGGAGCTGCTCTAAGGTCTCCCCAGAGCCTTCTCTTCTCCAGGCTGAACAAGCCCAGCTCTCTTAACCTGTCTCCAGAGCAGAGGTGCTCCAGCCCTCTGATCATTTTTGTGGCCCTCCTCTGGGCTTGCTCCAACAGCTCTATGACCTTCTTATGTTGGGGGGCCCAGAGCTGAACACAGTGCCCAGAGTGGAGCAGAGGGGCAGAATCACCTCCTTCAACCTGCTGGTCACACTTTGGATGCAGCCCAGGATACAGCTGGCTTTCTGGGCTGGAAGTTCACACTGCTGGGTCATGTCGAGCTTGTTTTCCTTAACTGAAGTTAAAGCTGTCTATTCCTAAAAAATGTTTATTTCTTGTGGCGGTTTCTTCATTTGGTACTCCAACATAGTTTTTCTTGTTTCTTTTTCTGTTCCTTTGCTAAGCAAAAACTAGATTAATTTGAAAATAAGTTCTCCTTACACATGTCCACATGACAACATCCTTAGATGGACAAATAATTCTATGACGATATAGTTTCTTAAATTCTCCCTTCAGTATAAAAATAGACTCCATTAAAAAGAGGCTGGAGTTTACTAAATCTATAGAAAAAATGACTAAGAGATAAGGTGAACATATTCCTATATGAAAAGAGTTTTTATATTGGCAAGCCATAATTAGTTTTTGTCTGTATCGTGTGAGAATAGAAACACCCACCCAAGTGAAAACAGTTGTGTACTTTAAGATGAATGATACTTGCCTAAACAAACAACATTTTCTAATATCAGGAACAGGCAAAGTCACTGGAATAAAATTTCCATATCAAGAGTTACTAAGAATAAATCAGAGATGTCCGCAAAAGATGCATGTGTCTTCCTTCAACACTCCAGACTGATGAGACAATGTTTTTAGATTCAAGAGCCTTTGTTTCTGTATTTCGGTCATATAGTGACCACTGATATTGTTTCTCATACTTCTCTGATGCTCAAATACCATTTCACTAATTGTAATGCTCTATTCTTCATTGCTTTTCCTGATCGTATCATTTTTGTTGAATATGTTATTATATGTTATGAATATGTTGTTAAGGAGTTATAAAAATTGAATAATTTTATTATCATGAGTTGTGCATAATTGAATAAAAGCCTGAGATTCATAATGGCTACTTTCTGCTTGCTTTTTAATGATAATTCTTTTTTTAGATTTATTTACAAATACTCTGCAGAGTGTTTTTCTCCCTTTCCCCTCTCCTCCCCTTAAAGGGACTTCATCTCACTTCCATGGAAATCAGATTAAATAAAACTTTGAATTTCAGTGGCTTGCACTTAAATATCTGCATAATATATATATTATATATATTATATATATATTTTATTTGCGTCATAGAATAAAAAAATTGTAAATGATCAATTGTTTTGTTCTGTAAGAAACATCTTCCACCAGGTGGCCTCTAAGCACAACTGCTAGGATTAGTGAACACAAGTATTTGTCATTTAGGTGAAAAAGAAATCTGTTACTACTCAGATTTTTTTAATAAGAAGGGTAAACTGAGTCACTGGAAAATTAAATTCCATATTTTTGAGCCCAGCTATTCCATTTTGGCTTGAGTAATACCATATAACAGTCCTTATAGTATGCATCCAAAAGAAGTCACCAGGAAATGGAGCTGTGCACGACTGAAAAACAAGCCTACCACAATATTGTGTTTTAACCCCAGTCGGCAACCCCAGTGACCATGCAGCCACTCACTCCCTTTCTGCCCCCCAGTGGGAAGGGGAGGAGAACTGGAAAAAGGTAAAACCCACACGTTGAGATAACAACAGATTAATAATTAAAATAAAGTTAATAACAACAACAGCAACAACAACAATAATAACAATAATAAAAAGGAAAGAGGCAGAGAGGAGTAAAACACAAGAAAAAGAAGTAATACACAATATAATTGCTCACCAACCACTGACTGATGCCCAGCCAGTCCCTGAGCAGCCATTAGTGCCTCCTGGCCAACTCCATTTGGTCAACAGAACTCAGCAAGATGTTTTCTTTGCTTAGAGCCACCTCCTTAAAATTTTATTTGCATTTCAGGTTCAAACTCAGAATTTAGATACAAATGTTTGCTGAACCTGAATAGCTTTCTAATTGGCACCAAGGGTGGGATTTATTCTCTGTAGATTTAAATAGGCAAAAAGTTAAGATCCCAGGAAAAGATGAATATTTGTCCCTCTCTGCTGAGAATGGAGAGAACAGTTCTGCCAAATTGTGACAAAACCTATCTCAAAATAAGAGCTTGAAACCGATGGCATAAATCCTACCCATTGAGGGGGAATCAACTGTAAGAATTGACAGTGTAGAGATGTGTATCTAAGCTTACTATCTAAATTCATAATAGACTCAGGGAAGAAAATTGGCACTTTAAATGTTTGTTCAATTTCATTATATAATGAAAAAGTAGTGCAGGGTAGTTGGCTCGCTCCCTAAAAATGCCCAGTTTTCTCCACTGTCTGGTGGAGTTAGGTTCAGACATGGTAGCCAGATAGCTAGTTAGATTTCTACATTACAGATGTCTCTGTTGGTCAGATAAGCCCTATCCTTATTTCTTTGTAGTTCTGGAACAAATAAATAATTAACTGCTTGCAATTTTTGTATCTGATTCAAACACTACATCAGATTATTTTTATTGTTGTTTTACATCTATATTGCAAAAGTTTCACTGAAGTCTAGTCATTACTTTGTTGTAGCGCCATTTCATAGTTCCCTAATAGCCACGTATGTAGAAGCTCCTACTGGTGAAATTGTGGATTCACATGGAAGATTGAAAACTCTTTTCCCTGACTTTGAGAAGAATCTGAACTGATAAGCAGTTATGTTGCTACTTTTTTCAAACTGGAGAGAAAGTGGAGACTTTTGTAAATAGGATTTAGAAAATGTTAGCCATAACATATCTGTCCTGTAATTGAACCACAGGATGTTTAAAAACTCTTGTAAATACAGGAACAATTTGAACAGCGTATTTATGTTCAATAGCAAAAAGCAGCACTAGTTCATAACTGACATTTTGGGAAATAAAATTTATAGGGACAAAAATAGGCTTCACATATTTTATATCAGAAAAAGGTACCAGATTTCATATTACACTAAGTTAAAGTGATTCGTCCTTAATATTGAACAAGTACTCAGTAATTTTTAGTGTTTACAAAGAGTCTTGAATTTTGGTCTAATGCACTAAACTGTAAAATTTGTTTACACTTAAACAAAAGCATAATGTATGAAATTTACATAAGCTTTTGTTTTCCAAAATGCTTAGAATCTAGTAATTTAAGACCCATTTCTAAAATATCTTAGAGTTCATGTGAGGAACTGGAATTTTCGGAGACTCTGTATGTTGTAAATCAGAACCTGGCAAAAGAAGGAACTACTGAGAGCAGTGATAAATCTCTGCACATAAGTGAACTGGCTAAGATGGAGCTAAGTATTCTCAAACATAGGTAAGCAATTCATGCACCTAGTAAGTGAGGGTGGTCACTAGCTGAAAAGCATATTTTAGGTTGGAAAAGTAAAAAACCAACAAAGAACAATCCCCCTATTCTACGTCTCTGTGAATGTCCTTCTATGGTATCTAGGTTGTTAATATCCACAAATCTCCATGCCAGTTTAATTAGCATAACTGGAGTCATTCTAACATTGATGTTGGGCTAATTTACATGACTGGAATTGTCAGATCTGCTTATAATGTGTTTAGCAAGGACAGAGAGAGATGAACAAGTGAAAAGTAAGGGTGAAGAGGAAAAGAATGGTGGCACTCAGTAGTAGCAATGTCAGTACCAGTTTTAGGGTTGATAGGTCCAGCATGCTCTTTGTTAAGGAACAGAGGGCTAAATAACAAAGAATGGAAATGTAGTCTACACAAGATTCCTAAATTAAAGCCAAGAACAGAGGATTAAATTTTTAATATCTGTGTGTAACAGAAAGAAAAACTGTGTTACTAAGGAGGATTTCAATTTTGGAGACATATTAAAGGTCTCACACAGGCAGTAGTTAGTCATTAGAGCTCTTGAATCCATGCTCATATAGGAGGGTTCTTTTTTCCCTCACACTAGAGGCGTCACGCTTAACACAAGCTCTATTTTGGACCTCATTATATGGATAAAGATGAATTAATTGCTGGATTAGTATCTGGTTGTTGCTTAGAGACTGGTGATTATAACTTGCTTATATTTAATATAAGCAGATAAAAGATAGTCCCAACTACTTTTATTTCATTTCATTGATTGTAAGATGGTGCTGACCACTACTTCCTAGGAAACCACCAGCTTCCGAGCTGGTGATTAGCTTGTCTGTATGAATTATATATGGTGTTTCAGACAAGCTCAGTTTCCAAGCTAAGGAAGAATTAAGGAGAAATAAGGAGAATTAAATGGGAAAGAGAAAAGAAAACATAAAAAAGGAAGCAGTAGTATATCTTTGAAAAATGGACAGAATTTCTGAGATTATTTTGCTACTTACTTCAGAAGTAATGATTCCATATTTGTAAAGAAGATAGATTTTGTCTAGCATTTAGTCTGTCCTAGTGGAAAAATGAAGGCAATAACTGGAAAATAAAAATCAATATCTATCAAAAGGAAAAAAAGGGACACAGATAATAATCAATATAAATTAGAAGTTATTAAAAGTAAGGTAAGAAAAGCCAAACACATAAAAGAAAGTTAAAGTCTCAAATGGAAGACTATGCATATCAGAAACAAATCCTGAGAATAAGTCTAGTAGTTGCAGGTGATATTATAAATAATTGTTAAGAAAATCAAGAAGTTTTCTTCTGCGTTTGGGAAAAAAGCCCAAACTGTTATTACACCACATAGGTAGTTTTGAATTACTGGTAATTGAAGAGGTCACTATCTGTCTTTGTTAAAACACAAGGCCTCCAAAATGGTGCACAAGCAATTTAGGGAGTTTATTGAGCAGATCTCTGAACATAGAGTTAGATAGTTATTAAGGGATATAAAAATAGAACATTACAAATGCTTGGAGAATATAAACATTTGGCCAGTATTCAAACCAACCAACGTGTATGTGGGCTGACTTGGTGACTGTAAGCCTGTTAGACAACTATCACTCAAGTTTTATGTTATGGACAGCTAAAAGACAGCAGTGTTCAAGGCCAGGTTGGATGGAGTCTTGGGCAACATGGTCTAGTGTGAGGTGCCCCTGCCCATGGCAGGGGGGTTGGAACTAGGCGATCTTAAGATCCTTTCCAACCAAACCAATCTATAATTCTATGTATGTGTAGACATGTGTGTATCTACAGCCTCACTAATGTACCTTCCTCCTGCTTAGGCAGTGAGAAGAACAAGATGAGGCCGTGTGTGCTCTTCTCAATAGGGTCTCTCCAGGGCTGCAGGGATCCCTGCTCTGGTTCTGCAGCACCCTCTCCCATCTTGCTCTTCTCAACTTTGTGTTTGAAGGATTCTTTCTCACACATTTTCTCCTTGTATTTTATTCTTCTTCAAGCTTGTTTTCACAGAGGCTCCATCAGAATTGGAAGGTAAATAAAATCCCTCTTTTACCTGTAAGGGAGTTGTACCTGATAAATGCACCTAGCGTTGCAAAGAAAGATTCTCCTGGTGACAGGAGTCGCAGGGATGTTGAAGTAAAAGGCTTAGCTATTATTAGACAAAAGAATACAAAAACTATATCTTAACCTCTGAAATTTAGTTAGTTTGTTTGTTTGTTTCATTCTGTGAAAGACTTTGGACTGGTTAAGCTTAGAACAGTGTGTGTAAGTCTGGAGGTCAGGGTTTTGAAAAAATGCAGTCTGTAAGTCAGAAGTGTGAAAAATTACAAAATACCTTGCTTTGAGTTAGAAAAAAAGAGAAAGAAGCTTGAAAGTTAACTTGCTTATAGTGTAGAGGTATCTTCACGTATAGAAAATCACAAATAGAAAAGACCACCTCACTGTAGTAGAGAAAGCCATAACAAGAACCCAAAACTAGAAGCTGAAACCAGAAAAACAAAGGAGGGAGATGTAAGATAACTTTTTAACATCAATGCCGGTTAACTACTGGGGCAAGCTAAAACAGCCAACGAGATCATTTCTGTGGCTTTCTGTCTTGAAATGAAAAATGGGATGACTTCATGAAAAATTTCCTTCAACCAAGCTCGAATTATTGGCCCATAGGTTGAAATATATGCAATTCTTTTTGGTTTAAAGACCAAATCACCTTTCAGTTTAAAAAAACATAAATGTTTTTAAAAAATTTCTTTCTTCACAAGTGATTTATTCTTATGCAAACAATGAAATTAAATTGAAAACTATAGGTGCAACTGAGACCTGAATCAGCCCTCTTAGGAAAGCATTAACCACAAATCGCCTCAGTTCACCTGATTTACTCTTAGAGTTTCAAAAGATGTTTTTAGTTGACACTATCTGTTCTTTTCTGTTCTTCTTGAACTTCTCTACTTCTGATTGCTTCTAAGACCCACAGGCCTTGTCAGATCACCTTATACCCTGGAGCTCTGTTATATTATGTTAAGGGTATTATTGATGTTTATTATCAGCACCCTCAGAAATAAATATGTCACCATCAGCTGTAAGAAAGTGGCTGTTCTGGGGCTGGCCTGTGACATCAATCTGCCATACGGTCCCAGTCTGTGTACATGCACATCAGGGCTCTCAGGTTCTAGCGTAACAAATCTCTCTGTCACTGGACTTAGGAGTCTGTCTTCCCACAGCAGTTAATCATTTAATGTAGAAAAACATGTTAACAGCTGGTGCCATAATACTGTTAAGTGATATAAGAAATGTGGAAAAAATCCACTTGTCCTCACCCCTTTATTCCCAGGCCACCTTCACTCCACTCCTGACTCCTCTCCCTGGATTAGACCTTATAAAAATGTTAACATTTAAGTCAACACAACCCTGTCCAGTGAGGACATTGCTTGTGCTGGGGTCCAAACTATCTTCTAAAGCTCCCAACTTCATGCCATTTCTTGCTGCTCCCAGATGCTGGTTTGGATCACAAAACATCATCCACCAGTTAGGGTCAGCTCTGTTCAAACTAGTCCTGACAGATACCTCAAAACCATCTACAGCGATGGAAACCATGAGGAAAATCATCAGAAAACTGTTAGGTCACTGTGTTCTGAGTGGCCTCTTTCCAGAATGATCTGCCTGGTGTTAATTCTTTACCTGCTGATGCTTTCAAAGCACAAATGGATAACTGGCTGGAAGTTCCATTAGTTCCATTAGTCTAGTATTACCTGTTAGACTCTGTTCATGCATAAGTGAAATTTAGTGTCCTACGTGGAGATTAGCTTAAAAAATCACTTGCTATTTTCTGATTTTCCAATATTTGAATATGCAAGTAATGAAATTAAAGCCTCTTTGGTTTATTTTTTTTAATTTAGAAAAGCAGGGAGGAGAAGTAAAATATTCACCAGGAAATTATAAAGGCACTAAAAGTCTGGGAAAAAAAGTAAGTCCTGTTATGAGAGGCCAGGCCAGGCTGCTTGCCTGTATCTGTGGCTTTGTCTCATGCTCCCTTCTTCTTGTCTGTGTCTCCATGCTTCTGTGTCTTGTTTTGATAGATGAAAGTTCAAGCAGTGAAACATGCTGTCAGACTAAAACCATTTATCACTGAAAGCTAGCACTGGCCTGCGTATAGATATCGGGTCTGAGTCATGTCTTTTCTTTTGACAGGGATGTCAGTGCTATTTGTCACAGACTTGTTTATTAACTGGATCAGACTGCCATTTTGCTGGGCTGGGTCAGTGCACAGGAGAAGCAGCTCACCTTCAGTAACACTGTCAAATTACCCTCAGCATAAAAACGCCAAACTTGGTGCTTTCCTATTTTTTAACTTCATCGAATCATAGAATTGTAGAATCATAGAATCACGGACTGGTTTGGCTTGGAAGAGTCCTTAAAGCTCATCCAGATCCAACCCCCTGCCATGGGCAGGGACACCTTCCGCTAGACCAGGTAGATCCAAGCCAACCTGGCCTTGAACACTGCAGGGATGGGGCAGTCACAGCTTCTCTGGACAACCTGTGCCAGTGCCTTACCACCCTCACAGGGAAGAATTTCTCCTTATATCTAATCTAAATCTCCCCTCTGTCAGTTTAAAGCCATTCCCCCTTTTCCTGTCCCTACAGGCCCTTGTCAAAAGCCCCTCTCCAGCTTTCTTGTTGGCCTCTTCAGGCACTGGAAAATGCTTTAAGGTCTCTCCAGAGCCTTCTCTTCTCCAGGCTGAACAAGCCCAGCTCTCTCAGCCTGTCTTTATTGGAAAGGTGCTCCAGCCCTTTGATCATTTTTGTGGCCCTCCTCTGGACTCGCTCCAACAGGTCCATGCTCTCCTTCAACTTCAATGAGACAGTGTCAGGAAGAGTAGTTTGGCAAGTCCTTCAGGTCCATGCAGAATGCAAAGCAGATCACCTGTTAAAAATACATAAAATAAACATATGAGTGCATTTAAAATGTTTTTAATCTTTATTTCAAAGAAGAGATATCAGAAATGACAATTTTGATCTTCCATGTATTTTTATGTTTTGGCACATCTGGTGATCAATGCATACTTTGGCTACTAAACAGTGGCTCTTTGGGCTGAAAATTAATCCTTTCTTTAATCTTCATGTTAGCAGAGGACTGAGTTGCAAATGCAGCTATAAATTATTGGATCTGGTCCCATTACTGGGTTTTCAAACATTAATGTGGGGATTTTTTTTAATCTAAAGATTTAAGGCTTTAAGGAAGGGTTTATGTAGTTCTCTTGTTCTCCAGAATCTTTTGTTGCATTTCAAATATGAATTACACACACAAGGGCAGAAGACATCAGAAACACTGCAAAGTAGTTCTACAAAGGGTGCATTAGAACTGGAAAGGCAGATTACTATGCTAGTACACGAAGAGAGGGGTGAAGAGTAGATGAATATTTCAATCCATCAGATTGTTCTTGATATGTGCTATTATCACTAAAGATTAATTTAATTTGTGAGTATGTTGTAGCAGCTACTCATACATTCCAAAGTTGCCCAAGTAGCTGGCAATTTGGATAGCAATATAGCATGAAGATGAGAAATGATGAGTTTTGGATAGTATGAGTGAAACAGATAAAGCCAAAACGGCACTTCCACCCTTCTTACACAAGTGCATGTCAATTTTGGTACCAAATTTGAACTAGAAATATTTTAAAGTTCTAAAGACTCAGTATCTTTCTTCCAATATCCTTTGTTTTCAGACTTCCATGGACTTTTAGGTCCTCTCTGCACTTTTCTTGCTCCTGAATTACTAACGTGCAAAAGTGGGAGAGGCAGGAGATGTACTGTTTGAGCTATCTGAAAGATGAGGTATATAGATCAGATACTCCTTTCCTTCTAGCCCAGGAGCCTCTTTCTGTGCATTGATTGAAAAGCTATAACACAAAATCAAAGTATTGCTATTTCAGTTCTCTCTGTTATACTCCTAATATTCCCAGCAAGACTGAAGGAATAGTTCGATCTGTGGGAAATACAGCCAATGTGAGCATCCTGTAAATGACAGGTCTAAGAGTACCTTCATTCACACTCAGTGAAGTCAGTTTGACTGCACGAGTGCAACTCGAGGTAGAATTTTCCATAGCTCTTAGGAGATTTGTTTCAGCTTAACAACTGAGCCTTTTGAGATCTCACTACTCATTCTTGCCAGACATGCTGTAAAGAGATCCAGGTGTTTACTTAATTTTCTTACAGTCAGATGAATTTCTTTCAGGTGTATTTTGCTAAAAGAACACTGTTTCTATCCTTACCATTTATTTAAATGTTTGTTCTTATTCTCTTCCCTAACACATTGCCCACCTCCCCCATCTGCTACCAGTTCAGCACAAAAAATGTAAGATTTATGAGCTTGCAAATTAATATGAACAAGTAACAACATATCCTTTTTCTTATCCCGTATATTAACTGACTTCAGTTTAAGCACTTGTTTTCACGTGATTCAGAATGCAGCCTAGTCACTTCCTGAAAACATAAACCAAACAAATCTGCCGGTGAGATTCATTACAGACAGGAAAAAATGATTAAAAAACCAGAATAGTTTTCCACTTATTCATATGATAGTTGTTGATGGAGAAATTAAAGCAGGAATTAGGATGCAGGCATGTGGACAGCAAAGTTAGGAAAACACCTCGATCACTGAAGAGGTAGAAGTTGCTTCAAGAACTTGTTTAATACAGTCTCTTCCTCTCATCTGGGCCAACCACACTTAAACACCTCTGACTTGCTAATGTAAACTGATCTTGAAGACTATTGAAGGTGAAGCTTCTCATAAATATTTATAAAATATAAGTATATTTTATAAAATATAAAATATAAATTAAATAAAATATAATAAAAATATTTATAAACTGCAGTCCCAAATGTCTTTCTTCAAATTTAGCTGGTTTTTAATTTTTTCCCCACAAAGGAGAAAAACCAATCAACATTTGTATTTTGCTTCTCTTTTTTCTTATTTGAGGATCATCTCCCTCTCTTATTTTTTCTTTTCAAAGATAAAGGAAAAATTACCCCCTTAAGCCATTTCTGCTTTTCTCAGAATTAGTCCCCAACACCAAAATACAGCTAAATGACAGTCTGCTGTGTCTATACAGCATTCCCATTTCTATGTACCAGTTTGAAATGGTATCTCATTGCTGAATGGTAGTTATATGTTAAATCACTATTACCCTCCTGAAAAATTTCCTGAAATCTTGGCAATGCAGTGCTAAGAGAAACTGCTGCCAAGTGCAGGTAATCTGACAGATCCTTAATTGTTGCATTAGTCATCAGGTGATACCTGTGGGAAAACGTTGACTCCAGCAGTGAGCAGCTTGGGCAGACAAGGAGTGTATCTGTGTGATGCAGCAGTCAGTTTGTTATTTCTGTGTGGGCAGAAGCTTTCCCCTTCTGTCTGATTTAATTCAGGTGACCTGTAATGTAACGAACCTTCTTAACTGTGAGATGGAGTTGCTGTAACTCTCATCAGTTACCTGTTAATGCCCAGTGCTTCAGGCAAGACACTAGACTGACAGACTTATGATCTGATCCCTTGTTATCCAGAACTGCAATGCTTCTGCTCACTGAATGTACAGTTGTGGCTAATTAGTAGGATGTTCTATAAAGCACCTCAGTCTACTTTCCACCTTATTATCAGGGTAACTGTTAGATGATATCCCTATAGTACATTCCTGTATAATAATTAGACAACGACTTTTACTGGCACTTTTCTAATCTGACGAGAATATTTCTAAATGGTCAAGTTTGTGAAGTATTGCATCTCTGTCAACAGAGATTTATAAGCTAGGACGCCATTCACAGCAAACACACTTAGGCTGCTTAGAAGTCCAACCAAGTAAAATCATAAACACAGTGCAGAACCATATGGGCTTTCCCAGGTTTCTACTAAGTCAAAGATCTCTGTATTATGAATGCTTTCACTTCATATGAATGTCTTCACATGCAGAAGTAAATTATTTTTAATAGCATTATCCTGTGGCTCAGTGACTAAGTTTACTCAGGTCCTCTCTGAGCATCTCCAGTCCTCAGAAGATGCTCCAAATTTGCAACATCTGCTGCCTCAGCTGGTCTTCCAGTTCTTGTGTAGTATTTCTATACTGCCCAGAGCTCTTTGCTGTCATCTTCAGCCAATCATGGTACATCCCATGCAATCTTCTGTCCACATTGCTGATAAAATGAATAAATTCTGGAAGGAGGAGTGAAAAAAAGTCATAGAGGTCACAAAAGACAGACAACACATTAACCGCAGTTGCGCAACACTGGCACTGTGATGCAACAAAGTTAAGAAGGTATAAAACCTGACTACTCGTTTTATAAGCAAACCCTGGTAATGAAACCAATAGAGCATAGAGAGTTAGTTATGATGATCTGTGGCCATATGTATAAAGGTACTGGGGATGCCAGTCAGCTGTACAGAGCCGCAGAAAGCATTTCTGAATGTAGGACCTGATGCTCTTTAACAACAAGCTTCTGCTTGCCAGAGCCAAACTAGCTAAAAAATCCCTGATAAAAGGAAAATCCTCTATATACACTCAGGTTCACTGCAGCAGAAGGCAGTCACTCCCATACAGATTTGAAAAGTAAGAAATCCCAACAAGAAAGAAACCTGAGCTGTTCTAAGAGTACTGATACTGCTGCACTTCTTACACCCCTTTGTCACAGGCACAAACAAGTACTCCGGGGTGAAGTCTGTCCTCATTGAGGACAGAGAGAAGGGCTGCCACATGAATTAATGCAACATTTTATCCAGTGTGAATGTCAGCCTAAACTTTGCTAATATTTGTTTCAACACTAATGGGAATGGGGAAAATTTTTTGCAAGAAAACGCAAGATTATGATTATGTCGCTACATTAGGTCAAGGGAATGAATTTGGAAATGCCAAGATCTGTTATTATACCTGTTATAAATGCCTTGGTAGCAGTTGAGTTCACCTGGGATGAATGTCAGTCATAAAAACAAAGCTATTAGGGACATCTTTGTCGTACTGCCAAAGTAAAGTTTTTCAGACTCAAAACCATGTTTATAATCAAAAATAATTTCTTTGTTAATATTCAGTGTTTTGATAGAGGCACCTGCTTGGAAAATTATTCTAACTGTGAATTTAAGGAATTAATTTGTAGTTTCCATTTTATGTCTTAACAATGAAAAGAGATGAATTTCCATAGAATTCGGAGCTTAAACTTTGTGAGGAGATTAAGTTTCAATGTAGAAATCATCTCATATTTATTTGGGTTTAACAGGGCACAGAGTAGTAGCATGCTGTTGTATAAGCCATGTTGTCCTGTTCTTGCATTTAGGGGGCAGTCAGGAGTAGGAGTTGTTCCCTATTTCCCCATGTCCTCTACTTTTTCCTTAACCAGCCACTATCAGCTTCTTCTAGAGACAGAGGACCTTGTTCATGTTTCTGGTATGGCTCAGCATGAGAGATTTTATGTCTGAAATAATTAGGCTTCAGGTACAAGTGTCTGAGTCGTGTATAAAATATTACACTTAAATTCTTCTTCTGGATTGAAAGAAACCCATCTCACATACAGATCCAAGAATTTATAGTTACTGCAATTAAAATTGAGGCAATATAATCAAGCACAACTGTTACTACAATACAGTTATGATGATACTAACACTTTTAGCTAATAACACAATTCAGACTGATAAACGGACTTTCTAGAATCTATACATTCTTCTGTGGTGTTATGCTCACCCATCCAGTGTTCACGTATCTCTGAAGGTCATCAGCTTCAGTCCTTTAGAAGGATATTCTCTTTCATTCTTGCAGTGACCCAGTACTTCATGGGTTTCCAATGCCACAGGCTACTTGTTTTGCTATTACTATCCTTGAAACGTCTTTCACCTGACTCACGTTTATTTATTTGTTTGCTTATACCTTTAGCTACCAGTATCTGGCTACCATGATTTGTGCATAAAGTCCTAATACTTCTTGTGTCATCTTGTACCTGCCCTCACCTAAACCCTGCATCTTTAGGGTCATAAGATAGTCCATCCTGTGCAGAGTACTTACTACTTATCCATGAACAATAGGCAGGACACCATACAATTCCAAAAACTAAACTAAAGCTTAGCAAATTTAGATGACACTTACTTACCTGATAGCTACACGACTGGTGCCACAATTGAAAGGAGCTAAAATCAGCACAGGCTAAGACAAGTTCAGACAAGTAATGCAATCTTGCAAGATCGTGTCAATACAAAGCCTATGCAAGTAATGATAAAACATAGTAGTCTTAAAAAAAAAATTCTTTTTACCCCTAATTGCACTTGCTTTGCCTAGATGTTAAAGAGAATAAAAAGGTGACAAAAGTAGTAAAAATTCAGTAAACTTAGACAGGAAGAGAATGAATTGCTTTTCTCTATTTCTATTTTCTCCCCAGTAAGTCTAAAGTGACTTTGTTTGGATCAATACAGATATCTTGCTCGTACAGTTGAGCTGCTTGTGGTGTTCAAAAATGCATGCCTTTAGAATTGTTTTCATTGTTTTCCAATGAAGCATGTTTAAATGGCAGCAGAGATTCACATATTATTTGCATGACATAAATCAGAAGCAGTTCTACTTTGTCAAAGAAAAATTGCTGCAAGCGAGTGCTGAAGAGTATGGCCACATCCTTTAAAATTAATATGTTCATTGTATGCTTTATTTGTATTCCCTGCTTTCTTTTCACTAAACATTTCTTTGTTCTTTAGGATATGAGCCATATCTCTCAGAGGTAATGCTTTATTCTCTAAAACAGTAAACATATTGACCACTGCTAAGAATCTTGTAAGACAATTTGCACTACATTAGCAGGCCATGAATTTCCCTTTCCAAGAATCCATACTACAAAATGGAAGTTTAAGCAAAAACATGGCATTATATTGATTTCTTAGGAGGTAATAAACACAAATGTGTGTTTACACACAAAGATACACGTGCACGTGCAAACGCATATACAGATTTCCATAAACAGCATGTATTGTGCAAAACAGATCAATGGTTTCTTGGCTGAGCTATCTTTCTCTTAGATTTGGTACCAATTCTATCTGTATGAAATATTGATTCTTAATCAATTAAAAAACAATATGGGCATCAGATTACTGTGCCAGGCCACAATGATCTTTCTTCTTCGCACACTGTATGCCAGGGCTTTCTCTTTACATTCACCAGTGTATATATATGTACGTGCACATACACCAGTATAGAGTGGCAGAGTATTTTAGCCAGTGGCATCCACTTAGACGTATGTGTGCTGTGACATCCATGTCTTCTGTGGCTTCTGGGACCCAGTGGGAAGATTCTGTGTCTATTATTAGATTTAATTGTAACTGTTCTCCATGAGAAGTCATTTTCCTTGTTAAAGGGACAAAAATTCTGTGTTTGACAACATCTTCTTTTTTTCTTTTTTCTTTTTGTCCCCAACCATCTGGTTTGGTATTATGGAAATTGTCAAGACTGTGACAAGGGAGTACAGCTATTGAAATCTGTAGGTATTCTACCTTGTATGACTTTGATTCATTAAGTTTTATACTTTGATAACGACATGTGACAAATGTGATGCTATAAGCAAAAGCTTTTTATTTTTTCTTCTCAGTTGACTGTCAGTTTTGATACTTCCACCTTTTCCTGCCACTCATGCCATTTTCATTCCTTCATCCTCAGCCTGTGCTGAGGATGCTACATTGCCACTTGCTAACCGGTGTCTCTAGCTGTCTTACAAGAATTTTCATGGGATTCATTTTGTTCTTGCAGCAAGTTTGGTACATAGTCATGCAGAAAAAGCTGATACTGACACTCATCAGTAACAGAAATTAAGTAAAAGAAATTAAGACAGATGATTTGAAAGGGTTAGTTCTTATTCTTATGCAACATTAACAGCAATTTGAATGTATACAAAGACAAAGGTCTTCTTAGGAACTTTAGTGTCCCTTGTCAGCCTTGAGCTGTGTGATCAACACCAAGAAACAGTAGATTCGAAGAGGAAAACTCAGATTTTATTTTCACAAATAGAAAAAAAGAGTTAGTTTTGAAGAGACTGCCCACTGTGGTCTATTTTAAAGTGCACTGTGTTCAAGTCTATGTTTTAGAAAATTTGACGAATTTTAATGTATTTGAATATTAAAATTTAATACTTCCTCTTCCCTTCCTTTTTTTTGGGGAAAAAAAAAAAATCAGGAAGACAAAGCATCTGTAATGTGTGAAGCTGGAGGATTTTAGCAAATGATTCACTCTGCAGGGCAGATCACTTACAATTTCTCCATGATTATGACCTTCTGTGTGTCTGAGATGTGCCTCCCATCATCACTCACAAAGGCTAAATACATATCTCAGTCCAAACTAAGTCTAAGTAAAGTTATCAAAGCAAGCCCTAAGGATACCCAAATATGATAAATACATTTAAATAGGTGCATCTGCATTATAAAACTGGTAGCCTTGTAAAGGAGGCACAGAAATTAGAGCTTTATTAGGCACTGAACAATTCCCATGTCATTTAGATCTCTTCCTTGCCCTTTGCAAGCAACTCACTTCTCTTCACCTGAAATCAGAAAACCCAAACAGTCCCACCTAGAAGCGAATACCAAGGCGAAGACAAGGTATTGTCTTCCACACGAAGACAAGGACATGTTTCAATACAATCCAAATTGTAGGATTTTCTCCAGTCTAGTTTCACCCTAAACTACAAGATGGGAGCAGCTGAAATGGCCTTGTGGATGATCAGCAAATTGAGACTTAAAACCATGTATAGATGCCTTGAACGTCAGTAGCTGGGCTTGAGAAGCAAGAGAAAAATATTCCTGCAAGCCTACACAAAATCAGTGCCAGCTGCTCCTATGTCATTTGCAGTACAGCAGAAACAGGCAACTACAGTTCCAATTTTAAATCAAATTAAGTAACTCCTTTTTACAATCACAGTAAAATTCTCTCCAAGTATTTCAGGTATCCGAGTAACACTCACAATTATACCAACAGAAAGCTATAATGAGAATGAGTTTGGCTTGTATCTTTTGCAATCATCTTCAGAATGGATTCCATTTAATGCCATTTTCTATTCTCATTACAATCTTTGTCAGGCAAAGGCATCAGAATTTTAATGGCCAGTAAAGTCTGTTTAAAAACTATAAACTCTTAATGGACTCACAAACAGAGACTTTAACCTATTAAATATTCTGGACTCATCTCACTTCCCTGTCCTTACAGAGTTCAGGAGATACGAACAGTAGAGAATAGAGACGGCAAAAGCAGAATGCCAGCCATTTTAAAAGGAAAACTAGGGTAGCTGAAATGAAGAACATGTAGTGAGGACCTGGAAGTCACTGACCTTGAGATCCATGCAACCTTGAATAAGCTTAAATTGATATTTAAAAAAACCCAGTGAAATCCCCAAACCCACAAAAAGCAGTTTGCAAAGTGATCTGGCATTCCAAGGTGCTAATTTTTTTGTCACCTCTTTGATCTGTGTGTGGTTTGCTTATTCAAAGAAGGCAATGGCCATCTCCTGGCTTGTGCTGAACTTATGTCCATTGGAAACCAAAGTATCAACAAAAGAAAGCCAAGGACCTGAGAACTTGGATCTTGTACAAACACAGCTGCTGATACAAGGTGAACCAGAACATACTGTGCCTTTAGACTGCTGTCTTTTTATCTCCAAAATGACTTCTCAGTGAATAATGGCATGTTTATTTAAAATGGAAATATCCACAAGAAATAAAGAAATCTCAAAATGTCAATTTGCAACTAATTTGGGAATTTATCACTGGGAAGGTAAATATTTGTGTAACGATGCATAGACTTCAGAGACTATGAGTTAGGGCAGCTCAATCTAGTATGCCTATAAAGCTCAATGCAGTACCATGTGGAGATTAGATTGTGACAGCATATTAATTGCAGTTGTGCAGTTCTATATCCAAGCTAACGCACTTTCTTATTGAATAAATTCTCTAGAGATAGGACTCATTTGAGCAAATGTGTGTGTCTTCACTTGACATAGTCATGGAGATAGATAGGCACTTCTCAGTGAAAAAATTTGAAGATGTGTATCTAAACCTGCTTAGATAAATTGCTCACTAATAGCACTTATTTCTTTCTGTTGACAGTTGTTTTGTATTGACTGCAGGGTGCAGAGATAAGTATCTACTTGATATATATTTTAAAATATGTCCATTCATGGTGCTACAAAATCAACTTAGGTGGTTTGACCTTCTCTTGGCGCTCTGCCTTATGCACACTGAGAGGCTGTTTACTTTCTTTGCTGCAAGGGTATATTTCTGGCACATGTGAAACTTGGTGTCCACCAGGACCACCAGCTCCTTCTCTGCAGACCTGGTTCCCAGCCTGTACTGGTGCATGGGGTCATTCCTCCTTTGGTTCAGGACTTGGCTTTTCTCTTTGTTGAATTTCACAAGGGTTCTGTCAGCCCATTTTTCCAGCCTGACAAGGTCCTTCTGAATGGTAGCACGACCATCTGGTGAACATTCCTTCCAGTTTTGTGTTGTCTGCAATCCAGTCTTGCCTTGTGTTGAGGAGCCTTGTAGCTCTAGCAATATCAATTAAAACTAGTGATTCTAGAGAACATCAGGTTTCCAGCCCAAAGCCAATAACTGTTAGATTCCTGAAACAGTATCTTCAAGGTGAGGTAGTTTGGCTACAGCTGAAAAGCCTGGGTTTTTCAGGGTTTTTTTGTAATATCAGGCCAGCTGCCAGAGGACAAATGCTTTATTGTTCTGACATTTCACCAAATAAGCCACAGATATTTTGAACAAAATATCTTGATTATAGCAGTCAGTTGGTTTTGGAAAAGGCCTATCACCTGGAAAAAAACAGCAACTGCATTAATCTTTTTTTTACTCTTTCATCTATAAATGTCAGAGAGATAAAAAAAATAACCACTGCACTAAAAGTCTTCTCTTATTCTGGAAAATTGTTTCTTTATTCTTCTTGAACCTGAGGTTGTAGCATTTCCAAGGCAAGTGTATTTGAGCCTATATCCTGTGGGCATTCAAACAAGTTATTAGCAATTAGCAAATTGCAAAACATTAATTTACTCATTCTGATACGGTTCGCATGATCTAGCATAGTCTTATAGTAAGCAGATCAACCTTATTCAGTGATATGTTTAAGAATGTAGTTGTCTAAAAAAGAAAATCCAACTCAGCCAAAAAAGCATTTTGAATGAAATGTTGTGTTGGGTTTGCGTAACAAGGTTTTGGAAGTGGAGGGGCTTCTTTGAGAAGCTGCCAGAAGCTTCCCCCATATCAGATAGAGCCGGTCCCAACTGGATCCAGGATGGACCTGGCACTGGCCAAGGACAAACCCATTAGCAAAGGTAGCACCTCTGGAATAACATATTTAAGAAGGGGATGGGGAGGAGCACCCTTAAACATATTTAAGAGGGGCACAGCTGGAGCCAGAGAGAGGAGTGGGAATATGTGAGAAAACTACTTTGCAATCAAGGTCAGTGCAGAAGGAGGGGAGGAGGTACTCCAGGTACCAGAGCAGAGGTTCCCCTGCAGACCATGGGGAAGACCATGGTTTGGCAAGGTATCCTTCTTCAGCCCATGGAGGTCCATGCCAGAGCAGGTATCCACCTGCAGCCCATGGAGGACCCCATGCTGGAGCAGTCTGTTCCCGAAGGACTGACCCTATAGGAGGGACTCGCTCTGCAGCAGTTCGTGAAGAACTGCAGCCATGGGAAGGACTCATGTTGGAGAAGTTCACGTAGGACTCTCTTGTGACAGGGACCCCATGCTAGAGCAAGTCCACTTATTCTTAATTTTCAGATAAAGACATAAGCACTTGTTTTCACTCTTTGGAAGATATTCCCTCTTCTTTTGGCTACAGTTTAAATTTGCTACTCATTTAGCTCTCCTGACAACAAGTCCTGTTTCACATTGCATGTAAGTGCTAAATTCTGTTTGTTAATTATTATATGTCTTTCATGCATTCTACGCTTAGCTAATAAAAATAGCTTGTTTAGCCTGGTCTTAAACAGAGTCCACTATGCTTGAAAACTGATACTATACTTTAGAATGTTTAATGACTGATAATATAGTATAGTTAGTTCCAGCTGTGGACAGTGAGTATGAACTCTCTTTATTAGTATTCAATTGGGCACTAAAAGCACATTGTGTAGAACCTACACGGCTGGTAAGAGGCCAAGGTAGAATAAAATAAATAAAATAATTTGTTAAAGGGTTTCCAGAAAGATAATTAAAAAGGAGAGAAATGACAGTCCATATTTTACTTTTTTTAACTTTTTTAGTTATTAGTGAATTAAAGCTAGAGTCATCTTCCCAACTAATCAGTTTGCAAATAAATTTTTTTAACTCATTTTAGCAAGTCTTTTGTATAAGCTAGAAAAGATACTAACTAAAAAGTCATTTTTCTTCTAACTTTGAGCAAGAAATTATATCTGAATAGAGACTGTGGACTGCCAGTAAAGGAAAAAGCCATTTGCAGTCCCAATCTTCTGGCCTTCAAATAAAACCCACAAAAATACCCATGTGGCAAGAGCTATGGAATTTTGTAAGTATGAATCTTAAGTTTTCTTTATAGTTATAATTATGGGGCATCTCAAGTGTACACCCAGGGCATTTACATAATTAATCCCTGGCCCAGGAACTCCAAAGCTTGTCTTCCTTGTCGTCTCCTGATTGTCTTCTCAGTATAGATGGGACAATGAACTGGTTTAAGACAACAAACTGACCTGAGACAAGGTGGTTGACTGACCTCCTAACCCTCTTCACAATGAAGAACTTTCTTCAGGAGCTCTAAAGCTGGGAATTTCAGAAAATCCAGATTCCCCCAGGGATTTCAGGCTGTGCTTAGGCCAATGTTTGTGTTTAAATGTGTTGATTAATATTCCAAGTAAACAAAATGGCCATCCCATGGATTGGATTATTCTGCTGAATTATTGTTGCATATTCTTCAATAAGCTTAACTTCTACCAGTTTAGTTTTCCAACTAAAATGACTTTTGATGACTTACTTAGACAGAGTGAAAAGTGGTCAATGGACACAGTTTGTCTTAAAGGGCTGTAAACCTCATGTAATATAGTGAACAAAATGATCAAACAAAAGTTATGGTAGATAGCAATTTGCTAAGAGCTGTCAATGGTCTGCATTTGTTGCTTTTCTAATTTGTTTTGTTTTGGTTTTGTTATTTGTAGTTTGATTTAGTATGTGTGTTTTTTCATACCCCCTTCTCTCACTATAATATCTAACAGTTGTGTCTTAACCTTGTGTCTCAAAGTAAGAAAATTCTTTTTCCTCATTATTTAACTGTTGAATTAGGATAAGAGGTAAATTCCCAATCTTTGAAAAGGTTTGAATATGTCAATAACACAGTATTTAGAGATGCCTATAAGAAAGGTCCAGTCCCTGTATGTGCAAGCAATACCTCTGTTTTAGGAGTTGAAACTGAAGGCAAAGTCTTACTTGTAGGTAGAGAAGTTAGTGCAAATTTCCGTCGACTTCATTATAGGTGGCACTACAACTGTAATATTTCCTTTTGTTGCCTCAGCTTATTTTCATTCGCTAGATTACATTTGTTTAAAAATAGAAAGCTGCATACAATAAGATCTGTTGATTAAATACCAGTAAACTCCAGGCATGCAGAATGAGATTTATATTACCTAACTCAAGCCATCTAAAAGTCAAATCTAAGCTAATCAGCTAGGCTCCCTCTATAGTCCACAGACTCTAATGGGTGGCTCTTTTTTAAAATTAGCATTCACCTTACATCAAATGGCTCCCTTGGTGTACCCATTCCAATCAGTTATAGAATAAGTCACACTTATACTATATGCCTAACTTTAATATACATTTCTTTGGGAATAACTTACAGGGCAACTGTTGATTTTGAAAGAACTGCAGACGCTAATATCAGCATCAGCAAAACTCAGCAGTTCAACTGATGAGCAGCTGGTACTAGATTGATGAGCAGGATGATTGCAATTCATCAAAGGACTAATGAAGATCCACATAAGACACCTCTGTTACTTTCTGGAGGAGAGTATGAAAACCAGGAAATAGCTAAATATAGCATTTCAAAATACATAACATGAAACGAACACAGTGTTCTGCAAATGATCTAAGGCTGTGTACAAGCTCATGGTGCAGGTGATCAGATCATTTTGAGAGATCATCCTGAGTGCCATCAGGCCACATATACAGGTCAACCATGTGATCAGGCCCAACCAGCATGGGTTTATGAAAGGCAGGTCCTGTTTGACTAACCTGATCTCCTTCTATGTCTAGGTGACCCGCTTAGTTGATGAGAGGAAGGCTGTGGTATTAGAAAGGGAGAAAGGGATTAAAAGTTTGTAAAGGTGAATCATAAACCAGACCTCTTGCATTTAAGCAAGACAACTTGACCTTAAGAAACGCTTTCTGACCCCCTCTACAAGGAATCACTTGCTATTACAATGAATAAGGAAACCATGAGTCCATTCACACGTTTGTTTGAATCTGGAACCCACAGAGAAGGGATAAGAAACTGACCCAGGTGGAGCTAACTATGGCTAGTGAATTAGCAGAAGCTCTCTGAAGCTCCAGAAGTTTATCTTGGTCTGCTGAACACATGGAAAGAGCCACAGCTTCTTGATCCCCTTAATAGTGAAACACAGGCAGATTGGAAGGAACAGACAGTGTTAGTTATTTTCTTCTGAAGATAAATCCCATGAAAAAGCTGAAAGCATGTTGATATATAAATGCTGTGAGTAAAGCATCTTGTGATAAACTCTTCTAAATGGATCAATAACCACTCACTCTCTTTTTAAAAGAAAGATTATAAAGTACTATTGGAAAAAGCTAGGAGTAGGCACAGATGTCAGGAAAAAGATTTCCATTGGTTGTGTCCTCCTTGGCAAAAAGCAATAGTTCTGTCCTTTTGAAATGAAGCTATTTTTATTTATTGCAAATTAAATAGTCCTAGACAAGCATCAAGAAACTGCCTTCCCTGCACCCCCTTCCCATTCCCACCTTCACCGCTCCGTTCCCGACCCCTCTCCCCAAGGCACAGCGGTGTGGATGGGGTGGCACTCAGCCCAGCATAACCCCTCTCATCCGCTGATCCCTCCACACCCATCCCCCTGCTCCAGCGCAGGCCCTTCCCTGGCTGCATCCTTCAGGGACACGCCGCTCCTGCCGGGGCTCTGCACACCCACAGCTCCTGCAGGAAATACCCCCCTGCTGCGGCGTGGGGTCACTCCATCTTCCAAACCACCAAAACAAATGAAGCAGCCATCCCACTTCTTGCTGCTCCCAGATGCTGGGTTTGATCACAAAACATCATCTACCCCGGTAGGGTCAGCTTTTTCTAAACTAGTCCTGAAAGGTGCCTCCTAAATATCTACAGTGATGGAAACAATGAGTAAAAGCATTAGAGCTGGTAGGTCTGGGTGGCCTGGTATGTATCATACATACTGAATTTCATCAGACCAAATTTGTAGCCAGATTTTTGTCAAGAAAAGTCAAAATATTCTATGTCAGCTGAGGATGCACGAAGCATTCCCTGAGAAAAAAATCTTTTCCGTCTCTTCCATTTTACCTCTCATTCCCCCAGCACCTTATTAAAGCATAGGTGGGTTAGGGCTTTGTTTGGTGTTTGTTTATTTTTGGCAGTGTGTCTCTCCCCAAAAATACTATAAACTTCTCCTAAATCTATTGGTCTTTCCGCTGCCAAGACTCACAAAGGAAAGATATTTTGTGTCCGCACAAAGAATGAAAAATCAGATTGGAGATCTTTTTCTCTTCTTTCTCACTGACTAAAGGTGGAAAAATGGAAACCAATCTGCTAGAGGCAGAGATGCAAAATACTACATTAAACTTGTTGCTTCCTCCAGTGATATTGGCTGAGCTGATCAGGTATATGTTTCATAGAACCATAAAATATAGAATGGTTTGGTTTGGAAAGAACCTTAAGGTCATCCAGTTCCAATCCCCCTGCCATGGGCAGGGATGTCTCACACTAGAGCATGATGCCCAAGGCTCTGTCCAGCCTGGCCTTGAACACTGCTAGGGATGGAGCATTTACCACTTCTTGGGGCAACCTGTCCAGTTTCAGCCTTTTCTTTCCCCCTCTGTAAATTGCATCACTAGCTCTTTTGTCCTTATAGTCCATTATGGTCTTCAAATCAATGAATTGATTTATAAGCACAGTAAACAGCTGTGAGCTAGCATTTTTCACCTTACATTTACTTGTAGAAATATAATTTCTACATAATTTAATGTAGCAAATTCCACTACAGCTCACATGCAGTATTAAAAGCTAACATAAGAGTATTTCTTGATTGTTAGTAGTTATATAGTTCACAAGTATAAATATAAATTGAAGACCTGGGGCCAGGATGATCCAGACCTCACAGGACTAGGTGCTACAAAGCACTATGAAGGATTGGTCACAGCCCTCAGATTTCGTGGAGGAAAGTCAATTGATCCTACTTTCCTCACAGTTTTGCCAAAGATTAATTTAAAGTCACAATGTGTCCTTGACTCAGATATATGCAAGTGACGCTCATTGCTCCTTGTTGAAGGTGCTGTGCTCTAGTGTAATTCTTTTATTTCACGGCTCCATTTTGAAGTAGAGTATTATTTCTGCAGCTAAGTAATCAGTCTCCAGCAGAAGGAGCACTGGCAATAAAACTAGGTAAACCACAGTCCTTGGGATTTTATTTTGATAAAAGAGCTTTAAGAATTACATGTGATGCTTATTCTCTGCTACAGGACATGTTCTTCAATGTTCATTCAAGAGGGAAAGTGACACCAGTTTAACCAGGCATGTTAACAGCTTTGTGCTGGTCTTCACTCCCCTTCTACCACACACTTCTGAATTCAGTCCAGCTTTAGCAGGCTGTTGAAGTGCGGCAGGCTTACACCACAGGCATCAGAGTTACAAGAAGAAGGGAAGGGAAATTTAGTTGTCTTTAAACCTTTTCTCAGCTGTAAATGCAACCTATCTTACATTTTCTAACTTATTTATTTTCAAAATATGATGCAGCTATGCAAATACCTACCTGCTAAAGTTTCATGACAGCTTTCTGTTGTTCATGGTACCATTTAGCTCTTGGTCTTACACATGACCACAGTGGGGACACCAAGGTCTCTGTCCTCTGTTAGCTTGAGGACAACTCAAGGGTAAGGCCTGAACCAATCAAGCCTAACAGGAGGTTTTAGGAACTGCAATTACTTTCTTTCCCCAAAAGGTTTGTGAAAGACAAAGAAAATTCAATACATTTCATATATTTTGTCATTGTGCCACCCCCAGCATCACTACATGGCTCTCAGAAAAGTGGAGTCACTGGATACCTTCCAGAGATGATAGATTCTGTTCCCTTGCTAGATTTTAAGTGAATATGTGAACTTTTATGACCATACCTTCTATTTCTGATACAAAACAATAACAGCTAGGGGGTCATGCTAATTTATGAGAGGAAAAAGCATAGCCTGGAAAAGAATTCCTAAGGAGATTGCTGCCATCTTTTCTGTTCACTAAGCAACTAGTCATGTCTGTTATCTTGGTAAGCCCTTTAAAATCCTTCCTATTTTGTTGCCAGACAGCCAATGGATTGTACCAGGACTTTGCTAGACTGGTCAGGGGTAAAAAAAAAAAGTGGTTTAGGGTGCTACATCAGCCTAAAGGGAAATCTGTTTACTGTAATCTGTGATTTACATTTCAGGAATAAAATAGATTTTTCATCCTTGTTATTGAAACCTGAATAGTTAATGTATCTACTGCCCTGACACACTAAAGATGTCACAATGGTACTGAAGGTGGGAGGGGAGATCAGTAAAGCACCTTGGCTTTCAGCAGCTGTTTCCTCACAACTCACAATCTCACTCTGATAGCACTCTTCTTTCCCCTCTCTTCTCCCTAAGAATTTTCAGACCAGCACATAAAAAGTCTTGGTGGCATGATAGATGGTTTGCTACCATCAGGGATTATCAACAGAGAGATGTTCTTATCTTAGACCTCCCTGAGTCATTTGACACATCTCTCATATTTCCTGGGGAATGTTTTCATACTGTGGTACATCCAAAGAATGTGACAGAAAATGGTACCAAAGATCAAACACCTCTTTGGTCCTGCATGGCATTTAAATGCAGCTGTAAAATGATATAGACTCACATCAGCAACCCTTTACCATATATATGTCTACACTTCTTCAGTACACATGGCACTACTTGAAAAGCAGGTCCAGGTCTCAGATGAAAAATAGTTTGTTGAAATTAAAGCCAAAAAGGTCAGTGATGATGCTGATGAGTGAAGAAAAGTACTTTAAAAGGTTGCTACTAAGAAGCAGCTGTTGTCTGGAGAATTCATATCTATCTTTGGGCAGCAAGGTCTATAGTTTATTCCTCTTTCTGCATTCCTTGCTGATTTTAGACTCTTATCAACTCACACTTCTGAGTGATGTTCTCTATTTGTCACCAGCTGCCCAAAGAAACTTAACACCACCATAGCAATGACTGTGATATTTGTGATTTTCTCACTTCTTGGCTGGGTTAAAGACATGAAATATAGAATTAAATCATTAATTGCAGATACTGTCTGCATTGGATCTGATGTGTCCAGGAGACGTAACAAACATAAATGTCTGGTTTTATCACTACTTGTCATGAAACACCAAGTCAAATTCAGAATCTTGAGCCTTATTTATGGTCTCCGAGGGAGAGAGGATGTATTTATCTTGTCTAACCTTAAAATTTGCATCACATATACGTGCATGTGCTTCCAGTGTCTCTACAGTCATTGGAGAGGAACAGGCACTTTTAGAAAACAGAGGCTGTGAGAGTGTGATCAACAGTTCTGGTCCATTGGCATGACTAAACTTTCTACATAACTGTAACGTTCATGGAATTTCATGCGATTATTCTTCAATAATACAATAACCTCCTCTAAAGGTAGACAAACACAATGAACCTCTCCATTTCTTATTGCATTTCTTTGGCCTACCATCTCTTTCATGAACACATAGAGAAGAAAAGGAAAAAAGAAAAAACCTTCCAATCAATACATTTAATTCCATACACAATTCTCTCCCCTGGGAGAGGATGAGCAAGAAAATGAGCTACTGGTGACACACGTTAGTCACTTAATGTGCTAATGGAAGATGATCCAATATTGTGTGTGATGAGGGCTACATAAGAATTAATACAATAGAATAGAAACTGCTTATTTACAATGGGCAGAGAGGAGACATTCTGAATAGGACTAGATTTATTTTATCAACTACACAGCAGTCAAAGCCGTTTCAATGAAGATAAATGAAGAACTCGATCATCTTACTTTGTAGACTTATTTAACCAACAGACTGTCTTCTCAATGATTTGTGATGGCTTTACACATTAGAAAATAACTGAGATATATCATGACTGTCAAATCCTGGTATTCCTGTGGGTTTCGCATACAGTACAATAGAACCACTTTCATTATCTTTGTGTTACAGATAATGGATAATAAACCATCTTACAGTACCCAAAGGAAAGCCTCTTGGAGCACAGAAACACTCTTAATACATGGAATACATTTTAAACCTTTCTTTTTTTTCTGGAAAAGTCTTTGAATCAAAATGAAGATGACTTTATCTTCTAAAAGCTACACTTTTTCTACTTTTTTTCTTTATTTTCCTTTTAATGGAAAGACTACTTAAACTACCCTGTAACAGTATCTGTGCAGTTATTCTTACCAAAGCACATACTTTTCAGCAGTTAGAAAAGGGTAAGGTTTTGGGATTCCAAAAAAATCACTGAACAATTCCAACTGTCCACAGCTGTTGTGGAGACTTATACATTGAGAACAAACTAAATATATTCTACAAAACTAATTAAAGCTCCATCAACATCAACTACAAATTCAGGATCTCATGTGGGTTCATCACTACAGTGCTCACTTCAGAATTAATTCTTACGGTTTATGGCCAATGATCCCAAATGTGCCATCACTCACCCAAAAAGAAGTTCTCTCAACCTTGAGAAGTTCCCTTGAACGGTGTTCCTACCTAACGGGAACTCACTTTACTTCACTGCAGACCTGTTGCTCTGAGGAGGACTGACTCATAATGGCGTTCCCATGGGGCTCCATTTATACCCTAATCAAATCTGATTTGTGGTCAAATGTGGTCATGTAGCCCCCCATTGGCTCAGGACCCCAATTTCCTCACTTCTGTGCCTGCTGACCACCACCATCTGGGTTGGACAAGAGCTGCAGTGGGAAGTTTGCAGGCTTTTGATGGGTAGGTGTTAGGGCTTTGCGAGGGTGGGTGCATCTGCCACAATGGCATCAACCAATTTTCTACTCCCTCCATTTGAGCTCTATCACCAGTGGTTTCTCTTTGCATGTAATGTCCTTCTATCTTTGTTCTTTCTAGTGCTAGACTGTTACTGCTTTTTCTTCCCTTCACCCACAGTCATTTCTATCTCTTTCTCAGTCTCATACTCTATACATCATAAACAATCCTTCACTGGAGTTTCATAATTCAAAGTAAAGAGGATTCACATCGAACCTTTTATCCTTCCAAAACAGGCAACCTCCAGAGTATGCAAGCAACATCCATGCAATTGTGCAACTCCATTCAGCCATGACACATCATTTCAGTTTGAGAAAAATTGAAAACCAGGGCTGCCTCAGATCTCACCATTGCCTGCAGATGACTGATCAGACAGATATTAACCTCCCATAAAAGCTGTGTCATTTTGCCAGATATGTGTGGAAATCTTAGATACTTTTGGGCAACCCAAGTGGAACTAGGTGCCTGTGTTTATTCCTAGACCTCATTTTCTCTGATACACTTGTTGTGAAGTAAGTCCTTCACACTCAAGTTAGGAAAGTTTTTTTTGCGGAGGTTTCTATCTGCCTCCAATGCATCATTCCTTTGAGATTTCCAAGCTGCCACTGCACATTCACTGGTAACTCTTGAGAAAACAAATGTAGATTATTTTATTACCATTATATCACGTCTTCCTATTACATTCATTATTTGTATCATTTACAGTAGCTGTACACAAGTATCTTGTACACAATATATGTAATAGAGACAAGGTGTGTAGGAAGTAGTGCTATTTTTTAATTACATCTATCCACCCAGAAAGAGTGAGCAGATTTGAAGAGCACAGGGGCTTCACAAAATCTTCTTTAGGTCACATCAAGGAATAACAATTCTCAAGTCCAAGAATAAATTCAGGATAGAAAACTCCATGTTGAGATAATTCTGTCAACTGATAGACAACTTGAGGGAAGAACATATTCATTACTTGTACAGCATATGGAGCTACTGCTAGACTATTCCTTAGTTCCTGTATTGGGATTATGTGTACAGAGCTTCAGTAGAGGGGCGGGCTACAGGAGTGGCTTCTGTGAGAAGCTGCCACAATTTTCCCCATATCAGATAGAGCCAATCCCAGCTGGCTCCAAGATGTGCTGGCCAAGGCCAAGTACATCAGTGATGGTGGTGGCATCTCTGGGATCACATATTTAAGAAGGCGAAAAAGTGCTGCACAACAGCAGCTGGGAGAAAGGAGAGAGAATACATGAGAGCAACAGTTCTGCAGACAGCAAGGTCAAGAGGAAGGAGGGAGGAGGTGCTCCAGGCATCAGAGCAGATTCCCCTGCAGCCTGTAGTACAGACCGTGGTGAGGCAAGCTGTGCTCTGCAGCCCAGGGAGGTCCACAGTAGAGCAGATATCCACCTGCAGCCCATGGGGGTCCATGGTGGAGCAGATATCCACCTGCAGCCCATGGACGACCCCACACGAGACCAGGGGGATGACCAAAGGAGTCTGTGAACCCATGGGAAACCCGTGCTGGAGCAGGCTCCTGGCAAGACCTGTGGCCCCATGGAGAGAGGAGCCCATGTAAAGCAGGTTTGCTGCAGGACTTGGGACCCTGTGGGGGGGACTCATACTGGAGCAGGGAAAGAGTGTGAGAAGTCGTCCCCATGAGAAGGAAGGAGTGGCAGAGACAACGTATGATGAACTGACCACAACCCCCATTCCTCACCCCCTCTGCTGCGTGGGGATAGGAAGTAGAGAAATCAGGAGTGAAGTAAAGCCTGGGAAAAAGGGAGGGAAAGCGGGGGGAAGTTGTTTTAATGTCTAGCTTTTCTCATTATCCTAATCTGATTTTGATTGGTAATAAAATTAAATTAATTTCCCCATTTGAGTCTGTTTTGCCCATGACAGTAATTGCTGAGTGATCTTTCTGCTCTTATCTCGACCTGTGAGCCTTTCACAATATCTTCTCTCTCGAGAGGGAGGGATAGAGTGACTTTGGTGAGCACCTGCATACAGCCAGGGTTAATCCGCCACTGTCTCCCTGGAAAAGTTGAAGACAGTAGTTATTATCTTGGAGAAAGGTTTAACAGAAGTTAAAGAAGTGGTAGAAAATTGTGCAGTCCTTCTTTCACACCAGTGAAATTAGTAGATTAGAATTAGAATTCAATAATCTGTAAATTGTGCTTCTTTGGAGTATAAAGACCTAAAAAGTGTTTTCAGGTTTTGGGGATGAATAAGTGGAATGTCGAAGATTTTTTTGTGAAAATTTCTCTGCTATTGAGAAAATGATGGTCATGCCCTTCATTAGCTGTATGTCTGAGGCCATTCCACAGAAACTTGTTGTTTAATTTTACACTTCTATTCAAATAAATGCTCTGACTGTACATTCTGATATCAGCTTGAGGAACTCAAATGTGTTGGTGCATGAAGAAATGGTCCTTTCTTCAAAGACTGTTAAGTCTGCTATTTAAATGCATTTACCTGTGCTTTAATATCTTATAGAAAGCTTCAAACTCTGTTGGGAATAGGCATCTTAAATCCTTGCAAGTTGCGTAGCTCAATTTGAGCATGCAGTTATTGCCATAATAATAGTAAACTCAGTTCATGTACATATTAGTTGGTTCACTACAGTATGCATACCCTGTATTTAATAAATATTTAACTATCTACTGTGTAATAATTAATCACTTCAGCTTTCCTTCTAAATGTCCTTCTGTTAAAGTTGCAAGGCAGTTTTATATCTATAATAAATCTGCCTATCCAAAAGGCAAGCTGTGGCAGACAGTTGCTCTATCTCCACTGTAATCCAGTCCTACAGCAAATATTTGTTCAGAGTTCACAATTAATTGTTCAACAGTAGGAACAGAAAACAAAGAATTTGAGACATTCAGGGAAAAAAAACCCACAAAAAAACCCCAAACAAACAAAACCCCAAAAGGCAGACAGTAGCTGAAACAGGATCAGAGACGCAGTTTAAAAGCATATATTGAGGGCATAATGAACATGTAACTAGACCTTTAACAATGACAGCAAAAACCTCACCTGTAGTCTCAGTTATGGTCTTGGCCTGCTGTGTGGCATTTCATTTCAGCTTTTTGTGACTCTGTGTCACTAGATCTACCAGGAAGATAAGGTTGCTTTTAAATTCAAAGGATATACAATAGCTATGGAAATACACCCATATGCTGGAGTCACACTGTGGAATTCAACAGTGTTTGGAAACTGTAGTTCTACACAGAGGATTGAAGGTACTTAAAAGCTTAGAAGAAATATCTCTGTTAATTGCATAGTCTTTCATAAAACACATAGAGACAAAACACTTTATTTTTGGCCATTGTCTTTAGTTCCTAAGAAAAAAGAAAAATATGTTTAAGTTACCTATTGCTCTAGGAATTGCAAAGAACAAATACAGATTTTCCATATTCTGCCTCCTCTAGTGTGAGTTCCTACTAGGAATACGTTTGGTCCTGCTATTGTTTGGGCCTCAGGGCATGAAGTTGTGGCAGTATTGCCTCTGTTGGGCTACTGGATCTAGCAACTTCCAGCAAAAAAGGAAAGCACATATTTAAATGTGCAGGGTGGTTTTCTGTTTGTTGATAAGGTACGAAAGCGTGAATGTCTTCATGGGAGCTGAACATTGAAGAGATCATGTTAGGACTATGGAGAAGGAAGAAAGGATTCTGTTGCCCAGTGTTTTTCAGAAACAGAAGAGCATCTTGCCTGGTCTCCAGGTGCTGTTCCATCAGGACATGTGTCTCTCATACACCCAAACGTCTTGTGTCTCCCATATCTATAAACCTTTATTGTCTGAAATGGCTCCTTATTCTGTGTTGAGGAATCAGAATATGGTACATATTCAGTACCAGCACACAAAAATCTAGATAACATTCAGTGCCTGAAAACTGCATGTGACAATAGCAAGTGTCAATGGCAAGTGTTGTGTGCTTTTGGGTATTCCAGCTGTCCTCCATTGGTTGCTCCAGCAAACCACAGATCTGCAAGTCTCTGGTATCTCAGCAGATACTTCAAGCACTGAAACTAGCAGTTCTAGGGCTTTACTGTAGAAAACCTGAGATTCTAAATGTGGATTGTACCCAGGCAATATCGAATGCTTCTTTCTGGCAAGACAGGAATCTATTCACGCTTCAGACTTACACAGCAATCAGTATCTCTACAGGGTGATTCGGTCAACAAAAGGTCTGCAATGTTTTCTGAAGGAACCTCTTCTCAGTAACTAGGAAAAAGCTTAGATATCTACCTTCATGTTTCTGGTAAGTATAGGTTCAAGGTGAACAGGTGAAAGCAGGGTCTTAAGGATAGACCTTGAAGTTTAACTGCTGATATGAATATTGGGTGATAACGACTCAATTTTAGATATGTGTGCCAGTTTAGTTTCCTTCTTCCATTAAAATGCTTTTCATAATAAAGCCCATAGGAGTTTATTTCATTTGTTTTGTCAAGATCCCCATATCTCTTTTCAAACAAACTGTCCATATGGAAAAGGTACTGGGTACCTTTCAGGATTTGTGCCTTTTGAAGAAATCTATACCAAGTTATGTGAAGAGTATCAGTTTTGCTGCCACACTTCCAATGGCACATTCCTGCACATGAATGGATAAATAAGAACAGCTCATCTAATGTTTAACTTGTATAGTAATTCAGAGTTTACAGTACATATTTTCCCCAGCAGCTCTGGGTTTACCAAATAATTAGGAAGCAATTACTTAAGAACGCAGATTTTGAACTACAGGCATTTTATTTAGTAAAATTGTACACGTTCCCACGTTAGCTTATAAGGGAAAATAAAAACAATATAATAATATTGAAAACCCAGCTTCTTTATGCATGGGAAGAGAAGCAGGGAAAGAACTGCTGGGAGCAGAAAGAATTTAGATCATTTGCTAGATTATTGCTGATGAAATTAAAAAAATAAGACTCCAGATGTCATAACAAATAGAGAGGTTTGGGGAGTTTTTCTTGCTTGTTTTGGATAGTTTTTTAATCCTATTGTCAGTTAACTACCTAGGAGTTTCTACCATATAGATACAGTTTAAGTATAAACCTTCTGCCAGTGTAACTCACGATCTCATTACAAAAGCCTGGAGGAGGGAATCAGAAATTAATCCAAAATTAGATGTTAATTAGAAATGTGTGCAAACTGACGTGCTGCGTGGGAGATACGAAGACACTGCACACCATGGGTTGGAGTAGCACTTTATACCCTGTTCTGAGCAAAGAATTGTGCAGAAGCTGAATGCTCAGTAGAGATGGGCATCTCAAAGTACAAAGTGCTTACAGTCAGACTGGAGGGACAGGGAGAAGAAAAGAAAAAGAGGAAAAGAAAAAGATGAGCCTTTCTCATTTTTCCTATTCTTTATTTTTGTGGTTCCAGATTCCAAGAACCACTCTTTAGGCAGCACAGACTGGAGTCAAAAGAACAGATTCATTCAGAAATTAACCTGTTTATTCTGCAGGTATAGTATCTGGTGCAGATTCAGGGCTGAACATGATGGGAGGAACAGAGAGGGGATTAGGCAGTGTCAAACTGGAAGTCTCATGAGAGGGGTCTTAGAAAACGGATACCTGCAGGGAAATGAGATTGGTCAAATAGAAAGACAAGCTGGTTGATAACGAATTGATCAAGACAAATGTCTCTTCATTAAGTCATCTACTATGGTCAATTCTTTGCTGCCCAAGTGACAGCTTGTGGGTGGGACTTAGGCTATAGCCAGGGCACTGACAGCTCCTAGCATGTCATAACATGCACCAGCCTCTACAAACGAATAACTGTATGAGAGTTAGAAACCAAACAAAACCAATATTCCAGATAACTGAGGAAAAACAGGTTTCCCAGAATACTCATAAATAATTTAAAAACTGCCATTATTATTCTTAATGTTATGATTTTGTAAAATAATCTTATTATTTTCAAGCATATAAAAGTCCATTATTGAACCTTTACTTCTGGTAATATACTATTCACTCACTTCTCATTAATCACCTGCTCCACTGAAATGAACGTTGTTTTATTCCAAAGCCAAAAGCAATTACAAACAGAGAAATTCCAGAAACAAATGTTAATAACAAGAAATCACTACTTTTTACATGTAGCACTCTGTCTGCAAGTCAGCCTATTGCTGTTCCTTCTAACAGTAGTCAAATACAGCAGATCTGCTGGAAATTTTTCTTAGCATTACAACTCTTAATTTTCACTCATACCAGAATATCCCTGATAAAGGCAGGTGAAAAACTCCTTTTGAGGTCGAAAAACTTGTCTTAAGAGCACCTTTATGAGTAATCTATAAGAATTCATGGATTTACCGTTGATTTTCTGAGAGAAAAACAGACAAACGAACAAAGTTAGGCTTTACTGATAATTTTATGGCTTTCGTTTTAATGACATGGGGTTATTTCACCTTGTAATAGAGAACATTCTACCCTTATGTAAAATATGTTCCTTTCCTGTATTTTCCTTGCTCACTTTCTGTCTTTATTCCTATCATATGAATTTTTAGATCAAAGTTTCCATTTTAGCTTCATATACATATTTCATGAGTGTCATTTCCTGATTTTTTGCATCAAAACTTAATGGGAAAAATCATTCTTCAAGCGTCTAGGGCACATACAAATTGTGGTCTCAAGAGGAAATATCCAGACATAGATGCCTGTTGGACTTTCAGAAAAAGAGCTATTCAGCTTTCCAATGGGATTTGGATACCAAATTACCTATAAAATTAATGAGAATTGGGCATACTCAGCCCTGAAGTGGCTTTGAAAAGCTGTCCTTAAAGTACATACTGGTAAATAATAATGGTTTATTGCTACGGAGTTTCTAGCTAATCTCAACACATACGTCATAACAGCATCTTTTGCTGGGAGCTTCTTTTATTAGATGAATCAATTTCTGTTGTAGAAGACTACTAATATCTTAATATTTCTGAAATCGGCAATTGCAACACTAAGGCAGTTTGGTGTACAGTTCTCTGTTTATATTGTTAGACTTAAATATCTGATTAACACTTAGCTCCCTAAATCCAGCATTTCGAACCCTGCTTTGTAATCAGAATTTCCATAAAACATAATTGAAGTTGACAAAGGGCCAATAAATACTAATCACTCACCATTTATCTGGGGGGATGCTCTCCCCTTGATAATCTATGGCTTTTCCAGCAGACCTGTCATTATCACTAATGCCCTGTGCATTGTCTAATACAGGCTGAATGGCAAAAACCTTTTGAACAAAGCTGCTTGCCTCTCTTAAGATAATATTACTTCATGTGTTTAATTGTTCCAAGTATTAAATTTGGCCTAAAGTATGTTTTGTTATAGCAGTATTTTCCATGTACAAGAAATCAAAAGATGAAAACAGGCTCTATTTTAAATAAATATATGAACGAGTAAATAAACAGCTACCCTTTTTTTAACTAAGCAGTATGAAAACTTAAAGATGCCTACAAACCCAATTAGTGAAATGAAGACATTTTGCTCTTAGTAAATCCAAAGTGAGTCTAAGATAATTCTGTTCTTTGTACACTTCTGCCAAGAAACTGATAATGAATAATAATTTTATGTAGTTATATAAGCGCTGTCATTAGCAGTACAAATAGAAGACTCCTATTATTTTCTTTATCTTTCTTCCCTCAAAAGCTTTTAAAGCAGGAGTTTAATTCAGACTGCATTGCTGTTGGCAGTGGTTTGGGATTATAAGAAGATGAGAGCAGCTGCTTTGTATCAGATCATTTAATATTATAACCCATTGCTGACAATGCCCAAAACAAAAGCTTAGAGAAGGAAGGTGATATCACAAATAGAACAAAGTGACTCAGCTCCTGGGGGAACTTTTCAGCTTCCAGCAATTTGCAGCTCAGTTGTTCCTGTAACTGAAGAAAACAGAGCAGGTGTGTGGGAGAAAGGGGCTACAAGGTGCTCCCATCCCCATGTACAGACTGGGAACTGATGTCATAAGGCAATTAAATAATTTTCATAGTTCTCAACACAAAATTGCATCAACAGAGACTGTTAAAGGGGGTGCAGGACTTAGTTTGTAGCAGCTGTGATTTTTAATACTAAGAAGATTAAGTTGGCTAGTGGCTTGCTTGAAACTCATGTATAGAAATTCCAGTCTAGCACAGCTTAAATAGTGTTTGCGGACGTCACAAAACAGCCAATTTTAGGTGGAAATATATATTTTAAACAATAGGAATGGATATAACTTTTCAACTGCTTATTCATAGTCACATCCCCAGATGATGACACTTTGGGAACTGATTTAATCATTAGTAACCAACTTTAAACCATGATATTCTTCCCCCAACTTTTCTTTCAGAAATACGCTCACGTAGTGGACTGCCAAATCTTTTCTTTTTATAAATAATACTTTTTTGTAATTGGTCTGGTGGTAAATATAATAAATACAGTCATGGTCCTAAGAAAGAAATCATGACCCTAATTAGATGATTACTTTTTGTTCCATAGACCTTTGAAATAAGTTCTCTAAAATCTTGCTAATATTTATGTCATCAATATGTTATTACATTGTTTCAACTGTTAAGCACTTGTCTTTCAAGAAGAGAGTTTTAAATTATAATAAAAAAACATTTAATAGTTTATGCAATCATTTTGCTTTTAAAATTAATTAAGTCAAAGTAAATTTTTTAGGAAGTGTTGGAATAGTCAAGTCCCACTGTTCTTGGAAAAAAAACCCCAATATTTATGCTTACATTAGAAAATGCCCAATCCAAGAGACCTAGTGAAATTTACACCTCATGCATGGTACTATAATTGAAAATTAAAAAGTAGTTTACTCCATATCAAAGTTTAGATGTAATGTACATGAACTGTATATTGAATATATATGAACATCAGACTTGAATTAAAATATAAGAAGATGGGGGGAGGCTGAAAAGAGTGGGAATTGTTGCTTTGCCTTTGGAAAGAGAAAGTTAAGATCTGTGGTTTGTCGTCATCTACCTGATAGTAAGGTGTAAAGAAAACAGCATGGGATGCTTCTCAGAAGTGCAGTGGTAAGACATGAGGCAATAAGAGGCCACAAGACCTGTTTTGAGCAGGAAGTGGGACTATCATCTGACCTCTTGTAACCTACATTATTGTAATACTCTTTTAAATGGGGAGTAAACTTATTTAGATACACCCTGCAACTTTCTAATATATGAAGAGAAGTTTTGTGCAGTATGTACTACATGTGTGTAAAATAACCACAGGTTTCTGATAAAACCTGCCAAAACAAAACCCAGGGGACTTACCTCCTGGAACAGAACACCCTGAATCATGTCCAATACTTACTCATACTTCTCTAAAGTATTTTTTTAATTAGTGTATGATGTAAATGTGAAGAAAAAAGTCTTTCTGAAGGGGTTACATGCTAGAATGTAGAAATATCAGTTCTAATGGAAAAAATACTGTAAACTGATACTGACTTCTATTGCCCTTTTTTTTTTTTTTGGTTGGGGGGAGGTCAGCATTGCACTAATTTAATGGAACAGATAAGATTTTTCTTCTCTTAGATTTTCCAACCTTTCTCTTTGTGGATCAATATCATCCTAGCTATTAAACCGTCATTTTAAGTTTTCTATGGGTATGCTGCAATGGTGGTGTTGAAGTCAATCAGCAAAGAAAACTTTGTTCTCAATTTTCCCTGCTGCCCATAAGCATTTCATAATCTGTACTACTGCGGTGATTCTCTAAAGAGCTGAAATGCACTCCTACCATTATAGAGCTGATTTTCCAGAGCTGGAAAGTATATGGAATGTATGACAACATTCATTACAATATTTGGTATGAATAGTCTTTGAGAGAAAATGCTGATGTCATCACTATTTATTTTATTCAACAACTGTATTCTCATGTTTCTCTGAAATATAGCTACAATGCATCTTCGTTTCTGAAAAGTGCCCAGGAATCTTTCATTGCTCATGACCTAGGTTTGAACAGAAGACAAGGTACACAACCAATATCTAAAGGGGGCCTACAAGGATGCTGGACAGGGACTTTTCATCAGGGACTGTAGGGATAGGACAAGGGGTAACAGCTTTAAACTTAAACAGTGAAAGTTCAGGTTAGATATGAGGAAGAAGTTCTTTACTATGAAGGTGATGAGGCACTAGAACAGGTTGCCCAAAGAAGTGGTGAATGCTCCATCCCTGGCAGTGTTCAAGGCCAGGTTGGACAGAGCCTTGGGCAACATGGTCTAGGGTGAGGGTGGCAACCCCCTGTGGCAGGGGGTTGGAACTTGATGGTCTTAAGGTCCTTTCCAACCCAAACCATTCTATGATTGTATGATTCTATGTGGGGATCTTTTCTTCTTTGTTTATTTGTTTGGAGTGTAAGACCCAACCATGTGAAACGTTGAGCTCCTTCAACTTCTGTTGACCTTACTAGGAGATGATGTCACACATCACAATCACCTATAAAGACCAGTGATTTTGGGGAGACTATTGTGAGAGTTTCAGAACACTTGGTGAGAAATCAGCAGCACCTGATAATTTTTAATATCTTTTCTGCACTTAAAATAAATGCCAAAAACTGTTCCATACAGAAATTGTTTCTGTATTAATGACCAATTAGAAACAAAAAGAACAGGAACAAGAAGAAGATTGTACTTTGGCACATGATAATTTATTCATGATACAAGCTGATGGAACCACATTAGGGGAAAATATATATTTTTAAACGAGCAGGAGAGGGATTATTTTACCACCGGCTGATTCACATATATCCTTGCAGTCTGCCTTGTTAGCTGTGAGGAATAGCAGGATTTCAATATCCAGTACTAAAACACTTCACTGAGCTATCTTCATGCACATGAACAAATGCAACAAGGAAGGTACAGTTGCCAACTTAGAACTGGAAGCCCCCTAGGAACGTCAATGTCACATCGATTTACAATACATTTACACGTCATGCTCACTAATACAGACACTTATTTTCATGGGTATATTTTATACCCCAGATGTATCCAAGCATATCCTACCAAATTTTCCCATGATATTCTTGGGACATATGATCTTTAAAGTCCTTTCCAACCCAACTCATTCTATGATTCTGTGTTTGTATGAAATATATTTATGGAGTGAAAGATATACAGCTCAGCATAAAGCTTAGGAAAACTCTCATGCAAATCAATGGCACAATTCCCCATGAATGAAGCACTGTCCTCACTGACAGTGATTGGAGTTTGGGCTTTCGATAAAATTGGAGTTTGGGCTTTGGAACAGTTTCACATTCAAGTATCAGTGACGCAAACCAAAGACTCGGAGGGTAACTCTTTGTTCTTTTCTTTTTCCAGAGAGTACTCGCACTATGAACTACCCACTGCTTTGGCACACAAAACTGCTACAGTCCACAGGCAAAAATAAATCTCATTCTCTGATGATTTTAAAAGATGTTCAGTAGATAACACTGCAGCAATTGTTCTTCTAGTTTTCAACAAGAACAATGGTCTTACAGAAGCTGACCTATCTATCCCCAGTAGCAGAGATCAGGTCACTGAATCTTTTTTGGTTCTGCCTGCAAAGATTGGTCCTGTCTTCCTGAGGAGGCTTTTCACTGGGATGTGGCAGTGAGGAAGCTCAGGATGATCATCCAAAGGAAGGAACTGTGTGGCTTATAGAGCAACTTCACAGGACAGTTAATGCTCCTGTGAACAGGCTGGAACTTGCACATGACTTTTTTTTTTTTCTTTAAAGTTCAGTCATTTATTAGCACCTTGAGCCCAGAGGGATCTAACACAAGGGTTGACAGTCTTACACCCCATGTTATTTCTTGTTGGTTCAAATAATGTGGAACTCCCAAGAGCCCTCAGTTCAACATAAATGACAGGTGCAAATTGCTCAATGGTTAAGGCATTCTATGAGGACAGGTTGGTGTAGGGTTAGAGACCCCACAGCCTGAAGCTTTGGGTTGTCATTTTGAAGCCCCCAAATCTCCTCACACAAAGACCCGGGCTGACTACCACAATGCTCTCCAGGCAGGTCCAGAGGCCAAGAACCACCTAGGCTATGCAGGTCCTACCTTCCGTGATCTTTATTTCTTTATTGCATATAGCCTTACGATTGAGTGGATGTGCTGTTCTAGTCAATCTGAGACTTCTGATGCAGTACAAACAAATTTTATGCCACAGATTGTCTTCATTTAAATAGCCCAGCAGAGATGCAAACTGGTTTTTTCTCTCCCTTGAAGACATTTTTGTCACTTAGTTTGCTTCCATTCCTAAAAGTAAATAATAGTCTCTCACTAATGTAACAAGAGTGTAGCTGACTGCTGCTCATTTTTGTATTGTTCCCCTGTGATATATGCACAGCCTGCATTCCCTGGTAGCTCTTGCTGATTTTTATAGCTAGTTTTAGCATAAAGACAATCGTGCTAAAGAGTAGTTATGAGATGACATTTGAAAAGCCTCTTGAGAAAAAAAGAAAAACAACAACAAAATGGATAGCACTGAAAAATTATTCTGAACCTGAGATAACTTGAGCAGCTCTGTATCAGTGCTGTTCTACTGCTATCAGTGACAGGCATTTCAGACAGCACATTTGCTAAGTATCCAAATATATCAGTGGTTCTCTCTCTCTAGAGGGCCAGTCTTATCTCTGCTAAGGCTGACCCATGGAAAGGTTATTCAGAGAAAATCATCAAGAATTATATCCTGCTGGCCACCATCCCACCTCTGGTGAGTGAGAATGCCAGAGAGAATTAAGAGATCTGGATGAGCTAAAAAAGCATCAGCCAGATCCCTTCTTAGCAGTTTCTGCCCCAGCACTTGCACCTGCTTTATCCCATCCTTGTCCTCATCTTACTGAGAACAGTGACAGACTTATGGGCTCCAAGCAGGTTGAAGCATCATTGGCTGGTGTCCTTGGTGGAGGTGAGGCTAAAGACACTGCAACACAAGTTTCCTGTGAGAGTTTGTGCAAGGGCCACTTTCCTGCATCATTTACTCCTCTCTGTCTTTCTTTTTCTTGAGCAGATAATTTTGGAGACAGCACTTCTCATACTGCCTTCCCCTCGAGGCCTAATAAACAGCACATACACCTTCAAGAGTGCAGGGACCAGAGGGGTTCTCTCCTAAACAAGTGTCAATTTTTGTATTTAAAGAGTACATAACACTGCAGGAACTTCCATGTAAGCAGAGCAGCTATTTTTAACTTTGTCATAAAGAACATAATGTTATGGATTTTTAAAGTTTTGGATTCCAGTAGATAAACAGTGATCTTTTTTTCTCCATCTGTGAAGGCAGGAATTAGGTGGTCAAATGGAGGGATGGAATTTCATAACCAGGTTTTCAGAGAGGGTCTGCCTTTTACTTGGAATATAGAAACTATTCCATGAAATGAAGTGGCTAAAGCATAAGTCTGTGTCCTAACATGCCAGCTCTGCTATTCGTGTAATAATGGATAGCAGGGAGGCAATAAAAAGCAGCTAAGGGGTAGTAACTTCTTAAGCCACCTCCACTGTCTGATTAGAGAATGTGAGATTGTAAATGCTTAAATAGTATTTAACTCACTGTCCCTCTTGAGTATCAGTTTTAAAACATTGAAGCAGAAGGTTTTTCTGGGTTTGTGTTCATTAACTCCAGAAAAGAAAGAAAGAGATGCCCTGAACTTACAAACAATGTTGTATGTGTGAAAGCCAGTGTCCTTAAATAAATGAGGAAGAATAATTTAAGCAACTGGAATGAAGTTTCTGACTACTTTTTTATTAAAGAGTCATTCAAGAAACATTATTTTTGGCAATCGTGATCCAAAATAACTGGATCTAATCTTTAACACTTATTTTTCTCTGTGCTCTACCCCCTTTTTGTACTGATCTACATTGTCATCAGGACCTAAAGCACACCTACCCAAATAAACTTGCAGTCAAAGAACCTGAGTTTTAACTTGAGTGGATGTTCCAATTAAGTCTACTCTTCCTTCATTGGGATATACACATCTGCATACATATACTGGAAGGAGACTGAGATGCCAGTAAGGAGATCAAATGAAGAGGGGACAGGTAAACAGAAGTGATTTGATCCTCTAACTATGTCTTTAGGTTCATAACAATACATGCCATTTAAAAAAAATAATATATATATGTATCCACAATATTGGACTTGACAGCCTCCAGCATCAGCAAATGTCAAAGGATAGCTGATGGCTGTGTAGACCTTTTTCTGGCTTGTATTATTTGTTTGACATATTGAAGTATTCCAAATTTCTCCCATTTTAAAACATTTTGATCTCCAAGGCATTAATTCAGTCTTTGTCTGTTTTATATGGTCTCATTTTCCTAAAAATACATCTGGTTTTAGGGACTGTGAGAACGATTGTATGTATGAGAGGAAAAGCAGGGACAGTGACAGGAAAGGGAAGAAGAAGCAATGATTTTTTACCCAATCTTTTAAACATTTTTCAATTTCTTTCTCTTATACCTGTAGTCAGCTTCACAAGCTGGTCCACTAAGATAAAATATGTTGTCCCTTACTGACTCAAACACCACCTTAATTTCTGCCTGTGCAGTGGTTCAAATGTAAGCAAAAACTTTACAGCTATTTACATCAGTGCTTGCAAGATGTGACAAACACACAAATCCTTACCATTAGAGGCATAGACTATAAGCTTGCTATAAGTATGTAATGAGAAGGAAGAGTTGTTCCCTGCTACACTGATGCTGGCTTCAGAGAATTAATGAGACATACACCTGCCAAACACTGATGTGCAAGTTAAAGGAAATGGGGATTGTGTTTAACTTTCCTTCATGAAAATATTCAGACTTCCTTGCTCATTGCTCATGTATAAATGTGTGCAGGGAAAAAAAAGCTGGAGAAGGATGCTTACAGATTTATTTGATCCAGATCTGTTGCAGTGTTGAGGAATAAGACATGTTTTTTTCTCTGCAAATTGGCATCCCAGACTCGCCTGCAAAAAAACAACTTCACATTCATCATCCTAGCATTCATTGGAAACTAGTTTCATGCTCAGCCAGATGAATTTCCTTTGGAGCTCTTCATTACTATTTGCTTCTCCTGATCATCTGTCAGCCTCAGTTATTAAACAAGGTAATAGATATAATCACTGGGGTTCTAGGTATCAAAATCAGCAGGGCTGTAGCAATAATTAGGGGGAACAATACCACTGATGCATAGACAGTTCTTTATCGCAAAAGTCACAACCCCTGTGCACATTGCCAGTTGTAGTATTCCAATCTATTTTCACTATGGGACATTGAGTCCAGAGACTATATTAAAAAATGTTTTCTTAATAGCACATGCACAATTTGACTTTAGGGTTTTATTCTGCCAGACAAGCTAATGGGTCATATAAGTGTCAGAGACATTACCATTTACAATTATCCTTAACAGCTTGCTTAACATAGCACATTTTCAAGAGACATGCCTTTCCACTTCACAGGGAGCCTTATGAGTGCCAATCTGCAGCAAAAGTTATCATCTAATTAACCAAAGGTAAAATATACCTGACGATTCTGAACTGCTCTGTTCAGCTGCCTAAGCTTAGGTCTCTAGCATCATTTTAAATGTCTTATGGCACCATGCTTGGCCTCCTGCTGCTGCTTTTCTGTGAGCCCTCTGTCACATCTGCCAGTTCCTGCAGATGTCTCAGGTATTCAGTGCAGCAACTGTCTCAACCACTAATGGTTATGTTAAGATATAGCTTAATGCTACTTTTGCTTGTAACCTGTTTTTTAATGCTGTAGGGAAGATTCATGGTCTAATAAATCGAGGATAGTGTTAATGTTAGTTTTCAGAGGTCAGAGGTGGAACACTGAGTGTCAGAGCCCTGAGTGAACCAGAAAGGTCTGATTGCTCTGGCCAGCCTGGAAACATCTTCTATAATCCTCTTCTGCAAACTTTCTTTTCTTATTTTCTCTTCTCTTCCAGCCTGAGGCTTTAGCTATTTGTGTTCATAGAATCATAGAATAGTGAGAGTTGGAAAGGACCTTAGGATCATCTAGCTCCAACCCCCTGCACTCTTTCTCATTTTCTTATTGCTACGCAGCAAGCAAAGTAAAATTCAGATTAAAAAGTGATAAAATATCAAACAGTGATCTCATGATAGTTTTTCTGAAACTGAGCTTGTGAATTGTGGTGACACCTTATGCTTTGCCATTCCTCCACACATACTCACAGGAGGGAAAGAAATATGACTAAGTCAAAACCTAATCCTGAAGAAGAAGGTGGAACACTGCTTGTGGTGCCTCTCCAACTGTTCTGTTCTGTTCTGCTCTGTTCTGTTCTATAAAATGCACTCTCACTAATCTGTATTTCTGAAATGACCATTTGACCAAGAGACAGCGTTTGACAGAACAATTTCAACATAAAATTTACATCTATAAAGGCAGTTGGATGCGAGCAGCAGATAGCATTACTTTCCCTGTCTGAAGATGTTCCAGATGATTCTATGAAGATGTTAGACAATTCTACCTGCCTCCTGACAACTCTTAAGGTGAAGGAAAACAGTAATTTAACTTTCAACAATGACAAGAGAAACAGCCAGGATTGGGGTAGGTCTTTTCCCTGACAATTTTGCAGTAACATGGCAGCTATTTGTACATTTACAAATCAAACTGAATGCCCATTACACAAGCTGCAAATGCTAGTGCCACATCTTAGCCAGGTGAAAATCCGCCCCCTGTAAATGCAGATGCAATTCCTGTGTCTTTCATTCCTTTTATTACTGTGCTCTGGGAGTGACTGAGCTGCTCACTTGAGGGGAATAATGGAAGGAAGGAGGGCGAAGAAAAGGATTTGATGTTTATTTTATTGGTGGATGATTATCACCCTTCACTGCCAGATGATTTCTACTTAGGTCAGTGAGGTGTGTACTCTTAGACAATCCCCGTTCTCTGGGCAAGCACAAACAAAAAGAAGTGCAGGCAACAAAGATGTGGGAATAATATGGGAGCTGCTATCAAAGCAATTTACTACACTTCTTAGACGAGAAACAGTAGATCTCTGAAGGTACACGAACAGCTGACTCTCATGTTAGAGTGCCAAACAGAATGACACTTTTCTGCTCAACCTAACAACAAAAAGTCTCTTATTTCAAGCACAGGAGTCACTGGAGTGTCACTTAGCTAAAACATTCAAATTTTGACTCCATAGCTTTTTACTTGCTGGGTTTGCTAGGCTAAATATTCCAAAAGGACATTATGGAATAGCCAGGCGTGTGTGCTAATAATGTTTTCCGTTTTTTCTTTAACTCTTAATGAACTTCTCTATGACCATAAGTAGACTTATAAAGTGTACAAGTAACCCTGTAAGTTATTTGGTGGGCTCTAGAGGAAAATACTCTGTGCTTAGCATCAGTCACTGGACTGGAGAAATGCCATGACTTTATATTATATACACTTACAGCCATATGCAGCATCTCTTTAAAGGCACATCTGCATTCCACAGTAGTCCATGGTCAGCACAAAGAATAACTTCTGTCAGCACTGGCTTTTCTGTTTACATTTGCCCTGGCTGAATCAAGGCTCCAAGCCTTATGCTACAAGGTGTGTTGTCTGGGTTAAATTACACAGTGTTTAATCCAGGGTGTAGTCATACTGTAAGCACCTGACACAGCCATATCAGTTAAGACTGGGACATGCAGATCAGTTGATCAAAGTCTTGGCCAGTTGTCTGGAGGAGATTTTTCCAGATAATTATTTCCAACATGGCATATGCTAAATGGCTAAAATCAGTCAAGGGTCAGCAGGCCTTCTTCTAAAAATATTGGCAGTTGAACTATTCAGGGAGACAGTGATGAACCTTCAGTGAATTCCTTGGTATTTTTAAGGCCAAAGCCATGTGTAGCAGGAGACACTCCCTTTGCAACATCCAAGCACTGACTAACTGGCTCCAGAAGAGAGCAGTATTAACCACCGCCTGTTCTAAAACATCAGTGGACTCTGCCACAGAAATGGAGAGACATATAAGTAACAGGGTAATTTCTCAGTAAGTAAATTCAGTACAATACTGTCCCTCCAGCTCAGGATCAAAAGGAGGAGACCTTATGATGCACTGGTGTTCATCTGAAGTCAGTACTGCTTATCATCAGGATTAGAGCTGCTACTGAGACATGCTCTTGGGAAAGATGCTGTGAGGAACAAGTGAATATTCCCCTGAGTTTGGAGAGTTTAACCCAATGATCTTATTGTTATTCTTCCTTCCACAGAGCACTCTGCTGTCACAAGGCTAATGCTTTACATTCTCATGCTGGCTTTCACCGAGGACTCTTGAAGCATTTTACAAGCATTAGTGGACTAAGTTTCACTCCACCCGAAGCAAGGATAGTAAGTAGTATTTAATTGCAGTGATATCTGGTTGCTATCTTGCCATGATAGGAATGATGCCACTTTAAATGGCTTAAAGCCCTAAGCTTATATCTGATGCTGTGATTCTACAAATGGGGGAAACAGAAAGATATGTTTGTCCTGAGGTATTCCTTAAGTGACTAGAAAGACTGGGAACAGGGTACAACCTGACTCTGAACTCCAGCCCGGGCCCTCCCTCTTTCTATAAGTGCCTGTTTGCCACACTTTTACCATCTAGTAAAAGACAGGAAAAACAAAACAAAACAAAACAAACAACCCAAGAATACTTGAGCATCTGTTTTAGATCTGCCATTTACAACATTTCAGATGCTGGGACTCAGAGCTAAGACTGATTTCTGCTTTTGCACTACAAGGTTTTCCTGGTTCATAGTATTCTCACTGAAAATCATCAAAACCGCCTTTTGTCTGGAGACTTAGAGGTTGGAGTATAGATGGCAATTTCAGACTTAGAAAGCAACTCATAAGCATGCTCCAAAATAAATACAGCTGCTTTTTTTCTTTTTTTTTTTAATCAGAAAATGGATTTCACAAAAGCTTGGATCTCACTGGAATATATTTTCTTTCTCCTGTTTCAAGGTCTTCTCCACAGTTTGCCTTTAAAAATCTACTTTGTCTGCAGCCACTTACTTCTGTTATGTTACCACATTGTAAAACACAACAGCTTCCCTTGCCTACCCTTTAAATTCTTTCAAACTCATGTTCTCTAGCCTGAGAAGTCAGTAAAATTGCTGATTTCATCTCCTGGGTAATTTGGTTATTGCTGAATTCTGTTTCGGGTTTCTTTCCTTCTTTCTGTCTTTGAGTAACTACAACATGATTTAACAAGATTGAAATCAATGAATGCCTGTTTGGAGACCAGTGCTTATTAGACTAGGTGTCATCTATCTTTCAGCTGGAAGTTTCGTGGGTATGTGAACCTCTATGAATACCCCTAAGCTGCTAACATCTGCACAGAATGATTCTGTGAAGCTTTATATTTCTTCCCTTATTTCTTTTTGCCTGTAAGTTTTCTGCTTGCTGCTGAAATCTGGTTCCCAGCTGAGAGAAGAAGGAAGCAAATGAGGAAGAATGTCAGTCTGACAAGAATTATATCACTCTCTGCTAACGGAAACCTCCCTGGTCTATACTGGTGTCTCACCAGTCTTGAGCAATATAGTACGCATCTGGAAAGAGCTGAATCTCCCAGGAGTCATGGAAACCTCTGTAACCTTTCTGACCGCATTAAAGATTATCTGCTCATTTCCCGTGTGCCCTAGCCCAAGAAGCCAGCACAAGGCAGTTGTGCCTATGCTGTCATTTAAAGCAAGAACCTACCCTGACTTTCCTTCGGTCACTTTGTTTGCACACAGATAAGCCCACAGGTTCTGTTTCAGATCAGTGCTGGGGAAGAAGCTCAAAGCCAGTGGTTCAGGGTAATCCCAGACTCCTCTTACTGACTTCCGAGAGGCCTAAGCTTAGGCAGGGCAGACACTTGGGACTTGTCCCAAATAAAATCATAGAATCACAGAATGGTTTGGGTTGAAGGGACCTTAAAGATCTTCCAGTTCTAACCCCCTGCCATGGGCAGGGGCATCTTCCACTAGGCCAGGTTTTTCAAAGCCCCATTCAGCCTGGTCTTGAACACTTCCAGGGATGGGGCATCCACAACTTCTTTGGGGAACGTGTTTCAGTGTCTCACCATCCTCATAAGTGAAGAATCACCATGTTCTTTCTTTCCAAACACAGATCACTTGAGACTTGTAACTCAGTTGGCGCTTCAGCCAATAATGTAAATAGCAAATAAGACTTAAAGGAGCTTAACTCTCTACTTAGGTCTGCATTCACAGTCCATATTCTTGTTGTCATACCCTGTAACACCAAGCTTCTAAGTGCTGCTGGATGACCTGTGATGTCTGTGCTCTCACCTGAGTGGGTTTTCATGTCCGTGAGGAGCTGTGTGCAAAGCCAATCTTTTTCTTCCTTTTTCTTTACAAGTTACAAAATGCACAAGAAGAGGCAGAGCACTCCGGAGTGGAAAGGAGAGGACAGGAGTAGAGCTTTCATCAGTATTTTAATCATACCTTGAGCATGAACTGATGAGTTAAGATATATTACACTAATGATCAGAGTATCTGTTTAGATCAATCAGTAGTTTTGAATATGTCCAATTTATGAATTTGCTGATATGTCATGTTCAGGCTGCCTGTTAAAGATATTTTCCTTTCTTGCTTCATATTCTCCAACAAACATTATACCTTATTAAAGAGATACTCAAATATTCCTGTCCATGTAGTTTGTGTTGCTGACCAAGCTGTGTTTATTAGACAGTGGATTCATTTACTACAAAGGTTCACTTTCATTTTCATTCTTTACCTGGTAAGTAGGGTATGCAGGACTTTAGAACTACTTTGCTATTTTGTTCTCAGGTAATTCTAGTTTGCATTTTTTTACTTCCATTTAAAATAACCTCTTCCTGAGCTGTTTCAGTAAAAAGCCTGAGGGGTTTATTCATCCCCATCAAATTACATTTATTTAAGCTTTGAGTACAAAGAAAATACAAGCATAAATAGAGACCAAGCTGTCAACTTGACTCATTATTTATAGTTAACAGGATTAACTGGGTACAGCAACCAATGTGAAAAACATCTCAGAGTACTGCCACAGGATAAATGGACATATTTTAGTATTGACAACCTTCTCTCTTCTCACCTCACTCTTTCTCTTTAAATATGCATATTGTTTTTGCTGTTTAATGAATTAATATGGTGCTTCTTAAGAACTGTATCAGGCACAGAGTATTTTGTTGGTTACATGTTTCGATGACAGCATGGTGAAAGATTCAGGTATAGATAAGGGAAGACTGAGTCCTAGCTACACTGTGCCCAGAATTTATGTTTGGAAAACATGCTACATGTAGACCAACAAACAACCTTGAGATGATAAGAACTTCTGACTACCACTCACCTGTGGTAGGTTTGGCATATAATCATTGGGCAAAGGGAATTTCTGGAATTGAAATCAGTTAGTTATTTGTACTCTTTTTGTTGACTAGTAACTAAGTATTATGTAAAGTAATAAATAAGTATTATATTTCAGAGGATACATTTTTACTTCAAGCAGAGTATCTAGTTGAAATCAACAGAGGATGTTCTATGATTCTAATGGGACTTGGCAACAAACCAGGCCATTTTTAGCAGGCATGATGCTCTGACACAGCTGTCAACAAGTACTGCTATTCAATTACGTGAACAAGTGCCTGAGTTTGTGTATTACTGTTACTTTTTTTATTCAAACATTTCTGTAAATAGAAGTGTTGTGTTCACCCCTGAAGCCATTCTAGCATAGTATCTTTCTCTCTGGAAATAGCTTTTTAAGGAGGGAAGATAAAAAAAAAGCAACCCAACTAAAAATAGAAAAATAGAAAAGAAGGAGTTAGTTCTTGCTGGGAAAAAGAGATTTTGCAAAAATGCAGACTAACAAACCCCTCAAACACTCCTCAATATCTGATCCTATTCCTTCTTTCCAGGACCTCACTCAGTCAGGTCTGTTCTATACAATCTGTACTATATATGACACTCTATGGGTACTTCCAAAACCAGCAAAAATAAGCTCAAACTATTTCTGCATAAAATACCATCCATTAGGAAATGCAGGTGATTACAAGTGTTTCTGTGTTTCTGAAGAAAAGCCTAAACAAGGCCATGCTGGCTTTTGTTCTCTGCTTCAGAGGCTTAGAATTTGAATGGAATTGCATCTGTGCACAAGGGTTGACAATAAATCTTTTTCCTATGTTAAAAAATCAGAACAATTTGCTTTTCTTTTAATTAAAACATCACTACTAGCCTGAGTGCTTAGCCATATTTAATCACCGTGTTCCTTATTAGGACAGCAAATGACAGAGTGTTTGTTGCCAGATGGAGGAATTACAATGATAACCCTTCCAGTTCTCCCCATACTGCTTCAATACCGCCTTTGTGAAGCTAATTCTTTTCTTGACTTATGACCTTGAATCTAGAAATTTCCCTATAGACTGAAGCAGTAATGTATGTTCTTCCCCTTAGTTGGCTTAATATAACTCCACGCACGGATGTCTTTCATTCTGTACCTAGGCAGTAAGTAGGATTGTACCCACTACCTGAAATGAAAATAATGCAGAATGTCTGGAAGGCATAAAATGAGATGTTAAATATCAGAAAACACAGCTTGTCAAATGGAAGCCTTTCAGAAGAATATTTTAATTTCAGTGTCAAAATATGAAATCACTGGGTGAAGGTAAATGCCAGAGATGAAATATGTATGGGAATCACAAGCTCTTGTGGGTTATGGACTGAAATTCCCCCCCTCCTGATTCAGACCACTGAATTCCCACATTCACACATTGTGCTGCCATTTGGAGGCACATCGATAGAGGGAGAACACCAGGAAACACTTTACTGTGGACCAGGTGACGTCTGAGGCCTCTTCCAACAAGTTGCAAAAAGGATGAAGGGTCTGGAGATATCTCCTATGGAGAAAGACTGAGAAGGTTGGGGTTATTTACCCTGAAGAAAGGAAGGCTCAGGGATGATCTTATTAATGTGTATAAATATTTGAAGGGAAGGTACTAAGAGGATGGAGCCAGAATCATTTTAATTGTGCCTAGTAACAGGAAAAGAGGCAGTGGGCACAAACTGAAACACAGAATGTTCCCTCTGAACACCAGGAAACACTTTACTGTGGACCAGGTGATGTCTGAGGCCTCTTCCAACATTAGTCATACTATGCAATTTCATCACTCCATCCCCAATAATTATCTTAAGGATTTTCATTTAACAAGAAATTACTTTTCTTGTAACAGCTTATTAAGGAAATAATATACCTTCTGGTCATCATTATGTACATTCAACTCAAATTTTGATTTACATAGAAATGTTTAACACCCTATTTTTTTCCTGAAAAGTACAAACCTGTTCCAGCAGAAAGGCTGTTTCCTTTCTGTTCCCTCTTACTGTATTGACAATCTCCTAGACTTCACTGAACCCTGGCTGTGCACTTACTGCATTCTGCAGCAACATCCTGCCTTACCATTAGAAAGGTCTTCTTCTCTTGCAGAGATATGACCCTTTTCAAAAAGCAGTATCTTGTTATAAGAAGTTTTGCAATACATATAAAATTACATGTTCAAGAAAGCAGCAGGTTTAAAGCGAATAGTTACAGGACTTAGCGACAAATCCATGAGGCCACTTTTAAACAGCAATGATAAGCACTGGGAACACTGACAAATTAGAAAGCTGACTCTGAAATAAAAAGAGGAATCAGACAGGCTCCAGTTGCTGTGGAAGACTAGTGGGATTAGTCACCTGTATCAGCTATGGCTAGATAGGAGAGGAATAAAAGGTGTCTGCATCTACAAAAATCATCTGGACTTTTGGACATCATTAAGCTTACAGAACTCTTACAATTTCCGCATCATTTATAATCACAACAGACACTGGCAAGACTTTCTCTGAATTGAAGAGATTATATTAACATTAACATTGTAACACCAATGATGTTTTATATTAAATGATAAATTTAATCCTAATATTTAATGATTTCTATGAAGTGATGAATTTAAAGAAGTGTTAATGGACACTACAACTTCTTCAAGGACATTACTGGATGCACAAGAAGCCATGATTTCATAAACACAGAAAATCCTGCTTAACACAAAGAAGGCTTGATTAAAAGAAGAGGTGAAAAGGACTATTCTAGTTTAATATGCAATATCATACGGAAAAAGTACCACTTGAACATAATGAATTCAAATAGAAAATGTATTGCAGTGAGCTGATAAAGAAAGCGAAACAATCACTGAAGTTTAAATGGCCCAGTAAAAATCATGGGTCATGGCACAGTAAGTAGGCATATTACAACGAAGGTGAGTTCTTAAGTAATGTATGCATCCACTGTTATGTTTGAATGGAAATGTAAGAGGTAAGGATGCACAACAAGGAAAAATGTTCAGTATATATTTTTGCTTTGCATGGTGCTGTGAACAAAACACCAAACATAGCATTTCTAATAAAGGTGGTTCTAATCAGGATTTGCCGAAATCCAACATTTTCAAACCCAGAAACTTATTTCTTGTAAGATCTATTTTGAGGAGATTCCTGAACAAGAAATAGTATCGATTAATGAATTTGTTTTAATTAATTAATTAATTGAATGCAGAAATAGACATTGCAAGACTTGACTGAAAAGATCACCGGCGTAGTTTATATTTCTAAGTAGGACAGACAGATCTTGCAACAACTGAAGACTGCTTAGCTTGACTTCACTCTACAGAAAACAATGTAATGATAAAATGCTTATCCAATACACAAAGGAACAAAACCCATGTTTAATGGCTATCCATGTGGCTTATCAAATAAACCTATCATTTTCCTGATGATAGTATAACTGCTGAAAATCATTTCTACAAAAATCCAGAACAATGACACTGCTTAACTATCCCAAGAGTAAAAGAACTGGGTTTGTTTCACCCAGGGAAAGAAAAAACCAACAAAGAAACAAGAATGACAAAAGTATTCTGTTTATAAATACATCTGGAACTGAATATCACTATATCTGGGGCTCAATATGAAGATATCAGAAGAACTATTTAAGACAAAGGACAATTGTTGGACAAAGAAGGATTATTATAATTAATAAAGTCAGGCTAGAATTTAGAAGGCAGCTTTTAATAATAATAGTAATGAAGTCGTGATACACCATGTTAATTGTAGTAGTCAGGCAAATGTATCTGGCTTTCTATAGAGCAGTCTATAAACATATGACATAACATCATTGTTTGTGATAAAATAAAACTGTATTCAATGACATAGAATGTCTCTTCCCATTCTATGCTGCTATTATTCATCCATCTGATCAGGATAAACATACTGATGTAGCACACTTGAATTCCTGCAGGACATTTGAGAAAGTACTACACAACATTTCATTTTCTATGAAACAAATAGAATGTCAAATGGATTAATGTCACTTATTGTAGCAGCTTTTCAAGGAGAGTCATCCATGAACTGACCAATTTACAATGTTCACTGTAAAGATCTCAATATCTTGAAGATAAGGGAAAAAAATAAGTGAGATAAATAATGAAGAAGACATGCTTCTCCAACAGGATACTCTGACGTATCTTAAAACTGTTTGCTGATAATCAGTGACTCAGTAACATGTGCAATAGCAGCAAATTCATGCTGAACTTATGTCCACCTTATGTGGAAAGTAGTAAGTCAGAGAAAAAAACCCTTTTTTTCAAAAATAGGATATCATCTCAACATGCTAGCAGTGAAGTGCTGTAACAGAAACTACTAAAATCATCTTCAGAAGTGTAAAAAGCAAGGCTGTCAAAGAAAAATAAAGAAATTGCCTTGTCTCAGTACACAGCGCTGTCAAGATCCCCAACAGTTCTGTGGTTCAGACTTTTAAAGTATGCAGAAAAATACTTGTGCAAGAAGGAAGATGGCAGGAGGAAAGCAAAAATGCTCTATCAATCAACCACATTTCCTGTTGAAAAGCTTTAGGAGCTCAGTCTATCCAGCTTAGTAAAGACATCGGGTTTCTTTAATAGCCACTGCATCTGATAATGAGGGGAGTGTAGAGAAAAGATCATACCAGGATTCAGTGAACAGTGAGACCAGTTTAGATTAGTACATCCCTGAGCTGGATAAAACAGAAATTATAAAGCACAGTTTCCAAGCAACTAGAGTAATCAAGAACTTGAACAGTTTACAAAGAAGGACAGTGAGGTCAGAGGGACTAGTGCTGGAAGAGGTTTGAGTACACTGATATACATTGCAGTCGTGTACATTGATGCAAGGGTTTACCTCCAGGGTGTCCTCAGTTAACTAGAGCTCTGTGAGCCCCCGGTGCACAATGAAATCACTGCTTGTACTCTACACCAAAATGATCCATATTGCACCATTTGCTTATGAATCTTATCTCACTACAATATAAAGCTAATATTGATATATTCCCAAGACAAATATTTCATATAAACCTGCTTTTCTAGGTTTCCTTTATTTTAATGGCTATAAATAAATAGTTTGTGATTCATTACCAAAGGAAGCCTCTAACATAAATCAAAGTAACTGCAAGCCTACAGTTTCTGGTTTTCTTCTCTGGGAGCCCAGACAATTAACTCAAAGGTAGGTATATGCACTGTTTATGTCTGAAGATGATTAAGATGTATCCCAGTCCAAGGAATTAATCTTTCTTTCTAGGTCTACATCTATGTAGAAAGGACAAAAACACAACTCTTGTGGGACTGTAAATGGAGAACTTCATGTTTTTAAGGCATGCAAAAATGAATTCCAAGAGTTCTGCAGGAATTTAGAATATGCAAGGTAAATTCACACTCAGCAGTTAAAAGCATCTTCAAAGTTTAGGTTAAATTGCTTTTGGAAGCTAAGTGAGGCATTAGAATAGATGTTGTCAGCAGGTAAAAGCTCGAGACTAGTTCTTAATATTTGGACTTTAAGCCTTTTAAAGTTGGTTGGATATCTTTCTGTGTATTTGATTGAGTAATCTCACTTCTGGAAGACAATTACTTTTGTACTCGGGGGTCAAAGTCAATGGTCCTGATGGACACTTGGGCTCTCAACATCTTCTCCATCCCTTATTGTTCCTTATAGATAGAGGTTTTACATTTTGTTGGTATTTCCATATGTCTTATAGTTTTGGTTTAAAACAATGACCATAAACATGTTTGGCTTTTTTTCCATTCCTACCTGAGAAAAGTCAAGGAGAAATCCACTTTATGCAAAATAAGTTATATAAAATTAGTTGGTCATTTAGGGTATTTTCTTTGGTTGGTTTTGTTTTTCCCTAACATAAAAGTGGCCATGTATCCCATAATAAATCAGAAATTTTCCTTCAAATGCTTGAATTATACATTTATATTAACATATTAAGTATTTTAACAATAAATATAATAATAATAAGATATTTGAAACTACAGAGGTGTTTTCCACATGATAAACTAAGAGGAACTCTGAGATTTTCTTGCCTTTAGTAAAAATGTACATTTTTTTTACATCTGTCCTGCAAACCCTTCAGCATATATGAAGGCTCAGTTTCATCTTTTCTGTCTGTATTATGTCATGGATGAGAAAGTAAATGACAACCTGTAGTGTATCCAGTTACTGGAGTTTATTTAAGAAGCAAGGAGGTAGGAGTTTTTCCCTGCTTTATTATCTCACTCACTCACTCTCCCCTGCAGCACTATGCTCACCAGGTTTTAACTCCCCTCCCCTGCAAGGAGGTCACAGCTGGTCCATAATGCTCTGGGATCATGTTGGTCCAAGCTGTGCTGCTGCTCACAGTCACCAGTCACAGATGCTATTGGCCGAGGTCCCTGGTAGTCCTCAGACACTCGTCACCATTTATCTCCTCCATCTCCCAATCCTTTTCCAGGAAGTTTCCTCCATCTAGGACCTTCACCTTTTTCTCTCTGGACCCTGTCTTTATTTACCCTCTTTTCTTTGAAAAACACATCTTTCTGGCTCCACCTCTTCTTTCCAGATGCTAAGTCCTTTGTTTCCTGAGTCTAAAGACCTAAGAGCAAAACCACAACATGTGATCAGCCTCCCAACTGGTGGTTCTTTCCCATGTTCCAACACGTTCAGGACAATACTGAAATTTAAACTTCCAAGAAGCTTTCAAGAGGAAGCCTGAATCACGAGATAGTGGATGCCAGAACTTAGAAGTTTCTTGCTGAGTGAGGTCAGACTAAATTATAAAAATGACCTCAAAATCCATGAGCACACCAGATGTTATCTCACCAGGTGTCTTTCTTTTGTGATGCAAAGTCTCAGAGTAAGCAGTAGAAAATCACATTATGTGATATTTGAAAACCTGCTATTTAGTCGCAGAATTGCTTCCACATCAATTATAATTATTTATTTATTTTTTTATCTATTATCAACTCCAGGTTTTTAAATATTAGTATTTCACTGTTTCATCTTTTTTTAAATAACATTTTCTGTAAGTTTATTAAATTGCATTTTCCCAAGGTAAATGCAATGTTATTTCCTTTGCCTTCTTGCTGCTTCTTGGTGAGGTTTTTTTTTTTTTTTTTTTTTTTTTGCCTTACTGATGTTTCTAAGATCTGGTGTTGCATTTTTCATAAGTTCCTGTAACATCATCTTTGCATAATCACTAGGTTTTCTGCAAAAGAACTCTAGCATATCAGCAGTCTTCTAATCATGTTCTGGTTATATTGAAATTGATCATTATGCAGTTTTCATGACTCCTTTGGATAGTTTTCCACACAAAATTGTGTTTATATAAGCTGATTTTCAATAAAAGGTCCCATTAAAGAATCATGGATTTACAAAATACTTGAAGTTGGAAGGGACCTTTATAGATCATCTGGTTCAGCCACCAGAACTGGACATGGCACACTAGATCTGTCTCACTAAAGCAGAAGGACAATATCATCTCCCTCAACCTTCACCAAGTGCAAATTGTTCTTGACTAATCTAATGGCCTTCAACAATGGAGTGACTACGTCAGTGGACCAGGGAGCAGGCACTAATGCCATCTATCTGGACTTCTGTAAGGCCTTTGGTACTGTCCCACACAACATTCTTGCCACTGAAGTGGAGAGATAGAGGTTTGATAGACGGAAACTTAGATGGATAATGAATTGGCTGGATAGTTGCATCCGAAGAGCTACAGTCAATGCCTCAATGTCCAAGTCGACATCAGTAACAAGTTGTGTCCTCAAGGGTCCATACAGGGATCAAAACTATTTAATATCTTCATCCACGACATTGACAGTGGGACTGAGTGCAGTTTTAAACTGAAAGAGGGTAGATTTAGATTAGCTATAAGGAAGAAATTCTTTACTGTGAGGGTGGTGAGGCGCTGGAACAGGTTGCCCAGAGAAGTTGTAGACACTTCATCATTGGAGGAGTTCAGGGATGGGGCTTTGAGCAATCTGATCTAATGGCATGGACTTGGACTAGGTGGTCTTCCTTCTTGCTGTTCAAGACAGGAGTGATATTTGTTTTCCTGCAATCCTCAGGAATCTCCCCTGATCACAATGACCTATAAAGACAATAAAGAGTGGCCATGCCATGATATCAACCATCTCCCTCCTTGTCTGAATTAGTATACAAGCACTTCAGATGGGCCCTCCAGTCATGCAGATTTCCCTGAAAAGGTATGAGAGCTTCTCCAACATTATGTTGATGTAGGCACCTGATTACTGGTGTGCATACTCTTGGGCTGGGGTCCCCTCAGCCTCATTACTGATTTCGAGGTCTTTCTATTCCACATCACACTGCACTTTGCTTGCCAAACCAGTCCACGCCTTCATCACTTCTTTGTGGGTCATCATCTTCCTTATCCCATTATAAAAAAAATTTTGAATCAACCCATTGTACTCTTCATAGCAATCTAATCTGCCTATCATTAGTCTTTATTGCTTTACTTAGTGCAGTTCATGAAGCACAATGCAAACATAATACAGGAGCTCTTGAAGTGTTCCAGCAAATGTGGCATTATGTGTGTAAAGAGGAGGCAAAGTGGTTTACTTTTTCTTATAGGGCTGTGCTCAGAGCTTGCACATATTGTCATCACATAAATACAGTCACTGTAGTAGAGAAAGTGAATTAGCTGTTATATACATATGTTTTTAATTCCCCAGAACGATGACATTCTAGACAAAAAATTTTGCTGAGAAAGCTGAGTAAGTATTCACCTGAAAAACCACTCATGCAATGTACAAAATGTTGTAGCAATGTAACATTTTTCAGGATCATTTCAACGACCATTGTAAAGTTTACCCGAAAGTGTCCTATAAAAGCAATAAACATGTTTTCAAATAAACCAGTTCTCACAGCTCTGTTGATGTTGGGGGTGAGGGGACACAAATCTAGCTAGTTAGTTACTTACTTAGTTTTACTACCACCTGTAAAATAAGTAATGAATTGTGCATCAAAAAGCCAGGCTTTCAAAACCTGGAAGAAAAATAATATCGCAATCTTTACAGGATAGTTTTTTTGTGTCTATTGGTTATTTTAGTCATGCTGGGGAAGAAAGAAATAAACATGTCAGGATTCGTCAGAAAGTCTGCATTTAATCTTAAAATATATAGAATAAAACACTCAACTGAACAAATCCACTGGAATTTTATTTCATAATCTTCAACTTTTGCAGAATCCACTGCTTTATTGTTCTTTTGTTCTGACATGAATTGACATAGCTGTCTGAAAAGAATCTTGTGCATTTAATGGGTATCCAATGTATCTGATGTAAGCAGACTTTCATAACATTTGCTACAAACTTGGTGCCATTTACATCAAATCCCAGCACCTTTATTACTGTCTCAAATTGCTTTATGTACTGTGAGCTTTATAGTCTGTCATTCAGCTTTCCCGTGTGTTCAGTTGAATTTGCAACTTGTCCAGTGGTGGACAATGATAGGAGCTGAGAAGTTTCAAGAAGGAATTTTAAGGTTGACATTTCTTTTAAGGAACACAATACAGGGCAGACTGTTGTTAACCACATTCTAACCATCCAAACCAAATTTCCCACCCATTTCAAAGATTGGTTTTTATTATCAACTTGTCATTAGTCCTTGCTGACACATGTGACGAACCTTACCAAACAGGCAGTGTCAATAATGGGAATAGAACCTCTTATATTTCTAAAGTTGGGCATAGGATTAAGCACTTTAGTTACCCAAATGATGCTTTTCTTCCAGATTTCAATAATAAGAACAGCGTGTACAGAAAAGTGTAGTGTACAGAAAAAAAGAGATTTAGTCCCAGCTTATCCTTAGGTCTTCTTGCTTCCATTAAGCCCAGCAAGGCTTAATTCCTTAATTACACATTTCTCCAAGAACACACTTTGTTCTCACAAATCTGAATGCTCTTTCAGAGAAGGCCTGTATAATTCTTTGTGCTTTATGGCTGTCAAAGCTAAGACACAAGAAAGGGAAAACAATCTGTAAATCACAGTGCAGCACTTCTGTCCAGGTGAAAACACGTGTTCTCATATAGGGTCAGTCTGCCCATCAAGTAGGATGTCTTCCCTTTTGGGAGCTTTTCCTTTAATTTCCAGTGGCCCCCATTAAAGAATACGACCATGAGGACTAGATTATGAAGCATTAAAATAATTACTGGAATACCAAGAAGTTCTAAAGAGAAATTTGATTAAGGTGCTTGTATGTAAGAAATGTACATTTAAGTGCATTTTAATAAAAACATCCTAGTCATTTTGCTGCTTACTATAGAGAGAAGACAGAATTGTGCTTATTAAGTGGCCTACTCTAATTCTGTGGTTTTACAGCCAGCTGAATCAACCCATAATAGGAACTAACTCCGAAAGGGCTATTCTTGCTCTCGCTCTTCCTGACAAAAGGACGCCAACACTGTCTTTTATGTACCTTCAGTGATAATACTCCTGTAAGATCAGTAACTCACTAACTGATCCAAAAGAAAAGGGTCTTTTTCTGGGTTAGCTTTCAATCAGACCAGCAAATTTGGCCAACTCATTTGATATTCTGAGATAGGTGGAAGCTAATAATTAAACTGTCCCCTGAATTTACTGCTTGCTTATTTTCATATTCTTTATCAATGACCAACATCAGGTCTTGTTTTGGTGAGGAACTATATGGAAGTGAGAAGAGAGGCTGTTGTAAATTTCACCACCCATGCCCCCCTTGCAGGATGACACATCAGTCTGTAGGAGAGGTTCACTTTCACTAAATAACTCTACACATAGGCACAAACATACACATGGGCTAGTCAAGAAATCTGTATTAAGCTGTCGCTTAAGTAGCAAAACAACTGATCACAGAGGAAAAAATAATTGCAGAAAGAACTGCAGTGGGTAGAAGAGATGCTTTCTGCTGTACACAGTGCAAATGAAAAAGATGGAGATAGTTATGATTATGACAGGCTTAGACAGATGACTCTAAAGGGTATTACTTTCAAGTTCAGATGTTCCAATACATTATTATCCTACAAAACAGCTTTTTTCACTAAACTTTCCGCATGTTGCTCAGTTCTGCTCATGAAAAGATAATAATTACAAAGGCACTCTGCAGTTGCACAAGCAGCATTGGAACCTATCAGGCAAAACCATATTTCACTGTCACAAGGATTTGTAGTCTTCAGTAGAAGAAAATACTGATCTGTCACTTCAGCATGCTGCAAGCCAAAGGAAAGAGCTACAGACAGGAACATTTGATCAGGAAAATAACCTTATTGTAGAAACAGATTATTGTATCTGTATTTGGTTATTTTGTTTTTAGATCTGTGCTACTAGATGCCACTACCATTTCCTGATGTGATTTTAGCTGTAATTTTCTGTTACATACCTGTGAATTTATGGGATGCCATTTAGTATATATGTATAGCTACCTATATGAATACATCTGCTTTTTAGAACTCTTGCCATAAACAGTGTTTTTAGACTAGAAGCAGGTTATTTTTTATACTATTCTATTATTTGATAAATATGCAGCTTGGATATTTCAAATTGTCCTACTTTGACAAAGTAAGTACTACTGTAATCTGTAATTTTCAGATGATACTAAGAATGACATGTACCTCTGTCCATCTAACACCTCATTAAAACTTTCCAGTCTCATGTTTCTTTTATGGATATAGGAAAAATATCACAATCCTGATGGATTTTTATCCCATGAGAGAGGAGAGTTCTCTTACCTCCTATGTGCTGATGAGGAACTGAGGAATTAAAAGACCAAAAGGAAGATTTGAAAATAAGATATTAGGTACTCTGTGACACTTTCAAAGATGTCCATCTCCCATTTAAATCACTAAGCACATCGTTACAGCTGTAGATGTTCAATATCTTTAAACATCTTGTTGTAAAGGGTTTGTCCACAGTCACAAAGAAAGTCTGCAGAGGTAAAAGAAATTTAGTCTAGGACTCATAAATGCCAAGTTACTGCTTCATAAATAGGACTAACCTTTCTAGCAAAAATAGTCAGAAAGTGGGAACAGTTGTGTCAAATGAGGATTAGTATTGAAGAGATGTCCTGAAGATGACTTAACTCGGTGCTGTGATAGTGTACTCCTCTTTGAAAGCTCAGTGATTCAAAGTCAAGTTGCTCATGTGCAGCATCCTACAGACACGTTGATGAGCCACTTGTCAACCTGCTTCAGAGACACCCCTCCTGACACAGGGCTCAGTGTTAGTATTAAAACACAGAGATGCCCCCTGATGGAGGTTTCATATTTAACCCTGAATCTGTGAATAGGTGCTTAAAGGAGGGCAGAAAGAGTAGTTAACGGCATGGTCTTGTGCTGGGGACTGCAGAGCTGAATGCAATACTCCAGGCAGGGTCTCACTAGAGAATAACCTCCCTAAACCTGCTGGTCATGCTTGCTTTGATACAGCCTACCACACGATTGGCTTTCTAAACTCAGTGTCAGCTCATGTCCGACTTTTTATCTACCAATATCTCCAACTCCTTCTCCAGAGGGCTGCTCTCAATCAATTAATTATCCAGCCTGAACTGATACTGGTGATTGATACTGATGATTGCAAAACCCAGGTGAAGATCCTTCCACTTGGCCTTGTTGAACTTGATGAAATTCACATGGGCCCACTCCTGAAGCTTGTCAAAGTGCCTCTGTGTGATATTCCTTCCCAAGCAGATCAAGTGCACCACTCAGCTTCATGTTATCAGCAAATCTGCTGAGATTCCTACTGTTGATGTCATTGATGAAGATATTAAACAGTATCGGTCCCAATACTGAGGGACACTACTCATCACTGATTTCCATCCAGACATGGAGCTGTTGACTGCAACTTTTTGGAGTCAGCCACCTAGCCAATCCCTTGAGATCAGGAATTCCACCAGAGCATGATCTCTCCACTGTCATAATGAGATATAGTGGGCTTAGGAAAGCATATCTTGTTTGTGCCTGTTCTTGAGAGGTTTCTGATAAATATGAACCCAGCTATAATTATGCAAAACAGCCAGAAAGATTCTTTTGATAAAGAGCAATACATTAATTAATTATATTGTGGTAGGGAAGGATTGGGTGTGATTTCTGCCTTGGGGACAAAACATTCATACAATCCGCAATCTGACACATTAGCAAAAGTTCACATAAAGACTAAATGTCATGTTATAGGAGATGACAATTCTTCTGGGAAAAAACTGGGCACAATTATTTTTGACTCTGTCACTGACTTAAAAACAACTTGAGGAATCCTTTCTTGTGTGTATTTCATCTCTGTCAGCCAAGAAGGGGTAATCTCACCCCCAAATTGAAGCTCCTCTCAGGATCAACATAGCGTATCATTAGCTTTATTTTAAACACCATTCAGGAGCACAACCCTGTGGGGAGTGGCAGCACAGCATAACATGGAGACACACATTAGTTATACTGATGGCTAGCACCAAGATATATGACAAAACCTTTGCCAGTCATATATTCAAATAGTTAAAATGTGAGGTCAATTTAATTCTACTTTTCATGGCACATTCTCTGTCCTCTAAAAGCATTTATATATTTCATTTCAGCCTCTGTTTTTCCAGGCTCTTGGTAAGTTCTTTTTAGAGTTGCTGATGTGCTTTAAAACTTGTAGTTGTCATTACCTTTAGAAAGCCTGTATACTTTTTTTTAACCTTAAATTATCAGATTACTTCTTTATTCTAGGTGAAAACAGGCAAAAAACTTTACTACTGAAATTTCATAAACCTCTTGCAGAACAGCATAATTATACTTCTCCTGATGTATAATGTACTTCATTAACAGATACAAGGCATGGGAATGAACATTCCTGTCCAAATGGTGCCAAACTTCTTGATCATATTCTAACAAATTGAAGTATGAAAATTCAAGTGACCACTGAGCTCTGTTTACTGAGACACGTTCCACACATAAAATAAACCATAAGGGAAAACCAGTCACACTACAGAAAAACTCTAGTCTGAACTCACCTTGGAAAGGACAAAAGAAAACCTTACACAGGTAAACATTCCTTCATTTATGTTCTTAATGCAGACAGTAAAAGATCTAGAAGAGATGCAGACTAATACATGCAAAACCTGAAGGATAGCAGGAATACAGGGTAATAAATGGTCTCACCAAATGTAGTCTTATTTCTCAAGATGAAAATATTTATTTCTATTTTGCCTTTGGTTATTTTATCAGCCGTACTTCATCAGTACCTCAGATGAAGGTAATAATAATTCTTTCACACTGAGCATTACAATTTGTGTGAATTCTTTATTTTTTATTGTAAGTCAAATATATTTTTATCTATCCTTTTTTTTTTCCATTTATATGTTTATTTGTCACCTGCTGTTTCTTCATCAGGGAGAGAAAGAGCACTTTGCATATTTCAGGTCAATGTGTTGACATTCTGCTCTGTAATTGTGCTTTAGCCTATGTGTCTTGTGACAAATGCATGGGCAACCTTTATAGAAAAAAAAGGATGGAATATAAACTTTTTCCTGAGCATAGAGAGGTGCTTACAAAAAGGACATGTTCTAAGGACTCAGTGAAGCCTGATAGGGACTTGGATTCAGCAAAATGTAGCGAAACCTTGTCATGTTAGTATGGTACTCATGATGAGAGTGCCCTGAGAGGAAGGATTTATTGGTTCAGTCACCATCTCCTGTTTATGTACCCATAGCATTTTAAGGGAACAAGTTAACATCTCCTCCCAGCATTGCACAGTGTTATGTGGGCATGATGACCCACTCAAAGTCAGCATGGAGTTCTTCCCTCATGAGATATACTGCCTGGGGACAGGTAGGGGGGCCGGGGTTGTCTGAAAGCTGTCACCAAACATTTGATATCACAAAGAATTGCTTTTAATCAGCTGAGATGAACAGTTACTTGTCCACAAACACAATTGTTGGGTTTTTTTTTATTCACTGAACTCACAAAAGTCCCTAAAGGTCAGGACATGTTGAACACACACAGCAGAGGTGATTTCAAGTGCACCAAAATACAAAAATGTCTAAATCCAGCACTGTGGCTCAGTCTGTATATAGAGAAGCACTGGCCAAACTCATTGTGCTAGTTTTGTCTGGGATAGAGTTAATTTCTTCTAGTAGAGATGTTTGGATTTGTGCTGACAACAGTGTTGATAATGCCAAGATGTTTTAGTTACTGCTAAGCAGTACTTACACAGAGTCAAGGCCTTTTCTGCTCCTCACCCCACCAGCAACTAGGCTGGGGGTGCACAAGGAGTTGGGAGGGGACACAGTTGGGACAGCTGACCCCAACGGACAGAAGGGATATTCCAGACCATATGGCATCATGATCATCATATAGAACCGGGGGAAGAAGAAGGAAGGGGGGATTGTTCAGAGTGATGGTGTTTATCTTCCCAAGTCATCATCACACATGATGGAGCCTTGCTTCCCTGGAGATGGCTGAACACCTACCTGACTGTGGGAAGTGGTGAATGAATTCCTTGTTTTGTTTTGCTTGTGTGCGGCTTTTGCTTTACCTATGAAACTGTCCTTATCTCAAGCCATGAGTTTTCTCACCTTTACACTTCTGATTCTCTCCTCCATCCCACTGGGGATGGGAGTGAGTGAATGCTTGTGTGAGGCTGAGCTGCCAGCTGGGGTAAACCATTACACCCATTTATAAGCCTATGACTTACTGTCATCATGCAAGCAAAGATGAAGTTTCAAGGCCAGGTTGGACAGAGCCTTGGGCAACATGGTCTAGTGTAAGGCATCTCTGCCCATCACAGGGGCGTTGGAACTAGATGATCTTAAGGTCCTTTCCAACCCAAACCATTCTATGATTCTATGATTCTAATTTAAATCTTGTAAAAAGCAGTTATTTCCTCAGCCCAAAAGAAGAGGCCTGTGTATCAGTATGCGAGCGATGAATATTGAAAAACTAGTTATTCTATAAAAACCTCCTGGCTGCATCCAATGGTTTGATACAAAATCTTTCTTATTAAGCAATATCATTAACTACATATTAAATGAGAAATTCATCCAGGTGCCCCTATCCTTTTCTGAGTCTCTATTTATAAGAGATAAAAATGTCCACAAGTGTTCTCTTTGGCTTAAAGCACTAAAATGTTCTTACAGTATGTAGTTTAAATTAAATGAGACAATAATTAAATAAGTACCTGTGAGGCTGCAAGCAAAACAATATAGGAAAAGTTCTCACCGCTGCTGCTTTCATGGTGTAATAACAATAGTTTCTTGAGCCGAGAAAAAACCAAAACCAAAAGGCAAGACTGGAGCTTCCAAACAAAACACTTCAACTATTGATGGACTGAGCACCGGCTGGTTACTAATTGGGTGTCTGTTCCACACAAACATCCACAGAAAGATATTTTGTGTTCCAATATGACACTTTTCAGGGGAAAAAATAATCCTAAATCATTTTAAAAGCTGAGTGTTCTGCTGTATAGTCTGTATTTGGAGATGTTTCCAACACCTCCCATAAAAAACCAGCACCTTCTTTTGGCAAATGTTCAGTAGAATTCAGCCATGATCTCTGTCTATTTAGAGCAGGAGGGAAAGGATGTGCAATCAAAGTGGGGAGGGATCTAACAGATACGAAACCAGCAGAAAAATTCTGGTTGCCTGGTGAAAGGCTTAGACTGCACAGTAAAAGGTTTATGTATTTTAATATGTAAACTTATACATTTGTTTCTGTATATAAAGTGGAACTCATGCTGTTGATCTAGTAGGGCCAAAAAGTGAACAGTATCAAAATAATCCAGTGCAACCTTCATTTGCCGTTGGGAATCCAATCTGAAGTGACAAAGAATAATATCTGACTGCTTTTCTATTTTAGACTATCCATGCAGCAAATCAACAATTAGCCCTAAAGAAGAGTTGAGTTGCTTTGGGAACTACAGACAGATGAGATATTCACTCTGATGCTGGAACTGCTCCACTTCTTTCATCCCTTCAACCCTTTACTGCATCCAAACCTTAACAGATGGTAGCACATAGATAAATGGTGCTGTTCTCTAGTATTCCTGATTTTGCCTTTGCCTTCCAGAAGGCAATGACCTAGACCTTGTACTGGGTCTGGCTGGGGTGGAATTAATCTTATAGAAGCCTGTGCGGTGCTGTGTGTTGGATTTGTGGCTAAACCAATGTTAATGCCAGACCAGTGTTTTGGCTATTGCTGAACAGCACTTGCACAATGGCAAGGCTTTCTCTTTTTACCACTCTGCACCACCAGGCTGAGGGTGGGCACGAGACTGGGAAGGGGACACAGCTTGGACGGCTGACTTGAATAAGCCAAATATCTATTCCATACCATATAATATCATGCTCAGCAATAAAAACTGGGGTAGAGGAAGAAGGGGGTGGGAGGTGGGCACTTTATTTCCAAGGTGGGCATGGGTCTGCTGGTGGGTGGTGGTGACTGATTGCTTTTGCATCACTTTTTCCTTTTTTTCCATGTTCCTATTAAACTTATTAAACTGTCATTATCTCGACCCACAAATTTTCTCACTTTTGTTCTTAATCAGTCCCCCAAGTTGTTGGAAGGTGGGAGGGAGAGGGAAGTGAGCAAGTGGGTGTGTGGATGCATGGCTACTGGCCAAGGCCAACCCACAGCAGACCTATACATCAGAGAAGTGTAGATTCACAGTTCAAATGGAAATCAAAACAGTCAAATTCCCCATAGCCAGGGGATAGTGTGAAGAGATGGCGTCACATGGATGAAAATGAAGTCATAAAGGGTCAAGTGAACAGCGCAAAACCATTGATCAGCCTTGTATGACTTACTTCAGCAAGTCGCTTTCTCAGTGAAGGGGTCTTCATGTCTTTATGATTCCAGTCCTAAGTTTAGTAAAGTTAGTGGAAAGCATCCAGTTACCGTCTTGCTGGCTTAAATTAATGCCCCTTTCTTCCTCTCAACCAGAGGCAGGCAGCTATGAAATAAGGAACCACAAGGACCTTCTTCCTGTGGCTAGGTAGTGGTCAAAATGATGGAGTTAGAGGTCTGAATTTGTCATAAACTTCCTTTTTGGTTTAATCAGATTTGTAAGCCTTAAGGAACACTAATCATGCAAGTAGGTAGATCCGCAGCACACAAAGGCATTCTTCAGGGTAAACAGATGAATTGTTATGAAATGGGTGCTAATGTGAGCAACTAGCCAACTCAGTTGCAGGCAGGATAGCAAATGACCTGCAATGTTTGTATTTAGAGCACTGTATCAAGCCAAGGTATCTACAGTGAAGATGCCAATAACTGAGTTTTATGAAATCTTTTTAGAGCCAGTGAAGGGAACTGAGGAAAAAATATCTGATCCCAATGTAAACATCTGAAATAAGCCAAATGCACTGTATCTATTCCTGTGTGTAAAGGTCTGACAAGGAGACTAACTCAGACGTAGAAATACAGATCATGTAAGCCTAGCTACTGAAAATGAATTCAGCCCTGGGGGCTCAATTCAGTTGTCCACACAGAGGTACTTGGTGCCATTTGCTGTGTCTGATGGGATCCCAGATATCTAAATTCAGCTGATACTCCCGAGAGTCATAGGTTCATATTAACTAGTACTATTTGAATGTCTCATATACCCAAACACATTTCAGATGACACTTGCCGCTTGTGTTTAAGCAATTGAATTGAGAGCTGAGAGCCTCCAAGTCCATTGATATCTATAGAAGGACTACCTCAGGTAAGCTCTGTGGCAATCAGATATGGCTCTAAAATTAGCTATCCTGATAGTATTATTACCCATATCATCCAGTGCACATGCAGCAGAGTTCCTTTAAACAGAGATGGTGCCCAAGGGAGTACAAATGACTAAAGCTTTCTTTTTCTTCTTTCCAAAGAGACTGAGTCTCTTTGGAAATCTCCTGAATTAGAAAACAGCCAGTGATACCAAGCCTGTATTGTTCCTGTTGTTTTCATTGTGTTAAAATCATCCTTCCAGATTAAAATCAGTAACTCAGCTTTTTCACTTAGCTTTTTATTTGTAACATAGTGTTTCATATATGTCATTAGAAAATGGGAATTGGCTAGCTCTGACTGAAACATAAGGTGAGGGATTTGAATTATCTTACTTCCATGCTTGCAGAAATATTTAAAAATCTGTTATATATTGCACTTACACATAGAAAGTATAATTTGAATAAATCTGTTCCCATAATTAACATACTTTAATTAGAGCAGGATGTCATATCAGCTGGGTTTGTTTTTTGTTTTTGCACTATGGCATCAAATTCTATATTTAATCTTTCTGTTGTTAACTATAGCTGTTCTCTGTGATTATTTATTTCTATAAAAATCTAGCATTGTGGTGAGTAAATTTAAGAAAAACAAGTTATGTGAGTTTAGAAAATAGTAATTTGGTCTACATGAAAGGAAGAAAATAATGAAATTAAGACGCAAAAGAACATCAGATCACTGCAGCCCTATTGATTTTAATGGAGCTTTGCTGATTTACAGGAGAGGATCTGAACTTTCATGTTTTGTAGTAAGACTAACACGGTGACACACAACACACACCTATTATTATATATAGACACTCCACAAAAGGAATATCTTTACAGAAGGATGAACCACTGTGTAGAGAAATGTGAAAATATCAGATCTGCAGGTACAGCCAGAGAAGTTAGGGTCGCAGAGAAGTTTCTTTTATATAGTGACTTTATACATTGCTGTAGCGAGTTTTGCTCTATACCCCAAATTAATATTAGTTATGGATAGATGTCACTTGCAGATAATTACAACTATATATTTGAAAGCTACACATTAGATCATGCTTAGGTGCAAATATTCTATTGGGCTTAGATGATTTTTATGAAGGAAGACCTTGTTAACACCTTGTTTCCAGGACATGGTGAAACATGGATGCTCCAGGGTCCTTGCCCTCCTTGTGTCTAATCTTATCACCCATTAGCTTAAAACAAGGTGTAGGGGTGATTGCTCCAGTCTGTCACAGATTCATGACAACACTGGGGCAGAGGTAGAGGCCCCAGATGTTGGAGGGACCCCCAGATCCTTGCTTATATTTTGCATGTGAGAACTAACAGGACTTTTCAAACAGAGGCCTGTGGATGGAATCTGGCATCTCAAAGTGGCTGTTGTACAATTCTGGCTCATTCTTCCCTCCCACCTTCAATGGAGAACCTAGTGCTGCATTTACTCTCTAATAGAGATGAATTGATAATTGTAAGCACACAGTGATCCTTTTACAGCATAGCATCAGGGACAGAAATCCAGGTGTTCTCCCAAACAGGTTTGTGCCTGGTACCTCTCTTAGACCCATATTTTCCCCAGACCACCCCAGCTGCAAAGTGTACCATCAGCTCTGACCAAAAAGTGCCTTCCCAGGGCATCCCCATGTCTAGAGCAATGTTCATCTGTGCTGTAGCCCTGGGGGTGCACAGGAGCGGTTTGATACATCACTGTTGGCAATGGGGAGAGGGCACAATTACTCCTATATGCATGGGAGCATGCTCTGCTGTTTAAACAAGTGCAATATAACCTGTTTACACTCTGATTTTATAGTATCAATACCTTCCCTTGTAAAACTAAACCAAGAAAATGTCTGAAGTGCCCTGAATGAATCTGATCCTAAGCCATTTAAAAGGTATGCTACTCAACTGCATAATCAACATCCATAATCGGATCTATTGAAGTAAAATAAAACTTATAAACAGGCAACACAAAATTAATTCTGTGATTATCTAGTGCAAAATCTTAAATGCAGCAGTATTTCTCCAGTGAAACTGCACCAATAACTCCATGGAACTACTGTTTCAAAAAAGACAGGCTATGATCATGTGCATAAAAGAATTCAGACATGTAATTGCTTCCTTAGACTTATTTTGCACTATGGAAATGATTGCATGGCAGACTCTAGGAAAATGTAGGTCTTAATCTCTCTCTGATTGCTAACCCCCTTACGAATCTAGTGCAGCTGTCTGACTGAGAAATCATTATTTAATTCCAGCAGCAGAAGCATATTTTCTCTCCCTTTGGTCAAAAGTGTCAATGTACCACAATGAGAAACATATGAACTATTAATCTTTCATTTATGCTCTTAGTGAGCTGCCTGCATAATGCATTGTATTTTATTCTGATTTTTTGGTACTGTTTCAGTTGATAAGCTATTACTTTCCTTCCAGCATTTCTGATGAACTGAAATTCATGTGGCTGGACCTATATGATTTTGTTTGTTTCTCCTTGAAACAGAGTAGAGATAAAAGAGATCTATGGAGGATGACAAAAAACATCCTTTTACTGCCAGGAGTGGCCAGTTCCTTTGAATTATAATTTCTGTTGAAATGAGATATGATTGCAAACCTTCTAAGTAAACAGAAAAAGATACTATTAAAAGCAAAACACCTATTCAGACAATAAGCTTCTGATCTGAGCCTTTATTTCTCTCCTATAGGGTGTTTGTTTTATATGAAATTCCTGCAGCTACACAATGATGTTCCTTGGACATGCTTGGATGCAAATATCAAAGGTTCAAGCTATGTATAAGAGAATCTAAATTCAATCTCCTTGAAACAACAACAAAATGCCAGATTTAATAAGAACGTAGTCATAAGTAGTGGAAGGGGAAAGCCTTGAAAGTATTTAACCAGACATACACGAAAATGAGGGTTAAAGTTGAGAGTGAAGTTGCAAAGAAACATGAACCTGCTCTGCTGCTTAGTAAAAGCAAGCACATTTCCTAAAGTAATTGCAGATATCGCCCTAGCTACAGTCGAAGAATCCTGATGTTTCAAGCCAGGATTTGGAATATCAGTTAACAAAAGAAGTACAGCTATATTTCTATACATATTCCTCATCTATTTTTTCACACAGGTTATTGTCACCTTCAAAATAAATAAATAAAATCTTCAGTCTTTAGGTCTTTAGTTACAGAATTGCATTAACATTGCTCCTCTTCTGCAGAGAGACAAAACTAACAGCTTTCCTTCACTGACTTATCTCACATATTCATAGAATTCCTGAGACAGGAAAGATCTAGTAGGAAATACACCTAGTTCACATGACAATGAAGAATTGTTCTCCAAAGAATATTTTCTGATTTGGCAAAAAAATATTGTGCAATGAATGCTTTGGGGCTTCCACCATTTCTCTTAGGAATTCACTGTAACTCTCTTTCTAAAGTGGGGTTTTTTGGTTCTGTTTTACTTAACACTCAGTTTGACATTTTTTCTTCTTATTTCTACTTTTTCCCCCAAAACCTTCTGATTGCTCTGATTTCCTCCAGCATCTAAACATTGGCAAATTTGATCAAGGCTTTGACTGTAGGGGCGATTTGTCTAAAAATAACAATTCAATACAAAATCTCCCTCTGTCTTTCTTCATTCCCCTCATTTATCAAGAGTTGTAAGAAATCACATGTCTTAGAGTGGTCTTTTTCCTCTGTCTTTGATGACATGAATAATATCATGCATTATTGTAATGTATTTGGTACTAGAAGTAATCTTGCCCTTATTTTCCTATCTTGAGTAGGCATTTGAGATAATATTAAAAGTTGACCAAGAGTAAGAACTCCAAGGACATAATTCAGCTGTCAGCAGTGTCCATGTGTATGTCTTCCAGTGCATACAAGTTTGTGAAAGTGATGCTCTGGCTGCTGGCTAAGGAAACTATGATCAGGAAGGAATGGGAGTACAAGGGTTATCTTGCTCTGCTCATAGTCACCATATCTCGTGGTCTGTTTTTAGTAACCTAAGGTAGATGAGAGTTTCCTAAGTGAAACTTCTCTCCAAATACCTTAAGATGGATCTTCACTCCAAAGATAAGGCAGCAAAGGTAATTTCATATCTTTTAGCACACAGTGGAAGAGGCAGGTGAAGTCAAAGCACATCCTGTTCACCACGAGCAGTTACTAAGGTTCAGCTGGAAAATGATTGGCACGCAATAACTTTGTTGTGTGTCAAAGACCCTGCAATGAGAGGGAAAAAGTTTTCCTTCTGCAATGGCCCACTCCAGCGATGGAGAACTATATGCTTCCCCTGTTCATGCTGTGTCACTCATCTGAATTCTTCAGCTTCATGCTACATAATCTGTGTAGTTCTTACTCTGGCCAGCTGACATGATGCTCATGTCAGCATCAGTTTTTCAAACCCTCTAACCCTTTTGGAAGTAGATAGATACCTATTCTTGAGGTAGATAAGTAACATAAGATATGGAAATCTTCTGTTTTTTACCCAGTGTCATGAATCTTAGCTGCATCACTGGACCTACCATCTCGTAAACACATATGTACGAACTGCTTCGGAATTAGCTACCTTGTGATCCAAGCAGGCTGAACTAAACAGCACAGAAAATCATGTGGCATTTGGGAATGGACAGTCTATGTGGTTGCTTCTGCCTTAGCAAGATAGTTTCTTGTTAACTTGGATGTGTCTACACTGCACAGAAATCACAGCAGCAGCTGCCACATTCACATATCCTACCGAGTGGTAGAGAATGAGGATGTCTAATAACTGTGCATCTTGATTCTCTTCTACTAAAAAGCAAATGCAGTTTTCAGGTTCTCAGATGCTGCTCTTTGGCATCATGCTGATTGCATATAGATAACAGACCAGCTCAAAAGCTTTAAAAGGCAACCCAGTGTGATGTTCCTCAAAGTTAGGGGGAGGAAGGGGAGACATGCTGTTGTTTTAACCTACAGAAGGCGACAGCAGAGCCCTCCAAGGATATATTAATGTGGATTCAGCAGGGAGAAGACAATTTTCTAAAAGAAAGAACATTTTCTTGGCATTCTTGGAACAAAACAAAATACGTGGGGGAAACTGTGACTGCCAAGAGTGATCAAATCACCCTGCTTTCAGAGACAAGCAAACTGCTTCCGACAAAGCTTCAGGAAGAGTGCTCTGGAACTCAGAGTCACCCCAAGCCTGATAGCTAAATTTCCTACCACATATCTGCCAAGCAGACCTTCACAGTCAAATGAATAATAGAGGAAGTGAAGAATTTAGAGATGTGACATATCAAAACAGCATGAATTTTAGAGATGCTTAAACACCCATCCTCTGAATATGAGCTGTTTTGCTGACTTCTTGAGTGCTGCTGCAAACCAGTCCCCAAATAGCCACCACAGAATGATTAACCCATGTCCATCTATAATATTACAGTGAGAAAAACTTACTGAGACAGGCAGGGAACGGTTGTACGATGTTGGTTAAACTTCTATCCTGTGTGGGTCAGACATGGTTTTCATAGCAGAGATGCCAACAAAAGAGTCAAATATCTGCAGATACCAGTTTTCAAAATCACAGGCATACTGCAAATCTCATTTACATTAAGGCATTAGGACAAATCTCACTTACATTCAAGCCACAAAAGATGAACAAAGTTTGGGAAACAAACGGTCCTTTCCCCAGCCTTGCTGCAGCTTTTTTGTTTTTTAAATTTCTGAACTTATTAAACTCATTTTTCTCCTGGCACAAAGTCAAAAAACACATTTTTCACAATTTGTGGTTGTACACAGCAGAAAAGTTACAATGACTGTTGAATTATTTGTTACATAGAGGGGAGGTTCACTACACCTAACTTCACTGGACTCAAATGATTTGGACCAGTCCTCTAAGCTTCTTCTACTCTGATTAAGCACATAAAAGCTATTCAGAGATGTTTATGTTCAGTAAAATGAAATACTATTTGGAACTACTTAGTGAAAAAACCTAGATAAGTTGCATGAACCAGTTATCTAACTGCAAAATGGAGGAATTCAGGTGAAATTTAGACCTTCCGAAGGATATGAATGCTACGTGGTGCAGAGCTGGTGCTGCATGAGCAATATCTTGAAAGCAATATTAGCTCAGGCACATCACAGCTGGTAAATCAGTATTGGTTTTGTTACCTGAGCAATATATTTGTATGTGTAACACACTAGATATGCCAAATTGTTGGTGGAAAGTTAGGCATCTTTAACACATCACTGTGTAGTGTAGATATGTGCTAAGAGATTAGGTCTATTATATACAAAAATTAAACTATACGTAAAATATGTATATAGACATGAATAGATCCCCAGCACTGCAGGCTCATTTCCTGTCAAACTCAATGGAAGTTACTTGAGAGAATATAGGACAGTATTTGTTACATAAAATGAGGAAGGGATAAAAGCTGAATCTCTCTATACAGAAGTGCCATACCTGACAGCGGATGAGAATGACAGCATCACCCCCTTCCTCCCATTACTCCACGCAAATGATGGTTCTGCACCAGGGACTTGTTTTAAGTGGTGTGGTGAAAACAGCAAAGCTTCCTCTGCACATTCTTCATGTATGGGATGGATGATATATTTCATTTCATACATCATTTACTGTTTGCTGCAGTTATTTCACAAAGACCTATTTTGACTTTGCTAGAAATGTGAGAAAGAGTTTCCAAGTTTGGAAATTTCTGCAAACAACAAGCTGAACTGCAACTCCAACCGATGTGAGTCATCAGAGACCCATTAACTTCAGTAGTCTTGTATATTTATGTTATTTGTCTACTGCGCGTAGTTCTGATGTCAGTGAAGCTATGTTATCATGGTAGGAGTAAGACTGGGAATAAGACTATTCTTTTCTACCTGGAACTGAATTTTATAGAAATATATTTTGTATTCTGTATTTTAACCTGTTTAATTTTATCAAGGAACATTTTTACATGTTTCACACATTTCACAGATGTCTCTGAAATCTCATCTCACCAACTCAGTAACATGGTCCTTCAAAAACTTGATCTAAATTACCTGCTGTCTAGAGCAGGACAGTCATATGCAGGAGGTTAAATCTGGTCCAATTACAGATTGGCAATCAGTAACCATTTAGGATTAGGATATCATTAATAAACAGCTCCTTTTTGTACGCATTCCCAAAATGGACTTCCTTATGTTTGAGACAAAAAAATCAGTATTCAATATGCTCTTCCTTTTCCTCTGTTATCCTTTTTATTTGAATCATAAGAAAAAAAAAAGCCGACAGCTCACACAGTATATGAGGGATTAACTCATTTCATATCCTTGGGAAGCGCTAAGGGAAGGAAGTAGTACCTGCTAGTCTGCTCTATCCACTCATGTACCATACAAATAATTTCCTGGGGAAGTGTTTTCATCTCTTCTTTCCCCAGTAGACAGCTATATATAAATATTGTAGGAGGTATTTGGATTGAAAATGGCTGAAAATGAAAGTAAATTGGAATTTTTTTTCATATCAACATTAAAAATTAATTTACAGTGATGCTCTGAAAGAGCTGTATGATGTGCTAGCATGCCACTAGTGTTGATACCTTAGGTGGCACTTACTTACCCTTTTTGGTTCCAAAGTATGAAACTTCGAAGTTTACTTTAACATCAGAAAGTAATGACAATTTAAAAAAGAACCTGACGGTTTCCCTTTCACCCCCATTCTTCAGGCTAAAGCTGTTTGAAAGAAGACAAAATACTGAACCAGTTTAATTCTCATGATGAACTTTGTTACATTCTTGCTATGCTCATTACTTTGAAGAGGAAGCTACAAAAATAAAAGGCTGGACAGTCAAGCTCTAAATCTTTTCAAGCATGATTGTCAATGTATTTACAAGCAAGCAATGCTGCACGAACCAGAAAACAGTAAGCGTGTTGCAAATCCCCCATCTGCCTGGGCTTGAAATAAGGACATTGCAGAGCTCATCTGCAGACGGATGTTGCTATTTAATGTGCTTTCCAACAAACCATTCATTAAATTCATAGCTGCACCTGATACCCATTAATGTGTTCCTGCTTACGAGTCCTCTCAAAATAGGCTGTTCCACAACTTTTGGAAGCTTTGCACTCCAGATTACAGCAAACTTCAAGAAACAGAGGATGGATGATGTGGGGGGACATTTACTGTGGATTTCTGCAACCATGGTGAATAGTTGATGATGCATTTAAAAGCTAAAACAGAATGGGTGTCCAATCTAAGTAGCTTTGAACTTCCCCTTTCAAACAAACTTTGGTGTTGATCAAGGAACACACAGATAACAAAGGGGGGAAAAAGTGCTCTCTGTAAATAGGTAGCACTCTGATATCAGGAATCTGAAAAAGGTTACAGTCTGACCTATTTTGTGCAAGAAATTAGAGTACTGATCAGAAAACCAGCACTTCCCCGAGTCTGTATGAACCACAGTACTTTCAGTCTAATGACTGCAAAACACCTTTTCTTATTTTGGATGGTTCTAATTGCCTTAACACTATTTTCAGTGTTTTTTAGTATTTTCAAACATTGAATAAAATTGAGACTAGAAACTTTTTGCCTTTTACCAAATATCTCATTAAATCCACAGTAAACCAACTCCTAAAATTCTAACATGTACACTGATAAGTGAAGGCTTATTATAAATGAATAAATAAATCTCATTTCATCTCGACTTTGTGAGTCTTTGGACAAAACAATGCATTGAAGTTTATTACACATTTAAAGTCTTGAAGTGTTGGAATCAAAGTAAATAAAAAAAACATTAAGAGAATACAGGATCACACAATATAATTTTAGACTTAGATTTCTTTCTTTGGAATTTCCACCTGTGTATCGTCTTCCTCTTCCCTTTCTCTGTTGAAATTTCTCCATGTTCTACTAACTATGGTCACATGTTTGTCTCTGATAAATAAGTGTATAAGGGATTTTGGTTTTTTTCACATTCTGTGTAAACATCATCTTGCTCATTTCCTAAAAAAAGCCCTCTGATGTACCAAAAAGACTGCCGAAATCGTGAGTGACAGCAACGCTCAGTGTGCAACAGTTAATGACCTAATCCCATACCCACTGACCACAGAGGCAATAAACCCTGTAACTGTGTTTTTTCTATAAAATTGCTGAAGCTCTACTTATGGCTGAGCTCCTCATAGCTTAAAATCACTTAGTAAAGTCACATGACTGTGCCACATTTGAGTGCAGATCCTCAAATAACACTAATCTGACACTTCTTTCCTTTAATTTCTTTTCCTATGCCTTCCTATTCCTGTCTGTCCTGCCTATAGTTGGAGAAAAGTTAAAAAGAGTATAGGATTGTCGTTCCTAGAAGCAAACAGGAATCGTAGTATGGACATCTGTAGAGCCTAGGAGCTGTTGTCTGATGTCCCTTAAAAGGGAATGTAAATATCATAAAAATTAAGTGACTTTGTGCTGGAAGTACTACTGAAAGTTGTTCTTTCTGCGTTCCTATGGTGCTGACACCCAAATCACACACAACCTAGTAACTCTTTAGTCCTAATGTGGCTTCAAAATTAGCAACTGAACCAAAATTATGACTATCATCTCAGAAATATGTGCTAAAAATTGTGTATTAGTTGCAGTCAGTTTTGCATGTACTTAATCTGCATAGTTAAATCACTGTGGACCTCCCCAGTGCAGGAAAAAAGGATCTACGAAAGGTCATACTCATAAACCAAGGAGACTTAGTTGAATATCTGACTTAAAAGATATCAAGGCGTGTGAACAGTTTGATCTTTGACTTTGCTGAGCAGATGATAGCAACAAAAATTGCTGATTCTTGTGTCCCAAGGCTCTACAGAAGTCCCTATGTTGTCAAGGTCAATAAAACACAGAGAGACATACCTTTGTATTGAAAAGTTTACAGTTTGTTGTTTTATGGTTGTTCTTATAATGTCTTACGGTAATGATGCCTTATCATTATTTTTTTGACATGTCTCCTTTGCAACGGAATACAGCAATGGCAAAGATATTCACAAGGTACCTTCACAAGCAGACCATGATCTAAGAGACTGGACAGTAAAGAGCTGTCCTCAAAGCATTAAAACAGCAGATTTAAGCTAGAGGCTTGCATTCAGCACACTCAAAGAGCATTTACCCAAGATGCCTAATTTACAAGCCTGTCTGCTCTATGCTCCTTATTAAAGTTATCACACTCAGCAGCTGCTTGGCGTTCTCCATAGGCTAGAGGAGAGCTCAGGGTATCTATCCTCAGGTTAGGTGACACAGTTTAATGCCTGAGAAATACCTAAAGGTTTTACCACTTAGCTCATATTCTTACATAATCCCCTTTAGGCATCAGGGCTTCCTTGGCTGCTGCTGATTCATATCTCTCTGGGAGTGTGTCCTGGTGGGTGGCTGTGGGGACATTTTATTCTTTGTGCCTGCCTTCCTTCCTTCCTCCTCCCCCTCCCCATCACACTTGTATTCTCTGGCAATTCAGCTGTGCTATCTCTTCGTAGTGGCATCTTCCCAGGGACAGAACATGCTGTACATGTTTGCAGTGTATTTAATAGAAATCAACATTCACCCATATCATTACAGCTCCCAGTTCTGGGAGCAGGATTTAAATGAAATGCTGAATCCCAAATATACCAACCTGCATCACCCTGTGGCTTTTTGCATTACAAATTCCTCCAGCAGCTGTGAGAAAAAGAGATAAGATCAGATGCTGTCACTTGTACCAGATTTCTCTTGCCCTTCAAACTGAGAATTCCAGTCATAAATAGGTGTGGATTCATATGTGAATATGAATATCTGTGCAAATGCAGCTAATACAACTCCCCCTTTCTCCATCAAAATGCTAAACCCACAAGTAAGTTGAGAGATCACACTTCTTGGAATATTTTTTTCTGAAAGACATTGCTTATGTGATAGATGGTGCTCAGAAAGCTTTATTATCTTGTGTTATCCTGTCGCACTTGTAAATATGATCTCCCTCTTGCTAGTGTAGAAGTATGAGGCAAAAAGAACTGAAAAGGTGCTCCAGGTCCTTGCAAAAAACATTAGTCAGACTGAAACTAACACATACAGATATCGTCACTGTTGCTGGCATGATTATATGCTCTTAGAGTAGTGCTTAGAGACCTCCAGCTGAAAGCAAGTCTTCATTATGGCAAATGCTGGACACTCTTGTAACACGACTTCCTCCATAAAAGAGTTTATAATCTAATGGACAGAAAATTGTCAGAAAACAGAGTGCAGTCATGCTATGATCCAGGAGGTAGATAAATATAAAAACCATAATGCAAATTAAAAGTGCTCTACACACAAGAGAGAGAAAATGTATGTGCCAGTGTGCTCTAAAGATTGCTGAGGCTGGATTGCTCCAGCTCCCCTATTTTTAGGGGCTATTTTCTTCTGATGCTTAATACTCTGCTACTATCAGAAACTAAGTCACCACCTTCTGGATGGAGCTGAGTGTGTAAGCACCTACCTAAGGCCATCTGGAAATTCAAATGCCTACATCTCCTAAGAACCCATTTTGCTAAGCTTGCTCAGATCACAGCTTACACATTCCTGTCACACTTAGCACAGGATATGGCAATGCACACAACTTGGATCAAGATCCAACTGTTAGGGAGCGGCAAGGTCCATCTGCTCCCTTAGGGAACTGGAGCCAAGAGCCAAAGGTGACCCCAGCACATGTAACGCCCTCACCCACAGGGTGCATCCCCATCAGGCGCTGGTAACAGTGTCCAGCAGCAGTGGCAGTCAGAGCAAGTGATGAACCAGGTCTGGCACCCATGCAGTGAGCCCAGCCAGGACCTAAAGGAGATGGAGCCAGAAACGGGAACAGAGGCAAGGCTAAAACATAGGTGTAAGGGTACATCCCTTAATTAAGCCAAATCATCACCTTCTAGAGGTACTAATTCTCTCCAGAAAGATAATCCTAAATTCCTAAACCCCAGAACCTGAGATTTGTGCTGTATTTTGCATAACAGCCCAGTAGTTAAAGCATTTTTCACGAACTGGAAAACCTGAGGTCTTAATTGGAAGGGATATAGGTTCTCTGTATCAAAAGACTAACCAATAATTTTTGCACTACCAGGAGACATAGGAGCTGTCTTAAGGCATCTTCTGCATACATTCAGCTACTGAGATCAGAGCTGATAAGAGATGAAGCTCAGAGGAGCTTGATTTCAACAATATGATGAAAAAGCTTTATTTGGAGGGCATGTCTGTTCTTTCAGACCAATGGGCCATGGCATAGCAACAGATAAGGAGGGTTTGCATTTGTCTTGTTCTGGCTGCTGCATTTCAGGTTAAGTAGGATGTTTGCACATGGAGGGGCATGTAATCATGGCTGCAACACAGTGGTAACAGAAAGATGCTTTCATAGAAGACCATGTAGAGCTTGCTGTCTTTCAGTAGGTCCTTGGTAGTCTTAGCTTGAAACCCAGACATAAAAAAGAACCAATCTCCCAAAGACACATGGCAGGGAAGAGATTTTTTGTGTGTGATTCTTTCATTTTCATGGAAATTTAAAATTATTTGTTTTTTATTATCTAATTTTTCTTTGTTTTCAAATAAAACAGAACTTCAGAGACAAAAAGCTTAGTATGCTCTTCTTAGAAAGACAAGGCCTCTTCACACAGTGTTTTGGTTATTGTGGGGTTTTGACCCCAAAACACAGACTAAACCTCTTTTCCCCTTTGCTTCTTCTTTGTGTCCTCCTGTGAAACAGAGCTACAGCTCAGGGCATGGATATCCTTCTCTAAGGCTCTTGTAGCCTCCTTTCTCCTCTTCTCCAGCCTGGGCTTCTCATGTTCTATAACAAGAGTTAGGTATCTAAAAACCTTTATGGATCTCAGTACAGATGTCTTAAATTCCCTGTGTACATCAGGTTCTGATGTCTCTTTTGCATAAAATCATACTCTTTCCTGTGAATGTAAGGCAATTTTTCCTTCATTGTTTACTGTTATTACAGGGAACTGAAGAAAACGTGTTTCAGAAGCTAACACTCCCTGTCATTTATTTCAGAACTACTGCATTTCAGCCACCTATTAGTCCAAAGAAAAATGTAGTCATTAGTGGCTTGTTTTTGTTCTAAATCTGTTATTTAATATACAGCTGCACTGTAGCGTATTTATCAGAATTTAGTGCCAAGTCTGAAATGGCTTTAGCTTATACAGAACAAATCTACTCTTGTTTACACCAGTTTTACACCAGTATGATTACATTCATCAGAGTGGAGTTGCTCCTGACTTCCACCTGGACAAATGAGAGGAGGATCATGCTGGGATGTTTATCACTACCTTTTACTACTATTGCCTTTGAATCCTTGCACTAGGTCTATGTACTGTACAATTCTCTTTGATTGATTAAGATTAAATCATGGATGCAATTTAAACATTAGCCATCAGAGCTATTTGAGATACACGTTAAGGAATTTATGAGACTGTTTTCTAAACAGAAAACAATGTGTTAGAAATAGTATCTTATATCTACTGCTCTAACATGTTAGTTCACTTCTATTGCATTTTCATCCTGCATCTAACTACACAGTTTTTGCAACTCATTGTTGGAGGACAAATGGTAGCTGGTGGGAGGAAAGAGCGGGAAAAGGAAACAATTTAAATTAAAAAGCATCCTTTTTCCTCCTCTCTCCATTAGTCTTCTAGAATTCCTTCCCTTTAGGGAGTTAGGCTTACAGGTGCTGCCTATACCTGTAACTCACTCAGACATCCATCGACCTGCGCATGCTTGGCCTATGCCCGTGTGAGTAAAACAGATTGGCCTTTGGCAATCTGCCTGTTGGGAATGGAAACTGGCACAATTTGATTTCCTAGTATAGACATAGGTTAAAATTGCTGACAGCACTAAAAGCAGTAATTCCCTTCTACATCTTTACCTTTACAGGGTGTGAAATGAAGTTTTTGCCTGTGGCAACAAAGCTTCCCCTGAAACTACACTAGTAAGAGAAGGGAATCTAGGTAGTGGGATTTAGAGACACCCCTGAAATTTGCATCCCACAAGTTATCGTTCTGCCGTTTTCAAAAGCCCTGACCCTTTCATACCACACCAAATATTGCACCATGAGGATGATGCAGATGTAACCCACACAGCTGAAACCCCAAAGCCTGCATCACATAATTCTGTGCAGAAAATAATCCAAATCCCATTTAGTCAATTTTTTCCAGGTATTACAAAAGGGGAAAAATTATCTTAGTGTTTTGTGGTTTGTTTTTTACTAACTACACTTTCTTAATACAGGGCAAGAAATGATAGTAGAGGCATTTGTTTGTTTTTAATATCACCATTTTCAAATTCAGATGTTTAATTTTTCTGTAATTTCCAAACTAAAAATTTTCAGAGGTACATCTGGCCTGATTTGCACTAATTTTCTATGTGATTTATCTTTTTTTCCAATAAGGTTCAAGTTCTAAAACCTGTGGCATTTTAAGTGAAGAGTGGAGAAAAGAATCTGTTAGACAAGTTATAATCTTCAATCACCATTTAGGAATAAGTTTTTAAGTGTTAATCCCAAATACGTGGAATGAAATTTGAAAGGAATTAAGAAGGGGAAAGAAATATAAAGCAAGGCATAGAGAAAGTATTTTACCTATCTATATGGCATCAGTGACTTCAGGTGCAGAACTTCAGTCTCTTGAATTATAGATGGGGTTGTCTTTTTGGTTTGGGTTTGGTTTTGTGGGATGGTTTGGTTTTCAGCTTTTTTTATTTGTGAAAATACACTCTGTAAATCTCCAAAGTCTCTTCCAAACCCTTGTGCAAGTGTTTTAAAACCAGTTGGAAAGAGACACTGTATGCCACCTCAAAGGTAGTCTAGAAATACAAAATAAACAATGAACAAAAGGAAACCCTAAAGGAAAATACTGCACTGGAAATGAAAGAAAATGAAATTGTCTGTGTGAATTTTCCAGGTTGTCACAGAAGAACAATCTTATGGAAGAGATGTCCTCACATTCTTCCAGAAACTGCTGTGATGTTACATGTACCATACCTCTGATCAGTACAACTGGACAAGTGTTTCTACCAGTGGAAGAAGAAAATTTGTGGAACTGAGGAGATTTCACTGGTAGCTCTGTGGACATCTCATGCTATATACCAACACTAAGGCCAATTATACTAGTATCAGAAGAGGGGGGAAAGGATGGCTGTGTTAAAGTTCATTCTTAAAATCATACAAGATGCTTCAGTCTTGTGACAATCCTACAATTTCACTGCATTATGTCTTATGCACTTCCTTTACAGGAAGTCTAAAGCACTTCCTTTACAGCCAAGTTTTGGTGAACGGACTGTAAATGAACTCAAGTTCAGTTCAATTCAGTGAAATAAAGCCTGTTAACTGATGACAGTTCCAGTTTCTTACAGATTTAATTCTTATCTCATTTAAATCATTCATACTTTTCCAGGTGTAAAGTGCATTTGTTATAATTTAATCACTTTCCATCATAGTTGTAGGAAGTTAATTTCATAAAGACATTTTTCACCTGTTAAAGGGTATATTTTCAGAATATTCTTCTATCAGTTTCATTAAATATATGCATATCTTTTTACATCTCTATATAAGCTGTTGACCACATGAACAGGAAGTGGTTAACGTTTCAGCGTGATGCTGCAGAGATGGTGTTTTCTGACCTTTACTTGGACATTCTGTAACTAGAGGTAAACTTGTGAACTGTGCACCTGAGAAAACCTACATACGGTAGGGAACAAAGAGCAAATTACAATGGCCATACTCTCAGTGAACATAAATTTAGTCCTTCATATCAATGACATCATCTCAATTTACATCAGTTGAGAATTTGGAAGAAATTACTGAATGTTTGCTGGCCAGCTTTTTAAGATCAGCTCATTGCCTTTTGAAATCACATGAGACCAAGACTTCTGCAAAAGACCCACTCTAAATCACACACAGCTATTAAACTCTCAGGAGAGATCTGTACAGTGAAATGAATCTATGAATTAGCTTTGGTGCAATTTAAAGTCAGATACATTAACTGATGCAGAATTACATGGGGAAAATTTACTTGTGTTAAGAAAAACACTGTGCTACTGTGCCTTACAGTGTAACTTCAGCATCTACTGGGACAGGGGGAGACAGCTGGTAGGAAGGGAAAACTCAAAATGTCTTAAAGTTTCTAGAAATAATTGAATGCTTCTCTGTTTGGCTGCACAACCTAGAACAACAAAGAGATCAAGGTAATGGCTTGGATCTTTCTGAAAACTTAGCCTTTTCAAGAGAACTGTTTGTCCACACTTCAGGCATCAAAAATCACTTGTCACTATAGCTCCTCTGCTCCACCCACCCATATATTTTGCAGCTAACAAGGAGAGGGCTCAGCTGTACGTAGGGGGGTATCATTCTTTTCAGGAGTTAAGTTGCCATCATTAAAGTAAGGTCAGGCTCATGGCAAACTACAGAGTGAAAACCAAAATAGAATATGGAAATGTGTTTAGGCTGATCTTCAAAGTAATTTCTAAAGTTAGTCAAGCCAACCATGATTAAAGACTAGAAAGAGGATAAAGGAAAATGATCAAAATGACGTTGCAGGGAAGTGTAGTTGTACTGTTGAGAGAAAATCCTTGAGTGAATCACTGAACTGCAGAAGCAATTGAAATCTTTGGTTCAGCTAGCACACCATATACTGGCCGGTGTTTATGGCTTCAGACTAATAAAATAAAACTCACTGGTTTTCAGTGTTATTGCTTTATTTTTTTCCTTGTAGAAGTTTTGTCTGAAAGGGTAATTTATACCTTTTTTTTTTTAGTGGGTTCTGCATTGCTTTGCAGTGGAAGGACATAAAATAAAAGCCACACTTTCATAAATGTTCTCTTTTTAAAGCTGGAGCATGGAATAGTAATATTAAAGATAACACTAGGGGAGTGTGTGGAATGATATAGTTGCTGGGTCGTCTAGAGAAGTGTCTTCCTTACTCTTCAGCCTTCTGCAATTAGGTAGGCATATCCTTCTAAACCATTTTAATAAAATTTTATGGTGAAATTACTGATTGTGGCAGGAAAGTAATGAATTCTGAAAGCTTAATCTGAATAAACATGCAGGTTTAATGAACTTGTATACTCATCCAGACTCTGAGCACTAAGAGAAACTATACCTCCATAACCAAAACATACACATGTGCTAGGAAATCTATTTTTGAAACAGGAGTTCAGTATTTGGGAGCGAGTTGCTGGTTCTGTACAGATTTCTTCTTCAATTTTTGACTGTCTTTATGTAATTCAGTTCCTCTCTTGTTAATTAGTTTTATTGGTTACATTTGAAATTATTATTTTTTCACTGCAAAACAAACATCATTCAGTAGTGCTCTAAATGTAGCCTCCTCTCTTGCCCTCTCCCTCTCTCCCCTCTATTCAACATTGCTCTTTTTCTCTTTTTTGTTAATTTTTTGAGCACTTTCAAGCAGAGAATATCTTGGTCTATATATTTGTATATAGACCTAATGCAATGCCTCTGAGCTCCTCTGAAGTTTATGTAATAAAAGTATAATACATTGTATCCTCTCAGATGCATGGCATAGAGATCTCATTTCCTTTCACTTCCAAAGTGGACTGTCCAGGAGGAATAAACATATTTGCTTAAGCCTATTTGTCTCTTCTTTATGTCACCCAAACTTTCACACAGTCACTGGAACAAATGAAGCTCTGGTTTCCCATGGCTTCATGTACTCTGGTTGCACTCACTGGCATTTATAAAGATGACTGATCCTTTGGGACCTTCAGACTGTCTGCCTTGTTGTCCAATAAAGGTCGAGCTCCCAGGCTCTTCCCAATGGCATATTCCAAACACCTTTTCCACAACATTTACAGGAGCTAATATCTTTGCAGTCTGTCTCCCTTTAGAAATCTGATTTCATTTAGATTGTGGATTCCAAGAATATTTTGAGGGAAGATGACAGTCACAGAGAGGATGCATAGGGAGATCATATATGTTGTTCTCAAAGCGCCACACTGATAACCACGCAGCCAATGACCCGCTAGTTCTGACAGTTCAATGAGTGGACCTTGCACAGTTTTACCCAGACCAGAGTCACATGTTTTTTTACTGCGAATTTTCTCTCATTGTTCATTGTGTTTAGATTTGGGTGAAAATTCTGGAGATATTTTGGCATTTTACTTTCACATTGTGGTTCTGAAGCCATGCATCTATTTTGATCCACAGCTACATACTAGTGCCCAAACTGGCAAAATTATAATTACTTTTCCCTTTGGCAATTTCTTAGAACAAACATTTCTATTCTTAAAGCCCCACAAGGAAACAGTGTAAGAAAGAATTTAGAATTCTTTAGAATTTAGAATTTAGTGTAAGTTAGAATTTGTCTTCTGCCTTCATGCTATGCCTGCAACTAGACCATCCCTCTGGTTTTGTTGACTGATAAAAGAGACTGGTGGCTGGCTGTTAGCTGTGGTGATTAATCATCTTTAATACTACTTTCAGATTGCACCCTTTGATTCTCAGTTAGCTCAGAATCTGCATCAGTGCTTTTACTATTCTCACTACTAAGCATTTCTACCAGTTTAAGGACTCTAGTAAGAGCTCAGTAGTTCGCTGCAGCTGAAATAGGCAAAGGCAATAGCTAGCCAGTCTAAGCCAAGCTGTGCTGAATGCGTCACACCCTAGAAACTACATAATCCTTGGCCAGACCTGAAATTGAATACAAAACAAATATGGAATGGAAAACTATAAACTCAAGCTATAAAACCTGCATGATTTACAGGACTCCATTTGACCCTGTTCTAACCCCTAACCCAACAGATGATGGGAAAGGAGAATGTCCTCTAAACTGCATACACAGGTTAACAAATGGCAAACAATAAAGGAAGAGGTGGAGATGGAAGATAATAACGCTGGCTGCCTGTTCATACCAAGGATGAATTCTGGAGTGCTGTATAATTTCTTAGCCCATGTGTAGTTTCTTCCTGCTTGTCTGGAGGACCTGTCAGCTAATGATTCAAAATGTTAAGGACACAATAATTAATGGTTCTCTCTGATCTTTTGTTTAATTATACAGCAAAAAAGATCAATCAGTGCTGAGTCTATGACTCTTATTGTTCTCCATTTTGCTTTCCTAAGAAAATGCTGAGGAAATGTTATCAGTTTCCTATGGCTTTTCATTAACTTCTCTGTATCAAAACTTAGTGGTGCACAATTCCATCATCTTGAAATATCTTTCTGGAGCTAAGGGTTATCCTTTAAAACTATTCCTAAGAAATCATTGCAGTAGATGTTTGCAGGTCTGGCTGGGAAAGTAGGCACTAAATTTAAAAAGCTGGAATTTAAGATTTGTCAGTTATATGAGATAGGGTTCAGCTGTAGATGATCTGGCCATTAAATCACTCATGTGAACAGAGGGCCTCCAGACAAATAGTAGATACTGAAACCAGGTCTACATCATTCAAAGGATATGAAGGAAGAAAAATCCTCTAAGGACACGTAAGTAGAAATGATGGTGAATTTAAAAAGAAAATAATACAAATATTTTATAAGAGAAGCATTCTGTGAAATACATCCCTGTTTATTTTGTTTGTCGTCTTCACCAGACTCCATTAAAATGGTGTTTGAGCTGCTGAGAAAAAAAATGAAACTTACTGCTTTGAGTATTTGATATTTAGGTTAGTTTTTGTTTAGTTAACAGTACTGTGGAGGTAAAAGAGAATGTCATGAACCTTGTAGAGATATACTCAGGATCCTGACAGATATCTTTGGCAAAATTTGCAGTGCATTGCACTGTCAGATAGTGAGATACCCTTTCTTGTTCTAAACACAAGAGTTGGATATCTGTTCTCTGGCCCCTTAAGCAGCTTACAAGTAGTTGTACCTTTCCATAATATCCTGAAAATTCATTCAGATATATTTATTAAAACGTTACAGGTTATTCTGACTTTGCAGTGTTCCTGGATTTGTAGTGTGCACATTCCATTGCACTCCAATAAATATTTAGATTGGAATGATTTTTAAAATCCTATTCAGAAATTTGAAAACATCTTTTTTTTTTTTTTCTCAAGTAAAAAAGAAGGGAACTGTAAAGGTTTTAGTTTTCTTATATGTGATGCACAAATGTCAGTTTGTAATAGTTTCTAGGATACCAGTTATATATGTGAAAGCTTCATTACCATAAATGAGAGAAACAGTCTTCTTTAAAGCCCACCTACATACGAATGTCCAAGCATCAACATCTACGAATTTGATTCATTCTGTGAAAAAGTGGATTGTCCATTAGGATAATCACCTTCCCTTCTGGAAATCAGGTATACTTCAATAAAACGTTCCAATATGATACAGCCACCTTAAGAAAAACAAACCATGTATATATTTTAATGTTATTTATATATTTAATCTTCTGGTATGTATTCATACCACTAATACATTCTTGAGCTAACATGAGTTCTTGAAGCACTTAGGTATGAAGTTCGAAGGATAACTCGGGTACGAAGGAACCTCAGGACATCCCTAGCCCAAACTCTTTCCTAAAGAGGGTCAGTTATGGGGTCAGACCAGGTTGCTCAGTGTTGTATCTCACCGGGTCTTAAAATCCTTCAAGGATGGACATAACACAGCCTCCCCAGACCACCACCTGCTCTACTGTCTGACTGTCCCCAAGGGAAAAAGTTTTCTCCTTCTATCCAATCTGAATCTTTTGGTTTTGACTTATGCCTACTGTCTCTCAACATTCCATCACACACCTCTATGAAGAGCCTGCCTCCATCTTCTTGGTGATCTCCAACAATATACTGGGGGCTGCTGTTAGGTCCCTCCAATTTCACCTCTTCTTCAGGCTGAACAAGCATTTGGTCCTCAGCTTCTGCTCACAGGCTAAGTGTTCCAGTCCCAAGCATCTTGGTGGCCTCTTCTGAGCTTCCTGCAGTTTATTGATGTTAGATCAAAGATTCTGGAAGTCAAATTTCCGTTGACATCAAAAGAGCTGCAGTTGGATCACTCACTGTGTGAATATTTTCTTTTGGGCTATTTTGCTATAGATATATTACCCTGAAGTCATTTTTCAGGTTTAGCAGTACAGATTGTACATGTTACTGTCCAAATCATGAAAGAAGGTAGGATCACAAAAGGGTGGCTCAGAAGTTCATGCAGTCAAAACTAGTGCAATTCGAGGGAGATAAAAGGATGCCTTTTTCCGCGGTGGTGGTTTTTGTATTCTTGCAATATCTTGTTCTGTATTCACAAATGCATGCAGATTTTGCACTCATCTGCTCTCCATCAAGTATTTTTCTGGCCTTCAAATTATCTGTGTGAATCAATAGTATAATCCACAACTTTTTGTGCTGACAGCTAAAAAATCACAGTTTGCACCATGCCTGCCTTCAAAAGCAAAGACACATATTCCTTTGTATGGAGAGAGTAATCACTGTAAGGGTAAAGTGTATGCAATTTCCAAATGCCAAATTCTATAGAGAGAAAAATACTACTTTGCTTTGTGCTTTTCAGCTATCTGAGGCCCTCTCATATGACAGGCCATAATCAATAAATCATTTGCTAGTTGTGCTGATTCTGTATGTCAGGTCGTATCTTTCCATTTCAGTTTCCAGTTCCTTACACAGTGTTCACTTGTGTTCCATTGTCATCTTTTCACCTCCTCAGCATCAATTTAAAAGCTGTTATTTTTAGGCCATAGAAATTGCAACCCAACTGCCCCTCTCTCTTCAGAAAACTATACCATTGGCCAGCTTCAAAGCAGGGACATGAAAGAGGCAAGTTGTCTACCTGAACTCCAGTCACTGTTATATACCAAAGAGGCTGAATCCTCTATGTGCACACCTTGTCGTTAGTGGGCAAAGAGATGCCATGAAGACAACTTATAAAGACTGTTCAGTAAGAAAGATTGTAGAATTTAAAGAAAAGGTCCTTGTGGTGAAAAGATGTCTATTTCTCTCTTCAATAAGCAATTATTTACTCTATCAGACAGCTTGACATTTCTAGTCTTGCTAAGGAAATTACTGGTTTAGCAAGCTTCACAACACAGACTGAGAAGGAATTCTCAGAATTATTTGATGTATCAGAAATCTGTCTGTCTGGGCTGTTTCCATCACTCCAGGCCAACCTTTCATTCAGCAGGTTGCTCCAAAATGGTTAGTCAAGTCCATTTAAATCCCTCCAAGGGCTTGGATTCATGTCCTTAACCTTTGTGCTCACCCTTCTCTTCCCTGTCTCCAGATTTCCCCATGCAACTTAGGGAAAAGTCAGTCTTCTTTCTACTCCTCATTTCCCATGATAAACGATGGATGCTAGAGATTGCTGACAGCACAGCAATGTTTTAAGCATTGGTTAGTATTTTTGTGTTTTCAAAGTCATAAAGACACACATATAGAGCCACATACTGCAGTTCCTAACTATCGTAATTAGGACTTTGAAATGAATGGCATATTTAAAAAGGATAATGCTATTTTGTTTTGCTGCCACATTTTTCAATGTGAATGAACATTCAGATAGGGAAATAACTTTGAGAAAAGCCCTTTTCTGGATCCCTCAAAGACTGTCCTTCAAACGATGATCTCAACTAGTGGATTACATTGACACATTCACCCCCAGTGTTCTTACGTGATTATGATGATTCAGCTTGCAGCTGACAAAGCTGGAGATTGTGGCCATCTGGATAGTTCTTCCCCTTTTCTTTATCCTCTTTGCTTGGTTGGGTTTTGGGGGGGTTGTTTTCTTTTTTTTCCTCTCTATACTGTTTAGAGCTCACTTTATATACAGCCTGTCCGCCTCCGACTCTGTATGCTCCTCTTTTATACTGCATCAAATTCTTCTTCAAGCTCAGTTTTCCCGCCCTGGGTTTAACTACAGGCTTCCATCAGTCAAGAAATTGAGTTTTGCAGCTCCAGCAACTACCACACTTGGCTCAGCTCTTAATGTTTGGCTTTTCTGGTGTGTCCTATTAAGCAGAAAGAAATGGTACATTTATTTTTTGAATGGTTATAAACAAGAGGTTATTTTGCGGGTTTTTTTTCCTTTTTTTTTCTTCTGGAAATCTGTTTCTATAGGGCAGATAAGATTCTTTTTAAAGTCACAAAGCGATGTTAGACTATCATCTGTGCTCATAGTAAACGTATTTTGCTCTGTTTTTACTACAGTCTGGTTGGTGATTTTCAATGAAATAAAATAAAAATGGCCACAGTAGATTGGGAAAAGGGGGTTACTGTAATGTGGAAATTCCTGAAAGAAGTGTTCCTCTGTCTTCCAGAAACATTATTTTACATGCCTACACAATATAAAGAGCTGGTGGAGGTGTGGACATGTTTCTTGGCATAAGATGTCAAACCCATCTTCCCTAAATTAAGGGAATTTACCTAAGCATTGAAATATAGTGCCTTTGGAGTTAACTCAGGAAATCCAAAACTTCTGCATGGTTCTGGCCAATGAGACACTGGATTTAGAGCAAGGAAATAGAAACTTTCTCTTTTTTTCTAGCAGATACCCAGATACTTCACCTTTTATGTTGCATGAAAGAAAAATAATTTTAGTTGTATTTACAACTTTTTGATGTACAAACCCTATGGCTACATCTTGCTGTTTTGGTATGCATGTGAAGTATGTTACAGTCCTTAGATTACGACATAGTATTGAATTACTGCAGTACAGGCGATAAGATTATTCCTAGAAAGGCAACAGACAGCAGAACCCAGACTTTTAGGGGTCAGTTCACCTGATAGCACAGCTATGATTTTGCTATCAGTGATCACTGGGTGGCTTACTCTGTGACACTCAGACTAAAGCCAAAACACCACACTGTACCAGCTACTAGGAGGAAAATTAGCTCTATCCCAGTCAAAATCAGGACAGGTACAGGCTCATCTGAAGGCAATGACAGTAAGAATAAAACAAAAGCTAGTAACCAGAGTTGGTGAAAAAAATTCTGATGGCTTTGTTTTCTACCAGAAGATTTGAATTGTACTGTTACAATATAATAACTGAAAAGAAGTTAGAAGTTAAAAGAATAAAACAGTAAAAGCAATATGCTATGGACACAAAAACACAAAAAGTTGAATCTATGACTTTGATATCTAACCCTCCCCTTGTCGTCCAAATTACTAGCTGTCTTGAAAACTTCTCAGAAAACAAACATGATGATACATTTCTAACATTAGATGATCAGAGTAATCTGGGACAGTGCAATGTCTTATAGTAGTTAGACTGTTTACATTAGGTCTGGCCTTTAGCAGTGATATATTGAACTTCAGATATTACTTTTTTTTTCTTTCTTCTGTGAGTTTACATTGCATAAAAATGAATCAGTAATATCCTTCACATTTATATTCATCCTGTAAACACAGAATGATTCTTCACAGAGTAAATAAGAGGACTTTGTCCCTGATGAGCATAAAATTGTAAATCATTTTTTTCCATTTGCATGGCCTGAAAACAACATAATCTGAGATCACTCTAATGTTCCATAGTTGCAAAATATTCTTTGTGAAGTGGCCTCTTCATATTCTCCTTTTCACAAGTACAAATCAAAGCTTTACAATGGAGGGCACTTTACTGTACTATATTTAAAACTACTACAAGAAAGAGATCTCATTTGTCCATGCAAATGACCAAACCGTAAACCAACATATGTCCCATTAGTAATTCTGAAATGGCAAAAGAATAGAACAACAGTAAATATAAGTGGATTAAAACTCGGAATGAGGAAAAATATTTTAATTAGTGAGTATGCAACAGCTCAGAGATATTAAAAAATAAAACCACAGCAAAACAATTGAACACTACAGTGGTTAGTTTTTTAGACAGCAGGCTCCCAGACAGTAATTCAGAGCTCTCTGAAGGACTTCTGGCATCTGTGCAGGGAAAAGCAGAAGACCTCTGAGTGTCTATTCAGAAATATCTTTATTCTGAGAGAGGAGATATGACACACGGCCAAATGACTGGGTCTGAAAGTTCAAACTTTCTGGAACTTACACACCTGCAACAAAAACCTACTCTAATATCTGCAGCATAAACCCACTAGGCATATATCAGCATCAACTCTTCCAAAGGACTGAGAAATTTCAGTCTTCTCCCTAAAACACATCGGCAAACAGTGGTACTATTGTTCAACTTTATGTCATAGTCTATCTCATCTCAATTTCTTCAAGCTCTTAATTTCCCTGGACCTAAGTAAGTAAGTATTACCACATTAACAGGACTCACCTCAATATATATATTTATTTGCAGGATAACACATGGAAAAATACAAATGTAAAGCACCTTGAAGATTAAACAGGCAGTGCAATCTTCCAGCATCCAGAAAAAATGAAATTTGATTCTTATTCTATACAATTGCAATATACCATGTTTCACACTTGCAACTTAGGTTACCTAAAGACATCCTAAAACATTATTCATCTTCACTACAAATGTATGCTCAACATTATTCTCACCAGGGAAAGCTACCCAGCTAGACAGAACAGCTTATTTACAGACAACCTTTTGGTTTGTTGGGTTTTTTAAAAAGTTCCCACATCTTATTTATTCTGAGTGTGTTGGAATCATCTAATCAGTGCAATCATTTAAATCTTTAATTTCAATTGGTAGCTCAGTATGTTCTGTAACTCTAAAGACCTTCTTCGATTTAAACATTGCCAGCAAAAGGCCCATATGTGTATTTATACTGCCTGGAAGGCTGAGGCTGTGACCTAGGTGCTGATATATTTCTCCAGTAAGTAGAAGACCTGCTTTAAGTGAGCAATTTGCTTTTACCGCTTAGTCCAGTACCTCTTATTTTCTATGCTGTGTCTAGTTGTGCTTGGTGCCTGTAGCATAGATTGTGTATAACATAACTTGGGAACATGCACTGAATAGCAATAGCCTTTGAGCCTACCCTGTGAGATAGGGTGCTGTGAGAAAAGCTAGTGGGGTCAGAAGAAGGGTGAATAAGGAGGAACCTGACTCTGTGGTTTAGTGGTTAGATGGAAAATTTGGGACAGGGCAGGGCAGGTTTCCAGTCAGGCATGTGTCTAAGTCCCATTAGAACTTAAGTGCCTTGTTCAATCCAAGCCTTAATTAGAAACTGTCTTTACCAAATGTCAAAATGTTCCTTTTCCCTTCATAAAACATTAACGACCTCTAGAGATGGAGAAAATGAGCATCATAATTCCCCTCTGTCAAACTATCAGGACTCCAGTCCACATTTTTTCCTCTGTTATTAGTGTGCGGGGGGACCTGCATACAGAGCTCAAACAAGGTAAATATAGCCTCTGCTTTTTTTTTAATTTAAATAATGCTGAACACCACTTCTGGGTTACATCAAGAAGTCTAAAATACTAGAAGAGGAAATAGTACCACATGCACCAAACACAATAAAAATAACTAGTTCCCATGAGACTCTCTCTGAACCTTATGAATTGCTTGTGGAAATAATGCTAAGCATTTCTACCTCTGTAAATATGGCCTTGTGTTATAAGCAATCTTACTTTCCTAACAATGTCAAGAAAAACCACTGTGATTTCACAAAATGACTTTGCTGCTGTTAATGTGTTATCCTTTTTTAAAAAACATTATAGCCTTGAAGGCATAAGGAGAACGAATTTATTAAAAAAGGCAAAAGTTGCTCGAGGACTTCACTTAGGTGAAAAAACTCCATGCATTAGACCCTAACCTGATCTAAACTAAAACATCTCCTTTGAAATTATTTACAGTGGCTAATTATCTGGCCCATATGGTTAATACGTTTAGGACCACCAAACAATGTGGGTTAACTCACCACCATTCTCACTGACTCTAGCTGGTTGCTACTCCAAACAATCAAGCTTTTTAAACAGCTTCATATTGAATAACAAAGTGCAGGAACAATGAAAATTAGTGAATAATTCTTTTGAAAAATTGACCCATTTGATTCAGTGACAACCTCCAGAGATGATTACTGTGTAATACAAAAGACACTGATCAGTTCACCCATAGGATGAATGCATATTAAAATATTTCAACCACCTTAAATGTGACAAAAAGAATAATCAAGAGAAAGCTGCCCTTTACAGTGAGGTAGAACTACTCCCCGTTTCCTTTGAATTAGGGAAAGTGGAGGCTTTTAAAGCATTTATAATCTAAGTTGTCTAAAACATAGACCTGAACACTTTTTTTTTCAGAGCATAACTTTTTCACCAACAACAGCGTTACAGACATCTTAAAACTGCTTTGATAATTTGACCTTAAGTTGCTGAATAATTTCGATCAGCGGCAGGGAGAAAACAAAATCACAGTTCCCAGCTGAATTCAGAAAAGAACTCAAGCAGGCATTGTTTTTCTTTTATCTGGTGACCAAATGAGCACTGACCAGCCTGTGCAGAAACAACCCTGGTTCTCTGTAAATGGTTTGGAGCTCTTCTCCCATTATCCCTAAGGAGAGAGCTCCAACCACTCTGCTTTTGTTTATGTTTACAGAGCTCCCTCTTGAATCTGTGCTCCTTTGCATGAAATACTGACTGAAAAAGGGACTGGGATCTAGGCCGCTTGCCCCTCAGGATGGTGTCTTGATCACCATTATACATTGCAGTATGATGAACAGTAAAATAGACATACCAAGCAGAACAGCTTACAGGAAAGACTGAGAGGCAGCTTCCTTAAACATCTCCAGTTTATGGGTTTGGTCCTATCCAGGTCCTTGTGCCTGAACCTGCAGAAATGTTATAAACAAGCTTTTTTGTGTCCTTATAAAACCTTCTGAAGTGTCTGCGTGTGCCTCAATCTCTCCTAATGACTGTCCCATTCACTATGAAATATTTAAGTCCTAATTGAGTCAGAAACTTATGCAACAGCTTCATTGTCACTTGAGATCATGAGGTTGACTTCCCTCCAAGAAAAAAAATGAGAACTGTATTTCTCACTTTGTTAAAAAAGTGTCTTAAGAAGAACATCATGGACGAGCATTAGCACATTACAGAGTCAACTTTTTCTTCTCCAGACTTTTACTACAAATGTTCATCTATGAACTGCTTCACTTTCAGCTGTACAATATATTCTACCTCATTCAAATATTACAGACTTGGTAGGAAAATACATGTTCATACATGCACATACACACTCTAGTTTTGGATGGCATGAACTTTTTTGTTTAGTTGGTTTTGGCTCAGCACTGAAATGATAGAGTAATTTATTCACTATCCCACTGAAATTAGCCTTTTCAAATTAAGGAGACATAGCTAATTAAAGCAAAACCTTTTATTTAATATAATATAAAGTATTAGGCCTTTTTTTTTTTTTTTCCAACCTTTGACTGTTCAAGATGTTCTCAACAGATGAATGTCTGGCTCCTCTGAGAGACAGTTAAAACCTGAGATTGAAAATCATAGCTGGCTCTGACTCTCCTCAGGCAAAAGGACACTTTCAGTCATTCATGCAGGAAACAGTCCTTTGCTTGACTGGTCCTCAGGCTGTGAAATGAACTCCAGCAGCATCCTGGGCCTGTCACAAGCATCACTACTTGCATTCTTAGCTGAAAGAGCACAACTTGTCATCACTGACAAGCACATAGACCAGAGGGCACCTTAAAACAACAATTAGGAACAAAAAAGGAAAAGGAAAAAAAAAAGGAAGAAATAGGCAAGAAGACTGAAAGAAGAGACTACACAAACATTTTTCCCCCCAGGATAGGATTAGAGTGGAACAAACTCCATGTAGCAGATGTTTGTTGTGGCACTTAATGTGCTATGGGAAGGTGCTCAGATGCCTGTGCTTTTGCAGAGCAATTGTAAAATGTTTCTTGGCATGCTTGGAGACTTAATGGTATTAAAAAGTCAAAGCTATCAGATGCAGCTAACCAGCCTGGTCTGATTTTTGGCAACTTGTTATTTCATATGGTGCAAATAATCATAAAATCAAATGGCATCTACTTATAATTTTATAGTAATTGCTTCTATAGCACTTGCCAGTTTTTCCATAATAACTATGTGTAATTAGCACGTAATCTTCAGGCATAAATAACTCTCTAATTAGTCTGTAATCTGTAATTATAATGTACTTACAGACTAGTTATTTGCGTATTTGGACTCTGTAAAACAAAATACCTTCCTAAAAAACACTGAAGGAGAATTATGTAGATTTTGTGTTTGGAGATCATTCTTAGAGATGTTAGGAGGAAGAAAACAAAATGTAATACAGTTATTGAAAACAGAAAGTGTTCATTAGTTACTACATGTTTATGACAATGGAGATGCAGATTAAGAAAAAAAAGAATAAACAGAAAGATTTACTGAAATCATACAAAAGTAAACAGGCACTTTTCAATTTCCTGTGAATCCAGATAACAAGGAGCTCTGGGATGAGAAACAGCAAGCAAGAGTATTGAGACAATGGGGTTTTTTCAGCTGTTTCTTTTAGGGCCTTGCCTTCCTTTTCCCCTTCCTCTTCTTCTTCTTCTCCCTTCCCTCTCCCCTTTCCTCTTTCTCTTCCCTTTCTCATTCCTTTTTCCTTCCATTCCTTTCCAGGCCTTTCTCTTCTCTTTATTTTCCCTTTCCCTTTTCCTCTCCCTTTCCCTTTTCCTCTCTCTTTCCCTTTCCCTTTTCCCGTTTTCAATGACTCACAGAAACAAAAAGAAATAGTACTATTTGATAATCAGATAAACATCCCACTAGCAAGAAATGCATGAGCTACTGGATCTCAGGAGAAGAAAGCCTCAGATGAAAGGATTTACTAAACAATTACATACCTCAGATGACAGTAAATCTTGGATAAGAGAGTTGGTACGTGACATTCCAGGAGGACAGTTTTGTAACAGCTTTAAAACTGCGATATTCAGGTAGTTCTAAACCACTTTCAATTCCCTAAGATTTTTTGTTTGTTTGGGGGTGAAAACTCATTGCAAGAGATCCTGTTTGACCTTGAATTTCTCCATATTGTGAAATGTGTGATGTTTCAACTCTCCTTTAACATCAGCTGAATGATTTGCCAGATTATTTTCCTTCCTTCTCTTCCCTTAAGGTTAAGTAGAAAACTCAGAAAGAAAACCAGAACTGGAATACAGGTTGAAAGCTAATGAAAAATTCTTCAAGTTAACTCCAGAATCTGATGTGCCTGTGAATTAGTTTCAAGCTCTCCAGGGAGGTGAAAGGATTTCTTGGTAGGGAGAATTTCACAACTAGAGCTAAGTTCTATGCTAGAACATCCAGACAACTAACAAGTTTAAAAAGGAACATGAAATAAAACAGTTCTGGAACTCGAATCACTCTGAAAAAAATGTCTTACCTTTTTCTTTATTTCATAGAATCACAGAATGGCTGAGGCTGGAAGGCATCTGTGGAGATCGTCTAGTCTAACTCCTATGCCCGTAGCAGGATCTGCTAATACAGCTTGCTCAGAGCCACATCTACTTGAGTTTTCAATACCTCCAAGGATAAAGACTCCAAAGCCTTTTTGAACATCTAGTGTTTGATCTCCCTCACAGTAAAAGCTTTTGATTACATTTTACATTTGCTTCCTGACACCTTTGCTTGATTTTCTGCTTGTCAGAAAGGTTCAATCTTGAGCTTGGAGGAGGTGATCGTAGAAAGCCAACCAGCTCTCCAGTGCCTGCTTTTCTTCAGAGACGTTCCCAATGGGATTCTTCCAAGCAGATATCTACAGTGGCCAAAGTCTGCTTTCCTGAAGTCCAGGGTCATGGTCCTGGGTTTTTGACCATCTTCCCTTCATCAGGTCCTTGATAATCTACATCAAGAAGTTTTCATCAATGCACTCCAGGAAACTTCCTGGGTTTGTTGTGCTCTGTTGTATTGATCTATGAAAAGTTATTGGAGTTGTTAAACTCCTGTATGAGAAGCATGGCCTGCACACATAAGGCTTCTTCCAGCCGTTTGGAAGGATAAATTGACAGAATGCAATACAAAAGCCAATGAACAACATACTCAAGTGTACTACATATCATACTGGCATGACACATAAAGTAATTGAGATCATTTTGTTAACTGACTTAAAAATCTCCTTTTACAAAAATCCATTACTCGGAAAATTACCAGTTTTAGTAATTGTTACAGAATAATCCCAAAATGAGATAATAAAATCAGAATTTCAGTTCTGATCTTTTCATTGCATTTTTACATGACTGCAAAAATTTGTTTTGAACATGCTATTTTACACTGTAGTATAAACCCACAAACAAAGAAAGAACAACTTCAATAATAATGAAAAAATGGTTTATATTGTGGATGGTGATATAAGAAGAATTCAACATGAAACATTTTTATTTCATTCAACGTTATTAAAGATGCAGATATGCTTTTATAAATGGCTTGGATTTTATTAAATATGAACTTTTTAGAAACAGAGTAATTTATTTCCTTTTGAAAAGAAAAGGTCCACTTGTATTCAGTAACAGCTGTGTAGAAGTTTAATTACTAGTGACCAACACTGTCGTATTTATTCATAGTTGTCACATAATTTTGCCCCATTCACTGAAAAACACGGTTAAGATAAGGAAGAAAATACAGAAGACAAGCAATTTTATGTTCTTGTGCAGTACTCAGAGACTGTATGAATGAATGTATGAATGTGGTATGAATGTCAAATAGAGTATGATTGTACTCCCTCATGGAGCTGCACACAGGCATTTAATCTACATTGTTATACTGCATGGCATGCACTAGAATTGTCTGACTCATGAAGAAAACACAGTCAAATCATCTATTCTTTGTGTCTGTCCTCAGATTCTTTCAAAAACAGCCCTGCGTACCACACTGTAATCTGTCTGTGTTTCCCAGAACTAAGGATTAGAGCAAATAAATGTTAAGAGACCAAAATACCATTTAAGCAGAATTCTTATCTGGAAAAAAGAAGGGAAAAAAAAGGAAAAAAGAGAAAAAAAATCCAAATGTTTATCTGAGACAACTTTTAAGACTTCAGGTGAAATCTTCTTTAGGATCCAACATTAAAGCTCTTTGCCCTCCATCTTTGCTGAGCTAACACAGAGTCACTTTATCTATAGATTTCAGAATCTCCAAAACAGGCAGCCCTGAAACAAAGATTCTGGAAAACTCCGATTTCTTTGCTATGTGCATCACTTCTGTAGATTATTTCCTTTAAATGCAATTAAATGAGCAACTAGACGTTTTTAATTTCCAGAGAGTGAGAGATTCAGGTTCAAGAGCAGCCTCGCACTGGTCTTCACACTTCAGCTTATCAGAAAAGCCTGAACAAAATGCCTTGCCAATGAAAATGCTTCCCAGGCAGAGCTGGGCTACTGAACTGCTAGCAATAAAAAAATGGTGAGGATATGGATGATGAAGAGGTAAAGAGTTTCTTCAAATTAGGATGTCCAAATAGCATATGAACCAACTATGAAATGCCACACAGATTGCTGTTTATGTCTCTATTTTATAATTAGTTTATCAATGTATTAAACTCTGAGTGGACAAGAATCTATCCTCCTCACTCCTAGGTGACTTTTGTACACAGCAGGCTTTACAGTTTGACCTCCAAGTCCTTGAAAGCTTGCATGAATGTGGCTTTGTTATGGCCCAGTTTGAACAAGAGGCTTGGGGAGGATACTATTCTCAGTTTGTCTTAAAATATCACTATGAGAATTGCTGAAGGAGTTCATGTATCCATGAATCTGGAGATCATGGGACAGGGCAGATATCTTGGTGTTTATTCCAACTCATGCAGCACAATCTTCAGTAAAAGTCCCACAAAGAGGGACAATTTCAACAGGTCTGACAGTTTTCATTGTGCTGTCTGGACTGTTTTTCCATGCTTTCCCTTATATATTTTGTGGCAGGACAAGTAAATAAGACTATGAAAATGTAAAGTTTTGCTCAAAGGCAAGATCACTTTTAGGGATTGGATATAACTAGAAAGCTAGCAGAGCATATAACTTTTCAGGCTTCTTGAATTAACATTCATCATACCATCAATCATTTGGTCCACAACTCATTCTTTACCCACACAGGCTTTACTTTTCCATATAACGTATTTTTGATTTCTAGAAGTTAAGACCCTGTTTGTTACATAAAAAAACAGTAGCTGTCATCTTTTTCAAAAAGGTGAAAAAAAAATCCAGTTTATAATGAGCCACATGTGATATTTTGAAAAAGAAGGTAGGAAAAAAAAAAAGATAAGCTTTCATATATCCTTTGTATGAAGAAAATGAATTTCAAAATTCAAGCTACTGAGTTAAAAGGCTGCCAGCTCATTTAAACCTCCAACATCTCAGATCAGTTCTGCAAGTGAATCACAGTAGACTAGCAGGCTGCTATTTGCTCCATCCTTAAATGTTATTTAAAGCTGCCTACGACCAGAGCTCCAACTCTCAGAGATTTAAAAGAAGGAGCATGAAACAGCTGTTCATTCTTCCATTTCCAAGAAACACATTTCAGATGATCCATGCTTTCATTTAAAGTTGAAAGCCCCAGAATAAATACGCCTTGTAGGCTAAGCAAAAGTTAATTTGCTATCAGTTGCCAAGGCAGCCACTTGCCAATGCTCCCAGTTTTAGCAAAATGCTGGGCAGAAACTGTAGCAAAAATAAGGGGGAAGTAGGACTGAGATTCATGAATAGCATTACCTCACAGCAAAGCACCATTTCTAAACAGACCCTGGTACTAATCCATCAATAAGGAGCAGAGGAGTTCTAAAAACACCTTGGAATTACATTTATATGCAATTGTGTGGAACAAATCTAATTATATTCACAATTATAACACTTATTTTTAACAAACTGCTAAAATGCGTAATGTAAACCACAGTATGAGGAGTGAAAAATGAATTCAAAGACTACAGGAAAAAGGTCTTTATCTGAAGTTATAAATGCAGAGAAGGAAGAAAATTATGAATTTCAAAACATCGTTTGGAAGGAGGTTCTTTTTTTTGTTTTGGGTGATCACCAGGTTTTTGAATTGTTTTGCTCAGCTAAAGCAAAAGTTCCCTACAACATGGAGAGGTTATATCTCTCAAGGAAGAATTATACCACACACTTGAACAAGAAATGAGACACCAAGAGAAAGAGCAAGATCTGTCCAGTCCCTGCACAGAAGCACATGGCCAAGAGGCATCACAAAAAGGAGTTAACACAGGCTTTGCCATGCTTGAAAAAAACATGCCTTTTCACAAAATGTGGGATTTATCTCACATAAAAGCTGATCTAAACTAGTGCTGCTGACTTTGTACCCAAGACATGGAAATAGGTGGCTCCAAAAGCACCTTACTGACTTTAGGTGCCTGTTACAGGGTGTAATTAGTATTTTCAAAATATTTCTTTATCTTCATCAACTATAGAAGGAACCCGTGGAATCATCTTATGCTGAAAGCCTGAATTTTGAGCAGCTATTATTAATTGAGTAAAATCTCACTCTTTGCACTGAGGAACCAATCTATTGAGAACTGAAGAGCATGAGTCAAAGTAGCTGGCTGATTTCAGGTATAGGACAGTTGGTGGTGTCCTTCCACAGCTGTGTTTAAGCAGTTATGTTATTCTAACATTTCTTAGTACTCAGTATTTTACAGCAAACAATGATATCTGTAATATTTTGGAAGGGTCTTAAGAAGGTCACAGGGGAGAAAGAATGGATGTATTTTATGATCTTGATAACGTGGAAAGTCCCATTTTATGAATAGTCCTTATGCCCTGTCCAACTCTTTCAAATGCTTGTGCACTGAGGGGAATGGGGGGAATTCCTGCCTGCTGCAGCAAACTTAGCTTTTTCATATCCTGACAGCCAATATATGCCTCAATGCAAACCCAAAACCACAGGGAATTGTCTACGACAAAACCTCCTAATCCAGGAGTTCTTGCATCTATTGCAGAAAGCCATTTAAACCTGACAGGCTGCCTGGAGCACATCCACCGAACATGGTTTACAACTAGTTGTTGATTTCCATGGTGGTTTCTCATGCTCTAAGTCCATAACCCCATCATAGAAGTGTTACCTAAGGAAACCTCAGAGTCCCAGAATAACCTGCATGCTGTGGCTACTTGCAGTCCCTGAAAGTGAGAGAGCAACCTGGATGTATGCTGGTCTCTGTGTCACTTCCCAAGTACAACTTAGAAACAGATGTTCCCATTGGCAACATTATGAAATCCTCAGCAGCCAAGTGAGAGGCACCTTTGCCTGAACTGGCTGAGATATCAAGTCCACATTGAGAAAGCAAAGCCTCCTGCCACAGTTACCATAAGACCAGATGTGATGTCACCCCTACAAAAACAAGTTTATCCAACAGTACAGAGCAGGACCAGAGACATCTGCATTAGTGTAATGAGTTAAAGTACCTTTGAAAGAATAGGCATTTTATTTTTTGTCTACAGTACCTATTGAATCCTAGCAAAACTTTCCTATTTTCCCCTTCCCTTTTGATTGGCATAGAAAATGGCATTTCTGACAAAGACACAGAGACACTGGTTGAACATCCACAGTTGTTCTTTTTATGTGTAGGTTTGCAGGAGTAAATATGTATTTTGAATACTGCTGAGACAATGCTTGAACCACTAAAAAGTATTCAGTGGACCTAGCTTATTACTCAGTGTAAATAAACGTAGCACATCCTGAATCTGTACAGGTCTCTCTGACTTATAGAATGCTTGTGGTAGAATAGACAGTAAAAAAAAAAAGGGAGGTTGTGTGGGTGACTGAATTGTGCCTTGTGAGCGTTTTGTGTGTACCTCCTGGCCAGGATAAGATGTTATGACCTGTTGGCAGTAATAGCATGAGGTCTTCTGGGTAAGAAGGAGGAGATCTGCTAGATAAAGACTGTTGAAGGCAAAAGAAATTGACAACGCTGGCAATTGATGGCATATTCAGCTTCACGAGAGAACAGTGAGTCTATCTACTTCCTCTAAACCAATATCACACTCAGTGAATTATATCATGAATGCTATAAAGATCTTGGTATGTGACTCTGGTTCTGGCAGGATGTCTACCAACAACACACAGCATCGATTCCCATCTTGTTTGAAGTGAACCTGCAATACGAAGTTAGCACTGTTGAAAATACGTCTCTTTCTTAGGCCGGTTCTCCAGATGGTTTAACTCCATGAAGTTGAAGTAGCACCTGAATTTATGAAATAAAACTGAATGTAAAGCACCAGAATAGGTGATTTTTAGGAAGTAAAAATTAGGTTACTGAGCATATTTTACACAGATTCTACTCCATTTCAAATGTTACAACTTCTAAAGGTCTATAATTGAGCAATTATGACTGAGAGAAAAGAATGATCATTTGTATGTAAGTGTTATAGAACAATGATAGACCATTAATTGAAACAGTAATTACCTTACATAACTGTTTTACGAGCCAGACAGCTTCTAACATAGTGCTAGAAGCAACACTCAGGGCATTATTTCCATCAAAGCTTTTCAGTTGAATTGTATTATTGTTTATAGTTACTCCATCTACCCTCAAACAGCAAATTTAGGTACTTGTTTCCATGGAGCAATCTCTCACTTCAATCTTGCATTTATTCCTTCACAACACAGAAACTGTTTCCTGCCTCCACTACTCATGTTGCTTGGAAGTATACTCTGACTGTAGTGCTGTTAGGAATATGGACCTTCAGTTGGACTAGAAGAAGCTAGCCTAGCTGAACCACTACATAAACACATCTACTGAAATGGGTGAGGCTGCTCTGTTGAATAAGTGTTTGCCAGTATTCCCCATGGAGCTACCAGGATTGGTCCAATGAAGGAAAGAAGATCTCTTGAAGATAATTACTGATATTTAATGAGAATAAGGATAGCAGACTCAAGACTCTACAACTAAATGTCTCCCTTGCAAATGAAATACTGTATGGATATGATTAATATTGTTTATGAAAGCAACTTCATCATTAAAAAGTATTTGACATTTCAAAGACTCTTTTTTAACTATGAACCCGTCTTTATTGTTACAAATGTATGCTACATGTTCATTATGAATCAATTTATACTTTGAACTCATGAATTCTCTTTGTCTCTGCTAACATACATTGCTCTCTTTGAGACTAGAACGTTTGTCAAGTGGTAATCTTGGCGCCTGACTTCCTATTACCTTTTTTTGGTGGTCTTTGTCCCAAGGCCTCCAATGCTGAATGCAAGTTTGGCTCATACAAAGTCTGTTTCTTGGAAACGTAAAGATGGACAGATGCTTTGGACCCGTTATTTGCACATGAGGTTTTCTGTGCATATATATGCAAATTAGTGGGTTTATGTGCATATGTTTGATAGTGTGACTCTATTATGAATTTCTAGCATTTTCTTTGTTCTTAACAATTACTTGGTATTTTGAATAATCATATAAAAATACCACTTCTTGTTATATTTTACTCTGCTGACATTAGGGACTAAAAATCTGGCAGACCTGACTTGGGAAACTTTGTGTCTTAAGGACTGGTCAAAGGAATTTAGCAATTTTACAGAGAAATAGTTATCATAAATCAGTTGTTGATAATTATCTGAGGTTACTTTCTGCTTTGAAGGTGTTTGCAGTAAGTCATAATATCTATTAACAAATTCACCTTCTTTGTAAAACAACTGGGGAGGGGACTGAAAATATTCATCCAACTGACAGGTCTGATTGGTGAGTGACAGTTATCCTCTTCTTTTTCTTTTTAAGCTTCTTTTTTTTACCAATAATAATAGTTAGTGGGGGTTTTTAATAAGAATGCTCAAGGAATTTAGATCTAGACTCCCAAACGTGTTTGCTGAGCCCCATAGTGGTGGGGCAAGCAGATTTAAAGGGGGTTGATGGTGGCCTCATCTTATAAGCCATCCTATTAGAACCAAGGTAAGACCATCTTTCACATTAAAAAACATGTGCGAAAGCAATCTCAAATAAAAGTAGTATTGAAAATGACAAAATTTAAGTGATGATCTACTAAACTTGTTAAAGATGTATTTCTATGAGAAATCAAAGCCTTAAAAGAGGCAAAGATGTAAACATACTTGAGGTGAATACTTTGATCACAGAGAAAGAAGAGGATTTGGTGGCTTCCTTACGGAGATATACTGTGGATAATCCAATAATTCATAAAGTTTAGCACTGCCTGAATTGCAGCTTTGAATTCTGAAAATAAAATAATTCAGAACAGGGTTTTTTCTTGGTTTAATTGGAACTATGAGGAAAACCCCTGACACTGAAGTTGTTTATCAAATTGGTATTTCCCATGACTGCATTTTTAAAATCACTGCAACACTTTGGTGATGGAAATGGTTCTGTATTTATGATGCAGGATCTCACCTCCTGGATGGAGAATGTCACCTAAATCTAGGAAAGGACCAAGCAGATCCTGGTATATTGAATGGTTTCTTAAGGCAAGGGGGAGGGGGAACAAACCAAAAAAAATATAAACAGAAAAATCAGCATTTCAACTTTGAGTTTTCCATTGAAGAATATTTCAAATGATCAACCAGGTCCACAATTTGTTTTAACTACAGAACTTGTCCTTGTGTGCTACTTGACTGCAGCACAGATAACAGTCCCTTCCCAATGGGTTTAGCATTTGTTGCCTAGGCATTTATTAATCTGCTTAAGCAAACAGGAAAACCAATGATCTTTTCATTGACTTCAGTGAGCTCTGAGAAAGCCCCAGGATCATCTAACCTGTAAACAGGCCTCATATATGTTGTTTCCTGGATCTACCTAAGGTTGCCAGTAAGCAAGGTGCCTTTTCTAAGCTTTCAGACTGCAGAAGAAAGGATTCCTTGGCCTGCATGCTCAGGGCAATCAGAAGGAAATCTTGACAGTTCCCATGAAGGCCAGCAAACAAGATGCTATTGAATCAAATACTACTAAAGTGCTAAACAGTCTTTTGACACCACAAGCCTGACACACACAAAAATCTCAGGAAGAATAGTGTATATAGATGGTTAAATTCCAGATTCTGGCACCTCTGCTCTCTCCAAGGAAACATCTTAATGGCCACTGGCTCTGGTGAGCTGGTGCACACAACAGGAGGAGAGAGAAAGGGAGAGAAAAAAAGCACAACGAATCAAGCACGTCATCAGTAACAGGAGGCAGACAGAGCCAGAGTGTGATATATATCGCAGCTCTGCTTTTGCAAATTGCTTTGCTAATTAGTAGTTAAACTAAAATAACAAATTCTATGAGTTGTGCCATACTTCCCCTCCCTTCATCCTCCTCTATAGTACAGTTGTATTGTGTCTCTTCAGTCTCCTACTGAGATGAATGGGAAAAGCTGATCCTACCATACTAATTTAAAACACAGGGAAATGCTAGAGATGAGGATTACAGCCAAATAAATCTGTGCTGTGCCAGGGTCAATAGGACTTGAAGGTATGTGGGACGGGGAGGGAAAAGGACATAAGACACAGAGAGAAAAAGAGGCTGAAAAACCCATTGGTTTATATCAATGAAGTATATTGTTGCTTCTTTTTTATGAGTGGAGTGCTTGACTCTATCTGCGACAATGTCTTGATTAAACTAAGGCAGAAAAAACAAAAAAGGAAGAGACATAGCCCTGAGGTGTAGGAACCTCCACCAAAACATGGATTAGTATGAGCTAAAAACTGTCGTTTGAAGCCAGACTTCTCTCAGCGAGAGTTTCTGGTTTGACCATGACAGTAGCTGATGAGTGCCTTTCCTGTCCTTATGTCAACCCACAAGGTTTTTGATCTTGTTTTCTCCCTCTGTCCTGCTGAGGAGGGGGAGTGAGAGAGCAGCTTGGTGGGCACTTGGCAGCCAGACAAGGTTAACCCACCACAAAGACTATTGAGAGAACTACTCAAAGCATTGAGGGCTCAACTAGAACCCCATGGGTTTTAATGTCCTCCAGATTTGGTTTCCCTTAGCAATAAGTGTGCACCTCTGAATTTGGAATAGCTACTTGAACACGTTTGTCTGAGCAGTTCCCTGGTTGCCTGGTGTATTTTTGAGCTACAACTTATGCTTTGGCTTTTAAAAAACTATGATACACTTGAGTGCACTGCAGTGAAGCACAACAGTAGTAGGAGTATGGAGCAAATGCAGCAAAGTCTTTTTCTGGAGCTCTTCAAAATATTTGCAAGTAAAGAAAACGTAACATCAAATTAACCTATTCCAGGGGTACTTGGCAAAGCAGAATCTATTTTCTTCTAACCTGTGTTGATATCAGAAGATATATGGCACAATGCAGAGCTGCAAAGATATACTCAAGTTAGCTCTGCAACACAGAAGCTATTTTATTTATCCACAACTCTCATCAATCATATTTATTTTGAGCTAACTCACTTTAGTAAGAAAGGCTGCAACCCCTTCTTCTGGGCTTTCTTGTGAAGAGGTCTGTTCTTGTTGCCTCAGTGACTGTTTGCAGTCACCCACACAAGCACCATATTGTCACATTTCTAGTTTGTATATGTGTTATCCACCCTCATCTTCAATATTTTTGAAGGAGAAAACCACATAGATATATTCCCCCAAGCATGATCACTAACAGTTTCTATGGCTCCTAGAACACACCAGCCAGCAAGTTAGCTTCTGTCCCAGCAGTGAAAAAAGAACAGCATAGTTTTACTGTTACATGTTCTTCCTATAAACACTATTCCTCTCTTGAAGGGCAGTTGGTCTTGAAGAACAACTGGTTATATAGCTTTTGTTTTTGCAAAGGAACTGACTTGTTCCTTTGGTTCAGGAAGATCCTATTTCATTGTGTATAGTTCTCCTGAAAAACAGTTTTGTTATTTATCGATATAGCAAACTAGTCTCATTAATGTCCAACCCATGAAAGTCTTCCCTTGTGACCATCAAGTTGAAGCTTCTTTTTTTCCTTCTCTGTCTATCAGTCCTGCACTGTTACTTGCATTGAAAGAAGGTTGCTTCAAGACTGTGCCATTTCCTGGCCTGGTGCTCAGAGACACCACGTGTTGTTTGTAACTCAATTCTCTTACTTTCTAAATAAGTGGTTCAATCACTGTGTTCTAAACTTATGCACCCAAGGGTTTGTTTGCTTCTTTTTATTAGCTGGACCTAGCACAGTGGTTTTCAGAATTTGATTTGTGGAATTCTGTGTCTGAGAGACTTATAACCTGCAAGAGTTTGCAGAGAAAAGTGACCTATTGGACTTGTGTCCTCATTACAGGTACTCGCATTTCTGCTTTTAAAAGATATAACATGCTACATATCAGAAACATTTAAAACCAATCTCTTTAAAGAGCTCCTTCATCAGCATGTAAAACCAATGAGTTTTCCTCTAGAAACGGAAAGATCTTTCTATTGTCAAAAGCAACAGTAAATGTGTAGTCTGCCAGAAGCATTTTTCTGAGCCACATACTCACTGTCTAGACATTGTGATGTTTTTTAACTTGAGCCTTGAAAAGGACATTTTGAATAATACCTCAGACAGAGGAAATTTTAGTACTTTAAAAGTATGTGACAACGGGCTTTGATGCCCCACAGAATGAGTTGCAGCTTCTGAAAGCTGCAGTTCAGGCCCTGAAGCAACCACATCTTTGTGAGTCTAGTTCTCCCTTCTTTCCAGGATGATCTCAGAACTGAACTGGGAACTCAGTTGTGCTCAGAGCTGGTGGGCTGGACCACCTGCTGTAGGAAGACAGGCTGAGAAAGTTAGGGCTGTTCAGCCTGAAGAAGAGAAGCTGTGTGAAGACCTCAGAGCACCTTCCAGTATATGAAGGGGGCTACAAGGATGCTGGAGAAGGACTCTTCATCAGGGACTGTAGCGATAGGACAAGTGGTGATGGGCTTAAACTGAAACAGGGGAAGTTCAGGTTAGATATAAAGAAGAAGTTCTCTACTGCGAGGGTGGTGAGGCACTTGAACAGGTTGCCCAGAGAAGCAGTGGCTGCCCCATCCCTGGCAGTGCTCAAGGCCAGGTTGGATGAGGCTTGGGTGACATGGCCTAGGATGAGGTGTCCCTGCCTACGGCAAGAGGGTTGGAACTGGATGATCCTAAGGTCCTTTCCAACCCAAACCATTCTTTGATTGCTTACATCTCAGGGACAGCTTGTAAGATAAAAGTGATTGCACAAAACCAGAATATTGCTTGTGCCTTGTAAATTACATAAACGCTCTTTTGGCAACTTTACAAGAATATACTTTCATTTTTAAGGGGAGGGGGAGAAAGAAAAAAAGAAAATCTTATAAGGCTGTATAAATCACAGTCCAAGAGAATGGCTTTTCTTCACACAGAAATGTTCTTTGTGCATGAGCCCCTCTCTTTTAAAATAGGACAGAGAAAGAAAGGAGGATTGGCTTCTACATGATGCCATGCTGGTTATGTTCTTCATTGCAGTATCTTCAGGGATGGTTAATCTGCTAATCGGGATTACACAGTATGAGGGATGCCTACAGAAAGCATTTCTTTCACTCCTCTAACCATTTATAGGCAACAAAAAAGGGTTACCATCCTCCTCTGTCATGATTTGACCTGCTATACTGGCACCATGCAAAAACTGAAGTGTTTTTTGGCCCTTGTTAGCACAATATTTGAGCACCTAATAAAGTTAATGGCTTCTGTCTCCAAAGAAGGAATGAATCAGAACAGAGCCATTAACTGGATATTGGGAACAGAGCACAACAGCTTGCACCAGCATTGTACTGGAAATCTGCACAAGAACAGAGCTTGGAGTCAGCCCCTCAGCCCGCTATTTGGCAGATACTTGGGAAGAAAATAAACAGTGTTTGAAAGACAGGGTCGAAAAATCTGTTCCAAGTAATTGTCCTCAAAACCTGAGACCACAGTTATAAAGTCTAGGTCTGAGTTTCTGATGTCATTCAGAAATGCCTGGTAGGCTGGGAACCACTAGAAAAAAAGAAATCATCTGTTGAAATAAATCATCATAAGAAATGACAATATAAGGTATTAGGTTAAGTTTGCATGCTCTATGTGCCTGTAGCACTTGGACTGTGTCTCAGGTATTCAAAGGGCTGAAAAATATATGTTCTGGATTTAAATGACCATCATTCAAGTCACCAAGTGTACAAAGTGTTTTATGTAGGATTTTTTAAGTGACTATAATCACTAAATGCATTAGGCTTTAATGGAATTACAGTCCTTTAAATAAAGGTGGGAAGAGGGCATCATTCTTTAAAAGCTTGGGAAGGAAATTAAAGGTTGCTTATTCAAGAATAACTGCACCTAGAGTGAAAATCGTGAGAACTAGCTCTATTGTAAGAAAGTATCCTAAAATGTTCATTAAGCTAACTATAATTTCACTCTTTGTTTATTTGCTTTCAATTCTAAATTATCCTCTTTTCCGTGGACAGGCAGAAGCCTTTTAAAGTATCTATTAACCAAAAATATGATAGCATTTTAACAACTTTTTAATTCCATCTGGCCAAATCCATTTAAATTCAACAGTATTCCTCAGAATGCTTAAACATATATATGAATGTTTTATAGGATATTACAGTGGACAGTGTGTATACAAAAGAAAGGCTGCCTTTATTGGACCAAATCAGGACTATTCTTTGGTTTCTGGTGTGCTTCTGATGGCCAATTACAGTTTCAGCTCTACTTGAATTTAAAGAGTCTACAAAAAGTTTTTCTGCTGCCATCCTGATAAAATGCACCAGTTTATACGCCTAGTTCTAGACCTAAGTGATGTCCATATTCCTGCTTTTAGGATCTCTCTAAATTCATATGTTCTCCTGCACTGACGCTACTCAGGGAAACCAATTGCTTGGTTATTTTCAGAACTCATGAGATCTCACTTTTGCCATAGTCTCTCAGTGTTTCGCTGTCTTTGATAAACTGCTCCTCACAGCCAGGGAGTCAGAAAGAGTTCAGACCAATAAACAATATGCTTTTCTTATACTGGAACTAAACTCAAACTATGATTGTGAAGTTTAGTTGTATTCAAATAGGAATTGAATTAGAATTACTCTAATTACAATTGAATCAGAATTAGGACTTCTACTGAGTTGGAAACCCCACTAGTTAAGCTACTTGACACTTTTAGAACTCGAAAATAGTGGAATTGCTGTTTTAATCAGAAATGACATGGAAAATAAATAAATGCATGGAAAACTGCCACTTTTTCACTTTCAAAAAGATCTGCAACTTCTTCTCAGCTAAACTGGTTGGTGTGACTAAGCAGAATTCAGCCCAGCATTTGTAGTCTCGGTTGGATGCTTCACACTTTCCATCCATTTACTTCAAAATAAATAATGATACATAGATAGACATTTAAATCAATGGCACTAGAGATTATAAAACAACATGGCTTGTGTTTCCACTGGAAATTTTAAATATTTCATGTTGTTTTTTTTTTTAATTATGTTTTGCAAGGAAAATTTAAAATCCAACCCAGAAATACCTTCTTCCCCCTCCCCTTCTTTTTTCTTTCTCTGAAACTGATTTATATGAGAGAAGGATTTTACCTCAGCTTTGTTGTTATAAAAACTCTAAGTTTTAAATAGCAAGTGGCCCATGAAGGTGATTTTTACTGTAACTGAAGATGGCTCTCATTGATTTCAGGGAGCAGTGGATAGGACCTTATATTTTCAAACATTACTGAAGGCTGTGGGGATGTGACCATAGTAAAGATAAGAGGTGAAAATCTTTCTTCCCAACACAATGAATTTTCTTAACCAATTAGTGCAATATCTATCTGTCTGTCCATCTAGGTAGTACAAAAATGTAAGCAGGTAAATTCTGGAAATATGAGCTGGCAAATGTGTAATTTGCAAAACATGAGATATGAAGTGTTAGTCTTGACAATTAAGGTCAGCTGACTTTCTTTGCTTTGCCATAATGCAACTGGAAATATAGTTTCATCCAGATAGATACCACTTCTTTTCTAGGTCCATTCCATTTCCATTGTGGGTTTGCTCAGGGGAGAGTTTCTAATGAACTGAGCTTCTCGATTTTTCCTCCCATAATTATTTGTGTGTTGCTGTTGTTGCTGTTTTAATTTGTTTTAGCTTTTTCCCTTAACTAAATTCCCCAGGCACCTCACTTTTCAGATAAGGTACAAATTATTACAATTAACTGCTACTAAAATCACAGGAATGAAAAATATTAAACAGCAGACAGGCAATTCATCATAGTAGGTGCTCCATAAACATACATAAAACAGATGATCCCCGCTCCAACAAGTTTAACTTTTCATAAATACCTGTTCCTGGATCTTGACAGTATTACTTCAAAGGATATTGTGATGTCTCTTTTCTTCAAATCTAGGTAAGAATAAAGGTGTCATATAGCACTAATATATCCTGTCTCCCTAGACCTCTCAAATTTATGGTCTCCCATTGCATGAGATGCCAGCCACCACGTGATGGGAATATGAAGAGCTTTGTGAAAGACGCCTTTCTAGTGCACTAGCATGATACTTTAAAGAAGGGCTTAGAAGTATCTGAAATCTTATCTGTGATATAAAACCAGTCTCTTCTACCATTGATTTACTCCTCTTAAAACCAGATGAGTCTGAACAGACACAGATCAGGCTTTGCATTAGAAGGAGGAGTCCCAAACCTGAAGGCACCACTGCAAATAAATGAGATCCAGGGATATGGCGAGAGAATAAGCCGGGAGTTACACTCCAATGTGTGAGCAAGAGGCAAGTGAGAAGGGGAAGATATTTTTTTCCCCCTTAATCTTAATTTTCTGACGACAATACTTCATTACCTGTCAGCCTCTCCTTCTCCTCCAAGGAGATTTTTTTTCTTTCCCCAAAATTCTTCCATGTTAGATGATCTCAGCATGTTTTAATGAAAAGTTGGAATTTTTAAAGCAAATTCACACTTTTGACCAACAAAAGCACAATTCCTAAACCCCACAATTTTCTTGAAAAATCAAAAACATGCCCAGACTCTAAGGAAAATTTCAAATAGATATAGTAGACCTGGGAAATGTGATCATATCTTTACGTATTGGATGTCCATAGCAACTGCTGTTTCATTTCCTTAGCCGAAATGCGTGAGACTTGGTTCAGTCCTCCCTAATGCCTATAGTTTCAGTATTTATAGTCTTGAATACACTGTTGACTCCCAAGAGGGTGAAGGGGTTCTTTTTCCCATCTACTATAGTGATTATCCTACCACTTGTAGCCTTATTGAAATGTCAGACAGAAAGCAAATATGGGGATGCAGAGAATCCACAAATAAGGAAAGCAAAGAAAATCTTTGTTTAAATGCTGTGAAGGCTGAGTTTTGCACAGCTCTAATCTTTGTTTATAACACACAGGGAACTAGACTCTAATAACATCTAGGCACCAGTTCAGACTGACTAAAGCAATGAAAACCTGATTTAAGACTCCCACAGCACCATCAGCTCAACCCTGTTACACAGAACAGTTATGAAGGCACTTTGTTAGATGATTAGGTGAAATATCTGACAGGCTTCTCAAGATGAAAATACTGTAAATTAAGCACAAAGTTTTTTAATTTTTTTGGTGTGTGCTCCTCTTATTCGTAGTGAGACTCTCTTAAACTTCTTGAAAATAACTTTTTTTGATAATGGCACAGGTCAAGGGAATATTAAAACCCATTCCGAGAGAACCAGTATTAATGTGTTCAAGGAAACTAACAGAAAATCTCCCAGACTAAATAAAACTACCTTTCTCATTTATTTTTTTTTCTGCCAGATTTAACAGTCTTTGTAGATCAGACTAATAGCTTGTTCCTCTCATACACACACACATTGCTTGGATGGGGTAAAGGCAGATGGTATTTGAAAAACAGCAGGGAAAAAATGAGTGTGTTAAGAGTTAAGTATAAATCTGACTTAGAGGTAAAGATCAGACTGCATTTGACTTCAAAGGCCCAGACAAAAATCTAATATGAGAGCTTTTCTAACACTATCTTATCATAGGCACAAGTTTCTGCTTCAACTTTCAAAAAAATTTATAGTGTAGCTGTGCATTTTCCCATAAAGTTCATGAGTGCCATGAATTTCAAACCTATGAGTTGGCTGCTTTGAGAATTTTAGTTTGTGTGTCTCCTTGTGAACAGAGCAGGTGTCTGTGAAAACAATGCCCAGCTTTGCAGCAAAATTACCTTAGGTAAGACTGATAAATCCTTAAGGAAGGCAGACAGCTATGTACCTTATTTACCAGCTTCTCTGCTCATCGAATTAACAGCAAGGCCGTGATGTCGTAAATAAAGGTATGTTACTCTACATAATGTTACGGTTTTACAACATACAGAAAAGAAGTGACATAATAGAATGACAAAATAAAGCTTTCCTTGTTTGGAGTGCAGAGCAGTGATTTCCATATTTTAATATGTACAAAAAGAAAAAATCTCGGAAAAAGACCCAAACAAGCTTTGAAATGTTTCAGGCATGTTCAAAGATATCAGAAAGTAAATTAAGTCTCCTGATCAACTGGTTTTGTAGAGCTCACTTGTGTACAAGTATATCATGGTAGCAGCGTGAGATGTAAAGCAATAACAAAACTTCCTCATGTAGCATACCATTTCCCAAATGCTACTTATATTTATATTTAACCATTAGAACATTCCTCAGACATAACCACTAAACCCCTAGTAATCACATGGTTAGTATTACACACGTTCCATGAACCTGTTTTCATTAGTGCTGCTCTTTCAGGAAGAACAACTGTCATTTTTCCTTTCATTCCTTACTACTACAAGTTGGACAGCATTTCCCTGCGAAAGAACTTTTTTTTTTTGAAAACTGCAGCCTTTGTTTTAACTTCAAAGGTGGAAGCAGAACTCATATTGAGCTTTTACGTAAAATCGGGTGATTATTTGGTCTCTTAATCATTTGCCCATTAACATCCCTGAAATGTGTTAAAGATTTGAATTCCTGCTTTCCCCATCCTTTTCCTATTTCCCTTTCTTATAATTATGAACAAGTTGTGTTAAATTTAGGGATATCTACCCTCCAGTCTTTGCAATAATAATGTGAGGAGCTGGCTCTGACCAAACAGCAAGGTTTTCTCCTTTTTAGCTATCACTCATCTGTCAGCACAGGCTGTTCTGCCTGCGCACTTACTCGTGTGCGGTAGGGAGTTGCCCCAGTGCTTAACTAAATATTACTGAAGTAATGTCGAGTACTCCTCAGAAATAAACTGCCAGCATTGAGCTGAAACAAGCTCACCAGGTAACCTGAAAGAAATGTGTTTTACAAATCACTTCAAATAGCTTTTCCTGCATCAAATTGTTGTCATGTGTATCATGGAGAGCAGTCATCAGCCACTACAAAATATGTAGCTTTTTTCTTTCGCCATTTGGCTTTCTCCAAGGCTTTGTCATTTAGTTCCATGGCTGACATGTTATAGTTTCTGACAAAGCCAGTAGCTATTTCTGGAATCAGATAATTACTTTCCAGTTCTATGTCTTTATATTAAGCTGATGGCCAAGAATATCTTCTTGAAATCATATTAATCTTTGTGCTAATGATATAATTTTATCACTACCTTTTCGCCATAGCAGAGAGGCCTTCTTTAAAGACAGCTTCAGTTTCCTGAATTAGAAAAGTCTGGATTGCTTTTTGATTATTTAATGTAACCACCCTAAAGTTCATAATTATTCAGCAAATGGAATTTTGTTTCTGGAGCAGTTAGCCATTCTGGGACAGGCAACAAATGGGGACACAACAATAAATTCCCCCTTAGATATTTTCCTGTGCATAAGTAGAAACAGGTCTGTACACATATATAATTACTTTTAAAATGAAATACAGAATCATTTATACATTCTAGCTACTATCAGCAATGAAATGGCTGTTTTTTTCCTTGGTAGCTTTACCAGTAGCTTATGATAGGCAATGAAGATTCCCCCCACTAGAGAAATCTAATAAAACAAACAAAAAAATTACTCCCTAAGGATTTCTTTTTTTCTATTTTGTATTTTCTATTTCTTATTCCCTTCTATTGTGAAGCAGTGTTTTCTCAGCTGCTGGTGCCGAAATGAACTTCATATTTTGGGGGGGTTTAAATCAGACTGATTGACAATGATATATATAACTGGAACAAACCTTACATCATTTAGACAAAAATAGGACAAACACCAAGATATTTGACAGTGATCATACACTCCCAAAAGCCTTGTTTTATTTTTTAATGGTTTTATCTGTTTTATGCCCGCATGACACCCCAAGTAAAAATTTTAACTACTAAGGAAAATATCTTTGCTATTTCTTAAAACTACATCATTTCAACTTCTTTAGAAATTTCTTGATTTTACAAATGTTCTTCAGAATTTTTCCTGAGTTATTCAAAGAGCCATATTAACTTACCCATCGTGGTATTTCAGATATTACTCTTTGGATCATGGTAGATTCAATGGTTATGCCTTAGGGCTATCCTCACATCTAAAGAACTTCATTGCTTTATGGACATGTTTTGACCTGTGCTTCAGTATGAATTTCTGGTAAGCTTGAAAATTTTCTGTTCACTATTAGCTTGAACAGTGAGTTTTGTGGTTTAGGTATTTTGTATGGACCTGTTGATGAGCAAGGTCTCATAGTGGCTTCATCCTCCCCAGGTTCTCTTTATTTTCTTGTTTTCATTATAGATGTAAATTCCCGCATGTTTTTGCAGAACAGTGTGAAGTAAATTGTTTTACATTGCAGCACATAACTAGTGAGAGGCGCAGTTCTGTTCACCGCCTGAAACCTGCCTAGACAGCAGCCAGGCAAGAAACTGAGGAAAAAGAAAGTCTTTGTGACAAGCAATACATTACTTGCTTTTAACATACCATAAACCAGACTGGAACAGTTTGAAAACTGCATCATGTGAGAGGAAAGATGGAGAAGAATCCATTGTCCACAGTAGACTACGCAGCTCCTCTGACAAAATGGAAGATATCAGTTATGAACAACATCCAAGAACCTATGAATTGAGGGGAAGGTCTGGTTCTAAACATGTTAAAGAATAGCACAACACTAGCATCTCTAGTCACGTACCCACTAAACAGCACCAACACCCACACTTCTTACACTCCTTGATAGTGATGTGCAAGAACTGTTCAGTCCTGCTCACTGCATCTTTGCCTTTTTGTTGTAGGTGGCAAGTAAATTTAATGTCCTGAAGCTGCTGCTAGTTAATTGAGGCTCTGTGTGGGAGTCAGCCAGAGTAACTATTTGCCCACACTGTGGAGACCTCCTCTTGCTTTAGAACTGAACTGAGTGGGCTGGATGCACTCCCTCTGCTAACTGGCATGACAAGCATGTTCAGTTGGAACCAACACCATCCATTTAGATAGAGTTGGCAGCAAGCAACACCCCCAGATCATGATATTCCATGCTGCTGAAACCGCACAGTTGACTATAATAAATCAGTGACATCAGCCTCTTGTATAAAGAAATTAATTAGAAGTCTAATTTAGTATAATCTCAATCAGATTAATCCTCACCTTCTAATCTTTTTTTCTTCTTCAGAGAATAAAGAACATGAATATTTTTTTCCATTCAACTTTGTGTTTGATCATTAAATATTTCATGGATAAAGTCTTGCCTGGCAGGAACCTTAACAAATGTGTAAGATATTCATCCAAGTTGGGTGCTTTTTTGTGTTTTTCAAAGATCCGGAAAGAGAACAAAGTATTACTGGAGGGAATGGGAAACTTGAGCCTATCAAGTACAAGTTAATATATGTGCTAGTGTAACCTACTGTCCTAGGTTCAGCTACAGCAGTCATGTTTTCTCCTTAGTAGCTGGTGCAGTGCTGCGTTTTTGACTTTCAGCCTGGGAACAACGCTGATAACACCAACATTTTTAGTTGTTGCTAAGTAATGTTTATTCCAACCAAGGACTTTCTCAGTCTCATGCTTTGCCAGGGAGGAGGGGAAGCTGGGAGGAAGCAGAGACAGGACACCTGACCCAAACTGGCCAAAGGGGTATTCCATACCACAGCACATCATGCCCAGTATATAAACTGGGGGGAGTTACCCTGAAGGCTGCTCAGGTCGGGCTGGGTATCGGTTGGCGGGTGGTGAGCACTTGTATCCTCTCCCCTTGTTATTTCCCTTATCTTTATTATTATTGGTGGTGGTAGTAGTGGTTTTGTATTATACCTTAGTTACTGGGCTGTTCTTATCTCAACCTGTAGGAGTTACATTCTTTCGATTCTCCTCCGCATCCCTCTGGGAGCAGGGGGAGGAAGAAGGAGGGGAGTGAGCGAGCAGCTGCGTGGTTCTGAGTTACCGACTGGGCTTAAACCACAACAGCTACTTGTTCCATGAGCATGCTTTTGCACAACCATCAGTTGATATGCTCTAACTTGTTTAAAGAAGAATCTGGTAGCCACATGTTTTGAGCAGCTGGGACAATAAAGGGATGCTTTTCATACATTTGATGAATAGGCAGTGATGTTTATGTACATATGCTCATATCTAAAGACATATGTAAAGGGATCCAAACAAAATGGAAGTATTTATTCTTTGCCTTTCATTTATTTTTATCATCTCAGAATGAACCTCCCCAGTAAGAAGGCAGCACTGTATCTTGTGCTGGGTTGAGAGCTCCTACCTTTTGTTAATTATCTCATACTAAATTATTATCTAACTCCCTCAACATTATTCAAGAAAACTATTCATGTAATAGTAATAAAAGTCCATATATAGACACTGGGATTGGTCTGAAAACAGTACACAAACAAGAAAATAAATGAAAAGGCTACATATCCATAAAATTAATTACAAAGAATAACTGAGTCAGTTGCTGTCAAATGGGTTTAAGCGAAAGCCAGAAGGAAAGGCTAATCAAATGCTTAAGAAAGTGATGTGTGATTTTATTTCTACCTGTGCCAAAGGTGTCCTCTCTGCCCTCATTTGACCACAAGCAATTTAATTTCTCTGTCTTCAGACTGCAAAATGGTGATGATGTTCTGTCTTTTCTGATTTTCAGTTCCTTGGTGTTATATCTTGCTTTAATGTGTTTTTGCTTGAGGCTAAGTGTAACTTAACCAAGAAATCGTGACAGTGTGATCTACACTTGTGAGACATGTCTGCTGTGTTTGGACCACAATTTGGTTAGGTCCTCTGCTCTGCCCATATTGGCCATGGGACTTACAGGGAAATACTGGAGACAATGTTCAAGTTCCATAGTCATTACACAAGGGGGAGAGAAAGGGTCTCATCCTGGCTTTTGAAGGTACATCACTGAGAAATTTGGGTAATAAGAAAAATGATCTCTCAACACACGTTTTCGAGGTCTGTACAGTGTCTTGTAATTCTTTTTATGTACTTTTCCTTGCAATATTTCAAAAGCTAATAAAAAATTCCTTTTTTTTTCTTTTGTTTATCTGTATTTTTAAGAGCAGAATTCTCAGTATACATTTTTTTAAAATGAGGTAAGTGACTTTGCAAATTTTGTAATAATAGGGACAAGGAGAATGTTCTTCTGCTGCACTCTTTTCTCTGCTGTTTTTACTTCTTTAATTATATTAAGTAATTTGTGTTCTTCATATTTATTCCTTTTCAAGATACTTAAAATTTCTGCCAAGTTGCTCTTGTTTTCTTTAGGGAAGGGAAGGGAAGTGGAAGGGAAAAGGGAAGGGGAACAGGAAATGGAGGAGTATATCTGAAGGAGGTCTACAAGGATGCTGGAGAGGGAGTCTTCATCGGGGACTGTAGCGATAGGACAAGGGGTAATGGGATGAAACTTAAACAGGGGCAGTTCAGGTTAGATATAAGGAAGAAGTTCTTTACTATGAGGGTGGTGAGGCACTGGAATGGGTTGCCCAAAGAAGTGGCAAATGCTTCATCCCTGGCAGTGTTCAAGGCCAGGCTGGACAGAACTTTGAGCAATTTGGTCTAGTGTGAGGTGTCTCTGCCCATGGCAGGGGGATTGGAACTAGATGATCTTAAGGTTCTTTCCAACCCAAGCCATTCTATGATTCTATGATTCTATATTCCTATAGGCCAGAAGGCACTAGTCTATATCACCTGAAAGACGCTTAGGCACAGTATTTTGAGGTTTTTTCTAATTTTCCTTTTTCTTGTGCTTTTTCTTCTGACATACCCACAGTTCATTGAAAACATATCTTGCCCGTCCATTCTATGACATCTAAAATAAAACCGGGATAGAGAAAAGGCCAATTCTGATTGAAATCTGTACAGGTTACTTTATATCTACCTTACTTTTCACTCACTGTGATGGATTGACCCTGGCTGGATGCTAGGTGCCCACCAAGGTGCTGTATCACTCCCTCCTCATCAGCAGGATGGGATGGGGGGAGAAAATAAGATGAAAAAACTTCATGAGTCATGATAAAAGCAGTTAAAGTAGAGCAAAAGCAAACGCTGTACATTGAACTAAAAGAAAACAAAAGATTTATACATCCATTCCGATCAGCAGACAATGTCCAGGCATTTCCCAGGCAATAGGGCTTCAATATGCGTAGTGGTTGTTCCATAAGACAAATGCTGTAATAATGAATGCCCTCCACCCCTGCTTTCTCCTAGCTTTATTGCTCAGCAGATACAGTTCACAGAAATTTTTAGACTGTTTCCCTAAGGAAACCAGACCCATGCGGGTTCCTCATCAGTCCCTAACAACCTCTGACCCCCTTGTCCAGAGTTAACTATTTAAAACAATAAGCACCAACCGTGCCAGAACAAAAGACAGTGATGTATTTCAGATGGTGAATGCATCCAGAAGATACAGCATTCATTAGGGAGTAGCACAAACCATTAATGGAACTAACTGAATAATGTTTCCAAAGGACACAGGCCACTGCATATTGCGCTATTTTACCTTACCATTGCAAACAGCAAAGCTAGAAAATACTGCAGTAAGTTAATCTGCTGTTGCAGTGCCAAAAGCCTTTCTCACTCCGCAAGAGGCAGCTCAAGCCATGAACATTTATTTCAGGGCCACCTAAAAACTGCAGAGGACAGTGAAGGTCAGAGGTGTTTCAGGGCAGATTTAATTGTTCAGTAGACTATTAATCCTGTCTTCAAACCAAAAGGAAATTTTACTCTACAGTAATCTAATTTCAGTTCATCTTTGAACTGGAAAAGCTGAAGGGAGAAACAGTCATAAAAGCAATCTGTGGAAGGCCTCACGTGACTGCTCTGATGAAGCAGGTTTTACTGGGCAGCATGAGAAAGCAAAGACTGACTTGTTTCCAAAGACTCTGGAGACCCTTAGAAATATTCTTTCACCTCTGTACTCACTTGCCCTGTGGAAGAACCCATTGCTTCATAGAGGTGCATCAAAGACCCTCAGATCCTTACCTCCACAATAGTAGCATTGTACACTGCTTGTATATGGCCTGCCAAATGCAATCAACTGCTAGTCCCATGTCGTGACTAGTTTTTATATCCTCCTGCTTTCCACTGTCACCTTTCCTCACAACTATACATGGACTTGTGTGGAGCTGCAGTGTGGTCCTTCCCTTTTCTCTTCAAGGGAACAAAAGATTTGTCACAGCCTACTCCTTAACATGGTAAAGGAGGATTAAAGCTGCACAGCAATGTCAAATTCATCTGAACAAATGGATCCATCAGTCCTGTGATGTGAACAATGTTTTAAGAGAAGGCAGGAGGACCTCAAAAATTTCAAAGGGCTAATCAAATCACATTGATTTAATGCCTTTTGGAAACGCAGCTTGCTAGTATCTGATCCTGTCTTGCTGATGTACAGTTCACAAGGAAAGGTTCACTCTGGCTGTCTTGCAGCTAGGCTTTGAATTTTCCTGCCTTCCTTCTGTCTACTGATCCATTTCTTTAAACCCAAAGTTTTTTATGGGATAGCTTTTAGTATGACTTAATACTTCTAGATTATTTTCACATGTGTTAAGGACACAAGTTTCATTTTCCGCTATATAGAATTAGATTCCTTCATAGTTCTGCAAATAAAATCCTTTTTTAATTTTTTTTTTTTTTTTTAATTTCCCCATCACAAAGTATACCCTGCTGTCCTGCCCATTTAGAAACTGTTTTCTCCTTGCCCTCCCATATCTTTTGAAAAGAAAAGCACATGATAGGGTTACAGATTTAGTGAATAAGGGAAGAGCAACTGACGTCATCTACCTGGACTTGTGCAAAGCATTTGACACTGTCCCACAGAACATCTTTGCCTCTAAACTGGAGACAAACAAATTTGGGCACAGGTGGATAAGGAATTGGCTGGATGGTCACACTCAAAAGAGTTGTGGACAATGGCTTGATATCCAAGTGGAGACCAGTGATGGGTGGCATTCCTCAGGGGTTAGTACTAGGATCAGCACTATTTAACATCTTTCTTGGTGACATGGACAATGAGATTGAGTGCGCCCTCAGCAAGTTTGCTGATGACACCAAGCTGTGTGGTTAGGTTGACACACTGGAGAGAAGGGGTGCCATCCAGAGGGACCTTGACACTCTTGAGAGGTGGGCCGATGTCACTCATGAAGCTCAACCAAGCCAAGTGCAAGGTCCTACACCTGGGTTGGGGCAATGCCACGTGCAAATAAAGGCTGGGTGGAGAATGGCTTGAGCGCAGCCCTGCAGAGAAGGACTTGGGGGTTTTGGTTGACAGGAAGCAAAACCCAGCAGTGTGCCCTTACAACACAGTAACTTTACCATATCCTGGGCACCAAAAATTATTAGAGGGCTGGAACACTTCTCCTCCTTTGAATATAGGCTGAGAGAGTTGGGTTGTTTAGCCTGCAGAAGAGAAAGCTTCAGGGAGACCTTAGAGCAGCTTCCAGTACTTAGAGGGACCTACAAGAAATCTTGAGGGAGACTTTTTATAAGAGCAAGAAGTGACAGGACAAGGGGTAATGACTTTAAACAGAGAGAAGGTAGATTTAAAGCAGATATAATGAAAATATTCTTCACTATGAGGGTGGTGTGGTGCTGGCACAGGTTGCCCAGAGAAGCTGTGGCAGGCCTATCCCTGGCAGTGTTCAAGGCCAGGTTGGATGGGGCTTGGAGAAACCTGGTCTAGTGGAAGGTGTCCCTGCCCATGGTAGGAGTGTCAGAACTAGTTGATCATTAAGGTCCCTTCCAACACAAATGATTCTGTGATTTTATGATATAGATGGTCAGCACAGAGCGCTGGAATGCATAACAGGGTTCTGGACTACAATAAGCAATCTATTTTCCTGACAGGCAAGAGTGTCTTGTTTTCTCCCCCACAGTCTTTTGGGCCTAAGTCCAAACGTAAGCACTGTCTTGCAGGAAGATATATCTGTGATCTACCTGTTCGGAAAACTTCTGTCTCTATGTTCTTGTCACCTGTGTATCGGTGTGATGTACTGCCTTTCTTGCTTTATGAAATCTTTGTTTTGTGCTATCTCACCCATAATAATCCTCTGTCTTGGCAAGATTCCCTTTTTTTCATTCTATTTCCTGGTTGCTAGCAGGTTTTGGGAGGGTATATTTTTGCCTTAAAAATGACTGAAATTTTTTATACCCTTATGGTGCTGTGGTTCTTCCCACTATTGTGTTCACAGAGTCAAGTAGTCATGACACACAAGTAGAATATGAATTATGTATACATTAGTATGCAAAGTAAAGCCATGTGGTTGTTAAAGTCATTAGATTCAAAGTGAGATGTCAAGAGGGAATTCTGTAGAGACATAAATTCCTCTTGGTCATTGGAAACTTCCAGCTTTCTTCTTCCACTTTGCTTTCAGAGGCAGCTCTTGTGCAGAAACCAAGTGTTCTGAATGGAATTGGTGAAAAAGCCTTCCTATAAATAACTTTTGAGCAAAGGAGGCCAAGGGAACTCTCCTAATAGCAACAAAAAAAAAAAAAAAATAAAACCAGCCCCGATGTGTTGGGCAAATAGGATTAAAATGAACTAAAAATGTAAAGCCAGCTAAGCCCAGAGAACATTAGACATGATCAAGTGGGATGGTATTTTATAATCAAAAGTGTCAAAAGCAGCACTCAGATCAAGCAACATTAAAACATTAAAACATCCAGAGTCAAAAGTGCATTAATAAACCATTATAGAAATGTAGGAGAGAACACTTTCTGTGCTGAGAGTGAAGAAAAAGCCAAGTTGGAACTTATCAGAAATGCCCTTTTCCAGTAAACAGTGAATAACTTCACCAGGCAGATGTCTTCTACCTTCAAGACTTAAGGTTACTTACGCCAACTCTGTTCTCCACAATCTCTAAACCAATGAATTCTGTCAGCGGATGTTCAAATCAAAGTTTCCCACTGCCCTTGCTTGCAAGATGAAGACTAGCTGAGAAATTCAGATTCATTGCTAAGTCAATCCAAACTCCAGATGTGCTGTGACTAGTGTAAACTATATTGAGACCACTGAACACTTCTCTTTGGCTTATTTCTGTTCATTACTGTAAGCTGAATCTATTAAATGGCAGCAGACAATGCAGAAACACATGCAGACATACACAGATGCATATATACACATATTTTAAGAGAGAGACAAAAAGAGACTTTCAGTTCTTTATCAGCTTTGAATTCTATTTTAAGATAATTATATGCCATATGAATAAAGTTAACATTTAGCAGTAACAAAATAAGAAATAGTGTTGTAGTAATCCATTCACCAGCAGTAGCACTAAACTTGGAGAAAGTGTTTAAAACATCCAAGTGGGATAAGGTCAATAGGCCAGGCTGCAAACTGCAAATTTCTGACACATCTTCAGTATGTTTTATTAGGTGGCCTTTGTGCAGTTTGATAACAAATGTGCTCATTATCAAGAAGAGATAAGCAGCATTTGCCTGGTGAAGATTGAAATGTTGAGTTTCAGAAGCCTTCTGCTGCAAGCATTTTTTCTCTTTTGCATTTACATACCTGGAAAGATGACTACCACTGGCAAAAAGTCAAGCACCGCTTCACCTGTAAGTAAATCACTTTTGAAAAATGATGCAGCTGTAGGACACTTGTACTCATTAGAGTGTGAAGAATCAACCTATATCATTGTCAAAGGATCACTTTGGCTCACCATTGGCACTGACAGGCCGACAGGCTAACAGCATCTGTCATTTGGCTGTTGTTGAAGAGCTGACAGCTCAAGCCAGAGAAATGTAGGGAAACATTTATTCACCTGGTCTCTGCACAAGGAAAATCTGACTGAATAAAGTGTTTCCTTGTGCCTTTGTTTATATATTAATGTTGTTGTATGAAAATATTCCCAGGATCAACACAAATCATAAGGACATTCCTGTGAAAAATGTGTGGGTGAGGAGAGTGAAAAGTCATCAATCGTCTTGTTTTGTTGGCCTGCAAATGCCTGACCACTGATAGTGTTTTGAATTCTAAGGGCAATGGATAAATTGCAACCTCTTCTCATCCACCCGGGAGACACCATTTCTGCCTGAAGAATCACTGGGGGCAATCCTTTGTTCATTTTCTGAGCTACATCCACATAAGCTACCTCTTCTGCTATGACTAGTCTACATCGGTTTGCCCCACAGAATGCACCAGAGTTTAAACCTTCACTGGTGAGATGTCTGGTACTAATATATTCATATCGGTTCACATTTTAAAGCAAGATCTGACAAGGATTTTTATTTCACCAGACTATAGTCATGTTAACTTTGAGGCAAAGCATTTTTGCACTGTACTGCAGTCATTGCAGAAATTGTGTGGCATTTGTTGCATGTTCATTTAGACATATCTGTAAGTGATTAGGCTTGATGTAGGCAAGCCAGAGTGAAATATTTTGGCCTTTGATACCCAGAAGAGCTGATAATTTCCTGCAATAGGTTTACATTTCTAGCTCGAGCAAAGGCCAGTTCTGAAAGAACTCAAAGATGAGCATCATCAAAACTGCTCACCATAGTCCTGTTTTCTCTCACTAATGCTAGCAGGACTACACCAGCTTTAGTTTGAAAAATCAGATCAGTTTCTCCACAACTGTGGACAAACATACTTAAATTTAAGCATGCTTAAGAACATGCTTAAATTCATACTTAAATTTATAATTATTCCAGAAAATATTAAGTTCTTGCAGATGTTTTTATTATACTTCCATGTTTTGTTGAATCAGCTTGTAAGGACCAATTTATAGAATCATAGCACAGAATCATAGAATAGTCAGGGTTGGAAAGGACCTTAAGATCATCTAGTTCCAACCCCCCTGCCATGGGCAGGGACACCTCGCCCTAAACCATGTGGCCCAAGGCTCTGTCCAGCCTGGCCTTAAACACTGTCAGGGATGGAGCATTCACAACTTCCATGGGCAACCCATTCCAGTGCCTCACCACCCTCACAGTAAAGATGCTCTTCCTTACATCTAATCTAAACTTCCTCTGTTGAAGTTCGAAGCTATTACCCATTGTCTTACCACTACAGTCCCTAAGGAAGAGTCCCTCTTCCTATAAGGCCTATAAGCATCCTTATAAGCCCCCTTCAGATACTGGAAGGCTGCTATGAGGTCTCCACACAGCCTTATCTTCTCCAGGCTGAACAGCCCCAACTCTCTCAGCCTGTCTTCATACGGGAGGTGCTCCAGCCCTCTTATCATCCTCGTGGTCCTCCTCTGGACCCGCTCCAACAGCTCCATGTCCTTTTTATGTTGAGGACACCAGAACTGTATGCAGTACTCCAAGTGAGGTCTCACAAGAGCAGAGTAGAGGGGCAGGATCACCTCCTTTGACCTGCTGGTCATGCATCTTTTGATGCAGCCCAGGATACGTTTGGCTTTCTGGGCTGCAAGCGCACACTGCTGGCTCATGTTAAGTTTCTCATCAACCAACACCCTCAAGTCCTTCTCTGCAGGGCTGCTCTGAATCTCTACTTCACTCAACCTGCAGGTATGCCTGGGGTTGCCTTGACCCAGGCGCAGGACCTTACACTTGGCTTGGTTAAACTTCATAAGGTTGGCATTGGCCCACCTCACAAGCGTGTCAAGGTCCCTCTGGATGGCATCCCTTCCCTCCAGCGTATCAACCGAACCACAAAGCTTGGTGTCACGGTAAACTTGCTGAGGGTGCATATGTGCTATGTTAGCTGAAGAGTAATTTCTGGTAACTACTGATATCTCCTGTTGATAGTAGGATATATTAAGCACGTTTCAAGGCCTGGGATTTTCAACATCTTTAGAAGCATTTTTAGAAATAATAGTGATGGCTATTTTAACCTTGCATTTTAATGCATGATGTTTACTAGTTACAGTGAGATTAAAAGGGAAACACTCTTAATTCAGATAGCAGATAATGTCACATTGTACCAGACATGTCAACTTTTACCACATTTATTAAATCCATTGCTAATTCTGTGAGATTACATAAACTAGACTTTCCTTGATTGGCAGTTGCAAAATAGACGCCTTAGGAACATTTCGTCTAACAGAAGATTTAAAATTCCATTAATAGCAATGGCAGCACTGTGGCTAAAAGAAGGTGGGCTTGTCTGATATTTTGTCTAAAATAGTCAGGGTAATTGATGATGAGAGAGGGAGGGGGCAGGGGGGAGAACACCCATTATCTCAGTGATTGATATAGGCCTTTTTCTAATTACATCAGCCCTTTCCAGTGGAGACAGGTCATGGTACTTATAGATCTGCAGCTACGGGTTTAAGAGTATTTGACAAATAACCATAATTTAAAATACAATTATTAAAAAAGATAAGATGGATGCTGTACAACTTTTTCTGAACATGTAGGACAGCAAAGGAAGAGTGGAAACTTTTCGACATTTGAGAATATGGCAGGATTATATCTGGAGCTGTTTCACCAAAATTACAAAGGGGGAGCTAGTATTTTAAAATTGAGATTATTTTCCCATAGTTATCTGATCCAAATAATAAGAACATGAAGATAAAATGTGTATAAATCCTTCATCTTTATTAAAGGTTATTGCAGGGCAAGGCAAGTCTCCTAGGCACACGGGTTTATAACTGTGCCTCCACAAAGTGAATGCAAAACTACGACAAACCAGTCATTTCATCAAGGTCACCATGACTGATGTAATGAAAGAAAAAAAGTTAATCTTGCAAAGAGTGGAGACTGATATCCAGAAATGTTATGATCTGTTATATTTCAGATCTCTGTATTCAAAATGTCGGAAATAAAGGATCTCTCAAAAACTTGGATATTAATGAAGTTAGTCACAAAACTCTCTTTGGTTCCAATGAAACCTGCTCTCTTTCCTTGAATTCCTCATAACCATCATTTAACTAAAAAAGAAAACACAGTTAAATTACTTTAAAGCTATTAAAACACCATAACTCTGATTATAGCCTATGAACAGCCCACGCGGTGAATACTAGATAACATAAATGAGAACATAGAGATCAAGAGAGTAACAGTTCCCACTACTGTCATGTTCTTAACTCTCAGCTGAAGTAGGTTTTCCAGTTTGGGCATCCCTCTTCAAGAATAGGCGTGAATCAGTTTAGGGGAAGACAGTGGATCCCAGGATAGTGTTGATCATTCCCAGCCAGAAAAAACTGAAATGGCTCAACTTAAGGGAGAGGAGACTCGACAGACACAATGTAAATGGACTTGAAATGTCTATTGCTACAAAAGAAAGAAAAATCCTGATTTCTGTGCTTAGGGTGAATAAAAAAGGAAACAGTGAGGTTAAAATGAAGGAATGATTTAGGAACAGACATTGGGAAAACTTTTAAGAGGAAGTGTAAAATGCTGAAACAAATTCCCTGGGGATGTTGTAGAGTTCTCCTTGGAGATCTTAAAGAACAAGTTAGACAACATCTGTCAGGAATAGCACTTTTACAGTTCTTCCTGTCCTAGGGAACAAAGAGGAACTTGACAAACTGGAGTTCCTTTCCTAGACTTCTTTTTATGACTAAAATAGGCAAAGTACTTCCCTGGTAAATTTATTGAAGTTAAATTTCATAAGCTAAAATTCAAATTATCATGGTTATTACTTCAGTTCATTGAAAAAACTTCTCAGAGTTTTCATAGAAATTTCCAGTTATGTTGCTTTAACAGACTATGTTTAAAGATGATAAAATCATCAAACACAGCAGATAAGAAAAGGTCATTTGCTTGCTGTGAATTTCCTGTTACAAATCAGTATGCTATCCTTAAGTCTGAACATGTGGTTTTCAAGAACAAACACCAATAGAAATGTTATTTAAAGCATATCAGTTATTTTTCATTTGTTTGGGGGGAAAATGGCAACAATTTTCTTTTCCTCTTAATCCCTTTTCCCATATTTTTTGTCCTTAAGCAACACATGGGTATTTATTATAGCTTGGCTAGTTTTTTTTTTGGTCTGTGTATTTTTGTTGAGAAATTGAAAAATAGAAATGAAGATCCTGAAAACTTTTCATCTGAAAAATTTTTATCTAAGGAGTATTTCCACATGCAAGTATTGCCCAGCTCTAAGAGTTATTATTCCCTTATAAAGGACATTTAAACATTCTGGTCTGTTATCAACGTTGTGAAAACTCTTCTAAAAATAGACAGTCCACAGTGACCTTCTAAAGTAAAAGGAATAAACATACTTTGTTGTGATTTTAGTTCCTCAGTATATCTAAATGTGAATATAGTATAGAATTCCTGATGAAATGTATTGATTTAGCTTCCATCTTGAGCTACAATTTCAAAGTAGACTGTGCCACTCTGAAGATCAATCCACTAGGCTAAACCTAGTGCCTTTTCAAGACAGCTGGAGTATCTAATGTGTAGGATGCTGGGAAAGGCTCATGGAATACTGTATACCCTTCTGCTGCAACACCTGATAGCTAAAGAAGTACTCTAGGGTTCTTAAAATGTGAATTGCATCTGAATTTCTCTCTCCTCCTTTAGATAACTGTTTCTTTGCAGTTCTCTCTGTGCTGCATACATCCACTACACAAAGCAGTCACAGAAGTTGCATCATCTTGGTCTTTTTCTTGCATCATTGAACACACGGTGGGATTAATAATGCAAGCTAACCACAGCTCACAGACTGATGTTGTACAGCTAATTTTAAAGTCTCAGCTTGGAAGTGTCCTAATTCAAAGACATGGACAGATCCTCAAATCTCAAGGCTGGAATTGTTTCTTTTATCAGGAACAGGATAGACTTCAAATTCCACCACTGATTTTAGGTGAATGGTGAGATTAAATGAGCACAGACCAGAAAGAATACAAGTTATTCCTCATTGGTGAGAAAGGCAGGCAACAAAAGATACAGACATTCTGCAGAGAAATTGCTGTTGGCATATGTGATAATGAACTCTTCCTGCCCATTACAATGAAACAAATCCAACCTTTCAGTTCTAGGTTCTATTAGGTATTTTTTAACCTGTTTAAACTTCTCAGTCTACACACAGAATGGTGTCTAACACATTTTACTGTAGCCTGTTGCAGGCAACTATGAGCTATCTAAAGATCTAAATTGTAGTGAAGGGGAACCTTAACAGTGGTTCATGTAACTTTTTGCTTCTATACTTGGACTTTTCCCTTCTGAGACAAAAAATAATAAAATGAACAAATTGGAAGGAATTTAGGAACAAAACAAGCGAATAAATCAGTACCATATCTGGAGATTTATGGAATGGAAGTATAAAAATAAAGAACTTGAAGCCAAGGCCATAAGAATTTGAATCTGTCTGCTTAAAATCAGAGGATCTATGGCACAGCCTGTCGTGCAAAAAAATGGATTTTTAAAAACACAGGTTTCCCATTATTAATGTTGTCCATTATATATATTTTTTTAAATGTGGGATTAAATGTTCAGAAAGAGGATAAATGAAGACTAAGAAGCATTGCTAAGCCGATAGGCTAAAAGTATCATCTTACTAATGAGAAAGCAGAACTATTTAATTCAGGATCAAGAGCAGGGGGAAAAGTCTGTTGTGTTCATTCATTTGTTTTCCAAAGAAAATTATGCAAACATCATTAGTGAAGCATTTGAAGCTGCTCAGGAATAAAGATTTAAGCAGAGTATTTTCAAAAGAAAATTAAGTACCCTTCCAATATTTAACTCTCATCTTGACATACATCTCTCCAGGGTCAAATGATTACAAATATTGATACAACTTGGAGAGAACGCATGTTAAAAGTAATGAACCAGAAGTACCCAAAGGAACTTGTCTTTTTATTGGTCAAGAATATTCATACAGTGCTTTTGAAAATCTGGACTTTACAATTGGTTCTCATAATACTGCTTATGAACCATTTCTGGTCTGGCATGACTCAGAAGGATGGCATCCTAAACATGTATCAGAGCTTCCTAAGCAGGGTCAGGGCTGACTCTCTTCACTCACATGCAAGTAGGGACTTGTGTGTGAAATTATAATGCTTGCAAATATGAGTTATGCTTTTGGCAATTCCTAGTCTTTTAGGATATCATTTTAATCCCTTTAAAAAGCTTTCACATTCTATGTTCCTCTATTAGACATATGCCACACTTCATCCAGCTCCAAAGAGGATTATGAATATATAAATCAATCCAAAGAATGCTATCCCAAACAGGGAGCTCTGATTTTTTTATCATACCTCTGTGCACTTTGTTGCACTGGAATTTCTCGGCTACAGTTTTCTAGGAAGAAATAATATGATTTCTCCCAGTTTCATTTATTTCCAACTCATTCTTGGAAAAATAACCAATCTTGACCCAAGACTGACCCTAAAACAGTGCAGGAAAGAAAAAATAATGGAGTTAAGATTAAGCTAATACTGTCCAACTGACACAATGCAGCATACACATAATAAGAATTCAGACCAAGTTTTTGTGACACATCTATCATTTAAGTAGAGACATTCAAAAGATCTGAACAAAATCCTTAATCTGATTTGTTTTTACCTGTTTCAATGTTCTTCAGAATACAATAGACATTTGAAAATAAATATGCAACTTCATGCAGCGTATTTCATTGCAGTAATTCAGAGCAATATTCATAAGAGGAAGTCTCAAGAGTTACCATCTACTCCATTTTTGTCATCGTGTTACCGTTCTGTGTGTGTTATACACTTATACACTAGCTGTATAACATGCACAGTTTATTAAACAAGCACACTAAAGCAAATAAGCACACTAAAGCAAACAAGCATACTAACATGAATAAGGTATATCTCTCTATATATATTGAATAAGTACAATGAAGCAAATCGTATATATATATATAAGTAAAGCACAGAGGAAAATTAGCAATGCATCAAATCATTACTGCATAGAGAGAACAGAGACTAAGAGGAAATACATCACCAGTTACCACCAAATAATCATCCAGGCCCACACTTCAAGCTGGTAAGCCCGGTTGCAGATGATGCCAGGAGTCTCAGCTAATTGGAAATTTCCTATGTGCTGCGTCCACCCATAGGCGAGGCCTTGGATTCGGCTACAAGAGGGTCCTGCTTTTATACCCTTAGAAAAACAACTGGCTTTATGACAGATCTGTCATTGTTTACTCGTGGGGCTCTGCAGTTTCTCACTGTTGTCCGCACCTAGATCGTTGGCCCCAGCGTAGCCAAGTTTGAAGGTCATAGAACAGCAGCACACCTCTGTTTTCCTGCCTCTTTCCCTCAGTCACGATGAACATAAACATATATACTCTACCTAATACACTTTGACAAAAACCATACTTTGCTATGTCTCTCAGACATGAGTGGGAATCAACTCTCAGCTAGGCTCCCATCCATTACATTTACTCATGAAACACTGACAGCAGAGGGTAGTCCATATATAAATATGAACATGTTTATACATATAGAAACTGAAAAAGAACATCAAGTAGTAACATCCCAGACCCCTTTTTCTTTTTTATTGGATAAAAAATATTTTTAATAACATCACTGTGAATGCACAAAATAGGCCACAGACTTTTACTTCTCTAACTGATAAATACGTATTTTAGGTGGTTATGTGCTTTTTCGAATTTGGAAGAAAAAAATCTAGCTTGGAGAAACTGAAAACTTAATCAGGGATCATGGGCTCAGGTTGTCCCAAGAGCTACGAAATATCACCATTACTTAGGGAACAGTATAAATCTTTGGTGTATCAAAACCATGATTTTCCTTTAGCCAGTCTGCAAAGCATTCTTGTTCTTCGTGTTCCTTGGCAAGGAAAATCTCTGAAATCCTCAGAACAGAACTACTTGTCTTCTCTGGCTATGCGTTTGCTTTGCTCTGGTCAGTAACTTCTCATAGATAAGAGATTAATTAGCTTTCAAAAATTATTTCCATTTGGTTCCTTTTAAAAAGGAGGGAGATCTGTTCTCAGTGGCTGTGGGCTGAAATAGAAGTCTCATGTACACATATTCATTCCCCAAATGCTTAGTACCTAAGGACTGAAATAAGTATTAGTATTTAAGGGAAAAGGACACATTCTCAGTAGAGGGCCTTAGGTGTGAATATGAAGCTCAACTTTCAAAAAGGTCTATTTAACTTCTTGAATAGAGATTTTGGTGTTAACTTTATCTCTAAAAGGTGCAAATTTTACTCTCTCTACTGGAAATTAGGTACTTCAAAGATTATGTGTTTGAACAAGGAAATCATTGACAAAGGCAAAAAGAAAACTGGTTATCACATGAGTATGGAATATTAGCATTTAATTAAACAGTATCATGTTGGGGTCCTAATGTTGTTATTCACACATATTCATCTATAACTAGGAAGACATTTAAATGCATCAAAATTATTTGGAGGAGAGGGCTTTATTTATTTAGGATCACCTAAACTGGCTTAATTGGCAAACAAATTATCCTCTGAAAATGTATCACTAGAGCTATTTTGTATTGAACTTTATTCCCTTCTCATGTGAACCTTTTAAATAAAACTAGAACCCTACTACACTTCATCAGGCAATTTACTTTTCAAATACATAACTTCTGTAGAAATAACTGCCTGATTTTTATGTATCTTTTTAATGTTCCAAAATTCAAAAGTTTGAATACCTGGAAAGATCAGTCAGTAATTTTACTTCTTTTTGTAACAGAAAAAAATATGTTGCTCTTTAAAATCCACTGCATATCCAAAAAAAGAGACTATCTGGAATGCAGCCTGGCAAGATGGCTCTACTTGTCCTCATTCCTCTCTTTTAAATTACTAGTATGTGAAAGAAAGGAATGACAATGGAGAATAAAACACTTCTGTTTACAGAAGGGATACAAAAATATAGCTTCAAAAACACCTTTGAAAAGGCTAAAATATTCATTGCCGAGAAGATTTGTATATTTGTATATATTCTGATCTTATTTTTCCCAAAGAAACCAGGTGTAAATGCAACAGCTTCAGTGGAGAGTAAATTATATCAGAATGTGCCTCCCAATTCTGCATCAGTCATCTATCATTGACAGACAAACCATAGAGGTTTCTTACCAGTCTCTATCAATTTAATTTTCAAGAAAAACAGTTCCAATAGAAGCAGTTGTTCAACACTTGAAACAAAACTTCATTCTGAGGGGAAAAGCATATGATAAAATATTCACAACCAAAAGTGTTTCTTTGTGTACAGTTGTATAAGACTAGTTTGATATGAATAAGTAAACGTATATGTATATTTATATGTATATAAATATATATTTATAAAAATATAAATATAGAAATGTATAAATATATATAAATATATAAATGTATTTATATATATCCTTTAATCATTATTGTAACTGCTCAGACTTTCTTAGGAGATGATTGAAACTGAAACAGACATTGAGATTCACAATATCATGTCAAATCCAGTTTTTGTCTAGAAAGTCCATGAAATTTCAAAAAAGTGAAATTAAGCAAGATTCAGAAATATAAACCGTTGAATGCATTGATCCACTTCCCTCTGAAGAAGCCAGTACCTTTTTCAGGACCTCTATGACTAGTTTAAAACTGTTTACCTATCCAACACTTCCTTTCAGATTTGTAGTTCTGGTGATCCAGATGGTGGGAACATTTTCAAGAGCTTTCTATGCTCCGAGATCTCTATTTTCCTACTCATCCATCATCTTTTTAATTAAAAAAAAACTCCAGGAAGTTTAGAGGAACCTCTAGTCCCAGTTATAAAAGTTTAGAAGAGAGGAATAAATACCTCTTCAAAACACTTACTGCTGGAGCTGTGGCCATGCAGAGCCCCAGCGGGAGCAGGTTGTCCTAAAAGATGCAGCCGGGGAAGGGCCCACGCTAGAGCAGGGGGACGGATGAGGAGGGAGCAGCGACCGAGAGGGGCTGTTATGGAATGACCACAACCCCCACCCCAACACTTCTGATTTTCCTGGGTTCTTTTTTATACATATAGATTTATGTGACAGGAAATGAGAATCCTTTATGCAGTAATATAGAGGCGCTTATTCATAGATGCTCTCCGGTACTGCTGTTCATGGGCACATGCCTTGCTAAGGGGGACAGTTCACTTTCATGGAAGCAATTAGTCATATTCCATGACCCTAATTATACCTAGAGTCATGATCACACTCATGCAATATTCAGATTAGACAAAAGATTTGATACCTGATTCTCTGTTAAGTTACTCTGCTTTAGGTCCAGTTAAGTGTCTTCTAAGTAACACTTGTCTCAGTGAAAAGAAAATGAAGTCCATGTTTAATGCATCTACCTAGATTAGTTTAGATTTGCTTAGATTAGGTAAAATTGTCTAATGCATATCTAAGAGCTAGGACTAGAGTGCCATAGTAATACTAACATATTACTGCTGATAAATCCTCTTCTATACTTAAACAAATTAAACTCTCATCAGCTGGTACATAATAGTTTCATTGTCATTGACTTAAAAATAAAATGACCTGATATCAAAGAGACCCTTTCGCTATTGCTATTACATGCTACTGAAAAATGTGAATTACTTGCAGGCAGTAGAGGGTTCCACTTGCAATTAAATTAGCACTAGTGGACATTTCACCCAGATCCAGAGAGATCACTGGAGAGGGGAAAAGACAGATTCTAATTTATCACAAGCTACTGGTTCTTTGTGATAGAGACAGGTTTAAGCTATTCTTGTCCATTTTCTGAAACCCACAGGAGCTTGAAAATTATCTGATCATCTAACTGAATGATTTATAACTCCCTTTTGGCCCCTGCAAGGATTTGCCCCCAACAATTAATCTTACTGGATATAATTGGAGTTAAAATTAAAACTACATTGCTCCTCAATTCATTGGGATGAACTTGGCATGGACTTTTGTAACAGCTTCAGGTAACATACCCATTAACAATGGCACATGATACCATGTTTGGCTGGCCAAAAATGAAAATGAGGAAGAGAAAATTAACACAAGTAACAACCTTTTATCAAGACTTCAATACTTTCCAGCTGCTCAGTTCTATGGTAGCAAATTGCTACAGTCGCAATTACCTGATATTGGTAAATGAAGCTATTCTTACACCCCAGTGGTAGAAAACACAGTGTAATTAAAAAGAAGTCACTAGAAAAAGGAAATTTCTGCTCCCCATTAAACCTGTGAAAGAAAAAATGTCCAAAGTAAGGCTTAGAATGGATTAGCAGAGAGATCCAGACCTATTCACAGGCTACAGGAGACGCTTTCATGTGCAGAAAAAGCTTTCTTTGGCCAACGGCCTGACTGCACATTTGCAGAGAAGAAGCACAAAGAGTAAGTCTTTTCACGAAAACCATTAGACCCCTCAGGTGCTTTGCAAACAAGATTTCACAGCAGAAAGCAGAAACCAGCATGGCAGGGTTAACATTTACAACAGTGTCTTCGAAAGGGGCACTGCTTTTCTTCCTACAGCTATGTCCTATGAGGAAATCCACCCCAAAGTGTCATTGATAAATTTTACTGCTTAGCTTACTGCGTTTCAGTTGCCTCTTTTTCTTCCTCTGGGTGGTTTCTCAGTCAAAACACCATAGACAGAATCTTGTTTGCAAAAACGTGGGCTTTCAGTGCCATTTCAGGTGCCATGAAACAGCCTTCCTAACCCCTGGCTGCAGCTCCAGGAAGACACAGGTATCCTAGAGAGCTGTTATCATGGCTAGGGTTCTCAGGCAGATGTTTTGAATACTCTGGCATAAATCTGTCTACAGACTAGAAATAAAGTCACTAATGCTCACATTTCAGCCATGTCACTCAAAATATTTAAGACCAAATATTATCCAGCAGAGAAAACATCAACTTGACTTTCCAGAGGCATTTTACTTCCAAGACATGCATGTTAGCATTTACTCTGAAACCTTATGTGCCTCATTTTATTTACTAGTGAAATGGAGTTAAAATTAATTCTGCAGGATAAATTCTTTAATGTCAGTGAGCTCCTGGGATATATGACAACCAGAGGTGTACTGGTATAGATTTAGCTTTCTTCACTCAGACTGGTTCATGACTGGTCCGTAATGGTTTGTTATAGGAAGGTTGTACTACACTATTCAATGCCAGCTGGGATAACTGAATAAGCAGCTATATCTGTGTAAGCACAATGCAACATGGGGCAGAAACACTAGCTTTAATTCTGGAAGCTGCAGAGATATTCCCTCTGTGCAGTATCCAGTGTTATCAGAAAGGACTTCTGTAGAAAACATAAGGGTGTCTGACCAGCGCTGCTCTTTTTCTTGCAAACTTATGCTGAAAGACTCATATGCAGTCACTTGAAAGTAGAGCACAGCATTCCTTGCACTAGAATCATTACTATGTGGTAGATAACACACTCTTTTTTTTTTATTATTATTCCATTTCTGCTGCTTCCATTGTTTGGATTTGTAGTTTCATTGATCTTCCCTCTCTCCCCACCCTTACCCTGCATATTTGAACTCCCCTGGGTTTCAGATGTGCCATAATCTCTTCTTATTTCGGTCATGCATTTTTGGTGCTAAATGACATCAAGAAGGAATAGACTGCTAAATGAACCTGCAGTTGACATTACATCTTCTGCTTTATGTCAAGACAACACAAACTCCTGTTATGTAGTTTTGAGCTATATCCCAGTCCTGAAGAACAGAAACTACAGATGTAAGTGTACCAGAAGTGAAGGACTTCAGCCATACAATAAAATTTCACATCAATTTTGGTCGGTCTTTGTGCAGCTCAATTATCATCAGCAAGCACTCTATTTTTTAGGACAATGTGAGGATTACAGGCCTATAAAAATGAGAGCAGGATTCAACTTGGAAAATAAACAAGGACAATATTAACCACAAGTCTCTTTGGGATTGGTACTCATGACTGTTTTATGAACAAAAAGGGCTAATGCTTAAATTACAGAGGTATCCTTATTAATATTTGCTTACTAATAGTTTCTCTGTGGACAATAGTTCTGTCTCACAGAACCTGTCATCACTAAGAACATCTCTCCTTTTATGCTCTCCATCATAAAAGACACTGAAAATTAAATAGGAGTGTGGTTGTTCTTTTACCCCAAGAAATATGTTGCTGTCAGAGAGCTGAAAGGAAGCAACCATGGAAGCTTGTCCTGTTTTGCTCTGTGTTATAATACGTATGTTATCAATAAATAGGCCAGTCTGTGGAATTGTCAGTAAGACATTCATGAAACAGTCATAAACATGAAATAATTACTCCTGCATCACAGGGCTCAGACACCCAGACCAACCTCCCTTTGTTTATTCAAGTGAATGCTGTACCTGTCTGTAATAAGAAGGAGCCACATAAGAGTAACAGCATTACAAGCCAAGGAAGTAAAATAACTGTTATTCCTAACCTTCTTCAAAGAGTGGAGAATGTTTTAAGAGTCCGCCCTGCAAAACAGATTTGTGCAAACCGTGTCCTCATCACTATATAAGTTAGTTGTTAAAGGTCACAGGTGAAGCTTCAGGCAGACTCGGGAAGGAAGCTCAGCTCTGTTGAAGGTGGTATTTGGTCCCCCAAAAAAACATTGGAGCATTTTGGTTCCCTTTGTCATACTTACTGCCTGTTGTCATCTAGGAAGATAAATGGAGCAGGTTGGCCTTACTGAAATCAGTTTTCTGGAGAGGGCAGTACTGGAAATGTCCATCAGAGTTCAGAAGGTAATCCTTGATCCTCCAACATGCCTGAAGAAAGGTGATCCTTGTCAAATCCTGAATAGATTTCAAATGGGAAAAGCTCATGAGGTAAATAAGACGTACCTTTGCTGAGAAAAGGAAATGAACTCAGAAAGAATCTACCTAAATGTGTTGCGATTTGGGTGTTTTTCCCCTGTTACTGCTCTAACAATGAAGGATTTTAGTAAAGCTATACCAAATAATGAAGACATATGACACAAGGGAATGAAAACTGCTCAAGTTGTCAACACATTTTGTTTTTCTGCTCAGTATAAATCTTTTCTTTGCAGATGCAGATGTTATTCATTATGCTGGAGATAAATTCAGAAATGTGGTTTACACTGATTTAGCATTGTACTTAATTGGTTTTAAATCTAATGCATTGCAATAAGCCTTAAGTGCTACTTTGCTGTGAAATTTAAAAGTGAGCAGTACTGTAATTTTGCTTTGGTAGGATTTCTCTGGAAGCAAATATGCTTCATTTCAACAGCCTCTCACTGGGAATAAAACAACTAAAAATCCTCTTAAAATGCAGCTTTCTTAAATGACCTTGGTTTCTAAAAGCTCACATTTGAGGACTACATTATTTGTGAGGTTTAGGTCTGTGAGACAGATACAATATTAAATCTGGAATCTTGGCATTTAGCATTTAGATCCTAAGAATGCAAAAAGGCATCAGACTATCAGCAAGTGACAGCTGGTGTGCCAGAGCAACGGGTGGCTTCGAAGCACAAAGAGAAGCAACACAAAATACTGCTGATATTTTGCAGACCTGAACACCATACCCATATGTTCTGCTGCCTAGAACTGGACTTAAGCACAAGACTGCTCTAGTCCTCAACAGTATACAGTCTCTAATTGAGAGCAGAGAGATTTTTTCTGGTTGGATATTTGTGCTGTCACCCTTTCTGACTCCTACCCAAAGAATACGCTTTCCACACCCTTGAATTCTCAAGGGTATTTATTTTGACCACTGTTTATCAGAGAATAACTACCCAGAAGATGCCATGCTAATATGGCAACCCAACTACTACTCTGCATCTGTCTTCCTGGATTTCTCTTCTTTACTCCTTTTATTTAATTTCCACATGAATCACAGCCCAGATGTTGTGGAGTTTGACATGATGGCTTCCCCAATGAACTTTTCTGCATAATCTACCCCCTAACCAGAAATTATAACTTTTTTTTTTTTTGAAAAAATATATTGGCTCTACTATTTTCAAATTATTTTTAATGAACTTACAGTTTTCAAAAATGTTTAGCCAAATTTAAATAAAACCCATATTTAAACAAACATTTACACTTTTTTATTGTAAATTGTGATGTATTTAATATGTATTTTTTTATATATATGTTTGATCATAATGTCCTAAATACCTTTTGACTGGTAACCATGAAATGTTTTTTTTTCTTATTCTAATAATGAAGTATCCGATCTTTACAATCTTTACGTATGTCTTTCTAGTCCACTACTCCATATCTCCTTATGAGTTATAAAACATTCCAAAATAAGACTAGGAGATGAAGAGGTAAATAAAACTTCATTTATCCACAACATTAAAGAAAAAAGGAAGGTGACATCTTTTTATTTTTACACAGGATTTAAGATAGGAAGATCAGAGTAGTAATTGAACTTGGCCGTAGTTCATGGCACAATAGATTTGGCCAATCATATGAATATGAGTCACATATAGAGTCTAAAGATGACTGCTCAAAGTACCTACACCAGAAAGATTGCAATTTCTATTGAAAATGTACTGAGTATCATGAAGTCAAGCTGAGGATGGTTTTATCTCATGTACTTATTTAGATGTCTACCGGAGGTGCACCAACACTTCGGAGCATGTTGCCCAAACTCAGACAACATTTTTGCATCAATCGGTTTTGAGCAGAAGCTGTTCTTTAATTCAAGGTGAATCAGGGAACATCCAGAGCGAACTGGCTTCTCAAGACAGAGGATATTTTTCTTTCCTGAGATTACAAGTAACAGTATGACCTGTTACATTTAATTTCTAAGTTAAATTTTCACATTTCATTGGTTGGTTGGTTGGGTTTTGGGGTTTCTTTTTTAGTGAAATGACATGATACATCTCAGGAGACAGACAACAACTTGAAAATGATTTTTTGTTATAGTAACAAGATGAAAGAATGGAACAACTACCAATTTTAAAAGTGCCTTGAACATCTTACTATCCCTATTCACATGCTGTCTTTGTGGTGAATGCAGGATATCCTGTGACTTACAAGAGAAACTTACCTGTTAGTTTACAGTAGGTTTCCTGGCATCTTACAAAGCTTCAGGGAGAAGGTGGAGTAAAAGTCAGATAAAGCCTCCCAGCAGCATGCTATTTGCTTTAAGCAACACCAGCTCTGGAATATGAACCGGTTTTTGTCAGCTTAATTTTTCTCAGTAGCAAATAAAAATACCTGGATAATCCCAGAAACAAGCTGTACACATCCCAGTCTTTTCACGTCATTCTCAAATCTCACCTTACTTCCCAGCTTGTCCATTTTCTCCAGTCTGCATCACTGTATTATACTCTTTGTGTCTGCCTCCCTCACTTCCCAACATCATTCCTAGCTGCAGCTATCAAAAGACATAGACAAAGTTGTGTTCAGCAACAGCACAGTTCATTACAGCCACCTATCAGAAACAGTGATTATTCAAGAACAGGGAAAACACACAGTTTAAACAATTCAGTTCATGACTGTGAGCTAATGAGCAACACCTAATTAAGAGTGGTCAGTTATTGACATCTGTTGGCATGTATTTTGAGCGTAGATTATTGATCGTTCTTTGTTACAGAAAAGTATACACTGATTAATGTAAAATCTTAATAAAGAGCACAAAGATTACTAAAGAATGTTTTCTTGGGAGCATTGTAGGCCTTTTGTAAATCTGCATTTTTTACATGATATTCCGCAGAACAAGTGTAAGAATTTTGAGCTGTTCTGTAAAAGGGTCATTTTTTCCTTCAGTGAAAATATCTAGTGCCCTTGGATATGATAAGGGATTTCTAATGTTATTTTTCAAAATAATCCTAAGGGAATATTGACATTAGCAGCTCATTGATACAAGATTCAGTAATTTAAGTAAAGGCACAGACCAGGGTGTGTAACAGTTTCAGCCATGGGCTTTTTCCATGACAACATCCATGTCTATGCAACATATTTCTATGGCTTTCCTCCCTGCAAATTTTTATGTGCCACCTCTAAATCAGATGGGAAATATCTGAGAAAAAAGACAATTTACCCTTGATCTACCCTCAGGACAATCTCAGAAAAAGCCCCATGTTTCGTTACCAATAGCAGCCCTATTTTCTTAATCCCCAGAGAAAATACTGTGTAGAGCCTCTTGGGCAGCATATATTAGAGATATTAACTAAGAATAATTAGGTTACTCCATATCTCTGAGCTACAGGTCTTGTTTGTCACATCTTCAGCAGATGTTGCCGCATTGGTTATATTCAGCACAACGGCAGGAACACCAATTTTTTTATTTTTAATGAATGCTGATATTTAAGACAGCATTATCAAATTGTGTAAGCAGCTGGAATTTTACTTATTATATGGTAAAGTGTTCTAGTTTTATCATAACATGAAGGTATATATGATTTGCTGGCTTACATTAAGCCGCTGTTCTTCAGTGCTTGTTTGCTATCATGGAAGAGATTTACATGAAGTGTTTGATTATTTGCCCTCTTCTCTTTTTTCCCTGTAGCATCTGTGCAACAGCAAACAGGGCATATAAAACAGTCAGCCACTGTACTATAGGGTTTAAGGAAGTACATACTTGAGTATGCTCTGAATTTCAGGGTATACATAAGATTCCGCTCTCCCTCAACACAACTGGTTAGCTCTAAAATTAGTCTAAAATGCACTCCTGTGGGCAGCCAATGTGTGCGTATGTGTGTCCAGAGAATATACCCTCATCCCATCAAAATTTCTCATAGAATATGTTGAACATAACCCATGTTTTGGAGACCCATTACTTCAAACAAGGAACAAATAGTCAAAGCAAATCTTCCAGAACTCTGAATGACTATACCTCAAATATATAGAAGTCTAAGAAATAGGTATCAAAATGTCTTTTTATTCCGGGGAGAACTCACACTAAGGTTGAAATTCTAGCTTTCCTAATGCCAGTAGAAATTTTGCCATCAGGTTCAGCTGAATCAGGAATCCGCTTTAAAGCTTGGATTTAGGTTAAAGTTTCCCTCAACTGTTAGGAGTCCTGAAATGTTGTGGTCTGCATGTTCTTTTCTTTAGGTCTGTTAGGACCATCTGTGACCTGCTGAGTTCTCAATAAAGTGTCTCTAAAGAAAAGCATATTGTTGAATTGACCATTTTACAACGATCAAAATTTTTGGAAACAGGACTCTTTGTAAGCAAGCTTTACAGTTTTGTGATGTATACTCATTTTGTGAAGGTGACCTATTCTCATTCAGCTTTTTAGAAGAACTTGCAATGTTTTAAAATACATGTATATGCACTTAGTGGAGTTGGAACTAGATGATCTTCAGGTCCTTTCCGACCCTAACATTCTATGATTCTATGTTGTATACTAATTCCAGCCACAGTAACTCATGTTAATATGCAATACATCTATTTGTAGTTCTTGATATAGAATGAAAATAGCTTACTAGCATTTTCTTACAAAATCATTAAAATGTGCTATGTTGGTTAATCACATTGGCACTTTGATATGTTCCTTTCACTTGTTTTTACAGTATAACATTTAGCACCTCCACAAAGACATCCACACACTTCTGCTGACAGGCACTTAAAGATGGCACAGGTACAGAATGATAGATATAAGAAAGATTTTTACAGATGATAACGCAAATTTTTTAAACTCAAAAAAATGTAACTGTTAAAGACTTTGGTAAAAACAGAGAAAATAATTCATGTGACTAAAAATGTATGGTTATTTTCTCTAACAGAAAATACCACAGGGAAAATAGTCATTATCATTTCAGATTTGAGTGGAGAACAGTGAAAGGAAGACAGTTTTTAAAGGTTTAGTATGTAAAAACAGCAAAAATACTTGAGGAATCTACTTGAGTTTCAGACTTTAATGAACCTGGGGCAGCCAGTCAACAGAAACTTGGTGAAAAAACATTAATTTCTATCAACCTGTAACTGCTGCTGGGGCTAAGCCAAACACCTAGCTGTTAGTTAAATGACAGCTTCAGTCATGAGTTTCCAGAATTGATTGTGGCCTCAAAGTTGCTACTGCTGCAGGCCTAATCAACAGTGGGAAAAAAAGCATGATGATACCCAAAACATAATTTATTGTCTGGTTATTCTTGCCAAAAAATACAGCAGAAAGAAATGTTGAACTTTTCTTAAGATATGGAATGCAAAATTTCCCATGGTGATAAATGAGATCACTGCTGTGCTAGTCAGCCTTTTTTCTTTCTCTTTCACTTTTGGGTCATATCCTGGAAGTGCAAGAAAGTCTTTCAAATGTTCAATAGCCATTTATGATTTTAAGCTGCTATATAACCAGCCTGGAGCAAAAGTCATACTCCTAGATTATATTAACAGCTGAATAATCAACTAATCTCGGAGTACAACTCACACAGCATATTGCTTTAGTTTTTGAGTAGTCACAATAAAATCAACAAACTTATTCTCAGAGTAGATGACAATTCAGTATAATGGCATACGGCCCATAGTGTCTTGGAAAAGTTAACCAACATGATAGAAATTCCTCTCCCAGCAGCAGTATCATTTGTCACATGATAGAAAATTTATGAGGTCTGTGCAATTACAAAATAAGTACTTTGAACTATTTTTAACAGCAGGAATAACTTTTACCAACCTCCCAAATCTCTGGTTTCTATTTCAAAGTAAGTTCTATGTTAATAAAAAAAGTGTAAAACATTTGGATTTCTAGCAATATGCAACTGCATCAGGCCTTAAAGCCCATTTCTTATGTGCCAAATTTTATCTTTCACAATATTCTCTTTCAAAGGTGTATAATTACAATGGCGAGCATAACACTCACTAATTTATACCATAAACACAGATGATCTGTCACAGAGCAATCTTTGCATAACACTTCTGAGAGAAAATCCTAAGTCATTAAAAAAGTGTGAATTACATATGTTACTTGCTTAAAATAGAATATGTAAAAATTAATGTGCTTTAGTTAGTAGAGTGGAAAGTTACTGTTTATTATTAAAAATGCAATCCTGGTTAGAAGCAGCCTCTAGAAAGCATACAGAAGAGGAACTGCTGTCAGGTTTGCTAACCAGGAGCTGAAGTCTTTAGTGTGGAAAACAGGTATTTGAGAAAATAAGCACAGTGTATCTTTATAGATGTGGACACATTTTATATATGCATGTGTATATAAATGCAAAAAACTCATGTTCAAATAATGCCCCTCTGTCTTCCTCTGGTAGCTACAACAGAAACTTTCTCCTGAATGCACTGAATTTCTTTGTTACAGTATAAATACTCTGAGTTTTAAATATAGATGTGTCTGGTTTCCACACTCAGTGACCCCCTGTTTTGGCCTTTTACAGCTGCAGCACTCCACTCTCATCCTCACACCTCAGAGGCTCTGGCTACCCTGTGTTAATGTCTGCCTGACTGCTCTGACTTGCAAGAGGGAAGCTGGATGTTTGCTACTCATGCACAATAAGGCTTTTGTCCAGCTGTGCATGAATTCTTGAAAAAACAGGACATGAACATCTAATGCCACTTCTCTTTCTTTAGGGCATTCTAAATACAAGTGCACTGTGCTAAAAGTGTTTCTCCTTTCATCCTCTGAAAAAGATCAATCTTTAATCAAACAATAATTCACAGAGGTGCATGCTGAAGCCTCCACTCAAACCTCTATACAGACGCCCGTAGTATGGGGAACAAGCAAGAGGAATTAGAGATGTGTGCAAGGCTACAGGAATATGATGTCATTGGTATCACAGAAACATGGTGGGATGGCTCCTATGACTGGAGTATCGGAATGGAAGGTTACAGGCTCCTTAGAAAAGACAGGCCAGGCAGACCTGGGAGGGGGCGTTGCTATCTATGTCAGTGATAGGCTAGAGAGTATGGAACTCTGTCTGGGGATGGGTGATGAGGTAACAGAGTATTTGTGGGTCAGGATCAAAGGGAAAACAGCAATGGGGGACATTACGGTGGGGATCTGTTACAGGCCGCCTGATCAAGAGGACTCTGTGGATGAAGCGCTCTGCAGACAGATAGGAGCAGCCTCACGCTCGCAGGCCCTGGTCCTCATGGGGGACTTCAACCATCCTGACATCTGTTGGAGGGACGGTACGGCCCGGCACAAGCAATCCAGGAGGTTCCTTGATTGTGTGGAAGACAACTTCCTCTTTCAAGCAATAGAGGAGCCGACGAGGAGAGGTGCCATGCTTGACCTCGTGCTCACCAACAGGGAGGGACTGGTTGGAAATGTGACGCTCCAGGGCAGCCTTGGCTCTAGTGATCACGAGATGGTTGAGTTTGAGATCCTCAGGACGGTGAGGAGAGCGTGCAGCAAGCTCACTGCCCTGGACTTCAAGAAAGCAGACTTTAGCCTCTTCAGGAACCTCCTTAGTAAGGTTTCATGGGATACAGTCCTAGAGGGCAGGGGGGCCCAAGACTGCTGGTCGATATTCAAGGATCACCTGCTACGTGCTCAAGAGTGTTGCATCCCGACTAGAAGAAAGTGCAGCAGGAGGGCCAGGAGACCTCCATGGATGGACAAGGAGCTGCTGAGGAAACTTAGAGGGAAAAAAGCAGCTTATAGAAGGTGGAAGCGAGGACAGGCGGCCTGGGAAGAATATAGGAGCATTGCCCGAGGAGCTAGGGACCAGGTTAGGAAAGCTAAGGCCCAGCTAGAATTAAGTTTGGCAAGGGATGTAAAAGATAACAGGAAAGGATTCTATAGATACGTAGCAAATAAAAGACAGACTAGGGACAATGTGGGCCCTCTCCAGAAGCTATCAGGAGAACTGGCTACCATGGATTTGGAGAAGGCTGAGGTTCTTAAGGACTTCTTTGCCTCAGTCTTCACCAGCAAATGCTCTGACCACACAACCCAAGTCTTGGAAAGCAAATGCAGGGACTGTGAGAATGAAGACCTTAGGCCCACTGTAGGAGAGGATCAGGTTCAAGACCATCTTAAGAACCTGAACATGCACAAGTCCATGGGACCTGATGAAATCCATCCACAGGTCCTGAAGGAATAGAGACATCAATTTGATAGATGGACCACTCGGTGGATAAAAAACTGGCTCGATGGCCACATGCAAAGAGTTGTGGTAAATGGCTCCATGTCCAGTTGGAAACCCGTAACGAGTGGTGTCCCTCAGGGATCGGTGTTGGGACCGGTCCTGTTCAACATCTTTGTCGGCGACATGGACAGTGGGATTGAGTGCGCCCTCAGCAAGTTTGCCGACGACACCAAGCTGTGTGGTTCGGTTGATACGCTGGAGGGAAGGGATGCCATCCAGAGGGACCTTGACACGCTTGTGATGTGGGCCGATGCCAACCTTATGAAGTTTAACCAAGCCAAGTGTAAGGTCCTACACCTGGGTCAGGGCAATCCCAGGCACTGCTACAGGTTGGGCAGAGAAGAGATTCAGAGCAGCCCTGCAGGAAAGGACTTGGGGGTGTTGGTTGATGAGAAGCTTAACATGAGCCAGCAGTGTGCGCTTACAGCCCAGAAAGCCAAACGTATCCTGGGCTGCATCAAAAGTGTGACCACCAGGTCAAAGGAGGTGATCCTGCCCCTCTACTCTGCTCTTGTGAGACCTCACTTGGAGTACTGCGTACAGTTCTGGTGTCCTCAACATAAAAAGGACATGGAGCTGTTGGAGCGAGTTCAGAGGAGGGCCACGAGGATCATAAGAGGGCTGGAGCACCTCCCGTATGAAGACAGGCTGCGAGAGTTGGGGCTGTTCAGCCTGGAGAAGAGAAGGCTGCGTGGTGACCTCCTAGCAGCCTTCCAGTATCTGAAGGGGGTCTACAAGGATGCTGGGGAGGGACTCTTCCTTAGGGACTGTAGTGGTAGGACAAGGGGTAATGGGTTCAAACTTAAACAGGGGAAGTTTAGATGAGATATAAGGAAGAAGTTCTTTACAGTGAGGGTGGTGAAGCACTGGAATGGGTTGCCCAGGGAGGTTGTGGATGCTCCATCCCTGGCAGTGTTCAAGGCCAGGTTGGACAGAGCCTTGGACCACGTGGTTTAGGGCAAGGTGTCCCTGCCCATGGCAGGGGGGTTGGAACTAGATGATCTTAAGGTCCTTTCCAACCCTTACTATTCTATGATTCTATGATTCTATAAATTCTGTTCAGGAAGTTTCCTGTATCTATCCTTTATCCATACCTTATCAAGATACCATTGAAGTCCACTGAAAGGATTCAATTAATCTTGTGTTTGATCCCTGTGTTTTGTCTTTCACTAGGAAACTGCAAAGAAAAAGTGGAATTAATACTTTCAAGGAAAGGGACAGCCTCTGTAAAGAACAGATCATCAGAAACTGTTAAATCAACCAGCGTTTAGGCACCAAACCCCATACAACACAGACAGTTTTCCTTACTCACAACTAAGGAGAATGACAGTGTGTTGGAAAGCTTGCCACCAGAAACAAAACCAGTTTGCTCAGGAAAGTACTCAGAAAAGATGTTAAATTCCTAGGGGAGGGAAGACAACTAATTTAAGTCATGCAAATGTTAGGTGACCCTATTGCTGAAGTACAAGCTTATGGTGATTTAGATTGAACTGACTAGCACTTGGGATATACTACCTTCCTCTTTGTTGATAATAAGCTTACAATAAATGTCTAATTTTTAGATGATTAAAGTTTTATGGGCAATTTCTGCCATAAATCACAAAAGACTGGTTTATGCTGCAGTCAAAAGCTATGTAAACATAACAACAGTAGTTTGCATTCTGATAGACCAAAATTAGGTTAAATGTAACTGTTTAGGCTTCTTTTGGGCTTTTGGCAGCAGTATAAGCTCATATTCCAGCTTTGTCTGCCCAAGTTCCTTAGTTGCAGAATGGAACTTGGAAGTTGCAGAAAACTTCACCCATTTGTTAAGCCAGCAATTTTATATGGACTAGCAGTAGTGAGATCCTAGACTGTTCCAGTTATTTGAGATAAATTTGCTTATTGTCAGATTAAATAAAACTAAGTACCAAATCAACATATATCGCATAGGGGATGAGTAAATTGCTCAGGATTTCACTGGCCAAGCTTCCTGTTATAAACCAAGGAAGATTCCTGTTATTTTCTGAATGTTTCTCTAGTCATCAGTTCCCACCTCGCTTGTGTTCAGCCTTTTAATGTTTTCACTTCCCAAATTACAATATTACTAACACATAGTTGACTATATTTAAATGTCCTTGTCATGGAGGAATCCAACTGAAATTAATTTCTGTCAATTTTTAAATTTTTCCGTGAAAAATTCTCCGCAATGCCTGTTTTCTGTGTCACAGTATCATTCATGCCTTTGTTTTACACTGTCTCACATCTTTGTTTACAATATTCCACCCATGGTAATCAAGAGTTTGGCTCAATTTACATGTCTTTGTATTGAGGATTGAGAAAGAAAAACAAAAATAGTAAGAAAGAAGAGAAAAAGAGAGACAATGCCATGTGTGACCTCATTATTTAAACAAAACAGTGTTTACTTACACAGAATGATGTTCCTTTGCTCTCATTCAAGCCAAAATAAATTACTGTTTTCTTAGTCTTCTATAATGACATTATATGTGGCAATGAGTAGTATTTTATATTTATACATTTAAACAGAGGAAATACAAGGAGGTCCAATGTCTACAAATTATAGAATTATCAATTGTCATAAACCATAATTACATAAATGATAGTTCAGGATTTGTCATTCCAGTCTCTGTTGCCTCCCTTCATGAAGCTCTTTGGGGACTACACAGTGCCTTTTGCACAAAATTTGTGATTGCTAGACTTAGCCATTTCTTATTAATTACTGATCAGTCTGTAAGTTCTTTGGGGCAGAGAACAAGCACTGTGGCCTTCTCTGAGAAAACACACAGGAAACACTTGGCTACAGAGATTAATAATAAATACAAATAGTTATAAGTAATAAATACTAGTAAATGCCAGTGTTGGACGGCAGCTATCTTGTGTAAACTGCATAGCTTCTGCCAACTAAATCAGGGTGACTTCAATTTGCACAACAGAAACTAGGAATTTTATCCCCAAAGGAACCCCTTCCATCCAGTGAACCTGCTCTACTTACCACTTACAGTGTGTATACAATACTGCAGGTAGAGTGAACTCATTTGTATTCTTGGTATGGATGTTCAAGTCATGAACAGACATATATCAGTCTACATCGCTTGATCTAATGACCATCTTTTACTCCCTGATTCCATACTATAGAAATATAACCCTGGATGCCTTAGGTTGGATGTACCGTATATCAAAAACAGCCCCACATTGCTGCTACATGGCGAGGAACTCACTGGACAACATTCTGTACATTCTTAAAAATCTCCAAACACCAAGGGTTCTGCATCTGGAGATGTTAAAGGCTGTGCTGCTCAGATATTGCTGTAATGGTGCATAAAAGTGCAGCTGTTATTAACCTTCCAAATGCTGTCAAACACTTTATTATTGCCCTTTGTCTTTTTGCAGTGTCACTAACTGGAAAAGAATACAAAGATTTGAAATAGGTTAAGGTTTCACTTCCTCTATAGTTCACCTGACAGCAGAAGACTACTATTGATCTAATAAGAAGAAAGTCTTAAACCCACTTTAAGCAAACAAAAAGAGTGCTCTGCACTCTCAAGACTGATTTAAACCATTTTTTAATTAAGGAAAGTTTCATATGGACTGACACATAGAATTTCAGGTTTCAAACCCAGGCAATTTGAAACAGCCAGAATTTCTGACACACATCATTTGACACACATGGTTTGAGGGACACTGCCATGATAAAGATAGAATCCCTGTCATTTCAAACACTCCTTCCAAATTTCTTTCATGTGGGATTTAGTTCAGGCTGCCTATCTACATTTCCCAAACCATTATAAGGATTAATGATGCCAAAAAAGTTGTGAGCAAGCTCTTCAACTGCTATAAATCAAAACTGTTTCACTGAATAAATTGTTTTAATGGCACTGTGCAAATTTACATTAGGCAAAGATTTGTTCTTAGGGTAGCGCTGGGAGTTTCTATTTGACATGATCTGATCTCTTCATGACTAAGTTGGATTGGTCAAGCTGGTTCTAGACACCTATGTGTGGGTAACTGAACTTAGCACTATGAAAAGCAATTCAGGAAAGTTGTAGGACTGTAAGACAGTGGTCTGAGGTGAACAACAAGAATAACCAGAGGCCTTGAGAATATGAACTGTGAGGAAGGATTGAAGAAATCATGACTGCATAGTTTAGAAGAACAAAGACTGCAGTAAACATAAACAAACCTGGAATATAAGGGATAATATGAGGAACATAACTCTCGGCATGTCTGCTCTGATAAGGAGGACAAGGACTGGACGTTAGAAAACTGATGAAGGGTGGAGATGGTGAAGCACTGGAGTACTCTTCTGTGATCATCATTCTGACAGATTTTTAAGAGTAGACTGGACAAAAATGGGTCAGGAATGGTATGAGCATATTGGATCTTGTTCTTTATGTAAATTTGTCCTACTTCAATGTGAATTTATGTACTGCATACTCCTTCTCTTTATCAATTTTCCTGGCAGTTTTTGAATCTGTTTCCCTTTCTAGAGTCTGCATCACAGCTGCCATCTCTTTGGGGGCACATGGACTCCCTCTAGAAACTAGCAACAAGCCAAAGCATGGTTGTAACATTTTAAAACATCAGATCCACCTTTCCTGAAGTGCCAGCACCTGAACCTTTTCCCTGAAGAAGTGCTTTCTTGTCTGTTGTATTAGACGTCTATAAAAGCATGGTGTATGTGTTTTCTTCGTTGACCTGACATGCACTATACGCTAGAGTAGTATACGGTCTGTGACCCAACCAGATGTTTCCGATCATTACAGATGTCTCTGAGAAATCGTTTGTTCCTCTAAGTCTAATACTCCTTATTGCAACTATTAGATTTATGCAGTGGATATTTACTCTTTGTATCAAATAGAATAGAAAGCAGTCTATGACACAGTGTTTGTGTTATTTCCCTCTTTCTTTGACATTAAGGAAAAGGAAAAAAAAAAGCAAAGGAAAAAAAAGGAAAAAGGAAAAAAGCAAAGAAAAGAAGATCAAGATAAAGTAGTTTCTGGAAGAAAAATAACCTGTTAGATCAAATTCTCCTCCAGATGTTATAAGCGCTACCTTAGAGTTACAGGTGCAAGAAATAAAATAAACAACATAACTCATATTTAAAGTAAATCAGCTCCTGATGTTTTCTTCCAAATATTCTCAGCTATCTTAGAAAAACACATTTTTTTAGAATTCTTTATAGTGTGAAATGAAAACACATACAGAAGGTTTTTTAAATAAGAAAAATAGATAAAATAAGCTATCAAAATAAGCTTAGGGCTGAAAAAGTGGATTTTAATAGAACAGAAATTTAAAATTTACGGTGTAATGGTATCAATTATTTACTGCATAAACTAGAAAGAAGAAGTATTTCAACCAATGTCAACAAAAACATGCCAAGTAAAAGACAAAAGTTAATTGTTTTTCTTCCTTTGGCACTGATGTGTCAGACTATCAATAAAAGCCCACTGTATTGTATGTATTTTTTCACTAGTGGAAATGTATGTGTGTATATATATTTTATTAGTGAAAAAATACATAATCTCAATTGTGTTGACTCAAGCACACCAAAATATCAAAATATACCATTAAGGAATTAGAGGTTTGACCCTGTCTTTTATTGAACCCTTATCTGCCTGGCAACATCAGCTGGATGGCCACTTGTGAGAGCACATGACAAAAGAAGCATTTGCCATCATGGTACACTCCTTTGAAGGACTGCATGTAGGTCCTGCTGTATCTCCACATCTTATGAATTTATGGAAACACCCTCCCTGATCTCCTTTCAGCACAAGGAAAATACTCTTTTCAAAACAGACAACAGAAGGACATTTATGGCTGTCTAGATGAGTTCTCACCTGGAGGATTGTGCTGCAATCCACTAATCTTATATGGTCATACTGTAGACAGTAATACCATTCTTCAAGAGCTTGTTCCTAAATTTTATTCAGTCCAGATATTCCAGGAGCATTAATTTAGTTACATTTTTGTGCATAATAATCTATTTTTACTGAATCCAAGGGCTGTGGAAGATTTAGTGTTTATAGGGCAGGGATACAAGAAAGAGAAAGATCCATTGATTGGTAACCTGAATTTAAATGCAAATCTAGGAAAAAATTCTAGAAGCTGATACAAAAAGATTTTGGAAAGCAGACAGAAACATTCTGTACTCTGGGAAAGCTGGGAAAGGAAACAGGCCAAATAGTTGAAAAGTCTCTTCTATCTATGTTATGGAGAAGGACACATATCACAGCTTCTGGATCAGTCTCTTTTCTGACTGAAAATTGGGCTCCTTAATTTTAATTGCAAACCCCTGCTTTGGTCTCCTGTGACCGTGAATTTCATAGGCTACTCAGACATTTCCTTTAATCAGCTCTAAATTTCTTCTTATCCTCTACCCCCACAGATTCACCATGCCCTCTAAAGTAACAGCTGCAGATACTATTGACCTGAATCCAACATTAATGCACAGCTCCTGGCAATAAGCCATTTAGCACACCATTTCTCACAATTCCCAAGTGGCAGATTGGTGAATTACACCTGATTTCAAACTCCCAAATACACAGAGTTGTACCCTTGAGCATCTATCTGTTCCACATGGACACTAAGGTGGAAGATATTTTCTAGGTATATGTTGTTCTTTTTTCAAGCAGCATTTTCACTTGTAAAGCAACTTTAATACAGAATGTTTTGATTCACTTAAAGCAAAATCAGGCCTTGGCAAAAGGTTGTCATCTATACTTCAGTAAACATGACTTATAAACCTCACAACAAACAAATGTACTGCAAGAAATCCAATCAGCACAAGAATAACAGAAACCCGGATCAGAGCAGAGTAGTGTGACAAAGGCCTCTCACACTTAAGCCAGCCTCGGCATTTGCAAATGTATAACAACCTTCAGTAAGGGGAAAACTCCACATAACGTCAGAGTCTAGACAAGCTACTAGATAAATGCTGTGCCGGAAGTAGCATCACCTTCTTCTGAAATGCATCAAAAGCCTTCATGAGACATAAACATAATAAGAAATATGACTATTAAAGTGAGAAGGGGGAAGTGAATATTAACCAGCACAATGAGTCTAAACAAGCTCCAGCCCAGCTAAATGTCAGGGTACCCAGACAAAAAAGCACATACTAGATGAAAAGGCATGTAATGAAGTCATTGAGTGCAGTTTGTCAGCCAAACCACAGATCTCATGAAGGTGGAAAGCTAAAAAAATCATATGAACCAATCATATTGGAAAAGATTGTTTCTTCCTGTGACAGGAAAAATAACATTGTTCAATTAATAAGTTCTACCAATGACTTATCAAATATACAGCCAACTTTACAAGTGAATGTCTTCATCTCTTTAAACCTATTCAGAGAAAATCTGGATTTACTAAGCAATCAGCCACTTTCTGGTGGTGTTCAGCAGGAAACAACAGCTGGCTAATTTGAAGTCAATGATAAAGCTACAAGATTTAGTACAAATCAAGGAATGTGGAGAATTCTGTTACATAAAGCCCTGAAGCAGCGAATCCTTCTCTCTTTGCTTTGTTTGTGATCTTATCCAAATGCTGCTAGTTTCACAAATAGGACACAGGTGCTTGGGGAAACTAACTCCAGCAACCGAAGTCTCAGTTTCCTTTCTTAATGCTAAAGAAGTCCAAGTCCCTTACAAGACTACCTGTCCCCCAAAAACTCTCTATACCACTTACAATTCTACCAGTGGCATGAAGAAACCTGCATAGGTATTCCCAGGTGCATTTCCTGTTGCTGAGCTTCATAAGGTTCCCATCAACCCTCTAATCTGTCAAGGTCCCTTTGAATGTCAGCACAACTGCCTAGTGCATCACATGCTCCTGCTAGCTTTGTATTGCCTGTGATTCCATTCCAGGTGCATTCTATCCCATCATCTAAGTCATTAATGAAGAGGTTAAACAGTATTGTACCCAGTATCAGCACAATTTCCCTACAATGTGTCCTTGCTGACTATTCCAAATCGCCTTCTTGTCCTTCATATGTTTGGAAATGGTTTCCAGAATTGGTCGTTACATTACCTTCCAAAGGACTGAAGTGAGGCTGACCAGCCTGCAATTCCTTGAATCCTTCTTTTTGCCCTTCTTGAAGATAGGATTGGTATTAGCTTTCTTCCATAAATTTTTCCCACCTGACACAGCCTTTCAAATATGGTCAACAGTGACATCTCACTGGCATGAATGAGCTGCCTCAGCATCTATGTATTCCTTTACATGCCGTGGACTATTGTATGTCCAGTTTGTTGAAATGGCCTGATTGTCCTCCACGAAGGATAGGTTTTCCTTAGTCCAGGCTTTTCTTTTGCTCTTGGTGGCCTAGGGTTCCTGAAAATCTGTCTTACTAGCAAAAAAAGATGAGGCAGAAAAGTCACTGAGGTCCCTGGCGTTTTCCCTGTCCTTTGTTGTCAGGAATCCTGCTCCATTAGCAGCGCGTATACATTTTCCCTAGTCTTCTTTTTGCTGCTGATATACTTCTTGCCCCTCTCCACATCTCTCACCAGATTCAATTCCACCTGGGCTTTGGCTTTCCTAACCCACCTCTGCACGATCATCCAATGCCTCTTCCATTCCTCCTGGATGATCTGTCTCTATTTCCAAATATTGTATGGTTCCTTTTTATATTGAACATTTATCAGGACCGTCTTCTTCATCTGCACAGGACTCCTGCTGCCTTTGCTTGCCTTCCTGTAAATCATGATATATTATTCTTGAGCTTGGAGGAAATGATCCTTGAAAATCAATATCAACTCTCCTGGACCTTTCTTTGTTCCATGACTGTCTCCCATGGGATTCTTCCAAGAAGATCCATATAGACCTCCTATGTAGTGGAAAAACAGAAGGCTACAGAATTGACCGATAGTTGCTTCCCCAGAGTGAAAGACTGAAAAATATTACAGCTAGGTTTTACGAATTAGGTATTGCATGCTGCCTTGCTTATCTGTCTTGTTGGTGGTTTGTTTTCTCCATTTAGTACAAATATTGTTTCTTAAACTAATTAATCTTTGAGACTGGGGAAAACTAGATCACTGAGCATCAGAAATCTTATTTTAGTTTTCTCATGTTTCTATGTGGAGGCTCTAATGAGTGTGTTAATAATGATTTCTTCACATTAGAACCCAGTTCTTGTTGCCAGTCAAGTTCTGGCAGAAGAGTTGCATTATTATAATTTTTTAATTATGCATTGTAAGTATGGTGATTGTCTTTCTGAAAACAACAGCAATAATAATAAAAAAGGCATCCAAATACCCTGAGGTGATAATGCTCGGGCACGTGTTTAGCGTGAGTCACATATAATTGTTTATGAACTGTGAGAATATTCCCTGTTCCTAGATCATGATGCCGTAGCAGATAGCATCTTATCAGGTAAGTAGCTCAAATGTTAAAACAATAATCCAATGTATTATCCATAGAGATTTCTCAAGGCCAAGGACCTGAAAAACACTGCAGTCACTGCAAGACCAATGACAGTACGATATAAATGAATGTGCCATTTCTGAGCTCAAAGGAGATATTTGTTTAAAGAACAAATGTTCCAAATATGAGATGTTACAATGTCAACAGATGAAACAAACAGATATAAAGAAGGGAATGGCCCCATAGAGTCACCTAAATAAAAACCATGTTAGTATTTTGCTGGGTGTCCGGTGACTTCACCTCAGTTTATACTAGCTAAGTTGCCATTATAAAGAAGCAATGAAATATAAAAGTTACGCTAGCAATAAGGTAAGATGAACGAGAATGCATACTGAAGCGTGTTAGTGCGGACAAACATAAGTCCTTAAATAAGAGTAGGGGATGAGACTGAGCTTATCGCTAAGAGGGCTCCTGAAGAACTAGATAGGGGGTATGGTAAGAGGTGTATGAATAAAGCACATGTGCTGAGGAAGCCCTCAGATCTAATGGCTGCAGAAGCAGGCATGCTATTGTATCGGTAAGATTGGTACACAGATGACAAAACCTCACTTTTTTGTTATTGAACTGAAGGACCATGGCAGAGCTTCGAAAGGACTTTTGCTTAACTGCACACAGAGCAAGGCAGAGATAACAAAAATCTCAAGAAATACTTTTAGCAGTGAGCAGACCATAGAGCTCAAGCCACCAAGATCAGTGGCAGAATTATAAGAACAGATTTTGGTGGAAGGGACCTATAAAGGTCATCTAAGTCCAACTCTCCTGCAATAAGCAGGGACATCTTCAACTAGGTTGATAGTCAGGCAATTACGTAAACTTTAACATATAATTATTTTCAATTTCTGTTGTTAAATATTTAAAAACATTTTCTGGAGCTCGAATGGCGGAGGAAGTTTCCAGCAGCATGATAACAAAGAGTGACAAAGTATTGCATTGAATGCATTCCTAAGTGAAGAAGGCTGATGGATTTTTTGCTCTCAACTAAAGTATCTTCCTTACAAGCCACTCCTTTTCAAATAAAAATGATTATCTGGAACAGTTCCAAAATTCGATAAAGAAAGGAAACAGCCAAGTGCTTTAGCAAACTCCATTCTTCACAAATGTTTTCTTTAATTATCTTCACACGTGATTTTTTTTTTTCCTTTATATGATTCAAATAAGTTATTAAAAAGGAAGGGCCTCTCTCAGATATAGCAGAAAAAAGTCTTATTACAGAAAAAAAAGACACACAGAAAGAAAATGGCCTGACACATGTGCACCCTGTAAACTAAGTAGAGCATACTACTGCCTCTCCTGTATGATTGTGTCAACAGAAATCCTAATTAACATAGTCTGAATTGCAGCTTTGATTATGTTGAGACCATCCTGCTTCTGGCTGGTTTCTATAGTCTAGATTTTTATCCACAGTGCCACTGTTAATAAACTGTATGTTTTGACCCTTATTCTGCTTCACCCAAAAAACTGATTATGTTCTGGCATTCTCAATCAGGTAATCACATCTCTGAGCCCAGTTCCAATGGAATACAGTCTTCAGACTTGGACTGACTATTTCTATACATTTCTGACATACAGTTTATGTGCAGAAAGTTCTCCTGTGAAAAACATTTTCCTTTAGCAGGTGAGAACACACAATGTAACTCCCTTTACTGAAACAGTTTCATACTGACCATACCCTATAGTCACCAGAGACTTTGTCATTGTTAACAATTTTAAATGATTACACTCAGGTGCTATCACCATGGACATGAAGTTCCAAAATAGATCTCAAAGTTACCAGTAAGTTACACAGGAAAGGGAAAACTAAGAGGTAAGCAAAAGCAAAAATCAGTTCACTTCTCTAGAAATTGGAAGAGATCTAAATTTTAGAGATGGTATTGACAAAACAAAACAAGAAAACCACCATTTTCTGAAGCATTAGTCCTTCCCCATTTCCATTTTCATAGAATTATAAAACATCAAGTTGGAAGGGACCTCAAGAATCACCTGGTCCCATCTTTCTAGGCAAACATGACCACCCTTTAAATACTGAGCATGGTGAAAAGGTTGCCCCCAAGCCTTCTTTTACGAAGCCTGAGCAAACTCAGCTCTCTCAGCCTTTCCTCATACAGCTTTCCCAGTCCTTGGATCACCTTTGTGGTCATTCTCTGGACCCTCTCCAGCCTGTCCACCATCTCTTTATTTGTATAGCAGGGACCAAACCTGAACACAGTATTCTGGGTGTGGCCTGAAAAGTGCTGAGTAGAGTGGGATGATGACTTGTTTATCTCTCGTGACGCCCTTGTTGACGTAACCCAGCATCCTGTTAGTTTCTTTGCTGCTGCTGCAAACTGTTCACTCATATCGAGCTCGCTGTCCACTAGGAAACGCAGGTCCCTTTTCACAGAGCTGCTCCCCAGCCAGATAGATCCCAGATTTGAATTTTGTTCAAGGGCAAGTTATTTCTTTTTAATTCCTACCTCTTGGGTCTATGTATACTGGTTCCTGGGTGGAAGGTCTGGGTAATTCACATGGGTACAGTTATAACTCTAAAGAGTTATACGTGTGTGGATGCTATTCAAGTCTAGTCTTACAATGGCAAAGAGGCATGCAGAGCTCATGAGCAGAATATTAAAACAAGAAGAAGACTGGATGATCAAAAATAGAATGAATCAAACATCAAATGCCAGTACACCTAGAAAGAAATCAATCATATGGGAGGAATACTCTACTAAAAACTAAGATTTCTTACTGAAACATGATAAGCTTTATTTATGCATATTAAAATAGTAACTGGATGTATGATTCACAATTAAGGTCCCACTCCACATGGTACTTTATGGAACCACAAGGATATTCTCTGTTTTGGAAAGCTTAAAAAAAAATCAAAATAGCAATTCCTATTGCATCAGTGTGACATCATCATTCAGGCTATGATAGTTTGGCAGAACTCAGCAAAAAGACTTGTGGCTGGGCTTTTTATTTACCCCATTATTAGACACAGCTATTTTGGGGAGTGTGGGGTTGTTACTCATACTGGATTACTTGTATTTGCATATCACAGGAGTATAAAAGTAAGTTCTGTTGAAAATTACACCAAACCTTTGCCTATGAGGTAGCTCTTCAATTTTGTGAAGAAGTCACTCTCAAGGTATGGATTTCAAACAGACGTTTTCTATAGAAAGGAAGAGACAAATTCACCCCTTGTGTACTACTTTGGTTGTGAGTATAAGGACTTCACGATAGCTAGCCATCTCCAATTTCTCTTGCTAGTATTTATTTTCAGATCAGGTCTAAAGTATAAAATAGGAGCCTTGCATAACTTTACTGGACTTTGAACAAAGTTTCTCTTCAGAAACCTGTGTTTCTATCTTGTGGTCTTTTCTGAGGCCTTAGAAAGCCTGATATAGTCCCAATAGGCAGTTAAATCTCAGCACCCATAGGAGGTTATTTTAAGTGAACAGTAGAGACTGTGACATGTAACGACTCTAACTTACATTTTTAAGGCAAAGACTGATGAGAAAAGGAAAGAAATGTCACAATAGAAGCCCATTCTATTGACAGCAACAGCAACAAGAGAAATGTCTGTGAGAGGACGTATTGGTTACCAGCATGGATTTTTAAAACTATAGTCTTTGTCACTTTGTGTGTAACAAGTGTTTCAAACGGCTGTACTACTTATCAAGAGCTGAGCCTGAACCATTTACAGCCACAGCCCTGAGTACTCCAGAAAGTTCAATGGAAAATGCTGAATAGGAAACTAATGGGAACAAAAGGTTACAAAGGGAGACCATATAAGTAAAACATCTTTGCTCAGTTCTAGGAGCAGTTCTACTCCACTGTTTTCTTTAGTGTTTTATTTCTTTACTGTTATCATTTAATCCTGGTATGCAGCTCAGCCCCACTGTTTTGGTCACATACCCAAAACACAGCACCATACCAGCTACCATGAAGAAAATTAAACTGTGCTAAAACCAGTACAATTACTTGCATTGGCTGCCTTATTTATTGTCCAGTTACCAGTAACTCAGAGCTCTTTATCAATAAAAATTTGCCTGTTAGATTTTCTCAAGCAGTTCTTCCTCCATGCTGCCCTCATTTTCTTCCAAATTAAACCAGTCCCATTCAATTTATTAAATGTAAAGAAAACTAAACAAAGATCTTGGCCTTTCATTTATACTCATAGCAAGGACAAAATGGAATACCTTGAGCATGTCTAAACAGACATAAAGCTAGGACATGTCCATGGACACCCCTCTGATGTCCCCCATCCAAGGCTATATTTACATTCACATAGTAAAGAAAATTAGTCTTTTTCTATCAGGAGTGATAATACAGTGTATCTCAGATAGTCAGAGAATGAAACTCATTTTAAGCAACAACTTCTGGATTTCTTAAGACAAAACAAAGCAAAACTTGTATTACTTAGGTGACAATCTGAGAACAACCTTCTTTTCTCATTCTTTCCAACTCTTCTGGTGAATCTAAAAACAAGAAACAAGATGTGACAAAAAAAGGAACTTTCTTCTGCAACCAATATGTCTAAGCTAACTTCTTAACCAATTTCTTTCCCATTTCCTCAATACACAGATTCCGAAAATCTTTCCATGAAAAATGCAGATCTTTATTTTCTTACCATTCGTGGGTCCAACAGAAGTATTTCATATATTCCCAGGGAACTTGCAAAGCACTGATTGAAAACCACTCAGTATCTCAAGGCTGACTAGCTTTGCAGATACTCTTATGTCCTTGTTTGTGGCTTTTTCCGTCCACTACAAACCAGTTTAGTACTTTCACTACTCTTCTAGTAGTGAAAACAAGTACGATGAGAGTTCATCCAGTCTATATAAGTATAATCAATGTTGGTTTTTTAATGTTGAATGTCACTTTTGAAGTTACAGGAGCAGGCAAATTCCTCACAAGCCATAGTACTTCTTGAGTAAACAAGCACGCAAACACATAAATAGAATAGCTCTCTTCCTACACTTCATGGGTTCTTTGCTAAATCCAACCAAAGTACCATTCTCTACTTCCAAGAACTGTCTCCAATTAACAGCACAAGATTCTTCTCTGCTGCAAAGGTCAGGTTTACAAAGCTGAAGACGAATAGTGTAACACCTACACTGTTCTTTAGTCTTCAAGTAACTCCATTGCTTCTGAAAGCACTTTCAACACTTCCCCTTTCTGTATTCCAAATCCCACTTCACGTTAGCAATCAATATTTAATAAATTTTCATTGGTTTTCTTTTTTTTTTTTTTTTACAACTACCTTTTCTACTGCAAACATGAATTACTTCAGCACATTAAATGAACCACATCCAATTTTACTTCTGCTATCACTTACGTTGTATCTGTCCACTGGTACAAAACACCAGAGAGAACTTCAGCTGGAAAGGAACTCTGTAGCTTATAGTTGATCCTGATATAAGTAGTTCTTCTATATTGGCTCATGTAAGACCTAATCTAACAACACTGTGTGCACAGTCAAAAACTGCTGGATGAGTCAAGGCAACACTACCTCTTGGCTAAACCAATAGTTTATGTCAGCTGGAAGGAAAGATTCAATGTTCCTGCAAGGTCTGCTCTTAGAAACAATCACCGGTGACAAATACTAGACCACAAAGCTAACTAGACCTATCTAGCAGGGGGGTTACTTCCCAATTAAACAGCATCTGTTTCTTTCCACAGCCACAAAACATGTACTGAAATAGCATCAGCTTCTGTGACCATTCCCCAGATTTGTCCCATGGTTGAGATCTGAGTTGTAGACATGTTATGTTCACAGTTAATTTGTAAAGCAGTAAGGCAGGAAATCAGATTTCTGCAGCTGCTTGACTCCAGAACTATATTTCTGTGGCTTGCTATCAAATTACTTGGGTTTTATAGTTTTGGAAATATCTCCCTTTGGTCTTTATCTCTATGGGAAGTGATTGCTGTTCCTGCACCATAGCTTAACCTATCTCTGCTGATTGGAAGAAGATATGTTTGTAATAGGTATCTCCAGCTCATCTTTAAAGCCTGAGTCTGCCAACATGCATCAGGGATTTGGTGCAAATAAGGGAAGGAGAAAGTATAAAAGATGGATCCACCATCATGCATATCATCCAGCTTTTTCTGCCAGAATAGATGAAGCCAGAGGCACAGGCATCTGGACAGCTGCTCCAGCCCTTGCATGGCATTTGTAGAGTGTCCCTACTTCTTTATTTCAGAAGGAATTCCCCAATGACCAACAAGCTGCTGAGACTTCACTAGAGACAGGATTTGGAGTTTAATGAGCAGAGATTCAGCAAAGCATGAGCAACTAATGATGTAGATTGGAAGCCCCATATTGTTTAGTGCACTGCCAGGTGTCAATTGTGATTCTAGTTGTAAATTAATATCATCTCGGAGTAAATGATCTGGTGTATGAAAAAAATAAAACGACTGACTTCATTAGGAGAGGGTTGATCTCCTGGGAATGCATTTTATACACAATGCAGGATTATTTATTTTTTTAACTTGGCATGTTGGAAGAGAAACAAATCCTGCCAGCTTGAAGTGAAAATAACCAAAGAGAACAGATGTACTGTAGCATAGAAAAGAGATCAACAGAGACAGAGCAGGGCAAAATACTGAGAAAAATATATTGGCTGGTAAGTTGCCACACTTGGACCTTTAAACATTATAAAATCACAGCTATTTCCATCCTCCCCATGCTCCTCAGAAAATAAAAAGGAAAAAGAAATAAGAAAAAAGGAAAAATTAAAAGCATTGTACTCCGAGTTAGATATTGGGAGTCTCTGAGTACAATAAACTCAAGATCAAGGTTCCACCTTATTTGGCTCTTCCCTATTTCAGAGGCTACTCTTGAGTCCCAGAGAGTACTCAACATCCCTGCACTGTTGATCATGGATATCTTCCCTTCTGCGTTCTTCTCTGATTACTCTGGACTTTGGCAACCTACTCTGAAGACATTGCACTGAACTGGATAAAAGCTTAAGATTTCTTTCTGTATTTATTTTTACAAACGTCCTTTTTATTCTGACTGAAAGGAAAATTGATTACTGGGAAATCTTTAAACTACTCTTTCATCCCATACGTCTCTTTTCATGTACGCCCATACAATCCATCATCAGTTTACTCAGCACTCCTTCCACTTCCATTTTAAAATGCCAAGAGTCTCAACCTAATAATTGCTCAACAAATCTGTCTTTCTAGATTGCTTTTAGTGTGTAAAGACACTCTGGCAGAAATCCTGACCCTACACATGGTCTTTGCCCCATATCTCCACCACAGTGTAGATATGGTCCATTACTGTGCACTGTATTGTCTCGGAAGCTTGCCCAAAAAAACACAGAATTCCTTTGTTCGTGTAGAAAATACTTTATTTCTCCTCAGTTATTCTCTAAAGAATAAAAATAAACATGTTCCCAATCTTTCAAATGCACTTAAAGTTCTGTGGGTGAAAACACTGGCTACTGTCAGCCTTAAAGGAAATTAACTAAGACTGACTGGAAAAATAGCTACAGCAACAACAGTTAGAAACTTCCCAGTTTTCTTTTTTTCCTTTAATTTCTTTGACTGTTGTGACAGGTAGCAGAGGTGTGTTATAGAGTGTGTGTGTTACTGTGATAAACTAATGCAGTCATGTGTAAGGTTTTAGTCCGAGGCACATCAACTAAGACTGGGACGTATAATTGCTTTGCAAATCTCATTACAAGGGGGCAAGATAAAGCAGGTTCTCTGACTAATAGACTTGCAAAAATCATGGAGTCTGATTGAGGTTCATTATAAAGTAATGCTGCTCACAGAGTAGGAAAATAACGAGGCAACTCCATTGCCCTCTGGTACTCCTCACATGTGGATCAAAGTAAGAAGGAACTGCTGTCCAGCAGGAGGTGAGAAGGATTCAGCTGCTCACAGTGCACATTTTCAACCTCCTCTGAGACTTATTACTGATAATTCCTACAGATCATTGCAACAGCTGCTGCACTCATTCAGGCTGGATCATCACCATTTCATAGGAAGCCATGGAAAATACTTGAAATTGCATTCTTAGAGCTGCAGTGAGAGCTGCTGTTGGGTTCTATTCTTTTTCAAATGTAGGTCAGCCTCTGGCTATTCTTGCTTTGCTTCTGCTTAAGCTACATTTTCTCTCTTTTTTCTCTGTTTAGATTTTCTGTTAAAACATCTAACAGGAAAGATGCTTTTCTATTTTTGCTATGTCTTGCAGTAGAGACGTTAGAAGCTTATTACTTCCTTAATGTGGTAAAAGCTGAATCATCTGATTTGAGTGTGTTATTTTTCTTGGTAATGTCTTGTTAGAGTACTTGCTAATGTCAAACTTTATCGGGCCCTGCAGTTTTATGCCATAAAGTGTGATTATCATTGAATTTTCATACTGAAATTTTTAAGTACATCATTTCATATTCTGTTTTAAACACTTAATTTCAGTGGGAGACATCATTTTACTCATTACAGCCTAATCCAGAAAGGCACATTTACAATAGCTAGCAGTCCTGTAGGAGCAACTGAAGAAAAGGCATATTCCATAAATCAAAATTTTAATCTTGGCCCTCCGCAAAAAATTATCCCTGGCCTTACTACATGTCCCATCTCATTCTGAGCTGTTAAATGGTCTGAACTGTGAGCAAAACTATTGGTTGCAAACCATTTATAAGTCTTTCCTTCAGAGTCTGGACTTCAAAGCTCTGTGTACATTACGTTTAAGTCTTGAAATAAACTGTCATCTCCATAAAATAGATCTTCTACAAAGTACGGAGGTAGAAATTAAGTTTTGATATGTGCTTTGTAAACAACCTACATTAGACAGACAGAAATCCCCCTTGACACAGCAGCTTGTTCAGTGTAGAAAAGCAAAAAGAGATAAAAATAGAAATGTTCATTGTTCATGTGTATGTGCTCCAGCAATTGCAAACAAACGAGAAGACTAATGGATAGGTTTGGAACCATGTTCGTCTTCTTAAAGGTAAGCCAACCATTTATCAGCAAAATTTTTCCAGGTTTTCTATTTCAATTGAAATAAAAACAACCCAAAATAACAAATTAAAAGCAGGTTTACCTTAGATAGGAATGAATCTCTGCAGAGCCATAATAGAACATGGTGCAAGTTTTAAATGAATGCAAAGGCGAATGTATACTCATGGATGGTTTTGCATGGTTCCAGCTCAAAAACTAAGCAAAATCTCTGTGGTGTCAGCCACGTCTTCCTTAGGGGCTTTAGAATTAACTTCAGTTGTTCTTGCAGGGTAAGGGTTTATGCCATTCAGAACTGACTGTGCAGGCTAGCGACTTAACTTTTGAACAAGCTATGGAGCAATATCCACCTGTTACATGTGCAAAAACTTTCTCCTCCCTAGCCCAGTACAGGTCAGATTTCAAATTGTTATGGCAGAATGGATATAGGATGTAGGAGTTGGTATCTTATCTATGCATGACATAAAAACTGTATTAGAAGAAAACCAACCAAATTTAACTCTACTATATCTTAGGCACATAAAAAAAAATATATATATACACATACATATCCATAGATGTATATGTACATATGCATATATTATTGATTAGCAATGCAACAGCATTTAGTATCTAAGCTAAAGAGAACATTAAAATTTTCCATGGTAAAATGTTTAATTAAAAATCAGAGGACTCAGCCTCCCAAATTTTATTCACACTCCCTCCCACCCCCCGAAAAAGACAGACAGACGGAATGAATGAATAACAAAATAAATTAATCAATACCGTGTGTGCATGTGCAGTTACGTATGTATCTCTGTGTGCGTACAATTTTCTTCTGATTGAAGATTTCTTCTGATAATTTCAGAGAGGGCATTTTAGGTTTCAGTTCTTTGGGAACTGAACAATTTCTGTTTATGGTTTGGTGTTTTTGACTCCCCTAAAGAAAGCAATCCCATTCCATGAAAGTGTCCCTTCTGTCAAAGAAACAGTTTTCTATCAAAAATCATTTACATGGAACAATTTTCAACTGTTTCTATTTATTCAAGCTAACACAACAATGAAACTCCCACACCAGCAGTGCTCATTAGTTATTGTTACTTAACTATTATTTTTATCACTCCAGCTGTTTAGGTGCTTTAGACTTGTGGGAAGTAAATCACCTTTGTCATGAGGAGCTTCTATTTTGAACAGACAATTCCCAAACAAAGGCAAGGAGATAGAAATAAGAGGGAACACTGGGTTCAGTGGAGTGTTCAAGAACTCCAGGATCAGTTGGGTAATGCCCATCTCTGGGAAATCTAATATTTAAGCATGTTTTGGAAGAAGTGTGTTTAAAAAAGGACTTGTTGGATTTGGAGGAGAAATTACATGTCAGACTGAATCAAGAAAACGATTATCAGTGTAATTGTGCCCTTCCCTAGGGATAGGAAACATGGTCAGGAGATGGCTGCTCTGATAGCCTGGGAAGGAAAATAGGCAAGAGACATTGGCTCATTTTCACTGCAAATGAAGCTTGACAGAGAATCTAAGACCTCTCAATATATCAGTGTGAATCACTAGGCCATAACCAGGCTGCTATTAGCTGGTAGCAAAGCTTTCCACTAAGTATTCTGATCCTGCTTTTTTCTGACAAGTTGAAGAAACACGTGGCAAGACTGGAAACCAAGCCTTCTAATGACTTCATTGCTGGAAGCAAATCTTTCCTAAAGATGAAATCAGAGTTAAGTAAATCCCAAAGTTCTGGTTTATTTTGAAGAGGAACTAGAATGCTTGTTAATATCAAGTCTTTGTGGGAACAGGGTAATCTTCTTCCTGAGGTAGGAGTATAGCTGAGATAAATATGCTGATTTTTGCTTGGCTGAAATTCAGGCAAAATATGGTTAGATGCTGAAGTGCAGTGCAGATCCAGTGAAGGTGGTTTGCGTAGGTGGAGATCTGGCTTTATCCGAAATGGTTGGCTCTTGCATTGCTAGGCTGAATATCTTACACCAACCCACAAACTCTTCTTGAGAAAAAAACGTGATTAATCTTGCATTCCCCAAATCTCTCACTACAATGCATCAAATAGACATACATACAACATTTCTATAGGAAAAATGCTTAGCAGAGTTGTAAATATTGTGCCATTACCATTCCTGGGAACAAGCCCTGCTTTCAGAAAGCGTATCTTAGTCAATAAATAAGGAAGAAATGAGGATTGGAAAAGATTAATTATATGGAAATGGTTCATATGTGTTCGTTATTTTAACAAGTAGTTAATCAGCACTGTAGCATTTCCAGGAAACATGATCAAGTTTAATTTATTAATTCCATAATAGCCTCCAACAAACACTGGAAATAATTAGACCCTTGCTACTTCAGACTGATGACTTTTAGAAATGGGTGAGTTTGTCTGGAGAGTGAACAAATCCAGCTTCAGGAACTGATGTATTCAGCTAGAACTCCAGGTATTGCTAGGTGAGTTGGGTGTTTTCTGGTTTGGCATAATAAAGCTGAAACAAGACAGGGAAGAACAGAGATTTGACTAAAGAGCAGTTGACTGGGATAAAAGGATAAAAAAGACTCTGTAGAAAGAGTAGATGAGAAAAAAAAATCTCCGAAATAGAGGTTATAGACCATATTAATTTGACAAACAGGTGAAAGTGTTTTTCCAAAGCACACCTAAGTGACACAAGAGCCTACATCCTGTTTTCAAACATGAAATGGATGGGCAGGAGTGTATTTTGGAAGATTTTTAGGTCCTTTGTTCTATAAAATCATTAAATATTTAGAAGTCTCTTACATTTAATTGTGGTCTTCATAGTCTTTAATAAGATATAAGTTCTTGTCTCATTTTTATCACAACTTTGAAAATTCTTCTCTTGTGGACAGCAGAATTAAGTCTTTCTTAACTTCCTACATACCAATTTATTCTTTATGTCTTCTACTTATAAAGGCAGGAAGAAGTCATTTCCAACAACAACAAAATTCAAGTGAAGTGAAAAATACAGAATCAATCTTAAAAAAAATCACCACCACAAAACAAACACAACACAAAATCAGGACCGTTATTAAGGAAATCAGTCCATGTTGTTAGTGGCCCATGGGAAGTAGTCCCCAGGTGGTTAATGAAACCTAATAGTTACAGAAAAGCACATGGTGTTTTGAGTGTTGACAGTGTTCTCTGAGCCTTATGAGCTGGTGGTGAGCACGTTCAGGAGAGGGATGAATATGCATTCTTGGACAGGAGCAGGAAAGTGAAAAAACACAGAATGGAAGAAAAAAGTGTGTTGGCAAGAGATAGTGTGAGGGATCTAGACTAGGATACTTCAGATATGTGGGTCAGCTGTACATGATGTCTACTTTCATGCAAAAATCTCTCTTATTTCATGAAATCCTAGCTTTCATTTTCTTTCTCTCACTTTATTTTTGTGTTTTATTAAGGAGATCTCTAGTCTCAGATGTGAAAAAGATTTCATAAATGATAAATGATATTTAGTTAATCTGGGATTTCCTCCTGCCCCTCCCTATCACTGGAGACAAAGTCCTTTGTGAATCTTTAATTCAAAGTCGAAGTCCCTTTGTTGGAGAAAAAAAGATAAAATGTCGTTTTTATTTCTAAGTCAACTTCACCTTAGTGAAAGGTTCATGGCATGACAGCCCTGCAAACTAATGGCCTGTAGTTATTCTCACAGCAGACCAAATATAAATATATGCCATTATGAGCCTTCAGATGCTGCATCAACTTTGTACTTGAAGAATCAATTTTGACTGGACACTTCAGAGCAGTCTGTATGATATTCATCTTCCTTGTCTTTAACTCTTGAATATTTTACCATTCCTATTAAACTAAACCATCAGACTTTTCAGTCTCTACTGCTCCCTACAGTCCATAGAGAGAGAAGTTTTTAACAGTGGTATCCAATATAGGTGATTGATTAGTTGGCAGTTTGCATCTCCCAGTGACTTAGCAAGGCAGCCCAAACTTATCCTCTATTAATGATTTTTTTAGGCTGAGTTCATGTTTTTGATAGAAAAAATGCATGGAATTAGTCCAAATTTTGGTCTACATCTAGAATACTGTGTCCCGTTTTGTCTCCCCTGCTACAAGAAAGACATCTACAAAATGGAACAAGTCCAGCGTGAAGCACTGAGATGGCCAGAGTGAGAGCACTTGTACACTGAGGAGAGGTTGAGAGACTGGAGCTTGTTCAGTTTGAAGAATGGACAGCTTCAGAGGACCTAACACCTGCCTCTCATAAAACTAGAAGGCCATCAAGACCTTCTCACAACATTGCAGGCTAACCTAAAGGTAAAAATATATATATATGCTTGTACCAGAGCCTCTCTCCTGTGACTATAAAATGTTTGTTCACCTTTTAATTTAAAGAAACATTTAATCATTTCCAGCTGTTCATTCTCTGGAAACTTTTGCTGTACTTTAGTAATTCAATTTAGTTATATTTAGGCACAAAATTTGCTGTAGGAAATGTGCTTTATGAAAAAGAATAGTGATGCTGTGACAGCAGTGTTGTGATACAAATGGCCATACTGTGACTCAGAGTTAAACTATGAATGAAAATATTCTGTTAATAGCAAACTCAGTTTTTTGAAGGGTGTAGGGCAATGATGTCACCTAAGGTGAGTTTCACTTTGGGTATCTAAGTTAAAATGGCAAAGACATTCCCCTAAAACTCCTTTAGTTTGGATAAAGCTTTGTCTGAGATTCCGTCTCAGACCTTGACCCAGAGTGTATCATAGCCTTAACTATCTAAAGGTAGAATCATAGAAGTAGATTCCAAAGTTTGAGGTTTAGGTACATGTGGAGTAGATGGAAGGTCTAATTTCCCAATTTAAATACATCCTGCAAATTAGATTAAGAAAATCTCATCTCAATTGTGGCAGTCACAGGGAGAACACAGATGTTCAGCATTTGCAGAATAATGTTTAAAGGCATCAGTTATTCTTTGCTAAGTAGCTCAAATCAACACATTTCCATTGCTTCCAGCATATCTATACCAGTTATCAAATTAGGATCTGCAGCCATTCATTTCAAGTGCTAGCTTGGCATCAGCGTTTAGCAGGCACCCTAATATAAAGACTATTTGCTAACAGATGCAATTGGATCTCTAATGTACATCATCCAGTTTTATTCACCTTTTACCTGCCTTAGTTATCTTTATGCAGCTAATTCACTGATGCAGCAAACCATGTATTATTTCATTTAACTGAAGGATCTCCTTACCCGGTCCCACTGCCAAATTTGCACAACATTGGAAATATTAACTTGTTGCTGGGGATGGCTTTGTTTTCCTTTTTAGCTGTTCTTATTGGAATAATTTCAGTTTGCCTTGGGAAAAATTAGTCTTTTGTAAAAATGAAGGATAGAGTTATACAAAGAGTTCTGATTACTGGCTATTTCTGAATGGCATTTGGGGTAGTGATCTGCACTTAGGTTCTGTGGTGGGCTAACCATGGTTGCTTAACCCACCAGGTATCCACCAAGCTGCTCTATTACTCCCCTTCCATCAACAGAACAGGTGGAGAAAGTACGACAAAAAGCTTGTGGATTGAGATAAGGAAAGGGAGATTACTGATCAGTTACTATCATGGGCAAAACAGACTAGAATTGGAGAAGATTAATTCGATTTATTGTTTATCAAAATCAGATGTTGGATTAAAGCATATCCATAGATCCCTCCCAGCCAATATTTATTCATTATAATGATACTTTCAACAGTATTTTCTCCTTCCCTTCACTGATTTACTGTGGAAGAGGGAAGTCTTGAGACAAAGAAAGCTTTTATTTGTGACCTTTAAAGAGTGACCTTTTTTTTCCCCAGTGTTTTATATGAGAAATGTTTTCCACAGTAAATCTCCTACTAGATGATCTAGTTTTTGAACTTAGAAAAGGGTGGGTGCAGGATAGGATTCTCCAGGTGTTTTTTCACTTTCTGTCATGCTTCTGAATATACGATTCCAAATACTTGGTCTATGTTGCAAGCACATTTCCCAAAAGGAGGGTTTTGAGAATGACAGTTTCTTTGATAACCTCAGGTTGTATAAGGGAACTGCACAACCAGACACTGAGATATTCATGTACATGTTCGCATTCATTTTTTAATTTCCATTGCAACAATAAGTAATTAACTGTCATGAAGACCAGCCCTTAGAGGGCAGCTTATCTCAAAAAGTTATCGTCCTACTAGGCAAAGCCACACAAGAACTTGCTGTGGTCACCAGCTTCCCCTTTGTATTAATAAACTGCTGTTATTTGTGGCTTAGGATATCATTGCTCAATGTGGACTGGAGGAGGGAGGAAATAATTAGCTGCTGGCAAGCAAGTGGGAAGGAAATTCATTGTCATTACTGAAAAATGGCAGGAGATACTCTCAGTCACAAATTGTTTTAAGTAAGTCCAGCAGACATTCTACAAGTCTCAAAGGTCTGTTCATCACATGGAGGACTGTGTGATGAATTGACTGCTGGAGTGTCACTGAGATTTCCCAGCCAGGTCCATGGCTACACTGGCAGTGTGTAAGCAGCTGAATAAACAAGGATGCCCTAAAGTATATTGACATCTATGAACTCTCTGATGATTTTTTTACACAGGAGCAGGTCTGCATTTGTCATGGGTGGGGTGATAACAAAGACCATGAGTTGATTGAACAGCAGTGAATGTAGCATACTTTGCTCCCTTAATTTGCATGGTTGTGTCTACTGCTCGTTACAGGTCTCCAGTTTCTCATACCACAGAGACATTGCGGCATGCCTCAGAAGTCTTTTTTGTGACTTTATATGTCAAATAAGAAATTGGAGTGAGATAGATTTGCATTGCCCGTGTCACTTATAAATAATGCTCTGTTGTTATTGGGAGGCAAGAAAACCAAAACCATGAGAAGTTAGTCAGCCCAAGGATGGCCTTAGGACAGGTGAATGTGCAATCCTACTTACCCCCATCCCCAAGAGATTGCTAAGCCATAAGATATAATAATAACCCAAAACTTACACTGAAGTCTTTTGTTGTACTTCTAGCCAACAGCCACATCACTCCTTTCCCTCATCTGATCTCTGTCAAGGTATCTATGAAACTCCTGACAGCAAGTAGGCAGCTGGTGGGTCATGACTGCAGCTTACGACACCGGTAATGATTGTCCTCTTGGTACCTTGTGTTGCCACCATCTGTTTGCCGTATTTGCCTGCTGTGTTATGTTTTATCTTCGCATTGCAAAGTCTTTGGGTTTATTTTGACATGTATTTCTGAAGTGCCAAACACAGTTGGCTTTTACTTTAAAAGTCCTCGACTTTTACTGTTTGACATACAGACAATGATAAATAATAATCCACTATTTTCTTAAGCAGTGAGAAAACCAATGTCTGGGTTAGTCATATTCTCAGAGATGTATAAGCCTGTTCCTAAATCTGATAGAATTTATGGCTTATAGCAAAACTAATAACTTTTTGTAATTTTCAAAGAAAGAAAGCTATTACAGTTGGAAATAAAATATTAAGCGAAGTGGGCACAGCAGCTGAACTGGAGCATTAGTTACACCTGCTTTTCTTTCCCAGCAATATGAATGTGCTGGACACATTCAGTATGTAATATCTATTTCCCCTGTTGCTCTTTAATAACTATTGCTATATAGCTTTTTCTCTAGAAAGAAAGAGTAATTCTCCTGTCCATCACACAAGATGTAACTGCATGTAGAGAAAATAAAAGCATTGGTGCTACAGATGTATCTTTGGTTGCACTTATTTCCTTCAATGTCAATTCTCCTTTCAACATGCCTCTCAGCAATAAGTGCTAAAATAAAACAATCACTTAAATGTAACTTGGAAATTAAATATCTTTACCTTTGTACTGGTACAACACTTATTGCATGTGCCATACCTGAAAGCACCTTCTGAGTCAGTGTACTTATTGTAGTGAAACGCTGAGAAGTGGTAGTGAAGAGCAAATGGGACATGAACATGTCCTATGAGACCACAGAGCATTCAGTAGCACTCTGTTAGCCTGCAGGCACAAAAATGTGAGTAGTAAATTGGTTGTTTCTTGCTGAGAATATGGCTAGAATCTTGTCTCCAATTTCAAGTTTAAAAAAATCACGTAAAAAATCAAATGGATTTGGATTTGGGAAAAGTGACTAACAAAAGAAGCTATACACAAAATCTACAACCTCCCATTCCGTTAATTCCTCTAGAACTACTCCTCTCTGAAAACAAGTTCTTCAGTAATTTTCATCTGTCCCTCTTCTGCCCCCAATAAGTGGTTAATTAGCTTTCTTGATCCCAGTACATTCTGCAAATACTCAGGTCTTGGTGGAGGCATCACTGTATGGAGCATGGAGTAAATACAGAGATTCAGTAAGGAATAAGTACAATCTTAGTCTAAACAGACCTAATGGTAAGGAAAATATTTTAAGATAAATACACCTTGTTATTACATTCACCTACATGCAACCTGTGCTGCAGAAGATTACATTCTGATTCTTTCTTTGTCTTATTAATGGGTTACGTATGAGCAGCATATGTATAGATCCATGAGTTCAGTGAAATTATCTGAAGATTTACAACACCCATTATTCCCTAGGAAATGTACAGAAAGAGAAGAATATTGAGGTTCCATTTCACTGACAATATAATAGAGATATAGCCATGACTGGTGGTCTGGCATCAGCCACCCAGCAAAGCAAACATGGAAATACCACTCAAAAGCTCAGTTTTCCCATCTTTAGCCTGCCTCCACTCTTTTACTTTTTTTCTTCTCTGGCTTTTAGGTTGTTTTGTTGTTTTTTTTTTAAATATTGTTCTAATCTTCCTTAAGTCACCCAACGTGGACGTTCTTCTCAGTGTCACAAGGTGGAGCTGGCATGGAGGAGAAATGTGATCAGTCACAGCGGAGAGAATTCTCTCCTGGGCAGGTAGTATCTTATGAGACTAATGTATATCAGTGACGGAAACTGTCACTCCTTGTGCTAAAACCCAGATGACACAGTATCACCACTGCTAAGAAAAATCTGACATTTACGGTGAGATGGTATTACATTTGGATGGTTCAATAACTTTTTGTTCAATTCTGATTTCTGAGTTTACCCCTGCGTAGGATTTCTCACCATCTCTGTCTACCGGAAAATACTGAGATCATTACAAGTACATTTCCTATGCTACTATAAATAACACCATTTAAACATTCATCTGCAAACATGTGTTCTAATAAATTACATAAAGAGTACTTATGATTCACTACAAATTATCAGATCCTAAAGCCCTTCGAAAAGTATTTGATTTGGAAAAATCCATGCATTTATTTTTTTTTATAATGTGAGAAAAATAACAAAGTTTGAGTCATCTTTTGGGATACATCTATGCCACCCAAGGTTTGGTCTAATGTTACAGAAATCAATAGGAGCTCTTCTGTCAATTGCATTATGTACTGGATCAGACCTGCAGAAAATTATGCATCTATTTGCATTGATTACAGGCATTTTTTATTCGCACTCCCGAAACAGGCTTCAGTATCATCACTGCTTTTTAGAAAGGGCAATGTAGCATGTGAGTTTGAAAGATTGTTGCCTTCTGGTCATACTCGGGAATAAACAGTTGCAATTTCCATATTTCCCAGGTCCAGCCTTATAGCGAAACACTACTCCAAAGCACATTCCCCTTCTTTTATGCCATTATTCCCATCACCCAGTTATCCATCTCTATATCATTGACTTTGCATCTCTAAAGATTGCAGTCTCCTTTCTGCAGGGCTCAGGCTTCACTTTCTCACACCAAGCAATCACACCAAATGTCCCCAACCTACAACTTCTTTAGCTACTTTGGGAAAAATTCCTATTCTGATAAAAAATTATTACATTTTAGAACTGTGGAACATAACCCTTGAGGTCTAAAAAGAACAGTACATTGGGGGTTGTCAAAATCCCACAAGAATTAAGAGCTAGGTGGTTACTGTTGCCTAGGGATCATGAGAAGGTGGTAATACTGGGTCTGAGACAAAGCAGATCAGTAAAGAGAAAATTGGGCTGGGACAAGGATTCCACTTTTGTCGCTGGCTTTGTGATGTGATGGCCTAACTTAAGCTGGGTGTCATTATGGCACACCGGATATAAGCACCACTCTCATGCAAAGTTACAGAAGCTTTCCAAGAAAGTGGAAAAATTTCAGTTTATTCAAGGGTGAAAGCTAAATCTCTCTTACTTTTACCTGAAACACTTGTATTTGAATCCATAACTGGTGATATGATAAAGCAACATGCCACAGAGCTGAGGATTTTGGAACTTTCCTCTGTCATTAGACCATAATAAAATAATAATAATAATAATTATATTTAAAAAATTCTTCGTAGTTAAATGATCACAGAGTAATTTTACTAATAAGTGGTCATTAAAAGCAAATTCACGGGCACTGACCATCGGCATACCTAAAAGCCTTAAGATTTCCCATAGCAATTCCATTGGTAAAGTAAAAAATAGGGACTAAACTCGTAAAATTTCACTGGAGCAGCAGAAGAGTCAGAAACCACCAGAAGCTTTTTAAAGAAAGGAAGGAAGAAGGACTTCTTCAAATTTATCAAGGGCCCTATAACCAGCATCTTTTCGTGTGTTTTTCAACCTCACCTTTATTAACTTTTACTGACATTTTGAAATATGACAGAGTTAGTCAGTGAAACTATAAATAACCCACACACACACCTCCCCCCCTCTCCCCCCCCCAGTTGCAAATACAGTATATTAGATTCAAAGCTTTCACTTCTGTTTTGCATAATTGACATCATTATCTGTCAGGTTGATGGGCTCAGGTTTGCAGTCATTATGAGATCATTAGAAAAATGGTTGTAATAAGTTCAGAAGGCCAATCGGTTCTGTTCTAATCACTGGAGAAGAGAGTGCTGATAGGGGCCTCAGGGAGAAAGTATTGAAGCAGCTAGAGGATTTTTAATGACCAAATCAAGTTAGGAAAATCACCACCTGTGCCTCAATGAACAGGATAATTTCAGCTTAGAGTGAGGGTGAGTGTAAAATGGATTGGTAATCGCTTTTACTTTCTCACTATTCTTATTTGGTTTTCTTCCTTTTTATTTTTTAATTTTTTTTCCTTAGGAATGCAGTTGGTGCCTGGGAATCTACAGAGAGGATCAGCAGAAAATAGACAAAAAAAAAAGCCAGAAAATAAGGTTATTGAAGGAGAATAAAAATAATATCCTGCAGTATCTGAGTGATGAGTTGCAGGTCAGAACAGAGAGTTTGAAGGAAACATCAAACATTTCAAAATCAAGGGGAAAAAGTTCTGTAACCTAGAAATGAGAAGCGCAGTCTTTTGTGCAGTAGTTAGTGGGGAGAGAAGAGCATTTCCCACAGACGATTCAGTCCATCATAATTTAAGCGTCTGAGATGATTGGATGGATAACTTGTCTGGGAGAATCTGCTTTTCTCCATTCACTCTAGAGGGAACACAGTTGAGCCGCAGAGTTAATAAAGCTGATTATTAGACAGTTAAATGCTCACTCCAAGAGTTAAATGACTCTTACTCATGATTAACTCTAGTAGACTCAGGCACACTGATTCTGCCTTAGACTTGCACTACTCAGTTCTTGTACTACTCAATTACTCAGTTCTCCCTCAACAAATTGCTACTCCTCTCCTTTATCTTGCCCATCCAAACATCTCCAAATTGTCCTCTTCCAATATTGGGTTTTCTTCTATTCTTTGGAGATATCTACATAATATTTTTCAGAAAGATTAGAGTTCACTTCATCTGTACTCCTGAGCAGATGCTGCAGGAAACCCTAAGTGCAAGTTAACATATAACATTCTTTATCAGCACTCTGTAGCTTTGACTAAACAACATGTCATTTCTATTCACAAGGCTTCTAGTTAACATGGAGCACAGGCAGGGAAAATTTCCATCTGCTTTGGATGCAAATAGAATGAGCTCATGTCTGCTCAGAGGGCAAGAGCCCATGTAGGTGTATCCTACATCTGGCTTATCTGTTAGATAGTAAATTAATCAGAGCAAGAGCAATCTCCTTTTTGTGTGTTTGTACAGCCCTCAGCACAGGAAATTATGAGTTCTGTTGAGGTCTGAAAAGGCCACTCCATTATAAAAACTAAAATTTAGAATGAATGCACTGTCATCCATACCTTCATTAAATAAATAAATGGAGCACATGAAAGCCAAGGTGAAAAATATTCAACAGACATATTTCTAATGGAAAGATAATTTAATTGAAGAATAATCTGTTCACAATATTCTCATATACACTATTTTATTAAATTCTATTACCGAGAACCCATTTATTCTGCATTCTTTGGGGGATATTATAGGGAGGGGAAAATTTAGATTATATGAATGGATAATATGTGGGATGAATGAATCTTTCTGTGTTAATATATCTTAGATTAACTGAGGTAGGTAATTAAAATAATCTTTTTAAAACCAGATGTAAGGAGACTGAATAAAAAAGTCAGGTCTTTTTTTCTTTTTCCTTTATTTCTGTGTGTCAGTCTGTTCCTTCTTTGTCAAGGCACGTTGCTAGTTTGAAGGCTTCTTCTTTTCCCTCCTCTACCCCCCCAATTCTTCTTTTTTCTCACAGAAACCTTTGACTTTATTATGAAACACTGTCATCTGTATGAGGGGATATTTAAAACAGGGAAACAGATGGAAGTTGCCTTCCTCTATTTATACTATCAGGTTTGTGCTTTATTTTCTTCAAAAATAGGGGTTTGGGCCACCAAAGAGCAAGTTATGCTGTGTGAAAATACTAGATGAGATTACCCAGTAAATGAATCAATAATGGTCCTACCAGTTCTCAGGGAAATCAGATTTTGCTTCTCAGGCACACAGAAATATGAATCTGATCTCCTCCCATTTCTTTTCTTCTAAAGTTGGAGGAATCAGACCATCTGACCTTGTTAATTCCCATTGAATTTGATATAATTCGGTATAATTTGATTGAATTTGTTCCCACAATCATTCCAAAAGATGATGATTTATTGGGAAAGTTTCAGTTCCTGCAGTCATCAAAAGGTGATGTACTTTTTTGACATTCCTAGTTTTGAGATGTGTTCTCTATACATTTTTGTTAAATGTTTTGTGGTTTTAATGCATGTTCAAGGCAATTTATATTATTGAATTACTTAGCACATCTACCTACGAGAATCCCCAGCTAACCCTGGATTGTCAATAGCACCTTCAGCACTAATGTAAGATTTACCTCAGTAAACTTGAACTGTTAAGCTACTTCTCTGTCTCCCTACTTAGTAACTAAAAAGAAACCGACACTTCTAGCAAATAATTTTTATGTATGTTAAGTAGGATGACTCAATCATTTGAAGGAATGTATTTATGTCCATTGACTGTAACATCAGCTGACATCCATTTATCTGTAACTTCACATAATCTGAATATTCATAAAGCATAGTATGAACTCTTTTTTTTTCCCCCGATCTGCTTTCCGTGGTCTTATGTCATTATGTGAAGAATGACGGTTTGAACACTCTGTGTCTAAGAACACTAGTAGTTCTAGGCATTGCATTTATTCATCATTGACCAAAGACAGTGGAAGAATTTCCACTGAACCAGGCCACTATGCTGAAAGAGTAGCTCCTTTCACACTTAACACCGATAAGCAAACAATTCTGTAACTATAAAATCAACAATCTGAATCATTTAGTTATGTATGAAGAAAAAGATATTGAACACATGCTAAGATGACCACAATTCTCCTTGATGGACAAATCATGCATCACTATGCGTAACAGATACAGCCTCTAGCAGCACACAGCACTAGTATGAAGAACAATTTAACTCACAGTCATGGAGAAGTGTTCCCACAAAGCTCAAATTCCTATCTGAATTCCTTGTCTAATTTGTGAATCATCTTGGTTCTAAGGCTCATGTCAAGAATTTAATACAAGAAACTTTCTGCACTCACACAGACTATGTTCATGCTGAGATTTGCTCATGGCCAGAAACTCTTTAAGGACTCTAGATGAGAACAATTAATCAAGTGAAAATTTGTTTTAGTATGTGATTTGGTTCAGTTACTGTCTTAGGCTCTAGCCTCAAAGTACACACAAAGCTGTTACCCTTTTTGCATGATACTGTTTCCAAAGCTGCTCCTGAGTTGTGTATGTGTCAATGTATCAAGGTTTAGCTGATAGCTCTACTTGTACCGAGTTTTTTGACCTCAGTCCTTCATTAATCTGTATGGTAAATTCTGCTATCCTTTTAGAAGGTCAGTATGCTCTTCTGGAAATCTGTCCACCTGACAAAATACATCACCCTTACTCAGAGAAGTGCTTTGCTATGTAGTGCCACTGAAATTAATGACTAAGCTGAATAAGAAAATATTGATAGAAGTAAAAGGAGTAACAGAACGTGGCCCATAATTGGCATAGATAGAAACTAAGGATTTAAATTCTTCCTTTTGCTTCCTTTATTTAAATGAGATGTGTGTATAATTTAATTAAAGACTCAGAAAATCTTATATTTTCCTGGCAGTGACTTTTTCATTTTAATGAGGGCTGTGATTTCTGGTGATGAATTTGGAAAACCAACACATCCTGATATTGATGAGCCCCCTTTCTTAGCCTTTACCTTGATCAAGACAGTATAAATTTAGTAACTGCAGACTGAAGTTAATATTTTTCTTTGAAAAATCCATTTTCTACAAAATCGAACAAACATTCACCTTTCTGTTGACAAGTGTGGGCTTGTCAGATGGCCTTTCCTGATACATGAATATTATACTGCTAATTGGATCTGCTTTAATATTTAGCTTTGCCAACAATAGTATGAACATACCAAAGGAACCACAGAAAAGATATCAGAGCCAGTAAGCCAGCTTCTTCAGGCATCTTCACCCTTTTTTTCCCTGCTTTTATCATAATGAAAAAGTGCTCGTTTTTAATCATTATTTTTTGCTCTTATAAGCAAATCTATGAGATTAAATACTTCCTTTGGAAATAAGTCTCTTGCACGAGAGCTGACCGGGGCTTAGTAGCATTTGTTGATGAAAACTTTACGAAAGTTTTTTTGTCTCAATTGGAGAAACCACTTTGGATCAATTTATGCCTAGTAAATCCATCCTGTATAGATTTCCTCCTGAGCAGATGGTTCTTTTTGCTTCCAAAATGAACTTATAGTAAAAGAATTTTAGAAGACACAAAATGTTGGAGCAAATCTTATTACTATTACATCAATATTTTTATTATTATTATTACCATCACTATTATTACTATTATTATTGTCATAGCTTTTTTCTCATCTACTTATCAGGTATACAAACTTTAAGCTAACATGCAAATACTTTGATCTGAACACACTTTTTACACAAGTGCTTGAGATTATGAGAGATTCAGTGTTGACATAAACTGTGCCAAAAACATCTTCCAACTTTTTGTCTTTATGGAAAAGTTTTCGACCCTTCATGAGGAGAGAACCTGTGGCTCAGCATTGGTCAGAGGCTTCCAAATAAAACTCTTTCTGTTATAGGATTCTGTACACTGCCCAGCTGCATCACATTGAGAAAGAAACTGCAAACAGGACCATGAGTGGTGCAGAAGTGCGAAACAAGGGAAGTAATGTGCTGGTTCATGGTAGGAAAAATTTTGCTAAATTATGCTGTACAAATGGGCAAGTGAAAGGAGCATGACCAGCTCCGCAGTTTCTGCGAAAGGCTCTGAGATAGCTGCAAGCCAAATCTATAGAAGCAGACTGAGAGTATATTGAGAAATCATTCACTTATTAGAAAGAGCTGTGGTCTATACCAAAACCAAAGAAACACATATAGCTGCATAAGGATTAGATCTGAGCTTCCAGGATTCACCTAATCACCATTTCTTCTCCAACATTTGGCTTCTATTAGCAATATATGATTACAAGAGTGCTTCCTACACAAAAAAAGAAGGGAAAAAAGTGCTTGTTGACCACAACTTGCTGTTCTATAATAGTTAACAATGGTCAGGCCTTGCAATATTTGTCTTAAATAACTAGGTATGCCATTCAAAAAATATCTAATCCTTTCTCTGAGGTGTCTTAAACTTGAAATGACTAATAATCAGTGTTTTATGTGTCAGATTTATGCCTAAGTAATTTTATTCTCTTTTTTTTTTTTTTCCTCCCACAGAGCACATCTGCATTACAGATCTTCTTTCTGAAAACTAAAAGCAAACTTGAAGAAAGAACAGTCAATCAACAGTGTTCAACACTATGGAGTTTTTGCTTTTCTTTTTACTGAAGCCTTAGACAGGATTATATTTCTTCTGTGAGAGCTGAATCTTTCAAGTATTTGGAAAACTGTAGTAACTGAATGCACAGAACACAACGTAATACTCTGCCATCTGATGCTGTAATTAATAAAATTCATTTTCCTATTTTTCTAGGGAAAACATGCAGGTGAGAGATGGTAGATAAAGAGAAGACTTTATTACCCAACAATGAGAGTGATCTAAGTTTCCTCATGACTTTCCCATGGAAAAGCATCTTAATAAATGGATGAAATGAACACTTTCCATGAAGATTTGAATTCTAATTTAAACTCTGATCACAATCCCCAAGGCCAAAGCTCCCTCTCCATTCTGCATTACTATACCCTGAACTCCAACACCTAGAAAGAGTCAGAGTTATTATTCAAATTTTAGGCGGAATTCTGGTTCTAAGAGTCATAAGAACTTAATTATATTAAGCATTGTAGAAACACAGAATTCAATGCAGTCCAGATACACCTTTTGAGTAGATGAGATTATCAAAACATAGGAGCGGAAATAAGGACATAGAGCTATTCAAGCATCAGTGACAGAACTGGAATTGCTTAAGGTCATAATAATTCACTGGATCTAGCACTTGTTATCAGAGAAAATAGAATTTCTGCTCCATCAGAAATCAAATGGTCTCTCAATTAGATCACAGTGTCTCAAATGTCAAATCTCACCATTTTCCCTACTTCTGGCAAAGAAAGTTGTACTGCCACAGGGACTGTATTACTAGTAGTAGTATTCATATATTTTGAAAAGGAACATAAATATTTAGAGTGGAGGGCAAAAATGACTGTTTCTCTGATTCCTTACCTACCATTATTTGAAGGAAGTGTTATTTACCTGAACCATCCTTGCTTTTCAACTTTTCTATTTTCATAACTATCACAAATGGACGTAGATATGGATGCTTTAAAAACAGACATGTAGATGTACGTAAAGTACAAAAATACCTACCATCCTTTATCATAGATTTTTGATGGGTCTGGAATTACATCAGCAAAACAATTACTGACAAATCGATGGTCCTAATAAAGGAACACTGTAAGATGACACATAGCTAGGAAAAGTTCTGCTATGAAGCAGAAACTAAACAAAATTTAAGATTCTGCAGCTGAGGATCTTAAATCAAGGCAATATCCTGATCCTCGGTCTTGTATCAGTGTTCTACTACCTAAACAAAGAGAGAAAGAAGAGGAAAAAAAAAGTGTTGACTTTGCATTACCAGCTAAACACTTAGCACACATGACTGAGCATGACCTTTCTGTTCAAACACATGCTCTCATCAACCAGGACAATAGAAGATGTCAGACTGTAATGTTTGATATATATTCCACATGCTTGGTGAGCTGGATATGGCCCATTTTGCTTTCCGATGAAGTAAGCGGTCCTGAACACGCAATCATTTCTGGTAATTGCTTTTTTTTTTTCACCGTTTTCTCCCCTTCACATTGCAACGTTGGATGAAATGTTTTGGGTTTATACTTGTGTTTATGCCAAAGTTTATACAGCTTTCTAACAAAGGCATTTGCCTTTGTGCTTAACTTGAGGTTTCAATCAAAACAGAATGGTCTTTATGACCAAATGTCACCAAATGAACACCCAGGGAGCTGATGACTTTTTAAGGGAATTTCCTGTTAGATATGAAACTAATATATTTATTTCTTCTGGAAATGAATCAGTAACAGGTTGTACCATACAAAAAGATTTCACATTCAAATTAGAAAAAATAAAAAAGAGTAGACCAACCTGTTTTCCCATAGAGGCAACACTGACAGTGATAAGAAGACTGTGTAACCAATTCTCTGTGCCCCCACTGGAATCAAAATCTCAGCTGGTAGTTATAAGGGTGATAAATTACCTATTTTTAGTCTTCCTCCCCATTAAAGCTTAAGGATTTAATGGCGCCTTTGATCCCACCACTGATGGAAAAACTGGAGAGAGAGGAAGAAGGTGGAAGGCAATTTCTTCTATTGCACCAGGAGTTGCATCCTGATGCTATTTCACGTCTTTCAACAGGGTCAGTCACACAACCTTAGTTATTTGCACTTTTTTTCCTACCTCTTCATTTGCTACCTGAAATATTCGTCCTTATGCTTTCTGACATAAAATACAGCACAATGGAAACAGGACTCCCTTCACTTCCCTATCACCTTCTTTCTCAATTTCATCAGTGGTACTCCTGGTCTCCACAGCCAAGCCAGAGCCAAATCTGAGCACAAATTACCAGAGAAGTGACCAATACCATCCTCACCAAATTCAAATAAGAGCTGTGAATGCATAAATCAAAGAAGTGGGGTTCTTTGCAGCAGCTTTGCTGCTTTACAGGGGTTCTTTCGGTCTTCAGCAAAGCCTAAATAACACATCTTTGTGTTACAATGAGAAAAGCTCTATTTTCCTTCTCTGACTGTTTTCTTTTTTATCTTTATTTTATACAAAATTTCATGGTTAAATTCATGTAATAATTAAAATCATATTTTGTGCATATTATATGCTTATAATCCATATGAGGGTATCAAAACAAAACAGTCATTTCACCCGTCTCCACCTAATAACTGTGAGTAATGCAATATAGAAGTCCTGTAAGCAATGGAACCTGAAGAATAATTTGCATTGTCACAAAGTATTAGCAAAACTTGAATTCTGGCCATAATGTTTAAATCCTGGCTGCAACATCACCCGGAATTATATTCAACTCAGATTTTTAAGCGACATGTATTTCTTTAGAAAACATTGTGAGAGGTGGATCTCACACAATACTGTCTGGCCAGATGATGAAGAACATTGGAACATTTTTCTTTGGAACTCAGGAGCATCTTAGCACCTAAGTTGGAAAATTAAGCTGAGCAGATATTTCTATTGGTATTTCCTCTGGTCATGTTTCAAACAGAAAAACTTCTATCCAATCACCTAGATATTTTCAGGACATGATCTGCCTGAATCCCAAGCAGGCAGAAGCTCCCATTATGCAAACTCAGTTTGGATGCCTGAGCTGCGCAAAACTAAGTATACTTCTCTCTCTCATCTTTTTTCTGCACCAGTCTAGATGTATTCTCTGCCAGAGATGGCTTTCTGGATCCTTCTTCATTGTCTATTTGGAGAAACTAGTACACCTTAACAACTCCTTTAGACTGCTTTATCTGTTTTGGCCAAGTACCTATCTACATTCCCTGCTGTGCTGGCCAGTAACAAATAACTCATGGTCATAAAGAACATCTACAGTGAAGCAAGAAGTAGAATCTGTGTATCTATCTCAAACATCAATTTATAACTTAATGGCATAGTTTGCCTCCAGGAAAACCAAAACCAAAGCTAAAACAAACCCCAAACCACTGTACTGTGGGGATTTTAGCACCTCCCTTCTAGAACCAAAGAGAGGATTATTTTACCATCAATTTTCTGGGACTCATTTATTCCAATATTGCCAAATAAGTCTCATTCCTGCAACATAAATTTCATTATGATTTTAAAGAAACTACTCATATGTCTTGTATTAAGCACACATTTAAATGTCTGTGTGACTCAGGATGAAGAAATGAGACTGTACTATTTTCATATTCCTGCCCCTCATACTCCCAAATCATCCTACTTCTTCATCCCTTCCCACTGTTCTTTTCATTCACTTGTGTTCTTAGTTTTCAGGATTGAAAGCTCTTTGGGATACTAGTTTACTTTAATTTGATTCTTTTTTCTATAAAGCCTAATACAATAATTAGTAGAATTTTGCATGTTACAACACATAAAATAGTTTGCATATTAAAACAAAAATTATAAGAACAAAACCATTTACCTCTGAAGAGGGAATTGGATGAGACCACATCAAAAAATCTCTATAGCAATACTGGTATTAGTAAATTAAACATTTCCAGGATGATTCGCTGATACTGAGACCATCTGTCACAGCATCATATGATTAAACTTTAAAACTACATAGCTAAATCCAAGCATGTTTAGGAATGAAAGTTACTAAAGTGTGTTTAAAAGCTTATTCAGACAGTGCAAGTAAGTTGTCCAAAGCTAAAACCATCTCAAGAATCACTCTAACAATTCAATGATTGAATATTTCTTGATACTGTTCAACTTCCTATTCTTGACATAGCCTAGATGTGCAAAAGCTAACCAAAAAAATCCGTGATAAGAAGCCATTTAAAAACAAGAAGCAAAGGTCAGCATCTGATAAATGGGAGATCTAAGCCAAGGTCTGCAAACCCGAATCTTTATAACTCAAATCGGCAGAACAATTCAATGTTCCTGTGCTCAGGACACTATTAACCTGAATAGTTCACTGTTTTTTTTCCTTGTTGTTGTTATTGGTTTTCCTCTGCTTGAGAATGACACTTAAGACTACCGTGTGTAAATATTGAAAAGAGAAATGATCCTCAGGCCATGAAAGCCTTTGAAGAAAAAGAATTCCTGAAGGAACAGGCATTTGCCCTGTGAAATGAGTCACATTCTGAACAAGAGAAGCAACAATTATTAAACTACAAGAAAATACATACATTAAAAAAGATATATATGTTTATGGGCATGACATATCTCAAAAGAATGATACAGTGATATTCTGCTTCCAAAGACAAGCTGAGGTTATAAACAGCTCAACTTTGTTTTAGGCTGAGATTTTAATTGTGGTTTAATGACATGGAACTTAAACCACAGTGAGGTCCTATACTCAGCTGCTGGCACTCGAGGGCAGCCAGCCCAAATCATTTGGTGGAGCTATACTGGGAAGATCTGAGAGATTTCTGGGACAAGAAGCTCATGTTATTACTTTAGGCTCAGTTATTAAAATGTTAATGAAACATCAGCCACAGTACAGAGCCAGGACAAAAGTAAAATGAATGAGAAAGCAAACCCACAGAGTAAGAAATACTGTCAGTAGGCTCAAATGAGGCTCAGCTATACAGAATCTGTGGGGCAGCTTGCTTTAGAGGAAAAGACATATACACACCTTTTAAAGAGGAATAGGTAAAGACAGGTTGGTGGTTAATCAATGGCATTTTTCCCATTCCATTTTTCCCTTCCTTGTCTGTACTTTAAGCCCAGACATGCCTCTAGGCACTGTGTCTTTAGGTACCTCTGGCTTAAGGCATGCATAATATGTTTGTCATAAATGCTCATAAATTTAGAGTCCTACTTGCAAAAAAGAAGGGCAACCTTTATACATGTCTTTGAAAAAGACATTCAGTAATACTGGCTGCAAGATTTCTTATCTTTGAAATGTAAGTAACTATTTTCATCTTAATTTCCTCGGAAGCATTACTTTAGCACTTGAGGGCTAGACCCTACTTATATTCAGCACTGTACTGTTTTCTGCCAGGTCTTCTATAACTGTTACCTGTTCTAACTGTCAGTATGTTTTGCATTTGAATACAGGCTACTTGGAAAAGTTTATATAAAGTAAAGGACATGGTTACTTTGAACTTGTTTGAGCACAGTGTTTAGACAAGATGAGCTCCAGAGGTGCTTTCCAACCTCAATCATTCTTTTTTACTGTGCTCCAAAGGCACAAATACATCTGTGCTTCTGTACGTCTTTCTTTTCTGGCATCACTCTCACTTCAGCCTCCTTATCCTGTGGAAGGGTGTGCTGTGCAAGTGAGAGTGCAAATGTAAGTGGTTAAAACCACCAAAACAAGAAAAGCAAAGGAAGAAAGACAGCCAAAGCCCTTGACACGAGGACAAAATGGAGGAGATTCAGTAACAACAAATCCAGCTTTTCCTCAGTGCAGTTCATCACACCATCAAAATGAATCCCTGGCAAACATGGGACAAAACTTCTGAACACAGAAGGACCCTTTGGTGGCATGGGACTGTAATGAAGCATCTGCTGTGCTGGATGCATATAGATATATGAAGGGCTGAGGAAGAAGCGTTTAAGGAGACAATAAAACCAACCTAGCAACCAGCACACTGCTGAAAATTAACTACTGCCTCATAGACCACAAAATGAACACTGACATTTCCTGAGCCACTGTATAATACACATAAGATTATTGGCTTCTATCCAGGATTGATATGGGACATATTATACATGTTATCTGCTTTATCAGAACAGGTGCTAATTGAGAAATTTCTTAATATGCTACAAAACTATATAGCGCCTTTACTAAGCACTGTAGGGGCTCATTACACTAATGCTAAAGACATTAGTGAAGTCTACAGTGCTGTAAAGGTATCTGAAGAACACAATAATGTGTAATATAGGGATCCCTCAACTACTTCTGGGCAGATTAGTGTATCCCTAAAGCATGATGTCCTACCACCCACTGACTGTAATGAGGATCCTGAGGGCAAGAGAGAAAACTTGGAGCATGAGGACTTATTGCATGGCTTCTCTCTCCACCAGTTCAACACAACAAGTTGTCTGTATCTAGGTTAACTTGCCTTCTTTGTATTGTCATTAACTTGTCTCCTTTGTCATACCTGTATATGACAAAGCCTCTTGTCATGTAAGCTTGCTATTTACACTCATGAAAACACGGATGAATGCATTTCTAAGAGCTAGAAAACATTCAAACAGCGACTGGCACTTAGGTCTATGTTTGTACAGCACCAAATGTAATGAACAATGGACCCATATCCAAAAATCCCAAATTTTGTCACATGTGAAATAGTAACTTATATTACAATTATTCTGTGCTTTGTTTTAGAGTTATTATCGACTTCGCTCATAGCATTGTTCATATAGTCTACTCCTCAGTAGAGAGGCATTAACAAAGATGAAGTAAAACAATGACAGCTGCCAATTTAGGGTTATCTCCAGCCATGAACTTATGTTCCCAATGTACTTTTCACACTTATTTATTTAGGGTGGGAAGCAAAAACTGAAATAAATTATACCTCTTCTGTTTCAAACATTGAGATTTTTATATATCAGCACTAAGCTAGTGATTTAAGTCAACCTAGAGGGGTGCCAGGAAGCTTGAGCAACAGGAACAGAAAGCAGACCAGAATAAGTGAAATAATAGCTACCAAATGGAAACTTCTTGATGGGAGCTGGAGAGAAGGTCTCAGACTTAGTGAGAAGTTTCAGAGAAAACAGATACTTACAGTTCTTGACCAACACTCACTACTTTGACTTATGTTGGTGATATTGCAGAGGAAATCTTTGAAAATCTGGAAAATCCTTCTTATACAGTGATTGCCATAATCCAGAATCACATTTGATGCTTCTGGGCCACCATATTGCAGCCAGGTCATGTTAAAGTAGTCTTTCCTCCACCACCGCAACAAAAAGGTCTCATTTACTGCATGTACATGAAGTGCTAGAGTAAGAAAAAACCAAACCCTGAAGTTTGAGTATCACAGGAGAATTATCTCTTTTCACAAAGACAGTGAAAATTTCACTTTTTTTTCCAGTTTGCTGAACATATTTAACTGGCTGTAGTCCCTACAGTGTCTGAGAGCATCATAATCCTACCTTAATCACAAATCTGCAAGACACAAAAAATGTAATTTTACCTATTTTATTGGTGGTTCTTTTTTAATATTCCAAATGGGTCTAGTTAATGATTTAATGATTTTACCAGTGTTGAAGAATATTTGATAAGCAAAGCATTGGCTTTATTTTTTTTCCTTTTTCTTTTTGCTTTTTTCCCTTGTTTTTTCTTTCGTTTTTATTATTTTATTTTTTTAATGGTTATTGCTGTTTTCCACAGAAACGCAGATATTTCACTAAAATTATTGATGGGAATATATCTGAAATCCAGAGAGAAATCTCTTCACACTGTAGCTACCTCTACACCAATAAACTATGTGTACCCTGAAGCATTCCCAGACACTGAGATAAGCTGGCAAGGAGACCTGCATCTATGTTAATGAACTGTCAGTCACCAGAAGAGCTCAATGGCTTAGAAACTGCCTACTGGGATCCCTGGAATGGTCTAATTGCGAAATCTTATCCTTTGGGACAGTGCAGCTGCACTAGGCCAAAATCACACCATAAGAACCCTCTACTAGTAGAGATATGTGACTCAGCATGGCCTGTGAGAAACCTGAATGAGAAAGCTGAATAAAAAGACTTGACATTTTGGGAGTAACCTAATTTCACATTCTCTCCATCACACACACAGAGAAAGCAGAGATGGGTTTGAAAGATTCCACACACTTCCCAATTAGCAGAGGATAAAGGACCAAGAATGTAACATACAGTAAGAGGGGACACAGAGTTGCCTGTAGTAATAGATACCAACTTACTACATCTATGACAACAGAACACAGCTCACTGCAGTATGTCAGTACCAGCTCACATGCTAACACTCTTCTATGGCAGTAGAGTGAGCATAACATCACATGATCATGGTAATAACTCTTCTGGATCTGGACTTGTTCATATTCAACCACCTTGCTTTTCCCCTTACTGGTGGATGCAAAGATCATCTATAATGACTGAGAGAAATCACAAGGGAAAGCAAACCAAAACTGAACCACATAGTACTTTATTTTTCCCCTCTAAACTTTGGTGGTTGAGCTTTCTGAAGTTTCCTCCCCTCCGCCCCAAAAAAAACATTTTTATGTGTTCCCTCTCCTATCCATTTCTACAGTAGGTTATTTTAACCTTTACTCTGTTTCTCTTGATATCCAACGTGTTCTGTTTCACTGTAAAGATACAATCAGCAAATAATTTTCTTAATTCTATTAAGGTATTTCTGTGGAAATAAAATCCAGTAGCTGTGTGACATCCTGTTTGCCTGTAATGTTTAAACTGTTATGATATCAGACCATGCCTAGGACAAAGCCTGAAGCAAAGCCAGGAAAAAGTTTGAGGCTTGCCAGTCTCTTACTACAGTCCCAATATGCTCATACCTTCAGTGTAGATAGGCATCATCATATTTGTTACTGTTTGATGAATGTGTGTCATGGTCAACATGAGCCCCATTATTAAACCTGGCTTTCTCTTCTATATTCCAAGTGGTAAACCTTTATGAGAGAAACAAGCTTCTCAGTTTTCTACGTCACACAGATGGGCCGTATTTTGAACTGCCACCATCCTAATTTGTGATTGGGAAATCCTCATTATGCCAAAAGTTCAGACTTGGAAGTCTAAATCTGAAGTTATTAAATACGAATATAAGTTTCTAGCTTTAAAATTGTAAGCTTTAAAATTTAAAATGTTAAGCTTGTGAGGTGGGCTGATGCCAACCTTACGAAGTTTAACCAAGCCAAGTGTAAGGTCCTACACCTGGGTTGGGGCAATCCCAGGCACTGCTACAGGTTGGGTGGAGAAGAGATTCAGAGCAGCCCTGTAGGAAAGGACTTGGAGGTGTTGGTTGATGAGAAGCTTAACATGAGCCAGCAGTGTGCGCTTACAGCCCAGAAAGCCAACTGTATCCTGGGCTGCATCAAAAGTGTGACCACCAGGTCAAAGGAGGTGATCCTGCCCCTCTACTCTGCTCTTGTGAGACTTCATTTGGAGTACTGCGTACAGTTCTGGTGTCCTCAACATAAAAAGGACATGGAGCTGTTGGAGCGAGTCCAGAGGAGGGCCACGAGGATCATAAGAGGGCTGGAGCACCTCCCGTATGAAGACAGGCTGAGGGAGTTGGGGCTGTTCAGCCTGGAGAAGAGAAGGCTGCGTGGAGACCTCAGAGCAGCCTTCCAGTATCTGAAGGGGGTCTACAAGGATGCTGGGGAGGGACTCTTCCGCAGGGACTGTAGTGGTAGGACAAGGGGTAATGGGTTCAAACTTAAACAGAGGAAGTTTAGATGAGATATAAGGAAGAAGTTCTTTACAGCGAGGGTGGTGAAGCACTGGAATGGGTTGCCCAGGGAGGTTGTAGATGCTCCATCCCTGGCGGTGTTCAAGGCCAGGTTGGACAGAGCCTTGAACCACGTGGTTTAGGGCAAGGTGTCCCTGCCCATGGCAGGGGGGTTGGAACTAGATGAGATTAAGGTCCTTTCCAACCCTTACTATTCTATGATTCTATGATTCTATGATTAATAAAATAAATATACCTACAGACAAATAAACCTTTCTCACTGTTAAAGATGTGTAGAAATTCAAAGAAAAAAAATAGACTCAAAGCCAGATATATTGACTCACTCACAATTCCAAACCTATCCTCTAGGTAGGCAGATATACAGATTATGTTCTCAACAGAAATACATACTACCATTGTATTGCAAATGTAATTGGATTAGATAATTACTTTAGTTCATTTCTAGAACTAGCCAGTTATTAAAAAATATTTTCTGTTAAAAATCTATTTTTTACCAATCACCTCGTAGAAATAGAAATATAGTAATAAAAATTACTCTTCCTTCTAAATCATACTCATGATGGGATAAATACCAAAGTCATTCATAATTACTGCAAAAACTTGTTTGTTTGTTTGTTCATTTGTTTGTTCAAAAATGAGATCTAATATAGAATATAAAAGTTTCTAAAAAAATACATCTAATTGGAAATATTTTTTTAGAAAATAGAGATAATTTGAAACTTTTTAAATTATAATCTACTTGATTTGAAATTGAATGCTTACTGTAGTGAATGCCTTACACTTCCTCATTTTTTCAGCATGAATTTGTTTCATGCTGAATAGATCTAATGCATTAACATTTCCACTCTGGGTGAAGGGAGTTACTGTGTCATGTGTGTTTCACCCGCAATGCTTCATGGTAAAGCTGTGTTTTTAGCGAGCCAGACCAGTGTAAGTATGAGATAACTGAAGTAAAACTGATCTAAGAATCTACGTGTGGGATTTGTCCTAGAAAATGAAATTGTTCCATATGAAGCAATTTCCACTAAAGGTCTGTTTGAAGGTCTGTCAGACAAGTTGTTTTACTGGAGACTTTCTGATCTGCTTTAGCCAAAGAATTTCTATTATTGAAACCCCAGATTTGACATTTCACATGATAAGCCCTCAAACAGATTTTGCATTATTTTACTTGATCTGATATTGGAATTCATTTATTTTTTTGCTAACACTCCTATGAATATTTGTATTCTTAGCCTGACTCTCTTCCTTCATTGCTGCCTTCCACCACACACAGCACAAACCTACAGATCAAAGTAAAAACATTCTGTATCATCATACAACATGATTCTTATCTTCTTTTAGTGCTATTGCTGTCAACAGCAGCATTTTTCTTCAAAATGATAAGAGAGAATATAAAATACAAACAAATTGGCTTCATCTACAGCTGTTTACTGAAATATTTGATTGAGAATTTGATATTAATTATTAAAAAGCCTCACAAAAAATCCCATTAGAACTCCAATACTTTAGTCTACATGAAATATATAAGCCCTATTAGTTCTACTGATTGAGACGATATTAGATATGATGTTCTAAAAACAGAATCATAGAATAGTTAGGGTTGGAAAAGACCTTAAGATCATCTAGTTTCAACCCCCCTGCAAACAGGTTAATTCTTCTGAAATCTTGGATTCATGCTAAAATCTGTCTGTGCCTTCATCTGAAGAAAACATATATATTTTCTTAAAGCTAGTGTTTGGCTGCATCAGATTTGCTAAAGAGCTGTTCACCTACAGAAGGAGGCTGAAACAGACAGTTGAGAAGTGTCCAAGAGCACTCAAAGGCTCTTCCAGATACCCAGTAATTAGTTATCTTATTGAAATTCAGGAGGCTCAGATCTCACGTGAAAGCTGTAAATCTTCCTTTTCTGTTCTTTACCTTGCATAACCTGAAATTAGACAACACCTTAGGTAAAAATCTTTACCTTCACACATTTTAGAATCTTTCAGTCAAAAGTATAATCGGGGAAGAAATGAGCATGTAAGAATGGTGTACTTGCAATTTAGAGTGTGTGTGAATGGGGAAATGTAGAAGAACTGGACAGGATTATGAGCAGAGCATTTTTGACTGTTTGGAAACACCAAGGAAGTAAAAACTCTGTAAAGCCCAACGCACTAATTTTAGAGTACAGAAAGATGGGAGTTATGATTGGTTTGGTCATTGCTAAAAACACTCAGTTGAAAGGGAGGGAGTTTTTAGTGAATTTAAGCCATGAAGACAAGAAGACAGAAGGATGAAAAAACTGTCCAGAGAAGAGAGAATCAAAGACAGAAGAAAAAGAGGACAGGATTGGCAGTTCTTAGAGCTGAGAAAAGCTTTTGGTCATTGAGGAGGAGGAAACAATAACAAAGAATGTGTTTCTGTTGAACAAATTAAGATTTTTATGGTGGAATGATCAGAACTCAATGAAAGGCAAATCTGAAGAATAGAAGGTTGTTCTCAAGACTTGAGGTTGCAGGTCAGTTATACCAATACAGAAATAGGCTAGCAAAGCTGCAGCCTTTAAGTCCTGTTAGCTAACTGTAAATATGAAGAAATGCAATCTGAAGACATACTTTCTGTCTACACAAAGTCCTATGTATCAGATCCAGGGATCATTCAGCATTTCCTTACATACTGCTTTCTACTAGGTACTTGGCTGACAAAAGATCCATTTCTTTGATGCGTTTCTGTATCATCATTTAATACAATAGATCAAAGGTCATGTTTACTGTGGATAAATGTATAACGCTAAAATGGAACATAAGAATCTAGTACTTACATATAATTTTAAAAAAGAGTATCAATTTTCTCCTGCAAAGACAGACAAACTACCTTTCTTTCTGTGTGGACTTACACCTACTTTTTGTGTAGGTAGTTCTTACACATACTACTGTAAAGCCTTCAAGCTTTCAGAAAAATCTGTTTAATACTAGAGCAAAGCCTGAAGGTAGCATGCACCTTTAAGTAGTTAAGAATCAATAATGGATGCAGGATTTCTCCAGAAACACTGATAAATCTTGTAGTATTGTAAGAGTTACAAGGAAATTCTTGCTTGATAGAGGAACAAGTGAGATGAGATAGATAGATGACTTTAAATGGAATAGAATAGGGCAGTTGCAGTAATTTTTCATTTCAGTTCTACTGCATTAAAATATTACTGTGAATTTATTGGTCTGACTTGATTCAGAATTATTAAGCTTAATTTATACATAAAACTTGACTGCTTTTTTTTTGGTTTTTTTGTTGGTTTTTTTTTTTGCAGCTTTTTATAACAAGAAAGGAATTGTGTATTTCCCATGAAATGAAAAATGCAGTTCTTGCCCTCCTTTATTTTTAACACCATTTCTTTGAAGAACTTGTGCAGGGAAATCTGTTAATTGAAAATCCTGACAGGATCCCCAGAAGGCAAAAATCCAACTTAAAATGAGTCCAAAGTTTTACTGAAATATCAGAAGTTCTTAAAACTAATTAACTTCTCTTTGTCAAATGCATGCTAATGAATGAAGCTGTTCCATTCACCGCTTCAACACAGCTGAATAGTTTTCTAACAGGTATTTTCTCACTAACTGTTGTCTTATGAATATCTTGCTGGACTCATTCTTCCTGAATAGAGCTACAGACTAGTAGCAGTAGTTAAGGATTTATTAACTGAAAACAAAGGGAAAAATTCCCATCAAGATGTGCATACTCCTTTGTCTACCTTCCTTCTCGATTTCTTTTTTCCTTCCCTTTTTCCCTCTGAGCAAGGAGCATGTGTCTGTGTTTTTGAAGGACTGAAGGTCCTTCCTAGCAAACAGCACAGTTTGAAAGGCAGCCTGCTTAGTAGGTGCTGACAGCATGAGTCCCGTTCTACGCCATGCACAGAGTAGCTTAGTGCTGCACAAAATCTGAACTGTAAGCCTCCTTGCTGTGCATAGTGCTGATCTCAGGCCCAGAGAATAAATTAGCATCTGCCACATAGGCAAGGCACCCCAAATTAAACCAAGTGTCAGATCAGTTGCTAATTTCTAAGCCAACACAAGGAGGTTTTTCAATTTGCTCTTTGATCTGTGCTATGATTGTAGGATTTTCTTAGGATTTCTTCTTTTAATCACATGTCCTAAGAAACATTTCTTTCTGTCCATGCTGCTGGCTGCAGAGTAGCTCTAGCACAGCTGAGGTCCTAGCTCTGAGATGGTTCAAATATCCTGCAGAGAGATGGTCCCAAACGCCCCACAGCTCAGGTGAGATTCAAACCCCCTAAACAAAGCCTGAGCCATGTGCAGTTGTGCAGTTTACCTGTACTGACCCTCTCCAAAAAGACCCCAAACATGGCTTCTGCAAGTGATTTCTGGCACAAGTTTGAGCATTCCTGGTGCACCTGAAGTGTCAGGCTTGGTTTTAAGAACAGAAATACTCATGATGACCTGACAGAGTGCAGAATAACAGTTAGTGGCTGTGTCAAGTATTATGAGCCACACTGCTATGTTCCATAATGAGAATTTGGAGGATTATTTTGTGCTTGGTTCCAATAGAGCCCCAGGATTTAATTGGATTTAAGATTTAATCTTATCCATCATTGTCTGGAAAGGATTGTGTTACTGATACACAAAGTAAACATCCATCAGTTTATCCCAGGGATCCAGTGAACTTAAAACATTTATGAAAGATGTTGTATTTGCAGCTGAAATCAAGTAATTGATTTCTGTGTAGGTTACATCTGCTTCACTTTTCATGAAGCTCAACAATAACACAAGTTCATTAACCAAGTGACGATAATTGAAATATTCTTTTAAATATTAAATAAATAATTTCCATTTCATAAGCATAATGCTTTTGTCTTTCCAGTACAGTATTACTAGGTATATATTTATTATGTTGCTGTCTAGTTGCCTGGCAAAAAATATTTCATTAACCAGACTTTACTGAGCTTCAAATTTTCTTCCCATCAAGTATGAGATCACATTACAAATATGACCATTTTCATTTCAGGGAAAAAAATCCAAACCTGAGTCAAACCAAACCAACCAACTAAACAAACAAAAAAGCCCACAAAACACAAACAAACAAACAAACCCACAACAGCCCCAAACAATAAAAACAATCCCAAATCCTTGAGCAACCCTTTATTTGCACATGCTTCCCCCTGAAGATCATAGAATCATAGAATCATAGAATGGTTTGAGTTGGAAGGGACCTTAAAGATCATCCAGTCCCAGCCCCCTGCCATGGGCAGGGACACCTTCCACTAGATCAGGTTGCAAGATAATTTAGGAATAGTTTTTTTATTAATAATAATAATTTTTAAAATATACTGAAGTAACTAGGATGTAGTCTATGTCTAAACTGTGATTTGAGCACTGGTCTAGGCTCAGCCTATCAGCAGAATAGCAGGACACCTTCTGATGATAACTTGGATCTGGAATGGACCAAATCAGAGTGAGCTCCTTGTTTTACCAGTATAGGAGTATAGGAGCAGCCACAGCTTGTGTGCCCAGCAGCTTGCAGTCTAGCTTAGACAATTCTCAGTCAGACAAAGGACAGGAAGACGCAAAGATGGAAGTGACTCATCTGAGGTTACATGGCAAACATAAAAGGTAAACATTTTTTAATCCTCTTTCTCAGGTCACCAAACCCCACTGCCCTTCTCACTGGAAATGTATTCTGGTCTTTGGATTTGACAGTGTCCTTTCAGAGGGATGATGTCAGCTGATTAATGTTGCAGACAGGAGATTGCAAGATCACCCAAGGTTAATATGATAAACAATTAGAGAATTTAGGATGCAGCAGAAATCATATTGTCTGACAACTGTAACATGGTGTAACTCTGAAGCAACCCCCTTCCCCAAATGCACAGCCTGCCCCAGCATCAATAATAATTCACATTTCAGTGCTGTCAGAGATAAATATTGCTGATCTCAAGGCCACTGAAATCATCCTGAACCAATAGTTACAGCCATCAGCAAGACAGAGTGATAGAGGAGACAAGACCAAGAGAGCAGTTCTTAGCTTGCATTTGCCACCAAAGCTCTCAATGTCTCTTAGTAAAGTCAGTTGTGAAATAAAATACTGGCCATGATACTTACAACTGAGATCCCAGCTCTGCATATTGAGCACCCTAAGAAGAATTTTTTGTGTTAGAGGCACTGGGAGTCCACAGATCTCAAGGAAGTAATATGACTGAAAGTCTACCCAGTCAAAAATATGAATGTGAGCACTTCTGCAAGTCAAGCTGCTCCCTTCTTTTGAACCAGATTTTGAAGGAAGCAAGAAAGGCCCAAAAGACTGTCAGTACACATATGAAAGTAAGACTGAAGAATGGGAACAGTCAGAAAAGGGCCATAAGCAGTGCAATACAGAGTGTATTGACACAGGCATAAAGGAATGGAATGAACTTTACAGTAATGGGTACAAACACATTTACAGAAAACAGCTATAGATTGGGGCAGTGGTACAGGAATGCACAGCATGAACACGTCTGTTCTCCATCCACTCTAGTTCTATTAAGCGAGTGACATTATTGTCCAGTTTTAGTAGTGTGTAGGTTTGAGCAATGTCCAATGATCGCCATTGCTAACAACAGCCTTGTTTGGTAAATCTGCATTACCAATAAGATGACATGAGTAAAAGAGAATGAGAAACGGCTTTCCCAGAAAGCTTAGGAAAATAAAGTATCCAGGTTTAGTTAATTTAACTGTGTTTTCTTTTAGATATTTAGTCTTTCTTGAACAATTCACTAAGTTTAACATTGGGAAACAAAAATCTCTTCAAAAGCTGAAACTGAAAAATTATTCAGTGTATGTTGAAATTAAGCTTGTTTTTAGCTGAGGCAAGGTTTTCATCAGAAGTGACGTGACGAGCCCAAGCTCATTTCTTAATAAATTATTCATGCAAAAGATGCACCATATCAAAATTCAAAGACAACAACATCCCAGGCTGAAGGAGGCAATGGTGTCATGGCAAACCTGCAAAATACTGGATAAATTAAAAATAACTCACGATTTAAAAGCCTGAGTATCTTTGAAGTTACCAGACATGGATCTGAAGTAAATATGAACAACGAAATCTGCTGATTTCAGATCATATTATCTAAATTCCCTACAGAAAAAAAAACTAAAATGAAGTATCTTGATGAATGAAAATTGATTTTATGTATATTTATTTCCATCAATTGTCTTTAAGATCCAAACAGCTGTTCAGCTAGTTGATACGGCCTCAAAGTGTCACTCTCATTGCTTTGAGAAAATAGAGAAGGTTGAAAATGGCCACCTAACAATAGCTCTCAGATTTATTATCACTGATGTTTTACCAGGGAGTGATAGGAAAAGCTTTTAGCAAGATGGCATGATTTCATGCTGGAAAAGTGTTGATTATCTGTTAAAATCTTGGAATAAGCAAGTGTACATTGATTGTACACATATAAAGTATCAGCAGGTTTTTTCCAACAGGAAATAACTGAAGTGTAGAACAACAATTTTTAAACAGATTATTACTAAAATGAAATGTAAACCAGACAGAAGTTAGTCAAATTTTTAGTGCCTGTTTAATAATAATAATAATAATAATAGACATTTAATTTAAACCAGAAATTGATGGCTTGCTGCCAGACTAGATTCAAACAGTTATATGATAATGCTAAAAAGTTATGACAGGAGAGATCCTTTGGCTTAAAAAATTAATAGTTTCAGACAAGCTGTCAAGCTGTTAACACTAACATGCCCTAAATCTAAAAAATTATATACCCAGAGACCAAGATTCACACTTGATTGTATCTGACTAAGAGGTTTTCAATTTTGTAATGATTTTTGGCACTAGAAATATACCTGTAAGGTTCAAACACTTTAGAGAAAAGTTGCCTGGCAGATTCTCTGTAGTCTTGTAGTCTTGTTTGATTACAAGATCAGAGTGAATTGACTGGAGATGTTAGCAGCAGTTTTAGGTCCTTGTTTTAGAAACTTTGAAAACATACTGTGAAAGACCATGAAAACTTATGAGCAAGTGGTAAAACGTCACTGACAACAACTTTCTTTACCCTGGATGTTGTGTTGGATCATAAAGACCGTTCTGTTTGACTTGTCACTGAGCTATGGGAGTTACAGTTTCACACACAAAAAACCCCACCTTAACACACAACAAACCAAAGTAACTTCAATTTTCTTCAAGCATGAGAAAATAGGAAGAGTTTAACAACAGACAATATGATAGTTAAAGCTAAGGATATAAACAGATATAAGCTGTTCTGGTTCTTCACTTTCCACTTAAGCAGAACAGAACAAAAGGATTTCAGGCACAGAACTCTGTCTTTTAAAATCTGGTTTTTTTCCTCTGTTTTTTCTGATGCCAGCTGGGTGTCATGGTTTCAACGCAGCTGGCAACTGAGTACCTGCAGCCACTTGCTCACTCCTGGCTCCTTGGTGTGATGGGGAGGAGTGACTGTAAGAATGCAGCATATTAAAAGTGACAAAGACACCCAACAAACTAATAATATTTTGCCATAAATTGAAAAATTCTGGTGTTTTCTAAAGAATCACTTGGTATACAAGTCACCAGGGACTGAAAAGGATGCACTATACTGAAAGCTATAAATAGTTTCAGTAGCAACACATTTAGTAGTGTTCTGTGTAAGACTTTCTGAAGGGAAAGATATTTCATTTGTGATAATGAAAAAAAATAATTTCCTGTGATTTAATGACAATGAAGTCTGATGATGCTTTTGCTTTTCCAAGCAGATGATAGATGTAAATGTTGGAGGAGATGAAAGGAGGGGAAAAACTCAGAACTGATGGAAGAAACCATGATATTTTGGTGTAATTCTTTGTGCTGACCCCATGAATGAGGTGTTCCCTGGTATTAGATATGTAGAGTGACAGTCAGAGGGAAAGCGCAAAAGCTAGAAAAATGCATGAAGTAAGAATGAAGCCAAGATCATGTAACTCCAGTCACTGTAAATTAATCTTTCCCCAAGTTAGTGGAAGTCTAATAATCGGTATTTTGTTATTATTCTTTTTCTGATGTTACAGCCTTTGAATCTTGTTCCGCATAGCAGTAAAGGACATATATTTTCATGATAAAGAAATAAAAATGGCTGTTCTGAGTCACATGACTCCATGGGAAAGAAGGAAAATTGTTCATATAATAAACCACATAGTAATCAGAGTGCTTACCAACATTTCAATCTTACTCTGCAGCCTTTTTTATGTATAGAACCATAGAATTGTTTAGGTTGGAAACGAACTTTAAGATCATCAAGTCAAACCCTTAACCCCGCCAAGCCCACCACTAAACTACATCCCTAAATGCCACACCTACACATCTTTTAAATCCCTCCAGGATGGTGACTGCATCACTTCCCTGGGCACCCTGTTCCAGTGCTTGACAACCAGTGCTTTTGGGGAAAGAATTGTCCCTAATATCCAATCTAAACCCCTCCTGGTGCAGCTTGAGTCCATTTCCTCTTGTCCTGTCACTTGTTACTTGGGAGAAGAGACCAACCCTACCCCACTACAACCTCCTGTCAGTAGTTGCAGAGAGCCTTCTCTTCTCCAGACTAAACAACCCCAGTTCTCTCAGCCACTCCTCATAAGACTTGCTCTCCAGACCCTTCACCAGCTTCATCGCCCTTCTCTCTACGCAGCCCAGCATCTCAGTGCTGGCTTCTAGTGAGGGAGTAGGAGAAGTATAAGGACAGAATGAATGAACACATACTCAGGGTAGTAATTGTCTACTTTCCTTCACAGCCTGTGGCACCTCCACCTACCTAAGTGGGGCAGGAAAAGAGACAGCCAACTTGCCCTCCCAAACCAATACTATATCACTTGCTACCAAGGTTGCAGATAGCCTCACTTAATGAAATACCTCTCTTTACCTCAATTAAAAAATGTAGTAGATTTCAACAAGGGTTTCTGTTTACTTTTAATATAACTTGAAATAAGTCCTAAGAGAAGACATTTTTTCTATATGAGGCTTAAAGAAAAGGTTTATATGAAGGCTGCAAGTAAAAAAGAAAGACATGGTAAGCTTCCTTCAAAGATCAGTAACATTTGTTTTTTCTAATCCTCATTATTTTAAAACACTCTTGTTGACCTCAAATTTTGACAAAGGGCTTTCACTTCTGCAGCAGATAAATAATCTTTAAAGTATTTAAATAAAACTAACAAACCAAAATCCTGAGTTTTTCTATAATAGAAGCTTCTAGTACTATATCAGGGATTAACAACAGTACACCATGAGTCATACAGTCTAGTCCAGGACGATGATCCAGCGGAGAAAAAAGGAGTAAGCAGAATTGGACAAGTAAATGCCCAAAGCTTTGCAGCAGTATGCACACAGGAAATCAGTTTTAACCCAAAACGTCCGGTGTAAATTTTGCAGCCGGAAACTGTCAGTAGCATCCACCTTCTTAAGTACTCTAGATAGATGAAAGTAAATGGAAAAATGTTGGGTTTTGACTAAGCTTTTAAGGAAACAGGGGTACATTAGATGTGCTCTGCTTTAAACAAACCCCAAGCTATCTGGTCAGAATCAGTTCCTGCGTCCACAGAGGTCACCCACAAAGCTGCACAGGAGCTGAGAAGGGCTCTGGCAGTGAATGTAAAAATACAGCTTTTCTTTTGTTCTCTTGCATGAGAATTCCTTATGACCATAAGAAATCTAACTTGATAAGGATAAAAAATTACCATCACCATAGCAGTATCTGCCATGCCATGGTCAGCTCCCAGATCACCTTCCCTGTGGAGCAGCCTGTTCCTGCTGCTCCCATGCAGAGAGGCAAAGTTGAACTGTGGGTCAGAGGGAGGTTGAGTTACATTTAGTGGTAGCATGTACAGGTATTTAGGGGCTCTGGAGAGCTGGCCCACTACAGGAGTGTTGCCTCAGTGCTCCATTTGTTAACAAATCATCAATGTGAGATCAAAGGGCTTAGCAACCCAGAGGTGGATTTTCCCCATGGAAGAGGGAATAAGTTCACATACAAGGGTGAACATCATAGGAAATGACATATAAATTGCTTAAATAAATTAATCAAGATTTTGTGCCATTGACAAATGAGTAACTCAAAATACTGCCAGCTACAAACATGGTTATCCAGAGGGCAGACATATTAACTGCTTGTTCGAAGATCTGATGAAACATCTACAAATCTTCTGCTGTATGTTGTAGAGGAGGGAGTTTTTTAATCTTTCTTATGCACATTTGGAAAGGACTAAAGAAGAAAAAGGGAAAGACATGTTAAAGGAAAAACATTAAGGCATAGAAGCAAATTTCCCTCAAAAGACAGCTCTTCTTCTATGAGCATATGCAAATGTTGTAACAAGAAGTTTGATTTTTTTTTTTTTTTTAAAATAACTGGAAAGCTCTAAACCAAAGCTGAGCCAATACCAGATTGATGGAATCATACCATACAAGCCGAAGAGGAGAGCAGACAGTTGGCATTAAACTTTGGGAGAGGGAGTGCTTGAAACTGCCAATATATGCTGGAGAAAGGAGAAAGAGAAAAAACAGTAAAAATCTAGGAGGAATCCTTGATTTCTGTAACTTCTGTGGTGGAAATATTCCCCCTGTGGGCTGGTTATTTTCCAGCTCAGTAAGGATGCACAAACTCCTCTGGGCCACAAGACAGCCTTTAAAGAAACCATCAAAGGCTCATGTGAAAAAACAATTTTTCTGTTGATTATATTCACTAAATAGGAGTTTGAACTTGTGCCGAAAATCAAAGCATACAGAAAATGACTGCTCCAGTTATCTACAGATGTGTTCTTACTAGTCTTACTAACCACTGTCAGAACCCAAATAGTGATCTAATCCATTTAGGTAATTTCTATGCATTTCTTCAGCTCTGAGTGGTGCAAAGCACAGACTGTCAGCCAAAGGAAAGGCTTTTCCCCATGTCGGCATCAAGATGACATGGATGTTAAAACATCCATTTTTGGCATCGTTTCATTGCGTCCTCCTATCTTCTCCGCAGCTTCCTCTGCAGAAATAAGAGCACAAGGAGAAGGTTTGCCCTCCTGCCAAAGTCCATGCAAGTAATAATAATAAAAAAAATAATAAAAAAGGGAAGTATTTTTTCTATTTCTGTAGATCAAAAATAATGTCAGTTCAAGACATCAAATACAGAACAGAAACATGAATTATAATCTGATTTCAAAGTGAATTTAACTTTAGAGCTATACTCAGGGAACTGCATGTGTGTGTATAAAGCAGTGAGGATGCCAGTCCTCCCTACTCTGCTACTTAAGAACTGTTACTTGGAGGGAAGAAAGTGCATTTGTCTTCTCTTTACTCTGATGATTCAGTACAAAGAAGCCGAACACTTACTGTATCTGCAATGACCGTTCCACAAATCAACTGCATTTTTTCAGTAATACAATAAAAAAAGAATCCTTTGATGAAAACCAAAAGCAGTCCACCCATTCCAAGAAAATATTTATTGCATTACATTTCTGGTCAGGCTAATTTTTTACTTCCATAACTGAGGAGGACATTCAAGATTAAGGAATAAATCTTAAATAACCAGGCATTACTAGGAAATAGTATTCAACTGTTGCGTGATCACTGAATTTATAAACCATAACTGGTGAGTACATGCCCTTTCCTTTAATAGAAGGTGATCACTTTTCTGATTAACATTTCTTCTTTTTGCTTTTTAAATATATTCGAATTTCAAGGGATATTTAAGGAAAGTAATTAAAATTAGAATTGCTTTTAAGTCACGATACCATATCTCATTTCATCCTTTTTCCATACACTGAAATGAAGCCCATGATTTTAAGATTGAAATTGCCTACACTCGAAATGGCTGTGTTTATTAGCAAAAAAAGAAAAATAATATAAATTTCTGCAGAAATTTATATCTGGAAAAAAATCCCATGACTTTCCACAGAAGTTATGGACATCATTTTTTTTCAGATGACCAAATGACATAACTTTTCTTGCAAACTTTTTTGTATTTTTAGGTACACCTTTAAAAAGGCAGAATGCAGAAAGGGAAATATCAGAGCGATTTGAATCAGCTCATCACAGTGCAGAAACTCTAATGATGTTCATATAATAAGACTTTAACCTGGGACCTTCAAGACACTTAATTCACAGAGGTAGATATAAGGAGTCCTGCTTGACTGCAAGGAAATGGAGATGTGAAAAATGAAATAATTTCCTGATAGAAAAGGGTACTATAATCAACGACTTTATTCAGAGCATTAAAAGCAATGTTTAGGAGTATAATTTCAACACTGACTAGCAGGAATGCAAGGAAGAAATTATGTACCTTTTTTTTCCCTAGCATGAATCTGTTTACTTAGTTCAATCTATTGTTGTTTTATCAGGAAAAAAGAAAAGAAAAAGTAATTGTTTATCATGTTGTGAGAAAAAGGCAGGGATTAGAGGAGAAGGTTATTTATATTGGCTCTTGAAAGAAGACAGGTTTATTCTCTGCAGAACAGTACTAATTATGCTTGCAAAAAATTACCAATATCATCTTCATTCTGAGTCTCTTGTAAGGAATTTTTTTTGCTATATTTATAAATAAGGGAGAAAATGGTATTGCCGGTGTTCTTTTGGAAAAATCCTTTATTGGTTAAGCTGTAAATGGATAATCAGATTGAAGTAACTTTTTTCTTTTTCCTTCCAGCTAAATGTCTTGAAGTTTTACTTACCCAAAGTATGTGGTGGTATAAGAAGAATAAAAGTTTAACTTCAGGCCTCCCAGAAAATAGGAGACTTTATGCATGACCAAACAAAATATTTTAAGTCACATATTTCTGCACGGATCTCACCACTCTTTCTGCAGTGATCTTACAGTAATCAAAGGACAGATGATCCCATATGAAATCAGAATCATACTCTCCAAATTATTCTCAACAGCTGTTTCCAACGGAGCTGTTACTGTTACAAGACTTTTAAACACTTCTTTGGCCTTCATCAGTTCCAGGTGAATTTTGCAGAGTACAAAAAAGTCAAACACTTCAAAGCAGACAACAACAACTGCCACTAATTCAAAGACCAAACTCTGCAACCTTTATAGATATGGAAACACTTCTTCCAGTTGTTATACTCACTTAAAAAAACTGAAATATTGGTACCACTATGACAGTCTTATTTTTAAAAGTTTTAAGGGTTTAAATAATTATCTAATGACATTATTATGCAACTTAATGAACTCATCAAGCATTCCTGTCGTTAGCCACAGGACAGACAGATGAAACCACTTGCCCTTACTGAAGTAGTTTATGATCATACTTCCTAGTAGGGAAGATAACTTTCCATAAATACTCTCATTATTGTGAGATACATTTGTAAGAGCCAAAGTTGCCACAATCTCCTCCCGAAACATCTCCCTACCTCTTTAGTCATTCTGAATTTCTAGGGTGTTTTGTCTTAACTGCTGAATAACATTACATTTCATCTTCCCATTTACACCTGCCTGATGTACTTTGCTTTATTAAGACAGTAAGAATGCCCCTGTATTTAGGATCTTATTTTCTTTTTCCTTTTTTCTTTTTTTTTCTGTAGGATTTAAGACTCATGATATCAGCCTTTCCTGGTCTTTTGAGTGAAAACAATGGCATCATTAACACCTAGACCCAGATACCATTTACTGCTTTCAGTTGGAAAAATAACTGTTTTAAACATTTTTCCCTCCATATATTTCCCTCCCAATATTTTATCGCCCTTTTTTTAAAAAAAAATAAAGCATTGAAAAAACACAGAGTAAAAAGAAGAAGTTTCTCCCAGACTTGGAAGATCTTAATTCATTTTTTATCTAGTTCCCACATTCAGGAATGGAGAAGTGGCATGGCTTTTAGCATATGTATTTATATTCCTGTCTCTTATCCATTATCATTTATTGAAATTGGAGGTGACTCATGATAGACTTTTCCTTTGTATAATATATTTCTGTACATTATGCGTAACAAAACTGTCTTTGGCCTTGCCAAACAATAAAAAATTTGGCCACAATGCATTAAACTACCTCAAATGTAATTTTAAACTGAATCAGTAGCATTATTTGAATCTTCCAGGAAAAGAGTGAAGTATCAATTCCACAAATAATTTATATAACTCCTTAAATTATCCCATATCTTAAATGTCTCTCACCAATACAATTTGAAAATGTGAATACTTGATGTCATCACAATTTTCCTTTCTGCATGCCAATCCTTCCCCTCCTCCTCCCCAACATTCAATCTGAACACAAATGAAGGATGTAGAACTTGCTAGAAGTCATCCTAGTGAAGATACCTCAGTTAGCCACAATTCTGAATAGGGGCTCAGCACAGTAATTTCTGTCAGTAGGGTCATGCTGAAGTTTTCTGTGCCAAGCGTGTGATAAGTCTATATCATTTACAACTTGAGGTTGTTTTGCTCCATCAGGAGCAATGCTCCCTGCTACTCTTCCAACACATATATGATATGCCTACAAAACAAAGACAAAAAACCAGGCACCATAAGTATACATATGTAAACAGTACTTCCGCCATGACCAAAGGATTCTTTCAGGGGTATGGGTATAGGGACAAAACCAAACCAAACCCCTTTTACTTTCAGTTTCTCTTACTTCTGGTGAGGATGAAGTTAACCTGCTGGTGCTTTCCAAATCTCCTGGTAAACTTCCAAAAAGTAAAGATGACTCTGGTGCAAATCTTTCTGCCATCTCACAAGATGTCATTTTACTGAATTCCCTGCACCTAAAGGATTTGGAGGAAGAAAACCAGGCTGCTTTACACTGATGTATGATGCTAACTTCTGCACGTATTTCTGGCAAGCAATATAAAACTCACAAGCTAATTAAATTCAATACTGGATAGTTTTCTCAGCAAAGATAGAAAGCAATGGAGCAGATGTAACTTCATCTCCTAAGAGAACTCTGAAGGGCTTCATTGCATTTTTTTAATGTCTGGATTATAATGTCTTATTTACTTTTTTGTCTACTGAGGAAATTCAAAGAAAACAAGCTCAGCTGGAAGTATGGGAGTCAGCCCTGGAGAAAGAAGTTCATGGAACAGATCCTACTGGAAGATATGTCAAAACATATGGAAGACAGGGAGCTGGATTAGACAGCCAACACAGCTTCACCAAGGGCAAATTGTGCTTCACTGATCTAGTGGCATTCTACAATGAGTGACTGAATCAGTGGACAAGGGAAGAGTTATTATGGATGTTATCTGCCTATAATTCTGTAAGACCTTTGATACAGTTCCCCCAGATATTTTCTCTGTTAAATTGGAGAGATGTGGATTTCATGGATGGAGTGCTGGGTGAGGAATTGACTGGATGACTGTATCCAAAGATGTGACTCAATGTCCAAGTGGAAACCAGTAATGAGCAATGTTACCACTGAAGGTTTTGTATTTGGACCAATACTACCTAATACCTTCATCAATAATGCAGACAGTAGGATTGAGTGCACCCTCAGCAACTTTGCTGATATCACCAAGATGAGTGGTGCGGGTGATTTGCATGAGAGAAGGGATATCATCCAGAGACACTTTAATAGGCTTAAGGACTGAGCCCATGTGGTCATCATGAAATTCAAAAGACCCAAAGGCAAGGTCCTGTACCTGAGTTGAGGCAATCATCAGCATCAGTTTAGGCTGGGTGATGAATGCATTGAGAGTAGCCCTGCAGAAAAGGACTTTGGATGCTGCTAGATAAAATTTGGACAGAAGCTGACAGTGTACATGTGCAGCCCAGAAAGCCTATCCTGTTCTGGGCTGCATAAAAAGAAGTATTGACATAGCGAGTGCTGTGATATTCTAGTCTAAAAGTTATGTCACATCTGGTCTTGTGTGTATGACTCTGATTGCTTTGGGACAGCCTGTCAGAGACATTTGGCACCCAACTAAATTCACAAATTAGGTGGGTACTGAAGGTTTATTAAGATCAATTGCAAATCTCCTGTGTTCAAGATGTCTCCGAAAAGCCTGGCAGGTATCTATCTACATAATCAGGAGCATAAACAGCTTGGAAAAATATGCCCTTAACCCATAGAAGTGTGTTGCTGTAAAACAGATTTTGAAAGAACCAACCAGCTAGAAATGGTTAAAGAGAAAAACTAGTAACATGGAAGAGGTATACAGAGCTTACGGAAGCATTAAGATGATAAGATATGATGGCAGAAAGAAAATTCTGGCTGCCAATAAAGTGATTTATTATTTAATCTCTCATGATAAACAAACAAAAATGTGAAATAGAATGTAAAATCCTGTACATGTAAAGACTGCTATATACAAAAGCTCTCCCTATTAAAAATATGCATCTTATCTTGGAGCATATTTGCCACAAGATGTCTAAGATAGTATTTCTCAGAGTAAAACACACTTCATAGTTTTCATATACACAGTGATCATCACAAATTACATTTCCATGGGTCCAAAAAAAATCAAACCAGGATACCCAAAAAACAACCAAATAGAAAACCCCCCCACCTTTTGATATGTATAACCATTACTCTTACAGCCTGCAAAGGCAATCACAGACTAATGGAGTTAAGGCAAAGGTTCCTCTATGGTTGAGTTACTTTCTCGATATTTCTTGTGCTTTGTGTACGCAGATATTGGTATTCAACAGTGACAGAAGCTAGATATGATCTTAATGGACTCTGTCCAGGCTGCTCCAGTGCAGAAAATATCACGTTTACATGATCATTTGTGTTCTTTACATATACAGGAACAAGATTAGTGAAAGACTCATGTAGCGATGAGTACAGTCCTGACTAAAGAGTGTTCTTTTGATGAGGGGTAGATAGGGAAGCGGAATGTAACATACATCTTATTATAGAATAGATTCAAAGACAACATGAACACTAAACGCAATTAAGATTTATCATTAACTTGAATAATCCCCAAACTGCTGAGTTTAAGACCATTTTCCCGAAAGATGATGCTGATCTGACTTTGGACAGGCAATTTACTGCCTTTATTCTAAGCACAAACTATCCAGAGCACATATATTCTTCTTCTAGCCCCAATCCAGCCACATGGTGTGATTGGATCTGCTCTGGCTCCCTAGTTTCCTCTTTTTCTCACCCACCCACTACACTAGTTCACTGCATCAGTGTTGATTCTTTTGCCTTTGTTCTGTCCATCATTGTTTCTTCCCATTTGACACCTGCTGCCTAACTTCATCTTCAGACCTGAAAAGTAAATGTTTTCCCCTTTTTCTAAGAAAAATGTGAAAAAGATAAAAACAAAAACCTAGAGAGGGCACCTAGGTTATTGATCCTAGTCTCCTAGACTGCAAACGACCACTATAATCTCTTCCTAAGGCAGCACTGGCAAGAGCAGGCTTTTCCTAGCTACTTGTACCTGAAAGCCATCATTATAAAACTCACATTGCCTTAGTTTGTGCACTCTAATGTATGTATAGCGGGATGAGCATGTGATTTGGTAAATCCAGTTCTAAATCAGTATTGGACATGTCTTAATAAATCAAGCAGTATCCTGTCTTTCATAGGAGAAAGGCTGTCAAGTAGCACTGCATTTTCTTACAGCAAATTTAGTCATTCAGAAAAAGTAACTTTGATAACAATTCCAAGTTTTCTTGCAATGACATCAGCCCAGTTTATAATTTCATATTAAAGTTAGTTAGCTTCCCTACATTTAGGGTATTTTCACTTAGCAACACAGCTCTCAAAAGCATCTTCCCTTAATTGACCAGTGATTTCTAAACCACTTTCATGTAAGCAGCAATGAAACTTTGCTCCATTTAGCCTCCCTCCTTTCCTGTTATTTCTTTAAATCCTCCAATTCAGGTATCTTCTTACTTTTGCTCTGGCTGCAGTGCTTAGCTGAACATCTGTCCCACTTCCCTTGTTTCTATTTTAGTGACTGGCAAAGCAATCTCTAGCTGCATAGAGATCCTTAATGCCGAATCATTTGCCCTTTTGGACAGCAGCTGAAGTAGATAGAGATTATTTTCAAGTTCTCCTACAGAGCATTCCCAGAAATACCTGTACTTGCTCCATGATGCTAACTAGCAAAGGCTTAAAAGAAACCCCACCATAACTTCTACAGCAGACAAAGGCTGCATCTCTCCATTTAGAGATCTTCTTGTTCTCATTAGTGTAGCTTCAACTCAGGCTGCTTGAGAATGTGAAGGCCACTCACATTTGAGCTGCAATTGCACAAAAAAATCCCTACTACTCTTTCATTGAAATTAGGGGTCACAGCAGATGTTTTCAAGAGAGATGTCAGATGGTGTGTAAATTCTGGTTTGATTTACAGATCTTCAGTTCTGTCAGTGACATTAGCTTCAGTTGTTCCTGCATAATATTTAAGTGCATTAAAGCCTATACCAAAGGAAAAAAGAACTTCCAAACCCTCAGAGATTTTTCACTGACATGATAAAATGTAATATCCAGCTTTTACTCACTTTAGATCATTACAATCCAACAAGTAACACAGGGAAAAAGCAAGAGAGACAAATATTTGGAGAGCAATAATTTCTTATTACAGAAGTGGAAAGATTTTCACTGCCTGTTCCTTTGTCCTTTCTAGAAATATATCTCCTGATCCTGACATTGTATGTTTATATTGAGAGTCATCTGAACAGTGAGGTCCTGGCTATAACATATAGATACAGACACACGTATGGGAAAGCTTGAAGCATTACCAGTGAAGTCCCATGAAGTACTGTAGTAGCTCAAAAACTACTGTTATTCTTAGACCTCCTCTTTGGTTGTTTGTTTTTGTTTACCTTATTTCTATGAAAATTACCCAATAATGTCTCTTTTCAAGATTTTTAATATGGCAGAAATTTAGTAGAAATGATGCAAGGAGCTTACCAGTAGATATTCATGCCTGATTCTTTCTCCCAGTCCCAGCTGTAAAATATGCTGTGAGGATAGTGAGGAACTGGAACAGGTTGCCTGGAGCAGTTGTAGCTGCCCCATCCCTGGCAGTGTTCAAGGCCAGGTTGGACAGGGCTCAGAGCAACCTGGTCTACTGGAAGGTGTCCCTGCCCATGGCAAGGGGTTGTAACTATTTGATCCTTAAGGTCCCTTCCAACACAAACAATTCTATGATTCCGTGATTTAACCAGGACCCCCCAAACATAAAGCCATAGTAGGAGCAACTGGGAGAAGAAAAGATAGCCCCTGGGAAAAACAGCCTCAAGTCAAGGAAATAGAAGGCCAGAATTTTATCTGCTGTGTAGCAAAATCTCTTCATTAATGAAAATTAATTATACTTATTTGTTTTACCCGATAACCGACATCCAATGTCTCAAGAGCAGATGTTTTCCCTTCTACCTCAGTAGAGAAAGTCACGTCCCTTTTTTGTTCCTAGATAAACAGCGTAAAATTCTTCAATGGAAAACAGTGTAATGGATGAGAAAATTTAGACAAATGATGTTATAAAGACAAGGTGCTTCATTCTTCTTTCAGTGATAGCACCACTCTCTGCAAGCTGAGTGAGCAGCTAGATCAGCAGTATCAAACTAGGAGAGAGGGATTTACCCTAAACTTTTCTGAACAAACCTGTGTGTAATTAAGTATAAATTCTTTCATTTGTCAAAGTTAATTCTTGGTGGAAACTGAAAACATTCCAGGCTTCTACAACTCTGGAGGTAAGCCTCATGGGGTCAAGAGTAGCAGATTGCCTTGAAGAGAAGAATGACAGTGTTGGATAGAAGGTCTAGTCCTCCTAATTCTCTTCCCATAGATAGTTCCAGCTAAGTTCACATTCACAGTCACCATTTACTAAGTGAACAGAGTGAATGAAACTGGTTTTTGGTGGGGGTTCTACCTAAGTGTAAGGTTAGTTTGTTCCTTCACTGGCTTTCAATTCCTTCAACTGAAATTTATGCTATAATAAACTTACAACTGTCTCTCTTCATCTTTAATAACAGCGCATGAGTCCCAAGTGGTGTCATATGCTTTTGAGTTTCTTTTGCATGTTTTCCTATAAAAATCACTTAATATCTGAAATTTTCATTATTTATTTATTTACTTGTGCCTCAGGAGAGCACACCTTATTTGCAATTCCTTTCTGGTCCACTCAGGCATGCTGGCAAATGGGTAGCCCAAATGCATAGAGCAAAGGTCAATGAAACATCTGCTTTCCTGGTCTCGTTATTACGAGTATGCTCTTTTCCAGCCTATGTTCCGGAAATCTTTCAAGCATGTAATGGGTAAAGTTCCTTCATATCTGAACATTCAGCTCCAGCTGACACCTCAATAATTTGTTTCCCATGGCAACTCATTCGGGATTCTTGACCTTGATGGAATGGCTAATGTGGCCACTCCTAACTCAGCTTCAACACCGCAGAGAGATTGCAAGTAAACCATGACAAGTATATTTGCTTTGCAGCCTCATTTTGGTTTTGGTGCCTTTATTTTATTAACCCTGCTTTGCTCTGTTTCATGAGTGCCCATAGCACAAGCTTCCTCCTAGATTTCTTAGTTTTGAAAAGAGATCCACTTCAGTAGCTTGTTGTAGTAGGCTGATATGAAATCACACATAGCATTCAGAGCACCTGAGAGAAAGTGGGAGGGCATCAGAGTGTTTCTGTTTTAATTCAAACATCTCTGATGAGCTTTTTACGAGAAGCACTGTGTGCTTTTCAGGGGCAAGAGCTGAGCAATTCCTGCAGAGACACTTGTATGTAAGTATTTCTGAAGATGGGTGTAGTGATAAGTCAGCAGGATTGTCCTGGGTTCAGCTATAGCAGTCATTTTTCTCCTTCTTAGTAGCTGGTGCAGTGCCATGATTATTGCTTTAACGTAACTAAATATATTTAAAGTAGCATTGAGTTGTGTAGAATGCCCCACCTACTTAGAGGCCACATTTCATTATGCAAGTGGGCCACACAGACATGCACCAAATAGTAAAGTACTATAAAAAATTCTACAAAAAATTACGGTTTAGATTGCTGAATACTGAGATTAATGCTTGTCCCAGCCGGTAACTCAGAACCACACAGCCGCTCGCTCAGTCACATTCTGTGTTATTCCTTAATAAGAAAGTGTGGCATCTATATAATTGAGTGAGCAATTTCTTAGCACCTGAAGTATCAAAGCAAGTTTGCCAGTGAATTAAATAAACTATAATTTTAATAATGCATTTTTAAATCAACATTTTTCCATCTTATTTAAAGTAAATAATGTTTTTATGGTGTGTAAAATATATAGGTTTACGAATAAAACTTAATTTCTTTCCTGAAGAAATGGAGCTAATGAAAATTGAAAAAGAAAATATTTTGCCAGAAAATCAGAAGTTTTCAATGTAGAAATGCTCCAAGCCAACTCTTGAGACAATCAGTTCACCAGACTTCAGCTCCTTATGTCAATGGAAGGAATTTTCTGTTCCAGTAAAGTACCCATAAGATAGAGATGATAATGTAATAGCTGATGACAGCTTAGATGAAATGAAGCCTCAGAATATCATGGGCATTTGTCATGGAGTTTGGCCCACAGAGAGGAAGAGGATATATAAGGTATCAGATGTTTAACTTCCATAAAGCATAGAGGAAACATTGCTAGATTTAATAATTAGAATGAAAAACCGCTAACCAACAAACCACAGATTTTTCTTACCAAGACACTGTTGAAAAAGAGGAAAAAAAGTAACTGAAAATATTTCCAACATTGCATGTTCAGATACTTTATGTGAAAAAACTTGTATATCAAGCTGATTATAAAGAAAAACGTCTTTTTAAAAGTAGGGAGAATGCATATTTGCATGTATGTGTGTGACAGGGAACACATTTCCTCTTCAGAGCTGCACCAGGATTTAGTGACAGAAGGGGGACTTTATGGACGTCAAGGGTGACTGAATCTCAGGGCCTGTGTTAATGGCTGATAAGGTTATCAGAGGCCAAACCCTGATTCATGCCATTGTTTCACTACGCAATCCTTAAAAATTCATTTGATTCAAAAGTGCTTGTGAAAACAAAACCATACAAAAATAGAAGGAAACAAACGGAGCTCAAGCGATTATGCAATACCCATAAGAAAGCAACTGTAAGCTACAGGCAGCAGAACACCTGGAATGAGAAATCAATTATTCAGCTAAAAAAGACAATATGCAATAATTAATGTATGATATCTCGCATCTTAAAAGCCTGCAGTCTGAGAAATGCTGTGACTGCAAAGAAAGCAGCAGCAAGATTTCCTGGTCTTCCCTGTGCCATTGTTTAGCAAACAAAAGACCCTCTGAGAGCTCAGAGCTTTCTGCCTGCACAGCTAAGATGCCTACCCAGCCACACTTTTTAAGCTGACTTGCAAGTGGAATAGCAAAATTCCATCATCTCAACACTATAATACAAATAATATGTATTTAGTGCCTTTCAATCCAGAGGAATTAACATGCTTTATATAAAATCATGTCAGAAATGAGTCTGACCTTACACCAGTCTAAAGCAAGAGTAACTTGTTAAAATCTGAACAATCAACAATAGAATAAGCCCTTCTATTTCCATATTGACAGTTGATCAATTGATCAATTACAATAATTAATGTTTTTTCTTCTGTACAGTATAAATCAGGAACTCGTCCAGCAAGAGAGGAGAAACTGATTTAAAGACAGTATTTTTTCCAACACCCCAGACTTTAGATTAAGCCAGCAACTTAAAACACATGTATGAAAAAGTTTTGATGTGACTTCTGATTTTTATAAATGTATGCTCTGAGGCTCTAAATTATTCCTAACTCTACCTAAAAGAAGATAGCAAACAGATCCAAGAAGGGTCAAAAATGTGTCTAAAAATTTCAGAAGAGGTACGACAATTGACACCACGATAAGGAGTCCTATCCTTGCCTTCTGGCCAATGGGTTTACCATGACCGGATTCAGCAGGAGGCACAAGGTGTAAATCCCCATATCTCCAGTCATGTGAAACAGAAAGTGAACGCAACTGCTTTGCTTGCGTCTCTCGCTGTCTTGAATTGCGTCTGTCTCTGTCTTGAATTTAAAAATCAAATTTAAAATCATCTCAATTTGATTTTAAAAGAGTGAGGCAGATGTTTGTACAGATTTTCTGAACTCAGATATGCTATGAAGCCTTTACTCTGGTAGTACAACATTATGCAAAAAAAAAAAGATAGATAATTGTGAAGTTTAGGCTTGTCTGACACATTGGAGTTAAGGTTGAAACATCTGATCGTCCTCTGCGCGTGCATCAGGAGAATAGATACAGGAGAAAAGAGAAATATTGTTTCAGCAAAAGGGTAAACCTGCAGCAAGAACAACTACATACACATGGACTGTGAGTAAGAGTAAACTTTGAGTTTCTTTCTAACCAGCAGTGTAGTGAAGGTCTGGATCAGCCTTTCAATATGTGAAAGCAAAATACACTTTGCAATAAAGATCAGAAACTTCAGGAGGAGTGTGGTAACTGCCACCATAATAAAGTCTTGATGTCATTGTATCAATGTCCCTGTATCACTAAATTATCTTATTAGTGTGGTATTACAACTGTTGTAAGTAACCTCGTTTGAGACTATAAAGCAGATAATGATTAGATTACCTACCAATTAATAATATCAGACATGGACAAAAGAGTGAATTTACTGTGGATGGCTTACAACAGTCTGGGTAATGTCAGAATATGTTGTGTCAGGTAAGCAAAGTTTGCTAAATATCTCATCTCGTTATTATTATGGTGTTGACTGTATGTATACAAAGGCAATCAAGTCACAGTCTTGGTAAGATGCTGTAAGGGAGCACACAGAAAGATGTTGTCCTTGTATAAGGGTATATTCTAAAGAAGCTCAGCTCCCATCTAGTCTTGCTTACAGAGCCTGAGTTTCCAATTCTCAGTGTGCTAAGGTCTTTCAGAAAATGTCTTTTCATGTTTCTTTTGGAGCAGTCAGGGACATTGCTGGAAACCTGTCTCTACCTGCAAGGAATTGATAGCGGATAAAAAGTTGCCTAGAGGCAAAGGGGAAAGAGAAAAGGATAAACGGTTGGCTCAAGGACATGGTGAAAATCAGTAGCAGCAAAAAAAACCCCTGTCTCCTAACTCTTGCTTGAATGTCTTGACAACCTGCCTGTACTGCTCCTTCACCACTCATTCTTCCAAAATAGCAAGTGTGCTGCACCATTCATCAAGAGTATTAATTATCTTGGGTCTGAACTGAGCCAATGCTTCCTAACTGAAATCCTCTGCTGGTGAAAGAGGCCAGTTTTGCTTCGGCCTTTATTTTGTGTTACACAACTGTGATTACCATCAGCTCCCCATTACGACTGATTGCTAAAAGGAAGGAAAAACCTAACAAACCCCCCCCAAAACCAAATAAAACAACAAAAAACACCCAAACCAAACAAAATAAACACAACCATTTTCCTCATTCTTTTCCGAGCCACAAGGCTACTGAGGGTGGGATGTTGTCTTTTATACTTGCAGCAAATCTTACAGCACTGCTAGATTAACTGGGCACAAGCTCTTTCACAAAACGGTGCCACATGAAAATCATATGCATATGTTCTGAAAAGCATCATGTCATTTACACAGTTCAAGTGGGTGCAGGTGAGAACTAAACAAACATCAGCTCTAAGCAGTTTCTCAGCTTTCCATACCGTTAGCAGATTGGCCTGTGGTGTACAGAAAAGGCTATTGTTGCTTTTTAATCTTCTCTCAGTGTAGGGAGCTACTGTTCTGTCTCCTGTGCTGATAACACATAAATTGTTTATCCTCCAAAGCAGCCTTCACCTGACCACCTCCCCTCTTGCCAGGCTCCTGATAATCTCTTCCCACTTCTTTTTTGGTCTGTGCTGTGTTTAGCTTGAGAGATTTCTGTAGCCCCATAGAGAAGCAGAATTAAAAATGACCTTTTTTCCTTTTCCTTCCCTCCCTGCCCCTGCTTTCCTGTCTCTCTGTGAGATGAAAATGCACTGGGGGGAGGAGGGGGGGAAGGAGGGAAAACGCAGTGATGGTGTTAGTATGCCAAATATAATTCCAATTCCAAATCATGTTGTGAAGGTTCAAAGGTGCTGTGAAATAATTAGAGGTCACAAAGAGGGGGCCAGATTCTCAGCAGTGTAAATGGCGATTTCTCAAAGTCCGCCCCATGGCTCCTGGCTTGTCCAGCTGAAGTCATTTAGCAACAGCTAGTATTTAACCTTCTGAAAATAAAGCGAGCCTCTTTTCTCTGTTTTTCTTCTCCTTTATTTTTCCTTTTCCCCTCCTCCCTCCTGGAGTTAGATCACAGTAAAGTATAGATATAAACATTGTCTGGTCACAACAGAAGTCAATGAGACGTCCTCACCTTGAATGCTGTGTAACCATCTTACTTTCCAAACAAAAGATAGGTAAAGATGAGTAACAAAAGGTACTAAAAAAACCAACCAAGGAGAAATTAAAAATAGCAAGTTTGTTTATGAAGAACAAAGAACACAAAGGTGATACATAAAGTTGCAGCAAAGCAACAATTCAGGTTTCTTTCCTTTACTATGTAAGAAGAAACTGGAAACAATATTACAGATATAAATTGAATAAAATAAATTATTTGGAACATTTTTTTTCCCCATATGATTAAAGAGAAGGAAGTAATTAGAGTGTGAAGAATCATGGAATAGTTTGGGTTGAAAGGGACCTTAAAGATCATTTAGCTCCACCCCATCCTGCTATCGGCAAGGACACTTCTCACTAGACCAGGTTGCCCATCAAACCTGGCCTTGAACACTGCCAGGGATGGGGCAGCCACAGCTTCTTGGGGCAACCTGTGCCAGTGCCTCAGCACCCTCACAGTAGAGAGTTTCTTTCTAATATTTAAGCTAAATCTACTCTCTTTCACCTTAAAGCTATCCCTTCTGTGTTCCATCCCTACAGGCCCTTGTAAAAAGTCCCTCTCCAGATTTCTTGTAGCCCCCTTTAGGTATTGGAAGGTCTCCCGGAGCCTTCTCTTCTCCAGGCTGAACAAGCCCAGCTATCTCAGCATGTCTTCATAGCAGAGGTTCTCCAGCTCCCTGATCATATTCGTGGCCTCCTTTGGTCCCACTCCAACAGTTCCACATCCTTTTTATGTTGGGCGTATAGAGCTGAACACAGTTCTGCAGGAGGGGTCTCACCAGAGCAGAGTAGGGGGGCAGAATCATCTCCCTTAACCTGCTGGTCACGCTTCTTTTGGCTCAGCCGAGGGTACAGTTGGCTTTCTGGGCTGTGAGAGCACATTGCTGAGTCATGTTGAGCTTCTCATCACCCAGAAATTATACATTTTTCACTTAGTGAAATTCAATCACAGTAAAATCTTGCCAGGCACATGATGAAACTCGTGGGTTCCTTAATACTGAGTATTCCATCTCCGCCTTGGGATGAACACTCAGTGAAAGTCACCAACACCTCTACGGTCTCTTTAGAAACTCTGATGCTGCAAAGAAGGGCCCTAACTTCAGCTTCTCAAAACTGAGTCCCTGCTCTCCTGTCAAAGCTTTTTATCTGGAAGTCAGGATCAGTGAGGCAAAGGCACAGCAGTGCAAAGTATGATGAGCCTAAGGACAAGTTGAAGTACTGATCCCAGGAATGACTTAGCTGCCTCCCTAAGATGAAAAGCAAAGATGAAGTGGGACCTCAGTGGGGTGGTTCTCTGGGCCAGACAAAGCTGCATCACAGCTAATCAATATTCCTAGTGCTCTGTTTTCTCTGCTTTCCACCCTTGCAATTACTGCGTGTGCTGAGGTGCTGACTCTGAGTGAAGAAGGATAGTGGCTCATCACCCGAGCAGTGGTGTGGGTTGAACAAAGCCTTCTGTAGGAGATGATTCATCCTGACACTTCTGTTAGCGCAATGATATGTTTTTCCAGAGATGTCCCAAGCACTTTACCAAGTGCCAATCTCGTTCCTTGGGAAGACTTCAAATAAACTGAGTCAGACAAAAGTCAGTCTGGTTTCTAAGGAAATATGACAAGGTCTGGGCAAGTGATATCCTGTCACCAAGAAGTGGATAGCGCGTGACTGGAGCAACTTTGCCTGAGCAGGTAGATGGGAGGGAGTAAGAAACTCTGTTGTCTTTGTCCCTTACGAGTCAGACTGAGCCATCCCAGTACAGCCCACCCTTCTCCAGACTGTGACATATGCTAAATCCTTTGTGGGTTACCTTCATGCCCTGTGCCTGCAAAGTGCCAGCAGGCACAATCAGGATGGCAAACTGGAATAAGCAGTCCATGGGTGAGATGGACAGGACACATCAGTGGCGTTCTTACACCCTAAATGAAAATAAAAAGAATGCCTCTGCTTTTATTTCTTCTGTAGATAGTAGTTAGCGTCAGCATCTGCTCCAGAAAGCGAAAGCAATGTGAGTGTCAGAGGTGTTCTGTTGTGTCTGTGGATGGGAACAGGGTTGGCTGAGACTGCATGCCCTACAAAAACTGAAGTTGTGCTGAGGATTGCTCTAAATTTGAGATAACAGGACTATCCTGGTAAATGATCAGACGGACGCTCTGCTTGTGCCTGAGTTTTCAGAAACCAAGACAGCAGGATGTAGTAGAAGAATTTGGTTAGATTCTGACATGCAGCCAACTTAACTAATTCTAGGTCGTCTGAGAAGTTCTCCAGCTTCCTTCAGAAATGAACTGAAGAGCATGGTCAGGGCCAGGATTCTTTTATTTCTCTCCGACCATGCTTCAATAGCTGCAATAGTATGGATAGCCAAAGGATACTACTGCAAATACTGCTTGTACAGAACAGTGTAAATTTAGCCTCAAGTCCAAAATTTGTTGCAATTCCCCACTTTTAGTTTGATGGTTTCATTGACCCATTGTAATGAATGTAAACCATTTTTATTCAGTAAAGTTTGATTAGAATTTTTCTCTTCATTATCCATTTTGATTACTGACTTTCACGGAGTAGGAGCATTAAAGGAAAATACTTTTTTGTCTTTTCCTCAGTTAATGTTTGTCGCTTGTTACAAAACCCACATCGCAACTGTATCTGTTAACCACTCTTTACCTGCAGTAAAGCCATCACAGGTACTATGTTAAGTAATGCATTTAGCAGCATCCAGTCATACAACCCCACATTGATATGACAATTTAGAGCGCAAAGTCAACTGAATCAAAAACATCAGAACAGTGCATTTAAACACTGGTGATTTTAGCCAAAATGCCTGTACTATATATGTACTACGGGATGCTAAGGGGGCACGAGCACCTCCCATATGAAGACAGGCTGAGAAAGTTGGGGCTGTTCAGCCTGGAGAAGAGAAACTGCATGGAGCCTTCATAGCAGCCTTCCAGTATCTGAAGGGGGCTACAAGGATGCTGGAGAGGGACTCTTCATCAGAGATTGTAACGATAGGACAAGGGGTAGCGGGTTCGAACTGAAACAGGGGAAGTTCAGGTTAGATATAAGGAAGAAGTTCTTCCCTGTGAGGGTGGTGAGGCGCTGGAATGGGTTGCCCAAAGAAGTGGTAAATGCTCCATTCCTGGCAGTGTTCAAGGCGAGGTTGGACAGAGCCTTGGGTGACATGGTCTAGTGTGTGAGGTGTCCCTGTTCATGGCAGGGGGATTGTAACTGGATGATCTTAAGGTCCTTTCCAACTGAAACCGTTCTATGGTTCTACTACGTTTCCTAACAAGGAGGTAGTTTGGGTTAAAATAGACTACTGTGTTTTGGGCTCAAGTACATAAAACCCAGGGTTTAAAATCAGAGATGTGGACTATGTAAATATGTAGGTGAAAGACTAATCCTACTTATATAATCTTGAGAAATAAAATAATGAGATAATTAGGAAAAGTCAGAGGACGGTTTTAAGAGTCACACAAGTTTCTATTAGTTCTTTTAGACAAATTGAACAATCTCCAAAAATTTTAAAGAAGTTATTTGGCAATTTTACCTGCTTTTAAATAAAATAGTTTGAAGCGATTTTGACATTTTAAAATATCTAAAAGTTTTAGAAAGCTAAAATAAGATCTAATGTTTTACACTGGGATTAAGCAAAGCAACTTAGCTCATCCCAGAGGAAATTTCTTGAATGTTTTGATTTTTCAAAATTCTGAGTAACAAAATTTATCCAGAACAATTCTATACAGATGTTTTTGGGAGTCTGCTCAAAGTGAATATTTATTTGTAAAACAATATATTCTGGTGAATATAGTATTCCATATAGCTGGTGAAAGGTCTGGAAGGAATGTTCTGTGAGGAGCGGTTAAGGACTCTGGCCTTGTCTGGTTTGGAGGAAAGGAGGCTGAGGGGCAACCTCATTGCTCTCTACAGCTCTTGAGGAGGGGAAGTGGAAAGGGATGTGCCGAGCTCTTCTCCTTGGTATCTAGTGATAGGATGCGTGGGAATGGTACAAAGTTGCATAAGGTGAGGTTCAGACTTGGCATTAGGAAACACGTTTTACAGAGAAGGTGGCCAAACACTGGACCAGGCTTTCTAGAGAGGTGGTTGATGCCCCAGGCTTGTCAGTGTTTAAGAGGTATTTGGACAATGCCCTTAACAATATGCTGTAACTTTTAGTCCACCCTGAAGTGGTCAGGCAGTTGGGCTAGATGAGCACTGTAGGTCCCTTCCAACTGAAAATACCCTATTCTGTTCTATTCTGTTCTATTCTCTCATTCTCCATTATGAATGATTTTGTGAAATTGCTAAAAATGTCCATATCTATATACCATTTAATCCACAAAATTCTACCAAGTCCTTCAACACCATTTATTTCAGAATACTACCTTTTGTGATGTGATATCATAATGTGCCAAAATATTAAAGTGTCAAATGTCCTTTCTACCAGAAAAATCTTCAAAAGCCTATGTATGCACACTGTTCTTGAGATATCTACTGCTTGTGCCAAAATGCATCAGAATATCCATTTAGTTTTAATTTTGTGCTTATATTAGAGAGGTGGAAAAATGTCTTTTTTATTCTAAGCACTTTTGTTTATGGCATGGAGGTTGCTATAAAAGCTGGGAAGTCAGATCAATTTTATGAGCAATTAAATGGGGTCTGTCCAAAAGTAATTAATTTTATGGTAGAGGTTGAGCAAGGTGATGCTATAATATTCTTATATCTCTGATGATAGGAGGAAAAGATAGCTCATTGGCTATTAAATGTTTCCAGATGTTCACATTCCACATCATTATTTATATTTCAGATCTGTTAACTGTTTTGTTATTAAAGTTCTTCTCTTCTGAATGGTTAAATGTGCAATTCATGCATGCTCCACTGAATATTATGTATACCAAGGTCTTTATGAAAATTAGCTATTCACTTAATAGACGGTGGCTATCTTCTGCTCATTTGCAATGTGACCAACAGTTAGATGTGAATCAGTGAAAAGAATAGTTCCCTCAGATTTCCAGAGAAAAGAGAGGAAAAGGCACATAATGAGCCATAGCTGGTTTTCTTAAAAACTGAATATGGAAAAGTTGAGACTCTAGTTTATGACATTCACAAAACACCACTGAGATATTCTTCAAAAGGTGTAATTAGATTATACTCTCAGAGAAGTGAAAGTCACCACAGTTCAGACACAAATACAAGAGGAAGAGTGTCTGGACAAGACCAAGAAAATGAGATCGAGGAGTATTTTATTGCAGCCTCACATCCAGCATTGGAACTGGAATATAAGAAAATTCTGAAAAATTGCGGTAGACAGTTATGAACAAATATGTCCTTTCAAATACTCTTTATCACTCATTTGTTGTAGATGTCATTCTCTGTGTAGTCTGAGCAGCCATTTAAATGACCACATTCCTTTGAGAGTATTGTTAAATTTTGAATCTTTTAAACAAATTTTCTGTGGAAAAAAAATCCCACATTTAATTGACTGTTCAATGAAAAGAATAATTTCATTTTGCTGGTTATGATAAAATGTATAAAGTTGCACTGTAGGCTCATGTAACGTCCTTTATTCTTTATAGTGTGGGTCAGGGAAAATAGATGTTCCTAATCCAAATTCTTTCTACTTATTCATTTTAAGGTTTTGACTCATTTGTTTTCTTGACACTCTGATAAGGCTTCTATTGTTTGCTGGGGGGGGGGGGGGAGATTCTATGTCATTGAATCATAGAATCATAGAATGGTTTGGGTTGGAAAAGACCTTAAGATCATCTAGTTCCAACCCCCTGCCATGGAGAGGGATGCCTCACACTAGCCCACGTCACCCAAGGCTCTGTCCAGCCTGGCCTTGAACACTGCCAGGGATGGAGTATTTACCACTTCTTTGGGCAACCTGTTCCAGCGCCTCACCACCCTCACAGTAAAGAAATTCTTCCTTAGATCTAACCTGACCTTCCCCCGTTTAAGTTTAAACCCATTCTGTTGATTTTTTTAATCCCTTCTTGTTTTGAAATTCCCTTCCGGAGAAATATTCCACCAATGCCACACAGTACATTAGATGAGATCATACAGGATTAGGCACTATTCAAAATACAGACAGGCACTATAATATGATTTGCAATATCTCAATCTCGTTCTTTGTGCATTCTAGTATTATGCTAGAATTGTTACTGCAGCTGAACATTAAGTATATATCTTCAGAGATGTCTTTGTCCCTTTCTTCATCTAATGCTGTTAGTTTTGAATACTGTAAGGTTTGACAAGTGATATAAGAGTTCCTTGTGCCTTTTCTTTTTCCAGCACAGAATACATTTGCCATTAAATAACCCCTTTATGTAAAAAAGGTGAAGTCCCTCTGAAGCTCATCAACAGGCTCTTTGTCCTTGACTAAGGCTGTAACAATAATTAATATTTTGGTCTGGCTGCCAAACAAAAGCTGATTAGCATTTAAACAAGTACATAAATGTTTCATTGGTTTTTCCCAAAATGAAAACCTAGAATGAGCAGAGTACTGTACTTGATGATACTCTCACTAAACTTCAAATGAAATACTCTGGTGCTCACATAGTTGGAGGAGTCAAATTAATGAAATGTTAAGTACTCAGAACTGCTGGGAGAGGTGACATCCTCATCCTTCTCCAATATCCAGGTATATTGAGTGCTTATCTAAGATGTGGAGAAGGGGCCTTTGGGCCTGCAGACTGAGATGGCTCTAAGCATCTGGTTATAAGGCAGACCAAGATAATCTCTACAGGAGATTTTAATTCTCCTATAGAACCTATTCTGCTTTTCTTTTCGAACTCCTAGGATGAGAATTCAAATATGTTGCAGTTCAGTAGCTGAAAGGAAGACATCAGGGCATGCTTCCTGACACAGGATAGGGTGGTGTCAGCGGAGGTGTTACCCTTCAGCTTCCAACAATTCACCTTTTGCTGAGCTATACTTTAAGCCTGATGGCTAGGATATTCACATTATTGCACTTTGTGTAAGGGAAATTGAATAATTAGAGTATTTCATCTCCTTATGGCATCTTCTAACTACTGGCTTATTGGAAAGAAAAGTTGCCAACTGTTTGACAGTCTAGTTCTTCAGACATTTTTTCCAGAGTGATCTAGTCTACATTTGACACTGCAATTGTGGAATAAAAATCAGAAATAGTTTTGGCAAAATAAGTGTTCTTTTCAGGTATTCCCCTGTACCTTTTTTCTTCTTCTACTACCTTCCTACCACCTTCACCTTTTTCTGGCTCATCACTCATCACCTGTAATGATAATAGATATATAGATACTAGATTAAGCTCTGCAAACCCAGAGAAGTTCATTGTTAACTCCTTGCTGTATTGAAAAAATCCTATTTAATCCTGTTTTCCCCACTCTTTTATCCAGTTCTTTGCTGTACTCTGGTGCCACATGTTCTCATCTCTTTTAAAATGTAATGTAACCAATCTTGTCAAAATTATTCTGTAACTCTGTACTTATTCTCTTTACTTAATTAACTAAAAATAATCTTATGCTACATGAAATGAAGATCATTAAGGACTGAAAGCTTTTGGTTAACTCAAGTTTAAAATCTATTTCAAGAAAATAGGCAAAAGTCAGGGGTCACTGGGCCTTATTATTGCTAGATACTGAAGGAGAAAGGGTTATGTATTTTCACGCATGGGTTTCCATGGGCCATCTGATTCTCTGAATGAAGATTATTCTACTCTGAAAAATGCAAGTAAACATTTAAGAACTTTAATAGTTATTTGCTTGTTTGTTTCAATGGTAAATGGTTGCAGCTTATTCAGAGAAGTTTATATTTGCTGTATGCACAGTGGTTTACACGCAGTTCACTACTGCTGATGACTGTAATGAGGTCAGAAGCATTATTTGCAGACGAAAAATAGATGTTATGGGACCAGGACTGAAGCTGGTGAGGGTGATTCTGATTCTTTCAAGACAGTTGTCTTGGGAAAGATCAGAGTGCTTCCAAAATAGGGTATTTTCAGAGTATTTCAGAGTATTTCAATGTATCAAATATACACTGAAAAACCTGAGATATTCATAAGGTACAAGCTGTCATTTTCCATTTAGAAGAACAGTTTGACTGCTCTGTGAAATGCTTTTCTCTTGTAATGCAGTGGTTTAGAGCACTGACCCAGAGTAAGAGACATCCAACTTCCACTTCCTCCTTTGTTAACAGAGACTAATTCCCACCTTCCTTAGCTCCAAGGAATACTCAGTGGTGATGCCTGAGGGAGGGTAAACCTTCCATTTCCTATCATGTTGCTTCCTGGCAGAGCTTGAAAAAGTTCAATATCAGTGGACCATAAATACACCGAAGAAACATGACTGTGTTACCTGGTAGCTGGGATGTTCTTCTGAAAGAATAACAAAGTTCATTTAATTCCAATATAAAAATAAAAACAAGAATCAGAAATTTAAAGAAACAGTTTTAGGACAACTGGATCAATAGCTCATCAAACGGGAAGGTGTTTCTCAGTCCTACCCACAAGTACCTTTCACCCTTTGGGAGTGCAAACCCCAGCTTGCCTAACAGTCACTTTATCCAATAATCAGAGGGAGATCCTTAAGACACCTATCCAAATGTTGATGTCACCTATGATTCATGACCTTGGATACAGCAGATAAATTAGCAGGAAGCAAAATTTATTTAATGCTATATAACAAGCCTGGGGGTTAGGAGTCCAAGCTCTTTGACACAGTCAGCCTTAGTCATTTGAAGGAAGCTATATCAGTAATGGATTATTACAACCCTGGGAGTACTTTGGTCATGGTTCATCACCATGGTACACCGTGGACCTTAATAGTGTCTTACAATGTCAATATGTGCTTTATTTAAGGTTCGTATCATTTTAGCTGGTCAGAAAGGATAAAACTCACCCCTGTGCAGCAGGCCAGAACATGGTCTATTCATCATGCTAGTCCCACATGAGTCCTTACAATGTATTTTAACTGAGATGGAAGTGACACATAAAGCTTCTGTGATGTCTTTTGCACACAGATAAATTTCAGCTGTGAATAGGAGGACACCAATTTCACAAATTTTGCCATCAATCAGATTAGCTAAATGACATGAATAACTCCTCTAGCCTTACCTATGATATAGGAACCTTGTCTTTGAGTGTAGTTTCCAGGAAAATTTCATGGAAAATAATGCCAGAAAAAGAACAGTAAGAATGGAGGAGCAGCTCTTTTAGAGTAAATAATTTGATTCATTTAACTTAAAGCCAAAGAACCAACATCAGGCATCCACCTTCTGCATGATGGCCAGAAAATAAAATTCCTGTTAAGTGCTTAAATCCCAACCCTTTTTGTCTGTGTTCCACCCCCTTTCTTTTCTCTGTTGTACTAAGTAATTGCCAGAAGTCCATGAACGGGGGAGTATTCAATGTGATTTTATATAATAAGAAGAAATTTCGATGTGACCTTCCCCATTGAAAATTATTTTTTCTTTATAGAGGAGTAATGTTTTTGTTTAGTTTATTGCACTAACCTTCTGCTTTAATCATGTTTTGAATGTTAAGATGATACTTTTAAAAACAGTCATGTAACTTTTTAAAAACAACACATTGAAATCCAAGCAAAAGGTTTTAATCAGATTTTTTTTCATTTTCCGTCACTTTCTGTCAGTTCATTCGTCTTGAATTGCTTAACAGTCCCCTGAACTACCCTGATGTCCGACAAGTTTACTGGAAGTTTCTGCTCAGTTCTGCCTCTCCGTATTCAAAAGAACATTACTTTTTTTAAAATAGGTGTTTTAAAAAAGATTTATTAAACTACAGAAAGCTATTTTCTACATAATTTTTATATAAATAGTACCTTTGTTCTGAGTCTGTTGTTTTACCAAGAAAAAAATAATGACATAAACATGAAAGCAAGTGGTACTAACAAGCATTCTGAATCGAAGCCGATAGATAGGTAATTTCATTGCTTTGCCAGGCTCCATGAACGCCTGCTGGAATCTATCACATAAGATTAAACAGGATTTCACAGTTTATATTTACTGAAATCTGAGAAGTCAATAGTATTCCTTCTAGAAGAAACTATTACAGGATAGCCCAAGTATTTTGTATTTATATGCATCTTCTGCCTCACTATTAATAGTGTTAAAATGCCCTTGGGCATAGATTAGGCTCAGGGAAAACCCATCACTTCATGCCCATTTTCTCCACAGAGTTTCCCTCAAAGCATTTTACACTTGGTCTAACAGATACAGATGTACCTAGGATAACATGAGAGAGAGAAGCCAACATTTATAGAACACAGAAAGGTAAAATTAAGATTTCAGTAAATGACTGCAGCAATAGGACAAGGGGTAATGGGTTCAAACTTAGACAGGGGAGACTTAAGTTGGATATAAGGAAGAAATTCTTTACTGTGAGGGTGGTGAGGCACTGGAACAGGCTGCCCAAAGAAGTTGTGAATGCTCCAGCCCTGGCAGTGTTCAAGGCCAGGTTGGACAGGGCCTTGGGCAACCTTGTCTAGTGTGAGGTGTCCCTGCTCATGGCAGGGGGGGTGGAACTAGATGATCTTATGGTCCTTTCTGACAGTAACCATTCTATGTTTCCATGATTCTATGTTAAAATCTGTTTTTTTAACCAGAAAAGCAAAACCAGAACATGAAGAAATTTCAGTTAATAGAAGAACTTGAGTCACAAATTAGAACTATTGACATTTCAGCTTCTCTATTAAGCTCTGATTTCTTTGAGGTAGCAATCATTTCCTGTCACAATCTCTAAGGTACTTTTGAAGTTAAAGTCATCAAACAAACACAGTTCAGTCTTTATGATCAGGTGTGCAAAGTCCAGCAGGCTACTCCCATTACTACAGCTTTGCTGTGCCACAGGAAGTAAGCATATTGAGTCCATTAAAAATGAAAAGACTTATTGTGGATTCATGAATTACCGTGAATCATTTCAACCCTTATCACTGCATAAGGAATATCCACACTTTTGTTACTTAGTACAACTCTGCAGTGCTTCCACTAAATTATATGCAGCAGGACTATTGCACTTAGTGTGGTATGTGGCTATAGATCTTCCTGCATTACCTTTTTTTTTCCTCCATAAATTGCTTACATGGAGCATAACTGGTTTTGTCCAGGCACCCATAACAACAAAGGCAAATGTTCGATTTCTACCTGTCCAGAGCAGTAAAGCAGTAGCTGAAATGAGGACTGTGATTTTCAAACATGTGGAATTATCAGAACCAGAAAGGGAAATATTTCAGCCTTTCCTTGATTTATTTTCCCAATATGCTCAGTGATGTCCTGTTCAACTAGATAAAATGTTGATTGCGGAAAGTCCATATAGAATTCTAACTATCCTAGAAGGTCTTACGTTTACAAACACAGGGCTGGAAGGAAATGGGAATGAGGAACAGATTTCTGGACATGTCTGCTTTTCTTGTGTATCTTTAAGCTTGACTAAGGCAATTAAAACAATTGTCTTAATTGTTCTACACGTAAAAATAGGATTAGTAAGGTATCACCCCAATGTGCTTCAGACTTTTCTTCAGCATGCCAATGCAAACAGAAGAAGCTTTATTTACTACCTGTTATAAGAGTTTAAAATTTCTTCTAGGAAATTCCACTGATTTCAGCAAGTTTTAGTGTGAATCACAAGACTTGTACACCATCTTAAAGACCAAATGCCACTCATTTTCACTGAAATCACTGCCCTCTGCACAATTAGCTTGCAGAAAGTTTTCTTTTCCTCCTGCCAGTGTGGTGTTCATCCTCTCTCTCACTGGTTGAGTAGTTTGAACTCTTCTGTCCTGTACAAATAAGTGTGCAAGAATCCCTCCCGTCAGTGTCTTTCAACTCATTCCCAAGTAATCACCTTTAGTTATGAAAGGATGGTTCATTCACTGTTTTCTTCAAGCATGTTTAAGCCTTTCCATCAGACCCACTGGAAAAGTCTTCCAACTCACTGAGATTGCAAAGGGTCTACCAATCAGTAACAATTCTTTCAATGTGTGCATCACAACTAAGTATAATGTATTTTTTACATCTCTTTTATTTCAGAGACTTTTTAACCTACTATCCTACAGCTAGTAGGTTAAATTTCAGCCAGTGAGAGGGGTACTGAAGGTCCATCAATTATTTTCAAACTAATATGAGTTGGTCTGGCTAAGTACACACAGATTTTAGTATTAGTAATATATTTTGTGAAGTGACCCTGAAGTTGCCCCCCTAAAATGTCTTTGATTCTACATAGTCAGAAGTGGATTATAAATAGATAAATTATGTTCTACTTGTACCTGTATTAGAAAAACAATTCTCTCAGCAAAGCTTCTGAAGGAACACAAATCAAGTTATCCTGATTGAACAACTTAACGCTTGGATAGTTGAAGGACTGAAGCAGTTCTAAAGATGTGGACAGAGAACAGGTAGTAGATGACACCAACACCTCCCAGCTAAGAGTGGGGACACCACACGGATAGCTGTTATAGAAACACATTTAAAAGGCTCTAATTCACCCTTCTAATAATGCATAAAAGACATGTAAGGGTAAGAAATCACTATTCCCAATTTATGAAGAAAAACATCCCATGAACTATCCCAAGGTTCAGAACAAGGTTTACAGCAGAGCCAAGAGTTGAGCACTGTTTTCTTAAAAAAATAGTGAGAGAGACAGATATAAACATATCACACATAGCTATTTTATTTAAGATTAGACACTGAAGTAGAACCAGAATCTCCACTGTCTCCATTGTCACAGTCACCCACTCCAGCATAAAAGGAAACTATATCACTTTTCAGACAGTATGCCAATACCACAATAATGTTGAAGGTCTACTATAAATGCAAAGCCACGGGAAGAATCAAACCCAAGAAAATTAGTATGAAGAGATAAAACAAGTAAAGAAAACAATTGTGGAATAAGTACTTCACATTACAAGACAGAAAGTAATATCCAAGGTATACCAAAATGGTTTTCTTCAAATAAATCAGATGACTGATTTCCCTGTTACTGTATTAACTAAACTACTGTATGAGACCCTTAGAAGGCAATCTGTTTATGATAATGTTAAAAGAATGCCTAGCAAATATTACCACATTTTTGTGTCTTTCTCTCCTGCAAATTTCAGTCTCCCAACCCTGTGATCTAAATTCCTTCCTATTTTTTTTCTCCCTCCTTCTACCCAATCTTTTGTTTTCCTGACATACTAGTCCTTCCCCTCCCACTCCTCTTAAGATTCGTGCTAAATCTTGCCTGCCTTTCACACCTTTAAGCACTTCTAGCCTCCCACATTGGTGCTTATTCCAGCTTCTAATAGCACCAGCACAGATTCTGTTAAAAGCCATCTCAGCTGTGATGCTGCAGCATCCTAAACTGACATGGGGATTGCAATGTCATATCTTGCGAAATAATTGAGAAATGTGAAAGGGATAATCACAGGGAAAATCATGCGATTTCATGGGATAATCACTGGTTATGTCTGGAAGGCTTGATGGAAAAAGAAGGGGAAATAAAAAATACTCTTCAATTCAGAAGACTGCACAGCAAAAGTTCAGAGTGGAGAAGGGCCCTTAACACAGAGCTCAGCAGAAAAACTGATCTGCTTTATTTATTTATTTATAACATAAAAAGAAGGGTCAAGACAAGGTTCTGGTTTCAAAATGGGAAACTCTCAGGAGAGTTTCTTGTCTTTCTCTTTTTATCCAGCACAGCGGAGATGTGGACCAATTCCTACCTGCTGTTATGAACTTTCTTTTAGCCTGATCTGAGATGGAAGTTTCACTGTAAACAGGCCCTTGCTCCTCAGTTATGTCTTTGAGCAATGCGGAACATCATGAACTAAAGACTCTGTTGGCAGAAGTGGAAGGAGAAATTCCACCAAGGAATTTCATCCTTGATATGCCATATCAGCTGACAGTCTTACAAAGGTCTCCAGAAAACCGATGAAACACCAAGGACTCCTCTAAATGGTCTCCTGTGACTCCCTTCATCCCTGCATATGTCCCATAGTAATGAAAGGTGACAGACACCGTTACACTCTAGAGGTCCTACTTAGCATAAATTGCAAAACCTGCAGCTTGCTTCTTCCCTAAGCCTTTGACTGAAAACCAGGATTTGGATCCCACTGAGGGATCTGTTTGTTATTCTGTAATAAAAATAAAAGATAATCTGTTGCATTCAAAAATTTAAGCTTTGATTGCAAAAGGCAGAGATCACCCCAAAACCCCAGAGAGGTATTTTCTTGTTCAGGTTTTAAAAGCAGTTGTAACGTCATTACATATCTCTTAATCCTCCATTATGAAGTGATACATGAGAAAAAGAGCAATGAGATCTGAAATACGCCTGCTATCTTCTTCTTAAATATCTCAGTTAAAATTTTACATATAGACCTGAATTTCTGGGGAATTATCCCTTGGAATATCCCCAAATCTTGTTGCTTTTGTCATCTCTCTCTGAAACATTGCCTATTTATTCCAGCTGTTCCTTGATGCTGAAATAGTACAGCATCTGATTCCTTTATCTAATACTGCTAAGATTCAAGTCTCCAAAGATTTGGATGTTTAAATACAAAACCTTTTAATGCAAGCCCATCTCACATAAACTGTTATTGATAAGACCACAGGCACACACAGCTGACTGTCACTCAGATGTTTACAGAGGCAGAAATAAAAATCCCATTCCACCTCACTGTTAATCAATCTTTGTCACTCCACCAAGTTCTTTTATCTGATAAGCTCTCCTGTGGCTAGGAGAAAGGAAAAACAGGAATCCTGTAAATGGAAGCCCTGCAGCCCAAACCAGCAGACTGAAGGAAATGCAGCACCAGGAGGAATAGAGCTGTTTTTAGGCCAGCACAAGTGACCCAAACATTCTCCACAGCCAGAGGTGTGCTGGCCTGTTCCTCCAGCACACCAACAGCTCTCTGCTATAGCCACCAGTCCTTCTCCAAGGGTGCCATTTTGTTCACTCAAAACACAACACGCTCTCACAGTCCAGATTTATGTCTTTCCTTGCCCTTCTCACCACTCATCTGAGCCAATCCTCATCATAACCGCTGTCACACTGGGCACTGTTCCCATGAAAGGCTTATCTGGTTTATGCAGGTCTAAATTATATCCCAATGGCTGTTCTCACTATAGTGATGTTTGAGGTTGAGCTTGCACTCCAACCCATGCTCCTTATGGTCACCCACACTGTTGATGTTTAAACATGTCCTACGCTAAATTAGGATCAAGTCAATTCAGACTTCTTGACAGGGAAACAGGGGCATAGACTGCGTGTTGGCAGTAGCTTGAGATGCATGGCTAGCAGTTGGGCAGATGCAGTCAGCACAGCATCTGTGCCATGCGCTGTGTCCAGATGCAGTGTTGACTCTTTCCCTCTCCCCACATGATGCTGACCGTGAGCCATTAAGCTCCAATATGACCCACACATAGACCCAGATTCCTGCTTCTCTGGTTTGGATGGTTTGCGGATAGTTTTTCTGAGATCTATGAAAAACCACAAAGACTTTCTAAACAGGAGTGCCCTGACCTACCAGAGATATGACTCAAAAGCAATGAAAAACAGGGGCTACCAGTGGCTTTGGACCAGGCAGAAGAGGAAAAATACCATGAGAGACATTTCTGGTGGGAATACCTAGGCACTAGTCCTTGCATGGTGTTAGGAGTTTTGCTAGCACTCATAGAAGTCATCTTCTGGTGTTAATGTGCAGGCTAACCTTGCTGCAGAAGAGATGAGTGGAGGAGAATGAGGCTTCTTTGGAGACCGGCACAGAACAAGAGCTAGGTAGAATATCTTTCATATCTTCAAATACAAATAAGGTAAATTGCACTAAAAGCAAACTTGTAAATTTCTTCTGGAATGCTGCCATGAAGATAAACAGAGGTCAACGACAAGGTAATTATATCACTAAATAGAAGAGTAAAGGGAGTAACATAAGAAAAGAGTAAAGAGACTAACTGGTTGGCAGCAAGTACAGGGATAGGGGGAACATCAATAGAGAATCCTTGTTCTTCAAAAGAACATATTTGAGCTTTCTAAGGAAAACTTGATGAGTGGGTCTGATATAAAAAAATTCTGTGATCACAGAGTTTCTAATTAGCCCACGAACTGTGGAGGTGGAGAGGAAGAGTAAAAGGTTTGTTTTAGGGTGTACCATGAGAGAACACACAAGTGAAAACCCAGACCTTCTGACTTCTGTTCACAGTTTATATTGGCTCCTTATGAGGCAGGAATATCACAGCCTGTGTTTTGCTCATGGGAGCTCGAACAACATTGAGTTGGATAAAGTTGGCCCAAAGTGCCCTGTTCACCAATTTTGACAGCATGGCTCCTGCTGGGCTAGCAAATGTTCTGTAGCACGCAGCAGGCTGAGACAATGCATATGGCATTTGGGACACTGCTGTGAAAATGATTATTTTAATATATTTTTTCATGAAAAGCCCAGCTGGAGAGCAAGAGTCAGTGTTTTCCAGGTAGACTCAGAGCAAGAGGGGTTTCTGATAAAGCCATGAACTTTCGGTCTCCTGACACTGTGAGCGTTCCTGTCTGAGAGAGGGAAATGGGTGTCAACATTGCTCAGGGCAGGTGGGGACGTCTTGTCCAGCATTCATACACTCAACCTGTATTAATATTCATTATAGTCCACCAAGGGCTGTGATTGAGAGGCAACATTTAAAATTCTAATACTTATAAATCCCTTTGCACAGGCACTATATAATTACTATATATACACTATAATTACAAAATTACTATAATTACACTATATATGGTCATTGGATAGTTGGTAAAGATTCATCTAGTGATGTTGGTGATTGTTACCATGATGGATATAGTCTCTGTGCAATGGTAGCATTTACGCCTGTTTTGATGCTGCTACATCAAAACAACCATGAGCCATGAGGAGGTGTTGGAGAGCAGCACTGCAGTGTAAGGATGCACTAAACCCACTAAAACCAGTGCCCATCAGAACATACAGCATATAAACCTTGATGACAACTTTATATTGAATCTACTTCATAAAGAATTTTTATGAAAGTCTTTTTCTTCTTACTGAAGTTGGATTTTATAGTTTTTATTGTATATTATATTGATTTTGATCAACTATTCTATACCAACATATATACATTTCTCTCAAAAACCCTTTTTATAGAGGTTCTTCAAAAACTTTCCATCTCCAGTCCATCCTATTTCTCTCTGTCCAAATTCTCTTAGAACACCATGGATAGAACTGAAAAAGAGCACCAATTCTGCAGAAGGTAGAAGAATGTCATGTCGCAGTAGATGACTAAGGCATTGATATGCTTACTATGCTGTCCCATGGTGATATTTGTTGTTACAGTTATGTTGTGCAGGTCTGAATTTCTGACAAGAAATTGATTTGGTATTTGACTTTGACAAATAGTGATAGATGAGAGAAATTAGCATCAATAATATAAAACACTAGTATAGCAGCATCATGTTATTGCAAGAATGTAAAGTATGAATATGAAAAAGAGATTATGTAAGGTAAAAGAGAACAATTACAGTGGAGAGGAGAAAGATGCTTGCTTCTAGCTTTTTAAAATAAACTTCACATCCTCTACCTTTTAATATTGTTATTTTCCAATTATTGCTTGAAAATTGCAGAAAGACCAGAAAAAACCCCTATTACATCCAAAGTCAATTACAGTTTATCAGAATACTCTCCTTGCATTTCAACTCCTCCCTGTATTTTGTTAAAATATCTTTTTCCTAAGGATTATAATACCTTAAATGTCCATTAAAACTAACAGCCAAGATAGGAATCAGAATTTAATTTACCTTTTCCCTCTCAGCATTTCTGGAAGATTTTAGCAATAAACATGATTTTTAGGGGACAGTAACTTTTATAATGTAATTATCATAATTTTTTTGGTTTACCTCTATCAAGCCATGGCTTTGTTAAGGAGCCAGTTCTGTATGAATGCAAATGCCTGGATTCCAACATTTTTTAACATATTTTAAAACATTTGTTATCTGATTCAATTGAAATGATGTGTTGAGACTTCTGACTTGATCAGTACCAAGAGAACCATAAGTTTCTTAAGAGGTGAAATACATGGTGTTAGGGCCTACAAGGATGCTTCATTAAGGACTGTAGTGATAGCCCATGGCAGGAGGGTTAGAACTAGATGATCTTAAGGTCCATTCCAGCCCAAACCATTCTATGATTCTATGTTTCTATATTTTTGGATTCTTGCATTCAACAGTTATCTAGGTGCAGGGTAAAGCAAGCCGACAATTTCTTTTTCAGATGTACAGTTGAGCTGACAGCTACGACTGAAGTGAAAGTGCATCTTATAAAGTTGTTTCTGAGAAGAAAAAAACCACTGATCAGCATTTTCAACAAGAGGTGTCGAGTTCATCCAGGACTTTTAAGAAAAAGTGATTTGTTTCTATATTTTCCAATGCTGTTAAAACACATTTACTTGAACTCTTGCCTTCACTGAGTAGCCACCTGTATTAGGTTTGCATAGCAAGGTCTAGAGGGATGGATGGGTGCCAATAACAAACCAATATCACCAAGCAAACTGAACTTACAGGTGATGCTTTTTTCAGTTTTATTTCCTGGAATGCCATTTTCTCCAACTCAATTGTCAGTTATAACAACTACCACGCAAGCGGGCAAAGTGAAATTCATGTTACCCTGATTTTCATTGATGCCTACAAGAAATTATTATTCTACCTAATTGCAGTTGCTCTCTGCTGGGAACAAAGGATTGGGGGAGAAGGAGGGAAAAGGATAGGGGGTGGAATGACAAGGTACTTCCAAAAATGAATGCTTCATAGATTATTAATTTATTGTAAAAATACTGAGAAATCTTGTGTTGCTGCAAAAGGTTCATTTAGAGACGGAGTGATCAGTATGAGACTTCCAGGGCAAGTTTGTATTAAGACATTGTCAGTCCTAGTGTCTAAAGTTAGGCTGGTTAGGAGATGTTACACTTTTTTAGTTGTCATTGAAATACTTTCTCCTAGATAACAAAGCAGTTCATGGAGACCTGTTCTTGAAATCACAGAATGACTGAGGTTGGAAGGGACCTCTGGAGGTCATCTAGTCCATCCTCCTTGCTCAAGGAGCCAGTTTTCCAGTGTTATCTCATGAAAAATAATGAAAGAGAGAGTTCTGAAGTCTATCACAAGATCTGTCATTTCTGGAGATATAAAAATATGTATATTCTTTTAAAAAGAGTTGTTTTATTGACTGTTCTGAAATAATTATATTCTGCCTTAACATTCAGAAGGTTTGTTTCTACTCCAGTGTAAAGAAAGGAATGGAGAAGTGGAAAAGAACAAAAAGCTAGTGGAAAAGAAAAGTTGAGATGAATTATATATACCATTCACCATTCACTCTGTGGGGATTGCCTACATGGGGTGCTGATAAGCAGCAAAGAATTTATTGATTTAAAATTGAAGTTGTTCTACATTTGTCATTCTTCGGGAATAAAATCCTTCACTTGGTGAAATACAAGAGAACAAGGAAAGATGCCTTCATAATCTCAGTAATGGTAATATTTTTCGTAACGCTTGCAGGCAAGTTGTTTTGAAAAGGCCAGAACATCCTAATCTATCCACAAGCACTGAAACTGTTACATACATGCAAGATACTGTCACGTTGTGCTCATAACATGCCATTGAAATAAAATAACCACATCTCTCCATCTCTAAGAATTAATTTATGTTTAAAATTTGCAATGATTTGCCACTTTGTGGCTGCAAACGCTACACTTCTAATTTTTCTTTGAACATCTTTTCTTGTCTCTGGCAGGAATCAGAGTTTTACATTCCCTTCAAATGTTCCTTAGGAACAAGCTACGTAGCAGTAAGAAGAGGCAAAGAAATCTGAGACTACATGCAACAGCTTCAGTCTTATCAGGGTCAGCTTTGTTTGCATGTATTTTCACTCTGCACAAAGACACTGACACTTTAAGAAGCCCATAGGCTCTGGGTTCTGCCTTTTAATGAACTTTAAGAAATTTCTGATGGAAATGGAATATGCTAAATTTGCCATTCCTGCCTTTAGAACAACACATAAATGCATACGCAGCTGCTAGTGCTTTCAGAAGAAACTGTGCCAATACAGCTGATGGAAGATCTTTCTCCCCTTCATGTGGTTTGTACTCAAAACCTGTACCAGATTATTCAGCAGGGTTGTCTTATTTCATGTTTTTTCCACCACATCATATGGATATGACTCCCAACTCTTTGACAAGGAAATCAGAAATGGTGGAGTGAGTGATGGACACTGAAGAGAAATGGAAAACAGTGGAGATCACTTAGGGATGCAACTCCACTTCCTCAGGGAGCCCCTTCAACCTCTCATTGTCACCAAAGCCTGTCATCATATTCCCTGCATGTGGCAGCAGTCATCCTGAGCCCTCCAAGGATGGTCTTCTGCCCAAGGAGCAGGGATGCTGTAGGAAATGAAGGGTGCTCCTAGACAATTCCCCTTCCAGAGGCAGCCAAGTAAGTGCATGTCTCCAGTTTGGTTCAGAGCTGCTGAGCTTTGCTGTGATCTAACAGGGACCCCACTGCAGTCAGAGATTAGAGCTGGGGTGTTGTGGGAGTGGCTGGGGAGAAGCAGAAGTGAAGGAGATGAGGTTAGCTTAAAGAAGGAATCCACTTGGACATCCATTACCTATGCTGGTTTTATGCGGTAGTCCAATAACTACCACAATAGAACAATAGAACTAGAACAATAACTAGTTCAATAGACTCCTAGAATAATGAGATTATCACAGATTGCCAATAGTACAATTATAAGGGAAATGTAGTTCCTCCGTTTTGATTCTCTTCAGTCTACCATAAAGGCTTAGGAATTAGTGGAACCTGGATCTTCAAAACTATCACAACATGATGGCATGCAATCACTTTCTCATATACAGCAAAAACCCATAAATTTGCTTTCTGAAAGAAGTGAGCATAACGGAAATGCATGATTCAGTATAACCTCCTATTAACTGCTGACATACAGATATATTTTCTCTGTGAGAAATCTTCCATCTGACTGATGGATTCAGACACACCTTCTCAAACTGATCACTGGTTGCTTGTTCCTCGCATTATTCACCAAATTGTGACTTTACAGCTGTACTTTACTGCCATGCTTTATTTTCTCCTTGTGACCAGCAGGTCAGGAGAATAACAACAGTCAGGAGAATTGAATTTCACTTAGCAAATTAAAAGAAGGGGGGGAAAAAAAGGATACACAAGGCACAATGCAAACCTTACTGTCACCACTACTGAACCACTAAATTCTGCAGGTTGAATATGAGAAGACTGTCTTCTGATACTTAGTTCTACAGGCGTAATGGGTTCAGACTTAAACACGGGAAGTTCAGGTTAGATGTAAGGAAGAAGTTCTTTACCGTGAGGATGGTGAGGCACTGGAACAGGTTGCCCAAAGAAGTGGTAAATGCTCCATCCCTGGCAGTGTTCAAGGCCAGGTTGGACAGAACCTTGGGCAACGTAGTCTAATGTGAGGTGTCCCTGCCCATGGCAGGGGGGTTGGAACTAGATGATCTTAAGGTCCTTTCCAACCAAACCATTCTGTGATTCTGTGATTCTATGACATACATAAAGGTTACTTCATGACTTTGCAGCACTTTGGTGCTCTTCTATTGACCCACACCACCTATCCGCCAAGTGGAAATTAGAGGCATCATCTGCATTTCAGCAGCAGCAGAGATAAGTTTTTCTTTTGGTCGTTTCTGATTCTTGTCCTTCCCCATGCTCTGCAGAAAAGGGAATCCTGCATGTTGTCTGAAGACAACTTGCTCTCTCATTCTGTTCTCCTGGGGTAGTTTGGGGTGAAATATAAGATCCATTTGTACTATGGGACAAGCCCCAGAAACAGAGCGCTTAGCTAAAGGCTACATCTGCAGGTGCTTTCTTCATGTACAAGCAAATGATCCCTTCACAAAGAACACATAAGGAGAGCATTTGAGCAGCACAAAATTCTTGACAAGCTGAGCAAAAATGTGGATATACAAATGAGAAACATCCAATTTTTTTCCCCAGATCAATGCATTTAGAAATGCATAAAAATATTGATTAAAATTTGATTAAAATATACACTAGATGCAGAGGAAATGTTCAGAAAGCATAATTCACATATTTATTTTAGGGGGTTTTGTTGTTTTGGCAAAAAAAACCCACCACATCTTCTTGAATAATGAGAACAGATTTTTACCTACATGTTCAATGATTTTATTTTTATTCTTTACCATATTTCATGGTATCACAAAATAATGTCATCTATCATTGCTGGCATAATACAATAAAACATGAAATATTTGAGTCCAGCTTGGCAAAAATATTTAAGGGCATCTGCTAGTTAGCAGTGACTGAAACAGCTTTTCTGATAATCAACTTCTTTCTTGTTTCCTATAGTGAAATGCTTGAACATTTAGACTAAAGAGTCTTCTACTTGTGGTATAATTAAATAATTTTGATTAAAAAGTTGAATATTTTGATAAAAAACCTCACATTTAAGGACACTGATTTATCAAAGGAAATAAGGTATTTCAGTCTTTACTAATAGCAGTTGCCCTTTATGATTTGGAAAAGAGTTATTTCAACAACTATGTGGTCACTTCCAGAAGTCAGCTACATTAACATATAGAACAGCATTAGATCACATACCATGAAAAGATGTGAATGTGATTGAAACACACAAAACTAAAAATCAATCCATCAAGATGTTCTAGAGCTTCAAACACATTTTCCCAACTTTATTATTCATGAAACTTAAAAGATTTTTGTTTTCACTCTAGCTTAAAATGAAATCAAAGGATAAAATAACAAAAATTCCTAGAAATTCACAACTTCTAGCTTGGAATTTTTTTATTCTTTCTTTGGGTACTTTCACACTAGCTTCTGTTTAAATATAAGAGAGAAGTTTCGTGCCAGGTTAGCTTCAAAAATATTAATAGACTCTCTTTTTCTTCTTGTAATTAACCCTTTTAACTGTGGCAGGACCTCTATTGTCACTCTTGGTCTCAGTCTGGCATTGCTTCCTTTCTCTGACTTTGCTTGGCTTTGACTCAGCACCCACTATCTGATCATCTAAACAGGAAAGGATTCCGTTAGGGAGCTCACACTGGCTTTCATGGGAGACCACACCAACAAAAAAGCAGCCGGCACATGTACATAACTGTTGGCTTCATCAATAAATAGTACTTGAAAGTTGAACCCAGGAGGTTCCACACTTCTCCCCTTTGGCTGCCTGATTCCGCTCTGACAGAAAAAGATCAAGTGAAATTTTGTATATTTTGTCCTCCTTTGAGTAGAGGCAAAGTCCAGAGGGAAATTATAGTCTTATGGCTGTGAACAGGAAAAGTGGTATACATATGGCCCTTAACTTATGGGGTCACCAGAGGGCACCTTAACACAAGCTCCTCTCGGATTTTGATTAGCTGAATCTACCTTAGGACCTTTTCATTGCTGCTAACATGAAAATACAAATTTCTTCAAGTACTGGTATGGGTGAGAGAAATACCACCTTTGTAAGGTGATAACCAATCAGAGCAAAAGCATCTCGGTATGTATTGGTTGATATATATAACATATTCCCTGAAGTAGTCCACGCTGGAAGCAATCTTATGCCATCCAGCTTTGATCTGTGCAGAAACAGAGACGTTAATTCGTACTTTTCTGTAATCTAACTTTAGATGACCCAAACGAAATGAGCAGCCCTAAATAATCTTTTTTCACTGCCGGGAAAGTTTTCTTTGCACTCAGCCTCAGTATGTTGAAATTAATGTTGTAAGTCTTGTTCTTAAAACAAAAGTTCTGCTCAAAGATCATAGTCATTTCAAGACAGGCTATTAGATCAATATAGGAATTCTGGTTGGAAGACAGAGATGAGAAATGACAGGAAAGTTTGAGGTCTTTGGCGATTTGGTGAATTTTGGTGTTGGGTTTTTTGTTTGGTATTTTTTTGGGGGGGTTGTTTGGTTTGGATTTTTTTTTTAGTATTCAAAATCGAACTGTCTTGGATTTTAAAGAAAATTCCCACATAGTTTCTTAACATTTTTCTAACATTTTCCATTTTTCTCCACTCGCCCAAAGAAACAAATACGGTGCAGTGTAGGAAAGTTTTATCAAAAACATGGAGTAAGAATGCTAAGGAATAGGATAGAGTAGGATTATTATGTTAAAAAACTCAAGGGGCTCCAGCAGAGGATTACCAAGATATTTGGGAGCCTAGGCCACAACAGCTTCAGGGAAAGGCTCAGGGAGCTCAAACTACTTCATCTCTTGAAAAGATGGTTAAGGGACAATCTAAGTTCTGCTTTCAGCTACTTGAAAATAAACTACAGAGGTGATGGAGCCAAACTGTCCTCTACAGTGGCATGAGATGTAAAAGGAGGCAACAGCATGGCATGGGAGAATTAACTAGACACTAAGTTAAACCACATCTTTAGGAGGACAGTTTAACACAAGAACACAAGCATAGCTGTAGACTCTCCATCCACAGAGGTTTGTGCTCTTGGCATGTCAAACCCAGCTAGCCTCATCCACAGATGCTGTTGTTGACAATAGTTCTGCTCCAAGAAGACAGCTGGACTAGCTGGCTCCAGAGGTTCCTTACAACCAACATTGTTATGATTCCACTTTAACATACCATGGAAAATACCATAGAAAAGGGTGATTTAATACATTATACAGGGACTTCTTTCGTATCTGATGAAGAAAACAACCCATCAATATTTGAACCAGATGCATACAAACACGCATTAAAAATGTCTTTGTCCCATTTTGCAATGATGTATGATGAAAATTTGATAACATTATACAATCAAAAATGCATAAAGAAAAATGCAGTGATTCAGGCTGAAATTCTCACACAAAGTATTATTACTTCCTTTAAAAATAACCATCTTTTCATAGGGCTTTTTAACGTCTAAGAAATATTTGCCCCGAGTGGCGTTGTTGCACTGGATGCAAATGCATCCCGTCTGGAGCAAATGTCTCAGGGAAACAGCTGTTGAACCAGCAAAAAGGATTTCTTTGGGCCACTCTATTCAGGCTGAGAAAATACTAAGTCCATTTATTTAGAACACTGCCAAACAGAATTTGGATTCCTGTCCTGCTGTTGTATTCAGGATGAAAAGGTACCCTCCATCTTTGTGCACCCCCAGGATACTCTTTCACTTGGTATAATTGTTTCAATGCATTTGTAATGACTACAGCTGGGCAACATTTTCCTTAAAAAGCAGAAATAATTTGCAAAGCTTTCAGCAATCTTGGGCCAACTCATGGCTGGTTTTCAGTCAACCCGAGTCCATATTCTGGGCATATCCTTATGCCAGATTTTGAATGAAACTTGTCCAAGAATGCTTGTGCCAGGAAGGGTTTTTCAATGTCACCTGGAAGTCACACCAGCCTGTTGATTTTGTGGTTACAGACTTAGCAAAGAGAAATTCAGGTATATTTTTGAGCCCCTTCAGAACAGACCCTGGTTCCAAAACTCTTTTGAGGAGGACAAATCTACAGCATATACACCAAAAGTAATAATAAATTGCCCTTCAAAGCCTTTAGTGCAGAAATCCTCTGTTTCACACAGACTCAGCTGGATTTTCTTTGCTTGTATTTAATTAGGTCTATATTTTTCAAAGGACTGTTACGGGTATCTTTTTGCTTTTGCTTACCTTTTCACAGTAAATAAGTTTGAGCCCACAAATTCAAGACTACCCCCTGAGACAAGCTATGAAATCGAGGAGAAAACTCCAAGTGTAACAGAGTGAGCCCTTTGCCTGACATGTCTCCTTCAATTTTCGTAAGTGCTTTACTTAGCTATCTGCACATAGCTGTCTAGGAAACAAGACTGTAAACAATCCCGAGATAACCCAGAGGCTGTAATACAATTTTAGTCCTTCTTTCTTCAAAATCTGTGTTTTATATATATGCGTGTGTGTTAACATATATATATATGTTTTATATATATATATATGTATGGGTTCAAACTTAAAAAGGGGAAGCTCAGGTTAGATCTAAGGAAGAAGTTCTTCACCTGTGAGGGTGGTGAGGCACTGGAACAGGTTGCCCAAAGAAGTGGTGAATGCTCCATCCCTGGCAGTGTTCAAGGCCAGGTTGGACAGAGCCTTGGGTGACATGGTCTAATGTGAGGTGTCCCTGCCCATGGCAGGAGGGTTGGAACTAGATGATCTTAAGGTCCTTTCCAACCCATACCATTCTATGATTCTATGATTCTATGTGTGTGTGTTTAAATATATGTATCCATATAGAGAAAAGGGAAGGAGGGAGAAGAGCGGAAAGACCTCTTCCTTTATAATTACTGTCCATTATTAAAGACTTAAGCCTATCTTTGGCAATAAAATAGACTATGGACTTGGAATAAAAGCAAACAAAAACAAACTTAAGGAAAAATTCCATAGTTTGAATAAAGCAACCTCAGCTGTTCAGCTGATAGGCATTCAGAGATCTCAGCTCATTAGCTAATAAATGCACACAACTACTGACAGCTGAAAATGTTATGGAGAAGTTCCAGAGATTTAGACATGGTATCAATCTCCCAGCATTTGACCCTGGTAATTACTACTTTGTAAGTCTAATTTCCAACCCTTCTAAACAACAGAATGAGTTTCAAGAAAAAACTGACAAAAAAACCCAAAGAAACAAAAAGAAAAGCTCAGCCATACAGAGGCTATCAGAGCTGTGAGTAATAAGCTCTGTGAGTTTATAGAAAACAAATCATAGCAGTCAAATTTGATTGCTTTTCTTGAGAAACCAGTGAATGAAACAAAAAAAACAATGACACAACAGAGGACATACCTGGATCACACTAAAACATCGGCTATGGCATCACAGTCATTAAATTTGAATATAAAAATTGACAGATAGAGCAGAAACAAGCGATGGGGCCACAGAAGATGATAGTGGAGTAGCAAGTTTGTAGGATGAATCTAAAACAGAACAAGAATCAACAGCAGGCCGAGTCTCATCAGCCTCGCTAGCAGTGACTTGACGAAAAGAGGTGAGCAGTATGCAGAAGGTATTTGTGGCAAGGGATGCTACAAGCACTTCTGGACTAAAACTTCTAGCAGAAAGGTACGCTCAGCAGCTATACAGGCTGGCAGCAAATAATTAGCTTACTCCCAGGCTACAAAAATACAAGGCAATATACTGCTGTGGCGTGAGCAAACATGGCATCACACTGGGAATGGTAAGACCTGAGCATTAATCTTCTTTCTGCTGCAGATTTTAGGTATGATGGTGTGCCAGGCCTTTTAACTTTCTCGAGCCTCTCCCTTTTCTCCAGTTGTTGGCTGTTTAATGAATGTAAGCTTTAAATGTTTTGTAAGAGGAAACATTCCTGTTCAGCATTTTTACAGCACCTAGCACATCAGGACAAGGTCTGGACCACAGTCTCCATGAAATCCTGTCCACACAAAAGCATAGCACAACGCAAACAGTCAAAATTCACTTACAGTTGGTCAAGCAAGAGGATGAATTATTGTATGATTGAACACACCACCATGTGCTCCATGAATGAACATCCAGGTTCTCTCCACCTTCTCCATGTAGTATTAACCATTTGTGAAGCATCATTTATTCACCATTCCAATAAGGAATTAAAAATGGATTTTGCCTGCTAAGAAAAATTTGTTTCCCTCTTTCATATGTATTTGCAAGTGTTTGCCAAGAAACAGTGAAATTTCCAAGGGGAGATGGGATATTTATGCAAAAAAAAAAAAAAAATATATATATATATATAGTCTCCAGTGTTAGAATGCTAATGCTAACATGAAAATGTGGACAGGATATTAAACTTCATGCATCAAGGACTGTTCCATTCTCTTTCACTGAAAGCTGAATTAGTTTACATTTCATACGGAGTAAGAGCTTCCCAAGAAGGGGTAATTCATTGAAATTTCAAGATGTGTATTACATATGGTAATGTGCTCACCTTCCCTTACCTTTCTACCAGAGGATCAGCTTACCCTGCTTCTTGCACAGTCTGTTTCCCTAGACCATCTTTGTATCAACCACAGTCATCAAGTGGATTCACGACTTAGAGGGTCTCTGAGTTCAACCTTTATACACCAAACAGGCTCTTAACCAATAATCTCTATGAGGTCATAAACCAGCAGTGGAAATACATGCAGAAGTAAACAGCATGATACCATTTAAAGGAATAACTTATACTGACTAACGTGAACTCCTTGAGCCCAAAGCAGAACAAATACAGACAGTACATCTATTAGCTGCAAATTAATAAAACAGTACTTATAAAATGGGCAATTTAGATTTGATTAATGTTTATAAACGTGTTTACTTAAGAATTAGATATTAACCTATAGCTTTAAAGGGTTTAATTAGCCTTAGAATATTGTCTGAGTGTACAATGAAAAATCACCAATTCACAAAGGAAATGCAAAGAAAATCTGCAAGCACAAATGAGGTCAATTAATTAAGCAATTTACATAAATTTGAATGGTTATTTTCAGGGTGTCTTTGACATTTTGCACTTGCTATTCCCATCACACCAGCAAAAATACTTTTCTTCCACCCTAGTTATATGTTACATCAATCATCTCATGGGATCACAGAATACCAGCACACACTGCAGTATAACAGCTTCTACACACAAGCTTTCTGAACCGTGCAGAATTTAGCATCCCATTTCCAGCTGTACTACCTTATCACCAGCAGATGCATTTACAGGCTGTTATAGCTTCATTCTTACCTCCAAATGGAGAAAAGAATATGAAATATGACTTCATCTCCATTACATTTTTACACCCTGAATACCAAACAGATGGTAACAATTACAGATGGGAGTAGATTTCTCACACAAGAAGCCAAATGCTGCATAGCTCACCAACTGAAATCTGGAACGAGTCACGTAATGCATTTAGTTTATCCAGATCTAAACTGGTGAAAAAGGGTAGAGGAATTTGGCCTAACAGTTACCCATTCCCATGGTTACCCTGGGAATACTACAGCAGCAACCTTCTCTTAATACAGCTGTGTCCATGACATTCCTGTGGCTTCTTTCTATTATCCCTATAACAACCAAGGCAAATTTACTAACTCAGATGTAAGAGGGAAGTAACTTGCTTCAGAACAGAGATCCTTCTGTGGCAATTCCTGCATGTACTTATTTCCCAGAGTAGTGCCTAGCAGGAGTAAGAGGCTGTAACACAGTCTGGTTTGCTTTCTACTGGCTGAGCTGTGTCGACCCACCAGACCGAAGTCATGATATAAGAGCTGACAGTGTGCTGAGGGCTGCTTCCCAGCACCACAGAGACTTCAAGTCACTGGTGTGCCACCAGCTCAGGATCAGAAGCCAAAGCTGAAACTGCTGAAACAGCTTCCTCTCTCCTCTGGTCTACAACTCCACCGCTTCTTTTGAGTACATATTCCTCTGGTTCATGTCTGCTTTGGTAAGAATAATCTGGGACCTTTATCCAAGGCTGCCAAATAAACTTAATGCCACAAATTTATATTTCATTATAATGCAATATTGCACCTACTGATGTCATTTTTACAATACATTTTACAGTACATTTCATGGACTGTATTATTAAGAACAGTGATTAATTTACTGAGTCCTTCTATTTTGTCCCCCATATCTTTAATATAGTTACAAGTGAATTTTTCAGTGGTGTATTTCTTTATTTATATAACAATTCTTAGGCCACAACTTCAACTGATGCGAACAGGCATTTGCTTAGCTGAAGCCAATGAAATAAAACTGCATTACACCAGTTGAGAACCAGGTTTTTGTACACAGTATATGTCACGTTAGCTTGGAATTAAAAATAAAATATAATTAAAAGAAACACCAAGGTAACTAGTAAGAAATATTTTTAGTTTGCTTTATTTTGTACCACTCGGGGATACCTGAGATTGTAAAAAAGATCCATTTCAAAACTGGTGTTAACATGAATATCTTGAAACATGTATGCACTGAAATCTGTAAAACTTTCAGGGGATGAAAGATTCATTTGAATTGCTTCATGACATTTTGTTTGACTTTTTTTCCTTTTAATGCCCACAATGATTTTTCTATAGATCAACGTAATATTTCAAAATAAAAACAACTTCAACTCCAGTAAGATCAAAAGTGTTCATTTAGAAAATTTCATTATCCTCCATTTCAAATTTGTCCATTTGCTTTTTTTGCCAGACTAACCCTTTTCCTCCAAGCATTTGTGTCTGAACCATTCTAACAGAGAAGATGAACAGATCCCTTTCTCTAACTAACTGCTTCTCATCTATTACATAAAACTGCAAATTTCTGACAAACAACCTAGCAACTCAGTTTTCTTTCACTTAATGCTTTGCCAGCCCATTTTGCCTTCTTTATGCTGCTAAGTCACTATGTCTCTCAGGTATATTATTGTAATCGTTAAAAAACAGCAGCAGCAGAAGGCAGAATTTACTTCCCCAACTTCCACACACCGCTGGTTTCTCTATAGAGACTGCTTGTTCAGCACCCACAGTGTTTCCATCTGTTTCAGGCTCAGCCTAGTCATGTAGCAAGCAGAACTTCCAAACAGCTTAAAGAAAAAGATGTATTAAGAAAAGAAGTGATTAAGACAACCAACAGCTGGTAAAATGTCAGAGAAGATCTACGAGATCAGGACACGCACTTTTCCCATGTTTTGTCTATTCCTTCTGAAATGCCTGATTGTCCTTCGGTTAAAACTGCCCAACAAAACCTATTTTATCACACCTTGCATCACTGAGATCAGAGTTTCCTCCTCTTGACAACTTCATCATCACGTGGAAATCCTTGTGACCCAGTTGGAATTGCTAGTGATAAACGTCAAAAGAAGAACTCCCTTGCAGCACTGTCATCAATTTGGCCATGAAACTATTTACCAGGAGTGCAAAAGTCATACTGAACCCAGGATTTCCTCACACTCTGGGTTAGCACTTGAAATACGAACTCTATGGTTATTGTAAGGGTGCTGCTTCTAGTATTTTTCCATCCCCTCCTCTATGAGAAACTTGGAAGATTTTGTTATATTCCTGATGGGGGAACAACAACAAGAACAAGACCCAAATTATTGTAAAAATGGTAATCATGTGGCCTTCCCAGCTATAATGCAATGTAAAATCTAATCTGAGGCATTTCAAAGCTGCAATATCTCTTATGAAGTTTACAACCCCCTGGGAATTACTCCTTGACTCTTGCGAGGAAACCAAGTTGAAAGGGATGCCTGGTGAGCTAGAATTCAACTGCACTGTGAGGAGTCCTAGGTTGCCTCTTCAGGATGAAGGCAACGCTTTTCTCTGTTGCGGTGTTTGCAGAAAAATAGCTGATGTGCTATGATAAAAGGTATAAATCTTATAAGATTTAAAAGACATATGGGCTTTCTAGGGAAGTTAGTCAAAAAAGACAGTTTAAAATTGTCTAAGCTACCTGCCTGTATCTTTGGCAGTTCTTATGCCCTTAAAGCCCATGCTAGTCGTTTATTGAAGTGTGGAGGATCAATATGCCACAAAATCTTGCAATCTATGAGCTGCATTCTGCCACAAGTGGCTTACACAGCATGCGGACCTCTATACAGAAGTGAATGCAATCCCTGTGCTGTGTCGTGACAGAACATATAGTCTTTGTTCCCTCAGAAACATCACCTCCATGCTACTCATACTCTTTCCATATTCCTTCCTCCCCCAGAAGAACTGAAATCAACACTTACTAAACTGGTATTTTTCAGAAAGAGATGCCATGCTTGCAAAGTACTATTCTTGTTCCTGGGCATCTAAGGCTGCTGCATGCCCTGACTATGAATGTAATAAACATCTCTGTTAGCATAGGTGCAAACTACTGCACCTGCTTATGGTGGAAAATACATTGGCGCATTCCTAAGCACTGATATCTAAGGGCAGACATAGTTCCAGGCAAGGTTATAGAGATTTATATAGAATTTGGCAAAAGTGATTTTGGTCTGTGGAGGGTTTAACTGCACATACTACCAAGTTTTCCTTCAAATTCTCTGCAGACTCTTCAGCTATGTCTTAACTGATAAATCAGAGGTAGGGCACAATTCTGAACACTGTCTTGAGATTGTCACTACAGATTACTTATTAGAACAGTTCCTAGAATGGGTTTTGCCCAGGACAAGTAGCTTTCTCTCAGGCAAAGCTCAGGTATGGTTTGGGAATTTTTGCAATAGGCAGTATGTAAGAAGCTACTCTATTTTGAAGGGAAAGAGAATTAACTGTATGAATATGAATGGAGCTATGGCACTTGCCTGCAGAGCCAGAAAGCAAACCGTTTCTCCTCTTGACAAAGATATCCTGAATGTAGTGAAGAAAATACAGCTTGAGTTTATACTGGCTGCTCAAGAGTGTTAGAGGGTTGTGTAGGGCCAGGGCACACAAGTCTGATACCATCTCACTCATTCTGGAACCTGGGAGGGTTCACGCAATGAACTCTGCCTAAAACTGCTCCAAAAGAAAACTGATAAAATGATTAATATTTATGCACATTAGAGGATCAGTTGGTCCCAGATGTCAGAGTGCACTGGTGAGGTATTGTATTTAGCAGTAAAGTTTCAGCGGATCCTCAGCAACTATAAATTTGTTACCTTACTACCAAAAAAGAGTGTCATCTATCTCCAAGGGCAATGAATCAAGACAGAGGCAGCAGGGCCATTATGTGAGAAGGTGACAAGGATTAGTCCTGGCCTTTCCCCATAAAAAGTGAGATGGGATTTGGGAAAGGCATGAAGCCTTCTAAAGCCAGGAATAAGTCCAGTAGAAAAGCAGAAGAAGGGCTCTGAGCCAAACACAGATGATGAAAACCAGCAAGGACAGAACAGAGCAGCAGAGTTTACCTGTAATCCTACCTAACTCCACCAGATTGCCTCTAGTAGAGTCATGGCTCAAACGAAATCAAAGATGACTGCATTTACCGAGGGCTTGATCCAGGGTCCTTTCTCTCACTAAGCTTTGTACAGAGCAGAGAGAAACTGATGAAATCTTCTCCCAGAAAATAAGATGGACTCTTTCTTACTTTCCTGCTAAAATTCCTTGATAAAAGGAAGTCCTCAAGGGTGTTCCAATACTTTAACCTAAACAGTGGCTAAGCACCAAATGGATGCTATTGGACTAACAGCTTCTGGGTGAATGTTCAGAGGTAATGTAATAGCATCCAAATGCATTGAGAAGAAAAAAAATATGCTGAGATAAGTGAGTTTGGGGTGATTTATGAGCGAATTTCTGGGTTTTCAGAAGGACAACATAGTTTCATAAAGGTCTATATAAAGGTGTGATAATGTTTTCATCTATTTATAATGCAAATTAGAGAAATGAGTATTGAGAGGAGAAGAAAGATACATTTCTGAATTAGAAATTTATTGAAGTTTTTTTCCCACAATGAAAAGATAGAGTTATTCTTATCTGGGAGGTATATGTAATAGTGCAGGGACGCAGTGCTATCTTGTATAAGATTTTGTCGTGATTAAACCACCTTTGTTACAAGCAGCTATACCAGATGACCTCTAAAATATGAAAACAATCACTCTTCACTAGCATTTTCTGAGTCTCAGCTTTGGCAGACAGCCTCAGGTGCTACTCCAGTCATCTCCCCATGCCTTAATCATTTCAATCTCTTCTGGAACTGTAAGCCCAAGAGCACCTGAATGCCTTTTAGCTGGTGGCAGCCAGACTGGCTTCGTGAAGCCTGGAAGAAGACAAGAAGCTGGTTAAGCCTGTGAGCTCGAATTAAATGGCTGACGGTGAAACCCGCTAACACTGCTCCTTAGAAAAGCATGGGAGGTTTTTGGATAGTAGCTAGACCTGACAGCTTCTTACAGACTTGCTGTTTGTCCTTGGAAAGAAAGAAGGAAAAACCCCAAAACCCAAACCCCACAACAATACCTTTTCCAAGCAGTGCTTAGTTTGCTTAGACACTAACTTTTATTGTTTGCTAAAGAATCTTTAAAAGCTCCTCGTGAAGGACTTTATTAAATGTATTTGGGCAATACTCTCCTGAGTACTGAGATTTCGAAAGGTATCAGCAAGGTCCATCAACAAACACATCTGATGAATTTAAAGTGCTGTGGGACAAGAGGAAATGTTTTGGCTCTGAGACTGCCTAAGACAGAGATGGTGCTTTTGTTTTTAATAGCTCTGATACACTTTTCTTCCCCTAATTTCTTCACTTATTTTTTGGGCACATTCAAGCTTTTGACTTCTACAGTATCAATTCTCACAGATGATCTATTTGCAATAGAAGACTCAATGAACTATCATTTCCCAGTTATCTTCTCTGTACCAGTCATGACAATATAGAAATCATAACCTCTGCTGTTCAAGCATGTCTGTACAAAATCATTCTTTCCTTTTAGAATGTGCAGCTGGCCACTTTCAGAGAAATGATACTGGGCTATGACGAACTATAATCTGACCAAAAAAGTGGGGTTGATGTTCACATGTAACACAAAACTGTTAAATTTGTCGATACCAGTGTTGATCTGTAAATACCAATAGCTGGCAAGTGTTATATGCAGGTTATGGCACTGCTCCCTGTAGCAAATGACACACTCTTCCTTGGTCCCCCGTAGAATCATAGAATAGTTAGGATTGGAAAGGACCTTAAGATTATCTAGTTCCAACCCCCCTGCCATGGGCAGGGGCACTACATACTAAGCCTTGTCATCCAAGACTCCATCCAACCTGGCCTTGAACACTGCCAGGGATGGAGCATTCACAACTTCCTTGGGCAGCTGGAGGTTCCAGTGCCTCATCACCCTCACAGTAAAAAACTTTTTCCTTGTATCTAACCTAAACCTGCAGTTTCAAGGATTTCACAAGTGAGGTGTCAATAGCCTTTTGGAGATTCAGTTCTCCACAAATATTAGCCAGCACTGTGTCATCAAATTTAAACCAGAGGTGTTCCTGCTTCATTTTACATCATGGGGAAAAAAGCTTATGAAATCCTTACTGAAGTTAAGAAAAATCATCCCTTTGCAGAATTTGTTCATCATTCACGACTTAAAGTTACTTTTTTGGGGTGTATGCCACAAGGGAAGATCACAGGTCACTGCTTGGCTGAAGTTCAAGTTCATTCTTTCTTCTCCAATATTGTGTGTTTGTTGGGATTCCTCTACTGGATTTTCTGCTTTCATTATTAGTTGTTTAACTGCAGCATAACCTAGTGAAACCCATTGCTGGGAAACTGCTGATGATACTCCATGACTTCGAAGTGTTGCTGGCTTTATTAACTTTCAGAGCAACTGGCCAGCCAGACGATTAGCTGAGCTAAGCTGTAAATACTAGCTGATATCCCTAAATGCCATGTGTTTCCTCACACTACTTTAACCTTGTTTTCACAAGAGATTAATGTACACAGACTCTCTTTAAGATCTTCTTCTACAGACAAATATTTTAAGGGTTCCTCGTCAGATTCTTGCAAAGTTTCTTGCGAACCCAAGCAGGAGCTGAAGCCATGAGCCACGTCTGTGTGTATTTTAGAGGCTGTTTCTCACAGTTCGACACCAGAGACAATCTCACTAGATTTCTAAGCGAAGCACAAGAAAGAGACTGAAAATAAGAATGTCAGAATCACTTGCTCTTGCAACAACCTTCTCTGACACTTGATAGCATTAAAGCCTCATAAATAAAGGGGTGACATTCTCAGTATTCTTTAATGAGGATATCTTTTGTAAGTCAGTCACACATTTAAAAGCTTGTTTCCCCTCTGTAAACAAAACTAGTCTCCAATATCTTTCATTTTCTTCTCCTAATGCAAGGTTTTTCCTCAGCAGCCATTCTGAAGAAGAGTTCAGATTAATTGAAAATAAAAATGAAGGGGAAAACAAGAGAGGAAGGAGTAAAAGAAAGATGATGAGAGCAAGGCCATATGTACACATCATTTTATTGGGTCGAGGCTGGAACAACTACGGTGTTCCTGTACTAAAACTCCAGGAAACTTATCAAGGTTATCTGCCATGAGCAAACACTGAGCAAAAGCTGTATCGCACACCTGCAGGACTTTCTATTTCAGCATTGCCTAAACAGCCCTGCACATCCATAGCACTTTCTCATTTTGCACGTTACATTTGCAGTTTAGCATGGAAATATTCATGTAGTAAACATCAAAAAAATCTTAGGCATACTCTTTATAAAATGAAGACTAAACAGAAACTAAAGATTCATTTTCCCTGCTGTTTGTGACATAGATTTTCATCAATATTTCCAGAAGATTATATATTCTTTTTTTAATTAGAAAAATCTTCAAAACATTCCCAAAGCTTGTTAGGTTTCCTTCTTCCATTCAGAGCTGTAACTTATTTCAGAGCCACTTTAACATTCCCTTTGACATGTTTGACAGGAGACTGATATCATATTGCTGTTTTTTTCCATCCTTCTCATCTCATGATTAAAAATAGCATAATATTAAATAGCTCAGATGAGGTATGTTTTTATCCCAAGGAAATAAATCTTTTACCACAGATGGGAAACATGTTTGACTAATAAAAAACTTCATTGATACTGCAGTCAGAGAGCCTCTTTAGCATTCATTTGCAACAAATCTGCATTCTGGAGACTTCAGGAAAGACTGTTTACAAAAAAATGTGTAAAGATCTTACAAAAATAACTTTAAGCAGCTTTATTTTAAGAGCTTTATTTTTTCAAACTTACACTGATCTGTGTATGTTACTGCAAACCAGTAATGAAGGGTTATTTCTAATAAATCCAACAAGGGGTAACCAACAGGGTTTCAATCCATGACTAAAATTCATTAAGCAAAGCCAATATGGAAGATAATACCTTTTGTCTTTCCATTTTCTGGTATAGATCGGGGGGGGGGGGGAAGACATTTTGGGGTTCAGATCTTTTTCATGACTCAAACAGAAGTAGTAGAATTTAGGTTTAGAGCCTTCTTAATCAGGTAAGCAAACTGACATAAATATAGTTGATACTTCATAAGAAAGAAATATTCTTGAGCATGGTAGAGTGACATAGAGGAAATGGGATCTTCTCAGGACTTCTAAGCACAAGCAAAAATAAACATAAAATGCTAGATCTTTAGAATCAAAACTTTTCTGTAAAATACATTGAGGATGTAATCACATGATGTGTGCATTTGTGGGGGAAAGAGTGTATGTATATTTGTCCCTCTTTTAATCAGTAGCCAATATGTAAGGGCATTAATATAAAATCACAGACTTACATTCTAACCCTTTCCTGACTCAGGAATACATGGGTGCTTCATATTAAAAGACTCTAAAACTATCCAGGAAGGAAAAAATCCGTCTTTACGCTTCCATTTAATATGTTAAGAATCTTAATTTTATTCCAGGAAGGAATGGACATTTCAATAAATCTGAAAATATCAGTCATACACCAGGAAAATCACCTCCTATGCAGCATTAAATCATAAACCTAGAGGAATAATTTTATAAGATGGTAGAAGCAGGAGCTGTCAGCCTCTAGTGAACCAGCCAGTGAACTGGGATGCAAACCAAGCTTTTCCCATGTGTACATCATAAGAACTTCCCTGTACTTTTTTTACCTCTGATTCAGAAGTGCCAGAGATCTGGGTTGGGGGGTGAGGGAAGTAGTTATTCTCATGAGATTCCTACAGCAAAGTAGAACTGGAAAGTGTGCAGTTAACAGTGTGAATGTGCCTCTTTTTTTCTGAAGGATTGTAGTCTGGAAAAAACCCAACACAAATACCATTAAAACAAGACCCAAATGACAATCTTAATTTTAATCACTGGAAAACCCAAGACTATTCAAACCCCATATAAAGATTCCATATTAGCAGAGTAAGTGCTTGTTTCCACCCTGACTGCAGTCAATAGAAGAGTTAAGGGTCACCCCTAGAAGTGGGACACAGCATTTCTGATCATGCTTCATTAGTTGTGGGCCTCAGTAAACTGGAAGTATTTTGGCTATATTTTGATCTATCTAATTATTCCCACCTCATTCACAGACATAATATAAGTCTATCTCTTTAGCTTTGCCAAAGTAATGACACTATTCTACCTCTTCGCAGTTGCAAGTGTCTGGGAGTAATAGTATCAAATAAGCTCTCACCCGTGATGACTTTCTCTATTTTATAGGTAAAATGTACAACCAACAGAATCCCATTTATCTGACAAGGAAAAAGTAATAAAAACCAATTTTCTATTGATTTTTCCCCCAAAAATTATAAAGGTGTACCTCCAACAGTTACATCACAGCTTCACTGTTACTTTGAGTTGAGAAGAGCATCTTAATGCTGTTATTAAATGAAAAAACTATGTATTTAAAACAACGCCTGTTAAAAAACAACAACAAAAAGTGCCTCATTGTGTATGGCTTTTTGTCAGTTTCTGTATAGATTCAGGAAAGGAACTGCAACATCCAAAGTCTTCATAGTCATTTTCGCTGCAAAATGGTGCTGAATAAATTCTGGTGTCATTCAGATACTTGGATCAAGATCAACACTCCCAAGAGTGAAAGTGGAAGGAAACAATTTTATATCTAGAATCAGATCAGAGTAAAGTGAAAAATGGGAAATACCGGTAAGAGTCAGTGATTGCTAGCTGGGTTTCTAAAAGGAAAAATGAGAGTAAGTGGTAAATGCTCCATCCCCGGCAGTGTTCAAGGCCAGGTTGGACAGTCTTGGGTGACATGAGCTAGTGTGAGGCATCCCTGCCATGGAATTAGATGATTTTAAGGTTCTTTCCAACCCAAACCATTCTGTGATTCTATGATTCTATCATTTAGTGCGTCATAACCATGCCTGTGGCAGATTTTGGTACTTACATGTGATGCCTGTCTAACAACCTGAGATTCCTTGGCTAGTCACTGGAGAAATAGACATAGAATCACAGAATTGTAGAATGGTTTGGTTTGGAAGGGAACTTTAAAGATCACCTAGTTCAACTCCCCTGCCATGGGCAGAGACACCTTCCGCTAGAGCAGGGTGCTCAAAGCCCTGTCAACCTGGCCTTGAACATTTCCAGCGATGGGGAATTCTTTACTATGAGGGTGGTGAGACACTGGAACAGGTTGCCCAGAGAAGTTGTGGATGCCCCATCCCTACTGGCCATGTTTCTTTTGATGCATCCCAGGGTGCTGTTAGCTTTCTGGACTGCAAGTGCACACTGCCAGCTCATGCCCTGGTACCAATATCCCCAAGTCCTTCTCATCAGGGCTGCTGTTAACCCATTCATCACGCAGCCTGGACTGATACTGGGGATTGCCTGGATCAAGGTGCAGGACCTAACAGTTGGTCTTTTTGAACTTTATGAGGTTCACATGAGCCCACTCCTCGAGACAGTCAAGGTGTCTCTGTGTAGCATCCTTTCCCTCAAGCAAATCAGCTGTACTCATCAGCTGTACAGATTACACTCATCTTTGTGTAATCTGTAAACTTTATGAATTTGGTCAATCCCACTGTCTATGTCATGAAGATACTAAATATTACTGGTTGTAATACAGACTCTCGAGGCACAACACTTGTTACTGATCTCCATTTGGACATTGAGCTGTTGACCGCAACTCTTTGGATGCAACCATCCAGCCAATTCCTTATCCATCTAGCAGTCCATCCATCAAATCCACATCTCTCCAATTTAGCAGCACAAGCATTTGGGGGACCATATCAAACACCTTACAGAAGTCCAGGCAGATGACATCCATAAGAACTCTTGCCTTGTCCACTGATGTAGTCACTCCATCGTAGAACACAACTAGACCAGTGAGGCACAATTTGCCCCTAGTGAAGCTGTGTTTGCTGTCTCTAATTATCTCCCTGTCTTCCCTTTGATGTCTTCCAGGGTGATCTGTTCTACGATGTAACTAGGCAAGGAGGTGAGGTTGGCCAGTCAGTAGTCTGCAGACACCCTCTCCTGATTCTTTTCAAAAATGGGAATGATATTTCCCTTTTTCCAGCCACTGGGTCTTCACCTGATTGCCACAACTTACAAAATATGATGGAGAGTGGCTTAGGAGGTACATCTGCTAGTTCTCTCTGGACCCTGGGATGCATCTTATCAGGTCCCACATCTCCTGAGTGTGTTTAAACCTTAGGGCTTTGATTTACCCCTGTCAAAGAGGAAAATTCAAAAGGGCCCCTTGCCCCAAACTGACTGAGAAGCATTTGGGTTTTTTAGTAACTGAATGGTATACAAAGAAGTTAAAACCTATTTGATGTATTGCATTTTTCTGGTTATTTATCTTAGCACAAGTAGATCAATGAAGCAGTCATTCAATTAATGAAATACTGAAATTATCAAATATTATGATTGGTATCAAATATGTCAAATTAATCATAAGAATGAGTTTCTACGGCTATGAGAGCTTTAACAGCAGCAATCAGTACCTAATGCTGATAATAGGAGGACTTAAAGGGAAAGAGTTAATAGATTTAAAAATCAATCAATCAGACTCAACAGATTTCATAATACTAAATAAAAGTTAATCAAGTCAAATTCAATAGCTCATTTTTGAGAATTAAGATCATCTCATTTAGCTAGACAAAGACTTAAGCAAGCCTTTGCCTAAGCGGTTCTGACTCTGTATCTCTAGTTATTTCTAGTTTTGAATGCAGTGCAGCAAGAAGATACTCTGTGTGTTGAAAAGATCAAATGCCTGAAAAGATGTATTTTCTTTAGTTTCCAAGTGAAATGCCAGCTTGAAAAAAACCCTTAAATGTTTGTTTTGTTTTGCTTTGTTTTCTAAAATCCAGGACAATGGAGATGTTTAGAAAAACATTGAACAACTATAACAGCTTTACAGCTTAAATCTAAAACAAGCACAGGAAATTTTCAGTATTGCACAGAAGGCAGTGAAATTATACATACACGGGATTGTAAGAGATTTGTATCCAATATATCCCTTCTGATCTATATTATTCTGTAGTCTCTAAGAGCTAATGATATGTTTAAAGTCACAATATGCACATTCATAAACAAGTGTATATGTATATGCAACTTCTTCTTTCCAGTCCATGACTTTCAGATTTAGCTTTTTTTACCTTCATGCTCTCTCCTCTTGGTGAACAGAAGGGTATTTTCTTCATGAAACTGTAGAGATTCAAGGTATTGTCTAGCCACTGTGTGAGTATGCAAGGCAGAGTTCTTGGGCAAAGCGCTGCAGTGATGGATAATGATGCTAATTGTAGAAGAACCTGGAGATTTTTTGCAACACAAATTCAAGAAACTTTATGTATTTGAAATGGAAAATAAATCAGACACACACCAAGCAAACCCTGTCTTCAACTGGTCAGACTATAGGAGACGATACAGGTATACAGTCATCTCCTTATAGTGAGGCTTTCAAATGGTACTGCGACATGCTAGATCCCTTCTTGCATTGCAATTACTGACTAAATTAGGGCTAGAAATATTCAGTTTCAGATTATGCTGTTTCTAATCCTTGCACCATTGAACCATTTGCCAAGTAAAGCAAGGAAATATGTGCATATAAAATATAAAATAAAAAAGTAAGTAAAATGCTTTTACAGATAGCATGAACTGTGTTATCTGAGCACTTGAAAATATTGAATGGACTTTATCTTTGCAATGTCACTGTGAAGTAGGGAAGTGTTATTAAATTTTGAGGACAAAGACCTAAAATACCTAAAAGCAAGGGTCAACATTAAAAAATAACCAACCAATAAAAAATCTTACAAGAACAAACACACAAACAAAACCCCCTTAAATAAATGGTTCTCAGGCACTGATCTTTCCAGACTGCTGCTCTGATTTTTGTATTCTACACCTAATGCATACCTTTGGAACATTTGGAAACCAAAAATGATCTGGATCATGCTGCTTCTTGAACGTGGACTGAATTAGAAGAAAGTTAGAGCTCTCCTTGACTTTAGGCACTAGATAGCTGACGTCTGATCCTGTATCTGAATTGCATCACTACAAATACTTTGAAGAAGGAACGGTTTATTTGGCATTTGTATAGACCAAAGGTAACGAAGTCCTACTCTTAGTGACTCAATTTTCTTGACCCTAAAATTGTAGTGATAAAAGGACCTTCTGAGCAATGTAACAGCAATGTAACTGAGAAACGAAACAGAAGTAATTGTTATTAAAGAAAAAAATGCACATGAACACTGGGAATCCATAGGCTGACTAAAACCCTAGTCCATCCTGTCCAGGATATGTTTCTGTGAAAGAGAAATGATAATTAAACACTGAGGAAGCAGAAAGTTAATCTGATATTTGTTCTCTTTTCATCCTGAAGGTTTTATCCAGATTCCCAAGAATAAATTCTTATATTTTAAATCTGTTTCTTCTCACACATATTTTACATTCTAGCTTAAAATGTTCAGTAATCTTGTTGCTTGTTTGAACATCCATTTATTGCAAGGTTTTGGTTGTTTATTTTTGACATACAAAATACTTGGGTGTGATTGCACATATTTGAGTATTTTTACATGCATCATCAAGACTTTAGCTAATGTTCACACCTATGAAATTCACGGTGATGCATATGCACATGCACAAGGAGGAAAAAGCTTTCCTAAAGGAAAAAAATAAGTAAGTAGCATTAGCTATTATGGTGCACGAAAGTTACTGAAGTGCCCCCTTTCCTTTTGAGAAATCTCTCTGTATATTATTGAAGGACCATGCATACATCTCAGCTATTGAGATACATCTCAGCTATTGAGCTCCTATGTCAGTGCAGTCTCATTGATTTTGGTAAGATTTTGTGTTACTGGATCCAGGTGCCAAATTGGAGCCAAAGGCAGGTAAAAAGGACCATTGATCCATAATGGTACGATGCTTCCTGTGTTTCTGTGCTATTGAATCACATCATGTTTGAAAGTCATTGAATTAAAATGAATATGCCTGCAAATAAGTGCGAGGCTTTTGTAAACCACAGCACAAAGTCTGTCAAATTACCTTCTGAACGATTCAGCCAACATTTCTGAGTGACTGGGTCATACAATCCATAGTGTTTATAATTAAAAGTATGCAGGTGCATGAATACGGGTGCATTTTTCTTGGATATGCTTCAGAGACCTGTAAAGCTTCAGACGTTACTAGAGATGTGCCGAATTAACCATAAATAATTCAGGTAGCCTGAGAACCTCTGCGTCTGCTGTTTTGCAGAGAATCTGCATGTTCTGTTATTAGCTTTCCTTCTACCCACTGCAATTATTCTTGAAACAGCTCTTTGTTTTTTAAATGTACAGCAGGTTTTTGAAAGGAAAGCTCTTACAAAATAAAATACATCTCCAGATGTGCTGTGTAGAGTTTCTTCAAGATATGTCAATACATTATTTGGGGGTCACAGACTGATGTTATGTGACTCTAAATGTCAAACATGAGAAAAAAACAAATTACTTCTCAGCTCTGGATAGACGGTTCTGTTCTTCTACACAATATTCTATCTAAATTCTTGATTGCTTTATAGAAGATCGTGCCCCTAATAGAAGTGCTTCTCCTTCTGTGTTTTTGACATTGCTCTATTTCTTTTATCTCCTTCAGTAAAACTGATCCATGCAGCACATTTGGTTCTTATATGCACTTAGTTATCCTACAAGTATAATAAATGCAGGGAATTAGTTAAAAAGAAAAATTGCTGGCAAAACAGAGCAAGTTATTATAAATACAAAGAAAAAATACTAAGATTTGAAAGAGAAGCTGACTATTTCGAGCTGAGCTCAGCTGTATGATCTACAGTCTCTCGAGTAGAGATGGATGAAGTGTTTTTTGACCTAAATATTTCCATTTAGAAAGACAGAATTGTGGCAATCAGATCAGCCATCTAAAAGTAACATAAAGTAGTGCTTTTTATTTCACGATTTTTAAACCAACAATAATGGTTTTTGTCTGAAATTATTTTTTGCAAATGCACTCGTGAAAGTAATTTGAGACAAAAATTGCTTTTGTTCTTTTGCAACTCTTGAAATAAAAGACATTTTTACTCAACGATAACAAAAAAATCCCTCCTTTTGAGAAAAGCAACTTAATTTGTTCAGTGCAAAACATTTTTTCCCAGAGCTGACAAAAACCCAAGTGTTAATTATTTTCTCAACTCTACTTCTGATTTTAAGCAAGATCCCTTAGGGGCATTGTGTAGGGCATTGTGTAGCTCAAGTATCTTTTTGCCTCTTCTTTTCCAGTGAGGAATGAATTTTTCTTCACCTATTGGGCTGTTACGTATTTCAGCAGAGGAAGATAATCTTGAGATGATACTCTGCAGTCGACTGCAGGTGATCTTTGCTCAAGTTCCAAGGTGGTCTTACGCTGGTATTGCATGTTTATGGTTGCAGAATATCCAGCAAAAAAAGGCTTGTTCACTTGAATTACTGTACATAAACTGCAGTTTGCTGCCTTTCACAGGTCAGGCTGAAGTTGACAGGCCAACTCACAAACTGAGGTGAGTTTCCTTATGTGGCTAAGGAGTCCCTGCTGCGTGGATGGATATGTGATCTGGCTGACTTCAAAGCACAAATAGAATAAGACACTGCAGCCCCTAAGGAATAATTTTATTATCAACAGCTATACACTATATCAAAATATGTTTACTGTAAGTAAGCAAAACTGCAATTGAAGGAGATTTGATTACTGTAGGGAAAACTAGATTCCTGTGTTGCTTCTGGGGTCCCAATGCTGCTCCTTAATGAAGGTTTCGACGTCACTTTCCACTGTTTGTTTCTCTCTATCTCCAAATCCTGTCACCACTCTGTTTAAACTCTTATTTACTCTTCAATATTAATTTATCTGAGGTGGGGGGGAAGAGTGTTGTATGTCTGTCACAGGCCTCATGTCATATTCATTTCTTGTGGTCTTCATAACTGCCTCTTCCCACTTCATGTTGTCATTATGTTAGGTGCAAGTTAGCTCGTTAGGCCAGGTGTTTCTTAAAGCCTCTGATACCAGTAGAACAATATTTTCCATTGAGTCTGCATAGTCCATTTAGGAATCATACATTTTAAAAGAATTCTAGGAATACCCACCAAACTGCAAGGGTTGGTGACTCCATGGGAGCCAGGATCTGCTCTAGTCCTCAGGGGACTAGAGGAAAGTATGGGTGGGCAATCAGAGGCAGCCCCCAATGCAGAGCATCAGGCACCTCTGTGGGAATGTTGCAGCTACACAGAACAAGAAAGTAATGGCATTTTATACCAGTTGAGAAAATCTGGTAATCTCTTTCAGAAGTCTTAGATAAGTAGGAAAAGGTCAAAAAGTTACTTCTTTGGAAGAAACTGTTCTGCTTCCTCTGTATCTCTCAGACTGACTTTCACTTCATTGTATAATAATAAATACTGTAATAAGCTTTTTAAACTTTTTCGCTTAACAGTTTTGTATATAAGCTTAATTGCACATGTGTATGCATAAATATACTTTTCCAAAGACATATGTTTATCTTTGAAAGCTTTACAGTTTTACAACATTACACAGAAAATATAAAACATAATGAGTGAGATTTTATATAAGGGAATACATGACCTATATGGAAAAAAACCCCAAAACAAACCAAACCAAAACTCAAACAAATGAATTATGGAACACAGAAGCCTTTAAAAAAGCAAAGAGGCTACTGAATATGGAAATTTAAGGATTTTCAAGTTCCTGACTTGCAGCATCTTTATTTTGATGAGCATTAATAGCAAAATTGCACTGGCAATGTAAATCCCAGCAGAACTTGCAAACCTGGAATCAGAATTCATTTCCTTTTGTCTTTGCTGTAATAATGAGTGTATATGGAAATAAATCTCATATTTCTTTATTTGTGTTTTGTTGAAGCCTTTGAAGATTCATGAGGGGGGAATTTTAGCTAGACGGCAGACGTAATAACATGTGCAGCTCCGTAGTTCTAGGTTGCAGATTAGCTATTTAAATTGCAGGGAAGCCTGCTGTAGGCAGGGGTCCACTGACTCACAATAAGGGATTTTTCAGATTCTAAAGTTATTGCAGGCTGGACAAAGCATGTGCAAACACAAATGCTAAGTCACTTGCCAGAGGTCACAGAACAAGTTGATGGCAAATCTCAGGAAAGAACTCTTTTCACACCCAGGCAGAAGCTTTAACAATTTGTGTTGATTTGCAACATCCCTTTTTGGAGGATTATTGCTTCTCTAAATCTTTGATTTGAATGAAGCTATTCACACAGGGAATCGTAATCCATCAGGATTAGGCCCTGAGCCCAGACCTGAATGCTGTTTTGTGGCATGCTGGTAATGAACTGCTGGGCCCTGTTACAAATGTACAGTCCTTTACATACCAAAGGAAGCCTGTCTGTACATTGTACATGTTTTTCTCCTATGTTTGAGTAACCCCTACACAAATAGCTTCCCTCAGTGATGGATCTAATTGTTAGCAAAACATTAATAATATTACTACTATTGCTGTGTTGATATTTTCCTGCCATTCCTACAGATAGCTTGGGGAGGTGAGCAAAGAAACTAATAAATTTGAACTATACTCACACTTGAATAAAACGAGGTGGCACTCAAACCCATCTGTTATTGCACTTCCAGTTCTGTGGGAAACAAGAGAGTACGATAGTTTTAGGACTCCACTTGCCTCCACCCTGTGTACAGAATTCCAATATAGTTTTTATAAGAGAGGGTCAAAAACTATACAAATAAATACTTCTGCCACATTTGTGTACAACCCAAGAGGAAAATGAAGACATTAATCTGAGTATAGGCCTCTTACACAGGAAAACCTAACAGGAATCACACTAATGTTATAATTTCTGTCAAAGCACAAGATTTAGAGGTGAAGAAGAAAAGAATTTAAATTTTAAAGAACTTTTCTGAAAGGACTTTTACACTTTCCCGTGTAACATCTCCCATTAATTTAACATGTTCATTGTTTTCCTAGCCAGAGCCATCAAATTATTCTTCCTTTTTCGCATACAGTGCTGATATCTACTGATGGATTAGTTTGTTTACAAAGTCTGCAGCTCAACAGATTCTGAAAACTGCTGCAATTCAGAAGTTAATAGCTGGCTCTCTTGAAAGTGGAAGGTCAGAATTAAAACTCCATGTACCATGAGGCTGTCACCATGAATATGGGTTTGCAAATGATTTCTGAGACACAAACAGCATATACAGCAGCAAAATTTATTACATAACTGTTCAATACTTAGGAATATGTTTGAGAGTGATTTTTATATGTAGGTCTGTGAGACACTTTAAAAAATAGAGCATTTTGGAGACCATTTTGACAAATGATACTTCCTTCAACAATTGGCCAGCAATGGAAGCTGTGTCACTTCTAAGTGCATCTAAATTGCCTAGTACTATTAAGAAGTCATTTAAGCTTCAGCAGTGTTTTGTCTGATTCTGAAACCAAGCTCTTAAAATGTATGCCTTGTCCAAACACGTAATGAAACCATTATTTTTTACCTTCATTTTAAGCCAGTCTTCCTCCACAAACGCATACACATCCCAAGCTGAAAAGAAATATAATAGCAAATGATGATGACATGTTCTACCAAACGCATGAATGAAACAGGATGTATCACTGCGTCAGTCTGGGTATAAGGGCTTTCTTCAGGACTCAAGGGGATATTAAAATAAGAAAGCCGTTTTTAGCACTTTATGTGATTCATGATTTAGAAGCAACATCCATGAGTCTGATACACCAAGGAAAAGCTTAGGTAGATACCCAGCAATACAGAATAAGCAAAAAGGATTTTTGATTAAACAAACCACTCAAATGGACATAATAATTTAGAATTTTCACAGTAAAATGAGTGGGAGAAAGCTTCTGTGGAAGTTACTAAGTACGATTTACAAAATCATAGAGACTGCTGTAATTTGTTTCTCTTATATCCCTGTATGTTTGTGTAGCACCTAGGACTGGTAAGAATCAAAGCACCAATGGGAATCAGATATAAATCCTATGTTCAGTACTCAATGGTAATGGAGCTTCTTTTCCTCTGATCAATCGTGTAGCCATTTTCTCAATCTCTTCAAATGTAAATGCACGGGGAAAAGTACAGACTGTTACAACACAGCCATTGTTCAGTCTCACAACACTGTACTAAACAACTTAAAAATTACTGACAACAGAAGTGTTTATAGGTGGCATCTCAACAAATGTAAAGTAAGTCTGAAGGACAGTCTATCCTCACAACAAGATGTGGATAATAATGTGTTGGGTAAATGTAAATCTCACAATGATTCTCATTACATTGCCTCAAACTCCAACTTTCAAATCTCCGTACACTGATATTACTGTTCACCATGCCCAGAAATAATCCTGGCTTTCTCAGGCTCTCCATTCCATCTGTATTGACGAGACTTGCACTTAGACTGTGAGATTTCTTGGCCAGGGGTTTGCATTGTTCACATTTTGTACGGTCCCCACTCAAACGAGAACCATTGCATGGGTCTCTAGGCAGTACAGAACTTAAAATGTATAGCAGAAGCAAAGTGGTAAATATGTAATTCACTAACTTCAAGAAGCAATTCATAAGTGAATGACTTTTCATGCATTGATGATAACTTGAAGAAAAGTAGGAATATTCAGAGTAGTGTGATGGCATGGAAATTGGCACGGCAGCAGCTGTGTTCCCAAGACTGAAGACTTTGTCATTATAAATCTACAGCTATGAAGGTACAAATCCAGAACTATCTTTGGTTTACCATATGCAATTGCTGAAGGCACAAGAAGGAAAAAAAAATGCATTACTTCAGTGGAGAGAAGAAGGTAGAAATGAAAATGTTCCTTCCCTTTTGGTTGAGAATTCAGCAGTGATTTAATATTCAAATCAGTTATAGTTTCTCACATGCTTATCTCAGGACTTAAATGCATTGTTAAATTTTTTGATGGATCAAAATCTTTGCCTTTAATGTGCTAGCATAGCAAAAAGAAAGACACTGCCTAAACTCAGTAGCAGGTAAGTAACTTGCCCTTTTTTTCCTGACCAACAGGTTGTGGCCTTTCAATATGCCTTTCCTAGTAGTCTTCTTGAAAGCACAGCCCCTTAAGGAGAAGTTTAATAATAGCAAATTATAATAGCAATAATAAAATTATAAATAATAAAATTATAATTGCAATAATAGCAAATATAAATGTTGAGAATCTGTGTGGGAGAAAAAAGGTATTGCAATAAGCCGGCCCTTTACGCTACAAGAGCTCTTCTTGATGTATATCAGAAAACATTGGGTTTTTACAATAATATCTGATGTAATGCAATACAGTGAAAAAAAGCATTGTTTATACTGAATTACAGTGAAACTGAGAACCTATCCCTAATTATCCTTTGAAATAAAAACTACGTATTGTACTGTAAAGAGGACTGCATATTAAATGAAGATTTATCACTCTATTGTTGGACAGTAATTCTATCTGTGTCCAACTTCTTTATTTAGTAGTTAAATTTAGAACTGGATTTTTTCCAGAAGGTTTCAGTACTCTGTCAGCTCTAAAGTACAGCATCAGACCAATGAATACAGTAAGACAATATGCTTTCACTACAGTAATAAGTGAAATTCAGCACTGACATGCAAACAGGTTCAACTGAGTGTCCCTTACTTCAGCTTCATTAGAGTTCATCTTACTAATCGATAACTGAGTCAGCCATTGCTGCAGGCAGTCTGAAGAGATAAAAATGAGAAAAAGTACTATTCTGGGAAGTATCATTTGCAGGGGATATTAGCTCAAGGGTTCACCGTTACATGCCACCAAAGCACTGACTCAGTCACTGATGAGTGTCTAAAATGTACTGGGAGAATTTATCCCTTGAAGCAACTGGAAATTTCCAACTATCTACAGACACTGTTCTGGTCTGGGTTTTAAGTTCAAAATGCTCACCATGGACAGGAATGTGAGAAATACTGGTTTCAGCCAAATCAATAATTTGCCTAAGAATCTATCTGTACTGGAGGCATGTGGTTGTGATTCACTGAGATTCACTCTGCAATAGCAAATAGAGAATTATTATACCAGTCCCACATATGCACCATTAGAGTTAGCTGATTGGTCAATCATCCCCCAGATTACAACAAATTTGTCTGGCATTTGACATGAAATGTCCAGTTTCTGCCACTGTGAAACAAACTAGGTAAAAAGAAAAAACTATTTCTTTCTGTATTTATTTATTTATTAAGTTTTTCCCTTTAGTTTGTCATTCCAGCATACATGCAGGAAATCATAAAATGTGGGTAGCCATTAAAATAACCTGATTGCATGTTTTAAAGCTTTTAAAAGGCTCTACCAAGCTTGCTTATTCTTTTTACAACTAGCAGATGTTTAAAGTACTTACCTGAGAGCCTGAACCAGTAGTTTTGAATTGGCAATCACGGAATCAGCAATTCTGGGCTTTGGTTTTAACTGCTGTTTGCTACTGTATGACTTCTGGCACTCTTCCCTGCACTCTGCCTGTATTGCAGCCTCATCCTGCTTCTCCAAGAGTCCTACTGTTTGATGTGTTGCAAAAATTTGCGTTCCTGCAAATCTGCAAGAATATTCATAGGGGTTTTTAACAAAGAAATGAAGCAAACTACCAAAACAGAAAGAAGAAAACTACGAATAACAGCTTGAGTCCTTCTAACTTTCCAAGACTAGAGCCTTGTGCATCTATTTCATGTTGTTCCTTAAAGAAGTGACGATTATGCAATTCTACAGTTTTTGTGCATAGTCGTGTAAAAGTTTTGCCTAAATAGCAGTTTCATGTCAAAACAAAAAGATGTTTGACAAAGGTCTTTGTCCTGAAGTCTAGGTCCTTCAGTGAACCTTAGGGTTTCTTAAGTAGCACACATTAGGTTCTTCAGTGCTATTGACAGCCTGAGGACCATAAAACTAACACCCATCAGCACCTACTAAAGCACTGACTCCATTCATGTGATAGGAAAACACTTGGTGCAGCACATTTTCTTGGACGAAGGAAGTCCACAGGGCTTTTGTAAAATATGTGAGATTGTGCTTACTTCATGTATGTTCCAGTTCTGTTTCCAAGTAGTCAAGTCCTTTTGAGTTTTGTGGGGGAAAAGCACATGCTTAAGCTGGACAGGCCCTTGGGTGACATGATCTAGTCTGAGGTGCCCCTGCCCTGGCAGGGGGTTAGAACTAGATGATCTTAAGGCGCTTTCCAACCCAAACCATTCTATAATTCTATGATAGAAGTTTGATGGTCCTTCCCTCCTGAGGATAAGCTAGGGCACAAAATCAACTCGGATGCATGAGTTGTTTCCTGGATCTGGACAACATTTCCCAATTCTGGGAAGCACATAGTCTGTCATGTATTGACTGTTAAGACTGAGAAAAAATAGAGGGGAAATTATTAAGCATACAAAGCCAAATCAACCAAGGTATTATTTCAGTATCAGGCTTGGGTTGTTCATTATATTTGGCCCAACTATTTGCCTTTGCTTGTCCTGTGGATTATTTTTTTCCTCCTACAGGCCAGTCACTGTCACCTGCTTCTTGTCGTCACATGCCACTTAGAATCATAGAAATCACACTTTACTGTGAGAGATCATTCCCCTTTTGCAACACTCTTCCATGTAGTAGCTATTAGAGGAAACATATTACAGCATGTAACTGGGTTTTCAATTTCATTTTCATAGTTAAAGAACATTTCTTGAAATTGGTTTTCATTATCTTGTTCTCACTTAAAAAAGACAGGACCACCTGCATATAGATAATGGGAAGGGAAATGAGGTTTTGTACCTTCTATTATAAGTAAAAACATTGCTCTTTATGGTCAAAATCTTCTAAGGGATTGATAGTATCTTGACTGTATTTGTTTTACTTCTCCTCAATCCAATTTACAGAAAATGTCCTAGCACAACAAGCAACAGAGTAAATACAGCGATGCACAGTATAACAATATTAGGTTTCTCTCAGTTTGGTCACTTGCCAGTTCTCCATCTGAGTATGAAATGAAGACTCCAGTGTCTCCATAATTCAGCCTTAGGATTTTGTGATTTGTCTGAAAGAAATCAAAAACTCAGTAATGCTAGAACAGAGAACGATGGAAGGGGACTTGTTTTGTGTCATTTGTGGGATTAATCTAACAGCGAAATGAATACTCTTAGACAGCTACAGAAAGGTATGGTTTCTCCTATAAACTTTTAGTATAGTTGTAATGTGGAGCAGACACATTAGACAATACTCCAGTAATCCAAGTCTCCCTATAATCCTGTCTGCGGGTCCTGTAGGTCAGTCCCTACATCTGTGCTTCGCTTGTATGAAAACTGCATCATTAAAGAGGGAAGAGGGGGAAGGAGGTAGATGGCTAACATTCACATATCATTTGTGTTATAGAGATGGAATATTAGTCAGGACACACAGACCCTGGAGCTAGAAAGTATTCCTACTGTCATAGTATATAGTTACCTTTGTCATTTAAACGTAGAACTTCTACTGTGATACAACTGTGATCTAAAAACAACTTTAGTGATCTAAAAACAACACTAGTGATATAAAATCACTTCCCAAAGTCTCTTCTTGCTCAGCTTGAAACTTTCTTCTCTGTCTGGAAAGTATCTCTGAACAGCCCTAGAGTTGTTTAGTTAATGATTGCTTCTGTCTTAGTCCTGTGGGAACCATGGCATATTCTGCAAGGATTCTGCGATCTCCTCCTGAAGTTCATGATGAGACATGGTACGAAAAGGGATCATGATAAAGCATTCAACTTTCTAGGTGACTTAGTATCTGGGACACTCAGCCTGGGTTTTAGTCTTGGATCAGAAGGTAACATCTGCTTTCTGGCCCAAGAACTCATGTTATCTTGTGTATATGACTTCAAATACATTGGGATTGCAGATGTTACTGGGTTCTGCTTCTCTGGTCTCTTCTTTGCTCTCACACAGTACATTTGCTATGAAATAATAACGGAAGGGTAGGTTTTATTTTGCAATTAAGAACAATTCATAATAATATTTTTCACCTCTCTTTTCAAATGTTAATATTTTATTTTAATTCCCTCAAAGCTAGCTAAAGGGATCTAACTGTGAGGTAGTTAAATTCTTAATTAGACATACTGATGACATTAGAGATAACCTTATATGGCTAACTTTGGGTAAGTTTTCCAATAGGACCAATCTCTGCCTTTTGAAAGTCCAATTATCTATTGCTCATGTTCCACACTGGAGTTAGAGAAACTTGGCAACCTGAGAGACTTGGCACCTATTTACTTTTTCCAGCTCTAATCTTCAAGTGCTCTACACACGGATACAAGGTGAGATGTTACTCAATCATGCTCCTGCATAAATTTTAGTGAAAAAGAGAACTGATTAGCAAATCTGCCACTAGGTGTGAGAACAAAATTAACTTTGAGGATCCATGCTCATTTGAAATTCTTTTTGCACCAGCCACCACCAGCTAACTGCTTTACTTGAATTGCAGACTTAGGCTAAATTAAACCAATGTCTTAGTGTGAAATCTCCATGTCCCATTAGCCAGACTCCCTGAATCACGAAGTCCTGGTTGTTCTGAATGAAAAGCCGGGGTTTTATTTCATTGACTGGGTTTATGGCAATGAAATACAGTTACATCAAGAAAACTTCTAACCTTTTGCTGTATCTTTTTGAGAACTGCCCAGCTAATGGCCATTCATGTTAATTCGATGTCTGAAAAACAGCTGTTTCAGTACAATTCTTCATTCCCTGATGTTCAGTCATCCTGCTAATAGTACTTGCTGCCACCCATCAAGAGATAATAGAGTCAATATTGTGTAACAAGAGTAAACTGGATATTTGCCTAACATCAGTGTCTGTTCTCTGATAGTACCAGATAACTCACCCAAACATTTTAAGAAGTTTTAATTTGTTGACTCTGTTACAACACACATTGAACCTGACCCTCTTAAAACATTAATGATATCATCTAGCGCTAATAAACCAGTGTGTGACCATAGGCATTGAGGACTTGCTAAGTTCTTCCAGGCCTGCTGTCATGGCAGCAACCTTTCTTCAAAGACCAGGACAGACAGAATAATGACTCCCAAGAGAAGTTCATCTCAGTTGTCAACATTTTTAGTCACTGTAAATGAGAGTAATTCAGTTGTGGAGATGATGTGAATCAGTTCATTTAGCTTTTGGTTTTCACTGTTTGCTTTTGTCCTGTTCAAAAGCTGAAATTATGAGTAATAAATGTAAACTCATATGCACCATAAAACTTGTGGAAAAATGCATCTTTCAAATACCATTTTTGATAGGATGTTCAAAACATATTCCCACTTTTTTCACTAGTTTGTTTTCAAACTTGAACAGCTGGAGGTGGATCCCAGGCAAAAACATGGAACTATGTTCTTTTTAGATCAGTTTCAGAACATGTGTAGTACCTTTACCATGGTTATCAAAAAGTAGCTCCCTCTTTGTACCTTTTTTTCATCCCATGAAGCATTTTGATCTAATGAGAATGATCTTTCATTTCAGAGTTACAAAATCACGTGTTCAAAACTAAAAGGGGCAAGATCTTTGCTGTCAAACCAGTGGAAGATTTCTATTTTTTGACTTCTTGCTTGATCCCACCTGGAGTACTAAGTTCAGCTCTGGGGCCACTAATACTAGAGAGATGTGGACCTGCTCAAGTGAGTCCAGAGAAGGCCACAAAGATGCTCCAAGGACTGGAGCACCTCTGTTGTGGAGGCAGGCTGAGAGAGTTGGGCTTGTTCAGCTTGGAGAAGAGAAGGCCATGGGAAGACCTTAGAGCAGCTTCCAGTGCCTAAAGGGGCTACAAGAAAGCTGCGGAAGGACTTTTTACATGGGCATATAGTGACAGGAAAGGGGGAATGGTTTTAAACTGAAAGAAGGTAGATTTAGGATAGACATTAGGAAGAAGTCCTTCCTTCTTATTATGAGGCACTGGCACAGGTTGCCCAGAGAAGCTGTGGCTGCCCCATCCCTGGCAGTGTTCAAGGCCAGGTTGGATGGGTCTTGGAGCAACCTGGTCTGGTGGAAGGTGTCCCTGCCCGTGGCAGAGGATTCTAAGCAGATGACCTTTAAGGTCCATTCCAACTCTAACCATTGTATGATATGATTAACAGAAAGACAATATAACCCCAAAGCTAACCGGTAATATAAACTCACTGCTAATTCAAGTTTACGTAGATTGTTTTAAGACTAAATTACAACCTAAATTAAAATTCAGTTCCATTTATCAAATGGGTAGATCCATCTATCCATCTACAAATATCAAAGTTATGGGTAGGAGCCTGTGACTATAAGAGCTGTCATGTATGTACTGGAGTTTTACTCTTAGAACTACTCCTGCTAAGGGTGGAAGAGGTAATGGCAATTGCGCTGACAAATTGCCTCCCTGAATATATAAATAGAACACTCTTTACAATATTAAGAAGATCCAGGAATAGTAAATATGCATTTTATTCTATAAATCAGTTTGACACACTATGGCTTACTTGAAACATACCCATCAGTGATGATCAGAAAATTAATTAATATAAGAGAAAGCAAATAAGAAGAGAAGACATCCTGGAAGATTGTTCCGATTTCCAGAGGAGCTTATTAACAAAGATATATTCCTGTTGTCAAAACTCTTTTTTCAGCCATTTTTTTTCAGGGCTTTTGCATGGTACCTATGAATAGAACCACAGCCATTCAGAGGAGAGCTAAGACATATGGAAAATCCCTTACCAAGATGTCTGTCTAACTTCACTGTGAGATTGCACATATTTCCATAACTTTCTGAGCCATAGATCTTTAAAGCAGAAAAAGAACTTAGAGATCTGTAAAGGTTTATGTAAGACTCTACTGCTTCTTCTATACTGTGTGATATCTCTCATAAAGTGCCTTACACGGCACTCTTAATAGTGGGCGCTGGGGGAGAAAACAAGTTCCAGCCAGGGCCAAAGGCAGCGCAGGCAGAGGAGGAGGAAGCCAAGGAGGGAGCAGCAGCAGTGGGACCCCAGGGGAGGGCAGAAGAGGAGGAGGGCAGGAGGCGCTGCAGGCCCGGAGCAGGGATCCCCTCAGCCCTGGAGAGACTCCGTGGCAGCAGAGACCCCTTTGCACCTTGGGGAGAGGGGTTGGCAGTGGAGCGGTGAAGGTGGGAATGGGAAGAATGGGAGGACAAAAGTGTTGTCTTAATGTTTGCCCTTTGTTTCCCACTGCTCAAATTACTGTTTTTTTTAAATTGAAATTGACAATAAATTTAAATAAATTTCCCCGTTTAAGCCTGTTTTGCCCACGACAGCAACTGGTAAATGATCTTCTTATCAATTCATCAGCTTTTCCATCCTATTTTCTCCCAGGTCCTGTTGAAGAGAGGGAGTAATATTGCAGCTGGGTGGGAGTTTGGCTCTTACTCAAAGTTAACCCTCTGTGGTCCTGTTGACTTTTAGATGCTGTGCAAGTTTAAGAGTCTCATGAAAGAAATGGGAAAAGGCATTTCCCAGTTGAGAGTGACACCTTCTGTGAAGGCTCTTTTACCAGTTGGACTGGCTGATACTCATGGTCTTACTTAAGGTAGCTCAGATTTATGAGCTACAGTCTTTAAGTCTGTAGATTTGGTCACATGCCACTCAATAAATAACACAAAGAGCTTTCATGACTGCCAGAATCCCTCTGTTTCTGTGCTCAACAACTTCAGATCAGGTTCTCATGCTGAGTTATAACTCTTAGCAAGCAAGCTGTTGCCTTCTTCAGCAGCTCCTGGATTGGTTTGCACTGCAGACCAATACAAAGCACATTGAAATCTCTTTTTGAACATCTATATCACATGGATCTCAGTAGCACCTGTAACATCTGAAATTCTCAAAACCACTTGCCAGAAAGAAGTGAAAAAAGTCATGCTGACCATCTCCAAATGTAACTAAAAGCATCTGCATAACTAGCAGACTCCATTGATCTGTAAACAGTAATTATCACACATTCATATAACAGAACATTAATTGTAAGACCGAATGTTAATGTAATATATAATTAATCTAACAGGATTCTAAAAACATATTCATTAGGAAAGTAAGAATAAGTCATTCATGCCTTTAATTGTGTATGCATGTTTGGGGTGTTTTCAGTAAGACAGAAGCACAGTTTTTAAAATCCAGAAGAAACTCCAATTTTTTCTAGTCCTTTCCACAACAACCTATACATTTGGGTTAATGTTGGAAAAGAAATTACTTGCCTACAGCAGAATATAAGCTGCAGAGTTATAGCTTCAATATCAGAGTCCTGTAACCGGTCAATAAGAACTCTGCTTACATTACTCAAGGATGTAACCAACCAGTATTTACATCACTATATCTAAAAGGTTTTGTTGATTTTGACAGATTTTAGCTGCAAAGAGGCTACCTAGCGTATATAGGGTTGTGAAAGAAGTATAACCATGATAAATCAGTAACTCCCTAATTGCGATAGGCTGTGTACAGAGAGACACTACAGCTCTCTATAGGAAATTCCTACACCTGGCAACAGGAATTGTGTGGATGCCTCTGCAGCCACATATGGCCCCATTTCTATTAGAGTAAGATTATCATAGAATCATAGAATGGTTTGGGTTGGAAAGCACCTTAAGATCATCTAGTTCCAACTCGCCTGCCATGAACCGGAATATTAAAGCAAAGTTTGAACCATTTTATTGTGGAGAAAGAATGATCATCCCAGTCCTGTATAAGGAACAAATTACAAGACCAAGAGTCTTTTGCTTGGAAAACAACAGCTGGAAGCAGGGGAAGAAGTGGCACAGAAAAGATGTGATAGAGGTCTCAGATGGAGAAGGTGAATAGGGAAAAAATGGAAAATTTGGAGAAGACATTTCAGCATTGATGGGTTTAAGACATTTTTGACAAGGATTAGAGAAATTAATGAGACATTAATTTCAAAATATCTATCACAGGCTATTAATTATGAACAAAACTCTTCTGCTTAAGGAAGCCTCTGAATCACCAATCACTGTGTTGGGAAAATACTCTAAAAATTATTAAACATTCTTATCCTATTCTTGTCCCTTTTTGCTGCAGCACTGTAGGTGTAACTGCTGGGTTAAACCATGTCACTTACAAACAGTTCCCCCAGATGGGTTTTAAATAAAGTGCATTTTAAACATGATAAACAGCAAAGCTTATCTTTCCATAGGGAAGCTTCTAGCAATGATTTCTTACTGAATTGTGTAGACAACTCTGTGTAAACATGCGTGTACATTCATGCAGGTTTGTACACAGCATTGATCCAATGTGGTCAGAACAGACTATTGCCTGCACAGCCAGAATCACACCAGGAGGTATGACACACACTAGAGAGTAAAAGCTTTTTAACACTCTTACCCACACCCATTAAATATACATACTCATTTACTCACATTCAGACACTACTTTAATTATATGCTAATTTCTCCCCTTTTAGTATTGCAAAAAGGCTGTGAGGTAGAGAAACAGTGATTATAGCCATTTTAACCACAAGGAAAAAGGATTTTCCATTAGCAGCCAAGCCAGATAGTGATGCTTCTAAATTCCAGGCCCTCACTGGCAGATCCTGCTTCTCCTGACTTCTGGAAACATATTCTCAAAGTGGCTGAAAAAGTCATTCATCGACGTTGAAGGAGATAGTCCACACACTTAATCTAATTTCTTAATAGTATTTTTGTTGCAGTTTAGTTTTCAATTAAATGACAGCATAAACTGAATCAACATTTTGATTTGTGTGTTTTAATAGATAGAAAGCCTTGTATCTTTGAAAGCTGTGGCTGCTTTATTACATTTTGTAGTTAGTCCAATGAGAAAAATGTCCTACAATTCTATATTTGTCACATTATTCTTTTCAAACTATCAAAATCTTTTATACAGCCAGCAATACAAACCAAACATAGTTCCGATTAAAATCAATAATCATTGACTTTTCAATGCAAAACAGTTTCTACATGAAGAGTTTTGGTTTACTTTATTTTTTGTATTGTATCATGAAACATCACTTCAGCCAGCAATACATATTTTTACTAATAACACTTATCCAGCACATTTTCACTTCAATTTATTTAGCACTGATCATCCAAGCAGAAGAAACACTTTGCAAACAGGGTCTAACTAAAAAATGAAGAATGTCAACAAAAATAACACCTTTCTTCATAGTTTTTCTCCTTGTATGTTTTCAGAGCCAGATTTGCTAAGTCAACTGACAGTTGCATGTGCTGCTTTGTTTTCACTCAGTACTGCAGAAGCCACACAAGCCTGGGAATGTACTTCTCTGTGCTTCTAATCTCAATCTCCAGGTCTTCTGGAGAAAAAACTTATATGAAAAATACTACACATCATAAACCTACACTGAGCTGAGGACCTGTGTTATTAGACATTATTGTACTACAGTGTGAGGATGGGATTCATCTCCTAGCTTTATAGATGAAAGTCCTGAAGTAATAAACAGTTATTCTTACTACTACTGAGGACGACAAAATGCTCTCAAAGGCCCTGTAAATACCTAATACTTTGACATTCCTGTGAAAATAACTCATAATTACTGGTAAAGAGACATATAATGTTAAGAATTCATTTCTACTATTTACCACAGGTAGATGGTACTGCAGATCCCAAAAAAACACTATTATTTTTCTAAAATGGCATTGAATCAACATCCATGTCTTACTTTCTCATATTTTACACTGATATATCTTCATCTACTCATATTTGCATTAACCTTTTTTATGTTGTAACATGAAGAACAAAATGAAACGGCAATACGTGAAATATTTTGGTTGCTGGACAAGATTTTGTTTCAGTTTGTATGTAATACACACTATTTTTTCTCCAAATTTTGTGTTAATGTGTCTTGCCCTTTAAAGTAATTCATAATATTGATCAATATTTGTAATGTTGTCAATACATCATGACAAAATATTTGAGCTTTGTGGGTATGGCTTTCAAAATACATTTTATATTCTCTGTAAGGTGGTGCCCAGTGCAGTAATGGACAGCACACTTGAAGTTTAGAGTTGTTCTGTACAGTTTGGAAAATCCAGAAATGGTCAGTCTGTAGCAAAACTTCACAGATCTTGTCCATTCCATATTGTCCATGTCTTCTCCTTGCAACCCAAGCCAGGTTCCCCTGATAATCCTGCCTGTTCTTTTTCTCACTTGCAGGTCTTTGGTTTGGTATTTTTCTTCTACTTAACTTGAATTCCGCATAGCTCAGTTCATCTCCAGAACTTGGAAACTTGAATTTCTGTCTCCTCATCCCCTACTTGTTAACTTCTCTTTGGACCCATTCCACAGTCTTTTATAGGTGAATATTAACTCTGTAACGTTTTATTCCCCAATTGTTAAAAATAATTATTCAATTCCCTCAATTCTTTTCTAATCTGATTTTAAATTTCAGTGTGTGGAGCTGTCTTCCACTTAATGTTTGTCTAGTAATAAACACAGTGGAACACACCTTTTTAAATTGGATCTTCTAGATGGATCCTACTGCAGCACAAGCAGTATCTAGGGCTGTAAATCATAGATATTGAAGTCTTTTATGATCTCTTTTGCCAAAGCAACAAAAACTGAAGAAATGTTTACTCTCTGTGTCTTCCTTCTGCATATAGAACACTTCATAGACTCTTGATCTTCTGTTTCCTTAGGGGAACAAACCACAACAATACAGGCTGGTATTGTACTAGCAGTTAGTACAGGATGTCTATTTTATTGAGCCTTCAACAAATGTGGATATAATGTATGCTTGAGAAAAAAAGACTAGCAACAAAATGCCTTGCACTCTGAATTGGAATTCAGGTAAGATTAAGCAGAGTAAGAAAAATAATAGTGGCTTTCAGGACTGAACTATCAAGAATCAGTAATGAAAGCATAAATATTCTTTTAGGTACTGTAAAAATCAACTATACTCTTTCAAAAGGAAACTATGTGTGCTTCTTGATGGGAAGCCCAGGTAAATAGAAATGATCTTTCCTGGTTATGACAATGAAGGTGAAAATTGCCATTAAGGTTTCCTGTACTCAAGAAGAATATGAGTCAGGGAGAAGATGCATAAGCATTGACTAGTAAATACTAAGCTCACAATTGCTATAAGCCTGGAATCATCAGGTTCTTCTAAAATCTTTTGGGTTTCTATTCTATATTTTCTCACAATGTATAGATAATGCCATTTCAAAGACAAGTCCTAACTAGGATGCTTGGGAGTAATTTAATGAAACGTTTTGAAACTTTGAAATCATGGGTTTATTGCAATGGAGAGAGTTTACAAGATTAAAGTATTGATGAAACTCATGCTAGAAAATGTTTCTTGGGCTGGAAAATGTCTTCAAAACACAGCAGAGATATGTCAACCTCTGAAAAACTCAAGTGAGGATGACAGTCAGGCAGATTGCAGGGGCAGGGAAAGCAGAGCCAAAACTGTCACTAGATTTTCACAGAATCATAGAATCACTTGGGTTGGAAAGGACCTTAAGATCATCTAGTTCCAGCCCCCTGCCCTGGGCAGGGATGCCTCCCATTAAACCACGTCACCTAAGGCTCCATCCAACCTGGCCTTGAACACTGCCAGGGATGGAGCATTCACAACTACCTTGGGCAACCCATTCCAGTGCCTCACCACCCTCACAGTAAAGAACTTCTTCCTTAGATCTAACCTGAACTTCCCCTGTTTTAGTTTAAACCCATTGTAATCCAAAATGAGTTCCCACAACTGTACACTGGTGGAAGAGCCTTTGACTTCCACTTCCACCTTGCCCATACCTTGAAATAAAACTCCTCTTACCAGCTCACAAAACAACAGCTTTTCTCACAGCTTAAGGAGGCCTCCACATTCTTCTTTTTACTACTCTTGCCTAATTTATAACGTTTCCACATCATTTCTGCAATTTACATACTAGGATTTCTGGAGCATCAACTCCAGAATGTATGCATGTAATAGGCCTCCTGTTGAATATGCCACACCCATGGACACATATCATGGATACCCTAAAACGTCCTAAGTGGCAATTGGTGTCTGTGTGTGAGCAACTTGACTCAGTTCCTTGAGCAGAAATACAGGAGTTCAGAGGATCATTCAGCTGACTTGCTAGTAAATTTTAATCTTAGAATAGTTTCCTCCCTAGTTTCAAAGTACTCAAAATTCCCATTGATTAAAATGGGAAATTAGATACTGCTTGCATATGAAGACGTCTGTATTCACCTGTCTTAATGTACAGCTGAAGCCTTAAACTTCAGATCTGTTTTAGGCTTCCTATGTGATCTCTGGTAAGTCACCAACAGTTTTGTACCAAATATTCTCAAATTAACATTTCTTGTCTGGGAAAAGGCACTATGAAGATATATGCCATTCTTAAAACTGAGTGACATAAACAACCTAGATGGATAGATTTCTCAGAAGAACCGCTTAGATACAAGGTATGGCTTATGGAAACACTACACCCAGCTCTCTTTGTCATAGATGACAAATACTGTGCAGTTTCAGGATGTAATGAATAAACAAACAATACCATGAGCAGATGATCTGCACGACTGATCTTGGACAAATCAATCGATCTATTCAGCTTGGAGAACAGCATGCAGCATATGGGATACTGAACTACTGAAGCCCAAACATGCTCTGCAAATCCACTAGCAGAGCAAAGTATTATTTCACATAATTCAGTGAAGTTCTTGTCATTAGATATTTCTAACTAACAAACGCAGAACAAAAGCCAAGTAAGAACTTTATACAATTTGGTAGCCAGCACTACAGGTAGTATTCATCTCACTTAATGTATGATTATCATCAGGAACTTAATTACCTGTACTAGACTGTGGCTACACCTATTGGAGAGGGATGATTTCACTGACAAGACATTCGGCCCGTTTTAGGGCTCTATTTCAGGAGGTAACGTACATCTTTCTTAAAAGTCTCTTTTACTATCTGATTTCCTGTTATGACCAATAAGGCATTACATACAACTAGCTCAAACCAGGTATTTTTAATGCTCAACAAGGTAAGATTGTCTCCATATAAGTATTGGTGCCATTTTGAACATCTGGGGCTGGAGAAGAGTGTGGCTATCCCAAGTTCTGTGTAACATTTGCCACATGAGTGCAGATGTCTTTAGTACCCCAGAGCATCTTGAATGATCCTAATGTCTATTTTTAGTCAATTTGATTTACCCTGGGGAAGTCTACTGCAGTCAGATGAATGTCACCTCTCTTCCCTGTAACCCGTCTGAAGTAGCTATTTATCAATCAGATCAAACTTGTGTTATTATAAGCCTTTTTCTACATTGCACTGGAACAAAGCAGGACTGAAAGACAGGAAGGAGAAAAGAAACAATTTCAGATCATTTACTATACAAAATGTATCAGTGAATAAGATTATATGAAAAATAATGGTCCACCAAAACAGTTCGTTTAATCTGAATGGAACAAATTAAGATAAAAAAAGAAAATCCTTGGTGGAGTCAGATTACAGCTTTACGTTAAAAAATAAATATTTGCAGGTATGCACTAAATTATATCCTTATAACTAAAATTGATCCTATTTATCTTTTCAAGAAATAGGAATTATCACTTACGTGATTGTTTTGATTGCTACGTTAGTTGTCTCTTGAAAGAAAAACTGAAAAAGGAAAGGCATAATGAATAGACTCTACATATTTCCTGCTATTCAAAAGTATAAAATATTATATTCAAAACCTTGTTGTGGGCAAAAAGAAACATAGGTGCAAAGTCAAGAATGTCTTAGTGTAGTTGAAATCTTAACAGCCTACTGAAAGAATTGTCATTAGTCTAGACCAAAGTACTACAGGAATAAATGCATATTACATTTTATACATTTTCAGTGGTGTTTTACACCTGCTTTTTTCCTCTGTGTTCTGCTACTCCATGCTAGTATTGAACTTAACGTATGCGAAGTGTCTTATCTATACAAGACATTTGCTCCGTTTACTCATTTCTTCCTCTAAAAGCAATTTTCCCTCCTCCTTGGTCTGCATTTCTCTGACTGACCATTGGTGAAATGTTTATCAGCTTGTGATTTTCAGCACCATGTTGTATCTCTTTCCTTGTGCCTATAGTCTTCTGCAGTGCATCCTGCGTACCCACTTCTGAGGACTCTGCTAATATCCTATAACAACACTCCTCTATACTACATCATTATGCTAGGGTTATAAGTAGCTGATTCTAAACAGAAAAAATACTTTTTAACACTGTCTATGTAGAAATTATGGTTGTACCACACAATTATCAAAAAATAAGCAAAATTATAATAAATTAGGCACTGGCTAACTGATCATTAGAAATTGCTGCAACAGTAAAAGAAAACAAAGCTCCTGGCAAGCTGAAACAAAACCAGACAAGTCCTGTGAAACAAAACCAGACAAGTCCTGAGGTCTTGCAGAGTTAATATGAAGCCTGTCATCTGTTAGTGACAATGACAGAACAATATTTACTGATCTGCAGGGCTACAGAAAGAATGCATAATGGCATTTTTGTGGTTGATGTTGTTTAGTACATATACCAAGAGATTGGCAATGCAGACATTTTCATTCCATTCTTTAGTCTTCCCCAGATGCATCATGTCTTTTACTTTTCCATAGCTCAGCTTACTGTCCTAAGAAATGGAACAATATTGCATTTGTTGCACTGATATCGCCAAGATCAATTAAGTAATGCTTCAGAAAGATTTCAAGATCCTCTGAAGAGTCTTTAACTTGTGAAGTGCAGAACACAGAGCTTTATTGCAACATTCGAACACACATTAAGCTTGAACTGCTGGGACTTCTCATATATTTAAAGCTTAACCCAAGCTTTACTCAAGGAAAAGAATCAGAATACAAAGCATCCAGCAGGATTGAACTCAGGAAGGAAACTAGACATGGAAAAAGTGTTACTTGGTTTGGTTTTCCACACAAACCTCCAAGTCTTGTCTAGCAGTCATGAAAACCAAAGTGCATTGTGACTCTGATGCCCTGGCTATTTTACTCTGTCAGAAGCATCAGTGAGACAAATTTTGCATGGCTTGATGCTCTGGAACAATGCATGTAAAAGTGTCCCAGTGAAATCATTAAGCCTGCACCACTACAGAAAATATTCTAATGTTAGCATCACTATGAGAACATAGCCGACTTTTTCTTCTTTTCTTTCCCTTTCCCTTTTCAATTCCCTTTCCCTATCACTATTCAAGCCTTCCTCAAGTAAAACACATATTGAAGTCAGAGTGGGAAAAGGACCACAAGAACCCCAGGTACCAAATAGGACTTGTCTCCACGCAAGAAGGAGGGAAGGAAATTGCTGACATTTCCTCAGTTGATGGCTTTCAGCAGAGATAATTCAGGCATTTGCCCAATAAGGGCATACTGTCAGAGATGCAGAACTGCCAGCATGAGAAGCATCCCTGCTTTGCTCATAGTACAGCTCAGGACTGACTGTTTTGCTGCTGTTGTGTGACAATGGAGGAATGACAAATGGGACAATCAGTCCCAAAGTCCTGGAAGGACAGTGTCTTGTCCTTCAGCACAGTGTCCATGACTCCACTGACATTTTGCCCTAATGTATATTCCAGAGGAGTTGGTGCAAGGGGGGAAATAAAGGACTAGAACATAGCTGTGCTTGGCTGTCATCAGCATACATTCCCCATTTTCAAACAAGACAGCCTTTGTTCTGCTTACTGAGCAGAGTTGATTTAAGTTGATTTAGATGGACATAAACATACACAGTGGATCTGGCTTGAGAATCCCAATGGACACTACTGTGCTCTCCAACTAACACTAATCCAGTAGGGAACTAGAGAACACGAGTGCTTAAAAATGTGCCTAAACATTTTACACCAAAGATTTTAGTCATGCCACAGACAACAGGCTTTCATTTCCACAGGGAGATGCGCTACCAATTCAGGGGCATAAGCAATGTACTGCAGAGCCATTATCTGCCTATACAGGTTGCTGAGCTGCTAGAGATTTAAAGTGTCAAAAGTAACTGCACGGATCTTTGACGTGTCGAGATTTTTCAACACAATCTGTATTGTAACATTGATTAAACAGTTATCTGGGTCATGAGATCACAATGCCAAGTCATTGATTCATTGCACAAGAGTGAAGAAAACAAGGATTTGTTTTCACTGGTTTTATCCCCTTATCACTGCAATTGAATTAATAAAATATTTTCACATTTGTAAAACATAACGACCTTTACTTTTCACACTAACGAAGAGAGAAACTGGTTGTTTTATGGCTGAAGATATTTACTGAGCTCATGTATTGGGTTTGTGTGGTAAGGTTTTGGTAGTGCGGGGGGGGATACAGGGGTGGCTTCTATAAGAAGTTAGAAGCTTGCCCTATGTCCAACAAAAGAATACAGCTTTACTTATCAGTTAAGTTCAAATCTGGGTTAGGCATATAAATCCTTTACTTCAAAAAATAAAGGAAGTATGGATTTCATCTTCAAAGATGGACAAACCCCTTTTCAAGCTCATTTCTTATTGTTTTATTTTTTCAGAGAAACACAGCCTAATCACTGGACTAGGTGTATGAGAGTTGGAAGGCACTATCAAATAGAAGCATTGCATTTTGCAGAGACATGGTGCCTGGTGGTTAAGGAAATGGTGCAGGAAGTGAGAAACTTGGTTCCAGTCCCCACACTGTTTCCTTCTATATTTAAGACTATGAAAAGGACTCTTGGCCCATGCTGGGATCCTGGATGCTCAGTTACTTATGCCTCTTCACACTGCACAGTGATTAAGTTAAAAAGGCCATACCTCCTTGTCTCAGCCATCTACGTGGTTTCTTTATCTTCCTTGTTTGATAGTGATTTTTGGCTGCATGGTTTCAAAATCTGTGATGCCTTGTCCTTCTGCGGTAGTGATTAGTCTATGTTTTGGCAGCTAGAGCTGTAAAAAACCTCCACTCTGGGCTGGGAGGTAGTTACAGGTATTTTGCTTTTTGAACAAGTGTGCTGATATCATGCAAACAGTGGGTCGTCACCTCCTTCTCTGATTCCATTTCCAAATGTCCTCTTTGAGCCTGCTGTTTGACCTGCACACTTCTGATACAGAAAGCCATAGGTTCTTGACAATCTCTGGTAGCGACTGAAGTGCTCTAATGTGAGCATTTCCACTCACATTGGAGTACTTTGGAGCCAACTCTCATCCTTAAGTATGGATGAAGCTTTGTGTTCCAAAGTAGAGAAACTCATTAAAGTGCAGGTTCAGGTAGTCTTAGAAAAGTGACCTAAATACTCACAAAGCCTTGCCTAACACAAAAAGCAAGCTATACAAACTTAACATTCAGATACTACAGTTGTGGAGAAATCATATTGTCTAAACGGGCGATTTCCCACTGACCCACACTGTTATTTAAAACAGCAAATGCTGAAAGTATTATCCATCAACATCATGCAGTCTGACCAGGAAATACAGCACAATTGGAGAGCTCTAACAACTAATCCAGTTATAGTGTCACCAGTTGTTGATGAAAAAAGGGCAATATTCTTGGAGGAAAACTAACAAGGGACCTAGAAAATTTCTCAATTGCTTTTTCGGCAATTTCTTCTGAGAAAGGAGGAAAATGTTCTTCAGAAATTATTTGTTATAAATTACTCCCTCTCTTCTATTTTTAATCTTCCCTCTTCAGAAAGAAACTTATACCTTTCAAAGCTTACACTTTTTGCTGTACCCATTCCTTATGTTTACCAGACTTTGTATGAGTCACCGTTTGGTTACTTCAGGATTTACATTTGTAGCTGTCTATTCTCTTGGCATCCTATATAGAATAAGACATATAACGATAATCTGAGATGATCACCATATTTCAAATGAGGGAGGTAGTAAAGAAAGAAGAAAGGTTAACTGACACACACAATTTCCTCTTCATGTTTTCCTGTCTTCTGTCAGTGCCAACAAATGAAATTATCATCTTTTTGTGGCTCTCAACTCTTTTACCATCACTGCTTTGCAGCCTCAGGTGGCTGTCATCAATCCCTGACTGTATGTAGCTTTATATATACTTCTAGATCTTCAAGTGAATCCTTCAGCCAACAAGCTTTACTGTTCCATCATTCCTTATTGACTTACCAGTAACACGTTTGTTATAAACATTCACCAATTGTTATAAACATTCACCAAAAAAACAGCGTTTTGTGAAAAAAGCCTTTGTGGAGTAAAAGGCGCACTATCAGAGACATTTTCCCCAGGATTTTATTCTTCAGTTAAACTCTCCCATCTGTTATTCTCACTGAGCTAGAATATGTCTACTACTGGACATCTCCACTGCAAACTACTGGGCCATTTATTTCAGGAAACAATTTATCATAGTCCCATATTCATCTCTTTAGCCTTCTAGATACTTATCAGATGCAAACATGTATTAGTTTCAGCCTCCATTTAAATGAGACAATTTAAAACCATAGAATATTTAGTACGTTGATGCACAGCTTACTTTAGATGGATTGTTCTTCAAAGACTGTGCTATACAGAAGTTCTGTCATTTTTAAGACTTTGAAATTTCCAACTCTATCACTAAATCTCTGTTAGATTGCTTTCAGATGACAAAGTATTAGGGTAGAGTTTAAAAAAATAATAAACTCTAGAGACTGTTTTTTCTCTTTTTCTTTTCCTCTCCTTTTTTTATTTCTCTTACCTTGACAACTGTATCTGTTTACGTATCCTGGTTCTAAACTGAAAAGAATATGCCAAGAGAGTGGAGGGATGAAGGTGGGCCTGGGAAGAAGGGGAAAAGAAAGGTGTTGTCTTAATGTTTGTCTTTTGTTTCCCACTACTCAAATTATTATTAATTGGAATTCGCAATAAATTAAACTACTTTTCCCCACTTAAGCCTGTTTTGCCCATGACAATAACTGGTAAGTGATGTCCCTGCCATTTTTTCAACTCATGAGCTTTTCCAACCTATTTTCTACCACTATCCTGTTAGGAGGGGGAGTGAGAGGGCAGCTGGTAGCCAGCCAAGGTCAACCGACCACAGGATAAAGATATTTTTTATGTTTGATTAAGAAAAAGACGTTTGTCATCATCAGACTTCAGGAAGCCTTGGGAAGTCTTTTAATATGAAAAGAAATAAGCAAAAAAATTGTGGGTTAAGATGACACAAGGTGAAGTGTTGTAATGAGCTAATGCACCCGTATAATGCACCATTTAGTGCTCCATCCCTGGCAAATGCTCCATCCCTGGCAAGTGATCAAGGCCAGGTTGGACAGAGCCTTGGGCGACATGGTTTAATGGGAGGTAACCCTGCCCATGGCAGGGGGCTGGAACTAGATGATCTTAAGGTCCTTTCCAACCCAAACCATTCTATGATTCTAAGATTCTATATGTCTTCTATGCTATAAATTCACTTATTTGTTGCTATCAGTCTTGTATAACTATCATCTGTGCTGTTTAATAGAGATGTCTGTCCCTGAATCATGCAAACAAATGTTTACTTTTTATTAGCCTTTGAAGGAGAAATAAATTGGTCTTTAAGGATTTCTAATAAATATTTATGAGTACATTTTATTAGAACAAAAATATTTGTTTTCTCAATAAATAAAAATAGTAATAATAGTATATTATGAAAGAATTTAGGACCACATTCTGTCTTGCTAGAAGTAGAAAGTACATGTTTCCAATGTTCCTGTCACTTAAATATTTGCTCATGTTTTACATTATAAAATGAAAATAGAAATATATGTCACCAAGAGGAAACACTGGGGATATAAAACCAGACATGTCTATAGTTGTAGAACAGCCTTTCCAGTATTTGCATCATCTTATTTCAGTTTTGTAAATCAGTTTTGCTGCTTCCCTCAGGTGGACATTCCTAGTGCCGTCTTGAGTCATCTCATCCAACCAAAGACATCCACAATGCAGACTCACTTTTGCCATTGACCTATTCTGAGGCTGGGCAAGTCAATCTCCCTGTTTGCCTTTCCTCAACCCTGGTCAGCTTTACCTGAAGGAATATATACTATAAACTCACAGGGACAGTCTTCATGTGATGCTTAATGTAACCCGGTACAGACAGCAAATTAAGCCTTTCACAAATGCTGTCAGACCACAGCTACACACATGCACACCCACACATAAGCAAAACATGCATAAAATACATATATATGTTCTAGCTGCCTTAAGGTAAGGCAGTGAGCCAAATACTGACATTATGTCTAGTTTGCAACATTTCATATAATTAAAACTTTTAAAATAGCAAACAGAAATTAATGGAGTTTACTACAATTATGCCTGTAAATATTCTAATAGAATTCAGAAGAAACAAAAATGTTTATATTTAATTGATTCAAATAAACCAATAGAGTCACATGATTCTGAGAGTTTTTCCTTTCAGCTCGTATTAAAGGCAACAGATTACATCGAATGATTATCAGGCAAAATGTTCTAAAACTTCTCCTAACAAACCTATCTGGACAGAGAGACCCTCCACATGTTGATAAACAAAATTTATCAACATGCCTTTATAAAAATTACTAAGTAATATCATCACAAGAACCAGGGTTGTTCCTCTATTTGAGTTCATTTCCAGCAAGAACAAATTTAGTCACCATGCATGTGTGATGGTGAAAAAAATAGCCTTTAGAAATCTATTTTGTCTCATTAATTTTGACATAAAATTTAAGACTATAGAGTCATAAAGTATAAATTAGGTGTCACCCTGCATTGATCCTTTAAAGAAAAGGAAGTTGATCATTCTTGGTTTATTTCACTAGCAAATTATTTGCCTGGATTACTTCAATGTTTAATTAGATTGTCATATAACACATATAAAATATCAAATAAAAGAGTCTTTTGCAGTGCCACTACATTTTCTGTCATCAAAAGTGTTTATCTTGTTAGCTGCCTAACTTAAACTTGCTCAGCACCAATGAGTGTTATATCTGAATACATTTAGAATATTTAAATTCCTCCTTTTATTACGCTCTTGTTAAACTTTTATTTTTCTTTTTTGTTGTAATTAGCATTTGGGAGCTCAATTCCTTTAATAGGCTCTCTTTAATGTACATTCTTTATTACTCTGCTTTTTGGTCCCAAGATCAATGGAGCAAGTGCAGATTTGCTAAATGGAAAAATATTGCAGGAATACTATATGGTTTATGAAATACTTCATTAGCTTCATTTCCTAAGGAAGAAAGGCCTATTATGTGTTAGTTTCTTGGACTGTCTTCTGAGTCCCCAAACCACTCATGTCTGAATGTAATATTGTTATCTAAGTCTGACAGAAAGGGATATATTTTAATAGTAATTAAATTGTAACCAACAGTCTTAGAATATTTTCTGTCTATGGCAGCAGGGGTCCTCCCAAACAAACACCTAGTCACAGTACAAAAGTTAAACAAGTTAAGGACTGTTTCCAATATTGCTGTTCTGGAGATGAAGAAGGTTTATCAGTACCAGTTAGTATAGTTTAAACCAGCCTTTCATGGCCAGTCAGAGAGTCTCAGGTATATTTAATGTGTTCTTCATGCCCAAGTATGCCTAAAGCGTTACCTGAAATGCAAGCTCAGAGTCCAGTCACTTGGATAAAGGCAAGAATGAGGCAGGGTATGACATATCTAAGTGGCTTGTGTTTCAGGGCAGCAAAGAAAGAAATGTGGGGATTTCATAGGTTTGTGGCTATAAGAGGTCAATATCCAGACCAGGTACATTCCAGGTTCTCATTGTCTCCCAGATACCCAGACAGCCCAGGTCATACTACCCCGTGGTGCCAGACATGGTGTGCTCTCAGAGACATCCCAACCTTGCTTGAAGTCATCCTCCTCTGTAAGAAAGTCTTGAGTCTCTGTTACTGAGACTGTTTAATTAAGATCAAGCTCCTTATTCTCCCTTCTCAAGTAATAGATCCTTGGAGAAATTTGTGAAGCTTAATGTTTGCAGTGTACTTTGAGATCATTGGCTTGAAGTGGTGTTATCATTGCAGAGGCAACACTATGAATACATGGCTGTACTTTTCGGGAACAGGAACAGATCCAATGCTTTAAATTAACCCAAGAGACAAAGCACTTTGATCTACTGTCTGCTTGTTCTAATTTAGTAGATAAACATTCAGAGAAACTTGGGTGTTTTCCATCCATCCAGAAACAAACAAGCTAAACTAGAAATCTCCCTCCCTCACTAATGCTGCCCAGGCATTAAGGATGGAAAGTTATTGAGAAGGGTTTGGATTTTTCCACTTTTTTTTTCCAGTTAGTTATGTCTCTTCCCGCCCCTCCTCCTCCCCCCCGTCACCACTATCCAAAGTAAGCACTATCTATTTGAAATTAATGGGAGGATAAGGATGCAGCACAGGTTGCAGAGCATTGCAAGGAGTTTGATTGTGCTGGAATACCAGTTTCCTTTTCTCAATCCTGGCTCACAAGAAGCCCATTACAGTTTGTGTACATAACACCCAAAGTTGTAGAGAGGAATTCCGCTGGCTGCAAAGAAAAATAAAATCTTCCTGCCTTTGGTTACCCTTTGAATTGCCTTTGAGTCATGGAGAGGTTGATGTAATATGAAGACAAACAGCGTAAGTATCCATCCTCTTGACTGAGGTGCTGACAATCAACCGACCACATACAAATGCATATTTCAGGGTGAACTGAGTAGCTCTCCAGAGTACACTGAGCTTCATAACTCTAATGGAAAACAAGACACCTTCCTAACATGGGATGTCTACACACAGAGGTCTAGATTTGTCTTAAACTACTACCTACAATCCAAAGCTGAATCACATCCACCCAGCCTGCCAATAAAACATGCAGTTCAGGGATGGTGATTCTTGATTCCCACTTAATCCTGAACCATGTAACCTTGCAGTTTCTAGCTGCAATGTGACATCTGCTATAAGTAGTTACTGCCCTTGGTAGCCACCATCCCTGCCTCTTCAAACGAACAGAAACTACAAGAACACCTCCCCTATGGCACGTTTCACGCAAAAATGCCAAGTAGCATAGAGTAAAGCAGCACTTTATCGCCATGCTAGCCATGAAACGCCAGCATACAAGAGAAACACACTGTTACTGCAGCACTGTGAGATACATACTGATGTGGGGCACAAGTGGGTGTGTTGATGGTAGTTCTTAAGAACTAGAAAATCCTATTAGAAGAATAGGCCAAAAGTGTGATTTTATTTTATTTCCAAATTCTGAATGATTTTTCCGGAGTTAAGACTCATTTGAATTGTGCTTGAACATGTTGATAACACTTTAGGTTTGTCACCATGAATGGAAGCTTCTCCATGTTGTGGCATAAAAACTGCAGGCACTAAAGAGAATAGGCAAGCTCTGGACTCTCAGAAAAACAGACGCTTCCATCTCTTCTATAGTATTACTCTGGTAAAGAGAAACTTTCAACCACTGCATCTCTATATACATATAACACATTTTTCTCCTGAGAATCTTAAGCTGTGTGCACAAAATGGTACTAACACCTACAGTACACGCTGTACATCTCACTTGCACCTCCGACTCCTGAAACATTAACTATAACTCAGCATCCTTGGGTTACCTTTCAAGAGATGAAAAATATTATTAGTTTGTTTTTATTTGCAGCTAGAAACTTTGACTATTCAGCTGTGCTAAAGGTTTTTGCTTTGGGTTTGCTTTCCTTTCTTATTCCATTCTTATTTGCTTTCCTTTCTTAAAAGCATACTCTGCTGGTGCTTTTGTAAGAATTATTTTACTTACACTTGATTATGAGTATAGTTTGGGACCCAGAACTGTGAAAGCATAATGTTTCTTGGGAAAAAAAAAAAAGTAGGGAAAACGAGGGTAAATAATAGGCACAACTTGATTCACTAAGCAGCAAAACTGCTGTGGTATCTTAGTAAAGCCAATCCCCTATCCAGGGGATCCTCCAACAGCCTTTTCCACCAGAGCAGACCTTATCCAAGCAGGAAGTTCTTTTGAAATACATTTAATAACTTTCCTCCCCTGCCTGAAGAGGCTTATTGGAGCTCTGAGATGGCAGGATCAAGGTCCAGCAAATATTCCTGTCATTGTTGCAACCCAGCTCCAAAGTTTTAATATAACTAATGGCAGCGGGTGGTTTCTAATACCAAAAGGTCACTGAGTCACAGGAAGCCACCTGGCACTACTGCATCTTTCCAGCTCACAATTATAATTATCTATAATTGTTCTCTATTTATAATAAATACATCAAAATCTTGGGGAAAAAAAGAAAAAAAGGAATCCATCCGGAGATGTAGGAACCTTTGCCAGAAATAAAATGTGAAATTTCAATTAAAACCAACAGCTGCTCCTAATCAGGCAGCCAAAAAGAAATAGCCAACCACAAAATGAAGTCCAGACCATGCCTACATTTCATGCAAATTTCAGACTTTAATGTGTCATTTCCTGAAATACTGGCTAAAAAGACAGACTGGAAGAAATTCCTCAGAGTCCCTCATATTTAATCTTCCCTCTAGCACCAACTTTCTCTTCTATTTTACAAGGATGCTTTTTCTTTTACTGCCAGATTGCATTTTGGGTCACTTTTAACATGTAGCTTAAAACGCCATTCCCTGTGATGCTCTAGTCCCAAGGGAACAGAAGAACAGAATACAGCAACTAAATCTGCTTTCATTCCAAAGCTGACTTCTTTGATATTGCTGTTGTGAGATTACTGAACAGCAGCTGGGGATTCAACACAAAACCCAGAGGTCAACTTTCAGTAGCTAAATGCAGGTTCTAAATCCAGGCAGCTGCTTCACTCTCCACCATTCAGTCATGCAGGACCAGCTGATCTTTACCTGTATCTTCTGCATCACTGATTGTCTCAAGTAAGGGAGGTACCTTTATAAACCTGGCTACCAGAAGGATGACACCATTACAGTGCAATGACTGGTAGTTTATGTCTGCTGAAAATGTGGTGCCATTTTGAAATGTGTTACAGAAATGTCTTTTGGGATGAAAAGAAATTGTACAGATCTGGTGTCTGGGAATGATAAGCCAAAAAAGACTCCAACCCATGCTGACAGCTGTACCACTTTCTGTTTCAGCCTGGCCAACCCTTGATCAACCCTTACTACTACCAAAGGAAATAGAAGTGATCTAACAAAATCAGTATGGAAATCCCATTTTCATTCATAACTGTGTTTACTTAGATCATTCCTCCATGAGTACAAAGCACAAGATGGTACTTTGCGCTAACAAGTTTCACAAAATACATGTGTTATTTGAAATTCTTTTCATCACTTTTTCAGCTTGCTTGCAATTTTGGTAATCTTTTCCACAAGTGTCCAAATGCATCATTAAGGTCAGCACTCCCACACTTTTTTCTTTACTAAACCTATATAAAACATTTCTTTCCTATTATAATCTTCTTTCCACAACATATTGTTGTCACTTCAGACTTTGTAACCATGTGAAGCCATCTCAGCATATAATGTCTTTTAATGTATATATATTCTTTGCTGGTTCTATTTAGTTGCTCCTCTAACACCTCATAATTGTAATAATATTCCTTGGCTGCCTCTGCTTTAGAGAACTCTGCTTCCTGTTCCATTTTCATTTTGCAATGGTTCTTCCAGGAAAACCCAAGTGCCAGTGAAAACAGAGTTTGAAGCTGCATGTGCCAATCGGAGATGAACTGGTGTTAACAGAGCCTAGAGGAGTGATTTTTCAGCTACTGAATGAGGTAATCAACTAGCTGCTGGCAGAGTAACTCCTGATCTGATAGTATTCCAAATGTCCCCTTTTCATTTACTGGAGATCATCTGAATGTCAATTTCAGATACTGCACCAGCATTTCTCCAAATTTCGGAAGGGAATAAATGGTTGTTGAGGGTTTTTCTTATGCTTTTAATTCCTCATGACAGGGCAATGTTCACTGAATGGCAGTGTGATATTACCTTAGCTAAGTGTAAATATCAAGCTTCTTCCTTTTTGTTGATTTGGTTTTCTATAACTGATTTCAAATTTAAACAATTCTGATATAAAAAACCTTTTATTTCTTCTAATTTCTGATTATAACATTACAATTGCATTTAAAAAAAACAGAAATACCTGAAAATGTTCACTGATACAGATCCATGCGACAAAGATTTAAACATTCTCCTGATTTTTACCTCACAGTGAGGAATTCTTATTTGTTTCTTACCATTCTTTACTCTCAGTTTTTAACTAGTGCTTGCACTTGCTTTGCATCTACCCTTCACTTGTACAGCTTACTGCAGAAGGAAGCATACTCAGATCTGTTCCTGGGAAGCTGTTGACAAAATCTGTTTCCTGTACCACAAGCAGGACTTGTTTGTACTGAGTGAAATCTGATTTATATTCAACCTCAGCATAAACCTCAAGTTTTAAAAGGCACTGAACATTCACAATTTAATTCAAGGATTCAAGCTACCACAACAAACCAAACCAACAAATAAGGGTAGCAAATACTTTGCAGTGGTAGAGATTCATCAGTCGATTATGTGAATTACACATTCAGTGTTGAAATGGCTTAAATATTAATAATTAAAGTTCCTAACAAGATATTTTATAGGTAGAAAAAGAGGCATCGAAGTTAAGCACAAATAAGATTTGTCCCCGTGCTTGTTTTCTGTATTTAATAAAGATCTGAACAAAGTCAGAACAGATACCAACAGAAGTTGCTCTTTTATAAGGCAATACTTTAAAACTCTCTTTCCATGATAGCCCCTTTACTCATGTGCAACACCATGAAAAAACTCTGTTTCTGCCTTGGTATTTGAAGCTTTTCTTTATTGGAGACATCAAACTCTTCTTTCAGACAAAAACAGAGACATTTTTTTCAGTGAAAAATTCTGTGTTTTCTGTTCTCTGCATAGATTTAGGAGGAATATAAATATTGAAATACTGAAGTTTTCAAGTATGCTGGAGTATAACAGAGAGTATCATAAGAAGGTTTATATTTACTCCACCACAAAAGCCCCATTCTGTGGGCTAACAACTTTTTTTAACTTATAAACTTGGTAAGTCACAAATTTCCACTGTTACAAGTTACAGGGAATTGAGAAGCAATGAAAATTTTTCATTTCCTGGCTTTGAATTTACACTACAATAGCATATTGTATTTATTTAGTCATTAAGAGAAACACATTGATTTCAGTAGTATTATCAGTTAATCTTGATGTGACAGTATGGGATTTCAGAATTCTCAGAGAAGTGGCAACTTGCTCTTGTAGGAAACAATTCCTCTAGAAAGTGATTTCAGGTATGACAAAAGCACTCAGAAACATTATCTTCATGCAAGACGTCAATGCATTTGAGATTCTGAAAATTCCTGATAGAAAGCTAAATGCTGTCTACAGAAGTTCTGTAACAGTTGAGATACAAGTGTAAGTCTATAAATAAATGAAAATTCATGTTTAGAATTACTTGACATTTTAAAAATGTCTATTTGTCACTGTCAACTTTCCTTTCAGACTTTCCAAGTACTACAAATTGCAAAGAGCAGACAGGAAGTAGTGCAGTATCTCTTCATTGCCATCAAACAAATGGCTCTATTTTAATTCAGAGCAAAACTTGTCGGTTTTATGCCAGTTTAAGAATGATAAAAGGTTATGTCTGCAGACTGTTTGCATTAAAATTGTCTTTATTTCCAGACTCACACTGCTGTGTGTCTGGTTGAAAAGTTGACGAAGACGACTTCTGGGTTCTCAGAATCCAAAGTGAAATGTGGACCTATCACCATTTGGTGACACCTTTAAACTAACATCTCCACAGCTTCCTCAGTATAAACCTGCACAGATTCTCCCTGATCCTTCTCCAAAGCAGACATGAGCAATATATCTAGAAACTGGGCATTAGTCACTTCCTTGTGCATAATCCATCTCATTCCATACTAGATGTCCTAGAGTATCCCAGACTTGTGTGTGTGCTAGTAGATGTTAACACATGACCTACACAAGACCTGTATGCTGCAAGATCACTAGTTGAAAGCCATGCAGGATGACACAAACATCTCAGACAGCACTGGATGCTTCTGATCAGACAACTGCATCACACCCTTTGGATCAAGCAAGATGACACATAATGCTTTTAAATAGAAAGGAGGAATAAGTTATGAAAATCAACATCTGTCTATCACTATAATCTATTTTTTGGGTAGATGTGGGAGGGCAGTGTAGTTATTCATGTCCAAACAGGGAGTCAAGAAGCAAAACAGAATCTGAAAGGTGTTTGAGCCCCATTGGGGAGGAAATCTCAGATATGAATTCCAATCTTTTTAAGAGAAATGAAATGTTAGGGCATGAGCAATCAGATTTTGAAATGCTGCACAAAACATCCAGAACTGCTGCTTGCATTGTCACCTCAAGTGGAGAGATACTGAAGTACCTACATTTTCTCCTTGACCTTAGAACTGAATTGGGCTTTCACTGTGCTGTATTTGCACAGACAAAAAAAGTCAGCACTTACAACAAAGGTACCCAGAAAGTTTACCACCTACGGCGCTGATGCTCCTAATAGGCAAGTATGTACTGATTCCTGCACATCAATGCCCCATTGAATTAGATAGAGAGTGATTATCTGCAAGAAAGAGATCTAAGCTTTTGGAGGACGTGTAAGAACCAGTGTGACAAAAGCACTCGTATGTTGCAGAGGAAAGCAGAAGCACTTTTATACATTCATCAACGCAAAGGGCAAACCAAGCAGGTGTTCATTTCATCACAATAATCTTGTTACCACAGTCCTATTTATTTCTTCTCCTTTCCAAGCTTACTTGCTACATCAGCCAGTCGAATGCAGCACAACTGTGTTACCTGTCTTTGCATTTTCTGTCACATGGGAATGATGGCATTTGTGCCAGGTGACTATCTTTGCAGTAGTGATCTATGTGTACAGCTTGAATTGTAGATGAATGTCTACAGCATAACACAAATGCCACTCAGAAACCCAGGCTGGCTTTTAAGTAAATGTTCGAAGCATTCTGTCAATTTGGAGAAAGCTTTTGTACCGCGCTCTCCCATTTCACATAGATTGACTGCATGAATTCTAACATAGAGTAGCACTTTAAAGAGCTTCCAAAAGACAGGCTTCAGAAAGTGGTGATTTTTTTCCCTCTATTTAATTTTTGCTTGCTGCAGTGTGCTTCCTTGTATTTACATTCTTTTCTCTTTAAAGACATTTGCAGGTCATATGCAAACAACCTTGGATCAGACAGAGGAGAGAAACCCAGCTACAAGTAATCTCTGCACTGCTTCTTCCACATGCTTTTCACACAAATTCCAACACTCTCCAAACTATTTTTAATTTTTTATTTTCTTTTTTGCTTTGAAAATTTTAGCATGTCTAAGTAAGCAGGGAAGTTCAGGTTGGATATAAGGAAGTTCTTTATTGTGCAGGTGGTGAGCACTGGAACAGGTTGCCCAAAGAAGTAGTAAATGCCCCATCCTTGGCAGTGTTCAAGGGCTGGTTGGACAGAGCCTTGGGTGACATGGTCTAGTGTGAGGTGTCCCTGACCATGGCAGAAGGCTGGAATTAGATGATCTTAAGGTCCTTTCCAACCCAAACCATTCTATGATTCTATGAATAGGTAAAGAGTCCCCCAAAAAGGAGATTGAGGTCTGGTTTTGCCATTACCATGTAGCATTTTTAAACTGCTGAGCAGTTTACAATCAATCATCAGATTGTTCTTCAATGTGAAGTGTAGTCCTGGACACTCTGAATAAGGTATTTGCTCATACTAAATCTTACAGTGAAAGCATTGACAAACCTATGAGAAAGCCCAAAAAGGCAGCCCTGATATTTTATAGCAATCACTGCCTTCCACTTACTACTAATTACCTGGCACCCAGTACATAAAGCACTGGCTTGGGAAAGCGGAAAGCTGAATGGATAAACTTCCTTTTTTTCTTGAAAATTGTGAAAAATGTAGAAAGAAATGAACAGATTTTCTTTATTTATTTTCTCAATAAGTATCAAAATCTTAAATCCTTCATGTTAAGAACAACAGTCAAAGAAAAATATTGTTTAAGCCCACATAAAGGACAATGTTTTTAAAAGTGACATTTCATGATTTACTAAATTAATACACAAGACAAATTCCTCTTGGCCAGTAACTCTACTGAAGTGTAAAACATACTTGCTTTTATAGTCAATATTCTAAGTTTTAGCAAATATTTGTGCTAGTCTGGAGAATACAGATACTATCTTTTTAAAGGCTGCCAAAAATAATTGGAAACTTACTGGAAATATACTGGAAACCTGCAATGCGACTGTATTAATGTATTTTTACATTATTTTTTTGTTACAAATGAGCCTCCAAAACATTATGTTAATGCAAACAGTAAGTGGTAATAAATAATTGTAATGCAGGATCACATAAATATTGACATTTCCAGCATCTGAAATTTGTTTTAGGAGGAATTAATTCTACAGACCATAATGCTCACCTATATAGAGAAATAAATAATTTTAATGGCATTTATTCCTCCTTGCTTCAATTAGTTTAGCATAGAAAAAGAGAGAAAGCAGAAATATGTAATAGTAAAGAATCAATCAAATGTATGAATGTACACATATATGCATACATGCAGAATACTGCTTATATATGAGTATGAATGCATAGATAGGTGAACACAAATATAACCACAGTGGAGAATATATTCTGGTATGCATTTCAGGGCTATGAGAGGAAGTTTAAAGCAGAGTTAAACGCTCAGACACAAAATCCCTCTATTAAAATTGTGACTGATTAGTTGAGCTCCTTAAGGAAATGTAGTAAGAAAGTTTAAACAATGTGGTTTGAACATTCTTCCTCCATCCTCTTTTCAAATAGATCCAACCTCTGCTCATTTCTCCTCTATGAGCTCCAAATCAAACTTTTTTTAACCAAAGATGAAATTGCAGTTAAATTTGAAGTTAAGGTGAATTTCACTCCTCTTCAGTGGGGACAGCATTTTACCCAATTGACTTAAGGCTCAGTCCTATTGTAAGCTTTGGGGACCAAACCAAAACCAATCACAAGAAAGATCGTTGACTTCAATGGCTTTGGGTTACTTCCCCATTTTAGGCAGTCAGTACCAGCATCTGGGAGAAGCACAGAATAAAATCATGCTTTCAATCTCTGTTTGCATGTGCACATGCAGAAGGTGAAAGATTTGACATTTTCCTAATGAAGACCTCATTTCTACACCTATTGAAACTATCTTTCATCCAATACATTGTTTGGCCTATTATTGATCCTTTTAAAGTGCAGTGTTCCCATCTCTTCTTGAAAGATTTTTAACTCGTGACCACATAGAGGTCACCATAGTTCCTTAGCCTCTCAAAACACTGGAGGTTTCTTATTTTCCCCTTGTTTAAATTTGTAGGTTATGTTCCTTTTTGAGATTCAGTGTGAATCAGATTTTCTCATTATATTAACCAGATTCAGGTCACAACCCTCCTCAGTCTGAAAGTTTTAGCTGTGTCTCAGAATGTTATCACACACACACACCCCCCCCCAATAGGATCTTACCTCCCTTTTTGCCTGTCTGTGAAGATGAAGGACAACACTAAAAAATCTGCTGGACATTTCTGTTAAACTTGTTGACTATAATAATGAGTAATAAAAATGATGAGTAGGTATTTACACTCATTTACCTGGGAGTTTTCTTCTTGTTGTTTGGGTTTTGCAGGTTTTTTAATTACCATTTTGGATTTATTCAGCATTTGCAATGCTCAGTGTTTAGGTCCTTATATACACAATGACAGAACATACAGGTATTTCGTGTTGATTTCCAGTGTCAAGAAAAATTCCATTTCTAAAGTGTGATAAAAATCCCACCAATAGCTTTAATAACAAAGTGCTCAGTATTCCTGATGAAAGAAGAAATAAGAGCATAAAATATTCCCAAGAGGATATAGTGCAGCAAGACACAGGAATCTTTCCTCTTAGTAGTCCACTCAGGGTATTTTAGCATTTCTTTCCCCAGTCATAGCTCCCACCTGTCTATGATTATTACAGAAGTCTGCACTTATTAAAGAAAGTTCCTTTTTGTTTGCTGATACTTTTGCTGATATGTTACTTCCAGCAGGAATTTCTCCTTTGTACCCAAATTCAATGGCTATGAGACAAATTTATTCCACATGTCCCTCCTTTTATTCTATTACATTTTACCTTTTTGGAAATTCAAGATCACAGCCAAGCTTTTCTGTCTATGTCCAGCTCTGCAGTGCAAATAAAACACTATAAATCAAATCCTTTTTCCTCTTGTTACATACAGTGATTACACTAAATTCACTAAATCATTCAGATGAGGCATGTTAACAGAGGAGATGCAGTGTAAACATACGCACAGAGCAATCACAGCTCTGCCTCTTCTCTCGAGCAGTCACAGAAGCAGGATAGGGGGACAGAACTGTGCTTTTTTTCTTCTTTTATAATTGGAACCATCAAAGACAAATCACATTAAGGGTCTACAATAAATATAGTGCAAAGAGAGTCACACTTCCTATGTTCATTGTGAATCTCCACCATCCTCCATCAGCCAAGATTGCTTTAAGTATCCCCTGGTGTGTTGTGTCTTATTTAAAGTAAAAACCCATTGGGATAAAAATGTTAAGAGTAGAAGTGGCATGCCTATGGTACCACATAAATAACAATAATAGGTCTTCAGTGCATTGAATTACAATCATTCAACCATTTCAATGGATGTAAGAACACTACAGTCAGATTGTGCAAATCATAGAAATTCATAGGAGAAAAAAAAGCAGTAAGCCCTTTAATTATAATATTAGCATAATGTATCTTTCACTTCCACTTAATAGCAACAGGACTGATTTCATTAGGATAGTAATAAACTGTACTGTGAAGATTTCTCACCTCAGGGTGGAACAAATTACACTTTTGCATGTGTTGTGTGACCTCAGTTACACAAGTGGTTGATGTCTCTTCAGCGCCTGGAATTTAAAATACAGATGTGTCAGCATGTGGCCCTGAGGTCTCAGCCACCACAGCCACAACCCTTTTCATCCCAAAGGTATGGGTAACACGTTCCTGTGACAGTTCAGTTATAACGTTGATGTTTCCTAACTGTTGCAACACTTCTAGAGGGATGAAACCACCAGTTGAAGACATGTAGGCCACAGAACTTTCAGAAGGGAGACTGCTTTGCTCTCACTCACTTGAACCGGTATTGAACTATGTTACCCAGAGAATAAAAGGTTGCTACTGATCCCCAGAACCTCATGAGACCCTCTATAATAGCATTTATTTGTACAACGGCTTGTTCCTTGTGTTTTTACAGTAATTTAAAGGATGGAACTGAAACTTGCGCATCTGCAGCTATGCATCTAAGCAATGGCTGCTTTATTTCCCGGTAGTATAGTGTATATTAGAAATATAAAGCTGTACTCACCACAACCAGCTCTGGAATTAGATAAAAATACACCAGCTGGGACAGCAAGTAGCGTGAAACAGGCATTTTGCAGGGTAGTACATGTATTCTCTATCACTTTCATAGACACTTTCCTGATATTAATGTCGAATGACTTAAACATGTTTTCTAAGCCCGGCTGTGTTTACGACTTTAAGTCACCCTCATCTTCTCAGTATTCTTCAGGTCCTTTTTTTCCCAATATTTCTGTGATAAAGAAATGCAGGGAAATTTTCATACCTTCGAGGTGCTTTTAATCTCTGTCTACAGGAAATGTGTCCCCCCCAGTGATGTTTCTGCAGGTGGGTCTTTATCTAACCCTTTTTTTATTCCTCCCTGACTCACATTAAGCTTTTCCCACTTTTATTTTGGGGTAATCACATTTTCATCCTCCCATTCCTGGACAGTTTTAGTACTCATTTCAAGTTCTACACCTGGACTGTGCTGCAGGCCATCTGGGAAAGAAAAGTATAGCTTGAAAAGTGTTTTCAAATCCTCAAGGTAAATTAATGAATGCAGAGGATGTCATCGTGTATCAATGCTTCACCTTTTTCAGATTCTGACTTTGACTGTCACGTTTATAAATAAATGTCACAAATGACCATTTCAGAACAGAAGGTAAAAGCTGAGAATTAATAAGAGCTTTCTGAAAAGTCAGACAACACATAAACTACAGACAAACAAGAGAGAGCCTTTTCCTTTTTTTTCCATTGAGAAATTGTTTAGCATTCCCAATGCTTTCTTTTGTAAAAGCCATGAAATTACTAGACTCCTGGAGGAGGCTGCTGACAAAAAAGGTCCAGCTGCCTTCGTGAGCAACATACCAGGTTATTTTCCCTTTGAAAAACACAAATTCAGATCTTACATTGTTTCTCTTTATAGTTTTGGCCATCAGAATCATTTTTAGTTCAAACAGGCAACATAACTGTGCAACATCAGTGTAACTGTTAAGCAGCAGATCTACAGAGGATTTTAGCGGCAACTTCAATGACTTCAAAACTCTTCTCAGCGTACAATTTCTTCAGGTTGCATGAATGGAAGAGGATTCTCTGTTCATCGTTTCCACATCTTTGGACCACTGCTTCTGTCATATGCAGATGTCAAAACACGTTAGGAACTAAGCTTTCTGTGTGGTACTGGTGGAGAAGCTTGTAGCCAAAGTAGTCCATTGAAGGTATAAATATATTTGGCCAAAATCCATCATCTTCAGTAATTGTCTATATGCAAAACAAACTGCAAAGTTGGGGTTTTTTTTCCTCTTTGGTACTAATTGCTTTTTGGTACTAATTAAAGCCGCAAATCAGTCTTTTCTTTAAGCTGATTAAACGAGAAATTGGTGAGTAAAATTAAGAAAGGATCCAGCAAGATCTTTCTTCAGGTGATTTTGCTTATAACACAAAAGCAAAGGAATCCTATTTCGAGTTCAGATCAGCTAAACGTGAGATAAACACCCTTCCCAAAGTTATTATCTCTTCCTTCTTTCACCAGTGCAGCCAACTGTGAGTAGAACTGAAGTTAACTTCTTATTAAGGACTCAAAACTGCTATTGAATCTTGCTCTGTATTTCCCCTGCCACAACTACTAAAATTGTGATAGAACAAGGCAAAAAGAAACCCCCAACCCCTAGACAATCAACAAACAAATTAAAATAAGGGAACTGAGATTATTTCCCTCCCCTTCCCCTGAAGAAAAAGGCCTTTTCAGAATGGCCCAAATGACTGAAGAATTAGCAAATGTGCTATGAGACAAAATCTTTCAAAACAGGATAGATGGATATGAAATGTTCTGTTCTACCAGAGTATTTCAGTTCCTCTACAGTGTTTCAGTTCCTCTGCCAAGGTTTACAAGAGGCCTTTCATGAAGGTGTGTTGGAAAAGCATCTTTTGTGTTCTCCACTTTAGTGAGAGGGGCACTTCAGAGGAAGACCCAAATCTCTTCCTCCAGAGAACAACTGTCACTGATCATAATCAGCTCCTTTACATCTAGCTCAGTGGAAGACCCCTGGACATGGGTGTCTGGGTATGGAGCTGAATTGCACCCCCAAAAATTCAGGTCAGGTGAATATCAGCCCAGAAGAACCTGCTTGCTTGTGTAAATGTCCCCTTTGAATTGTCCAAGTATATCTGATTTCCACTTCCTTCAAACGGAATTACAGAGTCTCTGTAATGTGTGAAGTGTGTGACTCAGACGCTTAGTGTCTTTGCCTAATCTTAGGCATTTAGTATTATTCTAACTGTTCTAGGATATTTTGTTTGCTCTCAAACAACAGGTCTAGAAGGATGTGAGTCTCCTTTAGGTCCTGTATCATGAACCATTATTAACTTTGGGATGGCAAATGGGGATGAAGTCCATCCGAAAAGTATTACTTTACTTGTGTAATATTAAAACCAAACAAAAAAATACCCGCAAAACCAAACCACCACCCCCGAAGTAAAAAAAAAAAAAACACCCCAAAAAACCTACCCAAGCCCCAAACAAAACAAAATCTTGCTACCTAAGAGGTCTCTAACTGAACTGGACCAAATACTGAAAGGATCCAAACCCTGGCCCTGCCTGGGAGCGTCAGTCAGACAGCTTTTAGCTGACTTCACTTTTCTGAAACACTGTAATACACCAAGAAAAGCAGCTTTTCCCCTGCATCAGCCCAGACATAAATGCCTTTACTTGAAAAGTCAGGTTTTGGCTCCTGCTGTACTGGGAGATTGCCAAAGTAGCAGGGAAGCAGAAGAATCTTAAGCAGACTATTCTGGCGCCGGTCAGGAGCTTGCTCAGCTCCTGCTTAAAGTTAAACCAAACTAAATCTTACTGTATTTTCTCCACTTTTTGTATACCTGTCTTTAGCTTTTTTCACTGAACTTTGACCAGAAGCCATACAGCTCCCAGGGCTGGCAGTTGAGTCTGGTGTGTAATCTTTACCTCCACAATAATTTGCAAGGCACGGGGTCATTCTTAATGGGTCTTTTTCTCTTTAATGTCTCCATTACATTTCAAGGAGGTTAAGTATACCTTGATTCAATTGAGAATCAGACCTATTCTTTTTTATATGACAAATTGTCTAAATTATGGAAATGGGAGAACAGATATTTATCAAAAGGATAATTAGGTCCAGGAAGAACACATTGCACCATCTTAATGACAAGGCAAGTAAGGCTGCTTTAACTAGTTTAATTTATGAAGAAATTGGCTTTGTGGACATTTGACAAAATAATGTATCTTGACGCAATTTCAAGTTTGTTAAGTGGGTCTCTCAATTGCAGGTTGAGAGGAGCACAAACTGCCTGTATCCATGTTAAACTAGAATGAGACGTAATGAGCATTACAAAATCACCACTTAAGGGAACTACTATGTATTTATGTGGATTTTTTAATTTGTACTTCTCTGTGATAGGGTGCTGTGGTGTGACTTGACTTTCCCCTGTACTGCTTCCACTGGATAATGGATATATGGAAAGACAAACTATTTTCGTGGAACAGCTCATCTTGTTTCAACCCCCTGCCATGGGCAGGGACACCTTATACTTAACCATGTCACCCAAGACTCCATCCAGCCTGGCCTTGAACACTGCCAGGGATGAAGCATTTACCACTTCTCTGGGTAACCTGATCCAGTGCCTCACCACCCTCACAAATAAAGAACTTCTTCCTTATATCCAACTTGAACTTCCCCTCTTTAAGTACTTGTTTTGTTTGGTTTTGTTAATTCATGTTCTTTCACCACGTGCAACACCCAGCCCTAGAAAGTTCTGCCACTAAAATGTGTAGTGAAAGAAAAACACCTTCATTTTTTCTAGTTTTTAATGTGTTCACTGACAATTTCTTTGGGTGTTCCTTCTATAGGTTTTATAAATGCAGTACATAAGCATTCTTTTTAAGTATTCCTTTCTCTTTCTCCCTCAACGTCTCCTCTCCCCCTTCCCAGAACATCCATGTTTTTGCACTGACCAGAAATGGACCATTATCTTGGATGGCTTCTGAAATGCTTTCTTAGATTCTGTAACAAAATGAGAATGCAGAAATGTTCGAAGAGATTTCAATAAATCAAGGAGCAGCTAAAACAATACCTATCCTTCTTAGTGGGCATTAGCCATTACTCCCCTCCGGTCATTAGCAAAGGAGAGCTGACTATGCATGAATTCATGCAGAAGAATTAATGGGCCACATCTGAAAAGATAATAGCTGAGCTATTAAAGCTAAAAAAGAACCTAAAGGAAGAAGAGGGAATGCTGAGGAAAGATTAGATGAAAAAATACTGCACCAGGGACAGTGTATATAAATATATATTCATATACAGGGTTACAGACAAGGTGGTTGGTTCAGTTTCTTCTGCTTGCTTAGTTTCAGGTTTTCAGAGCATTTGTGTGTAAAAAAAACATCATCATCAAACCACCAGGTCTGTCCATCCCATCACCGAAACAGAGGATGCCTCTCATCAACCATCAGTAACATTATATGACTGTCAGAAGGCTTCTGCCAGGATTTAATCAGAAGTGGACTTCAAGGAGATCACTATAAAAAGAAAACTCACCAATAAACCAAACCAACACCACCACCCCTACAACCCCCCCAACCAAACAGGATCCCAGCATTATTATACTAAACCTTCCAATGCTCATGTGAGCGTATTTTCTCTTTTCACCAAATGCAAACCAGGTGGGCAATAAACTTTTCATAGAGTCATAGAATCATAGAATAGTAAGGGTTGGAAAGGACCTTAAGATCATCTAGTTCCAACCCCCCTGCCATGGACAGGGACACCTTGCCCTAAACCATGTGGTCCAAGGCTCTGTCCAACCTGGCCTTGAACACTGCCAGGGATGGAGCATCCACAACCTCCCTGGGCAACCCATTCCAGTGCTTCACCACCCTCACTGTAAAGAACTTCTTCCTTATATCTAACCTGAACTTCCCCTGTTTAAGTTTGAACCCATTACCCCTTGTCCTACCACTACAGTCCCTGCGGAAGAGTCCCTCCCCAGCATCCTTATAGACCTCCTTCAGATACTGGAAGGCTGCTAGGAGGTCTCCACGCAGCCTTCTCTTCTCCAGGCTGAACAGCCCCAACTCTCTCAGCCTGTCTTCATACGGGAGGTACTCCAGCCCTCTTATCATTCTCGTGGCCTCCTCTGGACTCGCTCCAACAGCTCCATGTCCTTTTTATGTTGAGGACACCAGAACTGTACGCAGTACTCCAAGTGAGGTCTCACAAGAGCAGAGTAGAGGGGCAGGATCACCTCCTTTGACCTGGTGGTCACACTTTTGATGCAGCCCAGGATTCAGTTGGCTTTCTGGGCTGCAAGCGCACACTGCCGGCTCATGTTAAGCTTCTCATCAACCAGCACCCCCAAGTCCTTCTCTGCAGGGCTGCTCTGAATCTCTTCTCTGCCCAACCTGTAGCAGTGCCTGGGGTTGCTCCGACCCAGGTGTAGGACCTTACACCTGGCTTGGTTAAACTTATATATATATTTTATATATATATTTTTTTAGTTAAAGAAACCAAGGATGATAAGCAAGCAGCCCACCTGTGTATATAACTAACTTGTAAAGACAAATGATTCCAGTAGTAATCTAGGCCGACCAACTGCTTTCTCTTTCCTGCAGTAGCTTTCATGCACTATTTTAAATGTTTTTAAATATCTTAAAAGTCTTACAGGTCACAAGAGCTGAACTTCAGCTAAGCTGACCTGTTGGATGTTTGGCTCTACTAGCTGTGCCTTGTTTTGCTGGGGTTTTATACCACTGCTTACCTTTAGCTGCTCCCCTCTCTAATAGGTGCTTCAGCTAACTTAAGAGCTTTGCACGGTATTTTTGCACAGGATTGGAAACCAAGCACAGTCTATCTGTAGTGTTCACTTGTGTCCCAGCTCTCAAGGGACATCTTGAACAGAGATCAAATTCTTCTCTCTGTCATACTGCAGAAAATGTCATATAAACCCCTTGTTTTCTTTCTTTTTTCTAGTGAGAAAGTTTTCTAGTTTCCTTTTCTTTTTCTCTGTAATTTTTGCCCTCTGTGCTAGGAACAATTGTTTGAGGTCACGGTAAGTATTCGCTTCCTCCAGGATGCATTTGACAGAGTTCATCGGCTTAGACTTCTGTACTGTATTCTAATCACAAGTCTTCTTTGCCTTATAAAATAACTGTTTTGTAAAGAAATATTTGCCAGAAGAAATAGCGTAACATATGAAAAGCTACACTTTGAGCATGCCCATTAGTCATTTCTATTTCTCAACACTTTGCTTCACTAGCTGTTCGCAGAGCATCCTTTCTCTTATGGACTCCCTTCCCCACCTCGAGGTAGAAAGAAGAAGAGAGGTAGCATTTTCATCATAGCCCCTTGCTATCAGATTTACTTGTACAAGATAATCAGACAGCAATGCAACATCTTGAATCGGGTGAGTTAGAATTCGATTTTGTCTCCCACATATTTTGTGCACTACAAATTTTAAGGAGATATGAAATATCCACCCCAGATATAAAGCCACCACATAGTTCCCAGAAAACATATTGGCAGTAGAGAGCAATGAGGGTGCTATGTGAGAATTTGAACATAACAGACATCAGTAATGTGCTAAGGTTGTGATGTTCGTAGTTAAAACAAGACATTTTTCCTGTAGAAGTAGTTGTAAGGGAAGAAAACTTTCCATACCAAACAGTGGACAAGCCTGTGAACATCTACCACCATGTCAAATACCTTGGAGTGCACAAGAGAAGCACAGGAGGCTGGTGGGTAGCCTGCAGGACCAATGGGAGACCTTTGCTCTTCCGGACAGGCAGAGGGAGGGTACCTCAGAGCATCTCAATGTGTTGTAAGTACTTGTGTGTGCACAAATGATTTAGTATGTTAATAATATGGAAGACAACTACTACCCTAACTAACACTATGTTTTATAAGACAGCAAATATGAAGGCCTTGGGCGATATGGTCTAGTGTGAGGTGTCCCTGCCAATGGCAGGGGGTTGGAACTAGACGGTCTTAAGGTCCTTTCCGACCCAAACCATTCTATGATTCTATGATACAATATACAGCTGAGAGTAGGTATTACAATAATGGATTTATTTGATATAAATACAATTTTACTCCAGATTTATTTACATTTTTATCGATATGCAAGTGGGTGACGAAACTGAATAGATTTTACTTGCATCCTTAATTATACTCTAAACTTTGAGGGGTGGAGAATTACTGAGAACTGCGCTGTGAAAGTTTGACCTAAGTATATACTGCCTGATTTTACCTATTTAAGCAGCAGTTTAATTCTCTTTGTGTAACCTTTGTCTGACCCAGTAAAAAAGCATTTAGACAGATGAGAAAAGTTATACACTCACTTAAAGTTTTCCTTGAAAATAGATTAGCCCATGGTTATGCATTTTCTTGGTTCCTGGGCTGTTGAAGTGGCTTTTAAGCCACAGTCCTTGCTGTTTATTTTTCCATGTATATTTGTATTTTGTATTTCCATGTGTATTTGTATTTTGCAAGTAATTCACCGGCAAAAATAATGATAGCTTTATGGCCATCACAGAAATCACCTCAAGTGAGAAAAGGGAAAAAATTCCTATAAGCCCCGTACAAAGGAAAGAATTAATGAATTCCAGCAGAAGAAAACACTAAAATATCTCTACAAGATTGCAGGCTGTTTTTTAACCTGAAATGGAGGAATGGACATGGAGACAGGGTGATTAAGACTGCAAAGCTTTCCAGCCTGTATTTTTACTGGCCATAGAAAATATTCTTAAGGAATCTTTATAACTTGCTTAGGGAACTCGCTGAACTTTTCAACATTTTCTACATGACACAGACTATGACAAGTTATAATAATAAGTGAGGGTTTAGAAATAAATGTCTCCTATTCTTTGTCTTCCCAAATGTGTCCTGTTGTGCTGTGGAGTTTGCTATGCCCCAGCTTTACGAAATACAAGCAATGAACTGTCTCTATTCATTTACCCTTTGTCTCAAAGCTATAGCAAGTGACAGAGTCTCGTTATGTGACCTACAGCAAAATAGCTGGGGCTACGTTTTCAATTGCTTAGCACCTTATGTTCAGCCTTTTACATGCTTTCAAGAGAAGCAAAAGGGTGTGATCCACAAATAACTTCTCAATAGGTGTGTGGTAGAAAGTTGGCTTTTCAGGAAAAACTTGAAGAAAATTACTGGAAAATAAATTTGGGGGTTACTGAAAGATTTTAGACGGATGGAAAGATCTGCAACAAAAATGTTGGTCTTTGTGGAATTGTACACGTTCCCTATGGACTCATTAGTGCCAGCGGGAGACACCACTAGATGAGTTCTATCTCTCACAGCCCCAGATTTTTTCTTGCTTGTGTTTTTGAAGATGGAAAGTTGTACAGCAAGAGTTTCCTAACTGTGTTACATAATGGCAGATACACTTCACTTGAGGTCATAGCCTATCAAAAGTAAAGGTGCAAAGAATGAGCTATCTTCTCCAGGAGTTTCCGCAGCTTCCTTTTGAGTAAAAATCATTCCCTTACTTCAGGTTTTCGTGGGAAAAAATATATAAATAAAATAAATAGCATTTCCAATGGAAATACTTTTTGATTTTCCCAATCCATAACTATGTTGCCAAGTGCTGATGAAAACCACAGCTGTAAGTTCTGCATGCTTACAGTAAACTCGTAATTTAGTTCGGCAATTCAAGTGCAAGAATCCCTGCTTGCCCCTCTGCTGCTTATTGTTCTTCCCACCTGCCTGTGCACAATCCTTGTCATTTGCCTTAGACTGTATACTCAGCTTGCAGGGTCCACTAGATGTATAGATGCTTACAGGGCATCTAGAACTGCAGGAGACTGCTCCATGCCAGTGGACACTATGGACTATGCTAAGTGGAAAAGCACAAAATAATTTAGCAAGCTGTGAAATGTATACAGCCAAACACATATGTCCCAATGGCACACTACAAGACTTATGTCTTCCCTTCAGTGTGTTCAGTGCTGCTATAAGAAGAGGTGCTACATAAGACCTAAGAATTAGTCATTTATTATTTATTAGTCATGCTACCTCATGGAGATGACTTCTGTGGAGAGAAAACAGCTATTGAAAGCCTCATTCTCTAAGCTTAGCATTGCTCAGTCTGCACTTTAGGCAGCTTTTGCAGCTTCGCTGGATTTATTTGTAGGCACAAAGAAATTGTCACCTAGGAATACATCAATGGACTAGCTGGAACAAGTCCCTGTTTCTAACAGTTGTTGGTGCAGCTGCCTCTGAAGCCACTGCAAAATTGCTATAGTGAGTCTGTGTGATACGCTACAGGACAATTTTGTCTAACCTCAGTGGGTCACGCTATACCTTCAAAATAGATTGGATAGCTCTCATAGTTGTACTCTTGCTGTTGGAATACCATTGTTATTTGTGCTTATGGCACAATCCAGCTCTATACTTAAATCTACAAAGCTACCCAGTGGTATTGACACACCGCCTCCCCGTAGCAATGAATTAGAATGGTGAGTTACCCAGTTTTCAATGGAAAACATTACTTTTTTAGCAACTTTTAGAAAAGGATATGCCTTTGAATTGAATTGCATGGCTCCTCTCCCTGAATTCTGTTTTGTTTACTTTCAATAAATGGAGAAGGGAAAATCTCCCCGTGTCTTGCTGTAGCATCTTTTATGCACATTCTTCTGCAGGAGCCTCCTGACTCTAAGATCACGAAGTTTCTCCCACACATCCCTGCTAACAACTCAGAAACTCAGCAGCAGGGAGTCCCTTTGATCCCAAGCACAACTTTCTAATTGCCCTGAACTACTGTGCTTCAGAACATTTGAATGAAGACAAACTCACCGGAGAAGCGGGTTTGCAACGCCAAACACATTTTACCTGAGCCAGATGTGAAGCTGGGTCTCCTGGGCTGCAGCTTGGATGCATTATCTTAGTTTTGAAAGAATCCAATGTTTTGCATACCCATGGAATATTTTTCACAGCCATCATTTTAATATACTCTGAATTTTCTCATGGTACTTCTTGCTGCTGACTTTGCTAAGATCATTGCACCAGAGATATGAAGTACTCACATGCTTTCTGCCAAGTCCATTTAATTTGTCCTTTTATTGACTTCCTATATATTTCATGGTATGTGTGCTTTATGTCCCAGAAAGCCTGGCACATTCTCGGCCTCATGTTTCTCCTTAGCCCCTGCCACTACATCTTTTATTCCCCATACTCCCTTACATGTGACAGACAGAGAGGCCACTGCTGTTATAATTCATCTTTCTGAAGATGGATTAGTTGATTGTGTCATCAAGCAAAGTCACTTTAACAGCATAACACAGCAATACATTATCAGAGGAATGGTATTTTGATGATGTATTGCTGTGGTACATCAGAGAAATGCAAAATGGCAGAAAGGCTGTACATATGGTGACCCTTATGAACATAAACTAACAAGACCATGTTTGCATCTACGTGGAATCTGGGAATCTCAGCTGATTTTATTGAGACTAATGAAGTATCTTTTTATGGATATCTATACGCATCCATGTAGAGACATTCTTTTTTGTACTCTCTCCCTATCCAGTCCCATTTGCGTGTTACATTCTTCGTGACAATTATTCATAAGTCTAGGTTCTGCCTAACAAAACTCAGAATCTTCTGTTTGTGAGATCATACTAATTTCTTTGGCAATGCAAAGTGAAGACTCAAACAAGCTGAGGGAGCAAACTCCTCTGACGAATTCACAACTAAGCACTGTGGACTTCACCCTGGTGGAGACCTTGATAACCAAGAGTGATATTAGTTTTCACATGCTGAAAAGGATGAAATCATATGGATGAAAGATCAGATTTAAGATTGTCAACTTATTTCTTGCACGTCAAGTCTGGCTTGTTGTTTCCATAGGAATAGAACAGCAGGGACTGTCTCTCTCGTGCAGGCACTTCACTTGTCCATCATTCTCCCTCTGTGGTCATGGGTGCTACCTTGCCATTCCCACACTCTTCTCTCTGCCCCTCCTTGTCCCAAGACAGAGATAGCACCATCCTTACCCTCAACATAGCTTTATTCCATTCAACACCGCCCCCTTCTGAAATAGCAAAGGTGGCTCTGTGCATCTTCCTGGGACATCAGAGGACCAGCTCAATCACTCCAGGCATCATCTCCAGTTCTGTATTCATATGGCTATAGAAGGGAAGAGTAGAGATTCCTCCAACTGCAGTCTCCGTGTGTGGACTTACGCCAGTGTTATTAATGCTTGAAGGAAAATAATAAAATAAATAAGAACAGATAATTTTCAAAGTTGATTTTTAATGCACAGTGTTCTTCAAAGTTTTTTCTTTCCAGTAAAGGAGTTTGGAGTTTGGCTGTAGGACAAGTTCTTCTTCTACTGCTCTATATTCTCTAGGTAGTTTTGGCACCCAGACTGCCACACTGAGCCCCTTCTTAGCACAAAATAACACTTTATATGAAACAGGAGGCATGAATCATTGCATTATAAAAATAGTCTCTTCACCAAAAACTCCAGGCTTAGCAGGTTTTCTTGTAGTCAGATTGTAAAGCGTGAGGAAAAGGCACTCTGACTCACAGAGTTGAACCAAAATCAGCCTTATTTTTCTACTAATATTTGAAGGTCATTATCCAATTATTCCCTACTGCTCTTCTGCAATTTATCAGAAATCATCTCTCTGTCACTTTCCCCTTACAACGCTTGTTTTGAGTTACCCTTACATGGTGCAAATCCAGCACATCACCACCGAAGTCAGTGGAAGTACTGAAGTAAAATGAAAGGGAATTAAGAACTAGACCTACTATTTGTTCACCCCACATCATTTATTTTAGAAAGGTTCCCATGATTCTAAATATTCTGCCTCATTTATGCATAGATATTTTTCCAAAGCTTATTACAAGATAACTGTTGAATCTGTTTAACCAGCCTCCATAGCATCAGGAGGTACACTTTGATGTACTTCTTTGATGTTCAAAAAGAAGAGCTTCACCATTTTATGAGACACCATGATTGGATTTCAACAAGCTTTGTATTCATGCAAAATCCCTCAACTGATATCCTTGTAATTTTGCACCTTTCCTGCACATGTTAAATAAAAAATAGTTACTTTTGCAGTGCTTACACAAAGAGGTGTGAAGGTTAATAGCATACATACAAATACAATAGCAAGCAGTCTGTTGTTTCCAGTGCTCTGCCTCTCTCTTCAATTTTGTGAAAATCCCAGCACATCTTCTTCCAATGCCTCTTAAATCAGCTTCTCTGCGGATGTAAATTGGTCTTACTCTACTGACTTCGATGGGACTATGCCAATATACACTGGCAGAGTGTCCTCCATCATGTCCATGTCTATAATTAATTCCAACTACTGCTTTTTCTCTCTCATATATTACTTTTTCAGAGCTTAAGGTCAACAGAACACCCTCTTTTCAATATATTACTCATAGTAATAAATAAACCAATGAGATAATAGCACTTCCAGAACACTGAGAAGGTATTATAATAAACTGGTGGATTATGAAGATGTTTGAATCCATCATTTGAGATGCTAGCAAAACAACAAGTTCAAAAGATGAGCACATTTTACGCAGTTTCAGTATTCTGCTATTATGAATCATCAAGTTTAAATATTACAGCTCAAAATCCTTTTTAGCCTGTTCTCAAGAAATATTAATCATTTTTTAACTGCACTTTTTCATTTCTTACAGAATGGATTAGCCCTGAAAAAATTGTTCTAATTATGGGTATCCATCTAAAAGAAAATAGCATCAGAAAAATGTTGGTTATCTGTTAACAAGTTCCTCTTAGAAGGTTACATTTGCTTGAAGATGGGTCTGTTTATCTAGTATATATTCTCCTTTCCACTGGCTGAGAAAAATCAATTTGGAACAAACTGTGGCTGGTAAGGTTTTGACCAGCATCTCCACTAACATTTGACTGGGAGAGATTATTGTGCTAGGGCACCAAGTGGAGTTTGGGTAGGTGGGTGCTGTACCTTCAGAATCAGAGAATCTGGCTGGTCCACTCCCCTCTCATGCTGGGCTAGCACCAAATTCCATTGTCAGAAGAGAGTCAGTGGTTTTATCACACCAGATTTCCTATTAGTCTTCTTAAAAAGGAAGAACAAATATGCTGGAGGGTGCCCCTAGCTGCCTCTACAAGCACAATCCTTCGCTCCCTTGAAGCTCTACTCTGCTACTGTGGGCTTCAGAGCACCTCAGAAACACCATAAGGAGTAACAAGAGACATTAGTCAGAATGTGAATTTGCTTTTTCTTCCCCAAATGCCATTAGTGGCCATCATAATTCAAGCAAGTACATCTGTATTTTTGATTTATTTATGGTTAACATAATATTGCATTACCTAATACTTCATCGTAAATGGATCGGCAAGAACAAAATGTTTTTACAATGTCATGAATTGTTGATGGCTTCCTCTGCCAGGACTGACATCTGGAAGTTTAATATAGCAGTAGGTCACCAACACCATTTGCACTCCATAATGACCTTTTTTCAATTCAAGAACCAGTAGGCCATATTAAGATTAGCCACATATGGTGCCCAAGGGGGAAAAAATCCTAATTTGGAAAGAAAGCAATGAACTTAAGCTGGTTGTTGTTGCCCATGCAAAGATCCCTGATACTCTATTTTACTTTTAAAATGTGTAGATGATGTCATCTTGGTCACCATAAGTGGCAGTAAGATGGAGATACTTAGCCAAACATACACTGATAAGGTAAATATATCAGTATGCAATAGCACATACTATACTGGAGTGGACAGGCTGCATATACACTATGTGACTTAACACATGCAAATTCTCAGGTAAGTAAAAAAGAACTGGTCATTCTTCCCGTCTGTGTGAGCAGTTACAGTATAAAGAGAATCAAAGCAGAAGGAGCAGACTTCATTAGCTGTTACTGAAGAAAATCAGTTTTGAAAAGCAATTTATTGAACTGGCTGACAGCATCCCGCCATCCATCCAGACCTGAACTGCGGGTAAAATTCACCTTGCCTACATTGGAGATATCTGTACTTGAATTACTTCTGTTTTCCTTTACCAGAGACCAACTTAACTTTGTAACTGGATGCAATTCTCCTCATCTTAAGCAGAAGGAGAAAAGTTCTCCACATGACAGGGTAGAGTTACCCTAATTTCTAAATGTGAAAACCAGCTGTAGAGACTACAAGAAGTTTTCAAAGCAAAAAATTTTTTACATAGTTCAAAGCAGAACTGAACTCACATCTTTCTGAAGTCTAATTCAGAGCCCGTCAACAAGGCTGGCTCACCAGACAGCTCAGGGGAGGGAAGATTCATCTGCTCGCTGAAGGGCTGGATACTGAACAGAGCAGGATGAAATATCCTGGCTGAGCAAATAGATATTCATCTATCTGGCTGAGCAAATAGGCATTTTCAATGGTTTCCACATATCTGTGTACCCACTTGAATTTAACTTTTGAGAAAACAAGGCAAAAGAAATGTTCTGTCTTTGTGTCATTTTTCTCTTTCTTCTAAAGTATATTTTAAAAGGAGAAAGATTTCTGACAGCATCTATACATTCATCCTAGTTTGTCTGAAAAGATCACTTCTTCCCTGAACCAGGAGAATTAAATGCATAAACCCTTCCATAGCAAGATACGCTGGAGATTAAAGAAATAACTATGTTTCATAATTCACATATAGCAGGGGTGAAAAATAATCTGTTATTATCTAGAGCAAAGAAAGTAATTTTTATCCAGACATGAATACTTAATCATTAAACCAAGTGATGTTGCCCATATTAATACAGCCAAGATAAATCAGCCTTCTAGTCTACTGCAGCCCTTAAAATAAAAAGAAGATAAATCAGCTGTTTGCCACTGTAAAGAAGATTTTTTATAGAATGAGTACGCAGTGACTATCCTCCAAAATAGCACAGCATGAACATGGGAAAGGAGGATCAGTTTGATTGTCATGAGACAAATGCATTACACAGGTTTTCCTGATACCTGTTCGTCTACCAGAACAACATGATAGAAAGTCATAGAAGATCACACTTCTTGGTTTTGGAGGGAGAGGGGGTTGCTTTTGGTTTGGGTCTTTCTTGTTTTTTTCCAAAACAGAATGTCCTGGAGTGATGTGACAGGTTATGTGATGAAATGGTGTTTAGCTAAAGGAAATGTTTCCTCATGTCCATGTGACCCTTCATCACTGGGCTGCCTCCAGTTTCCCAGCATTATCTCATACTGTCAGGCTCTTGTTTATTAAGAGCACAGACAAGGAACCAGCGTTGCAGGTACTTTACAAACACAGATAAAAAGGCTCTACAAAGGCAGGTACAAATATAGCAATATCTTATCTGTGGCCCTCAGCGTAGCTGTGAGTGATCCAGAGCAATGTGACAAAACACTATTTTCTGAGGTATCAGAGGCCTGTTCAGTGTTTCTGTAATGTACCTGCAACAGTGACTCCTTCTCTGTGCTCTCAATAAACAAGAGCCTGACAGTATGAGATAATGCCGGTAAATTGGAGACAGCCCAGTGATGAAGGGTCGCACTGGACATGAGGAAACATTTCCTTTAACTAAACACCATTTTATCAAATAACCTGATACAGTGGGAAGGAAAGTCTGTAGATTTAATAAAAAAGATAATAGTGAAGTTGAAGTCTACAAAATATTCTCCTTTGATGAAAGCTGTAAAATTTAAAGTCAAATACTTCTAGTCAAATTTGTTTTAAGAATAAATTGCCAAAGATGAGAAAAATCTTAATGATTTTCATTAGGTGAACACTGATATAGGCATAAGATGCAATACCATGTACATACATGCTTGTGTATGATTATGAAATCATACAGCAATTTTACCACATCACTTTCATGCATATGCTGCGTAAAAATATTGCTCCTTCAGTACTTTAATAATGTGCAGCAAAAGAATGTGTTTACAGAGCACAATGGAGCAGAGTTTTTGAGGTAACTTCTGAAATTAAACATTTTAATAGTACTAAAACCCAGACACAGTCCACAAGTGTACAAAAATCAGAAAGAGGAACTTACTGCATGAAGGTTATTTTTGCTCACAGTATCCATCTAAGCTTGCAATGCCTGCATATGTAAGGGGAGAAAAAAAGAGATGCCATTAGAAAAGAAAGAAGAAACATTAAAGAAAGGTAGAAAGCCAGGAGAGAGTTCATACCACAAATATTTTCATTATTAAGCCTCATAATATTTAGGCCTTAAGTATTATTTCATGACATTCAAAGGTTCATCATCATGAGACCAGGGGGACAGTTTGGAGGCACTCTGCTGCTGAAAAAGAAATCTGTTATGATTTAACATCACAGATTTCGTGCTCAGTTATTTTTAAGAGATTAGTTAGAAACACTCCTATTACAGTCTTACAGGAATTTTACTGGAGTGGAACCAAAGACCTGCTTAAAGGAATTTGCTAACACCAGAAGAGCTCAGCAGATAACAAGGGCTCAGGGGTTAGGATTTGCTCTGTAAGAAACTAAAGAACATTTGGGATCAACTTGCCTGTTTGGAAAAAATATGCCTGGGACACTACTTCACTGGGAGAGAAAAGGAGAGTGTGGCCTCTGGTCGTACACTTATTAATGTTTTGTGTTTCCTTAAAATGCATCCTTCAACTTTGTTGAGAAAACGTATATATTTATATTTATAATATATATTATAATGTAACCTTTGTATATAAATAACGTCCTAGCAGCATTCCTCTTCCACCCTTCAACCCCTAGATCTTCACTTCAGGAATACATTTATTTTTTATCACTGCAAGTATAAGGCTTCTAGACTTTAAGAGAGTATTACTACTTAAGCTTTCAATAGAACTATGAGCACTAAACCTCATTCTGCCTTTGGAAAGAAACCCTGTGCAGTTTCTTTCTGTCATACTTGTTTGTGAGAAAGTTGTGTAATGACAAGAAAACTGAAAAGTAACTAGAACAGGAACTCACTTCCATTGGGGATTGTTTAATTTACAGAAACATTGATTTTATGAAGAGAGAGGTCTGTTGGTTGCTTGTTTTTTTAAATTTGACTTCTGAATTTACAAAGAAAATGCTTTTTTGGTAGCTGCTCCTTTTTGTTGTTCTTCTTCCAGAGATTACAATTATTAGATTAGATTAGATAAAATTAGATTAGAACAGAACAGGACAGAACAGAACAGTCCAGTTAGAAAGGACCTACAGTGATCATCTAGTCCGACTGACTGACCAAGTCAGGGCTTCATCATGATCAAGTTAAAGCATGTTAGTAAGGGCATTGTTCAAATGCCTCTAGAACACTGACAGGCTTGGGGCATCGACCACCTCTCGAGGAAACCTGTCCCAGCATTCAGATTACTTCATCTTTTAACATCATCATTTAACCTTGTTGAAAGAAATTATGAAAAGCTACAACAGGAAAAAGGAAACTGCCACAAAACCATCCTTTGAAGATCCGATGAAAGGCATATACCACTTGTATACCATGGTAAAACACTCAGTATGTCTCCAAGATACAGAGAATCATTCTGTTTTCACAATGTTAAAGAAAAGATCCAAGAATCACCATGATCCACTTGGGTATAGTTGTTCAATTACTAACATGTTTTCAGTCAGTTGAAAAGGGAAGAAGATAGCTAAGGATGGCTATCTATGTAAGGATAGCTGCTATACCATGAGCCTTCCTGACATGGAGCCAGGCTGGTACAACCCCTGCTCCAGCCCACAGAGCTGTTACTGAAGACTTACCTACCAGTTTAACCTCAAATGCCCCAAACTCCAAAGACATTGCAAAACCCAAGATATAGTAAGACTTCCAGATGTGAGGGTTCTTTTTTTTTTTTTTTTTTTTTTTTTTTTGTTTTATACCAAGTTTAAGAAAATCCCTACAGAATCCCAAAATACATGAGGCATTAAGGTGGAATAAAATCATTCTTCCCATATTTTTATCCACTCCTATCTCAAGGGAGAAATAAAGCCACTGAGTATCTCCCATTAGGGAGAACTCTTCCATTAAATATCCCTGGCAAGCTCACTTTCCTAGTGGTTATGTCGCTAGGAATATATCCAGAAGAAAAATGGTCTTGTGTGTGTGTGTATCCTGTGAAACCAATGTCACAGTGAAACACTGGATTGGTCCATTTCTCAGGTAATACTGAGCTCATTCTCACTAGGTAAGGAAATCTGAGTGTCTGCTAGGGTCTATGCTGCAGTTCTTGCCAGGGATCATGCTGACATCCCTCCCACAGTTTGCTTAGAGAGCAGATGAAATCTTTGCCACAAGCCACAACACCTGCCATAGCTTCCTATCTAAAAATAAAACCTGATCGTCCTCTCTCACCTTTTTCTTCTCTGTTTTATACAACAAGGAATGACACCAGAGATTCAGATCATTTGACTGGAGCTTGCCAAAAATCTGGCTCTCGACATGCCTCTTCTAAACAGGAGTAGCATTCAGAAGTCTTGAATATACCAAGACCTCTGGTGAAATAACCAGGCTGGAGTCTCAGGCACATGTTGCACATTACATGGTAGCCAGGAGAAGTAAGGAGCGGATAAGCAAGCAGGAAAGGTTTTAGCAAGTGAATGATAAAGAATGAGATGGATATCACATGTCATGCTGGCATCAGAGGAGAAATCATGTTAGCTACAGAGAGAAAAAAAAGAGGAAGAAAAAATCATTATGTTTTCAAAATGGTCAATTCCTATCTTTTACTGTCCATTTCTCCTCTTTCCAAACATGGCACACTGACATAGTAGAAAGCAGGAATCTTGAATTATCAGAGCAGCAAGGTATTTTCATATCTATCCACCATGACAAATGAACAGATTTATAAACAACTGAAAAAATAAAGTAAGCTTAACTCTAGAAGGTCTTCTCCAGCTGTACAGTACAGATATCTGATTCTGATTAACTGTGACACAGAACTAATCTTTTCAATTAATGCAAATGAACTGCACTTTTATGTAGACTATTACCAGAGGGCATTCAATGATATTTTTATTCACCACATTTGACCTTAAAAATGTTTTGTAGTCATCAAGGATACAATTTTTCACACAGTGGAGATGTAGGAACAGCTAATTAAGTGGTGTTTAATGACATTTTTTCCTTAAAGGAGAGCTGATTAAATGTAGCATGTAATTTTTTACCAAATCAAACAATTCAGCCAATTTCCAAATGTGCTTAATAAGCTAGGCCTTAATAATTACACAGCTTACGTGATGCACCACAATCACAATGGTTTGTGAGCTGGCAAATTGAATGTTACTTATTTGTGAGCCTTAGTTGGTTACAATGCAGAATTCTGATTTCTTATTCCAACTGTATTCCTTTTTGAGAATAAAATGGTGTCAGTTTTAGTGAGTGGAACACACTCTGCATTTACTTGAGAACAGTCACTGCACAGAAACCTTGAAAGCATTTCACAAATGCAGTTTTCTAATATCTTACTTTGGCAACTTTAAGCCATCCTTTGCAAACAAACCCGAGTTTGCCTTGGATTTGAGCCATGACTAGCATAGCACCCTGGTTTTGAGAATCAACCTGTCTGCGTATCAGCACAGCTTATGCTGTCTAAGAGAAGCTCAAGAAGGTACCGGGTGAGCAGATGAGTACCTCATATACTAGGCCAGCTGGAAGAGATGGAACAGTTAGCCTTTTCTCACTGAAAATCAAGCACATTATTTTCACCATATTCAGGAGAGCTGAATAATTGCCTTTCACCAGGAACTGCTGATGTCAGTTGTTCACTGTATTGCACATACTATATGTGTGTATAACAAATACAAACGTACATTCTTGTATTGCCTTATGACTGGGTGTTTCTTAGGAGATCAGTTCTACAACCATGTCACTGCACTCTGATATCCCGCCTGTTTCTCCAGAAAGGCACAGATCTCCTGCAGGTTTTGTTATCATATCTGCCAGAGCAATGCATACATTATGGCTCCCAAATGACACCAAGTCTTCCTCTTGGGCAGCAGAGCTAAACCCTACAAAGCTATTACAGGGTGACTTAAGCCATCTCGCACTGATGCAGCCCCACCTTGAAGACTGTGTGCGGTTTTGGGTGCCTCAGTGTAAGAAGGACATCAAACTGTTAGAGGATGTCCTGTGGAGGATGACCAACATGGTGAAAGGCCTCGAGGGCAAGACTTAGGAGGAGTGGCTGAGGTCACTTGGTTTGTTCAGCTTGGAGAAGAGAAGGCTTAAGGGTGACCCCATCACAGCCTTCCTCAAGGGGAGCAGTGGAGGGAGGTGCTGATCTCCTCTCTCTGGTGACCTGCTACAGAATGAAGCAGTGTCTGAGGAAGTTCAGATGAGACATTAGGAACAGGCTCTTCACTGAGAGGGTGGTCGGTCACTGGGAACAGGCTCCCCAGAGACATGGTCACAGCACCAAGCATGTCAGAGTTCAAGGAGTGTCTGGACGATGCTCGTAGTCATATGGTTTAGTTTTAGGTAGTCCTGCAAGGAGCACAAATTTGGACTCAATTATCCTTATGGGTCCCTCCCAACTTGAGATATTCTATGATTCTATGATCCTCCCACTGAGAGTATAGGGACTAAAGTTCAATCAACTGTAAATGAAACAACCAAATCTTTACTAGCTTAACCAAAGTTTCACTAGCTAAAAATCTCATCCAGTATCAGAAAGTGCTTCACTGATTCCAAAGATTTACAGATACAGACTTTCTACAGAAGCACCACAGTTTTCCACAGCAAAACACTCAGGATTCAAAATGCAATGAATCATGAGTCTCAATTTTTCCAAATGAAAAGTATATGAAATCCTCCTACAGCTTGATAGTTGCAGATCAGGGATAATGTTACATAAATAAAATACTTAACGTTCATAATCATAATGTTATTGCTTTACAAAAACGTTCATTTTATTGTTATAATTACAAGCACCCTAATTACACTTTAACAGCCATCAGCGGTCATCTCCCAGTTTCATCCACCAGGCAGCAGTGACACTTCTGCCAACTGCAAGCATGTATATGCATGTGTGTTTCAAATAACAAGAATAGTTTTCACCTACTTTCAAGACTCTTTCTAAACAATTATGGGCCTCGAGCGGTATGAGAAGCTCCAGTAGAGCGACACAGACTGAAGGGACCTGTAACAGGAACCTGGCTATATTGCAAACATCAGCTTTCATTTTAGCTGTCTTGTAGTGATGATAAATGCATATTAAGTTGTATAATCTTGCAATGATAAACTGTTGAGGTCTAAACAATATTCACCAAAGATTTATTTACATGATGACCTTAAAATGATACAGCATATCCGTCCTTCCCTAGTCACTAGGAATGATGGTCCTTATTAGTTTTTCATGTGTTTGGTGAGAGCCAATAGCCACAACAGAATAACATTCCTATCTGTCTGTAGCAGCTCTAGCACTGTCTTATCACACACCCCAAGGCTTTTCAACTCTTTAAGCTATGCACCACAGTCTATATATGCATAGTGATATCAAAACAAAGTATTTCCTATTAGAAATTTTAGTCCTTATTGAAGGGGAAAAAATGCTTAAAGCAAACAGTTAAGGAGCATGTTTGAAGATCTGTGCAATGAGACAGCTCAAATAGCAATCATTAATTCCAGTTAATATTTGCATTTCAATTCTTTTTAGGGCAATGCAACCCACCTTGCAACACAGATTCTCAGTAGACAATTAAAGATGATGTAAATTGAGTCCAGTGTCAGTATTTTCTGACTGTAACTGCCTCATGTCATTCAGTATTTGGAATTTCGATCAATCCAGCACTAACTTTCCTTCTTCCTCTTGAGACATTTAGAATTTCAGCCTCAATTTTTTTTCCTGTGAGCACCTTCTCACCAATCTTTTTTCTGAAATGTGAAGGGCAGAGGACCCAGGATCTATAAGAATTGTCAGTGACTTGAACTCACTCCTCCTCCATTATATAACGGAGTCTTCAGTTTCCTATGCACTGACATTCACAGTTTTAAACAAATAATCAGACAATTGTTCTATTTTAATAAGAGATTTGGTGGAACTGGACTCATTTTGGCTAATGAACCAGCTGACACTGAAGGCTAAGGTGCCAGTGTTATCAGCAGAAGGGGCCAGTCAATACCATGACCAGCATTGCTGACAACTCATACATCAGTGACCATTGACTGCCAACAGCCGATAACAAGGGCCTGCTTGATAGACATGCTGAGCTGGGGTCTTCACAAATCTGCCTTATGAATGACAAAAGAACAAATCAGAAATGTCCATATTATTGGCAGTCACAAATTCCAGCCATCCCAGTTATATCTCTTCTTATTGCTTATAGCAAATTCCTCCATCACACTTCTACCCTTGCTGATAGATGACTTTGTGCTAGAGCTAATTGTTTAGGGAACGGTCAAGGGAGAGCAGTTTGGCCGCTGAACACTGCTATATTTGCCGTGTTGTGTCTTTTTCTCCTTTCCATGCTCAATTTTGAAACCATTTTGAATAGTTTTCTTTAAAGACATTTCCTTATGCTTTTGTCCCCTCACACCTTTGCAAATGGATAGATGTTTGTCTTTCTGTGTTTCAGCTGGGTACATAGAATGGTGGTAATTTAGGAGTGTTTTTCCTCTAGCTGACAGTGGAGTTTTTTCCTGTATTCATTATGTACGTATCTATACACTATATAACTAAATGTCTATTGGAGAAGGGCAGAAAGTGGGAGAAAAAGGGAAGGAAAGCTATAAACATAACCAGAGAAGACACAGATGGGAAAGAGACAATGTTGATCAGCTAGTCTACCTCCCTTTAAAGGAAGTAGTATTCTCTACAATATGTTTTCCTCAAGATCTGTCCAATCTTATCTGAAAATATTTTAAGCAATAACCTTTCTATCACGTTTCTTCTAAGATCATTTCACAACACATCTCATGGCTGGGAACTAGGTCCTAATATACGAACTAAATTTGCTCCGAACGATTTGTAAAAACTTTACTTATGAACTCTTCATATAAAGTGATGAAATACTTCTAAAAATTGAGTTCCTAGTCATGTGTGCTGAAATTCCCTTTATTATTACTTTGCTTCTTATTTACTGTTAGTTTACTAGTCAGGGTTTTGTTGTTTTTTTTCCCTTTTGTTGTCTTTGTTTGCTTTATCACTGTGATCAACATAGCTAAATCAAAGCTACATGCCAAACCGAATTCATTTGGCACATTCAAGATTCATGTAATTTTGACTTGTAATTCAGGCATGGGTTTAGAATTCTTTAAACCCAACACTACTCTGATCTGTTGCCTCAAACTGAGGTAACATGTGAGATTCAGTTCCTTATCTGTAAAATGGGTGTAATCTGTAAAACAAGAGGAAAATACTTCTGTTTTGGCCTACTTATACTGTAAGCTCTCCAGGAAAGAGTTAAGAAATAGTCAAGAAACAATCACACGATGAGAAATAATCAACAATTGAATATAATCATGATTGGGCTGATCTATTATTTTCTTTAAAGAGACATGCACATTACTTCTAGTAGAATAATTAGTAGTTTACTGAATTCAGACAAAACAAAATGTATTTCCTAATGTTCTATCTTTTAGTTTCTTGCAGTTGCTTGTGGCAGTTCAGTTTTATTGTCTTCCAGCTATTAAAACATTCTGAAAATCCATCAGAAAAGTTCCAAGTATACCCAATTGTGTACCTCATCTTTCTAAACAACTGATTTCTGTATATATTGATTCCCTTGCAACATTAGCACCTGCCAGTAGTAATTGAAGCCTGTCATCCCAAATAATCATTTTCCACAAAATTTAGAACAGAAGTAGCTATTTTCAGCATAAAAATAAACAACTCTATGTATGAAAACCTGGAGATCACTGTATAAGACAGAGTATATCCCCTAGCCAGAGAATGTACTTAGTTAATTTACTCCATTTGTATATCATGATCTCATGAAAAAACTATGCGGTGAAGTTCTAAGGTTAACTAGGTTTAAAATTCTTTTTCATAAGAACAATTTAATTGAGCCAACAGAAAGTCACGAATTTAGCAGTAGATTATCTTAGAAGTAATGAAAAATATTCAATATATTTGACTACAAATAAGTTAAATTTAATAAAAACAAAGGCCAAACAAATTAAACAACAAATTGATTTGTGTTTTGGTATAAGTTTCAATCCAGTGCAAAGGAGTTCAATTTTTCACAAGTTGAATAATGTAGTTTTAAATCAATTGAACTTTTTCTTCTTTCGTATTCCAACTCATTTGATGGACAAAAAATGAAGTTATTTGCACAGCTTTAATGCCAGCACTGGAGTTAGTGGAATTCTCCAAGGCTGAGCATCACCAATCTTTCATCCATTCAGGAGGAAAACATACTAAATGGCAGAAGCAATGACCTCATCTCACCTTAACAGCAAGTGTTCATTGTTTTCTTACACATCCTACATACAGTGTGTTTCTCATTCAGTCAGCGCGGGCAGTAGGGCTCTCTGATTAAACACACACATCCTCATTTGAGCAAGATAATGGACAGTTAGCTAACACAGGCAATAAAGATGCACAAACCTGCATTAAGAAAGCTTTTTGAATCCCATTTCTGACTGTAGCTCAAGCTCCAAGTATACGATCCTATCATTCTACAAGTCTATGATTTCCACCTGCAAGGAATGGAGCTCACATTATTCTCTTCAAATACACCAGTTCTCAGATTCACTTCTGGCATTTTCTGTGAACCTTACCCAGCAAAAGAGATTCTTTGCCCTAACAGAAAGCTTTGACAGACCAGATTGTTTCCCTTCCAGCTTTCCCCTTCCTTAAATAGCAGACTTATTCAATGATGAGATTTCGCCGCAGGCAGTGAGAGGTGTAACATCACTGGGACTAGCTGAGGTTTGGAACCGCCTCGGCAGCTTTCTTTCTCAATAGGTAGCCAAGCAAAATAACTTGGTTTAATGGTGCTGTTCCAGCACTAAGTTCTTTGGCAGTCATCATAAACATTTTCTAGGTACGAAACAGGTGTTCCAACATGCTTCACTGGGCAGAATGAAGAAAAATTCCCTCCCTGGCATCACTGTATATGATGTATTCAATGATTCCTACTTCCTGATCAAGAATACATTCACTCATACAGTAGAAAGCAATCCGTCTGGTTCTGTAGTCGGGAATGAGTTGTTCAAATAGAAAGTCATTACTTTGGTGGGGAGGAAAGGAGTAGTGTCTGGAAATAAGGCTGACTGAACATGTGCTACTTAACTTTAAAACTGAACGAAACTGAATACTGGAAATGCGGCCATAATATTCAGGCGCTTGTTTTTTCATATGGGGGAAGCATATGTAGGTGGCAAGGAAGAAGCTGAAAGATGAAAGGAGAAGTCTAATTAAAGAGGGGGCAAATAATCTAGGAATCAAATTCATATCCAGTGTATGTTATTGTTCCAGAAGCAACGAAGTTCTGCTGACTGACATCAAGTGAGGATTTAGTTGTGCAGATAGAATCACAGAATCACAGAATGGTTTGGGTGAAGGGACCTTTAAAAGTCATCTAGTTCGATTCCCCTTGCAATGATCAGGGACACCTTCATTTGGATCAGGTTGCTCAGAGCTCCATCCAACCTGATCTTGAATGTTTCCAGAGATGGGGCACCTACCACCTCTCTGGGTGACCTCTTCCAGTGTTTCACCACTTCTGTCGTAAAAGATTTCTTCCTTATATGTAGTCTGAATCTTCCCTCTTTTAGCTTAAGACCATCACCCCTTGTTCTATCGCAACAGGTCCTGCTAAAAAGTTTGTCCCCATCTGTCTAACAAGCCCCCTTTGAGTACTGAAAGGCCTATATAAGGTCATCCCCCCACCTGTATTGATACTGGGGGTTGTAGGACCTTGTACTTTGCCTTGCTGAACCTTACAAGGATCACGTGGACCCACTTCTTGAGCTTGCCCAGTTCCCTCTGGATGGCATCCTGTCCCTCAGGCATGAGAACCACACCACTCAGCTTGGTGTCATCTGCAAATGCGCTGAGGGTGCACTTGATCTCACTATATCGTTGAAGAAGATATTAAACAGCACTGGATATAAAGCCCATATTTAGAGTCTTGTTATCATTAAAGCAGCAGTTGCACTGAAAAGTCCATACTACCCTTACTTGACTGGAAATACCCAATTTCCTCTTCCAAATATGGAAAAAGATTTCAGCATTTTAGCTAGTCTTGCAACAACTGTTTGTAGATGCTGCTTTCCCTTAGGCTGATCACAGAGTACACTCTAACAATACCTGCATCACCTAGAAAAGCTCAAAATTGGCTTTTGATGAAGGGCGAATGATTTTGTGATGAATAGCATTTAGCACAATGCCATGGTGGTGGTCATAAGGGACACTGGAATTGGAACAAATTTTTGTATCTAAGAAACACTGAAAATAACTTTCCAGGATATTAACTTTTATTTTCTAGGAGCAGGCCTAACATGAATGTTATTATATTCTTTCTTCTAAGAAATAGGTAAAAGTGCTCATTTACTTATTTTTTTTCTCAAGAATTATATTAGAAAACTAGTACCCCACCACCGTCAATTCAAACCAGAGGGTAGTGATCATATGTCCCTATAATTCTATTGTGCTCTATAATGTAACTTCATGCCTCTCTGAAGTGTACCTTTTTGTATAGAAAATTTGGTATCTCAGACCTAAACCCGCTTTTTTTCATTCTGTTTTTCTATTGTATTCTTTCAGGCAGATACATGAAGAAGCAATCATACAGGAACTATGGAGCAGACCTTACAGAATGACTGAAAAATACAAATTAAAGCAACAATGAGTTATGGCAAACTCACTTCTATAGTCTTTTATTCACTGAAGAAGATACTATTAAGGAAACACGAATATTCTGAGATAAGTGATTTAAAAGGACACAGAGCCATTTCTTGTATCTTCTAGTTCAGAAGAACATAGGAATACTTGAAGGATATCATCTTAAACTTGCAGCCTGGATTAGTGCATGAATTCAACAAAGTTAAAAGAAAGAGAAATGGACAAGGGAGGTAACATTCACTTTCTTAGATTAATACTGCCTTCATTCATAGGGAAAAACAAGAAAGGACTATGGTTATTTACTACAGAATCGTGACTGCTAGGAATTTGGACATCAACACATCCTTAATCTGAGTGCATCTGGGAATCATGAGCTCTTACAGATTTAATGATTGTCAAACCAGTTTTGCTGGTATTTTAAAACTAGCCCTCAGAAAGGGAAAACTGGCTGATGGCAAGTAAATCTGAATGAGGAGAAGACTGGATGGGCTATTCCATGGTAGGGTTATCAGCTACCTCAACAGTGAAAAAAATCCCCAAACCCTACACAATATATTGCATAGGCTGGGTACCCTTATACCTATGATTATAGAGATTATTTAGACAGAAGCAAAACTGTAGCCTATGCTGTGAAATTCCCACCGCAGTCATGAATTGTCTGAGAGGACACTCCTTGACTGGCATAGTCTTGGGTGATTGCTGTGGTTTAACCCCTGACAGCAGCAAGACCACACAGATGTTTACTCACTGCCCTGCAGTGGGAAGTGGGGGAGAGAATGAAAAGGGTAGTGAGAAAACTCGTGAGTTGAGATAAAGACAGTTTAACACATAAAGCAAAAGCCATGCACAAGCAAAACAGAACAAGGAATTCACTCACCACTTCCCATTGGCAGGCAGGTGTTCAGCCGTCTCCAGGACAGCAGGGTTCCATCATGTGTAATGGTGACTTGGGAAGACAAACACCATCACTCTGAACACCCTCTGGTACTTCTTCTTTCCTCACCTTCCTATGCTGATCATGACACCATATGGTCTGGAATATCCCTTGGGTCAGTTGTGATTCGCTGTCCTGGCTATGTCTCCTCCCAACTCTTTGTGTAGCTCCAGCCTGCTCACTGGTAGAGTGGTGTGAGGAGCAGAAAAGGCCTTGGCTCTGTGTAAGCACTACTCAGCAGTAATGAAAACATCCCTATGTATAAACACTATTTTCAGCGTAAGTCCAAAACACAGCACCATACTAGCTACTATGAAGAAAATTAACTTTATCCCAGACAAAACCAGTATAGCATCCAACTCTTATTCCACACCATTTATATTGTGCTCAGGTTTCATGCAATCCAACACATCCTCATTAACCACCACTTCCCCTCCCATCCTTTGATATATACAGAGATACAATCCACAAACCAAACAAGTTCAAGGTGGCACACACAAAGAAACATTAAAGTCAGTGGAAAAACTCTCATCACTAAATCAGAATTTCCATATTAAAGGACAGTTTGGAAATTTGAAGATCTTACGACAGCATTCAACAGGCCCGATCCTACCAATGAGTCCATGATAGCACTCAGAGTGCTCCATTGGTAAATCCATGGTTAATCCACAACTCAGATGCAGCATGAAGTTTCTGTTCCCCCCATTCAAAATGTATATTAGAAGGGGAAAAGAATCAGGGAAAGCAACAAGTGTGATCAAAGACACAGAAGAGCTTTCTCACAAGAAGTAACAGCATAACTATTCCCCTAGTAGCCTGAAATTCAGCTAATAGGAAAAGAGGTTATTTAAAGGGGTTAAGACAGAGGGCTACAAAGTCATGAGTGGCATTAAGCAAAAGGATAGGGAGCAGCTGTTACTGTGTCTTCAGTATAAGAGCCAGGTGTCAATCAAATCAAGTGAGTAAGAGCCTGGTTCAAAAGGAGCAACAGGGTACTTGGCTCTTCACAAAACAGGTTGTAGATCTGTAAAACTTCTTGAGAAAGAATCTCAATGGATGCAGGACAATTTCACTGGTTTGAAGGAAAATTGAACAAATAAATAAAGGAAGGATCCATTAGGGATTACTGAGTAGGCTAAATAGAGGCATAGGATAGAAGCACCACAACTGTTTGCTCTGCTTTTACTTGCTCCTAATACATCCATTTTCAGCTGTGGCTGAAAACAAAATGGAAGATAAATGGACCACTACAGCCTTTTTATGTCTTTGGGGATTTTTGCCACTGAGTTTAGAAGCAGCAAGTCTGGTCTTTTAAACCATAATTGATTCATTGATTTATTTATGCCATTCTCAGTATGCACAGAATAAAATAATTAACTCCTCCTTGGTTTTCAGATATCTTCCAGACATATCACAAGTTTACTTTTTTCTTACATTTTTCAGCCAAGTAAACTGCCTTTAGAAGAGGAAAAATATTTAGTTTTATTATTTAGGATTTTATCATAGAATTAGTGTGGTTAAGCAGAATAAGGCTAAGAAATAATACTTATTTCTTGTTATAAATACTCATAACAAGATCTGTATATCTTGTTATACAGATAATAGGAAAAGACTTCAGAAGAAAAGTTTTAGTCACAGGGAACAGAGACACTCATAATGTCATTTCTAGCTATACAATTTCTTCCCCATCAGCTTGTCAGCCCATATCGACACTTGTTTTTGTCCATGTGGAACTTGTTAAATACGATAGGAAATTTGGGAGGGTGATACAAGCTTCAATTTATTCTTACCCCATTGCAGTCTGCAGTCAGAGTGACTTTATCCTTACACATCAGATTTTGCTGGGGAAGGAAGATGCTGGGATTTTGTTTTACCCCATTAAGTTAATGCAGAAGAATCTAATAAGACTTGCATTGTTCCTTGCAAAATCATAACAGCATAAATGAAATGTATCAGACAGATCCCATTGTATATTCATGCAGACAACTACAGCTATTCTGGTGTATTGCTAAAGAAAACAATATTCATTGTTTACAGTACTTTTCTATTGATATAAATGAGCAATTGAAACTCAATTACTGAGGCATGTGCTTTCTTCCTATTGCAGTTTGAGGCATCCATATGTTCCAAAAAGGAGGTCTTTTCTACTTAGGCCAAAAATCCCACAAAGGAATAACTGATGAGATATGAATCATTTCATTTCTCTGAAAGAAAGGGGATTGTTTTTATACTCTTGCTTCTTTCAGTCCTTCCTTGTCTTTAATGACATTCACATCGTGTCACCTAGAATTAGTGTCATACTGGAACAGTTTGAAACAATCAAAGCTTCTTTTTTAGAGTACTATGGAAACTTAGAAGGAGAAAGCCTATAAACATATGGTGTTTAGACAGGTGCTCTGTAAAATACAACCTTCCTCGGGTGAAGATGCTGTCAGAGCTTTTAATCAAAAGAACTACAAAAAGAATATTGTCTGTCCGTTTTCTTCCCCCTTTTCCCTGTGTTTTATTATTATTTTATGAAAAATGGAAGTCATGTCCAACTTCTGTGTTTGCATGTGTTTTTCACCAACTAAAGGAAGGAAGAGAGCAGGTGGAAAAAAAAAGGTCTATGAAGTGTAAGCGAATTATGAGGGCAATGAAGGTACTGCTCCTTACCGACCAAGGAAGGAAATGTAAATGACTTGGTCTTTCAGTGGCTGACAGTCCCCCAGAGCATTCATCATCTTCTCTGTATCTTACTTTTGAGGTGGCTGAGCAGCAGCAGGGACTTACTGGGAGCAAACCCTAAGAATGTAAAAGGAATGTAGGTTTTTGTTTAGGTTTGCACTTAAAAGAAGGCATATGAGATATCTATACACAACATATCCATCTCCCTAGAGATTTCATTACCATTACTGGGACATCAGTCATTCTCCCTTTCCTTTACTACTAAATTACTATTGAATTCTACCAAATTTATGCCCCCAAAGTGTCCCTACCATTTCGGTGTATAAGTGCAATTTATGGAATGCAGGCTCTGAGGAAAAAATCCTTAAGAAACAGATGAAAAGTGAGACTGTAATTCTTTTCCACATTGATTCGCCTGAATTTAGGCTTCTGTATGCAATGCCTACATTTGTGCTGGATGTCCAAGGTCCAGTCATGGCAACCTAGGTTCAAACATGCATATATGGTACTACTTGAAAATGTGTAGATTATTCAAGGCATCTCCATTGCAGTTGTGTGTAAGAGACCCAGACCTCTTTGGAGATGCAGTGGAGGTGAGGACGGATAGCTTAAAGTTTGTGAGATGCTTCTGTGCGCATACCTGGGCTACTGAATCGAGCCTGTAGTCAACATAGCCAATGGAGCCCAGATTGCAATTCAACTTAGCTATAATAAGTGCCTACTGCCTGGTCAGCTGAAAGATGGGCTGCATTACTATGTCTCTGTTGACTGTAATGAGACCATGCAGTCCTAGATAGAGTATGGAGAATTGTATACGCTAGTGCCAAAATTCACTTAATAGATCCAATTAGCTGGTTCCAGCCAGCTTCAACATCCTCACCACAGGACACAGCTCAGTCTAAAACTATGCCTTCCCTCCAACCTGGATCTGATTGATATTTGGAAGCACTCCACTTAAAATGTCTAATCTCAACACTGAAGTTACTCAGAGACTTAAAATCCCACTTCCACCTGCAGGTGTCTCAATCCTGCCACTTTCCTTTTGAATATGCGATCTAAAGTTGTCCTCAAAAGAAATATCCTCATCTAGAATTGTTTATAATAATATGAATACTAACAGCAAGCAGAAAATGCATCAGAAGCTGTCAATTTATTTTGAAAAAAGGAAGGGGAGATATAGTGCCCTGTGGTGAGATAACATCCTGATGTTTAAAACATTCAGCCAATCTTTTTAGACTGCTGCCTCTCCAGGATAAGATTTGCTTTATTTTTGTTGTGTAATAGCGAACTTATTAGGGCTTCATATCCAGCTGGATCTTTAGCCACTACATGCACGTAATAAACACTTTCTTTATCTTTCCATCCTTATTTTCTTTCTACCTGTATTTTTTCACAGTAGCTGGCTTTCATTGACTATCTGAAATAATTAACCTACAGAAGTCCCATGTTGTTAATCAACTGTTTCTACATGTGTATCTTCCTCTGTTTCTTTCTCTTAACTGAGAATTTACCCTCTCTCAGAGCTTCCAGCGTTTACCCTGAATTATTTGTCTGTCAGAAGCAGAGATTAGAAAATCTCATCCCTTTTTAGACTGACTGTTGGTGTTTTGAGCAAGTGAAAGCGGGGGGAGCAGGGAGGGGTGGATGCCTGCATGCTCAAGAGTGCTGGGAGGTTACCAAGCAAGAAGACAGAGATGTGTCACAAGGGCAAGGAAGATGGAGAAGATGAACAAAAGTGTGGACAAAGGATTGGAGGAGATGAAGGAAGGCACTGTGATCGCCTGACCTCTTTCTTATTTCTTACCTGGAGTTGCAATGGTGTCCATAAATACAGGCTGTGTAAAGCATCTCCATTTGTTTACATGGGCCCTTGGAGGACGGAGAAAGGCTGGTGGGCAGCCTAATTGTCAAAGGATTATCCTGTCAGTAGTCCACTGAGTAAGCAGAATGGGACAAAGTGTGCATATGAACATGAAAAGTGCATGTTTTTTACTGGGAGAGGGGGAGTCACAAACAAATCTTGTTGTAATATCCAGAGAGTAAAAAATATTTGTCAGAACCTGATTTGACTTCAGAAAAGTTCACAGTCCATAGAACAGCTTAGATTTGGAAGTTATATTTTCTCAGGTTTATGAATGTCTTAAAATATGCTCTTGCACCAATTTCCCACACCTTTTTCTCTATCCCCACCATTTAAATTAAATCAGCCTTCTTCAATGAGAGAGACAAGGAAAAGTTGGGATGTAGAATCCTTATCTGCCTACCTCAATTTTTACAAGAGAATTTATGTCTGTCAGCCCTTTTAATGCATATTCTAGTCCTTTGTTAGGTTTCCAAGCTTGACTGAACTGGGATACAGTAAATGCTTAAGGAACTCAGCCTTCTCTTCCCCAGGCTGAGAAAGTTGGGGCTGTTCAGCCTGGAGAAGAGAAGCTGCGTGGAGACCTCAGAGCAGCTTCCAGTGTCTGAAGGGGGCCTACAAGGATGCCGGAGAGGGACTCTTCATTAGGGACTGTAGTGATAGGACAAGGGGTGATGGGTTCAAACTTAAACAGGCGAAGTTCAGGTTAGATATAAGGAAGAAGTTCTTTACTGTGAGGGTGGTGAGGCACTGGAATGGGTTGCCCAAGGAAGCTGTGAATGCTCCACCCCTGGCAGTGTTAAAGGCCGGGTTGGATGGAGTCTTGGGTGATATGGTTTAGTGTGAGGTGCCCCTGCCCATGGCATGGGGGTTGGAACTAGATGATCTTAAGGTCCTTTCCAACCCTAACTATGATTCTATGATTCTAACCATACTTATTTGGATAGCAATATGGCGAGATAAAATGTCAACAGCTCTATTCAGCTCCTCCTATATTCTTTGAGTCAACTTCAACAATCCCTTGAGAAATGTAGGAACCTGATATTATGATTCCCTGAAAGGAAAAGTTTCCTTATATGCATCCTATGCATGTAAAGAATAGGGAACAAGTGTTTCTCATGACATTATTAAAGCAGCTTAAATTCGTGGGGGTTTAGTCTTCTCTTCCTGGATATGACTTGTCAGAATTTATAGTATTACTTCTAATTATTAACCTAAACCATCTGCACAAGTATTTTGTGTTGCCCGATACTGTCCCAAGATGTTTATTCTGAAAATTATAACATACATGTAATGGCAAATGTAAAATATTCTGAAATACCTGAAAGCTAATCTTTTTTTTTTTTTTTTCTGTCATACCTTGTTTTCACTTTTGCCAATATCCTTCCACACATTGTGGGAAATTCAGAACTGATTTTAGGCAACAGTGATCCAGCAATTCCTGTGAACAAGTCAATTTTTTTAGAGGTCATTACTACATAGTGATGTGTATTTAGAGCTTGGCATTTAGGTAGAAGTAGGAATTGCTCTCTCCTTGGAACAATAAAGGTGGAAAAGGACAATGACCATTGGAAGGTGCTGTTTTCCTCAGTAGTCCTCTCTCAGTAGAAAATCAAAGTTTGAGCAAAGAAAGCAACTCTAAATGCTGCTAAGTCAGTGTCTGCAACACCAGTGACATACAAAGAACTGGCTTCCTTGTTATTCAGCTACCATTTCAAAGCATTTCCCCAAGGTTAGCTTGAGGGTGAGCTGCACCAGAAGGAGACTCCATCATGAGGGCTCAGCCCTTTCCCGCTATATCTTAGTGGCAATTCATGTCACACATTATTCATTATAGAGCTCAGGGGCTCCCAGACCTGCCAATTGAGAGGTTTGTCACCTGCACTTATGAGCTACAGAAATATGGCCTTATCTCTTAGCCTTTTATAAACCCAATTTCTGTGCAGCCTTTTATACCCAACAAGTTGCCATGTGATTCCCCTCCGATACGTTTTCTTTGACAAAGTTTCCTAGAGGGGAGAGTACTACCATGTATCATTATCTTTTTAAATATCTCCCTCAGTAGCTGGTAGGAATTTTACTGAAGTTAAAAAATGTGACGTCAGCCAAACAAAATACATTTTTAAAGTAAGACATAACCCATCAGCTTAGTTTTGTTTTGCCCTGTTTGCCACCAGAATGCCATTCAAATTGCAAGATGCCCTATTTCAGGCTGTGATGCCTGTTCATTTATCAAAATGGATATATATATACACCATGCACACATTAGAGCCACTCATCTGGCCATGAAGATAATCAGTGTGGAAAGAAAAGCTACAGACTGCATCTGCCAGTGAAACAACCTCCTACCACCCTAATTAAAATAAATAAATATATAAAGTAAATCCACAACTCAATTACCTCTGAGTAAGCCACAGGCTGATATTTGTTCTCAAACAAGATGATCATTAAGGCAATTTATGTTACTTAAGAAAACATATATATTTCTGAGTTGAAATAACAGCAAAACAAACTGATCAAGTAAAAACCTGTGGGAGTGAAAGAGATTACTGTAAATTGGGACACCAGACTAGGCACAGAAAGGCAACTATCTGGAGAAACTAGATACATCAGGTATTCTTGGAGCTATCACAGGAAGAGTATTTCCAGAGAGCAGAGGTCATGAAAGCACTCCTTGTTTTTTCCAGGACATGGATACAAGTTCAAATGCTGTAAGTCATTCAAATGGAGTAATGCCCTGAATGTAGGACTGGCAGTGAAGGACTGCTGTATCGTATCCAAACCATAACTTTTTAGAAAGAGGACACAGCAGGGGATGCAGGAAACAGAAGATCCCACATCCACCTGTTGTGGAGCTCATTTTGTAAAGGTTGGAAGATCACTGCTCTGATTGCTGTCAGAGATGCAGAGATCTGGCTAAGTGTTTTTAAGGAAATTGTTAGAATATGCTACTCTCTCTTAACCAAACCACCTCATGATGAAATGTTTCAACTGAATTTTAATCAGAAAAGATTTTTTTGTTCAGGGTAAAATTTCCATTGAGAGAATAAACTATGTTATATTATCCAATATGCTGATGATTAGGCCCTCTGTGATCTCTGCAGCTGAAGGAAACCTTCATTCTCTCTCCCAGTCTAACATCTTCGCTGTTAGCAATGAATATTTTAACCATGTGCTAACCACACCACAGGCTCCTCATTTCTTCTTCCCCAGACCTGCATGCAAGGGATTTCCAAAGATGCTTTTTCCAAACCAAGGCAAAAGAGCAAAAAACTTCTCCTCAAAACATTGAACTTACAATTGGAACTTTAGCCCAGCAAGTTCTTACAATCTGCAAGTCATCAAGAAAGGTTGGGAAATCACCACTTCCCAACTCCTGTTCTCCCAAGTCAGTACCACCTAGTTCCATGCTAGACAACACATCTTTACTTCAGTTTCACTTGCATAAAGTAAGGAGGGCACGAGGTTAAAACAGCCATGTCTTTGAAGAGTGATATGGGACGGTGCTTTATTCTTCTCATCTGGGGTATATACCTCAAATGATTTCACAATTAACCTCCAATGACCTTATTAGGCTGCAATAACTACATAACATCAGAATTCACAACTCCTGTCTGTCTTTTGTTCCAGGAATTCAGTTATGACGGGTGTGGAGCAGCCATGTAACACCAGCTTTGTGTATCTAGGCCACTTGAAATATGAATGGCCACTATTTAAAGAGTGGAAGCATTTAGATATAAATAACTGAGGAGTGCAATCAGCCTCAGAACATCAGCTTTAAAAGAGCAAGCTTGTCATTTGCTTACAAATGCCTGTTTCCCATTTGCAATGGTTGTTTCTCTAAGTTCATTCTTCTGTTTTAGAAAGCTGCTTTAACCCCAGTTTAAAGTGAAACATGCCGGTGTCAGCTATTGCTGGGGGGGAAGGAAGGGAATTTCATTTTGAGTAAACTGGGTCAGTTCCCTTCTTTGTCATTATGAATAATTTCATTGCTGTGGTTTTAAGAAAGTTATGTAAGTTGTCTGGATCATGGAGATGCTCAATTCACACAGCAGCAAATGGCCAGAAGATGTGTGGAGTTCCACCTACTTACACACAATGTGAAAAATCAATTCTTCTTACTCTGACAATTCAGATTTTTCTTTTAAACAGTGTTTATAGCAAATAAAATCAGTTCCACAACACCTCATCTAAAATGAACTATTCCCATGTTTAAGTGTAAAAAATACAACCCTTTTCATTGCTATTACACTTTTTTGTTTTATGCACTGAGTTTGTTTGAATTATTAACTGACAGCATAATTCTCTAGATAATTCATGTTAAAGCCACATTAAAATATTGCATAATTTAACACAAACATAAAATGCTGTATTCCTTACCCCATAAGCCTGTTGTGAATCTTGTGAATCAGCACATCACTAGTACTTTTACTTCTACAGTCTTTGAAGGATCCTTTCTTTCATTCACAAATCTCTGAGTATCTAATTTTTTGGTTGCTTTTTGATTATTTTTTTCACTGAAAATATATTATGTATGATCCCAAAGATGTGGAAAGAGAAGGAACAGCGAGACTCACAAATGACATAAGTTCCCTTTGGAACAGTTGTTCTACAGGGTTTTAAGATACCAAAATATTTATGCATTGTCTTTGAATTCCTACGTTATTCTACTAAAATCTATTTTCTGTTATGTGGATGTGAGCAAATGCTCTCCCAGAGAAGCTAAAAAGGAGTACAGTCAATCATCAGAGTTTTCATTCTTATAAAAACCTACTTATATTCATCAAATAGAAAATAGATGAGAATTTCTAACGCTGTTAAATATTTTGGGTTTTATTTATTGGAAAAATTGGAAAAATATCATTACCTTTGACCACTGCAATGTTACAGAGGGATCAGCTTCAAACAAAGAGGAGATAAATTTCCTGAACTTCAGGAACTACATTAGGTTTCAAGTTCTTTAGATTTATTTTTTGGCACTGAAGATAGAGACTTCCAAAGCACCCTTAGCTAATTACTTTCAGCTAAACTGTCTCCATTGCTTATATGAACAGAACAGCACAATACAAACCCTCTCACTCCTGTGAAGAAGGTGATGTGTGAATTATTCATATTGAGTGTACTGAAACAATTTACCATTTTCCTGGAAGGAAATTAATATTTATTTATTTACTTTGTAAAGGCGAAACAGTGCCTCATAGTCTGATGCATTTGCTGTTCTTTCACGTCTAACATTAGCACAAGCTTCTCATTTTTATTGCTTAGAAATCAAGCTAGAGACTTCAATGAACAGTATTTTCTTCTCCCTCATTGATACAGCTGACTTTTTCATATATATGAGGGGGGTTATGGCTAGTGTGGTTTGCAAGCTGTAGTCTCAAGATGCAATGTTTTCAGCAATTCCTCCAGGAGACCCTGCTGCCACCTAATGCACTGCATTTATTCATGGCAACATTTCCTAAATATTGACATACTGCCATCATGCATGTACCTTATACTAGGTTTAAAATAACATGGTGGAGCAACCTTACTTCCTCTTCCTGGTAGCACATATGTATGTGTCAATACATTATGATCTTGGTCAGTGAAACATTTAAAGAATGACTGGCATTTTTTTTCTTCAGGGTAAAGAGCTTTAATACCTTCAGTCCTCAGAGGCAAAACTCCCTGATCTTAATCATCAACCTTATCAACAGTTCCTAGCTTGGACTAGCTGTGGAACAGCATCTTCCAGACAAGCTTTTCAGTCCAAAGCAGACATCAGTTCTTTGACTGTTCCCCTAGATGTCCTCACAGGCTATCCAAAGTCACTCACAGACCTGTGGATGCCCACTAAGCCTTAATTCTTCACAGCACTATAATGTCACGAATGCTACAACCTGTCCCACCAGGCACTGTTGCTAAGGCTAACCTATCATTAAGCCCCACAGTCTCCAACCTTATTATATAAAATAGAAACTGTGCCAAAGACAGAATTTGACCTATTACACATCGCCAAATGACCTAAGAAATTTGGTGTCTTATGCATGGAAAGAAAGACACAGGAAGGTGGTTCAAATCAAACTAAATTGGAGATTTGAATGATGAGAACAACTATACAGCAGGTAGAATTTGTGAAAGAAGGATGGGGGTTCATAGGCTTTATGCAGTATATTATACTATGCTGTGCCAAATATTCAAATAAGCTCATGTAAAGGTAGCTCTGCTGTCTCTCATATACAGTATACTCTGTACAATGCAGGGTAGGAATACCTGAAATATTAAAAGGTGAGATGGACACTTGGGTCTGTGTCAAGAGGAGGTAGCACCTTGAACAAAAGGGTCAAGGTGAAAGATGGGTAAGAAAAAACTAGTATGAGTGGTGAACTAAAAATGTTTATAAAGACATTAGGGACTTCTATTTGTAATTAGTTTGAATGAAATCTGCATAATTACAAGTCTTCGAATAGGAATACTCAAGGGGTAAAAATGGAGGCTGCTCTGCCCCTTCATCAAGCAAGGAAATGAGTCCTCAACTGCTGCTGGGATCCCTTGGCAACAGCAATCTCTCATGGCATTTCGTCAGTAATAATCTGCCGTTCTGACTTTGCAGTCTCTTTCCACTACGGTGGAATCCTGTTCATTTCCAAGCCATAGAATGACTACTTTCTATAGGAGAAATACTGCCCACATCTTGGGATAATCACTGGAGCTGAAAGTATTTGATTTGTCCCACTAAGTCTCTCAGAAGTTGTTGAACCCAGTCCTTTTGACAGACCAGATGGCAGTAAGTTATACTCTTAACATTAAAGTGCACTAAGAAACCTTCAGAGAAGGCTCTGAGGGCTCGTGCCCCTTATGCTTTGTTACATCAATGAAGCATTATGAGTAAGAGTCATCAGTTGACACTCCCTGTCCAAACCCTCTATTACTGTAATATCCTACTAGGATCTTGTTATTCATTATCTACAGTTTCATTAGCACATTTACTGTCCATGGAAACCCTCGTATCAGGCTGCATCTGAGGATGATCTGCTGGATATATTAAAAGCTGCTTCTGAAACTCGACAGCATGCAACTGCTTTTTCAAAGTCAGTACAATGGATGATTTGTGTTCTATCCCTTGCCTTTAAGGATGATGGACCTAATCGAATTTGGGGGTGGGAAGGAGTGGAGCAGACAGCAGAATGATGCACAAGCACCCAGAGTTCCTAGGCATATCTAGGGATGTAACTGTCTGAGTTTGGGAGAAAATCAGGAGCACTGAAGTGTTATCTCATGGGTAACGCTGGAGGCTGCAACTGCACTGAACTCAGGCTAAGGAATGCATTTTCCATTTTCTAAATTGTCATGTTCCCAAATGGGCTCTTAGAGATGCTTTGCAATCTTAAAAATAAGAGATTCATAAGGCATCAAAGGTCAATTACATTAAGAAATGCTGAATCCTTTTACATTAATGTCCTAATTGTTTTTATTCCAAGGGTTTTCACTCAGATGTCAAATTCAATCTCTCTTTTTCTTCTCCCAGGTCAAGAAGCTTAATATTCCTTACTGACACATAATGAACCTTTTTATTTCTCTTTCATATGTAGCTTCTTTAAAATTAATCTCTTTAAATTATTAGCTCAATCTATTGTTCAATGGTTGGATGTCAAGGGGATTTTTGTTGTTTTGGGTTTGGGGCTTTTTTATGTCTCCTATTAGGTCTCTGCTATTACCAGTTACTCTTAGGAAGAAATTACATCAGGCAGTAGAACTCAGAGGTCAGCAAACACCACCAACACAAAAGTGTTGGCAAAATGAAATGTCAAAATCACAGATGTGTAGAATTTTGCCCATTTCTTCTTTCTTTAATAAAAAATAAGTATCACCAATGTCTGGCAAGCATTTATCTGGAAAAACTATTTTCTTCTTGTTTCGAGCTGTGGACTACCTTATATGTTAAACTATCAGAGTGAAAACTGAAACAAAGAGATATTCCCAAGTGTTTCAAAGAAGGACCACAACTCCTGCACTGGTAAAGATTTCTAACGCTCTCAAGGGAAAAGGCAGCTGTGGTAAATACTGCACTGCAAGCATCTGGACAGCTTCATAGCTGAAAATTCTTTTTCCCTCCCAGATATTTTCTAGCACTCAGCATTAGCTATTCTCAACCCTCCTCCCTTTTTGCCAATCACACACACATCAAAAAGTTGAAAGCAGCAGGAAGAGAGGACAAAGAACTGCAGAGAGAAATGCAATGCTCTGAAAATAATTCAGAAGTCAATGAAATTAGGATAGCTGTATTCACCAGTGATGATCACCATGGACACTTATCCTCTTAGCACCTTTTAATGTCAGTTTTCTCTTTTATGTTGCTTGGGTCAGGACATCCTCCAGACTCATTTTCCATTAATCCTTCTGTGCTTTGTACTGGATCTTTAGATCTCACTGCATTCTTCTCAGCATTCACCTGGGAGGTAAGCAGCTCATCGTGTTACTGTACATTTGTTTTTACTGTGAAAACTGAACAGATTCCTATTCCAAACACCCCAATTGTTGGAAGAGGCAGGTACTATTGATTAAGAGAAAACATCTTGAAAAGCATCAGGCTGGAGTGCTTTAAGATGCCAACTCAAGAGGCTCAAAGAGCCTCTGTTACCAGAGGAAGGTTGTTTACTGAGCTATGTGGGATGAGCTGCAGGATGTGGTACATGTGGGCTCTGGCTACTCCCAACAGAGTCTTTCATGTCAGATTCAGTAACAGCTTGATTGCCCTGCGAGTGGGAGTTACCATGGTGCTTTGCCTTTACCCAGCCCAGCTCCCACTGAAGTCAGTAGCAAACCTGCTCAACTGACTGCAGAAATCTGGTCAACATTAATGCTCTCTGTGAAATTCTTACCCAAGTCAGAGAAATTCTGCTGCTGGCTTGTCTAGTTCTTATCTTTGTTAGCAGTCTCAGCACTGAAGCTAAGACAGATGTAGGTACCCAAAGGCCACTATATTTCACTCACCTCTTCAACATGTGCCCACAGTCCAAGAAAGCTTGTTGTTGGGGTAAATAATATCTTCAGTAAATAAAGGAGGAATCAATCATAATTTTCATAGATAGCATTTTCTGTGAATAGTGAAGGGATTTAAAAAACAAAGAGAAAAATAAAACCAACAAAACAAAACACAAAAAACCCAAAGAAAACACTTCCAAATCAATTAGGTTAATATCTTTAGAAAAGATTACACTGTATTGAAGGTTTGTCAGGCTTATCCAAGTGTGTAAGTTGCTGCGAGTGCTGATCACTGGCAACAAGTAACCATGGAGCAATTTGTCTAAGACAAATCCCTGCCACTCACAAGGTTCTCCTCTACTCCTGTCTCTTGGAGTGGACGACACAACCATGGCACTCTGAAAGTGGAAAGTAGCCCCAGTTCTTGCAGACAGAACTGAACAAGGTTGCCCTCCAGCACAGATTCTTGCTGCATATTTAATATGTCACATAAACATCAAGACTGGTGACTACTTTGTAGTTAATTCCCACAAAATTTAGGGCATTATTTGCCTGCTCCTTCAGCAAGAAAATATACTTGCTGCAGTGATTGTAATTGTTTCTCTGCTCTTCATTTGTGAGTTTACAGTGTGCTTAAGAAGCCTATGTATAAAATATTGGAGGGCAAGAAAGCTGGGTATCTTGATATTGACTGTTTGCAAGATTAACAGAAACATGACACATGATTGAGAAGTGTCAGCATTATCTGGAGCCAAGTCTTGTGTGTGCAAGCAGATCCTGCCAAGGACTGGATGTGCACATCAGCTAGTACACTTCACTTGACCGGCCATGCTCCTTCTTCCTCTCTCACAGCTGCCAATGCAGTAAGCTGAGAAAACTGGAAACACTCTCCATACAAGGCAATGTCCCACTTTGCATATAATATGAATTTTTATTGTCTTATTTACATAAATTTCCTGTCATCAAATCCTTCATTTCCTCACCCTTTCTCCTACCAAATCTGTACCTCTTCTGCTGTAAGTTTCCACTCCCCTGCAAGTTCCTGTCATCATTAGGAAACATCATAGGTCAATCAAGAGCATCATGGGGTCAAGAAATGCCCGGGCTTGAAATCCAGGCATAAGAACATCTAGCAGGGCTGCTCCTCCTCCCATTTATTGGCAGGGATCTTACTCAGTGTACAGAGAGTGCAAGGTATCAGTATGCTGAACTAGCATCAGTACGCTGAACTAGCTATTCGCTATCCTGTTCTGAGCAGCAAGATATGAGGGTAATACTGTTTCTATGACACTTTTCAAAATATTTCAGTACTAGATACTAAGCTCTACAGATCAGATCCAAAGCCACTAAACAGCACAGCGACAGAGAACGAAAAGGCCTTTTAAATGTCCTAGTCCATCATTTTTTCGATATAGAATTTTTCCTTGGATTTTGTCCAGTCTAGTCTTTATTGTCCCAGCACTTTCCTTCAGAGGCTGTTCTCCTGCCAAAGACATTCAGACAGATGGTATTAGCAAGTCAGGAAAAAAAGGACATTTCCTGTTTTGCATTCCTCCAAAGATACATTGGGATGCTTTCCTGATATTTGGCCATGATATTTGATTTTTCTGCTGCTAAAATTTAATTCATTTTAGTAAAAACATCCTCATCTCTTACCCTTCACTCCCATCAACTCCCGATTAAACATTCACTTGATGGCAATCAGAAAAGGGGTGTTTTTAAATTAAGAAGTCTGCCACAGGAGTTTGTTACATGTGTTCCAATACATATTGTAATGTGCATGTATTGTATTTTTGTTATATTATATATATTACATTATTATTGCTTTATGTAACTATAATGCAGACTATGCATTGTGATGTATTATAATGTGTTATGTCACAACACTGTACCTGGATTTGCATATTAGTTAAAATATAAGCAAAGGCAAAAAACAACAAGTAAGAGCAGGACCTTCTATTTTTCCCCAAAACCCTAATTCTGACTAAGGAATTTTTGCCATATCCTCCAGCAAATTATTCCCAAATTATTTCCAGGGCAGGGAAAACACTATTTCCTTGTTCTAGGAAATCCCACAGCTTCCCCAAGTAGTGCTGCTCCACTTTAACCTCAGTGAAGGTCTTTTTCTATGTACAAACTCATTCTTCCTCAGGGTGTTTGCAGCCTGCAAATAAATTTACAGCAAACTGGTTTAAAATAGTATGTTAACATATACAGTAAGAGAAGCAACAAGTGGTGTGAAGAATAAGGTTCTTGAGCTATAACACTTACAGGAAAGCACCAAATGGCATTTTTGCCCTGAGCACAAACATTAGTATGGAAGTCTATACCTCATGATGGTCAGACACAAGCTATCTGTATGTGTCTCAACACCCCATATACAAATTCTTATAGTATTTTTCTTTACACTGTTGAGGGAAGAAACAAAAAGAACTACTTGGACATAGTGCTGGACTACTAGCTTTTTCATACAGGCTTTTCGTGTTAACCTTGGGCAGCATCTGTGTGTACCTGACCATGTATAGAACATGCTCTCCATCTGTATTTTGGGAGTTACATTACTATACTGACCACCAGGTTGCTTACCATCTCTATTGCTCACTGAGATAGCTGGAACTGTACATGTTAGGAAAGTATATGTGAAAATTGTAGCAATTTTACCAGCACATTGGAGCAATGCCCTTACATTTCATTTTGGAATTATCTCCTGTGAAATTTTTGGCTACTTACAATAGCAAATAAGACCAAGTCAAATAAAACTGGTCTAGAGAACTTTCATTTTCTATCGTATTTTTTCACTATATGAGATAAAAGTGAAGCACTGTAAATAGATGTGAATATGTAAACAGAACATCTAAACTATACTAAGACACATGTAAAATAAGGTGGTCAGTGACAGCCAACATGGCTTCACTAAGATCAAATTGTGCCTGAACAATTTGGTGGCCTTCTACGACGGGTTAACAGCATTGGTGGATAAGAGAAGAGTGACTGATGTCATCTACCTAAAAGAGGGCAGATTTAGATTAGACACTACGCAGAAGTTCTTCCCTGTGAAGGTGGTGAGGCACTGGCACAGGCTGCCCAGAGAAGCTGTGGCTGCCCCATCCCTGGCAGTGTTCAAGGCCAGGTTGGACACAGGGGCTTGGAGCAACCTGCTCTAATGGAAGGTGTCCCTGCACGTGGCAGAGGGTTGGAACCGGATGAGCTTTAAGGTCCCTTCCAACCCAAACTGTTCTGTGATTCTATGTGGCTTTTTATGCCCATTAAGAAATTTATAAAAACCTATATTCTGAACAGAGAGATAATAATTAGTTGCATTTTTTCCTGAGTGCACTGTACAGGTATTAGCCCATACAATTTTCCTTATTTTAAGACTTATTTCAGTTCCTTTCTAATATTAGGTATTCTTAGTTGTTTTGATCCTCCATTTGTCTTTTGTTAGAGGATAAACTAATTTGTGAAAAAGAAATGGAAGCGTTCTCAAATTAACTGCATCTGATATATTCAACGTTTCTAATGCACTGCTTTATTCCATGTCCAGCTCTAAAATCTAAGCCATGACACCTAAGGTCTCTTTAGGAAAAGGCAAAACAAAACATAGAAAGCCTTTTCCATGAACAGCAAGCTCAAATCTTCATTACCTGTAGACATCCAAAGATTGTTTCAGCCATTCACACAGGTGAAGAGGTGTTGTTCATGTCACCTTCCTGTAATTATATTAAGAGGGGAGTAGAAACCATTGACACATGGCGAATGAAACTGATCTTGAAGAGGGCACTGTTATAAAGAATCAGTGAAGTATGCACCACCAGGCTGTGACCTTCATGCAGCAGGAGGCAATGAAACAAAGTTCTTTGATTTAAGAGAGAGTTTTAAAAATAGGATTAGATAGTTTATGAATCACAGAGGGCCAGGATTGCAGCTAGCACTGCATGGATGCACAAGAACGTAAGAGAAAGTTTAAGGAGCCTTCCCTCTCCTTGCCTCACTCTTGGTCCTTGGACTTCATGGATGTGAAGGCTTGAGTATATAAAAAGGACTGGAAACCCAAAGGAGTGTAGAACAGGCTCACAGTACTTTCGTTTTTTGGGCTAGATGACATAGCAAAGTCAGTGGGGAGACAGCACAGTGGATGGGAAAGACAAGCATTATCACCTTTACTTTAAATGCTATAACAGAGTATTTTCAGTTCCCGTGGATCCCACCTTAACCCAAACTTAGAATACCTCCAACAGCAGGGTGCAATACTGTATTTCAAACTGGGCTGCAGAGTTCTGCAAGTCTGTGAACTACAAAAGACAGCTAAGAAAACTAAACCTGCTTTCAGTAGGCTTAAATTTTCAGAATAGAGTTTGGATAATTTGAAGACTGATGAATCAGGAAAGATAGACAGCTAAAATCCTGCTCTAATATTTAGCAGTTCAAAACCTGTTATCTGCCTTTTTCTTTTATTTCCTAGCAGCACCTTTTCAGTTCTGTGTCTCCTGAGCACAATGTTGAGGTGTATTTCAGATTATATCACAGATCTCTGCCAGTAAGTCATCCTTTAGACTACAGTCTCTCCTTCCAAGGTTGTCCCACTACTTGTAATCAATAGCAAGCAAGGATGGACTGGAAGTTCCTGGCTATAAGTTAGAAACAGAGAATTTCAAGATTGTTGCTAAAGAGTTCTCCACGGTTCAAGCGTGTATTTGTGGAGAGCTGCAGACACACAGCAGAGTGGCACCAAGCTGGGATCTAAGCAGAAAGTGAGGGTTGAATTGGGCAGGTAACAGCCAGGCAAATTACAGCAAAGATCATCAGCAGAAATGGTCTGCAACGTTCTGTTTATCAGTCTGGTCCTTAAGCTACAAAACCTTCACTAAACCTGCACTTTGTACAGGGAGAAATCAGTCTTTGTTAGTCCCAACACAAACAAGGAGTGACTAACAATCAACCCTTACTAACTCATCCTGACACCAAAATGTCATCACAACAGTGGAAATACCACACCAAGCCTCACTGTTCTTATCATCAGGAACTGACTCTTGTACATTGTAAATTTACAGGCAGAAAGGAACACACCAGGGTGAAACCTTAGGAGAACAACATGTGACCAGGCCACATTTAGATTAACCAAGGATGGGCATTGCATCAGCAGTGTCTATATTTTGGATGGCACCCCTCTTTCCAACAGCTCTGTGTTAATCTGTGGCTTCGCTTCCTCTTTTGGCCATCCTAGATAGTTTGTGTTACACCTCCATAAGATTACAAACCTCATTATTTTAGTTGGCATTACATGCCATTTTAATGACCTTATGCTTGCCTTGCCTTTCAGACATTAGGAACAGTGTTTGACTCTGCAACTTGCCCTACAAATGTTCCACCAATTGACAATTCATTACATTTTCTGCCTGTACAAGACAGGTCAGGCTCTTAGCACCAACTTGCTTTGGTTATACCCATTCTACTTTCACACTTGACATGGATATCCTGCTACTGAACGCTCCAGCACTTCTTTCCCCATCAGTTCTTAACTATGACAATAAAACAACCCAGCACATTCCAAATGCTGCAGTCAGAGAGGAACATATAAATATTTCATCATGCACTGGCTCTTAGAAAAATGTGAACAAATTAAGGCTCTCATGTCTCGCTGTGAGATCAGTATTTTACCTTCTCTCTATTAAAAAAGTAATAATCAGAGAAATGCTGTAAACTAACATGAGGTCTCCTGAGCAACATGCAGCATGTCATTAGTCTGCTATTTATATCACACACAGAGCCCCAGAAGCCATGGTATAAGGAAAGGGTATGCAATAATTAGTGCCGGAAGAGTACTGAGTTCAACGTGCAAATGAAACAAGTACTAATCATCCAGATGGTGTCATCTCTCCTGAGTTTCACTCTGACTGAGGATTATTAAACTGTTTTAAAAAGAATTTTGGTCTTTTTAATGCAACCCACAGAAAAACAAATGCAGAGGGTTAAGAGGCAATACAGTATCATTTATTACTGCTGTTAATGGGTTGTGTGACAATGAGAGAGCAGGTCCCTATTGTGCTGAAGTCTGTACAAATACACAGAGATGGTCCCAGCTAAACGTCGTGAAGGGGATCACAAAGTGGCCTAGACACAGAGCAAGGGATATCTGAAGTCCCTTCCACATGATTAACATTTTGTGACATCCTTTTCATTTCCATCATCATTTTAACCCCCCCTCTGCCCATCATCGCTTCTCACCCTTCTAACTTATCTTTCTCCTCTGATTTCCCTCTCCAAAGTTCTGCTCCCAGACTGTGACCTTGGATTTCAGCAAGAATCCTGATTACATTCCCATGTCTCCTCTTTCAAGAGCTCTTTTGAAAACAGCACTTTTCCAACCAACTCCTTCCTGCTTCACAGAATCCACAAGCCCATTAGCAATTTATAGTACTGTATAAGATCAGAGTCATCTGTGAGGCTAAAATCTGCTTTTAGAAACCAATATTCTGCTTTTGCTGAAGTCAGAGAAGCAACATGGTTTTTAATGAGGGCAGATTCTGATGCATGTTCTTTTCCATATTTTCAGACACATTAAAGCCAGACTTAGCACCTCCTACAGTGATATACTACCATCAACAAAATGTAGGGTAGCCCTAAATTCTGTATCAACTTGAGGTTTGTTTGTCCCTTACTAAAACTGAGAATGCTATTAATACTGCTGTTGTTGTTGTTACTATTATTGTCAATATTACTATTAACTATATTCTCCCTGCATTCTATGTTTTGTTTGCAACAGTACTGGGTTACCAGACTCCATGTAAGATGCTAAACTGAATTACTCAATCAGAACCAACACTTGCAACAGGTATTACTTTTACTATCAGCCAACATAAAAAAAAAGTGGGATTTTGTTGTTGCTGCTGTTCTCAGTCACCCATTTAGAAGATTTAAGAAATCGTGGGTCTGTCTTTGACCACATCACTCACATTTAGCTCCACTGCCACCAACGTGTCCGCTTATACTGATGCAAGCAAGTGGATAATCAGCTGCGTAAGAATAATACAGTGGTTGAGGAGACCAGAATTTAACTTTCTGCCATGCAAAAGATTTCCTTATGTTTAACAGAAGGGGCCAATGCCCTGAGCTATTAAGGTGGGATACCACAGGGAGCAGGGAAAAGAGGGGAACATTTGGTTGGGTATTTCCTTTCACCACATGTTTTTGCCTGACCACTAAGCTCCTCAGTTTTTAGGGGCTCTGGTTGCCAACTCAGTATCTATAAAATGAGAATACTTGATTTCAGGAGACGTTGCAGACATAGATAATAAAAGATCATTGGTTGCGATGACCCTAGAATAAGGAGAAGCTGTAAAAATCTTTCAGAAGGCAGCAAGATGGGCAGCTTCTCAACACCCAAGCCTCAGTAAGCTCTCAGCCAAATTGGCCACCCTGAATCAAGCACGTGAGCTTCCTGTACAATGACTCGGGAGAGATTAAAAACTGGTTCCACGGAGTTACCCTCCCACTGAGGCAGGAGTAGGAATTTCCTGACAAGTCTGTTGAATCTCTCACTTCCCTGTACCTTAAGGGCTTTTAGGCTTCAATCATTCTTACACTTCATCAGACAACTACCCCCACTGGGTTACAACTGGAGATGGGCTAGCTGTGCAGCCACAACCTTGACGCTGCAGCTGGGTATGTGCGTATGCCAGTTGTTTCTCAGAAAAGAGAAGTCCTATTTTTAAAACTCAAAACTTCCAGAAGAGTACTACACCTCCATCTGAATACCCCCCTTAGTTTGGATGCTTTTTTCATGTGGGAGGAATTACTATACAGGGGCTTCAGCGTATGCCTTTCTCCATTAACTGGCACTAACCAGGCACTCTACATAACTCTAAACCACCTCTTTCCTCTGAGTGCAAGGTACTTCATTAGCTATGGGTCTGGGGAATGAAGAACTGGCCAAAACAATTTACTGTTGCTGATGGTCCTGATTAGTGGTGCAATGAAGTGCTCATCTTGTCAGCAAGCGCAGGAATACAAAAGGCTGGTGACTTTATCACCATTCACCCAGAGAGATTGGTCGCCTGTGCCAAGCCTTGCTGCATCCATTAGGTACATTGCCCTTGGCCATGTGAGGGGCTGAACAACCTCTGTTTGCCAGTGAGGCTGTGGTCATTTGGAGATCATTTGAAGGTGGGAGTTTGACTTTTCATGGGAATGTGATACTTCTACCACCTCCTGCATGAAGAAAAGTCTCTCACAGATCTCCTGAAAGGGATTTGAGTTTTGTTTTTGTTTTTCTTCAAAAGAAAGAATAAGAAATTCAGTGAGTGATAGCCTGCAATATGTGGGTCTGAGATGCCTGTCTCTGCTTCAGATAGCGTGGCAGAAGGCCTGCCTAGATGGGTATGGATCCAAATGCTGGACTATGGAGCACTTTTTTTTTCTTCTTCTGTGAAAAGCATACCAGTGTTTCATCACAATGTCTAATGGTGCCAGTACGACAGGTTGGGGAAATTAGGCTTTACCTCAATCTTGCCAGAACCTCAAAAAACAAGTGCTTCAGAGTGCAAGGGGAAAAGCAATAACTGTATCTTTATAATAGCTCATCTTCAGCAAGAGCAGGGGTCAATGGAGTCAGCAAGATGACTTTCGGAAGTGGTAGCAGGAATAAGACAGCGCTACTCATCACACTTGCTGTAATACAGAGTTTTCTTCCATTGCAGTTCTTGTTACCAATTTATGACTAGTTCGTACAGGTCCACAAGTACCAGTTGTCTGTCTTTCCCATTCTCACTCTGGAATGCGTAGCATGCATGTCCATGAGAACCACAAGGTTGGCTTTCCTCTCTCCTTGGCATCTCAGATTCACTCCTTGTAAAATGGGTGTGTAGCTTTTCTTCATCAATGTGAGGTTCTGGGACTGGGAAACTGAAGACCCCCCCCGCCATTATTTTCCCCTTGCAATATAACCAGAGCAAAACATAATACCTAAAATTCACAGCATCATGGCTTTCAGGGAAGTCACCCTGAAGTCTTACGTATTCTGTCAGCAAGATGAGAAAGTTGTGCTATGCTGGGCCATTACCTCATTCCTTTCTTTTCAACCATGTGCTGCCTTCCATCTCTTGGAGCCTCATATGTCAAGAGCAGGAAGTAAGTGGGGCATAGGATTTTCCTTTCAGCATTGTTCAGGCAATGACAGGATGCAGCACAGATGGAATAAGCTTGTTTATACTGAATGCGCTGGAGTTATTGATGAAGGACAGCTTCATCCCTCTCTGAACAACACCCTCTGTCCTGGCATCCTGAGCTCCACTCCAAGATTAGCCATAACCTGCAAGCAAACAACTTTCTGAAACACAACAGCTTTGAAAGGAAAGTCCTAGGTTTTCTTTTTTCCCCTCCCATTTTTGTTTTATTTATTCTTTAACCTATTCTTGTCTTCCCATGTACAACTCGGGTAACAGTGCAGTATCTTGCTGCAGCCATACATAAAAGTGGTTAGTAGGAGGTTCTGTCTTAGTCATAGTACGTGTCTCTCAAAACGGGGGTTTTCTTACAGATACTCACACCCAACGAATGCGAGATGCACTGTAGAACCTTACTCAATGAGGACCCCCTCAACCTTCTGAAACAAAACCACTTCTCAAGTCTCAATCTCAGAGAAGTTGTGAATGCTCCATCCCTGGCAGTGTTCAAGGCCAGGTTGGATGGGGCTTGGAGCAACCTGGTCTAGTGAGAGGTGTCCCGGCCCATGGCAGGGGGTTCGTAGTGGATGATCTTTAAGATCCCTTTCAACCCAAACCATTTTATTATTCTAAATCCAGGAAAGAGTCTATCTAGTAACGCCTCACAACCCACCCTTCAATCTGTAATCTGTTACCACTGTCTACCCCTACTTATGCTTTTACACAAAAACCTTATGAGAAAGACCCTTTTATTTCTGCACGTAGACTACAAAAATAGTGGGGTTTTTATAGAATGAAGTTGAACACAAATTCCTCATAACGCAGATGCATTTATTGAAAATGCCTTCTCAGTGCTCAAGAGCAGATAGAAAGTGAAGTAAAACAGAATCATAGAATCATTTAGGTTGGAAAAGTCTTTTGAGATCACTGAATCCAACTGTTAACCTAACACTTCTGAGTCCACCACTAAACCATGTCCCTAAATGTCACATCCCCATGTCTTTTCAATACCTTCAGTGATGGTGACTCAACCACTTCCTTGGGCAGCCTGTTTCAGTGCTTAATAACGCTTTCTTTGAAGAATTTTTTCCTAATATCCAATCTAAACCTATCCTGGAGCAACTTGAGGCCATTTCCTCTTGTCTAATAACCTGTTACTTCGGAGAAGAAACATGGAGGAGTTACAGGAAAAAGGCACAGAGAACAAACCAGAAAGTATCATCATGCTAATCTACAAAATCTTAACACTCCTAGAACTAGAAGAAATACAAAAAGGGAAACAATTACTAAAGAGATGAACCATCTTCTATATGGATAGATATTAAACAGAAAATGTGTTTTTCTGGGAAAGGAAGATGGGGGAGATACAATAGCAGAATATATGTTTTGAAAATCCTGGAGGAAGGAAATAGGCAATGATCATGTGTTATTTTTCACAACCTAAGAATAAGGGGGAGTAGGGACACAAGTGAAATTATGAGGCAGGTATGTGGCAAACATCAAAAGGATTTATATTTTCATATAGTGCCTGAGGACATAGAGGAACTCATTGAAACACAATTTCAGAAATGCCAAAATGTGATTTGACAGATTCTTGGAAAGAAAGTCCATCTACACCTATTAAACATAAATATACAGATCCAGTGCTCAGTGAGAGAAGCACGCGAAGTGCTGGTTCCTGGGATTTAGGAAAGCATAACAGGAGAAATGTCACCCTTGCCTTTTCTTGTCTTTCCTTCACCAGCTGTCAGAAACATATTATTGCTCTAAGAGGCTACAGTCTCACTAAGCAGAGTCTTTGGTGCACAGTGAACTGTAATCACATCAGTGATTACACTGCTAACACCACATTAATAATGACATTGAAATACAATACTTGGTGTTACTTGCTTTCACAGAAGAAATGTTAGAGAAGCAGAAATTTAACAGAGGATCTTTTCTACGCACATCTTTCCGTGATAGCTACTTAAGTGACTGCATCTTGATTAGGAAGTAACTGCACAGCCTGAAGTTCGGAAACACAGAGGCAGTTATGAGCTAAAGTTTTATTTCCTAGAAATCCAAGTTCAAATGTTCTCAGTCTTTGCAGGGCTTCTGCTGTGCAGGTATCTGCACCCCTGCTGACTTGTGTCAGGGTTTTGCAATATACAGCAGCCCTTCCTTCGCTCTACTTCAGCTATCACTGTGTTCAGTTTGTTAATTAACCAAAGGCATGGCCAGTGAGGGGATTTTAAAGCTCCCTACAATCCACCCTTATTATGTGAGTAATAGATAACAAGAACAGGAAAAACTATGGATTCACCCCAGTCCTTACTCTGGGAGCAATGCACTGTTACATAGAACAAGGAGCAGATCCAGAGGTGGGTTTCCCATGGTATCTATAAAACATATGACAGGCAGATGTACTTGCTGAGAGTGGCCAATAAGAGTAAGACAAGTGATATAAGCCCTGCTGAGGAGTTCCATCATCATTATTCTGTATTTCTCTCGCACAAATAGAAAAGCTGACTGGCTCCCATAACAAAACTGATCTCAGCCCTTTGCCTTTCTTTCTGCTGCCAACATGTAAAAAGGTTCAAAAGTAAGACTAAGACCATGGCAGTAGTAACAATCTGCTTTCCTCATTGGGACATAGGGGAAGAGACATAGGAAAAGGAACAGCAGCTTAGAGGCTCTGGTCACACATGCTGCTAACACTGGAGCCATGATTAATAAGCAGATTATTCTTCAATACACTGTACCCTTTGACCATGGGGTCTCAGAGTCTACATGCTACAGACAATATTTAACCTTCTGTGCTTTTGGTATGTCTTGCTCTGTGTGACTTCTGCCTTAGCAGGGGGACAAAGAAGCATGGAGGTCATCTGGCCCACACCGTGTTGCACTTAACAAACCATTAGCAGACTTGATGAAGGGATATAATCCTGGCAGCATACATGCTTCCTTCCTCCTCTGCTAAAGTCAGTAATATACTAAAGTCAATGGAAGTCTTTCCACTTATTCCCCATGCTCTGGAGATTTCAATTTCAGTAATTAACATAAGAGGAAGAAACAGTTGTGGTAATAAAGGAAATAAAAATTCATGTTTGCTTCGCCATCCTCTTCTCTTGCTGAACAGATTTTTACTACTCCTTGCTTCTTTCTGTTCCAACTGTGGCATCTCTGTAGGAGTTCTGCATTGAATAATTTTTGGGCATAAACACACGAAGCTGAAGCACCTCAGTGAAATGAACATGGTATAACAAAATAGCAGCAGCTAGGGGGGTGAGCAAAAGCAATGCTCTTAGCAGATTTTCACTTCTCTCCAGAAGGACCAGGAGATGCCAGAACTCCCTTACTGTCACTTGTGCACTCACAGGTATTCTGCAGGCCTCAGTGAGTGCCCATTTAAGCTGGGGTGGTAAGAACACAGGATAATTCAGGAAAGGGGACCTATGGAGGTCATCTAGCCCAAGTTAAACGAAGGTCAACTATGTTTCAGAAACTATATTCTTTAAATACTTTTTTTCCAAGATACTGGGGTCTTGAAATGAAAATCAGAACTTTACAAGGTGTGTACACAGCTTTGAGTTCTCTGTAAACTTGTTAAATCAGACAGTGAGGTTTTCTGCCATAGCAGACTTGAGAGAATGACTCAGAACTCTCCATGCAAACATGGCAACTAGCATCTAGTGATGGTCTAGTGTGAGGCATCCCTGCTCATGCCAAGCGGGTTGGAACTAGATGATCTTAAGGTCCTTTCCAACCCAAACCATTCTACGATTCTATGATTTTCTGAAGACTACACTGTTGAGCTGAGAGATGCCTTAAACTGGGAAAGCAGAGAAAAATCCCAAGTCTATTACCTTAAATGTATCAAACAAATTAAGCGAGTTTGCACATGGGAAAAATAAAGCAAAACACACAGCCTTAATTGTTTTAAAGAATCCCAGGAGTATAAAACCAAAGACTTGTATGTATAGAGAGGGAACAGAATTACTTCTCCTACTCCCAACCATTTCTCTAAGTTGAGATACCAGAGCTCAGGTGCTCGTACTAGGCACAGCATCTTACAGTAATTGCTTAGATGATACACTGATCTGGTACTTGCATACCATTTTATATAAAGTGGTTGAAAACAGATAGCAAACTAACTGCTTCCATTCAAAAGAAAATATCTTCCTCCCCAATAAAAGACTGTATAAGCATCATGATTTTCTAAGGCAAAAGAAATTCTCCTGACTTTTGTGAGAGATGTGGGGTCCTGGGGCCCTGTTCAGTGGGAGAGTGTTGTATTTGGTTTAAAGGACTGGTACTCCAAATGGAAAAGAGAGATCAATGACAGCAAGCTGAATGTTTTCTGAACAGCTGCCTCCAAATTACTTACTGCATGTTGAATTTGTAGATGTTCAATTCCCTTCTGGATGCAGGTTTAGCCTCTCACGCATAGACAACTAAGGCAAGATGCAGCACATATTTAGCTCAGCAAATGGAAGACAAGGAATGGTCTTGCAGGAGAAGCAAGGACAAATCTCAATCACTAATACCGGAAATAAAGGCAGTCCTATAACATGAGGGCATCAAGATATAGAATTTGTATTTATACGTTATGATTTTAAATACATTCCTAAAGCAGTGCACTTCTTCCATCCATATTTGGAGGCACTTAAAGTTCATAAATGTGACTATTTTCAGTCTCAAATATCTCATGAGCCTGCAAGTTCTATCTCTGAGCAAAAGGAGGAGCACTTCCTTTTTCACTTTGTTGTTTGTTGAGCAGTTCAGCTTCTGATTAAGAAACAATCCTCACTGGGATTCGGAAATGAGGCATTTCTCCCCTCATTTTTCTCCTCTGGGAATAACTACGTACCACACAGTCACTTACTCACTCTCCCCCTTCGAGATGAGGAGGAGAATCGAAAGAATGTAAACCCCATTGGTTGAGATAGGAACAGTTTAGTAATTTGAATTAATAATAATATAATGACAATAGAAATAATACTAACAATAGCAATACTGATAATAATAATAAGGAACAACAAAGAAAGAGAAATGAAAGCTCAGGAAACACAAATGATGCACAATGCAATTGCTCACCACCCACTGACCAACACCCAGCCCGACCTGAGCAGCGACTGGCCTTTCAGGGTGGCTCCCCCCAGTTTATATAGTGGGCATGATGTGCTGTGGTATGGAATACCCCTTTGGCTGGTTTGGGCAGGTGTCCTGTCTCTGCTACTTCCCGGCTTCCCCTCCTCCCTGGCAGAGCATGAGACTGGAAAGTCCTTGATCAGGGTAAGTGCTACTGAGCAACAACTAAAACATCAGTGTGTTATCAGCATCGTCCTCAGACCGAAGCCAAAACACAGCATTGCACCAGCTACTAGGAAGAAAAATAACTCTATCCCAGCCTAAACCAGAACAACCAACGTATCACACAGTTGTAAAATCTCCTAATGGTCACAGAGCTGCCTGGCCCTTAGGAGACTCGGTTTCAATTCTTTCGTCAGGAAAAGAGGCCTCAGAGCTATACCCTTCCTGGAAAATGCTCTGTCTTCTAGGAACAGGGTGTGCTGGGTGGAAAGGTGATTAAAATCTGCCGCTGTACAGGAGAACTGAATTAAATTTTTAAGCTATTTTTCCTAAGGAAAGAGCATTGATTGGAACAGGCTTGTACAGCCCAATAATTAGGGAAGGGAGAGAAATGGCATTTCCCCCTCTCCCCTTCTTCTGGAAATGGAAGAAAGTTGGAACATTTAATCTATTCTGTAGCAGTAAAGAAAACTGACCAAGCCCTGTGTCTGGCTACAAAACCAGGGTTTAAAACCATGGACCAAGACTTCTCACTCAAGAACAAGATGGCCTCATCTGTGTTGTCTACTGGGAACAGTTAGTGGCTTATGCTATTCCCCATGCCACATCCAGGCATCATCCAAAATACTTCTAGATGTACAAGCCAAAGCTATTCTAGAGAAAGAACAGTTAAATGTTATGGATAAATGTAGTTTACCCTTTATTGCCAAGGAGGCTGACACTCAGAGCATCTTGTTCCCCAAGCAAGAGATACCAACATTTAGAAAGCCTGAGAAAGTTCATCACCATTTTTAGGTCACAACAAGGGTTATGCTAAGCTTTCTGGAACATTTGTGGGTCTTCTTTTATTGGAGAGAGAGTACAGGTATGGAGACATGGGCACTACTTCTTACTCGTAATTCTAGCAGTGGCTTTGAAAGAGAACTGTGAGTCAGAAAGAAGGTTCCTCCTTAAGGTTTATTATTTTATTTAGCTCTTTAGCTTTTTCAGCATTAAATCTCATTTGGCAAGGAGAAGTGCCTTCTCACAGATGTACATTTTATAACAGGCATTTCAAAGATACAAGAACTAAAGGAAAGCATTTTTGTCTTAAGTACACTCATCTCCCGAATGACCAGTCAGCATATGTAGACAGAATATTCGGTTACTGTAATTTAGTACACTACAGAACACAGAGTACTGAGAAGCACAAGTCAATAAGAATATTTAATAAACAGGAGCAGAACAGGAAGACTACACTGAATTATCACCAGCTTGTTATCCTTACGAGTCCTATTCTATCCAATTTACTCTCCTTAAAAACTAATTTTCCTTTATTTCAGTTAGGCACTCAACCTTCTCCACCATTCACAACAATTGCCTCTTCAGAAAATAGACAGGGGAAATACACAAAAACATAGTCAGGCTGAGGAGGAATAATGTTACTGAAGCAAAGGCTGCAAGTGCAGAAGTGGAGATAGAGCCACTCAGCTTTAGATCAGGGGCTGCTGCTGGAATCTTTACATTTAGCACAATTGAGTGATGGGTTCATGGCAAAGCAAACCTATCTTTGCCCTTTCCTTTTGCCTCTCTTTTTCTGGGGGGGCCTTTCATTAAGCATGTTGTTTCTCTGCTAATTGCTTAAAGGGAAGGACCAGAAAGACAATTTAAAGGAAAAGAATAAATCATCCACATCAAAAATAAAGGGTAACATTTTGGGTCCACCCTGTTAGCTCAGTGCTACAATGTCAGTCTTACTCAGTTTCCTGGCTACCACGTTCTCCCCAGGAGTCAATGTTCATAACAGATGAGGACAAAGGAACTTACTAGTAATTGCAGCGGGGATTTCCGATCTCAATGACAGCATGGGAAGTCATGAAACAGACCTTAAGACCCATCTGTTAAGTCTGGGTTTGGGTTAGGAAAGCAGACAGAAGTATTGTGAATTCAACAGCTCTTCATCTCTTGAAAGCCTGGCTTGCTTCCCCTGTGGAATTGCTCACCTCGGCCTTCGGAAGGCTGGTCAGAATACTGTGCTACAAAAAATGACCCTGCAAGGCTGAAAGACCAGACAGAAACACCACAGCAACATTCCTTTGCTCACCTAAAGACCCAGCCAGTAAGGTCATTTCTTCTGCTGCTCTGCAGTGTTCAGTAGATTTAACCACTGACATGTGCTCACCCTCCACAGCACATTATATGTACTCAGGAAAAAAGTGTTTTATGCAAAAAGTCACCCAGCCACATGATTAAAACTGCTTAACAATGTATAGATGTAACTCAGCCACACATTTGAACTCACATTAAGGAACTGAATGGATAAGTATGAATTTTTACAGACAACTGACACTGAATTAACTTGAATTCCTATAATGTCGGAGGTCAAACACATATATTAAAGTATTTTCTTACAATTCATATAGACTGGGCTCCTCCTCAAAGCTGACTTCTGGTCACCTTAGAGAGAAATAAGAAACTGGCTATGAAACAGAAGGATCATATTTGACTCCTTTGCATTGGGTAGTGTTGTGGTTTAAAACCGGCTGGTTTAAACCATTGAAAAGTGATTGAGACTGAAAAGTCCTCGATCAGGGCAAGTGCTACTCAGCATTGTTCTCAGACTAAAGCCAAAACACAGCACTGCACCAGCTACTAGGAAGAAAATTAACTCTATCCCAGCCAAAACCTGGACAGTATCCACCCCTTATTTCATACCATTTGAGTCATGCCAGGTCTCACACTTCCCACCATTCTTTTGAATATATACAGAGACAGATACCATTCCGTTAGTCCATGGACCATCCCTACAAAAGTTCATTGAGTTCATTCACTCCACAACTTGGGGCTCCATTTCTCATAGCAGTCTCTCCAGGCAGGAAAGATGGATGGTCTGTGATGTCGGATTGTGGCATGCTGAAGCTCGTTCCAATTCCATCACAGCTGCACTTGCCCAATTCTATCAAAGTTCATTCTTCATTAATGTGGTGAACAAACGGGAGTCAGGTTCAGATCCTCAAATCCAAAGTGGTGGAAGTGGGATGCCATGAGGTGTCCAGCACAGTGATATGTGTATAGCCACCATGGAAGCGATAATATCCAATGCTATACAGCATCATACAGTTCAATTCACTGGCTATTTTCACCCAAAATCAAATCTCCTTGAGGCACACACTGGACCTCACCATCCTCCCACATTACCCACCAAGTGCACCCAGGTTCCTCAGCAAAAGCAATCCCATTAGTGGGTTTGCCTTTGTCCAAAGCAGGAAAAACCCAGACTGTCTTCCCCAGCTGTTTCTTTATGTGCGCCACAGGAACTTCATCCCCCTCTACAGTATGTAGAAGTTCTGACTGGGCTGGGCCAGCCCTGTTGGCAGATCGCCTCATGTTGACCAAGCAGGTAGCTTTTGATAAATGTGTATCCCAATGTTTGAAGGCCCCCCCACCCATTGTGACAGCGATATCTTGCCACAGTGCAGCAGCCCAGATGGGTTTACCTCTGCGCTGCCAGTTGGTCTGCTTCCATTGCTGTAACCACACTCACAGGGCATTTGCCACCATCCATGAGTCAGTATAGAGATAAAGTACTGGCCACTTTTCTCATTCAGCAATGTCCAAGGCCAGCTGGATGGCTTTCACCTTTGCAAAATGACTCGACTCGCCTTTGCCTTCAGCAGTTTATGCAACTTGTCGCAGGGGACTCCACACAGCTGCCTTCCATCTCCGATGCTTTCCCACAATATGGCAGGACCCATCAGTAAACAAGGTGTATTGCTTTTCACTCTCTGACAGTTCATTATATGGTGGGGCCTCTTCAGCACGCATCACCTCCTCCTCTGGTGACATTCCAAAATCTTTGCCTTTTGACCAGTCCATGATCACTTTCAAAATTCCTGGACAACTAGGATTTCCTGTTCGAGCTCGTGGTGTGATCAGTGCAACCCGCTTACTCCACGTAGCATCAGCTGCATGATGTGTAGAGCATCCCTCTGAAAATCCAGCCCAGCAGAGGGTTTTGCTGTGAAACACGCATCTTTTGCAGTTCAAGAATCTGTTTGACATCAGTGAAGTCAGCTTCAGAAAAGCAGGATCTGAAATGTGTCCCCGCACTGCGATGATCAGCAGCACTGAGAATTTCCTCAATGGTTTGTTGTGGAAATTTGCACTCTAATGCTTACATGGTATGGGGAGGCAACAGCTTTTAAATAAATCCAGATGTAATAGTATGAGACAGTTATTGGTTAAATAGCGTCTGCTCTCAATACATAACCCTTATTACGGCTAATAGGAAATACACATGCATATATGATTATGGGGAAGATACATCACGCCAGGACCAACAGGTTTCATCTGCTTTGTTGTCAGGGCCAAAGCTTTTCAAATTTAGCTGTAATAAGATAGAGCTCTCCATGGGGGAAAAAGCAACCCAACTCCTTGTGTCCCAGTGTTTTCTCCTTAGAGGATAAACACTGGGACAGTTGGGCTGTGCCTAGTGGCTCAGGGACATCTATTGGGCCAAGCATAATAATAAATGTCATATTCTATCAGTAAACTGTAGCTATGCTTATCTTTAAAATGAAGAAGGGTCTGTATCTGTAACAGATTTACTTTTCCATTGCTCATCATCACTACTGTAAGGGCAAATCTGAGCCACTTCATGCAAAAAAAGAGAAAAAAAGCTACTTACAACCTACTCTTTAAGAAACACTAGGGCTCCATTCACTGCCAATGGGATTAATGGAAAAAATGCCTTAGGTTTCAGAAAGATTAGGATTTAGTGCGTATGAAAAACATATAATAAGCAAAAGAGACATTGTTTTACAGGTGGGAGAAATCCACTTTTAATGGTGTGCCATGTTTCCACTTGCTGGATGAAACTGGCTGCATCTCCAATCTGAGATGTCTGCTGCCATTTACCCCTGCAAAGAAGTCACTAAGGCTACACTCTAAAGAAATACTAATATGTGTAAGAGGTTTCTTTTTACCTAAATATTACATTTAGAAGGAGAAAAATCTTGCACAGGTTTCAAACTCCCTTCACTGGCTTTTACTTTACAGGCTGCAAAGTTGCATGTCTCTGCTAGTTGAGTTATGCATCTTTCCATTTTTTTACTATTTTTTTTCTTTCTGATCAGATCTTTAGAATTTTATTTTTCCTAGAAGGAATTTATTTTTGTTAGAGCAGGATTGTACTGTCACATTCCAGACAGCAATGAAACACCTCGAGCTGCTTGTGAAGAGGCAAGCTGCATAGCGCTCTGCCTCTGTGAAGAATGACTAACTTTGCTTTGAAAGGCTGACCTAAATTGAAGAATGCAAAAAAGGAGAGAACTATAGATCAGTGTATTCAGAATCCTGAGCAGTTGTTTATACTGGGATAAAGGTGTCCTAAAAATGACTTTGATACGATGTACTTTTTTCCCCTCATATCATACTTTTTCATGTTGTTCAGGAGTCAGAACAAGGCTGTAATTCTGTGGCCTTACTTACTAAAAGCTCTCTAATTTTGCTTTTAACTGCAGCGCAAAGAAGATAATGCCTGTTAAAAGTCTATCATCAGAGAATGAGGATTACAGCACATTTCATCAATTCTGATATAATCAGACTCAGTTTTTTAGCCTCCTTTCCTAATCCCACAAGGCTCTATTAAAAACTTTTTCAGAGTCAGCATAAGGTATAGTGCACTGAGGCTATAACAAACAAGAAAATTTATCTCTTAACCTCTCAATGTCTGCTTATGTCTGAAAGGAAACTATTTAGTGGTGGAAGAGCTCTGATGCCAAGCACCCAAATCTCCTTGGGCAGTTCCCAACACAGCAATGGTTAATCCAAAGAACTAAAGAAAGACAGAGACAGACATACACACACACGTGAATGAGTCAGACTTAAAGAGCTGCTTGCAAACCATGATTTAACTATGCACAAGTGGAAATATAAATGGTCTCCTAGCGTAACAGACAATCTGACAGTTTTATATTGGCTAGGAGATGAGATTAGCTCTGCAGAAATATGGCTAGATGCAAACAAATGCTAGCCGACTGTCTATTGCTATATATTGATACAGACATACTTTCAAATTCACACACTTTATGAAGCCAGACACCAGATTATTATTGCTTGCAACGGAAAGTAATAAATGTCAGTACATGTAGGTACATAAAACATAAACAAATATGCTCTTTGAAGGGTTATATTCTGACTTCCTTATTATAATCCTCCATTTTAACAATAATTAACTGAGGAGAAAGACTTATGTTGCATCTAGTCTCTGTCTCCAGTTGTTATCCAGGTAAAGCTGTCTTGCAAAATTACGAACATTGTTTTCAAAAGCATTAAAAGAATAAGTGATTTGAATCCCATTCTCAGAAGTGGTTTGGCCTCACAGCCTTAATGGTACTAGAGCTAACACATAACTCCAAGCTGCCAGTCACTTTGAGCTATATGGGCCCCAGGCTCCCCCTCAGATACTCCATTCCATCAGTCCAAATACTGCTGGCCTCCCTCATGCATTTCAACACCTAGGTAAGATTTGCAAGGCCCTTTGAGGACTGACCATGAACGATTTTGCAAGATCTATTAAAAAAACATGGCAAGCCTTTTTCATTGTTCCAAAAGAAAGCCTTTTCATAAAACCCCTGCACTACTCACACTAAAAGTATTACTTCTAGTTTTATTGCCTTTCCACTGGAAAAAAGAAAACAATTATAATCCAAAAGAGATGCTTTAATTTATAAGGGAGTTTCTTCTCTCCCTCAGGACAAAGACATTCACTTTTAAGTTTTTAGCAGATCAAAAGTGTTTCACTTCCAGATGTGATGTGCTGTCCCATAAGGAATATCATAGAGTTTAAAATAAGAGAGAGCTCTGTCCCCTTGCTGTTACACATTTTCCTCCACTGTGATAATTGTGGGTTTTTACTCTCACTGGGGAAAGATTTTCCTCAGAAGTGGACAAATGGCAATTCCAGACATCAAACTAACTCTTTCAGATTCAAACAAGTCACACTGACTTGTAAGGTATTTCCTATGATACAGGGGTTGGATTCAAACATCATTTTAAACTCATCTGTTCCTTTCAGAGAAGCAGTGAACCTTGGTTTTCTCACATACACCCCAAATCACTCAACACCAGACAAGTTTTGAGGTGAAAGTAAGTTTGCTACTTATTTAGGGTTTTTTTTTTGCTATGCTTTTTTTGTTTTCCCAGAGGAGGGAAGGATTATGTATTTATAAACTATCTTGAACACGTTTCAGGTGTTATTATCCATGCTTCCCCTTGATTGCACTGTCTGCACCCATGCCTCAATGCAGTGATAAATAGCTCTGATGTACCAAAATCCTTCCATGTTCTCCGATGTCTTCGTTTGAATAAGTTTCCTGCTGCACCAAACAGGCTGAAAGTTGGGCTAGATGACCCACCTGAGGTGCCTGGACTAGATGACCTTTTAAAGGTACCTTCCAACCCATCTATTCAATAAGAGTTTAAAAAGAAAGAAGTCTTTCACCATGCTGTCAGTGGGTGTATGTGACAGCAGCATGAAGGTCCTCTGGAGCACCCAATAGAATAAGGTAAAGGCCATGCAGAGGACTGTGCTTTCAGTCCCATGCACCCCAATTCAAGCTTTTGGAAACTCAAGGGTGAAAACTTGGTTCCAGAAAAGTGAATTTCCTTTGCAACTGAATGCCACAGGGAAAGGCATTCCCTGAGAATCCCACAAAATGTATTTTGTTCTACAGGATAGGAATTTATTTTGTTTTGTGTATTATCAAACAGAGCAAAATACTGAAATGGCCCACTGGCCACAAAATTTACTTGCAGAAGCACGTAGTGGTGTTTGTGCCCCATCCAGCCTGTCATCTCCTCTAAGGCAAGAGACAAGAAGAAAAGGTGGGGATGGCTCAGTGGTCTTTCCCATAGTGAGGATAAGGATTTCCACACTCTAATTGATCACTCCAGTTCCTTGTGCATATTCCACCTTGCTTATGAGAAGCCCCTCTGAGCCGCAACTAGAATGTGAGCTTTGACAGTGAAAATCCCCAGTCTGCACCATGCCATTTCAGACCTAGCGGGTGAGAATGAGCTTCTTGTGGATTAAAAGGCCACGATGGGTCCAACTGCCCCAGCCCCTGTTACAGACCAAACAACAATACAGGACAGTGGTAGGGAAATATGTAATGAGGATGGGTGGTCGCCACGGCCAAGGCACCACAACGCACTACTGTAAGTGAGCTGAACTGCAGTAATTCAAGGGTGGCAAACATTGCCCTAGTCTCTGCTCATCTGTTGGCTGCCTTGCTCAGCTCTAGGCTTTGTGTTTAATGAGTAAGCAAGTAAAGGCATATTCACTCCTTTGAAAGAATGCGCTACAGGCATTCCATTATTGCTCCTAGCTCACCGCTTCGTAAACAGCTATTCCAAGCTCTGCTTTTTCCCCCTTACACACATTTTACATTAGAGTAAATCCAGTGAATCCAGTCAGGTTAGTGCCATGCGACTGAGAGAAGAATTTGGTCCATTTTTATTGCTCTTCTTTATTTCTTCTCTTAATTTTTAATTAGAGTGTAAAAAATGAAACCTGTTTTTTATTAAATCCTTATTTATGAAAATTGCTTCAAACCATGCACAGAAAAACACTGCGAAGATTGTTCATTTTACCATGGTTATTAATATTGGATTAAATTAAATATGACACCGAGAATAGTCAGAGATTTTTAAAAGTGATTTATAAAAAGGGCAGAATAGGCAATCGAGATGACAGAGGAAGTATGTGTATGGGGATGCGTGTGTGTGCATATTTAAACACAAAAGCCCCAAGAAGTAGCACAGAAAGTAAAAAATTGAACACTTGAAGAACAAAGACTAAAAGTAATATAATGCTCAGAATTTATTCTCCTATACTCTTACATCATAAAAGCTCAAAGCACAACAGAGCTAAAGAATCAATGGATATGATATATCGCATGTATTTCAAACCAGGAATTTATGAAACAAAGTTCTTCTGCAGCTTATCTTTAGGTTTTGGGAGGCAGTCCCCTATGTGGGAACAGTGAAAATCTTTCCTAAGAACAATAAAGCAGATGGAGGTACGTGAGCCAATGCACTGGCTGTTCTATGCATGCTGCTGGCAGACATTTGAAAATCAACTGTCTTCCAAGGCTGTCAAATCTTGGAGGATTTCTGCAGTCAGCTTTTCATTTATGATTCTTCCAGCACGTAGTTTGCCTTGCACTGAAAATTAAATCATAATCAGATGGAAAAAGAAAGCAAACCCCAAAATGTACATATTAAAAAGGAAGCGCGCTCATAATGCTTCTGTTGGTGCTCATTTTGACTTTCCATAATGTATGCATATGTAAGAAGCCTCTCTTTCCATTCAACATTGCTGACCAAAGCTAAAAGCAAGTAATTTAAGCAATGTGCAACCATAAATGCTTAATAGGTCTGTTTCTTCCTGACCCAGGTATTAATTTATAATTTTGCTGCCTCACATGTCAGAAAAAAATCTCAAACCTCTTTCTTTTCCATAATGAGACTTTAACTGTATACTGTGCTGACAAAAGGTACTCATCACAACAGGACAAAGGGTTAATAAATAAGTGACAAAAGACATCTGAAACCTTGCAGAGCATTAAATTGAATCTCTCCTCTGAAGAAAACAGGAGGATGGCTTTGTTTCTGGAAGCTGCTTAGAAACAAAGGGGCTGAGTTTGACCTGGTGTTAACCAACATAGCTAAAAAGATATAGATAGACATGCAAAACAGGCATTCAGGCAGCTTGACTTTGTTACCCAGGTTGGTGACAGACTTTACACATAACCTTAGTTGCAGAAAAACATCACATCAGTATCAAGCAGCATCCTAAGGAAACATATCCACCAATTCTCAGTGTGCAGGAAGAGATGGTTCCCCATGCTAAAGTCTCTCTGCCATAAAATTTAGCTAAATAAGGAAAGTCAAAACACTTCAGGGTTGTGGATGATCACCTGGACCCCTGGATATTAATGCAAGTTAAGAATTTTCCTTGTAGTCTTTCCTATATTTCAGTTCCCTCCTCTGTAAATACGAGTGGTTCCTATCCCATTGAGAGCTGGTGATGCCTGTGATGTGCTTATATACTGTAGAATGGAGATCATACAATAAAATAGCTACATCAGCTCACTTGCACCCTGAGAGTGGCCTTCAAAAGATCAGCACTTGCCACAGACTGTCACTCCAAGAGACCTCACAGTCCTTCACAGGTCCCTCATTACACCTCAGTAATGCTGGAAAAGGAGTATTTTTTTCCCTAGGCATATTGAGAAATTCGCATATATATAGACTGTCTTTGCTACATTATCTTCACATCCATGCGTGTCTCAGCACTGAATACACCTATATCTGAATGCCTCTAAATCCTTAAATTCCACTAAATTCCTCAATTGCAAATTCTCAGTAGATCTACTTGCAAATCCGGGTCTGGGTTCTCCTTTCATTTGCAGCCATTTCTTCACCCATTAGTCTTACTCCTCCTTTACTACTGTGAGATAAAATCAAGTCTTCTCTTTTAGATCAGATCCTCTAGGTAAGATACCTACACAGAAATGCTTTTTTTCCCCTGAAGATTCATATTGCATGGAGTAACTGCTTCAAACCATACACAGAAAAGCACGGAGAGATTATTCATTTTACCACGGTTATAAATATTGAATTAAATAAAATATGACACAGAGAATAGTCAGAAGCTTTAAGAAGAGATTTATACAAAATAGCAGCAGGTGAGGCACTAGTTTAACGTAAGAAGGGCAGCTACAGATGTTGATGATCAAAGCATCATGGTATGGAATGGCTTTACCTGCCACAAGGTAACTGAACTGAGAGAATTCCTGGGATGTGTTGATCAGTGATGTCAGGGTAATGTCACTGCTGCCCAAAGCACTCCTCATGCCCTGAGTGATTGTCAGGTAAATAAGGGGGGAGGAAGGCAAGACACTGTCTTTGCCCCCAGGGCTGCAGTGGATGCTCCATGAAGAGCCTGAGTAAGTGGACTCCTGCTCTTCTCAATGTCCTTTCGTCAGGAGCACCCAGGAAAAATGACCTTCCTGCTTTGCCCTGGTCAGGGGGCAAACTCCCACCGACAGGCAGAACCTCCATGGGCAGTTCTAATCATGGAGAATGTTGTCACCGCATTAAGAACCAGCCAGGATGAATTCAGTGTGGTGAGCATTAGGTAGGAAGACGTGACAGTTTCATCCCCACACATCAGTTGCTGAAGTGTAAGTTGCATAACAAGAACAATTTCAATAAACTGGGGAAAAAAGAAAATGTCAGTTTTATCCAGATTAAATATATGCAACTTTAGATCTTTCTCAACTGTGTGAAGGTGTACTGCTAATAAGCAGTGCATATGCCATGAAAAACAAGAAGCAAGTTGGCTAACTTTGAAACTTCAAGACTTTTTTATAGTGAGTGAAGCATGAAGTGTGTTGTTCACCTGTATATAGATGCATGCATATGTATTTATATATATGAAGCTTGAACAAAATCTGCTGAGTTTTTTTCTTTACTGCTCCTACAAAACATCAGCTATTGCGGAATGTCACTGGTGAAAATACGAGCATATGTATGAAATTGATTTAATGCCAGCTAAAGGAACATTAATCTAGCTGCAAATTCTCACTGCGGGGACATGGTGCAGTAAATTTTTGCTAGTCTAACACTGGAGTTGATACTGTATGATGTATGACACTTCCATTTGGAAAAGAAAAGAAAACTTTTCTCCAAAACCTTAATTGACTCTCATTTATTTCTGGTTAACAACTGTACTGGGTAATAAAGGTAATAAGTATAGCAAGTAAGCTCATATTTTTCAAACAATCTGGAAGATACACAATTAAGCTACCCAGCTCACTGTATTCTCCTCATTCCCCTTGTAATAACTGGGAGTTAAAAATCTTAATTCACATTGATTTGCTACATGGATTTTTTGGTTACTAATATATAAGCAGGACAAAAAGAAAATGCCTGTGTTTCCAAGACATCCTTAAAAGTGAAGTCAAGAATCAGACTGCCTCATAAGATGTTCTGTAGATAAGGAAACGTCCTAAGACTGCACTGTAACTCCTTAGCAGGAGTCCAATCCAGAGTAGTTTTCTTTTACTATGCTTAGCTGAAAACTATATAGTCAAGAGAGTGGCCACAGTGACTTCATATGCTCCAGATATATACAGGGATGAGCATTTTATATTTAAAAGTTCACAAATAAAAAGGTGTTGGTGCCATTCCCATTGTACTACATAGAGGTCAGAGCTTTGGATCAGTGGATTGCTGGAAGGTGGTAACGCACAGTAGAGATGATCAAAAATAGTTCAGAAACCCTCTGTTAGCTCTACTCCACTGGCCACTACGTAAATGACTTGGCAGCTCACTTACACAGGGTGAGACACCAAGGGTAAATGCCTTTTTCTGCCCGATTCAGACCAAGGATCATTGATCTGAATTTGAACATTATCTTATGTCATTAGGCAATCTGAATGGAAGCACGGCCCTATTTTCTTCGCCAGAGTTCTTTTTCTTACTGCAATAAAGAATTGTTCTTTACTGCATCATTTTCCTTTCCAGCAAAGATGGGAAATAAGAATCTTTAGAAACAGTGCTGACCTTTTGGACTGAGACTGCTTTAGATCCCACTGACAGTGTAGCTAATGCCCCTTATACACACCACCTTTCTGATTTCTACCAGCAGTTCAGCTACTCCAACAGGAATTCTTATGCCTTTCTGTAATTAGGTGTACACACTCACTGCCCCAGATGCCCAAACACACAGGTGAGCCACGCTTACAGAGCTGGGCTTGCAACCAGGCATGCTTTGCTCATCCAAAATAACATAAAACAGTAAGACAGCTCCTGCAGCCCCAGTCCATGCTTCATAGAATCATAGAATGCTTCATGCAGCTTTTAGCCAGATCTTTAGCTGAGAAGGTCCTTCTTTCTCTCAGTGACTTGCTGGGCCCCATGTGGGAAGGCTTCTTCTCTCTGCTGTTTTTATGAAGTACTGATAGCAAGTCACTGTTGGGACTTGCCTGGCTGTGAAGGCGACCATGTGGACTGACTCCGAAGTCCTTGAAGAATACAAAGGTAGGAAACTCTTGTGAAGTATGCCCAGTTTAATGACTGTCTCTCAAGTCTGATGTGCCCTCTACAGTCCTGGCATGCTGCTTCGCATACAGCTGGTATGGTTGTTTACAGTACTTCCAGTGTAAAGAGACCCCGATGTCCCTGCACAGGAATAGAACACGGTCATGCCAACCATACCAAAAGAAGCAGGTGCTGAGGCGTTCTGAAACAGACGTTTTATTGCAAATTGTAAAAGTGATCTCCTTTGCATCTGTTAACAAAGGTAAACCTATCCACAGTCTTCTTTCAAAGTAATCTGTCCCATGGATCAGCTGAGATCCTGTATATGTCACCTCACAAACAAGTGGTAGATGTTACAAATAGTTGGGCCCTGAGGTTTTTTTAGGTCTCTCCTGGGAGCAGTGCATCCTGAAATCTAAACTACCCCAATTGCCATGCAGGGATCAGAAGTACGTTTCAGCAAGAACTGAAAAGGAAAGCTCAGAGGCAGCATAAACAGAATCAGAGTGTCCTTAGCTTAATGAAGGAAGGACAATAAAACATACAGAAAAGATGCCAGCTTCAATCTAGGAGTTATTCAATTGTTCACATATGCAGATTAAATCAAATAGTTTGGATAAAAATAAATGATGGTAGAAGGAAGAGAGGATGGTTAAAAGGGATGCAGCGCTTTTACCTAATACGCATGCTGTACAAAAAACAGCTGAACTTGCTTTGAATGTGACCTTCTGTCAGAGGATAAACCTGACAGACTTCACTCTAAGGCTGGAGATCCAGAAGGTAACAAATGGCTGCAATCGATAGTGGAACAAAGAAGCAACTTTACCTCTTGGCAATAGCGAAAGGCATGGCTCCTCCGGGTAAGTGTACACTTGTCTTGCTCTACTGGTTCACCCAATCTAGCCCTTAAAGTCCTTGGTGCTGCCTGCTCCATAGGTTCCTGCAAACAGCCTCTGGCCAACCAATGTGTGGTAATTTTCTTCTACCCTATAATAATTATATTATAGGGTAGAAGTATATTATTATTATTATAGATAATAATAGATTATTTCTGCCATTATGAATTAGAACTAGATGGAAAAATGGAACAGAAGTTTCTCTCTGGAAGCTGAAAAACTGAATTCTAAGTCACTGAATTCTAAGTTTAAAATGAAAAAAAGTAAATAACCCTGCTTTGATGATTTTGGAAAGGCAAGTTTTCAATTAACTGATTTCTTCATCAACACTGGCTAATTTGAATCCCCTGAAAGTCTTTTATTTGTTCAAGAGAATTAAAAACTTAGTATTCTTGCTTAAGCTTGGTAAATTTTTGTTTCCTTCTGTTGCCCATACAACATTTGTTTGCTAATGGCTTCCACTAACTGATCAGTAGCTTTAATCATTAACTCTTTCCAAGACTTTTTTTCTTCTTCACTTTGTACAAAAGCATAAAATATGTCAGCAGCCAGAGTTTTTGTTAGATCTCTGGAATAACAATTCCTCCTGGGGAAGAGTTATAGGATACTCAAGTTTGGAAATGACTTCTGGAGACCACCTGGTCCAATGCCTTGCTCAAAGAAGGACCAGCTGAACTCAACACCTCATCCATCTGATTTTTTGCATTTACCAAGGTGAGATTTCACAGCTTCCCTGGACCTCTGTTCCAGTATAAGAACACCTTCATGGTGAAACTGTTTTTCCTTAAAACCAGTGATAACATGTGTCATCTACAGGCTTTTCAGTGCACATCTCCAACAATAATCTGGCTCCATATTCTCTATACCCTCCCACTCAGTAATTTAAGAAGACAATATGATGTCCTCTTAGCCTTCTCTTCCCAGGCTGCACAGTGCAGCTCCCTCAGCCTTTGCTCACCGGGCAAGCTCTTCAGCCCCAGTCATCTTGGTGGCCCTCCGCTGGACTCCCTGCAGTTTGCAATGCAGAGTCCAGCACTGCCGACATGGTCTCTCAAGAACAATTCAGGCCCATCTCATCCACAGGCTGATAACATTCCATTTGCATTTCACACAGCAGCAGGTGAAGGTATTCAGTACCTTCAGCTTTTTACCCTGATCAGGAGTTGTGCATGTATCTGCTGTGACAAGTGATGCTCAGATGTATGGCAGCAGCAGTTGTCAGCTTTCCAGTATTGTAGTTTTCTAAGTTTCAGGACTATCAGGCTGTCAGAGCCATGGGCTGTTGACCTAATAGGATTGTCAGGAGATGTCCCCACTGAATCCCTCCCAAATTGTTGTGCCTTCATAACACGTCTTCCTTTGGCTTCAGGATGCTTAACTGAGCTGCAGAACACTTCCCCAAATAAAAAGGGTAACGACGACAGTAACAGCAGCAGCAGAAGGAAAGAAACAACTCATGCCATCAGTCAGGGAGGAAACGAGGACACTGAGGGTGGGAATTGGGGGTAGGATGCTGCAACTGACAGGAAAGTAGATTAGATTGAATTTGAAAAGGTTTTTTAGATTTCTATACAAGAGGACTCAAGAATAACCCCCCTGGGACTGTCTGTGTGCTCACCTTCCAATGATGGCTTCGCCATCAGCACAGAAGAGACAATGCTTTTTGAATCTAAGACAGCACATACAGAAGAAATGCATAGTTATAAGGACAGGTGGGATCATGCTAAAAGAAAAAGAGACATGTATTTCTTAGACTATCCATAACTTAAGAAGAGCTAAGTGAGGTTCCTTCAATTTATTTGTAAGCCAACACAACATAGGTACTAAAACCAAGTAAAGCTGACCTAGAACAATGCAGACATGAACAGACTGAGTAACTATAAGCCAGATTTCAGTTTCTCCAGAAGACTACAACCTCTATGTGGCACAGGTGGAAGTATGGGAATTTCTGAAAATGGGATTTAGGGATTTTTTTAAGCCTTTTCTTTCCAACTTTTAGCAGTTTGGCCCCTGCCTGAACAAGGAAGGAGAAATTATGCTTTCAGAAGCTTTGGATACACACTGAGGTTTATCTCCCTCTAAGAACATGCTATTGCTATAAATAAAGCCAGCAAGCACCATGATCATCTGGAAGTAGGAGATCAGAGTTATTTTTCTAACTGTGCTATGACTTGGGTTTAGACATTGAATAAGTTACTTTATTTCTCTGAGCATGTTCTCTAGTTTTCTGTTATGCTGTGTGAGCAACAGACAGGTGCTAGCTCCAAGCAGCAGAGCAAGTCTGGCTTTGATCTGAGATGTTTAGGTTACTATAACATAGCTGAACATGGAGGATCTACAGTTGCTCTAAGCCTGGCACAACTCTGTTTCACTTCCATACTTCAGTGTTTCTCATGATGGAGAAGTTTTAGCTACACACAAACACTCAACTTCCCTTCTTCAATCAATAAATCTTCATCTTCCAACAGGGTCTTTCCCTGGAAGTTAAGGTAAAAGTTCTCCACTAGCTGAAAATAGTTCCTAGTTTTTTTCACTGTCCATTCATACACAAGGTGCCTGGTCAGTGTTCAGTGGGTTTCTTGACATTTTTGCAGGGCAGATGTAATTCCAATCATCTGACCCACATTTGTGCTCCTAATTTCCACCTGTCTCTTTGGCTACATCCTGAGTAATAAAATAAACAGGACCAGAACAGCACAGGACTGAGGCCCCAGCATTGTCTGTAGCACATACTTTCATTTATCTGCATAGTGTCCTGCACTTCTGCAGACAATGGTCAGGCTAGTCCAGGGAATACAATTCTCTGGAGGCAGTTCGGATGTGGACTTGTGTTTTGGAGAAGGGGATTTAGCTACATATACATCATCTGCTGTGTGCAACCTCTCCCCACGGCCACCTTGTTAATAAACATAGAGCCTTCCATATTACACCTGGCTTGAAATATACCTTTAAAGCAGTTGCCAATATGCCCTATTCTAGGAATGCTGCTGCCTAATTTTGACAGCCATAAGATCTCTCCCCATGAAGGAAAAGAAGGACTTATGGGCACTTACATCTGGGAGACAAAACTGTCTTCAAGAATGACTTGTAAATCGTAACAGCACAAGAGACCAATGACCAGTGCACTTTCTACAGACATTTTGCTCTAACGTCCTCTAAGCATGTCTGAAAAAAAACCCCTTCATCCCTCTCTGAGATTTGTCCTGTCATAAAATGTCACAGAAAGAACTTTAAGATCTTGAAAGGAAAGCAGCGTGCAAAGTAAAAATATAATTACTGCTTATAATTATAAGCATGCAGATTTTTATTTAAATTCTTGGGGCTTTTATAAGAAAAGGTGGTGGGAGGGAGGATTGGCATGTAACTTAGTGCAGAAAAGATTCGAATCATAGAATATCAGGTCTGAAGGGACCCCAAGGATTATCTGGTCCAATCTTTCTAGGCAAAGCATGACCTAGACTGGATGTCTCAGTACCCTGTCCAGCTGCATCTTAGAAGTGTCTAATGTTGGGGAATCCACCACTTGCCTGGGCAGATTATTCCAATGGCTGGTTGGAAAATTTCCCTGTTGTGTCCAACCAGAATCTCCTCGGGAGTAACTTTTGTACCCATCATCCCTCATCTTTTCCATGTGATTCCTTGTAAAAAGGGAGTCTCCATCTTTTTTGTAGCCACCTTTTAAATACTGGAACATGGTGATAAGGTCTCCCCTGAGCCTTGTTTTCTTAAGGCTGAACAAACCCAGCTCTCCCAGCCTTTCCTCACATGGCTGCCCAGTCCTTGGATCATCTTTGTGGCTCTCTTTACATCCAACCTTATAGAATCATAGAATCATAGAATAGTTAGGGTTGGAAAGGACCTTAAGATCATCTAGTTCCAACCTCCCTGCCATGGGCGAGGGACACCTCGCACTAAACCATGTCACCCAAGGCTCTGTCCAACCTGGCCACCGAGTTTCACTGATCTACTTACAGAGGCAGGAGAGAAGATCCTGGCCTAGAGAATCAAACATCAGCAGCAAAACCCGTTTACTAGAGAGGGAATTTCCTTTTTGTTTTTCATTCTCTCTCCATACTTTTTTCTTAATAAAATGTCAGACAATAAAAGCACAATAAATACAGAACCACATTAATAATACTCCTCCATCTCAGAAAATTATGTTCTTAAAGCAATTTTGGATTCCCACCTGTCTTTATGATAATACACTGAATGGCTGGTTTGTGCTGAATCTATCATACAAACTATTAAAAAGCCCATAAATCCAAATCACATATTAAAATATGCATTTACCCCAGGAACTTAAACAAGACCAAGGGAAAACAATCTCTTTTTCTTAAACTATCTCAAAGTCTTTACTGACACACATTTTCTTTTCTCCCCTGACTTTATTGACAGGCAATTTTGATAGGTTCTCTTTTTTACCAGCTTTCAATATTTCATGACAGTTGTCAAGCCAGCATTGACACAGTGGTAGGATTTGATATGACCACCAATACTTTAAAGTAAACTTTCTTTTGGAACTGATAGCTGTTATCATTTTAAACAGATACGCAGTCCTGATATATTATACCTTCCATGTATAGGAGCAGAACATGATGCTAGGTGAGCCACTGAAACCTTTGTTTTGTTTTTGGACTTTTCCCCAAGGAAGCAATCGTCCTTTTCTTTCTTTCCTATGTATTTATTTACGTATTTCCCCAGTGCTACCATAGTAATAGAGATCATAGAATGATTTGGGTTGGAAGGGACCTTAAAGATCATCTAGTTCCAAGCCTCAGCCATGGTCAGGTATTCCAGCATGACACTGAGGTCACAAAGGAAGAGTTGCTCAGTAGCAGGGGCTCAGGGCAGACAAGGTAGGAGCTATCTGTGAAATGCAGTGTCTTCCAGCTCCTGGCCCTCATGGCCTGGTGTCGTCATGGAACGCCAGATCTGGGCACAAACCGGCAGACCCTATATCAGAGGCTGGATCAGCCCGTGCTGGACAAGTTTGCATTCCCTCGTTTAATGCTAATTTTCAGACAGAAAAACACATGCTGGCACTCACCCATGGGAAGTTTGCTTACTCCCCTACATAGCCTCATTTTATAAACAAAAACCTGCTATTTAAGAGAGATGCATCTGCCCAAAGTCAAAAAGAAAGTCTGTGACGGAACAGAGAACCAAAATTAAGACCTTCAAGACATCCTTCAGGGACAAAGGTAAGAATGGGATCTCCAAGGACAGAGCAGTCCTGAACCATCCCTATTACAACTGCTGTAACAGTATAGTGCTGTGACCACTTCCACCACCCTCTCAGAGAAGAACCTGCAGGTGACACTTGAGGTGCAGTGTCTGTCTTGTACTATGGAAAACATTTTGTGCAGTCAGACCATGGGCTGATGAACATTCCCAGTGGTAGCAGTTAGGACCATTTGATGGAGTCTGCCTTCCACTCTGACACTACAGTTCTGTATTGTCCATGGCAATGATGTCAGCAGATAAACAACTTTTGTAAATTTGATTTAACATTTAAAACCAGCACTCTGAGATCTAATTCTCCCCTTTATGCTCACTCTTAGTGATATAAAGAGCAAATTCTTTCACTTTCTTCCACTAGACCAATATACATCAGGGTATACTAAAGGGCTACTAACAAATAGCTCCTGCCACCTTTGCAGAGGTCTTAAAATACTTTCTTCATATTTTTTTAAGGTGCTGTAGCACATCAGCTCCGACAAACAAGATTTGCAACTTGGAAAACAGTGGCCTCTGGAGAAAACATTGTCTTTTGAGAAAGTAAAAAGCTGTTTCCAGCAAGCCATTATTACCTTGTTCCTACAGAATGCAACATTAGGGAGTTGTCTGAATATTAGCTCTACAGTTACTCATAATAACTGGATTCCATTTAAGACTCTTACACAGCAGACTTGACAATAACCATGCTATTACTGCACATCAACACATCTCTATGGCAATACCTTCTGTTTGGGTACCAGAGCTCCTCCTCTTGTTTAATGCATCCTACCTCAGACTGCTTTCATAAAATAAGGAAAATGCAGTTATGCCCATTTTGTATGCAGGAGGTGAACACAGAAACACTGTGTGTGGCACAGACTTACACGCAAAGTCTGTGCCACAGATAATGAATTACACTCCAGAATCTAAACTACAGCACTACTGTAATTTCCTTCCCTCTTCCATTAAACTACATTTGCTTAAGCCGATGTAGCCGCAGATCCCCTACGCACAAGAGTAGTGTTGCATTAAAGGCTTCCCTCTTCACTAGTCACAGACTAACAGAGAAAGGGGAACGGCAGGCAGCTTATCCTTGGTGGTGCAAGGACTCAAACAGGTAGGAATCACCTCAGCTACCTTGAGCAATCTGCACTATAGATGTCTGCTATGTCTGATCATGACAGTGCCATTTGAGATACCCTGGATATCCCCTCTGGCTTCTAGGAGCTGGTCTTGAAGACTGTCAGCCCATGAAATACTGTCTCATTTCAGACTTCCTTCTGCTTGTTCAGACACCTGAAGCAGTCTCAAGTGGCACTAGAAGCCTGTTTGTAGGCAACTGAATCAAGGTCTATCTTGAATCCAGCCAACCCCACCGAGTTCAGCTGGTGCAGAGCCGTACAAGGAAACAGCACCCATCTTTCACATTTGGCTAGTCCTATCTCTTTTAAGCCATATTCACTGCCCTCTTTTTGCACGGTCAGCTATTTCATACTACAGTAATCTTTTAATGGTCCTCCTTCCATTGGTATAAAAGTGCAATCCCCAGCAAGCTAAAAACCAAAATCATTTCTATGATTTTATGAGATGCCTGTTTGGAGGAGGCCAGGAGAAGGGGCTCTGGAGTTTATTATTAGTAACTGGAAATACTCTTTCTCAGCTGCTTTAACTTTTTTTGGAGTTCTAAGTTTAAGGCACCTGCTTTGGGAGCTACTCAGCTGTATGAATTATAACCTGACTTTGAGCTTAAGTACACAATGTGAATCACTTGATTGATGGCTCATTTCATCAGCTGTGCAGTCAGGGTCCTTGCTCTGCTGAAAACTTGACTACACAGCCATACCACAGCAGATATTACAGCATGCTTGATTGGTAGGAGGATTCAGGGTCAGTAGCTGTACTATAATACAGCAGGCACCTTGCCTATCTCTCCCCCTCTGCCTTTTGCTGTTCATGCAAGAGATCCAGGTCTTCTGTCCTCCACCCTTTTGCTCAGGCCAGTCTGCTACCCTGTCGGTTTTAAGAATTCCTGTGGTCTTTTGCATCTGGTTGGTTAACCAAGAACAAGGTCTCTGTTGCACTGCTCCACTTTCACAAGAGTGGATCTAACCTCAGAGAAAAACCCTGAGCTTGAACACAGGGGCCACAGTCCAAGGTAAACTCACAGCGATGTTGTGTATCTTGAATTTAGCAAGGCCTTTCTACAGAGTCTCCCCATAGTGTTCTTACAGCCAAATGGATATGCTATGGGCTAGATAGGCGGGCAGAAAAATCACAGGACCTACAGCCCAAAACAGTGATGATTACTGGTACAAAGTCCAGTTGTCAACCAGTTACTGGCTTTCCTCAGGGATCAATACGGTTAGGTTATCTATTCAGAATCTAATCACTATATTCCATTCCTATCTTATCCTAATCTATCCTCTATATAAATAACTCTCCTTGAAGGACTGGAATTTCTGTTTAGCAACAGATCTCCAACTCAGACTCGACATCACAGCATCTTAAAAAACGACAACTTTAAGCTGTATGTCTTGAGCAACAAGATCTAAAACTTGATGTCCTTCCATTGCTTTCAGTTTATATCAGCTTCAGGGCTTCTTTAGACTTCTTTTGATCTATTCACCAGAGCCATTCAATGCATTTTGGACTGTCTCTGCATTTGTTTTGTTTTGCTTTTTACTTTTATCTTTATAGCATTGAGGATGTTGTTTCCAGGTTTATTCTTGACATATACCCAAACTATTAGAGACATCACTCTATAACACCATTATGTCTTATCCTAGTGTTTTCCTTATTCTGTCTTCTCTGCAGTCTTGAAATTCTCTGCATACCTTCAGCCAACTCATTTTTAAGTCAGTATGCTTTATCATCAAGCTTTGCTGTTTTCCACCACTGCTATCCGTATACCAATGTAATGTGCTAATTAGCCCATATATGCTGATTTCATGGTTATTCTTGCACATACAGTGAAGCAGTATTCAGAAAAGAGGAAGAGAAATCACTTGATGCAGTAGATTTAGGCTGAAGGAGGTTCAAAGCACTGTGGGAGCTTAGTTCCCAAGAACAACCATCCGGGAGCAAGAACCTGCAGCAAAGGATGCTTTCATATTTCATACAGGAAAAATGTACCATGAAAATAAATAGTTTGCAAACTAGATCACATCCCTCCCCCTCTCCATTTCCCACCAGTGATTTCTCCCCTCCCTTTGACAGCAAAGATGTTCTCTACTTAAATGCTCCCTGTCTGGTATAATTACTCTTGAACTCAGTAGAGTTTCTCAGCTTCAACAGGGGACTGGAGTTTGTCACTACCACATTCCCTTCTCTGTCGTTCCAACACAGACCTAGAGACAGAGGCTGGATACCTGAACACCAGGCTAAGATGTGTTTCACTGATGGATCTCCCAATCACTGATGTTTGTTTTGTTTTGGGCTTTAAGGTTTATATTATATAAAACAAATACTATATAAGTATTATTTCTAAACAATTACACAGTATATTATATGCAATTGTTATGAACGCCTCAGACATATTGTCTTCTATGTATATGATGTATGTTACATGAAATTCATAGCAATTTATATGCAGACGCTACAGAAAGTGTTTTTTATAGTTATCTATAAATGTGTTTATAAAGTTGGTTATTACATAAACCCACCAGCAACAGCTTCTTGAAGAACCCAGTTCTGTCATCGTATTTTAGGGAAGATCTGGAAAGCACTGTACGGAGCTCCTCGAGAGACATCAGCCTCGTGCTGCCTTGTTCCTGCTTCCTGACTGCATTTAGACAAGCGGTAGGGGCTCAGGGGGGCTGCTCTAGGCCTGAGGAGATGTAAAGAGGCAGAGTTCAAATGTGAGCAGCCTTGAACAGTGCCTGAAAGAGAGTTGTTTTCTAGGTAGACACATCAGTCTCACTTACACCTTTCACTGCTTGTCTGCATCCACGCCCAGATCAAGCCCCCCAGGCTGGGAAGCTGGTGGATAGGTTTATTCCTAAATCTTTCACTATTTCCAGGTTTGGCCCCATGGTTTCTTTTCAGGTTGCACTTTCCCAGCCACTCCAATATTACTTAACAGGCATGTTTTGAGTCAAAGCTCAGTTAGCAGTTGCTTGGTGATGTCATTGGATGAAGTATCTGTCTCCAGAAATAAAGTGCTATTGGTTCATCCCGAACCTCTTTGTAATCACTGGAATCTATCCCACTTGCTAATGCAGAACAGGGAGGGATGAGTAACAGGAAAACGCACTTAATATAATAGATTATTGCTCCTTGGGGCAATTTGTCACAAACAGTTGGGAAGGTTGTGATCCACATTCACTCGTGAGAGATCACAGCATGGGAGGGGACAAGAGACAGCGATTTCTGGCATGAGGATCAGGGAAAGGGTGCAAAGAGCAGGATAAGCAATTCTCAGAACCTCTTTGGAAAAATATAAACAATCTGGTAAGGGGGAGGAGGTGTGGGAGCTGAGCAGAAGCAAATTAAAAGGATAATTAGAAGAAGGGAGAAAAAAAAGGAGGTGCTGAGTACATTTTAGCTGGTGAAGCCAGGGATTTCAGATGTATTCACAGCAGACAGATGGTAAAAGAAGGGAGGAAAAAAACACCAACCAACAGCATACCCTATAATCAGTTCCTTAGCATGGATATTAGGGGAATTTAGTTAAGGATAGGGAATAAGAACTTGGCAGCCTTAATACACAATTATTTTGTGTTGTATCTTTGCAACAGTGGGAGAGGGATCAGAGCAACCAGAGGCAAAAGCCACAGTCCTGGTTTGTTGTGGGGTGTGAGCTGGAACAGTCAAATAACCCTTATCGTCCACCTAGACTGATACTTTAATTGTAGTTTTCTCATCTCCCTGTGTTAGTGGTTGGGACTGTTTCCTCAAACACAAATGTCTCTGGGTGCCTGGAAGTTTAATTAATGAAGATATGAGCTATAGGATCACAGAATAGTTAGGGTTGGAAAAGACCTTAAGATCATCTAGTTCTAACCCCCCTACCATTGGCAGGGACACCTCACGCTACACCATGTAGCCCAAGGCTCTGTCCTTTTGCCATATCAATAATGAATGCATCCTAAAGAAAAAAGATTGGAAACGAAGAACAAGTGAAAAAGAAGCCAAACACCCTATTTCCCCATTCTCTGATATCATCAAATAACAGAAGCTGCATAAGCAAAACAGGAAAGAAGACAAACCATCTCCACACATCATGAAGTAAGCACATCTTCCCACTGAAACAGGGTAAAATACCTGGATTTGCAAAGCAGCTCTGACCACAGTACACCCCCATGGCATGGGGCAGAGACCAATGCAGTGAATTTCTTTAGTTCAGCACCACAAATGCTGTTGCCTGTCTTACTCTGGATGCAAAAATGGCCCATACAAATCAGCCTGGAGATCTCTACAGAGTACAGTCCAGAGCCTTGGATCAACAGCTTAACCCTTTGAGGATAGATGGGTCAATTTCATAGAATCATGGAATGGTTTGGGTTGGAAAGGACCTTAAGATCATCTAGTTCCAACCCGCCTGCTATGGGCAGAAACACCTCACACAGTTTGGGTTCCTTCTCTTTTTTAGTAGCTGAACGGAGATACTTTATATGCTATCACCTTTCTTGAGGTATGTACTTCCAGAGATAACTAGACCTGTCTAGTCTAAAACTGGGTTCAACCTACAACCAAGATGAAGAGTCCTCCTGTAGGAAGATACCCTAAAAATATGAAACATCTCATTAAAAATATCCAGTTTCCTCCAAAATTACAAGCAGAACTCCCACTGATACAATTAAGAGAAGAATCACAGTGCTTTTAGCTCCCAAACCTGCTAATACATAAGGACATCTGACTCATGAGGACAGTGACAAGAGGCAAGCTGTTCACACACTCTCTTATTTATGGCATTATGACAATGGAAAACGTAGATGAGACTGAACTGATTTTAAATACAGAATTATTTTTATGGAAGGCCAAAACTTTCAGGTAATTTTGCAGATTTTAAAAATACTGAACATTTCCACATCCTTGCTAAATGGGGACATTTACAACAGAGGTATTACTAAAAAGAGTAAAGGGTTTGGGTTTTTTACATTTCCTTTCAAAGTGAAATAGAAATCAAATAGGAATGAAAGAAAAAGAAAAGACACAAAAACACCACCACAAGCTTTGTGATTCCTCAGGGTGGTCTCTCCTATGAAGATTTGATTTTTAAGTATTGCAATATTCACATTATTGGTTAATGTCTGGTTGGAATCACACAGTGTTTTGTGTGGTTTGGTTTCTTTTGTTGCTGCTGAGATATACTACAATCTTCACGAGAAAAATAGGATTTTCCTATTTAGATAGGTGTGAGATCAGGAGAGAGAGTTATCCATCCTAACCATGGATCTCCACTTTTCCCACTTCATGCTGTGCCTCTCATGAGCTGTGGGTCTCTGGACATGGTCATGGCTACAAGACCACCAACTCCAGGAGAGGGCTGCAGCCTTCCCAGCCCCAGCCAGGGGGCAAGTAGACACAGGTAGTCTCCCCTTTCCATGGTCTTTGCAGACAAAGTCCATGCTGCGCCACAGCTTTCCCAGAAAACCTCAGAGGAGCTCCCAGCCTTCCTGCTCCCTCCAGGCCAACAGAACCAGTCATACAATGAGCTGCATTAAACATCAACTATGGGAAGCTTCCTGCAACTGCTCTGAGAAGGCTGTGTGGTGACCTCAGAGCAGCCTTCCAGTATCTGAAAGGGATCTACAAGAATGCTGGGGAGGGACTCTTCATCAGGGACTGTAGTGGTAGGACACGGGGTAATGGGTTCAAACTGAAACAGGGGAAGTTCAGGTTAGATATAAGGAAGAAGTTCTTTACTGTGAGGGTGGTGAAGCACTGGAATGGGTTGCCCAAGGAAGTTGTGAATGCTCCATCCCTGGCAGTGTTCAAGGCCAGGCTGGACGGAGCCTTGGGTGACATGATTTAGCGCAAGGTGTCCCTGCCCATGTCAGGGGGGTTGGAATTAGACAATCTTAAGGTCCTTTCCAACCCTAACTATTCTATGATTGTATGGCACAGATCATTTTTCCCCCAAGCCTCCTTTCTCTCTCAGCTTATGGATGCCCCAAGTCCCTTTCTGTGCTGCCCAAAGTAGGGAATAAAATGACCCGGAGGACCTGACACAGAAAGAAATTGCCAGGATACAGTGGATAACACTGTATTCACTGGAGGTGCAACCTTTGTTTCAGAAGAATTTCTGAAGAATAAAAGCCTCCACTTCCCCCTGGCACGAGGCCTGTCTTTGCAACAGCCTATTCCCATATTTCCATCTTGAAGGGTGTGATTCCTTGATAGATCAGAACTTACATCACTTCATCTCCCACTTAACTGATCTGATGAGGAAAATGGAACTGCTACAGTGGCAATTTAAGTGTATTAAAGAAAGAAAGTTAATGCAAAATTTTGATTCACCAAATTTAAAGTCCATTTCCATTACATTTAATAAGTTCAGCCTCTCTTAGTTCATCTGTACTTATCTTTAAGTCTGCATGGCTGGGTGGCATTAGAAATAAGGAGATTATTCATAGTAGGGTGCTCTGCATATGAACTTTTTCTTAGCTCTCAGTCTTTGCTCAACTGTAGATCGTTTCATAATCACGAGTGGTCGGCTTTTCTGTTCCTGTAAAATCAAATCTCACACCATCAGCCAGAGACCTTTCAGAAAATACAAAAAAGGGTATAATTAATTCAAACAGAGCAATCATTAAAGTATGAGGCTAGCCTGACGCATGCTTTTTTATTTCCCTCCAAGCATACATGAATTATGAGATCCGAATCGCAGCTCTTGGAAGGGACTAATTCATGCATTTGTGTAGGGAGAAGGGAGGGAACTTGCTACATGAATTCTCACCCTTTCACTGTAAATCCACGCACAAACCATTTGAGTCTCAAGGCCTGAATCATGATGTAGTACACTGCATCGAGGAGAAGTAGGCGAGGAAGTAAGCCCAAGGAAAAAGCTCTGTAAGGAATGACATTAACATGATGGGGAGGGAGTATGCTAAAAGGCTGCCTCTGGGGTGGCAGCAGGTGCTTAAATTCTTAAGGATATAAGGAGTGACTGGGGATGGGGGAAAGCAAGAGGAAAAGCTTCCATACACTTGCAGCAGCAGCAGCTGGTGCTTTCCTGTGTGTAGAGTCAAGGAGAGGGAGTGAAGCCCTTGGAGCCAGCGTGGGGGAAGGCGCTGCTGGTATTTGCAGCAGGCGTTCCTTAGCAACAACCTGGAGCAGATGGGAGCCGGGTACCACTGTGAGAGGCTCAGCAGCAGTCCCTCATCCCCTCCAGCCTCTGCTCTGGGCAGGGAGAGGTGAGACAACACCGCAAAGTCTACCAGAAAGCTTCTCTCCAGATAGAAACAAAGGAGATCACCTCTGCTTGTGCCACATTGCAGCCCAAAGCAATGTGAACAATTTAAGCAAGTTTGATAAGTACCAACAACACTGTTGTAATTACATAGTCGTGATAAGTAATTACAGAAGTGTTACAAATACATATTCTTTTATTATGGCTGAGTAACTTGGATTTCCAGGGATGCTGAGAAATCTTGGAACACGTATATGACCAAAAATATCTTAAGGTGATCCCAAACCACACTTGGGGAGAAAAAAAGAGGTAAAAAAAAAAAATCAGGGAAGATACCAGCTCTTAATCTGCATTTGAAGCAAAATATAAGGTGATGGATGATCCACATTTGAAAAGGTTATTTGAAAATGGATAGTTCCCAGATGCAGAGGATTTTAGGGAAAATCTGCATTGACAGATGGATGTATTACCAAATTAAAGAAAACAGGAACCTTCTGTGGGTTAACTCATTAATCTTGTACATGGAGAATGTGAAGAATCATCAGGTTGAACATAGCTAACAGCAGAGGTGGAGCTGCCTGCAGAGTGTCCATAAGACTGTAACAAATACCACTAAGTTGCACAGGCACCCCTTTTTTCTTCAAGATCAGGTGTGCAGAACTGAGCACTCTGATCTCCTGCATTATGTTATGGTATATGCAAATATTATCTTATTATCATTAAAGGAAAATAAATTTTCCTGCCTGCATTTGATTTGGCAACATGCCCTTGAGACTTGGTTGTAATCTGCATGCAGAAGCAAGGGGGAATAATAGTATAAAGGCCATAAAACTTCATGGTCAATAAAGAGCCATAATTGTCTCTAGGGGGAAGGACAAAAGCCCTCTCTCCAGAGTTGGTACATAATAAGTGGTGGATTTCTTGCACCTTCTCAGGGGCAGGATGTTGTCTGAAACACATCCATAGCCAAACTAGAATTAGATCAACCAGACTTGTGCCCTCAATACCACTTTTCTATTAATATCATTGTTGATGGAAACCTGATAGATTAATTGATTTATCTTGGTTGATTACCTTGATTAATCAGGACCTAGGTGAATACCTTTAAAGACATAGGAATAGCTCTGTAGCCAGCAAAAGCAGATAAACACTTGATTATGTATTCTGGTGAGTCAAGCTCACCCATATGGGATCTCATCTCCTGTGTCTCCATTTCCCTTCTGCTAATCTAACCTCTTAGCAACATTTTAGCAATTCCTGTGGGTGATACAAGCAGTGAATAGAAATTGGAAAACCACAGATGAGTATGAATTTAATTCCATTAAAGCCAATGGATGCTTTATCCCATTAACGTCAAGGACACTGGTCTGAGTGATAATGGTGTTCAGTATTGTTTATTTGGCAATGTCTGGCCAAAAGAAGAACTCCTTTCTTCCTGCATATGTACAGATCAAAAAGAGTGTAACCAAAAGAAGGGTGAATTTTCTTTCTTATCAGAATTTGCTGATTAGCCAGAATTGCTCAATTTTGAGGAGATGCTTAGTTTTACAAGCTTCTCGTGTACCCTACCAGTTTGTCTATTTCAAACCTTTCAATCCACTTGATCATCCAACAGCTTATCAGAGTTTCTGCTGATTCCCAATTTTGTCACAGCTCCAGATAGGGCAAGATCAGAGCACGGAGCCACTTTGTGGCTCCTCATGAGCCAAAACTCCCTGCCTGCTAATTAGTGCAGATCACTGTGCACTCAGGGTCTCCAAGGTTTCCACAGCTCCTGTTCCCCAGCTCCAATCGGGGCCCAATGCCCTTTCACAGATAATTTTCAATTGTTAGTTTTCCTCTGAGAAGCAATAAAACGAAGCTTCAAAGTATCAGATCTTATATGAAAGAATTCCCCACCCAGACTCCTTCATCCAAAACCATTCACAGAATGAATTACATTTCTCAGCTAAAAGGGCAGACGCCTTTAGCCAAAAGGTACTAGTCATACACTACTCAGATGTAAGCCCATGTACAGACCCCGCACCACCTTTAAGCTGATTGTGCTGTATTAACGTATACCTGCATCAACTTCCCTACAGTACTGCAAAACAGCAGTGTTAGCATTTCCCCAGATACTATTACTTTGTGTGAAGTAAGTTTGATTCAAATTGGTGCAGGAGTGTCCAGGTAGGAATTTGCAGTACTTTCATTATGTTGATCGATATCATGTCTTCACTTAAACAACAAGTACAAGTAGTGCAACCAGGCAGGAAGGGCAAGATAAGGCAAAAAGCAGTATTATTATTGTTATTTTAGCACAAAGTGTGGCTGCAATCTTTCTCCAATCAGTAGCAGCAACTACAACTTACCATCTTCTTGCTATCATCAGGCAACAGTTCTCAATGTGGTACAGGCAGGAGTGAGGTTAGTGAGCAAGGCCCATGTAGAATCATAGAATGGTTTGGGTTGGAAAGGACCTTAAGATCATCCAGTTCCACCCCCCTGCCATGGGCAGGGACACCTCGCACTAAACCATGTCACCCAAGGCTCTGTCCAACCTGGCCTTGAACACTGCCAGGGGTGGAGCATTCACCACTTCTTTGGGCAACCTGTTCCAGTGCCTCACCACCCTCACAGTAAAGAACTTCTTCCTTATATCTAACCTGAACGTCCCCTGTTAAAACATCCCTGCCTCAGCTGCTGCCAGCATGTCCATTTCCCTTTAGTTTCACTAGGTAATTTCAAATAGCTTCTCCCACACCTTTTCACACCCACAGAGCAAAAGCCACTACTGACATTTCTAAGACAAGAATATATAGTTTTGTATTCTTTATCATTTTCTCCTCCATCAGGGCTGATTCTTTTAACTGGCAGGAAAGCCAACTTCACGTTTCACAGAATATGCCCTTTTTTATGCAAAGCATTAACTAGAATGAAATTTCAGCACTGATCCTGAGAAAAGGACATTGCAAAGTGTCTTTATGGTGAGATAAACCCAGTGTAGCATGAATAAAAAAATTTCCAGTGCATTTCCCATTGTGATTATGTACGTACTTGGAAATCCAGAGAGCTTGTTTAAATCACTCATCTACTGGGTTCAATGCCATGGAAATTGCAAAGAAGTTCTGCTTTGCAGGACCTCCTGTACTGTGTCTTGTTGAACAAATCTGAATGTGCCTATGTACAGAGCAGAGAAATTTGATTGTGATACTCCTCTGTACGGCTTGTGCCACTTTTCATCCCAAACTGGCTTTTCCAGGCTTCAGTTCAGCAGGTTATGTCACTTGAGTCCAGAACAACTATTTTGAAACAGATTGGGTCTTTCTTTACTTCCACAGTAAATCTGTTCTGTCTGGGGGGTTTGGTTTGTTTCAGGGTTTTTTTAAAGGATTCATCTTGTAAAATTTACTATAATCTTATTGGGCAAGTGTTACTTCTATTTTTCACTCATACGAGTATTAACATGGGAAACAACTTTTTACTTCATCCCAAAATTCATCTTTTTGTAGAAATTCCATTGTTCTGGCTAATCCCTAAAAAGGAAATTTCCCTGCCAACTATGCAGGCACCAAGCAGCAAGTGACGTGTTTCTGGTGCAATCAATCACTGTCATTGTCACCAAGCATACAGAATGGTGACCCATGGGACAGGAAGAATCTTGGTGCAGATTTCTCTGATGAACCCTTTGGCTTACAGGTTACTTTGCTTTCGATGTGCTTCACATATTACACGTCACAGTCATTACAGGATACACTGAGGTCGAAGCAAACAACTGCAAAAGAAACTTTCAGATTTAACTCTGCCTTAGAGGGAGAAGGAATATGATCTCAAACCTGCTACTTAGAAAAGGCTTTCCAAGAAAAATATAACCCAAGCTGGAAGAGGTCATTCTTGGACACCTTTTCTCTCTTTTTTTTAGCATTCTGACATTGCATAGTTATTTCATCTTCTTTTGGTTTTGATACTGAAAAATCCCATTAGATGAAATTCCCTCTGTTTCATTTAGCCCTAGGGATAGCTAAAATAGCAGTGTTTCTGTGTGCCTTCATGGTATTTCTTTTAATGTACCTTTATTTTTAATTTTAAAAGTTGTCTTGTGTTAAATATTCAGATGTTCTGGCATGCTCATTTCAAGCCTCCTGCACTTTCACAGAACCACCTCCTGAAGGAGTGAGATGCAGCTTCCATGCAGTTGCCTTCCAGCTTCCCAGTGTCAGCTACCCCTGCCCTTGTTTACTCTTTCTGAAATCAGCTTAATGCCACCTTCGTGGTACAGGGGTAGATTAGCAGCCATCTCTTATTTCCTTGTGTTAACAGCATCATCTCTTGTGCAAGAAGGTAGAGACAAGGATCACCATAAAGCCAGTGTCCTGGGTTCAGCTGTGTGGTTCTGAGTTACCGGCTGGGCTCAAACCATGACAGCCAGCACACTCAGTTTGGGGGATAAACCACCTTCACCTCTCCAGTCAGCTTGTGGCATGGCCTGGAAGAAGACTTCACATGAGCAAGAGGTTCTCAGATATGGCTTGTCTGGGTACCACCATGACTGCAGGTCCATTCTGAGCTCTGTTCTGGACAATTTACACATATAAGAGCAGTCAACCTTCCATATTCTCTACCTAAATATTAGTACACTCTCACTCCCTTTCCTCAGAACAGAACTCCACACCTGTGTCCAAGCCTCCCACATCTAGGACTCAGAACTACGTCCTCATGAACACACACCTGCAGCCATCACTTCTATCCCAATACTTCCCCATCTGCACTTCTATTACCAATACAATGCTCCCTGACTCATCCGTCCTTACCAGTTGTTTCTCACTATTTCTCTCAGATCTTAGTGGGCAAGTAGGTATTTAGACAGAAGAGCATGTGTTCTTACCCCTCAGCTCAGATATAGCTCTTTGAAGAGGCCATCAGGAGCAGCTGCCTTGATACTTTGCATTTGCTTGTGCACCACCAATGGCATACACACCATGCATGATAAAGTCTGGAATAGAATTCCAGGCTGCAGAGCTGCCTGTCCAGCAGTAAGATTACTTAAAAATAAGGCAATATAAATTCTTCTAAGTAGAAGGAAATTAGCTTTATTTGTTGCATGTCTAAGTAAACTACATAAAAATAACATGAAGACTGTGACAGGAGATAACCAAAGATGGTAAATTTAGGCTGACATTTTGTCCTTAACTTGAACTGTTCAACAAGGAAGTATACAGTAAAACCAGAGATTCAGTCTTAAATCAGATTGTCTTGGGATGAATCATTGTGCTATGTGCTTAATATATTTTCAGGTACTTCCTGAGCTTCCTGTTAGATGAGACAGAATCACTCGGAAAGCAGGAATGCTGAAAGACCATCAATGGGGATCAGAGTGTCTTCAGACGAGATGCTATAATTCTAAATCACAGCAAGTGAGCCCTGCCCATACAACCCAGAAGTTAAACGCCAGAAGGGATACAACAGATGAGCCATTCAGACAGACAGGGGGAGGGAAAAGGAGGACGAGCCTTGGCAGAGTGGATCTGGTAACAAAAAGAACAAAGGTCAAACGAAAAAGGACACTGTCCTTTCTCACACGTGGGAGTTATGGTAAGGAAAGCATGAGTAAGCCTGAAGAAGAGTTCACAAGAAACATGCATGTGGGGCTATCTTCTATTAGTCATTTAGAACAGTCTTTTGGGTGACTGTGAGTTTTTACAGTCCAGTTTGAAGCTGAGTCTTCTGAGATTAAAACCATACAACAAAATACTTTAAAATATAAAATGCAAAACCATCTCAAGTTAGACTTGGGACACTTGAGGAAAAAATTCTCATGCTCTTGAGAAGTCAGAATGCTTTCCAACCAGGTAGCCTATGCAGGTGTTTCAGTTCATATCTGAACCCAGTTGAATCCTCGTTGCATTTATCTTTATTACTTAATGGATACAAATAGTCTGTGAAGCTCAAGGAAAAAAAAAAAGCTAAATTAATCCTTCTAAACATGATTCCCTTCACTTAAACACTGGGATTAATTGTAGGCCACAGTTTTAATTTATGATCTCTGTGAAAATATACTCAAGATACAAATCACAATGTGTTCTTAGCTACAGGGTTGTCCCTTGTAACTGATGTTATTACTGATGTAATTGTTCCAGAAACTGCCTCCCTAGCCCTAACACAGTTGTATACCTAACCACTGGCACACTGGTAGCTCCTGGATCACTTGGTTACTGGAACTGGTGGCTCTTATTTCTAGCCCTAGGAAACAAATGGAAAACTTGTGGGTGATTTCTCAAAAAGGTGAAGTCTCACACCAATCACCAGTGAAGCAGCCATTTGCCATCTTACAGTTCCCATCCCCCTCTGAAGAAGAAGGGGTAGAAGTGTCCCATGCCAGCTATCTTCCAACCTCAGGGACAAACTGTTGTGGTTTGGGGTTGGGCAGCTCAGCACCATGCAGCCATTCACTCACACTCCCAGTGGGATGGGGAAGAATCATAGAATGGTTTGGGTTGGAAAGGACCTTAAGATCATCTAGTTCCAACCCTTCTGCCATGGGCAGGGATGCCTCACACTAGACCATGTCGTCCAAGGCTCTGTCCAGCCTGGCCTTGAACACTGCCAGGGATGGAGGATTTACCACTTCTCTGGGCAACCCATTCCATTGCCTCATCACCGTCACAGTAAAGAACTTCTTCCTTATATCTAGCCTGAACTTCCTGTTTTATGAACATCCTCCCTGCATTTTATGTTTTCCATCGCTGCTCTCCGAGAAGGATGATCAATGATCATGAGTTCTTTTGCACTTCCGTTGTGATTCATGACTGCATCACGGTGTCACTGGGTTGTTACTAAATTCTGCTCACTTCTTTCAGCAGAAAGAGTCCCAGCTGAAAAGCCAAACATCTCTGGTGAGAGTTCACCACATACATCACAACTTCCTCCCAGCATCCATACACAACAGTAATACTCAATGGTCTTTTAGATCGACTGAATTTCTTTCCAGTCCTATTTGGAACATGGTAAAACTTTTACTACTTGAGTAGATTATTAAAATAATAGGATTATTAAAATAATCTTGGTAGGTAACTTTGTACATTTTGACAGTATAAAAAGCTACCATCAGTTTAAATGTGATTTAAAACCAAGCCACAACTGTAGATGAAATCCCTTACGATTACTAACACACAAAGCCTCATTCGTTTTTCTAATTTCATTTTATTTCTCCATTTTAACAAAAAGTTTTTAACAGCTTTTTTCCACCTATTTAGGGCCAGCTCTGATTCCAAGGCAAGATGGTGGGGAATACTGTATCGCTGTGTAAAAAATACCAAAACAAAGTGGTAGTTCAGCATGACAAGACAACAGATCACTGCCCAGCTGGGACGCAAAGAGGAAAATCAAAGCAAGCACTGGTGTTTGTAGACTCCTGCACAACATGACAAATGTACGTTGTGATTTCGAGAGAAAGGAACATGTGCTCAGGAAGTGTGTAATGAATGGTGCTCTGTCTTTGAGAGTCAGCAGCATCAGGAGCACCTGTGGTTCCAGTAAAGCTCTGCTACCTTAAACACTTCTATTGAGCTGTTTTTAATCAATAGCAAGAACTCCTGCTCCTGTATATTCTACAGGAAAGACTCCACACAGGCCTCCTGCAACAGGTTCATGGCTAACAGGGAGCCTTGGAGGCCCTTCTGAGAGCCAGCAAGGAAAGGCAGAAGCCATGGGTTGGGATCCATCTTGCCTCACCTACAAAGCAGCAGCTTTATCTTCTGCAGGCTTGTGATAAGTGATCCCCCATTTCCAGTGGAGGGAGGCAAAAGGTATTTGGTGGGTGCCTATCTAGTTCCATCCTAAGGGAGTTGCTAAGAGTCGTGGTGCACTGGTCGGATGTGATTTGGTTAAAAAGGGAAGGAAGAAGTAAAGAAGAGGGAGAGGGACAGGGTAGCATGGTTCACTCGTACCTTTCCTCCTGAGCTACACTGATGCCACAACGTCCCTGCCTGTCACAACCTCCCCGGACAAAGAGATAGAGGAACTATCATGAATTCAGTACCCTGTCCTGTAAAAAATGTCTCTGATCTGCTCAGAGGAAAACATGCACCATGTTACCCAGCTGATGACCAAAAGGGAGGGAGGTGCCTGAGGCGACCAGTGCTGCAATTGACCCTGGGAAAGGGCAAGAAGTGGCAAAGTTTCTCTCTGACAGCAGTTTCTCTCCCCATTCTGTGCAGCCGCATGACATAAGCTCCTGTGATTGAACAGGGACCTGCACACAGATATTAATAAATAAATCCAAATCTCTTGCACAAACATGAAAGCTGAGAGTGTTTCATGCAGGCTTGAGTGTTACTTTCTTCTCCGCACCAGGACTAGACCACTGAGAGATATAAAGCATTGACTCTATTAGGTTTTAGCTATTTACCATATTAATCATAATCCAGCTCACCTTTCAAGAAGTAAATAACATCTTTAAGATTATCAGACTCGATTTCAAGCAACATTTTTCTTATTAAGCAAGCACACAGGACTGCGAAAAATCAATAGGAGAGTTAGACTAGCCTCCACGTAGAGGGTGTTTGTTATCACCCATAAGTCACTATAAAAGATGACAAAGCTGCCACATCATGGAGAAAAGCAATTTTACAGGGCTCAGGTGGGTCCAAGTTTCCATCTTCTTCCCTCCTGTAATTCAGTGTATCATGTGTTTCCACCACCAGCTAAACAAATCCGCTAGCCTGCTAGACACAGACAAGAGCTCAGCATGCTCATTTCCATTCTACAGACCACATTTCTTCACTTTTGCTCTTTAGAAGAATTCTAATTCTTCACAGCCAGTGCAGGTTGGTGTGAGAGGGTGGGTACCCATAGCTGCAGGAGGCTGTCTGACTACATCCATCTGTGGGAAGGATGGGATTCTCCTTCCAGATGGCAGGAAGAAACTTAAAGAGTGACCTCCACCACATTCATCACCTGGAGGACACAGTCCACCTCCCTCATTGTCATACTCACCTCCAGCAACTGCCAACAGCAACGTAAAGCCAGTGGTATAGTTTAGTGGTATAGTTTAGACTCAAGTTATCCTGTATAAAATAACATTTTGGTTTCCAGACAGCCTGGTTTTTCTGTGCAGTTTCATAAATATGAAACTTTAAAAATTACCAGTGGTTTTTTTGGGGAAGGGATGTTTCTGTCGTTTATTTGTTATTAAGGGAGGAGGTTGTTTTTTACTACAACAGAAGTTAATCTTAAATTCTTTCTTGGTGTGTAAGAGCTATTATTCAGTTGGTTTATAACAAGCCTTGCAGCTGCAGTGGGAAGATCAGTCAGAACAAGATGAGGTAAGCAGCCATTCCAGATACATGTTTCTTATGCAAAGGAAAGGCGATACAAGGAAAAACAGAAGCTGAGAGGGATTAATCAAATTGCCTGTGGTTTTAGAGCATGGTTCTATCAGAGGGAGAATCCTTATTATCTGTTTTCCATTCAGTGAGCTGCTTGTAGTAGAAGTTATTGTACATCAAACGTGTGACAACTGTGACAAAACATGTGTGTGTTAGATGTTAAGGACAATAAGAAAAGTAGTAATAGCACTAAAAAGAAAATACACAAGTTTTCAGCAGTACCCACTGTGGCACCAATCTCAGGCACGTAAGATCCTACCCTTCCTTCTCTGCCACTCTATAGCTACTACATGAGCAGAATAAAACTCTTCTACTAGTGACTTTCAAACATTCACTTCTGTTACCTAGATTAACAGGCTATTATTATTTTCTGTCTTACTACCTTTTTTAATTTTGACTTGAAATACGATCAATAGGGCCTCTAATAGGCACATATTTACATTATTAGAAGTAATTAGTCATGCACACAACTCAGAGCTGAGTTTACTTTGTGAGCTGTGCTCTGCAGGCAGTTTCATAACCTTCGCCTCTCCTCTACGTGTATTTTGATAACTAGTATTGAGTGACTTTCTAAAGTGAATACTGTAACCTGTACCATAAAATTAATCAATATTACTTGCTATCCTTGATACTACATTCTGGGGACATTTCATTGTACAACTCTGGAGCAAAAAATATTGGTTTAACAATATTTTAATATTAGTAGATGCTTGAAATGAAAAACCAAAAATTTTGTTCCATTTAAATGATATAGAAATTGGTCCTTATTTGATGAAATAGAACTTTTAATCCAGAACTACACATTTCCTGAAAATGGAATTATTTTGAACTGAAATTCCATGTATTGCTGCACATTTCCTGCCAGTGCACTGAAACCAGGATAGTTTGCAATCCGATTAAGATCATTTTAAGCCAACACCTGCATTTGGTATCAAAGCCACAACATCTGCATGAAAGTATGGTTGATGCACACTACAGGCAGTCTTTCACTACAAGCAATCACTACTCAAGGGTGAATATGTGGTCACCCAGAAAAGCAAGACGTGGAGCTGTAAGCACAGGAAGGGGACTGCCTCTCTCGGTCTTCTGAGAGAAGGAGATACAGTCCACTTGAATCAAGTGGACTATCAATCCACATAAAGGAGCATGACCAGCAGGCGGAAGGAGGTGATCCTGCCCCTTTACTCTGCTCTCACAAGACCCCACTTGGTATTCAACTATGGGAAGTAAGAAGTCCTCCCTTCTCTTTCTTATTCATTATATACCTCCTAATTGCTGCAACAAGCTATTTGTCTAGGCAGTGGGGCACTTTCATTACACAGTCCTGATTCATCTGCGGAGCAGGTCCAAGATATACATGTAATATACACATGTATTTGCATAATCAATGGTTGGAAGGCAATATATATTTATCAACAGCACCAATTCAGCTGTCACAGACAACAGTAGCTCTAGTGATTCCCAAGCTGTGTTATACATGTAAAAAAACCACCTAAGTTAAAGAACTAACAGTAATTGGGGCTCCTTTTAGGTAAAGAGGGAAAGGGAGACACTGCCGTTGGGTTACAATACGGTTTCGTAGTTATGCTACATGCGCCTGGGATCATTCTTTGGCACAGATTGGCCTAAACCTGTACTGTTAAAACTCCCTCAGCCTGTGAAACACAGTGGGCACATCCTAACTGCTAACTGGGAATTGTCCCTGGTCTGTGCTGATTCCCAAACTGTGTCCAGGATGCACTTGGGAGTATGCCAGCTGGCCGGGGCCACAAAATCATAACAGGAACCATTTAACAGGACAGGTGATCAAGTTTCTGACCTGGGAACGTTCCCTGGTGCCATTCAATTAGCTGGGATAGATGTAGTCCAAAAGTCTAAACTAAATTATCACAAAAAGAGACAGTAATTCAGTGGCGGTGTTTCGCTGCCATATGCTGGCATCTTTGGGGTCTGGAGAGAAAATAAAGCCATCTTAGGGAAAGCTTTGCCAAGGGAAAGCTCTGAAAGACAATTGCAATAATAGGGAAGAAATTTCAGGCATCACTCGTGACACTGCGAGCAGAGTTAAGATGAGCAAGGGAAGAAGAGACAAGTCCATAGGAACGGGGCATGATAAAACCTTACAGGTAATTTCAACAGAAGGGAAATATGGTGAAGAGCTGAAGAAGCAAAATACCCAATTACTTAAAGATGTGTTGTTTCATTTCAAAAATACCCTTTTAATGCTCTGTTTGCATTACTGGATTACAGCGTTAACCACAGCATGTTCCACAGGGAGAGCTCAAATCAGCTTTCATTTAAACCACATTTCAAGATCTCGTATCCCAAGACTTTGTCCTGGACATAGTTATTATGAGGAACATTTACAAGAAACAGGAACACTTTCTTAAGAAGTCTTACCAGGAAAGACAAGTGTGACACATACATGCTGGGAACTTGTGAAATTCCACCTTTCACAGTGAAATAAATAGTAACTCTAAGTAATAAATCCCTCTTCAGGTTGAACAAACATTTTGGAAAGCAGTATCAACTAGTCCTCCCCCTGGCATGGATATACCAATAGGGCAAACAAGATAGGGTAATCTACTTGCCACTACTATTTGGGATAGCATATGCACTGGATCATGGGAGAAGATGGTACTGCGACACTTCATTTTGCTAGTGACCCTAGATCTGTATCTGCCAGACTTCTAGGGCCAGAAGAAGTCTGGATCATGGCAAGCCACTGCATCAGCAAGGAGGTGAACAAATAGTGCAAAGGCCATTTCTTGCACTATGGCTCTGCACATTATAAATTACTGGATGTCCTTTCAATAAAGACTGATTTCCAAAGGTGGAGAAGGAGGGTAAATTCCCCTCCACGTTCACTGTAACACGAGCTAGGTTATGACAAATGTCTCATCCTACTTTTGTTAAATGGAAAATATCTACTGATCACCTTCCAACACAGCCTGATGATACAAAGAGGGCTTGTTATAAACACTGTCTTGCTGAAAATATACATGTAAGACACTATGGACACACAAAAATAACTTGGTTGCACCTCAGCAAGTTCTCCTTTATCTGGACAAAAACATTTGCTTGAAATGACTGCATCTCAGATGTGCCTCACTGCCCAGTATTATCTTGCTATAAGGACAAGTTGTCACAACATGATATATACACACCCCGTTAGCTTTTACCAACTTCCATTTGCTAAATTGCAGGAGATGGATAAAGGTCAATTGGTGGCTGAGAAAATTGAGTTTAATCACAAGCCACCTAAGTGAGGAAAGACATTACCATCTGGCATTATATAGTACATTAAACTGAGTCTTCTCTGGCCTGTAAAGGTCATTGTACATTGTATGGCAAAGGCTGCGTTGTGGAAATGCTAATTCATTTTTAATATTGGCTGCTGGTTTTCCTGTAGAGGGTGTCAAGTGCCTCTTGGGAGCATTTACTGATGCTCTTTCCCAGTTCAATGGTAATTGCAACCCCATACCAGCGAAATCAGGTGGATTTCGGAGGTCCAGTCCAGCAAAGCTGGAAAAGGACTAAGGATCCAGGTAACAATCATAACTACCACTGAATGACTAAACCACTTCCATCCAAGTTGGGTAATCTGTTTGCATCTCTCATCTAGAAAGCAAGATAATCCCATCCTCTTGCTCATGAGATTCAGGGAGGGAAAGGACAAGTTACCGTAATTCACAGAAAAGGCCTGAGCACTTGGTTTTAAGTGGTTAGCTCGTATTGTATTTCCACTGACTTAAATGTGAGTTAAACAGCTCAATACAGAAAACATATTAACAGACTAGAACAAGTTCAGTGGAGGCCATGGAGATGATCAGGGCTGGAACGCTCCTGAGGAAAGGCTGAGAGACGAGCATTGCTCAGTGTGAGAAGAGGAGGCTTTGGGGGGACCTTACGGCAGCCCACAGTCACCATGAGAAGGTCATCAAGAAGGTGGAGCCAGTCTTTTCACAATGGTGCAAGGCAAGAGGAGAAGGGACAACCAGCTCAAGAGTGTCATACTGGATACCAGGAGAAGTTTTTTTCCCCATGAGGGCAGCCAGGCAGTGAAGCAGGTTGTTCAGGTGCATTGTGCCTTCTTCATCCTTGGAGGTTCTCAAGATGCAAATGGATAGAGCTCCAAGCAGTATTACAGTATCCCCTAACTGACCTAGTTTTGAGGAGGCTGGAATAGAGATCTGAGGTCCCGTTTGACCTGAATACCCGATGACCCTGTGGAACAGATTCATTGGTGCTGGATACTACCGTTGTGTGAGCATGTGGGAGAAGGGACAGATGGGAGGGCCTGTCATTCTCCACATCCAGCACAGAAATCATTGTCAGATGGATTTCCAGCAGGTTCCTCAAACACCTCCCAAGGGGTGTACCAGCTACTTTCCCTTCTGAAAAGACAGTTGATAAGTTTGTTTGGTATTCGCATATATGTCCAATAGCCTGTTTGGTTTGTCATCTTCAATGGCATGAAATGCATTTGGATCATACACAGTTACAAAGTGTATACAAAGTCCGAATCTTCCTACTGCCTGTTAGTTTAAGACAGATGCGTTTCGAGGAAATCCTGAAAGAAAGAGAAGTATGAGACTTGGAAGGATGTGGTTGAGAGGGCCCTAGTGCAGCAGACTGCCTGGCTCACAATGATGGGCTGCAACGACAGATGAAATCCCTGGCATAGCATTGGCAAATGTCTGTTTAATTCCCTCAGCCCTAAAATGAATTCTGGAAGGCTAATCATAATTTGTATCGTATCACTAGTATGTGGGAATAGCCACGATCTGTGACAGTAGCTAGACAGAAGTTACTGATGAAGGCAATTAAAAAAAAGAACACCCCCCCCAAAAAAAAAAACGACAACAAAACCCAAAACTTCATTATTTCAGAACTGTGTATTTCCAGAAAAACAGCTCTGGGACTTACTTTTACTTTAAAATGGTAGTTACAGTAGTTTAAACATCACTGTTTTATGTTCAACTTGTCACAGCTTTGCATAAACGCTCAAAATGAGAAAACAGAACAAAAAAACCCACAGAACAAATCCAAGTAAAGAGATGAAAAAGCACTACCAAGGCTCAAAAGGAACAGAGGGAAACAAAAGCCAGCTCGCTCCCAATGTGCAATCCAAGCTCCTTTTTGTCAGATTTGAAGGATTTCATCCAATTTCCCCATTAATCAGCTGATAAAGCGGACCCACATTCTGACATGAAGCAGAAGATAATGTCAACATTATTTGCAAACCGCTCCATTACAGTGACAGCCTAATGTTTATGACTGTCAAATTACTGTCATTTTATTAAAAGGACCAAAAGAGCTGGCTTTGTTAAGCACAGCTCCCAGTCCCACCAGAGCAGCAGAGCTGCTCCCTCTTCCCCCGTGCTGCTCTGTGATAGAGCACAGCACATCCATTCGTCTGCACAGACAGCTCTGAACATGCCAGCTAATGAACAATGCAAGGAATTCTGAATACCAGGATACCTTTTTTATCTGGATCACCCGCTGGGTTTTGATAGGATTTTGTTGGGGGTGGGTTCCCCCACCCCCCAAAGCATTCATACAGATTATCAAATAGATATTCTCCCTGTATTCTCCTAATAGATATTCTCCCTGTAGCATGTGTGTAGCCAGACTCTGCTAGTCAGAGTTTGAAAAGCTTTCTCTGCTGTGTCAGTTCTGGCACTTGCGAAGTGACGTGCTTGCAATTTTAGGGAAGATACCACTGGGCCACCTTCTAGATTTGCATTTACTAGTCAAATAGAATGTAATATTCTCATCACCTATGCTTTTCCAGTGTAAAATCAGAACACTTGGTAGCAGATTTGGGCTAATTCATTCCACAGGCCTGCATGCAAACACCCTAAACTTTATTCTGACGTTGTTAACAAGGGCATAACAACAGCTGGAAGCTGGAGACTACAAAATTCAACCTGAAAATCAACACTGAATTCCTAGAAATAGTACTTCTAAGAGCTGACGCAATGCTTATACATGGAAAGGAAGGTCAGACACTTCTCCTGTGGCCTTTAATGCAAGGTTTGAGATCCCTTTATCCAGCTCTGGAAAGAATGGACATATGAGCCTCCTCTGCTGAATGCCTATGGGCACTAGGAGCAGGAATGGTATTTCTGATGCTCAATGCCCTCAATGCATTCATAACACAGTGGTTTAGATAAGGTTTAATAATCTCTTGCAGTAGAATTTAACGTGCCAGATTACCACCTACAAAGGTCAGAAGGATTCAACTACATACGCAGAAAAAAGGGAGGAAAAAAGCATCAGATGTAGATCTTCTATTGTGCTTCACTGGTTTGTGTCCACAGAACTATTACACTTGGTGTGACCCTTGCCTCCAGTGTTTGTTTTCACAGTTAGTAATGAGCAAACTGCAGTTAGAGTTAGTTCAAATCAGAGTTTAAATGACCATTTAAACTTTTCAGAACAAAGAAAATAAACCCAGGACATGCCTCTCTACACCTGGGTGAATACACCGCAGAAATACACATTAAACAGCAAGTCCCATAGTAACATACTTCGTAGGACAGGTAGGAAATAGAACTTAAGCAATTGGCTTTGGTTGTCACTGGAAGATAAATATTCCTAGCTAAAATACTCTCAGCCCCAGTCCAGCTCAGTGTCCAAACCAGGCACCATTCATCTCCTTGAGTCTTAGTATGAAACCAAGATTTGCAGAATTAACCACTGCAAACCAGAACCAAAAGAAACTTTATGACACCTGCACAAGATACTTATGCCTCCTTTCACCACTTCTTACCTGTTCATCTCAGAACCAGAGGATCTCATATAAAATTTAATGACTTTTAACATATTTATGTCTTTGCTTTATTTGGATTCATTATCTGATGTTCACCATTTAGGGAAGCATTCCACCTCACCCTCCAAGCCAGTCATGACCATCTCCTGTCCTGTTCATGAGACACAACCCTCCTCTCACGTCAGATACCTATTCTACACTGTGGAGATTCCTCCAACCCCTGCTTGCAGCAGTCCTTACTTGAAGCAAGTAAGACTGCTGAGATGAAGGGGGCTATGGAGATTACAGAGAAGGAGAATTTCACATGTAGAGAGCCTCTGTGTGAAGAGCTTTTTTTATTTAACATGTAGGCAAATACCAACCCAGAGGAGCTGGAACATCAGCATCCTTGAAGCTTGGAGGAGACTTTTCCAAGTTGGCTTGACTAATACTGAAAACCATGAACAGCTCATGGCTGGATCTTTCTCAGCTACAAGAAGGAGAAACCTTTCATACAACACATGGCTAATCTAGAGTCAGCTACCTGCATATCAAGGTCACTTCTTCATTGTCCTCATTCTGTGTTATGTGATATTTCCAAGATAGTGCACCTTCCTTCTCGGAAAAGATATACATTTGGTGTAGGGTTGTGTTTTGTGCAGGGTTTTCTTTAACATCTCATTTCCATCATGGCTTGTTTGCTTATTATTTCATTTTACCAGGGCACTTAGGTCAGATGTTCTTCTGCTATAACTGTGGAAATCAGCCGAAAACTGCAGCAGGAATAAACACAAACTCAAATTAAATATAACTCATCCCAAGAGCAGGCAAAAGGAGCACATCTGGTAGAATCTTAAGGCTATTATTTTTTTTCAATTTCAAATAAAAATAACCTGCAGTACTCTGAAATTTAATTGCAAACATTCAGTCTGATTTACTAAGCCTGAAAGTCTAGCTCTTTGAGAAGAGATCAGTAAATTATTTCTCTGGGTGGGGGGGGAGGCAAAAAGAACTTGTCCTGCGCAGGAGTATAATTTAAGGACACACTCCTTCCAATCTCCAAACCACAGCTCTTAAATCTGCAGATGTCTGAGAAAGATTTTAAAGTCAAATAAGGCAGAAGATTAGGAGCTCTTTACTCCCAGGAAATTTCACATGCTTGAAGAACAGCAATTGCTTTGTCTTCTGCTGAAATGCAGCTATCTCTGGGGTAAAGAGAAGCAGCTGTGTAATACCACATAGCGATGCCACACAGGAACTTGACAGGAAAGGAAAGATCGCACGTGAAAGCACAGCAGCATCAGGAACTTTGCTAGAACAACTGTGCAGTCATTACCCTTTCAGATTACTGGGACGGAGATGGGAATTAGGCTTCCTGTACCCCAGGGCCTTTAAACACTCCTGTGTGGCAAAGTTTGAAGTTTGATGTCTTATTTGGAGCCTGGCAACCACCACCTCATAGGGCCCATACTGCTGCTGTGAGTGCTGTTCTAGTGTCATAATGGCAGATATATTTTCACTCAGGAGCAGCATTTGGTTACGGACTGAGTTTGCTGGTGCTGGTAATTTGGGCTGCTTCCAAAAAGAGTGAAAAAAAGGGGGAAAGGAGAAGAAAAAAACAAAACAGGAAAGGCAGAAATCCAAGTATGACTCAAAAGCCGTGCAACCCATGGAGTCAACAGGGACCTGAACAGACATAATAAATGCCTGGCTCCAGATGAATGTTAGATGGTTTAGCAATGTGGTTCACTTGCTACTCAAATGGGAAAGCGCAGGGTGAAGGATTAATGCAGTTATTAATGCAGAATTAATGCAGTTATTAACAGACAAATAACCAGCTTCCCCAGAGACTTAAGAGGTGGTGATGGGTTTGCCCTTAATTTTGCTACCCCTGATTAAAGAATTGGTAAATGAAAAAGGCATCCAAAGAAAGAATACTGAAGCAGTTCTTGTGATGCTCATAACTTGTTGCTGTAAGCAGAAGGCTGGGGATTTGTTACTTCCTTCCACAGGTTTTAAGCCAGCAGAGATGCCCGTTTTGCACAGGCAGCCTTTACATGAGCTGTTTGGATGGCAGGAGTATGCCACCCCTTCATTAACCTATGGGCCTCTTCAGGAGAGTAAGAGGTGGCCTTCATACACAAAATATAGGCTTATGTGAAGGATTTAGACAAGGTAGACACTTTTGAGTCCCAGGAGACACCAGACTTATATCAACCATAAACCCACCATCTGCTACATCGCACAAGTCAGACCTGCTCCTCTCATCCACTGTATATGGACCCAAGGTCTGGCAGCGTAAGGCATTCAAATTAGCCATCTCGAGCTTTGCATGGTAAGTAATCATCATTACTTTACATGATATCTCATGTACGCAATCATCATACATGAGATAGGAGCAGTCCAAATGAACCTCATGTAGAGGTCAATACCCCTTACATATGTTTTCAGTTTATGTCATCCCCAATATATTATTGCAGCATAGTGCTATGCACTGCCATAGCAGTACCGTAACAACATTGATCCTGGAATGTAAGAACAACTTGTGACCAGGAACCATTTCAGAAAGTTATTGCAGAGGACTGAGAAGTAAAACACAGCCTCGAAGGCTCCAGCGGCCCCAGCGCATGACCCAGCTGAGCCCCTCAGCCAAGCAGGGGGCACGGGGGGGGAAATTGGTTCCAGTCAGGGCAGAGGAGGAAGAAGACAAGGAGGGAGCAGCAGCAGCGGGACCCCGAGGGAGAGCAGGGCAGGAGGTGCTGCAGGCCCGGAGCAGGGATCCCCTCAGCCCTGGAGACACCCCACAGGAGCAGAGACCCCCCCCCCGCAGCCCGGGGAGGGCCCCATGCCGCAGCAGGGGGGTATTTCCTGCAGGAGCTGCGGCCGTGCAGAGCCCCGGCGGGAGTGGGGTGTCCATGAAGGATGCAGCTGGGAAAGGCTCTGCGCTGGAGCAGGGGCTTGTTCAGACCCCATATGGGAGCATGGAAGAGGCTGTCCCATCCCGGGCGGGAGCTGATCTTTTACCACACTGCGCTGTTCGGGAGGCACCACAAGCCCTCCAGAGGTTGGAAAATGAAACAACCGTTAATTCTATTGTAAACTTGCCTAAAACTTGTCAAAAGGAACAAAAAGCTTGGTGAGTTCTTGTTCTTATTATGAAGTAGAGGAAGGATAAATGAATGAAAACAAAGAGAAACAGGATCGCCAACCTGTGGATCCAGCAACGTCTTCACCCTCAACGAGTGGAACCCCTTCCAGTTGTGACGCTTCTAGACCTGGTGATGCTTGTGGTCACCAAGCCTCCTGCGGTCCGTGGTGGATGGGCACACACCGCATGGCTGCGGCACCGTTGTCATTTATGGGGTCTGGGGTCTCTTGGCCCCTTCCCACAGGCAGAGACTCATTCACACGCTGCACATGTGCCATGAGCGGCTCTGGAAGGTTCCGGGCTGTGTTGGGGGTCTCTGTTGAGCCCCAGCCCCGGTTCCCGCTGTGCTCTGACAGGCGCCGGGGTGTCTGCAGCGCTGGCTCCGGGCAGTTGATGGTTGATGTTGGCGACCTCAGGGCAGAGACCGCAGGAAACCATCCCGCACCGCGGTGCAGCACATCCCTGCTCTGCCCCTGCCCAACAACACGCTGCTTGGTACCGACAGGAGCTCAGCCTCCTGCAGCGCCTTCTGCCCTTTGAGTGGGTTTGAGACACGCACAAAATGGATCTCTTGACCATCACGGTGTGAGGAGGGAGGAGTTACAAAGACACTGAGTGATGAACCGAGCGCAACACCCGTTCCCGATCTCCTGCGCTGCTTGGTAGGAGGAGGTAAAGAAATAGGGAGTTAAGTTGAGCCTGGGAACAAGGGAGGGGTAGAGGGGAAGTGGTTTTAGATCTGTTCTTGTTTCTTATTGACCTACTCTGATTTTTAATGAGACTAAATTATTTTCCCCAAGTCGAGCCTGTTTTGCCTCTGTTGGTAATGGGTGAGTGATTTTCCTGTCTTCATCTCAACCCACAAGCCTTTCATCGTATCTTCTCCTGCCCAGTTGAGGAGGGCAGTGATAGTGCAGCTTGCTGGGTCAACCCACCACAGTCATCTCTTCATCTTTATCTTGACCTATTAACTGAAGGGATCTACTTTTTCTTGATAAATATAGCAGCCCTGATTTGAGCCCAAATATGACCCTAAGGGCAACATTTTTAACTCTGTTTGCTTCAAGACTGGTAGCTTGGATGAGTAGCTGTCTAAATCAAAGCTGTAAATCTTTTAAGGCTTAATCTCTGTCCTAATCAAACTGTATGATGCCCAGGAACTTAAAATTCTGACTGTTGTTCTTGTAAGATACAGATGGACCAGGAGGCTTGTCCTAAAATATAGCTAAGGCTTTTTAAATTTCAAAGCCTCTTACACAGAGCTAATACGAACAATACATCCACAGACACATGAGCTAATACAGTGTTATGTTCTGCCTACCAGATGTGAAATGTTGCAGGTGCTCAAAAGAAAGTAAATAATAAATTGCAATTTGCTAGGGTTTTTTTTTGTGGTGGTTTTGGGTTTTCTTTTCAATGCTAGGAAATGCATTGATAAATAAATGCCTGCATATAATTGAAAATGTTTTCTGTTCTCTAGATGTACCTGTAGTAGAACAAAAGATCTGCAGAGATGATTAATAAGTAGCACTGTTTCTTGGCTGCTATCTGATTAACAGCATTGCCACTTGAAGACTCCACTTGAATTAGCAGAACAGGGTACCGTCACTGAATGATAATAATGGGTCTGGTGGTGGAGCAGCATAAGGAAGTCAATTCTTTCCTGCTAACATATGCTGATCATCAGGAACTTATTTATAATCAGCTCACTTACAGTCTGTGTTTGCGCAAGAGAGAAGATAAAGGAGGGAGCACAGGCTTCATCTTCAGTGTGTTTATTCATTACTAAATTAATTCTATTACTATATTAACAACTGCGATTATTTCAGAAGCTGTTCATGTGGGTCAGTAAGGAGGTGTCAGCTAACCTCAGGCAATCAAATGAGGCCTCTAGCACAGAAGAGTGCTCTCACGTTCCTCAGGCTATCCAAATCATTCCTGGTGCAGCCGTCTCTCCCTTTCTGCAATAGATTTCTACCATAGCTGTCTACAAAGGAACCTAGGACAGCTACAAGTCCGGATTTAAGATCGCATTATGCGGGTCCAATATACCTGAAACATGTAAGTCTCTATATATACTGGAAGGATTTACATTCTCTGACACTCTAAGCCTACACATGCTTATAGCATCCTTCAAGATCACACTGAACAAACTGTTGTAATGGTCCCTGAGCCTGTTGGCTGAAGGAGAAAAATAGATGTGTAAACATCTTTTACCATGATTGATTTGAGAAGAAAAAGAAGCAACAAGAAAGCATATAGTATATTTTTAACCTCCTTTTCATGCAGTTTTACAGAAGGGAAAGGAAGAAGGACCTCTAAAGGTTTAAGTTCCCCTCAACTACCTTCAGCCAGGTAAATGTTGACTAACTAGCCCAGTGTACGAGGTAATGAAGAATACAGGAAGATTTGGGGGAATATTCATCCCACTTTTTTTTATGACACATATAAAATTAAATATAAAGCAAAAGAATGCTGTTCTTGATGCCTCTATATCATGCTCATCATCAAGAATAAGGACCTGGGGAACTACAAGCTGGCTGGCCTACCTTTGGCCTCCTAACATTGAGAAAGTTATGGAGCAAATCCACCCACACACAAATTTCATAGAATTATAGAATAGTTAGGGCTGGAAAGGACCTTAAGATCATCTAGTACCAACCCCCCTGCCATGGGCAGGGACACCTCACACTAGACCATGCCGCCCAAGGCTCTGTCCAACCTGGCCTTGAACACTGCCAGGGATGGGGCATTCACCACGTCTTTGGGCAACCTGTTCCAGTGCCTTACCATTTCCAACCACAAGAAGGACAAGAAGGTAACTAGGAACATCCAACATGAATTTACTAAGGGCAAGTCATGCCTGACCAGCCTGGTTGCCTTCTGTGGTGACTGGCATGGTAGAGCTGGAGAGAGCAGTTAGTGTGATGTACTTTGCAAGTGTGGCAAACTTGCAGTCAACTGGAGATACAAGGAGTGGTTGGATGGACTCCACGGTCACTGGAAAACTAGGCTGTAAGGAAAAAATAGCTGGACACCTAAAAGGGAGGCTCAACCTCGAGGAGCTCCCTTGGATGATGTCCCGACCCAAGGGCAGAGTCCCCGACTGCAGCCCCGCTGCTCCAAGGAGGAGCAACTCCAAATGGCTCCCAAGGGGCTCCATTGCTGCCCTGGTGGGATCTGAGCTGTGGTCAGATATGGTCATGTACCCTCATGGGCTCAGGACCTGACTTCCTGTCCCTGCACCTGCAACCACCACCATGTGTGTGGGACAAGAATCATGATTCGACTGGTCTCCTTGGAGTGGTGGTACAGTCACCTCTTGCTTCCAAAGTTAAAAGGGATTGCAGTCCCAATGACTCTTAATGCTCACTGTGGATCATTATTTTCCGATTATTTTACTGATCTTACCATGGTGTGCTTAATACGACTTACCATAATACAAACTTTGGAATGTGAACACAACAATAATCTATCAAAGGAATCAAACCTCCACATACACCTTTTCTTTAGTGTTGAGGCATCCTGCCACGCTTCCCGCTGGCTTCTTGGGGTGCAGTCCCACCACTTGTGGGGCACAGACCCTCCTTGACAATGTCCAAATCCACTGGTAAAGGGTTAAAGCACTGTCAGTGGGGTGTCTTTCCGTCTCCTGACAATTCCTCCCGGCAATCTCATTAGCTTCCGGATGTGATCGGTGGGCAGATCGCTCGCAGCGATGCTTTTCCTTGCTGAGCCCCAAGCCCGTCCCGATCCGCATCGGTACGGTTCCGGGGTTTGTGATCCACGGGGCGGACCGTCCTGCGCCCGCCCGCGCCGCTTTCCGGCTCGGCGCAGCCCAGCTCCCGCTGGGCGGTGACTCTGTTGTGTTACGTCTCCGCCCGACTCCAAACGCGCACGGGGCGTTCGAAGGGGCGATCGTGCTCAGTGGTCGTCGGGATTCTCTCCCCAAGACACTGAACGAACGTTTTCAGGGCGTCTGGTGATCGGAGGTGGTTGGGGTCTACCGGAGCGGCCGTCCGCACGCCGTGCAGCCCCCTCTCATACACCGCTTGGATGCAAGCAGCCGTTTGTACCCGCTCCGGTAGCTCCCACAGCCCTTTCACTGTGACAGTGACAGTGACCGCCGCTCCTCGCTCCGGGGCTCTGCCCCCAGCCCAGTAACCCACTGGGGAGGTGATCGAGGGATCACCCACCGATCCGCTGCTCAGAAACATTACTGGACCCAACACCCTCACGCTTCTCCGTCAGTGAACGACACCCGATCTCCCTCGGTCAGACATTCTCAGCAAACACTGTGTTTCGCTTGGTTTACACGAAAACTCTGTGCAATTCCCTGCGCTCCGGTCCCGGCCGTGTTACAGGGGTTGCTGAAGACCCATGGCCTCTTTGCTTTAATAAGAGCTCGCACGTTCCTTCCACCCAGCTCCTCCAACTCTATAGCTCCGGGCACATCAGAATCTGCCCAGATATCCCCTTCCCAATCCCAGTGTGTGCCCGCAGTCAGTTCCTGGATTTGGACAACGCTGAGTTGGTTATTTTTGCTCACGCCAGCATAAATACAATTCTTTGTTACAAGAAATATGTTCACTCTTTTTAATTCCTCTTTAAACAGTCCATCTCCAATTGTCTTTCCAAGTCATTCCTTGCAAAACAGTTCCGTGCCTGTACCAAGCACACACATGCTTCCTTGACCACATACCCCACATCTACAGCACCATTTGATTGTCTCCAGGACTGCTCATGAGTCAAACCACTTCTCCTTCGCCCATTGTACACATAGGGGAGAAGGGGAGCATTGTGCTTCCATAACAATTCCTCAATGGACATCCGGCCAACTACACCAGTTTAAATGTCATGGAACCAGTAAGTTGAGGTTAAATGAAATTTACTGTTCAAACTCAATTAAAGCTCCACCAATATTAACTACAGATTTGGGATGTCACATGGATTCATCACTACACTGCTGACTCTTAAACTTTATGGCCAATGGTCCAAAATGTGGAATCACTCACCTAAAAAGGGAGGCTCAACCTTGAGGAGCTCCCTTGGACAATGTCCCGACCCAAGGGGAGAATCCCTGACTGCAGCCCCGCTGCTCCGAGGAGGAGCAATTCGAAATGTCTCCCAAGGGGCTCCATTGCTGCCCTGGTGGGATCTGAGCTGTGGTCAGATATGGCCATGTACCCCCATGGGCTCAGGACACAGCTTCCTGCCCCTGCACCCGCCAAACACCACCGTGTGTGGGACAAGAGCTGAGCACGCAGGAGCTCTTCTGGCATCTTGTCTATGGGGGGAAGCTGCTGCAGGCTTTAGTCAGGGCCTGTGGACCTGTCACAATGCCCTGCAGGACACGGCTTCTGCTCAGGTAGACCATCACAGTGGCACTACGATGTTCCAGAATCACAGAATGGATGAGGTTGGAAGGGACCTCTTGTGGTCATCTTATCCACCCCACCCTGCTCCAACAGGGCCACCCAAAGCAGGTTGCCCAGGACTATGTTAATATAGACAACTACAGTTTGAGAGTTCTGTGGTTGCGTCTTGTTCTTCTTGTTTCTACTTTTTGTCGTTGTCGTTTTCTCTCCCAATCGATTGTTTCGTGTCTTCTGAATGACCTGGCAACACGAGGCACGTCCTGAGAGAATGTCATGCTTGAAACATAGACATCTTAAAAAACAAAAGTTTTGGAAGGATTTATTTTAATATATTTGTTCCCAGTACATGTTTTCCTGCAAACCAGTTTTTCTGGGAAAATTTGAGTTTCTGAGGAATATTGCACCAATGATAACTTTCAGGTTTGATTTGCCTTTTCTCCTGTATAGCGCAAAATCATCTACCTGCATTACCTCTTCCATAACACAACAGCGTTTGGAAGTTAGAGAATTCCTTAAATGCTGAGAACCACAGAAGTATGAAGTTTTAGATTTCCATTAGCAGAAGCACTGTGTATTTTCTGATTCCTAGTTAAAACATTTCCTGCAGGTATTCCAAAGGAGACAGAATCTTATTTATACAGCTCCAGATAACTAGATAAGTACACTGGAGGTATTTATTTTCTATGTGGCATCTAATGGTTACTAGTGGGGGCTTGATACTGGTATTTTAGACACTAGACTTAAGCTTCTAATATATATTTTAGACACTAGACTTAAAACAGATCTTTTATTTCCTATTGTTCTAAGTGTTTATGCGTAGAAACTCAACTGCTTTTTCTAGTCTCTAGACTTTCCTTCAGCCAATCCCATTTAACTTTCCTTTAAGCAGCAACTAACATAACCATAAATTCCCTCTTGTACAAGTCCTCTCAGCCAATATTCTAGCTAATCCTTAGATTTAAGATGCTTACAGACAAACAAAATCATGTAGCCATGTTTAACAGAAGGCTGTGGAAACAAACACCAAGTATGAAAACGTCCTGATAAATACATATGCTAAGGTGGCCATGTCACAGAAACATATGTCTATGTCTAGAGCAGAAGTCATCAAAAGACCGTCTGCCTTTCGTTTCTGCTTACAACAAGCAGAACGTAAGACTTTTGCTGAAGGAATGAAGAACAGACAGACAGCAGGTAACAAATGTGGTTACATACACATCCTCTCACCTACTCTTACCTATTTGGAATAGTCCCCTCTTTACTGTGTAGCAAACCATACCTTGTACACACATTGCTATGAGAGCAGCAGTCAGTGTTTTTCTCCAAGTACCTATTTCTTTCCAGACCCATCAATTGCTGCTGTTTTCAAAGTACCAACAAAGCTGGATTTGGAACAGGAATGTGAGTGGGGTTCACCATGTTTCACTTCACGCATCTAAGGTTTGAACATCCAAGTACATTTAATCACCTGCATGAGTCAAGGGGGAAGAGCCAGGTCTTTCAGAGGGAGAGCCGCCTGATGTCAGTGTACTTCTGTCTCAGAAAGATGGGCTAACCTTTGAGCTTGTTTCTCAAAAACAGTGGGCAACCCAGTCAAGTTTGTCATCTGAGTTATAGATACATAAATCAGAACTGAAAAATTCAGCCTGTTTTTTTAACAAAATCTGGAGGCTTCTGTTAACTTAGTAAGCAGATGCTGTTTTTAAAAAGCACAATTTGAAAGTTAACCACAGCAGTATACAAGATTTCTAAATGCTGCTTGCGTGAGGAAGCCAACCATGTGTTGGTATGTCAGCGCCAGTAAACACTGAATTACCATCACTTCCATTGTAAAGGCAGAAAGATATGCATATGTATATTATATATATAATATACATAGAGAAATAGAGAATCCATCCTTGTTAAGAAAAGGTATTTTGGTCATCTCAACCCACACAGATTACTCTATTAGCCTGCAAATCAGGAAAAAAAAAGAGCTTTCTTGTGATGGTTACAATTATTATACAGTAGTCGCTGATCCACATCTCTCAGGTTCAGACACAGTTATTAGATCATTCAGTCTAGTCTGCTATGTAGGAAAACCAAGAGAAGCCCATTCTTCCGTATGTAGCTTGCTGCTGTGGTTAATCACTCTCATCTGGGCCTAATTTCTCATTTAAAACTGCAGGGCTTTTACACTCAGCACTAGTTCTTACTTTTTTTCCCTACTAGATTAGGGTCATTTAGTACTTGTTATTTCTCTCCCTGTGCAAGCAATTATAAATCATAATCAAGCTTTTCATGTCTCTCACAGTAAGATATCATCTTCTGTCCTTTGAATTATTTTTCTGAAGAGCCCTTACCAAATCCATCAAATTATGTACACATGCATGTAAATATTATCCAGGAGTACTCAAACTGACCTTTCAAAAGGGTATTGATTGTGGCATTTACAGAAGTTATCTGCTTATACCTTTGAAGGATATTACCAAAAATTAATGAAGTTATTTCTACTGTGTGAGGGATTCCAATGCCAGACTAGCTAGACACAGGTAAAAATGTTATCATAGACCATGCCTGTGACCTGTTTCTCTTACCCCTCTGAACTAAGATGCATCACTTCAACTTCCTAACATCAGATATACCTAATTCAAGAGTGAACTCCAGGGAATAATTGGAATAAGTCTATTCCGAAGTTGAAATACTAGGTGCCAAAAAAAGGAGGACATTTTAAAGATTAGCCGCTATTGCATGCCTTCCCAGTCTAGCTCAGGGAAGATATGCTCTGGAATATAGAGGCTTTCCTCTTCCATTCCAGAATTTTAAATCCAAACTGGCTTTTAGTATTTATGTTGCTTTTAACATAGAATCATAGAATGGTTGGAAAGGACCTTAAGATCGTCTAGTTCCAAACCCCCTCCCATGGGCAGGGACACCTCACCACATCTCAGCACCACACAGCCACTTGCTCAACCCCTGCTTCCCCCCCAGGCAGGATGGGGAGGAGATCAAAAGCATGTAAACTGCATGGGTTGAGATAAGAACAATTTAATAACTAAAATTAAGTAATATACTACTACTACTAATAATAGAGGGATAATGAAAAAAGAGATATAAAACTTAAAGGGGAAAGGGAAAAAAAACCAAACAGTAACCAGCAGTGATGCACGATACAGTTGGTCACCACCTGCCGACCAATACTCAGCCTGAGCAGCGATCAGTCCCTTCTGAGTGACTCCCCCCAGTTTATATACTGGGCATGACGTGCTGTGGTATGGAATACCTCTTTGACTAGTTTGGGTCAGGTGTCCTGGCTCTGCTTCCCCCAGCTTCCCGTGCCCCTATTCATGGCCTAAAACATCACTGTCTTATCAGCATTGTTCTCAGACTAAAGCCAATACACAGCACTGCACCAGCTACTAGGAAGAAAATTAACTCTACCCCATCTGAAACAAGGTCACTTTCCCATCACCCATCCAGTTTCCTGTTGTGTAATGTGCTTATATTATGTTTTTCAATGTTCATTCCTCAAATCTGTAATAAGTGTAATGATAAAGTAAATGCAACTCATGATCAGCACTGTAGAGCATAGCACAAAACTTTACCACAATCCCTTATGCATTTATCCCACAGTTCTTTCAAGAGGCGGAACTGCCTGAAGATCATCTCTGCTTTCTTGATTTATATTTCCTTAATTCTGTCAGTCTTAGAGGGGTCCTATTTCTGACATAACAGTAATGCAGTCTTCAAGTGAGTGATCAAAAAACCACACACACTTTTCTTATTAATATGCTGTATGAGCAAATAATCACTGGAATATTTTAAATATCTAAGGGAATTTTGTATTCAAACCATTTCAAGTTAGAGCCTCAAGTGCTCAAGTGAAACTTAACACTAAACAGAATAAGGTTAATTTTCACATGTGGATAATTGTGATTCATCAGATGATTTCCAATATGCATGTAGGCAGCATTCACCATAGCGTATACTTAAGCTTCTCATTTGCATTCAAGCCTGTAATTAACTATCCTGAAAGGTCTGCTGAATTTTTAAAACAGTATTTATGTTGTGATATGAACATTGCAAAATGATTTAGTAAAAGCCCAAAGTCAATGAATGTATGTTTAGCAGTGCAATTCTGTGGCAGACTTGCTATCATCTGAAGCATCTTCCATGGAGAAGCAAACTGGTAATTGCATTATCAGAAGAATGATCTTAGAGGCAAATGCATTTTTCTTCTTTTAAATATATCCTTAAGAGTAATGAATTCTGCGAGATGGAGTCCACGTATTTTTTCTCAGTAAGAAACACACAATAACCGGCTACCTTCACATTAATGAACCCAAGCTCTTAATAGAAGATTGAAGAAACAAGGCAATTTTATCAAATGAATAAAAGCGTTTCATTTTCATTAAATATTTAGGGCATCAGGATCTTTCATAAACAGCAGAAGTCATCACCACTTACTCTTTCGCCATAGACTACAATGAACTATTGAGCCCATAGGTTGCTGCTTGAGTGAGCATTTGGAGCAGTTCGCTGTGTTTTGCGTAAGAAAGAAGAAAAAACAACCCCAAACACAGTCTATGGAGGTCAGTAAAACACCAACAGCTTCCCGTTATCCTCACGAAAGATCATCATCTCACTTCAAGTGAAAACTTTAAGTTTCAGTAAGAACATAATTTCAGCTATTTTATACCAAATGGCTCCAGGCACAAGGAACTGGTGAAGTGTTTAGCTTTGCAAAAGCAGAAATTCCGCTCCAAGGACTAATTTACATTTGATTTCTCTCAGGGTAACAGGAGCAGAGCCTTGTTTAGTCAGGAGCTGTAGCTCAGTAGCTGTCTATCTTGAAAGAGCATGAGTTATTTTTGATTACTGGGTATAAAGATTCCTGTCAAATTTTGTCATAAACCTTTATTAAATCTAAATGATTTTAATTTCATAATTTTCAAGTACATCTTTGACTGAAAAGAGGAAGTTTCCATTAAGCCTGTTCCCTAATCTGCTATTTTCAGGAATGTCGACATTTCATACTTTAATACTTTCCCAGTGAGGAACCCAAAAAAGAACTACACAGCAAAGCAGCTTTATTTCTGCCCTCGGCTACAGTTTCTAAGCATTTTTAAAAGCCAAGTTTGCCAGAGATGTTCTCTTGACTTACACTGGTAGAGAAAGCCTGAAGACAAGGGTCAATGTACTGCAAAGTATCCGAGGCTGCACAAACGTTTATCATCTTAGCGATATGTGCTTTAACACTAAATACCTTCAGTGATTTCCATCACCAGAGGGGTTTTTCTCCCCATTAAACAAATGTAGTTATCTTGGGCAAAAATCGCTGAGCTTGTGAAAATAATTATCAGCCCCTTAAGCCAATTAGTCTTTATCATAAACTTAAAGTCAAAGATATTCTAATTCTTGGTGTGCATTTACACAACCACAACAATACTGAGGTTTCGGGCATTGGTAAACTGGGAATTCTACTACAAGTTGGGCCTTTTAGCACACAATTGGGAACCTGCTAGAAAAATCCATCTATAATACTAAGATAGTTTAAAAAGACTGCAAAGTCCTATGTGGAGAAGTCAAAGCAGAACCACTCAAGAGCAGATTTGATCCCATTACCAATCATATATATATATACACACACATATATATAGTTTAACTTTGTATTTTGATCTTTAGATTTTCAGTTCCTTTGCCCAGAAGTTCCAACCTGAAAAGTGTGCTCTGCAACATCATTTAGAAAGATGTATGACCAAGTTTTAATTCATACAGTCATAGAATATTACTTCATATATTTATTGTGTACCTAAATGTGGAGACATCCCCACAGCATGATAAACAGTATGGGAAAGACTGTGATATAGCCCAGAAAAGATCTTTTGAAGCAGCAGGCTCACGTCGTTGCTCAAAACCTGTAAGTAAGGCAATGTAATGTAGAACTGGTATCACACAACAGAGCATCAGCACTACACCCACAGTGTAGGTTGAAGTCATCAATGACAGCACAGGCAGGATGCGCGTATATACTTGGTCTCTTGAGCTGAATGACCAAGTTATTCCGAGACTCAGATTTCACTCAAAACAGTCACAAGAAATATAAAAATCTCTTATCTTATGACAATAAAACCCAGCAGAAATGAAATCCTGGCTTCAAAGCACAGGAACAGTCAATCCTTAAAAGCTTTTAGTGAAATAAACAAAGTACTTGACAGAGAAATATGTGGATAGTCTGCAGTCAACCCGCTTTGACTGGACCCTAACACTTCCTGTGTTAGGCCACTCAGTAACCAGACAAGATCCCAGAAGTACCAGATTTCCTAGATATTTCAATGTGACTATAAAATGTAAGTCATACTAGCAAAATACTTTAGTATTAAGAACCTCTGTTGTTCATTACTCCAGAGTGGAAGTCTTAATACTTCACTCCTTAAATAGTTCACAGCACTCCTCAAATGAGCTTGTGTTGGTAATCCTGGTATCCGGTCCAAATTACAGCAAATGAAATTGCATTCTGCTTACCTGAATTCCCCCCACAGTATCTATACACAATTTTATACTTGGCTAGCATTTAAAGTGTTAAGTGCTGTTCCACACCAGAGGTTCCTGCCTGTCAGTCTGATTATTATCCACGTCTTATGCTTATTCAAAGGTTTTTTGGATTTTGCTTTTACTTATTTAAATAATTACTAAGGAAAACATTGCAGAAATGCAGTGGTACAGAGAGAGATCATGGCAGGGAAAAATCTTTCCCAACATATCACCTTAAATATTTGAAGGTTAAAAATAGACTTTTTTTTTTTTTTTTTTTTTTTTTTTTACACATTTAAAAGTTGTTTCATCTGTTAAAAATGATACCTTACTCATGACACTTTGAGCAGCATCAGGGTTAATGGCAATCTTCAATAGTCAGTGTACGGTAGTAGTAGTTATAAATACGTGTTGAAGAGAAAGTGTAAAGCTATTCAGTGTGAAGCTATTCAGTGATATTGCTTATTTTCAGAACAAAATAAACAGGACTGAACCAAATGATACTTTTCTTGGGATGAATTTGAGATTTAGTGAATAAAAACCTCGTCTCATGAAAACCTAACTGAGGAATGGTTCACTCATACTTTGCAAGCAGTATTTAGGAAAAAGAACACAAGAAACTAAATTATTAGAATTTTATTTGTTACAAATTATCACAATCACAATATAAAACGCAGCACTGAGGGAACATGACTGTTAAGATACAAGATTGGTCAAGGTGTAAAAGCCTCATCCAAGACTCTACTACTAGAAAATCTGTGACTGTATATTAGAGAAAAAAAAAACATTTCTATGCATCAAACACCAAGTGAAAGAGAATAAGCAACAGAGTATAATTGACAGGGATTAAAACACCTTCATGTTATACAAGTTTCTGAAGGAAATGGAAGTTAGAGTATCATTTCTACCCATGAGTCTTGTTTTGAGTAGACCTGTTTACAGTTAGCTATTAAGAAAAGCTTCAGCATAAACCATCAATCCTCATTTTAGCTTATCCACGTTGTTCATACATTAGACAAGCTATTCCCCAAAGCATTTAGATTCTAGTCATGAGACTTCACACACTCTCTTACACTTGCTGCGTAAGGCTAAAGAAAAGTCACTGAAGGAACATGAGGTTGCATTATTGCTTTGTACCAGGAACTTGGATGAGAATTCTTTATTGAGCTCCAAATAATACACTGCTGCATCACTAAACAATTAGGAGTTTAAATATACAATTCTTTCACTAAACAATTAGGAGTTTAAATATACAATTCTTTTACAAAGTGTACACTGTTATACACTTTAAGGCTTTATACAAGAAATACAGGATTTTCATACTCCATAGCCCATCTCATCATTGTCTGGGCATATGGGTAGGTATAATGCTCTAAGCAGTCCGTAATTGTCATGGCAGAAGTTCCTGAAAAAGAACAAAACATCATTTATTTGTATACACATCCTGAGAATAGCAACTATGGATTCTCTGAAGACTGTCAGATTATAAGCAGTGGGATCAGGCAATTACGTGTATAATAAATGTATGTAGATTTATGGAAACCATTGCAGAAGCTACCATTGAAATTCAGTGCAAATGTGATAAAGCAGTTCAATAAAGGCAAGTTAATGATATGGTTAATTATAATCATTAACCAGTTACATACAGCAATTGACCAGTGTAAGAATACAAAACCCTACTAAAATGGTAAAACACTTCAAGGTTAATTTGTCACAAAGAAATCTGTCACCTTCTACATTGATATATTATAAAAATTTAGAGACTTTTTATTATTTTTCATTCTGTTCAACATCTGATGGATTTCATTTCAGAGAACTCCCCAAAAAACCCAGAAATGCAATAGCAGACACTATCTAGTGCATGTTATTATAGGCGCTGTCAAGAGAAGTTTTGTACTGCAAATGCATAGTTTCTAACAATACCTAACACTAGTAGTTTGAACTGATGTAGTTTATTGTACACACATGTATAGGACATGAGAACTGATACAACTTTTTATGGGTCATTAAAACACATTTTCTTAGGAGAAACAGAATATATGTGGAGCATTGGAAGAAGGAAGACTTATAGGATCATAGAATCATTTGGGTTGGAAGAGACCTTAAAGATCATCCAGTTCCAACCCCCTGCCATGGGCGGGGACACCTTCCACTAGACCAAGTTGCTCCAAGCCCCATCCAACCTGGCCTTGAACACTGCCAGGGATGGGGCACTTAATGGATTCAAAATTCATACCACTATTATGCTTGGTATAGAGAGACTTTTAGATGCATCATATTTGGATCTTGCAAGTAATTAAAAGAACAAAATTGGACTCAAGCTTTTCCATCAAGGTGGGCCACAGCTACTTAATGGAAGCACCACATGCACAATGGGATGCACACCTGGCACATGACCAAAACAATCACTTCAGCCATAGGATGAGTGTGCTCTTAGGAAGGGAATTTTCTTTCAATTTACTCTTGTGACCTGCAACATCCAGTCTGGTGCACCCTGTAACACAATGGTGCACTCAAACAGCCTCTGCATGACCTGACAGAGACACAGTTTTCCCCCCAGAAGGGAACCTGAAACAATTTAAGGATTTATAGGATTTCAGAGCAGAGTAGCAGAGAAATGCCACAAATGCATTCTGGTATATTCATCCTTTGCATAGTAGACACTAAGATGGCATATAAAACCCCTAGAGTAGGATAAATATTACAGAAGGTTGAATTCACACCCAATTCACTTGTCTACTAGTCATCCTTGCTACTAGATGTTTTAGTTTCAACCCATCAAGTTTCATTATATATGGTTAATATTAAACTTCATCTTTGTAAATGAAAACTTTTGTCTGAATGTAACAGATCATGTGTGATTTAAGACATGAGGTATTTATATACTCAGTTTTGCCACAGCAGTTCCAGCAGCTGGTATTGAATTTTTGCCATTTGAGTCCAAGAGGGCAGAAATCTTTTTCTGAGTTCTCCTAACCTCAAAAGGGTCCTATGCTAAAGCAAATTGTTACAAACCCATTGTGGATGGACAAAAAGCTCCTTTAGTCTGTAACAGTAGTCTCAAACTTACTGTGGTATTATACAGAGGCAGTGCAACGTATGCAGTATTTCAAAGTATAGAACTTTAAGTCATGTCAACTAAAGGCACTGAGATCATGAGTTTAGCAGGAAGAATGACCATTCCAAGTAGGAAATAAAGAAAAACTCTGCTCTATTTAAAACATATACAGTCTGAGCATAAATACAATTACAGCATTTCTTTATATATTGAATCCACTGGAAAATGTGGAGCTAGCTGTTCTTCAGCTAATGTTTCTCAATGGACTTGTTCTCCATCTGTGCCAAAAATCAGTCTGCTCCTTGTGCAGAAATGCTTAACTTAGAGAGTAATTCTACAAAATGCTTTCTTCAGCTTTGGAAAACCATATTAGAAGTATTTGCTGACCAGATTAGAGTTTTAAATTCCCATTTGAACACTACCAGCATAAAATCACATTCGTTTTCGTTTATCTTCCTCTGTCCAGTGAAATACTTATTTGGTTGACATGTTGTCAAAGCTACGCATACCTTTCAATAAACAGCCAGAGGACAGAATCCACACACCGGGACAGTTTCATGTCCTATTTAATGATAGTTTTTCACACCAGAATTGAACAGAGCTAATGATTTCTGCTGATCTCCAACTCAGTACCTGTAATGATTATGTAAATTAAAGCCTTGGGTATAAAGATTTAAGACCCTGATCAAATGCTCCATTATTCATGTGATAATTTCACAGATGAGTGAAAATACCTACCAAAGCATCCGAAGATTCAGGTTTTTGTTCTTTTGGCTGTCCAAGGAGGTGGGTTTCCTGACAAGAGAAGAAAGAGATATTGTTACTAAATTTCAAAGGCTTTCAAATAAAACTAAAGAAAACAATGTAAATCAAACTATAATTAATAGAAACTTAATAATAAACAAAAAGCTTTAGATAACATTTGTAATGTTTAAGTTACTCAAATTTATGGGAGAAGAATATATTACAAGCTATTGGTTATGAGGTTTTACAGTTATTTAATAGGGCATAGTTTGACCAAATTTAACTAGCTAAGCTAAGGCTTTTTAGATTACTGATACAAATTAAACGTTTTAAAAGGAGAATTTAGGGGTCCTCGAAGTCTTTCCTACATTCTAAAAGGAAACTCTCTAAGTTGTAGCCTCCCTGCTTTTATTGCTTATATTAAAGATAAATTAAGTGAGATTAAAATCTGATTTGATTTATTTACCTTTGCAAATGAAGACCGTTTTAAGGGTTACACATCCTCTGCCTCTGACGAAAGCGACCTCAATTAGTCAAGTCAGAAAGTCTTTAAAAGCTTTGTGTTTATTGCTTCCAGCACGGAACGAGGTGGTCATTAACGTACCAAAATGCTCTTAAAAATTCCAAAGTTGCACTAGTGAAAAAATGCTCAACAAGATGAAAAACTAATCACAGTTTTCAAGAAATTCAGCTATTTTAAACCATTTTTAACCAAAAAAAGATTTTGATTTAATGTGGCACTCAAGCAGATCCATACCATTTGGATACTTTAACCAGCATTTATATCTACTGTAAGTATATATAGATAACATTTAGTTTTATACCATTGTTTTAAAGAAGTGGTGCAATGTTTAATATGAGCCTTTTATGGTGATCGCTGTTAAACATTTCTCCCTGTTTACTACTATTTATGGAGTTTTATTATCAGATAAAGCATAAAATTAATCTCACACACACTGATTTTCTTTCAAAAGTTTATTTAGTATCAAGCAAGGGCAAAACTTTGCTTAACACTACAGAACATTTCAAGACTTGAGTTACAAAATACCACATTATTTGCATTTGTAATTGGCTTCCCTTTTTACGCATGTTTGCAAAGAGAGAATCTAGCAAATGGCTGAAAAGAAAAGCTAAAAACTAAACTGTTGAAAACCTTTAAAATAAAAGGTTACGCTTATGTTAAAAGAATGGACTAACAGATTTAGTAAACCTATTTTTCTGTTTAACACTAGTTAATAAAAGGTTATTTTTCTGATCACCTATTTTTTCTCAAATACAGTTTGGAAATAACAAAAAGTTCCTCGTTTTACATTTCTTTCTGTCCAGGTTGTTCTTTCAACAAAATATTTTAAGGTTCAGTCCATCCATTCAGGTTTTTTATGCGCTTTGATTTAATAAAAAGGGATTGTTCATAGAAAAAATTACTTTGAACAGTATACAGGACTGGTGGAGATTGGATATTTCACAACATCAGACAGTACAATCAGTATCTGGCATATGGCTGGTCTCTGTAGACTCCTTTTGTTGTCCTTGCAGGAGGTGCCTTGTGTCGTGAGTTGGTCCATTCTTCTTGCCCTACAAGAAGGGAAAATATAGTTAGGCCCTTTCCAGTGTTCTCAGATGATATACTTATTTTTTCTTTATTTGTGAATTTAATAGTGACATTTTATTACTGAAACAGAGGTGTACAAAGTCTAACACTTGGCCCAAAAAATCTGGGTACAACACATACATGAGTTATCCCACAATGCTTTTTCAGCACCAACAGCAGGGAGTGGGACAGGCCAATGGCAAACATATTTAGGGCTCTGGCCTTCAGCTGGACCTACTTGTTGCAGAAACACAGAAATATCAGCTACAATAGCAGATCTACAAATAATTATGCTAGGATTAAATGAATGGAGGATATAAACTATGTACAAGCAAATAAGCTACTCTAAGAACTAAGTTCCTTGGCATCAGTATCAATTTAGGCTTAATTCAGATAGCAGTCCAATAGCCTCCAGTATCACTTCAAACACCTGTAGCTTCCAATAATCTAGGGGCAATATCCAACCTCACTGTAAGCATACACTTCCTCTAAAATGCAAGAAATACAAAGGCAGATTACAAAAATATTGAGAGCAAAGGAAATTGCTTGTTTGAATTGACAATGAAAGAAGTTTTTTCACAAGCTTGAGCTGTATTTCCTGCTTCATAATCCTATCACATTTTAGTGGTAATAAGTATTAACAAAAAGTAGTAAAGTGTTGTCTTTGAGTCAGACATACTGTGCCAGGTATTTACAACAAGAGGGAAAACACAGGACCATAACAGGAGTATAATGAAACAGCACTTAGGTATACTTTAATCAAGTAAACACCAGGGTACTAAATCATCCCTGAAGAAAAAGGCACGCACACACACACACACACACACACACACACACACACACACACACACAAAACCCACCAAACCCACTAAAACAACAAAAACACTCCAACAAATACAAAAACAAACCACCTACAACCCCCTCAAACACACCCCAAAGAAACCCCAAACAAAAAAAATTAAAAAGCAAACACCTGAAAACAGTGTTACGTATTTCTGTATCTACTTTCGGAGAATTGCCCTGCCCTAAGCAGAGAGGTGTCCAGGTGAACCCAATGCAATCTAGAAACTAAGGGTGGAATCCAAATGTACTGTATTCTAACACATAAGCATCACTTTGTCTTTCTAGTCCATTAAAATAAATAAACCAAAGTCAGCATTCAAAGAACCCTGTACTTTGAACAGTAATGTAACTTGCTCGGATAGTTGATAGCTGAAATTAGGTGACAAGAATCCCGTAAGTCAAGGGTCCAATTTCACGATTTCTTCATAGAAGTCTCATCCTAACTACTTAGTTTTAAATCTGTAGGTGGTTGCCTGCAGAGCCTAGGTTATGTATCGTACCTTCGTGGTCAGAACATGTGCCTGGGAGGTAAAAGTAACAAGTTTAAACTTGGTGTAAGAATGGAAGAATTAAGCTTGTGCCTGAGACAAGTTTCACAGGAATCTCATAACAGCAACGTACATAAGAAGCAACCTCTTGTGCTACTTCATCACGCGGAAAGCAAAGCTTGTACTAAGCAAGGAAAAGAACCCTAGCCTAACAGTAAAGGCAGCTGGCTAAGAGGTAAGAATTAAAGATATGCTGGGTTTTAAGCACCACTGTAAGGAACTGTTTAAGTGTAAAGAGCAGTGTTGGTTACAGTTTAAGGGGAATACTCGCTCCTTTTCAAGCAATTGGTCCTACCTGTAGGACCTTTTTGTCAGCTTTCATTTTGGTGCCATTCAGGGATCCAAATCCTAAAAATATTGATATTCTTCTCTCTGAATTGGCACCTGAGCTTCTCAGAGAACAAAAAGTTTAGGTACTTCCTGGGAATCTGTGTTTCCTCCTGGCCAGCACTAGGCAACTATCTACTCACTATGCAGCCTTATGAATTTTTAGCTCAAGGCACCTAACGTTCTTTATATACTGTAAGCATGATTATTAGTATCTAACTCTGCATTTAAGGATGCACTTGAAGGTCAGCTAGTTAGATAAAGTATATAACACTTTGTATTTGCAACTTCCATGGCTGTAACCCATAATCATTCTTCAAGGTATTTATAGTCTTCCTCTCAACTTGAGTAAATACATCACTTAATATTCCAAGTGGCTGTGCTTTGATAAATAGAAAAACAATTTTAAACGCAAAAGCAATGAAAAAAAAAAAAATCCATATTTTCAACCTTAAATACTGCAGCCCACGTAGACTGATGGGGAACAATCTACATTAATCAATTTCATATATTTCCCCCCCATCAAATTTGCATTCACAAAATAGTCTTAGAAATATTAGGCTTATAATGGAAAAGAGGTTTTTTTAATGCTGAAATAAAGATTTAGGCTATATATATGTATATCTATCAACACCAATTGAAAGTGCTGGGGGATAGAGAAATTTCAAGTGACCTCTTTTGATGAGCTGACTTTCCCTTTAAGCAAAATAATTAGATTAAGCAGACAACATCAAGCAAACTTCTGTATTAGGTGCATTTATCACAGCTTAGTTGAGGTCATTTTAGTTTCCAGCAGGAAGCACTTCAAATGGAGGTCAAGAAATACACCATGGAAAACTAAGTAGAGCTCTAAAATCACTGAAGCATCCATTCCCCAAAATCACAACTCCTTCACACTAGTTACTAGCAATCCTCAAATGTTTGAGATTTGAGTGATCTAGATTATAATATTTCTCTGATCTCTAGCCAGAGATTTAACATTTATCCCTTAAGCAAAGGTGCCTTTCAACTTGCTTTATGCTTCTAATCCATAACAGATTTCTTTTAATTAAGCTGTCACTACCACACTTCTAGCTTAAAAAAATGTGATCTTTAGCACTGGCATATGTTTTTTGCTTCATTACACATTGTTTTGTCTCCATATGAATAACCCACTGCCCTCATGTCTATTAGCTACCTAAAGTACCTCCATAACCTTTACATAATGACTCCCTGCTCGATTTCCCAAGACTGATGAATGAAAGTTAACTAATACAAAAAGACCATACAAGTCTAAAATGCACTCAATTAGGCCCTGACTCAACTGAGAACTTCAGCGTTTCCTAACCTTGTACTAAGTTTCTTACCATTAGCAAGTGTGGCCAGTTGTGCCACACTAGAAGCATTTGTTTTCAGCTGCAAACAGCTCCTGAAAGAAGGTCCTACACCCCCATGGTTTTTTTCCCTTAAATCTCATTGAACATGACATGGAAAGGATTCTTGATTTAGATTTTGATTCTATGTCTTTGATTTTAGTTTCACACAACCATGTTCGTTTTAAGAGACCACAGACATCCCCTGCAGTATTTTTCTCAATAACCACACAAGGATCTCTGTGGCAATGCAGGGATCCCTGAACAGCTGTTATCCACTGCAGAGCTGAAGATTGCCTTACAGAAATACTTCTCTGATTGTATTTTTCCAGGAGTGTACTACTGTAGTCATTTAGCTTATAAAGCTACTCACCGTAAGAGTCATATGTTTCTTCACTCAGTCCATGGCCATAGTCATAGTAATCTGCTCCACTGTATGAGAGGAAGGAAACAGAACAAGAAATAAAGCAGTCACATTTTAAGAAGCAGTGCTTATCATTACACATTCTACCTTTGAAAAGAAGAAAACTTGAAGGATTATAGACATGTCCTAAGACAAAAGGGTAAGCACCCATGTGACAATGAGAATGTAGGTCCTGTTTGGTCATTAATTAGAAAAGAAACCATATTTACTTTCATTAGGATTTTTTTCCATTACTGAGCCCCCGATCCACAGTGTAAATGTGGATGTGGGAATTTTATATTTAAAATTATATAGTTGGGAAGGTTGAAGATCTTACAAGTTCCAATGAAGGAAGAGTAGGAGGTGTAGGTGCCGAACTAATTAATTTGTCAAATAAACTTCTTTTCATTATCTACTGTTGCCTAGTATTTTGCCTTTGCATCTTTGAATTCACTGACAGAAATGCAATAAAGGACATAGCAACTATATAAACCTCTGATCAGCAAGTTGCTTAAGTGTCTTCAAGACAAATGTACATATATGTAAATGCTATGACTTTAAAAGGCAGATAAGAAGTAACAATAGGAACTGAGTTAAAAGCAGGAATTAGGGGTTAGGATTCAGAAGTATGAATACCATTAACCATAGCCTAAAACAGTCTTTAGTTTCATAACAGGATTTATATTTGTATTAAGACCACTGAATGGAAACTGAAGAACAAGTCCTATTACATACTACTTTCCCATTATACTTTCATATTTCACATAGATATAGCTATGTATAGTCTTCTACATAGTTGACAGAACAAAAGCCTATTAGACATGTTTGTAGGACATCAAAAGCAAGTCTAATTGTTTCTTTCCTCTTCTTTCTAACCACAGCCAGACTCAGGGCAGACAATATTTGGAAAACACTCTAAATTGACACTACAAAGTCATTACCTTATGAGCAAGAAGGAAACAGCTAATATATGATCGCTTGCAAGTAATTACTAATATTGACAAAATGTTTCTAGCATTAGATTAATTGCTAACAAAATAAAATCCTGAGAGAAGCAGCAATTTATAGCCTTAACATGAATTAGCAAGAATTTGTTGCATTTGGGTTGTTGGTCTTTCAGTTTCTTTTATTTGAACTACAAGGTTTTAAATCCCACAAAATAATCAAGGCCAGAATCACAGAATGGTTTGGGTTGGGAAGGATCTTGAGATCATCCAGTTCCAATCCCCTGCCCATGGACAGGGACACCTCACCCTAGACCATGTCACCCAAGACTCTGTCCAACCTGGCCTTGAACACTGCCACAGATGGAGCATTTATCACATTTCTGGTGTATATCTAATGTGTGTGCAAATATATATCTAAGTGTGGATGAGTATTCATTATTGCTAATATAAGGCTTGCTAAACAAACTTAACCAGAATGCACTATGAAGTGCACATACAAAAAAGTATCTATATAAACCTAAATGTTATCCGTGGTTTGTCAGCCTATGTGCTGGGGACCCCAGAATAACAAGGTCAAAGTCTGAAGCATAAGAAATAACAATTTTGCCCTGCAGCAGCCAGTGATAAAAGTCTTTATTCTGACAACCAACTTAAAACTGACATTCACTATCCTTCCACACAGCACTTATTTAAGGCTGTCATCAAGTTTAGAAGCCTATAGCAGCTGAGCCCTATCCCTGTATCTGTCAAACCTGTCAGAATGACTTTTGTAGAGTTTCATTTCATAGAAAATAGCTACTGAACAACAACAAAGTCTTTTTACAACATACAAACTGCAAAACAAATAAGCATCAGAAAAGAAAAGCTCTTATACTGGAAGTCTATCATCTCATGGCCCATCTTTATTAACAAACCCTTCAGAACTAATAATCTGTCCAAAAATCCCACATTACAGTGGGAAGACAAGTTGCCTAGTGCAATTCAATACTTTAACTGCTTTCATTTGTGCTCTATGAACAATGTCAACACTCTCAGTTCAACTGTATGTTACACAAATGCAAGAGTTCAGATAAGACAACTTAAAAGACTATGACCCAAAGAAAAGGGTACATGCACATGGCTGTAAGGAGTTCTGGGTAAAAAAGAAAACATGAATATCATTTCACCTGTAAGAGTCTGAATAGCTCATGGCGTTCACAACCAAGACCAAAGATAATTGTGCTCTTAGAGGAACTACAGAAAGATCTAGTACCTTATATGAAGTTACAGCTCTCAAAACTTTTTCTCCAAAGCAATTACCTGCTAAAAGGAAACCCAGTCAAAGGAACCTGCAATGCCAAGCTTCTTTCCAGACTGTACATTTGAACTCATTAACTGAGATAGCCAAGGTCAATTCTGCCGTGAGGAATTAAGTAGCTATATTAAATAATTCTTCCTCTGGACAGAAGGCATGATGTCAATGTGTCAAAAGCATCCTTGACATTTATAGGGGTTTTAAAGAGGTTCTCTTGCAGCTTAGCATTTTGACTGACTATTCAAGCTATCTCCCTTTTATGGCTTTATTCAGCAAGGGAAGCCCTTTCCTTCCTATTCCTTTCATTTTGACTCATAGAAAGGTGAACAAAACATTAATTTTCTTCTTTACCTCATGTGCCTCCCTCCTTTCAGAACAAGGGAAAAAACATACCATGGATCCTATCCTTTTTAATTCAGCAAGACTAAACCTGGAGTCTCCTTTGAATTCCTATGTTTTCTTATGTGAAATGTCTTGAGGCCATTTGCTTCAATCATCTTAATTTTTACTTCTCTAGGTATTTACTTTGTAGATGGAAAACTGCATTACATGGTATAGTCAGCTGAGTTTTCAAGCATCTTCCTAACCATCAAGTAAAGAGTACAAGTGCAATCAACACTGGAGTATCAGCTGCAATTCACATCTTTTTTACACAGAGCTCTTGCTTATATCACCTCATATTTAACTTCTTTTGAATCCCCATTCCAGCACAATGTCTTTGGGCTGACAAAAGAGAAGACAGATGGAAAAGTAAAAGCTACTTGGATTTTTCACATCAATATAAAAACCTGGAACAACCTGATGATATAGAAGGATTAGCAAACAACAATAAACTTCCCTATGTCACTTCTAATTGCTGAGGGCTGGCCATTAATCCTACAATATTTAGAAGTGTGAAGTGAGGCTTCCATAGTTTAAGTAACACCAGGGGGAATCATCTCTTCTCTGTTCAAGAAACAGCCTAAGATAGAGAAGAGCAACCTCAGATTTTAGCACTGCATCACGGATAAAGTAAAGCCTTAGAGGAGCTTTTTTATCTAGTAACACAGAGGACTGTGCTGTGAGAAGTGTCTTAAAATACTTTTATTTAGAGGTATTCAACATAAGCCTTCAAGGGTCTTATGAAATATGACCTGAATTTCTCAGGCTTTCCTGCTAAGCTGATTGTTTCTGAAAATATCTTGATAAACCATAATAGAAAAAAAAACCCATATCTTTATTAAAAAAACCCAAACCAGTAGCAGTAACTGCTCTTGACATGATGGTTAAGTCTTAAGAACTCTCACCTTTTATACTATATTAACTATTAGCTTATTCTTTCTAGAGAAGTTAGAATATTCTCTTGGGACAGATAACAAGGGTAGAGTTTCAACCTAACACTCATGAAGATATCAGAATAGGTCACTAGGCTATTTTTGGGACAATCCTAGAACAAGCATTATCAAAAACACAGTGCAAGTGTTCAGTTGTATTTCCAAAAAAAGGAAGTAAAAATGTATGGTGCAATATATAAATGCAATTGCCACAGCTCTTTAGATTTGATACAGGCATCTTTTAGCATCAGTATTATGCCATTTCTGTGTTTGAAACAAAAGTAGTATGGCAGCGAGGCTGATTGCAAAGGGGAGAGTAAAAGGTCTCTGAAAGCTTAGACTTTACTGGAAAAGCCCAGACTGAAGCACTGACAAGCCTGATGACTGGGTTTAAGCACCAAGTGAACTGAAAGTTTCTTTGTCTTCAGTGATAAAAACCAGTCTTTGCAACCAGCTCAGCTTCTTGTAATAATTAGTAGGGAAAAAAAGAAAACAACATCTGCTTTCTTTTGCACATGGACATCACAAGTAACTTTGGGACTGACCTCGTTAGAGAGAAGCCAGGGCAGCTTCAGAAAGTGACAAAAACCCCCCTCCAAACACCAAGGTTTGAGCTCCACTGGCATCACCTTTGTCCTTCTACACACTGGTCACACAGAACAGCAAAGCAGGAAGTACAAATGAGAATCTCTAGCAAGAGGTAGACCCTGACTGATGTGATCGGTTCTGAAGAGAACTCTCCCACAAGGACAAGCCTCTTTCTATCAGATCTTCATGCTCAGCTGCTTCTGTTCTCAAAAAGCATCCATCAGCAGTGAAAAGGAAGAGTGTCCCAAATGTTATTGTCAAGGCAACAATCACTGTAGTGAAGCTTCTTATAACTCCATAGTTGTCTTGAACACCGAGTTAAGTATGTTCTTAATGCTTCTGTGGACCACTAGAACACTGTATTCTGTAAGCAAGCGGTCAGCAGGATAGCATAACAGCAGGTTATCAAGAGGAGATCCACATCTTTTCTTTCATCTTGCAGATAGATTCTTTAGTACACACTCACATCCTTAATCTGTAAAACAATGATGTCAGAAAGCAACTGACACCTGTATGTGAAAGCTTTTTAAAACAGAAAAATGATGCCATCTTCCTTAACTTACACCCCATTGTACTCATACAGACAATACTAACAGTAAATTTATTACCTATAATCCTAAAAGATGGCCAGAGTGCCCTCTCAAGGATTCCCTTAGCTATCACTATTTAGCTATTACTTTTTACGGCATAGATTGTAATAAAATTTACTTCTGAATAGTGAAATGCTCTCAGAGGCATCTGCATTCTGGTGCTACCTACCCAGCACAGAACTCTATCTACATATTTCTAGCAGAACTCTACACAGCTCTTTAGAGCTAAAAGTTTTACTATCTGAAATGTCATTACTGCTGTCTGAACTCATTCAATCTTTTTCCCCCAGTCCACTCATGTCCCATCACTCAAAACAGGAAAGGTAAATAGCAAGTAGCAGAGGTGGCTGAAGCACAAAGCACAAATAAAGCTTCTTAGGAACAGCAGCACCAGGGACATACAGATTTACCTTGAAACTATGAATAGAATCGTAAACATACAGCAACAATCCGTTCCTAAACATGAGAAGTACTAACTGTCAGCATTTTGCCACATAAACCAAGAAAGCACCAGCAGAAACCTAAAAATTTCAGGCTGCAGAAACATCAGCATTTTGGTGTGGTCTTTGAACTAAATCCCAGCCACGCTACATCACATTTGTCTAGTTTGCAAAGTGGTTTGGGGAAGTGAACTAGACTGCTATCAGGAAACTAAACTGGAAATGTTAAACTATCCAGGGGTGCACCAAATGTGTTCCAGCTGCTAAATTGAGAACAGAGATGTGAGGCAATGTTAACATCTGAAAAGGACATGTTTTCTCCTGTTTTTCTTCACACAGACAAGACTACTCAGGACAGAGGAAGCAGCAGAGAAGAGTGAAGGTTTGACAGGTATCAGATAAAGAAACTTTAGGCTATCCACTGCAATATTGGAAAGAGCTGTGGGTATTATTCCATTTAATTCTTTGTTATCCCTTGAGTCCTGCCTAAGATGCTGTTAGAGATCTGAGATGACGTTACTTGTCACAGATTGGAGTACAAAACAATACTGCCTCTAATACCTCATCATCCACAAAAATTGCACAGATGGTAAATCACCATTCTGTCATTAGAAGCACTATTAAGACATACATCAACCTTCTTGTCTTTCTAATTTATTGAAGGAACAGCACAGCTTTCACCAGTTTCCTATAAAGTTGATACCCTTACTCATCAGCTGAAATTGAGGAGCATTTAAGAGGAAAAATATTATTCCATCCCAGTTTTTTTGATCATAACTAAAAAAATAATAAGTGCACCATCCAAGAACGTATTTGGTTAAAGAAAGATTATATTTAATTGTTTTCAGGGCTGTATAATCAGAAAAATCTGTCAGATGTTAAAAGCAATGCACCACCACATTTGAGATCTTTCCTAAAGCCCCTTGCATCAGCATGGTCTGAGCTTTGCCTCTCCAAGTACAGCAAGGCAGATTTCTTTCTCTTGTGTTGAGGACAAATTCAATCCATTTAACTGCAAAGACTTGTCTCCTGGCATTATGTGGGCTCTACTACTTCTACCAATATGTTCCAAATGCATGACATACAGCTCTCAGAAAATTACAGCACGATAAACCTCAAATTCTGATTGTTACTAAACAGCTTCTCATATCACCTGAATGATACTAAAATTGTGCTTAAAGAAGTACAAATTTACAGCTCTTAGTATTTCAACTAAAAAAAACGAGGAGAAACAAGTAAAACAGCTTTAAGATTTTCCTGCAGCCATCTCCTCTTCCTAACATTGCCCAATTAAACAGATTATTTCCTTACCAATGGAAAGAAGCAAGACTTATACCCTTGAAAGCAAACCAAATACCACAGGATAGTTTTAGAGAGCAAACCACAAATTTCAATTACTGCTAGTAAGCTGACATAACATGTTGACTGTTTCCTAAACGTTTAGGCATAGTCATAATTACATTTAGTAGCAAAGCCATGAAGAAAACCAAGATTTTTTTGTATCTAAAAAGCATTTTACCAAGTATAATTAGTACGAAAAGGAAGCCTAGCATTTCTGAAAGGGATATAATCTACTAATGTCAACGTGATGAGGATTCTTCAAGTCTTTTCCAAAATTGAGTGCACCATGAGATACAATACTCATGGTTTTTTCCATCACTCTAATTGCCTTAGTCTTATTCCTGTTTACTGATGTTTCAGACCAGACTGCTGTAAACAAAATTAAGGAATTTAAACTTGTAAGCTTGGCTCACAATTAAAACTATCCATGCTATTGAGGCACTTTTAAATCATAGAAAGCTAGGGTTGGAAAAGACCTTAAGATCATCTAGTTCCACCCTCTGCCTTGAGCTCTACCGCCACAGTAAAGAACTTCTTCCTTATATCTAACCTAAACTTCCCCTGTTTAAGTTTAAACCCATTATTTTATCTTGTCACATTTCAACAGGTAAAAAGGCAAAACATCCATCTGAACCCGAAGAACTAGAGCTGAAAAAAAACCCTGCAGAAAATCTCTTCCAATAGTATGAGCATTAAAATGAAGCAGGAAACCACATAGCAGGGATTTTTGGATCGAAGATACATTAGCTTGTTTATGCTAATGTTTTTGAGGCTTTATTGGCACAGAATTATAACCTCAATAAGCTCGTACACACCAGGTGTGCATAAGCAACAACAATTACAAAGTACTAGCCATGTGCACTACCTCCAGGAATCAAACTGCTGTGGACTGATTTGATTTATAAGTCAGAGCACGAAAAACAAACAGCTACTAGCAGTAAAATTGAGAGAATTACATCTTGAAAAACTACAGTAACAGACACTGTTTTGCATATAATGCATATTTATACATCCTGGAAATGCATGATTGCTGACAAACCTAACAATGTAAATTTAAAACACTGAGCATCACAAACAAAGTGTTAGCAATTAACTTTCAAATACCAACAGCATCATCTCCATAAGCCAATATCAAATCCATACACTCAGCTCTTTATGAAAATCCTCCTCCTGTAAACAGCAATGTCACCATCTTTTGTATGGCTGCTAAGCAGAGTTTCAGAACACACCTGAAAAATTGAGTTCCTAATGGAAAATGAAGATTGGAATCAACTTCTGTCAAAACTGGGGAGCACAAAACCAGGGATTTAAAGATTTGAAGGATTTTAGCAAACCGATTTAGTTATATTATTTAGGCATCAGTTGAACAACAGCCATTGGCAGATTTCAAGGTGTTTTAATTGCCTTTTCAACCTGATATCCAGTTACTTCACTCTTATGTATGTACCACAAGCTGCCAAAACTCAACCTTGCAAATCACGGGGACTTTATGCATAGTCTTCCCTACTTTGAAGAAATTTAAAGTCTTGACTCTGTCACTGTTGAAATGAACAGTAAAGAATACAGCCTCACTGCAAGGTGTTCACAACACTGTATATTGAACATACTTAGGAATTACATGGGTAGTTATCTTTTTATGCTTTTAGATAAATGATTTGAAATAAAGTTGCAGCATGTACTTCTCACTCCCCAACATATTAAGCAATAAACAGAATGAGTTAGAGGCACTGAATAAACATAGGTATACTGAAAAGAATTTGCCAATTCCCTCAACTCAGACTATTTGACCAGGTGGCTCTGAGGCTTACGGGCAACTTGCAGTTATTTGAGTGTATCATGTTTTGGTATGATTTGAAATGGTAGCAATTATAGTTACATATGCAAGAGCAGCAACTGAGAAACCCTGTTTAAGCCAATGGCACAGTGGTGGTTGCCAAGAGAAATCTATAGCATTAATAGGCAAATGTGGAAAACAGAAAACATTGCAGGAAGCTTTACACAAAGCCAGCAATCGCCTTGAGTCCTTATCTTTCCCCTTTTATATCACTGTTTAGATTAAATTCCGCAACAGAATAAAGGTGAGATCACCCTGACTGAAGATCTAAAACAATTTCACAATTATAATTAAACACAAAATGACATTACTACATGAAGGACTTACTCTTGCCCCTAAACAGACACAGGCATGTAGTTGTACAAACTATTCTTCTTATAGTCAGGACTGCTGATGTGTTGTATGTAAAAGACAAAGCTAAACAAAAGCTTTTTTTTCCCCCTAGGAAAAATACCAAGTTTTAAATGCTCACAGACAAGCTTAAAGAAGTTATCTGAAACTTCTGAATGCCGTGAAGCAGACAGATGGGGCTCTCCACTTATTTTTTGTACTACAGTAACTGTATTAGCCATTCTCTTTTGATAGTAAACTTAAAAGCACACAGTAAACCTTTAGTGCTGTTGGAGAGGTAACAAACCCAGCCCCCTTTCTCAGCAACCTTGTCACATAATCTGAATTTCAGTAACAAACCTCATTCTCCGGCATGTTAACTCTCTGCAGCATCTGTCACTGCTGTGAATGGTTGATCACAAGTACCTCTGTAGTCATCTCAATGCTATTAAGCAGATGGCAGCGCTAAATCCGAATGATGTAGTACATCTCCCTGGTGGACTTTGTTTCCATACACTACCATTATTCTACAATTCCTCAGTGATAAATCTTATGTATTCTAGAGAACATTAAACAGTGAACTGACAGTGACAATTGATTTATTAGCATCCATTTCCCTCTGCTGTATTATTGTCTTCACAAACACTTGTGTGGATCATGTGTGGAGCCACTAAGGGACAAAAGCACTTTCGCTCAATTTGAGGCATGTTTCAAAGATTCAAACTAGATCTCTTTTTCTTCATGCTGAAAATGTTTAAACTTACCTACAAATTTAAATGAAGACCCAACTAAATGCTCCTACTTCCTCCACAACCTTCTGAATTTCATAGTAAAATTGATCTAGCATTAACATCGGGCCATTAAAACACCCACTACTTCCTGCAATAAATCCAAGTAAAGAATTACAGTTCTAGACAGACTTGGGCAAGTCCTTTAAGATCAGCTATGTTGTGAAGGGATGCATACATGCTGGTGAGGGAAGCTGACAAGTCTACATGCATCTGACATAGGCAGTTATCAGCACCAGGAATCACAAGGATGGACTTTTGCACTTACGGGTAGACCATGAATTGCAAAATTCCAGAAAAGTTTTTGGTGTACAACTGCCCATGTTAAAGTACCACATATGTATAGGGAAGAAATTACTGACTGCATGTGAAATGCATAACAGCAACATTCAGCCTAATCTTGCTGCTCTCCTTAGCTAGGCATTGAGTATCAACCACAAATGACCATAGCTATTGGCAGTTATTACAGTAAAACTCAACTGCTTTAGAATCATAGAATTCTAACTGAGGTCAGAAAGGACCTCAATGATCATCTGGTCCAACCTATCTTGGAAAAGCATGCCCCAGACTGGATGCCCCAGAACTTTGTCCAGCTGAATCTTCAGTGTCCAATATTGGGGACTCCACTCCTCTATGCAGATTATTCCAATGGCCGATTGTTCTCCCTGTGAAAAATTTTCCCATGTCCAAACTAGAATCTCCCCAGGAATAACTTGTACCCATTACCCCTTGTCTTTTCTGTGTGACTCCTTGTCTCCATCTTCTTTGTAGCCACCATTTAAATACTGGAACATGGTGATCAGGTCTCCCCTAAGTGTTTGCTAGCCCTTGGTTTTTAGAATTTGAGATATTTTGTGAAATTCATTTTAGATTGTTTTGGGTTTTTATAACAATGCTGAACAGCCCAGTTGAACCATCCTACTTTATCCTGGTATAAATATCTAAATCCTCTGCAAAAAACTATACACATAATTTAATTACATCTCTTCTAAAAAAGAATCAGTTAAGATGTTTAGTCAAGCTTAGTACAGCTCCAAGGGATATTTTGAAGTCTTTTTGTCCATGAAAAATAATTCTGTTAAAAGACATCCTCTCTTTGAGGCTTCGTTGCATAAGCAACTGTGGACAAGAATATGTTTTAGAGGAAAACAATTTTTTATAGGATTACAAGGCATTAAGATAGATGAGAACTTGGAGAACACTCTGATATTTCTCTCCCTATTAGTCCTGTGATATGTTTTATCTAAAGCACCAGATTGCCACGCTCAAGCAAGGATAGTGTCACACAACATCAAATAAAATACCATTAAACTTTTAAATAAACATTATTTGGTAGCAGCAAGCAGTTGGGTTGTAGAAAGGAAGTAGTTTTTGCAGAGGCATGCAAAGTCCCAACTACCTTAATGCACAAAAATAGTTTGGTATTCTTCATATCTGAACATATCGCCCATCCTAGTGAATCAGATTTGGTTGTTTCTGGGAAATACACTAAATACGTCAAAATTAAACATTAAAGGAGGGTCATGCTGTGTGGTATTGAACAGTCAAAGTTGGAGAATGTATTACTGTGCACAGATAGCAAAGATGGGCTGCCATGCAATGTCATCTTAGACATTTAGAAGATTTCTAGAGGTATTTCCAATTCTATTGAAATTTTCCATCTTTAACAGAGGGATATTAAAATCAGCAAAAAACTTTTAAACAAAAATGAGTATTTCAAGTGACTCCACTGTATCACACATACATTGTACACAATGCACATGTGTGAACATTAAACAAATATAATGAGGGGCAGGAAAAGCATTCACATACTGAAAAACTATTGCAAATTTAACAAGCAAACCCATCTTTTCAGTTTTCTAGCTACTTCTCAGATTTTAATAGACAATATCATTAATATAACAATCTTCTAGAGGAATTAATATCAGAAGACAAGCTAGAAATGCTATTACTTAAGATTACTACTTTCAACTTACAAATGAAAAAAGAAAAGTTATTTACACATGCTAGTCACACAAATGATGTGTTTTAAACATGTGAATGCCCTCTACGTGCAAATGCATTTTCCTTCCATTCCTTATGAGGGCAAAATATCCAGAATGATATAAAGCTAAATTATAAAAATACACTTTTCCCTAATTTCCTTCCTAATAAGGGCATTGCAATGCACCTAAATGATAAATCTCTTAGTGGTTACAAACTGACATTTTGCAATATGGGCTATTTGATATTCAGATTAAAGATAGAAATGCTGTTCTAGGTAGCTCAGATGGCTGTTTATAGTTATTACTTTCTGCCTGCCAATACAATCCCAAAAATCTTTTTGCCAAGGCAGAAATTATGCCAGAAAAATCAATGTCAATACCCTATGAGAAACATACAAGTGAATCATTTCTTGTTTTCTTTTACCATGCAACACTTCATAAAATTGGGGAAATGGAGAGATGAAGTAATCATTCAGAAGCTCATGAATTCAACACAATCTAACAGTATATGTATTGTGGTACAATACATATATAGGTAATTATACAGGTAAAATACAAAGCAATAATTTCATGAAGTATCTCCTTCCAGATGGCTAAGTATGTATACATATTATATCTAAGATTACACATATCCTTATGTACTAATCTTTTACAAGAGCAATTTCAATTTTCAGAGATGTGCTTTTTGCTAATTTTAGTTCAAAAGGGAGAAAATCTTAGTGAAAACCTTAATATGGAAAAAATCAAATCCAAGTAATGTTTAGTTCTGGCTAAGACAAATGACTTTGTAATGAAGTCCAAATGTTTGTGTGCAATAAACCCATTTACCAACACTAGAAGCAGTAGAACAGAACAGAATTGCCAACATAAAAGTTGAGGACTATTTTGGTAATTTTCTTTCTGGAAAAAAATCCATTACCAACAGCTGCTCTCTAAGTGTAACATTCTACAGAGCCTCATGTTTTGGAGGTCCTACACTGCTCGTTTCTTAAATCATATTTTTATAAATTTTTGGTATCTCGCAAGACTCTGTAGGAGCCGAGTACCAGACACAAAGGTATTTTCATTCTGTCAGCAATAATGACGCTTGAACATTCCACTAAGCTTTTTCACATTAAGTTGTTGTACATAGGAAAATACTAATTTATAGAACAAAATTTAAGCTGGGCTTAATTTAAATTTATATCAACACTACAGCAAAGCAGATGTCAGGTGTAAACAGCTTTGTTCTCAACCTTGCCGTGAATAGTTCTGTACTATTACAGGCAAAGCTACATTGTAAAAGTCACAAATATTTAGTATAAGGTAAAACACTAAGTATCTATTTATCAGCATCACAATATCCACCAATACCATGGAATCATAGAATGGTTTGGTTTGGAAAGGGCCTTAAGATCATCTAATTCCAACCCCCTGCCATGGGCAGGGATGCCTCACCCTAGACCATGTCACCCAGGACTCTGTCCAGCCTGGCCTTGAACACTGCCAGGGATGGAGCATTTACCACTTCTTCGGGCAACCTGTTCCAGTGCCTCACCACCCTCACAGTAAAGAACGTCTTCCTTATCTCCAACCTGAACTTCCCCTGTTTAAGTTTGAATCCATTCCCCCTTGTCCTATCGCTGTATCTCCCTTTCCTACTATCATTTTTCCGAGTGGGCAAGGTTTGAAGCTCCAATCGTCCCAAACAACCAAAGCAGTAATGCAGAACTAGAGCATTTTAACCATTTTCTCAGCATTCGTCTTTCAATCATTTGAAGTTTATTGCCATACAAGTTTCAAGAAATTCTCAATGACATTACAGAATCTGCTACTGATCAAACTAGGAATGCTTGGTCTGAGCAAAAAAGAGAGAGGTTAAACTATAACTCAGTAATAGGTGCACAAAGCTCCCTTTCCAGACATGCACATTAGAGGGACCTAACAGGGGGGATTATCAGCCAAGCTGCTAAATAATGTGTCATGTGATATTTGCCATTAAGTTCAAGCTACCACCTAACACAAGTAATTTGTACTACAAAGGGTTTCCCCATAATTGGAACACTTTTCCTTGTAATTCACAGAGTTTCCAAATACTGACTTTTTTGAAGGAAGCAAAATTTGAAGAAAATACATCAGAAGTACTTAAAAGCACTGCTGAGAATGAAGTGGGAGAAGGAACACAAAGATTCAAATTTGTCACAAAGACAATTCCACAGAGAAGTAAAACAAACTAAAGGATGTACTTTTACAGCCAAGTAAAGGTAAAATACTGGAATACAGCCATGTTTAAGCAGCAAAAAGAATGCAATCAGCTCTGTGTTTCAGATGATTTATGATTTAGCATCACTAAAACTCTGATTCAAGTTCTCATTTCTGTTTCTTTTTGACCACTCAGTAACTTGACTTATGTGATACTAGAGACAAGTATCACTAAGTGTTATTTCTAATAAGCCTCTTATAAAATTTTTGCAGTTTAAGATGAAATTGAAGTAGTAAAATTAACTTTCCAACTGTAAAATATTTCAAATGCATGTACACCAGATTAAGACTTACCTTTGTGCTTGAGTGCTATAGCTGTTATCATAGGAGTCATAGCTTTGTTCATCATAAGCAGTTCCATAGCCATCATCATACTCCTGAAATGATATAAAAGAAAGGTAATATTAACCATAAGCACAGTAAAGAAAAAGTAGTAGCCTGTATAAAAGATTATACTCTCCTGAAATGCATATATGACATGTATACCATGAAATGGCAAAATCTTAATGATATTAATAGAAATTACTCCCATTTAGGAGGCCACACACATCTAAGACTAAAGGGTTTTTAATTATTGGCAGTGTGCTTTGGAAAGATCTTTTTTTGTTAACAATAGCTTGTGCAGAGATAGCACAAATGCTTCATGTCTCCATATACTTGGATTTGAGATGTGTGAGCCACCAACCTTCAAGAAAGCTCAGGGAAAGCATCTCAAAAATCAAAACATCTGAATAAATATTGTGCAACTGACTGAAGTAGCTGACTTATTTCTGGTCAATAAATTCAATGTTCTACATAGATTACAGATGGGAAAGAAATTCCCTAGACATAAGGCTGGTAAGAATGATTGTTTTACTTCTCTGAATGCCCTCTATATAAATCTTCCACTTGTGGGAGTTTAGCATGCATTAAGAAAATAAAAGCAAGCATTTCTTACTCCTCCCACATTATCCACACTATTTAAGTATCCCCTGTAGTAACACTCTTCCCAAAATAGGACTGGATTTAAATATCAAGTTGAACAAGCCACTACCTCCAGCTACAAGCCACACAAGTTTAAGATAAAAACCAAGTGACAATGATACTGTGTTTTTCCCCAGAGAAGGATGAACTACAGAAATCCAAAGAACTGTCAGCAATATGTTGTTTCATCCAGTAATAAACCTGAGCTAAACACATTAAAAGTAGAAACAATGCTTCCTTTGTACTAATTCCTAGGTAATCCTAATATCCCTCTCCTATCCAAATATGCCAAAGATACCTAAATATCCATTGAGGTATCTTGCCCAATTTTCCCAGATGAGAATCACTTAATGAGAAGATACTTTGAAGATATAAGGACCAAGAGAAATTAAAATCAGGCATTATCATACATACAGTTTTTTCAAAATAAGCGTGTATCAAATCCTGGCAATGTAAAGGATTTCATAAATAAATAAAGTCTCATGAAAGAAAAAGCTCTTTACCAGGAAAGGGAACCTTTAAGAACCTTTCAGTGATGACAGAAAACAAAACTGAATAGCAGCATCAATTAGGTAGGGATGAGAAGTAACGCATTGTCCAACTCTAGTAGATCACATCTCCAACATTTGGAATTGACAGCTTTCTAGATATTGGAAGGAAAGCTTTCTACAGCAGAAGCCAATGGCATCCTCAAAACAACTGACAGGAAACTGAATTTGCAAAGAGTTTTTAGCATTTTTTCCAGGAAAACCAGGCCATCTGCCCATCAGCACCGCTTCACCACCACTATATCAGTGAGCAATATTGTCTGCAGGCAGTGTTTAGTAGACAGGTGTCTATGAACGTTTGCCAGCACAAATGAGTGACAGCCTATTCATGGTTCTGGAAGAAGAAACAAAGGTACTTTCAATTGTCTGTTGCAAAGAGATCCACGGATAAGTAGTCCCACTTAAAAAGGAACTAAATTATTTTCTCTTTCAGTAATTCACTGTCCTGAAACTAAAAATTAAAACAGAGTCCTAGCATTTTCTTTGCCCATCTGATATAGATATAGATTTTCCTTGATAAGCCATACACTAAACCCACCAAAACCCACAAAACTCCTGGCAGTTATTACAAACAAGCACTTTATTACTTATTGATGCAATACACAGGCATCTGTTAACAATACAGACATTGATCAACAGCAGAAGCTGTCTGAGCCAACTTACTTGCTGTTCCAGATCATTTACATGACATTTTCTCTCCTCTCACAGAATCTCCCAACTGTGAACCAGCCATCCCTAAGAGGAGCTCTCAAACTTCAAACCATGCACACACAGCAGTGACAACAAAGGAAAGCTGGAGGAGGACTGAAATTAACCTTTTAACATGGTTGAAAAGCTTTGCCATACAGGAATCACTAGAGAATTCTTAAGTGATGAGTCCTATTCACATTTACTAAAAACTGATCATGTAAGAAAAGGGGAAAACAGACTACTCTGAAGTTACGGTGTATCTGTAATTTCTTGAAGACAAAGGAACAAAGTAAATTTGAAATAGGAAGGCCCTTAAGACACCTAGCAGCACAAAACGGAAGCTTTCGGGAGGCCCTGCTGTATGCAACTTAAGTGTTTCTAGTATCAGCATTTCTCTTACAGAAAGATTTTGCCCAGAACTCATTACTGTTCAACACTGTGTTAATAAATTGACTATTGCAAAAATTAAGCCCTGCATTATTGCATTGTTGAAGGTGGCTTTGGTAGCTTTGAAGGGAAAGGTATCTGGTTTGTAGTTTATATGTGGGACTCCTGTCACTTAGCATTAGAAAGATCAACATGTGCTGTTGCAATTACTATAATCTGCTTAAATAGATCAATTCTTCCTTTTTATTGCTGTATTTACATTTATAAAACCAAAAAAATTACATTAAACCCAAGATAAACATGTGCAACATGCTGCAAAAATAGAACAGGTTTGAAGAGCTGCTCTCAATGGCTTGTTCTGTTAAGAGATAAGAGATTTTAATTCCAAAACACTTGTTTATTGTGCACTATTCTCTTGAAGTAGCAATTAGGCAGGGACAGCTGAAGTGTGTTTCAGAGCTTTCCCTGAATTACATCTGACACTATTTTCTTAGACATACAATACTTGAAAGCTCTCTCTTTCAGGTTACACATAAGGTTGGTCAAGGCAAAATGTTTTACATTTTAGATTAAATCCACATGACTTGAGTATTTTCTTTCTGAAACACAGACCTCCTGTGGCTTCAATAAATGGTTTAACTTTTAGTATCTGGGTGAAATATCCTTGGCCATCTTGCCTGTTTCAGTACTGTAAAATATAATGCTAACTTAAATTAAAAATATCACATTTGCACGTATATAATGAAAATGGACAAGACAGAACCTAAATACAGATATCCTGTACTAAAGTACATCACAGCTTTACTGACAAGTGTTGTTACACTGATTTTTTTTGTATAAGACAAGAATGACACCTTCATAAGAGTATTTTAACTGTATCTTTCCTGATGATTTTTCAGCATGTTTCAGGTACTTATAAAGGAATTTATTTTTGAATTTAAAGCCATTCTTTATGTGGATGACAGCATTTGTGTTCCTACTACCTACCAAATGCATACGATGGACTTCCCTCTCTATTCCAATTATGTAAGTCTACAAATAGCTCTTCCTAATGGTACTTAGTAAACAGAGTTCACTGGTGAAGCTGTATTTCCTCTCCTGCTCCAAAGAAACTCGAAAGCCCAAACAAGATCATATTTTCATCCCATGAATGGGAACATTTTGTTATTCATTATTCTACTTTACAGGCTAACCTAGAAAACTAAATCTCATCAGATTTAGTCTGCTCAAGAGACAACAAGTGTGCTGTACAGTTTGTGCTTACAACAAAAATGTAGAAAAAAGTGAGCTGAAAATGCTGAAGTCCTCTTAAACTACAGGTACTTTCCACACAACATGTAAAACATCAGCAAGGAAGATATCAAGAGCCATTGTCCTGACCTTTTCATTTCAGTCTTAAGAATCTTCCCCCAGAGCAAGAGAACAGGTAGAATTACAAGACACCCGACATCCTCTGAAAAGAGTATGAAACTATTCTGTAAAACCTCAAACTTCATTAATCCCTATATTAAGCCAACCTATAAGCCAGAATCACACTACGTTTCCTCTTAAAGAGAGCTTTTGCCCGCAGTTGTGTCATTGATAGTGCCCGCAGTTGATATAAATTCATGGAGCAGCACTGGTAACAGTAATCATTCAGTGGGAAGTGCAGAAATTTTTCATGAACAGAACCAAAGGCAATGTGTAAATATGCACTCTTCAAATATATTAAGTTACTATCACCAGTCAGAAGGTAACAGCAATGAAAGTAATTTTTGCTAAAACCTCTGCACTACCTAAACCATTATAAATCATGCTAAACCTTGCTCATCAGTGTTTCTTTCCAATAATTAAGTACTCTAAACATAGGCTTGTTCATGGGGAATAGGAAATGGTGGCTTTAAATTATAATCTCCTGACAGTGACAATGACAGACTGGTGTTTGGGCCCTCTTTAGGGGAAATTAACAATGTTCCAAAGAGAACAAGACAGAGAACCAGAAAGAAAGAAGAGGGTAAAAAGTTCATTTTAACAAAAAGGCCATTTGTAGTGCAGGAAAACAAATCCTGAAAGCAATAAGAAATCAATTTTTCAGCTCTCCCCAACTAAAGAAATCCATCCAAGGGGAAAAAAATAAGGCTGTTATCACTATAACTAGAAGGTTGTTTCTCTTCCTCATCATTCTCAAATTAATACTTACACCAGTACTTTATCACAGAATACTGGAGGAACATCTCCTGTTAGAAGAACTACTACACTCAAAATATTTGTGCAGAGATTAACTTGGAGAAAAAACATGAGATGACATCAATGCAGTGCAATGAAGTGAGGGGTTTTTTTTTGGTAAGTTAAAATTGTAAAGGGAACAGCCATTTTGTTACGTGGAAATAACATCTCCCCATCATTTAATCAACAGGGAATATGGGGCAATCAAAACAAATATGGGTAGCTAGTACCATCTGAAGTCTGAGTGATAACATTAAGGACATTAGCAGCAAATATGCACAGACTGTAAGCTCTTATTTTGTACATTTTCATCTGTTTTCATCTAGAAAGAGCCTTGTGCGTATTCAACCAGAACAAATAAGGTATTCTTGGAATGAGAGATGTACTGGTGGATTGTCTTTTGTGCACCTCAAAAAAAACCCCATAAGAGCTGCTATTGGGCATAGGCAATAACATTTAAATGAAGTTACAATCAGGCCAAAACAATTGTGTCTTTCAATACACAGCAGCAGGGAGCAGTGTCAGAATCAGGAGGACAACTCATGCTCATTCAAAAATACCAAGTCAGAATATGGTCAATTTAGATAAGCAGCTTAAATTAAAATGTAATATGCACATTTTATATGCACATCATAGGTGAACTTTCAACTTTGAGATAGGCAGGTGGAAAAGCTTTTCAGCCTTTCCTCCAAAACATGCCACTGTTTCCACAGCCAAAGTCATCTGAGTTTCTGAAAAAAAGAGGAAGATTTTCTGTTTTCTCTCCACCTCATCTTGAAAAACCAGGAGAAAGCAAATGTAAAGGATTCAAAATAAACCCCCAAAATTAAGGGACTTTCAAATATAAAACTTTTACCTTTTTTTCTTCTTGCTCGTCCTATTTAGCATGAAAAAGAATATTGGAATTGGCAAAAAAGCCACGAAATAATGGCTTGATAACTTGTTTTTCAAAAGTCTTACCTGAATTCACCCTGACTTTAGGAATAGTCTTAGCACTCCTGAAAAGCCAGAGCTCAGTAAATACATTGCTCAATAAAAGGCATAATACCTAAGTGGAATCCACAACATTCCACAGAGGGGAGCAGAAACAGAACAGACAAAAGATTGTATCTCTAGTTCTTGGAGAATGAAGCTACTTCAAACCCTTTTCCAGGAAGCCAAACAAAAAGCTTCACACTCAAAACTAAGCAAATACAAGCATTTGAAATCAATGTTGCCTGTTATTGGGAATCTATCAACATTCAGAAGACCAAGGTAAATTAAAACGTGGTGTGACTCCTGCAAAGTGACATTAAGATTATACTTGAGCTTTATTCAGGGAAAATTTAGATTATTTTCAAAGTCTTATGTCATCTGCATTAGCACTTTGCCTAATATTTTGCCTCTTTGACTCCAAGAAACTATTTCTTAATGAAAAGTTTAGGCGTATTTTATATGGTATACAAAGATTTTTGCTCTTTTTTCCGACAGATCATTCCTTCTCCAACCATGAACAGCAAGTGAGCAAATGAACATTGAGGAAAAAAGTACTTCAAAAGCAGTCCACCATGCAAAATCAGCATTGTATTAACAGCTCCAAGAAATTGCTTCCACATAATGCCCATTTTCAATTTTTCAAACTCTAAACAAATTTAGATTTCAAAATCTAAACTAAACATGATCTCAACAAGGAGACAGGGAATTCACACTCAATGCTGGTGATCAAAACAGAGTTTGAACTAGCTTTCTAAGAAGGTGCACTAAGTAATAGGCTATAGGTTATTCAACTGAATGGGCTCTCCCATGTAAATAGTAAGACTCTGCATTCATTTTTTTCATTAATGGATACATACATGCATATTTTATAATAATCACTGCATCATGAAGTAGTAATTTGAACCAAGGGCCTTCCACTACTAGAGAAATACTGAGCTTTCAATTACGACCAGAGATGACAGCACAGTATGCTAATGTCCTTTGCATCTTCCCCATTTCTCACGGGAAACAGTATGAGCATAGTCTCATACTACTGTAATATCTATAACACACTCTGCAGTACACTGTGAGTATAGTCTCATAATATAGACTTAATATGAGAATTACAAACTTCATCCAAATTAAGTCTGAAATACTGCTTTGTCTATCAGTGAAACCAACGTATTTCAGGAAATACCCTGAAATGTATGCTTCAGGAACTATAAAGCATAATAACTTAGCAATCCCTAAGCTTTAGGATCTTCCAGAATCAGGAAATAATTGAAGGCAGACATTAAAGAGTAGATTTTGAAGTTTGTTATCAGTCTTTTTTCCATCCAAATGTTCCATACATCTTTTTAAGTAGCCTGTATCTGTATCCAAGTTAAAAAAAAACCTTGGCATGTAATTTGAAATAGTTCATAATGTTCTTTTTCTAGTTACAATTTACTTAACCTTAGGAAGGCTCCATAAGAAGGAGCCATAAGGCTCTTACTAGTAGACATTCCATCTCAATTCAATTTCTTATTACGCAAAATCTCACTGAAGCATTCCAATTGAAGCATTAATTGCTAGAAATTATACATGTAGTCACTGCATTAGTAAAATCTGCTGCTGAGGTAACCCTTGTCTGAACACAGGAAAACATCAATAAAACTGCTAGAAACAGAACTAAAGCTCTGCCACAACTTTACCACACACACACTATGGAGGAACATTTAGATCGCAATGCTTTCCAAAGTAGCAGTAGTAAGTCTTGGCCATAACTTACTAGATTGACACGTTCTCTTTTTCAGTGCAGACATTCCATACTGCCACAGCAACGGGTATAAATCCATGTTTAAAGTCCAATTCTTAATACCTAAAAATCTGATTATGAACTCACATAAACCTCACTTCTCACTTAACACATTTAAGCAGCCAAAACAAGACTTGACATGGCATCATAGAATCATAGAATAGTTAGGGTTGGAAAGGACCTTAAGACCACCTAGTTCCAACCCCCCCGCCATGGGCAGGGACACCTCGCGCTAAACCATGTCACCCAAGACTCCGTCCAACCTGGCCTTGAACACGCATAGAAAGTACTGAATATTTGCAAAATGTTTTCCTTTGTAAAATGAAAGTAGCAGCAAATAATCTAACCTTAAAAAAAGCTTCAGTCCCATTGCTGTGTTACTGATTTGGAAAAAGCTTCACATGTTTGAGGCTGGTTAAGAAGACAACAACAGGAAGAGGCAGAGAGCAGTAACCGAGACTGAACAGTGACGTTCTAACCTGTTTGACTGAACATTCCCTAAGTAACTGATGCTATTTAAGAGTATTGAATTGCTAGCATACTCTTAATTTTCAATAAGCAGGGAAATATGTAAAAGCTAAAATCTCCAGCCAGCAGTTTAATACAGTTTCTATTTCTTATCTTAATGGACTAAATTGTCGACCTAAAAGTTCTCTACTTATAAAAATAAGTAGAGAAAAATTCTCATTTAATTAAAAGAATGATGCCCCTGAAACTATCTGGAAGTGCTTCAATAAATCTAGCAAGACCTAGTATGATTTCCCTTATCCAAGCATTGCAAAAGTAATCCTGGCCATGCTTCACATGTCATAGTAGGCTTTCTCCTGACCTGAGTGGTTGAAGAGATAAAAATGGGAGGTGTGTTAGCCTTCAGAGAAAGTTTATCACAGCAAACAGAGCAGTGAGGTTAGAACTGTGATTATAAAGCTGGCTGGTTGTAGAGGCCTGAATTTTCCCTATCATCTAAACTGATGCTACAGCTATTAAAGAAACGATGTTCAGAAAAAATGATAAGGAACTGTCATTCAGTGGGTTTAAAAACTTGATCATAGTACTAAGAACATGGTGAGATCCCAGGAGAAATGAGTCCTGGGGCTGAGATACACATGAGTGAGACTGGCAACAGTGGAGTGGGAAAACTAGTTATATTGAACTGGAAAAACATGAAGATTTTGCTGCTAGTCTGATATGTTGTGACTTCTGCAGTGAAGGCCAAATCAAGCATCCAGAGTCGGCACTACAAGCATCCCAGAAAGATGGCAGAGGTAGTCTACCTCTGTGTACAGCCTTCTGAAACAGGTAAGTTCTGGACAGCTTCCCTATGGGATCCATGCACAGGACAGCAATGTCACCTAGTTCTGTTGATCTTCAGCCCACATTAAACTGAAATTAATCATAGAAATCATAGAATTAATGATTTCTAGCCTGTGACATGAGATACTGCCTACAGAACTAACCCTTCCAATTTTTCAGAATGAAATAAGTATACCCCTTTCCATTTTGATATTATATTTTAGAAAACAACTTGATCCAGAAGAGGAAGGAGAGAGATGAGGATAGACATGAAGCAGAATTAAGTTCATCATAAATGTTAGACTTATTGGTCCCAAAGATGACAGAAAAAAGGACTGAAGGAAAAGGGAGGCTGTTTGTGACTCAATGATGGCCTCATTTTGTCACAAGATATAGTTAATAGTACTATACAGAGGAAATGGGCAGGAAGTTTATGCACTGAAAGCCCTGCATCATCTTTGAGATACTTAAAGCATTACAGAAGCAAACTGTTGAAGGATTCCATCCAGAATATATTTTACTTATTCCTCAACTCCAACGATTTCACTTTATTTCAATGAGTACAAAGCAAAGGCTTGTAAGCCTAAGGCAATGAAAAGCTTCATGAATCTTTGCAGACTTTTCAACCCTCAGTGGAAAACCTTGTGGTGAGTTGACCCTGGCTGTACACAGCTGCTCTATCACTCCACTCCTGTCCTCAGCTGGACAGGGGAGACACTATATCATGCTCCAATGTGAGTCCTTCCATGGCTGCAGTTCTTCATGAACTGCTCCAGTGTGGGACCCTTCCATTGCCTGCATCCTTCAGGAACAGGCTGCTCCAGTGTGGGTTCCCTGTGGGGTCACAAGTCCTGCAGAAAACCTGCTCCATTGTGGGCTCCTCTCTCCATGGGACCAGAGGTCCTGCTAGGAGCCTGCTCCAGTGCAGGCTTCCCACAGGCTCACAGCCTCCTTTGGGCATCCCCCTGCTCCAGTGTGGGGTCCTCCATGGGCTGCAGGGGCACAGCCTGCCTCACCATGGGCTGTACCATGAGCTGCACCATGAGCTGCAGGGGAATCTCTGCTCTGGTGCCTGGAGCACCTCCTGCCCTCCTTCTGCACTGACCTTGGTGTCTGCAGGGCTGTTTCTCTCTGATTCTCACTCCCCTTTCTGGCTGCAGTGGCACAGGTTCTTCCCCCTACTTCTCCAATCTGTTATCTCAGAGGTGCTACCACTGTCACTGATGGGCTCAGCCTTGGCCATCAGTGGGTCCATCTTGGAGCCAGCTAGCATTGGCTCCATTGGACACAGGGGAAGCTTTTGGCATCTCCTCAGAGAAGCCAACCCTGTAGCAATCCCCCCCACCCCACTAACACCACCTAGCCCATACAAATCCAATACACTTTTAAAGGCTGCTCTGTAACCTCTCTGGATATCCCAGTCTCTGAGGCTCCAAAACTTTATGCTGCTTAAAACATCCACAATCTCACTGATGTTCTCATTCTATGGACACTTCTCAGCAAAGAATGACACCTGCTCAGATATTCTGGTTGGCAAACCAGCACATAATACCAGATACGGCTAAGCAGCAATTAGTAAGGAAAGGATGGAAATAGTACTGACTCCTACCATGTTACTTTAACCCTTAAGATAGTTAAGTCACTTTGATAATGCAGTACAAATGGGCAGTTATAATACCATGCATTAAATTGAGCATTTGACATACAATCATAGAATCACAATCAACTAGGGTGGAAAAGACCTTTAAGATCAAGTCCAACCATTACTAATGGTTCACGTCCTAGCAAAACTTTATTCCAATGAATGTCCATTTTAACAAAGGAGACAGGAAAATGTGGTAATTTTAAAACCAACTAGCTAGCACTGCTTTATCAATTTCACCTTTAAATGTTTATCTCACTCATGATATCTTGTTTGGAAGATAAGTGATCCATTTCTAGAGAACATTCTTTTTAGAAGTTATTTAGCACAGCACTATTTTTCTTTACAGTGCTATTTTCTAACTATTCTCTCAGAAGTAAAGCATACATCAGGATACATATCCAACAGCTGTCATCTCCATGCCACTTTGACATACACATGCTATAAACAGCAGATATATAAATAAGAAGTTACTCAAATATGGTTTTTTCTACCACATCACCATGTGTTCCACAGTGTATGCCCTGGAAACAGGCTGTTTAAGGAGGACTAATTCCTTTGAAACCATTGTGAAATAATCACTTTTCTGAGATACCCACCTTGACTAGCCAAGACAGGTATACCCAGGGGACATTCACATACATTTTCCAAGTACTAGTTCTCAAAATAAACAAAATATATTAATTTATTCTGAACTGTTCAAGTATGTGTATAAACGTTCACACAAACAACATTAAACTTCTTTCTGCAAAAGCTGTTTAATATAGAAAAGTACATTTCTGATAGAAAGGATAAAGGTTGAGATTTGATTAAGAGGATGGGCTTTTTTTGGTAGGGGAGCAGTCAAAGAGGAGAGGAGGGTAAGTAGAAAAAATGTTGAAAGAAAAAAAATATCTAAATAACAAAACCATTTTCTGGAACTCAGGAACTCCTTTTTCACAAGCCTAAATAACAGAGACAAAGTCCAGAAAGACCTGGCTGTAAAGAGGGCACACTAAAAGCTTTAAGATATAGAAAACATTAAAGCATTGTCCTTGAAAGTGTTATTTTTGTATAAGAGTAAATCCATTTTTATGATGCTGGTCTTGATTTAACAAGCTTTTTTCCTTTATCTCACTGATCTGTAAGTTCAATTTAAATTAAATTGACCCTAACAATTCGTAACTGCCCATAATTTTCAGTCATGTACAATATAAAGTATTTTGATATGGCTTTTAATTTTTAATACAATAAAATTAAGATAAGTGTGGCTTATTGAGATACACTGCACACTTAAAACTTTAGGATCAGTTCTGAAGCTTTCATAAAAATATTTTAATTGTCTATCCATTGAACAGTTCCATGCCCACAAAGATAGGTTCGGAAGTAGAATATTACTCTGTTTTAGTGAGAATTAAAAAATTGACGATGTGATTTTTCAAGTTTTTGTAAAAAGATCTGAAAAATCAAAACCATAATATGTTTAAGAGGTATATAAATATTTTGCCAAACACACTGTAAATGTCTTTATAATAGTGTGTATAACCTGAATTTGTATTAGTATAAAGCAAATCAAGTTTGAAAGGATCATGAAAGATGACCACATTTGCCGCAGATTAATTAGATGCTAATTAAAGATTCTACTAGTTGTAAAGTGGTAGTTTGGATCATCCCTCCAAAGTCATACACTTTATGCACAACAGCAGCTTGACTTACATATTCACCATAGGTCTCCTGCGCTGGAGGCGGCGGAAGGGGCCGGTAGCCTGCAGGTGGAGGTACTCCTCTTGCTCTGGGTGCTAGAAGCCCACGGCTACGACTGACTGGTCCTCTACTGGGAGGCACTCCTCTGGGCGCTGGTGCCCCTCTCGGTACTCCTGCTGGTGGTGGAGGCACTCCTCCACGGCCCCTGTGAATATATGGACCACTTACCATTAACTAACAACACCCTTGGCGTCCCTTTCAACAGATCCCTCCCCCACTTGACAATAACTTTGCTTTGCTACAGCCAGAAAAAGCTTAAAAGAGATTTATAGTTCGTCATTTTTTCTGTATGCTTTAATCCAATTACACAAATTACGCAAAAAATGATAAAAGATGCAAACTAGACATGATTCAGTGATGAACCTCTCACTAGCTTGAGCCATTCTGGCATACACACAGATATGCAAACCAATTCACTGGAATCAACTTCACTAGAATTTGACTTCTAGTATGTGAAATCACAGTCATAGAGTAACAGGTTAATTTGAAGCTGTCAGGCTATATCATACTCAAGCCCTGCACAAAGGAATCAGCTGCAACTGCCTTCTGATCCTGTGTAAGCTTCTAAATGCAATCCAAAGATCACACTGCATGCAAGAGATGGAGTGGGTCAGAAAACCTACATTTTCTTCTGGTTCTAAAGCACAGATTTCCAGCTGTTGCAGGAAACATTCAAACACATAACAAGCATGCAGAGTGATTATACGATATAACCTGATGCTTTTATGCGTTTAAGAACAAGAGATAACAGTATTTTTGGTCTTAAAGCTCTAAAATAATGATAAGGATTAACTTGCATTCCACTGCTTTGGACATTTAACATGAAAAATCTGAGGCCTAATCCAAAACAGTTTTAATCTTTAAAGTCCCTTCCAACCGAAACCATTCTACAATTCTCCCTATAGTAAAGGGAGAGACTTAGAGGTACAGCCTGTGAGAAATATGTATCATTTATTGTCTCTTAAAAAGAATGTCTAAAGCCTTGATAATAGGAACCTCCTTTTTAAAGGAGATCATTTCACCCCATGGACTATAATTTAGTTTAAATGACTGCTCTGTAGGCATATAGACTTGTTCCAAGGAAATCACACCCTTATTGAATATTGTAACAGATATACAGAAGAAAACAACCACAAGCTCTACGCTACCTTTCTACCTATCAAGCCATCTAATTAATCTCAAGAGTAGTAACTGAGTAGAAATGCACTGATTTCAGTAGAAATTTCCAACTTATTATAAAGTAAGATCCAGATTTGGCCTTAGGATTTCCTATTCCATTTCAAATAAATACTATAATCTCATTGGTAAACTTAGAAAAAGTATACTCATTTTATCACAATTAGTATCTGAAAAGCTGCATCACTAAACGATGAATGCAAAAACGTAAACACTTGATACAATCAGGATAGATTTTATTAATTCTAATTACTGATCAAAACACAGTCACAAAGTATTTTAAACAAGCCTAGAGAGTAAGTGATTTAAAACTGTGCTTATTACTTGGTTTTGGCTAATCTGTAGAATGCCTCCTCAGGACAGGGTACCAGCTGCTTATTTGACTTCATTGCAGTGGGGGCAGGGGTGAGCAGTGAAGTTCCCAGACACAGCCTGCTGAAGTAATATAAAGAAATAGCAAATGTGATACTTTCCAAGCGAAGCCAAAGAAAGGGAAATGAACCTACTGGCATAGACAATAGTCAATACCAAGTAAAAAAGTCAGTAAAAAGATTCAAGAACCACTAGCCATGATCTTCACAGCATCCTTCAGACAGGGTGCAAGTGAAAGCAGGAAATGGGACATGTTGAAAACCATGGAAAAACATTTTGGGGAAGGGGGGGAAGGAAACAGTACAGTTTTTAGAGCCAGCATAGATTTATTCTTGAAGAGTAATTAGAGCACTAGATCCACATAAGGTCTTCTCTGCACTTCAAAAACAGTTAATAGGGTTGAAGCAGTGATAGGTGGAAAATACTATTTCTCTCATATTAGACCATTTACGTGGTTTTTTTAAGAGTTACTGTAGGAAGAATTAACAGTCTGAGATATATGGCTCTGTATTACACCACTCATGGTTACTGCACCAGGCTGGAGGAGACTAGAAAGGTCCAGATATAGGAAACCCAGTAACAAGACAGTTCAATTACCACCACACAGATTTGAGTCATAGCAGGGTATGATGTCAAGGGCAAAGTTTTAGAAACTGTAAATTATTATTTCATTAAGTTACCAGGGAACTAAAGATGCTCAATTGACATGAACAATGAACAGAAACTGACTCAAAATGTCAAGGAACCACTTGAATAGGAACCTTTGCAAAAACAGATCAGTTCTGGTATTGCTTAATTTGGAAAAAGGCAGTAATATAAATTATGTTTGAAAAGATTTAAAAGTAAAATGGATATACACAATATGGAAAGCCATTTAGAGAAACACTATGGGAAGTCAGAGCAAATAAAAAGCAATACCAAAAAATAAAAAGCTTGAGAAAGGGCAAAGGGACCTCAGAGTAGGGTGGGAACAGCAGAGTAAAGAAAAGTATCAAAGGAGATATCACCTGAAAAGCTGAGCCCATCTCTAACCTCAAACGACAAATGCTAATAAAACAAATGTTAAATACTCCAAAAAGCAGGTCAGAGCTAGTCTAAAGAATTTTTAAGCAGCCTAAAACAATAAAATACTTCAAACATTCTGGAATCAGGAAAACCTGCCAGAGTGAGGCCAAATCACCAGTGAAAACCACAGTAAAATATGCTTATTTGTACGTATGCATTAAGTTTTTTGCTATGCAATCAAGACACACTAGCTAAGGTTCTCATGGTAGAGCCTTTCCTGATGGGGAATGCATTGGATGGTGCTGCCAACTGCCTTGGAGAAAAAAAAATATAGAATGAAAGGAGCTTCCAGTTCAGTGTCCCCTGCAAAGCTGCCAAGGGTACACTCTGCCCCATCTTCCAGTTAAACAGGACTGGACCCAGTATTGACTCCTGGGGTACACTGCTTATTAATGGCCTCCAGCTGACTTTATACCACTCATCAGCACTCTCTGGGCCTAGACATTTGGCTGAATTTCAGTCCACTTGTCCCCTCATCCAGCCCACACATCAACAGCTTCTCTATGAGGATCTTAGGGAGACATCCTTTCTAAAGGCACAGCAGGTAATACCGCCTCTCCCCCCACCTACCACACCAGTCGCTTCATTATAGAATGCTGTCATGTTGATCAAGCATGACTTCATCTTTGTGAATCCGTATTTATTCCTCCTGATGACCTTTATGTACCTGGAAATGGTTTCCAGGATTAGCTGCTCCATCACCTTCCCAGAGATCAGAGAACTCCAGGTTGGAAGGGACCTCAAGGATCACCTGGCCCAACCTTTCGTGGCAAAAATCAAGGTGAGGCTCAGCAGCCTATACCTCAATAGGTCCTCCTTGCCATTTCTGAAGGTAGGTGTGACATTTACTTTTCCTTGGATCCTGACCTGGCTTTGCCAAACTTTTTTTGCGCTACACAATCTTTTGCAGTACACTACCCACATGTTCTCAAAGTTATTAAAAAAGAAACCAGTCGATTCCATACATATGACAGGAAAATATCTGGAAGTTGTGGACACACTGCAGCACTGATCTACATTGCCTTGTTTTACTTCTGGCTTGTAAGACAGGAAATTTTAACCTAAAACTTCTGCAACAGTTTTATTTTTCCACAAATGGCCTGACAGTCATTCAACCATTATGATCCCATCCATGCATACATTGAAATATGAATAAAAAAAACAAATAGCAAAAATAAAAACCCCACACTCATGCAAGCATAACCCAGAATTCTGCTGTTTCTTTAATTAGACTACTCCTACATGTTGGCTTTGAGAAACTGCTTTTTCCTCCCCTCATCTTAGTGAAATCAAAATACCTGCTTCCAAACAATTCCTCTTAATCTGGGGAGTGAACCCAACCAGCTCTCCCTTATTACAGTCTTTCAATACTTACGGGTGTGTGTATGCTTATAAGAAAGATGGATAATTTTAACTATGCCCTCTAGTCAAAGGACAAGGGGCAACAGTTTTAAACTGCAAGAGGATAGATTTAGATAGGACATAAGGAAGCTCTTCCCTGTGAGGGTGCTGAGGCGCTGGCACAGGGCGCCCAGAGAAGCTGTGGCTGCCCCATCCCTGGCAGTGTTCAAGGCCAGGCTGGACACAGGGGCTTGGAGCAACCTGCTCTAGTGGAAGGTGTCCCTGCCCATGGCAGGGATTTGGAACTAGTTCTTTAAAGTCCTTTCCAATACAAACCATTCTATGATTCTAACTGTCTAACAGTGACGCAAATTGCTTTTCTCTACCCCACCCCAAAGTAGCAAGCCATGTTCTTCACCTTATTATCATCCTCTAAAATTTTACTTTTCCACTACATCTTAGTTTGAGTCAGAATTGAGCAATCCTTCAATCTCATTTTTACTTACTCTTAAAATAGAAATGTGACATTTTAGAGAGGAAACTATTCAGGTGTATATTAACATATGTTTATTTGCAAACTTTAATCAGTAACTGGTATGATCCTTCATTTTATATAGTGACCTCCCAAATAAACATTTAACAAGATGAGTGACAAGAAAAGAACATGCCTAAAGGTAAAGCTGAAAACACAATCCTTCTACAGCAAATTCCATCTGCTCATCCCCCAAAAATCTTACTTGGCTCCAGAATCAAAAATTTAGTCAAGAAGTCCAGAACAAGCCAGAATAGGAAGTTACCAAGCCACAATCATTAGGAAATTGCTTATCATATACAGAAATACCTGTGCGCAAGCTAGAATTGTGTATGCAAGCAACACAAATGCATTGTTTTCTACAAAGATCTTAGTATGGAGCTAACATATGTAACAAGTCTTAAAAGAAGGCACTTGAAAAGATGCATTATCTCCAGTGTCAACATGTGTAATAAGGAGTAAAAAAAGGTATAAATTAGTACTTCTAAGTGAAACAATTTAGGAATAAAGGCTTAAAAATTGAGAACTTAAAACGCTCAGATATTGCATCCTCAACAGGATCTTTCATGCATCAAGACTTATGTCTTGGAAATAATCTGTAAAGGGAGGTGAGGATTGAGGTTTGACTTCATTTTACAAGTCTTCTCAGGCTTTGCTTCAACCTCTACTGGATCTCTCAGGGATGCTTGCTATAAAAACTGTTTTATTTAACACTAAGACCAAGCCTTTAACAAAGCTTTCCTGCAATGAAAGTATTACTGAAATCAATTTCTGCTAAAAAAGAATCAGAGCATTACAACTGAGTTCTTTAACTCAATGGCTGTGGTATCTCAGCAGCAATAGCACTGAATTTCACTTAAGGCATACACTAAAAGAGAGGAAATGGTTTGAGAGGAAATGTAGTTTCTGAGGGGAAGTTGCTTGGAGTTTAAGACAAGTCAAACCAAGAACCTTTCAGTTTTCTTTAGAACATGTATGAAAAAAGGAGATAAAATACAACTCTAGCTGTCATCTCCAAATCAAACACTAACATTCAAATTTACCCTGAAGACACTTCAATAGGTGTAGGCCAACTACAAAGGATTCTGTGAGCTATGTAACAGCATGTCTGTCTGACATAAAATGAAGATTTGAAAAAAACTACCAAAATCCATAGGATGGAACTAGTGATGTTAGAAATTCAGTACTAAAAATTGATTATGCATGCACTAGATACTAGTGAGTATCAAGTTCTAGCAATGAGATCAGAACAATGACTTCTGTATTGCAGAAACACTAGCTTAACATGAAAAAATGAAGAAAATACACAACTGCAAGTGTATCTGTACTGAGCATCTGTAGCAGAGCTGTTACAGGCATCTGTGGTGAAGCTGAAACACGTATTTAAGAACTGAAGTAAAATTAGCAAATAAAGTCTCAAAAATGGAGATCTCTAATTTGCAAACACTTTTGTATGACTGATTTCAGTGCTAAAGAAATGAACCTTGGTATATATTTATCACTACTCTGAACAACATTAAAATCACAAAGAACAGATATATTACACAATCTAAGAATAAAATCTGTCTATTTAAAGAAAATTACGTTCTTACGGGACACAACCAGAAGTGTAAATTCTCTCAGATTAGTTTTGCATTTCATTCGCAACTGTTAAGATACACTGAACCATATTAATGGAGATCTGTATAAATGGATTAATTCCTCAGTACTTTTTTCTTCTAACATCTGAGTTAAAACACTTGAGAATATTATTCTGAAACTTTAAAAGCTGAAATGTAAGTTTCAAGCTTGCATTAATAAGAACTATAACCACAACTAGAAGAAAATCGTTTACCACAGGAAACGGTTAAAGTTGGCTGCTGCAGCCACAATTTCTCTGTACGGTAACAGAAACAGTTAAACACTTTATTTAGGTTTTGTTTTCACACTTCAGGACTCGAAGGAGTTGAAGCTGTCATCTCAGTACTGCAAGGAAGATGGGGGATGCTAGGGTAAAAATAAAACATCTCCTGTGCCAAAGAAAAATAAAGCAAAAGCAATAGACTTGCCTATTCCTGCAAACAAAAGCTGCTTTTTAATGAAGTAATGCCACTCAGATGAGAGACTAAAACCAAATTCTACCTCCAAAGCACTTCTGTAACATTTCATTATGATCATGAAATTTAATATGGTAAAAAAGAGAGTATGTATATTTTGTGTATCTGAGAAATTGCTCTCAAATTCATATCATTCAGGGCAAGACAAAATTATCAGTTTTCAAAGCTGTGAGCTCCACAGGGCCCATACGCAGACCCTGCATGCATCGAAGGAGCAACTCAAAAGTTCGAGGCAAGCAGATGCTCACAGTAAGATTAAAAATCTTGTCTGATGTACATTAACATAAGTATTATTTAAGTTTCATAAAAAAACCTGCTAAGTCTAAATTAGAATATCTTCAATGAATCAGGATTAATTCTGTTGTACTCTGGAGGGTGGGGTGGAAGTGGGTGTCAAAGCAGCTTAAAACATACATCCAAATGAAATTCCACTGCAGCTGAGGTACTTACCTGGACAAAGCAGGAACTGGTACTCCTCTTGCTCGAAGAGATGCTTTTCCACGAACTACTGGAACTTCTGCATTTTCTGAGCCACCATTTAAATATGTTAATTCTTGAAGCTGTGCCTGTCTGATTTCATCGTTGTAGTCCTAAAACAGGAAGGAAAAATATCAGGCATGTTCTTTTCCACTGCATATTACCTCAATGTAGCTTTACCCATGTGAAGGTTAAAATGCTGTAGATAGGTGGTAACAACAAAGAATAAAGGTCCCATATTCCGAGCTGAGATCTGGTTTGTAGTTCCAACTGTAGAATGATACAGAGTGTTAAAAGCAGGAAAAATCCCATTGCCTGGTGTTGCAGAATAAATAAGAATAAATATACTCTTGAGAACAGTGCCTCAGGATAAGGAACAAATTACAGGATCTACATTTAAAATCAAGAGTTAAAGTACAAACAAGTAAACTCACTCAGTACACCCATGCACTATTATCTAATAAGAGCTAAAACCATCAGTTCTAGAATATGCAATGGTAAAGAGGCTGAGGACACATGGCTTATTTTTTATTCTGCACAAACCCTCCCAAGGTCTATCAAAAAGAAAGCTGAAGTTATTTGCATGGAATTAATACAGTACTTCTGAAATGCATAAGTTTTCAGGGACCTTGAACCAATCTCCAAAACAAGCACATCACAGGAATAACAGAAACAGCAATGAACTCTTGAGCTTTCTATCATTTTTCCTACACTTACAGAGAGCCAAAGAATGCATCTGTAAAGCTGAATTAAGAAGTATTCTATACAACATGTATACATATAAACAAAGAATCAAAATGTTACTAGGTCCTCTAATAAGAATGAAGTGATACTTCTGATATAGCAGCTCTTATTTTCTGTAAACCCTCCCATTTCAAAGAAGGAAGGTTTGTTCAAATACCCCTCATTTTACAATTTAATTACAAAATGAAACATATGTATCTCACAAGAAATATATGTTCATTATGTTTATGCACCAGACAGATACCAAACGACCATCAGGTAGCCTTGCAGACAACTGAGTAACTGCATAGAAAGGAGATGAAAACTTCCATGAATTCAAAGATCTCAATTATCCTTGAAACTAGACTTCTACAAACAGAAATAAGGAATTTTTCCATTACATGCCATTATTAAAGATAGTTATTACTATTAGGAAAAAAATGGCACTATAAAAGCATTTTGTCCAAGCTGCCTTGACTAGGTTCTGAAATTTAACTCACAACTGCCCATCTGAGATCATCCTCTATTTAGCAGCAGAAATCAAGCAGCAAACAAGGTGAAGAAAAGTCTTTGAGACCAAATTAACTGTTTTAAACTGCATAATTGAAGCTTTTGAGAAACAGATTACATTACAGAACAGCTTAGACCCAATATGCAACCGAGCCATCCTAGGGAGAATAGAAAGAGGCAATTGAACGCTATTCTGGCCTACTACTGTAGAGCAATATGTAGTATAAAGTATACAGTAATAATATACAGTACAAATACTTCATATTTGTAACTTGTTGCTGGACCAGAACTGGCTACAAATGCAAATTTCTATGTAATGTATGAAATAAAACCTCAGTCTTGAAATAAAATGCTAATGAACTGTACCACATAGGTCCCAGTTCTGACATGGCATCTCTCAGATGTCCTTCACAACTTCTCCACAAGACATCCTCCTCAAATGGGCTTCTGAAAAAAATACCTGTATCGTTTATTACTAATTTAATTTCTTCAAAGACGTGCTTAAGTTGCCACTGTGCATGCTGGATCTTTTTTTTTCTCCCTGATGCTTTCTCATTTTCCTGTAGCAAACTATTAAACATACCAGCAGCCTCAGGTCACAGACAAGGACTCCACTGTGCAAAGGCAACGAACAGGAAATATGGTCCTTATCACATGTGCCAGAGGCAGCAGGAGGATACAGAGTGAAGGAGCAGTACAAGGAAGCCACGATAAGCAGCAGTGTTAATTGAAGAATCCATTTCAGAGTCTAATGGATTAACAGATGGTCAGTTTATGAATACCCACTGCTGGAAAGCAGCACACTTCAAGTCAAGTTAAGGAGACAATCTCTTCCTTGCCTACAACAGAAGATGGGCAGAGAAACCCTTTAGACTATTCTCTTCCCCTGTACAGCTTCAGCAGAGGTGACACTAATCTCAGTCAAATGCTGCTGCTGAATTGCACGTGAACAGATGTACTTTCATTTTATGAGTATTGCCCAACCTGACTAATCTTCTCAGAGCACAGAGGATGTTTTCTACTCTAAGAATGACTACGCCATCAAGATACACGCAAGTTATCTCCCTACATGGATACATGATCCAACTAAGCAACAATCTTATAGATTTATCTGCAATTTCCATCCAGCCCTGATCAATACGCTTAAGACCTTATTCTGATTTATCAAAATATTAGTAAAGAGTTATTTAATGTTCAGACAGACCCATGCAAAGCCCTATGCAGTTTGCAAAACACCCAAGCAGATCTTCATCCTGGCAGTGATCAATAAATAGTTATCAGGTTTCCAGCAACCTTTATGCACACACACCCACCCCTTAGAGAGTTATTTGCCAGCTTGCTCAAAGGAAAGCCTGTGAGCTTCAAAAGCCTACCAAGCTCTTCTAAATGCCATTAAAACACTTTCATCACCACAACTTACAAACTGAACATGCAGGAGCCAACGCAGACTACAGGAAAAACTTAAATTCTGCTCTCATTGTAAATTTGTCTGCTACAGATTCTCTCAAAAATATTTCTACACTTGTCTTTAAAGTGAAGGAAAACAAGTAACTGGCACCCAAAAGCAAAGCATAATTAATGCTGCAGCTGTCAGAAGAATGATTGCCACTACTCAAAAATTAAGCAGAATAAAGTCCTACTGGCCAAAACTGCAGTAATCATGGTATAATGCAGGACCCAGGTGGAGGTGATGGTCTTTTCATCCTAACTGGCAGAAGTAATACTAGGGTAATATCAACAGTCAAGACTGCTGACCAGAACAAAAGGGACTGGCTAATTTAAAGGAGGATAAATTACACTTGTATTCTGAAGCCACAATACTATCTGCTGAAACAGGGAAGAGTCAAGACAATATAAGCACAGCCAAAAAACCTCATCAGGTTTCTGTATCTTGGTTTGAGTTACACCAACAGTTTAAAGGAAAGTACACTACTGCAGCTGACTGAGGCTGAACTTGAAGGTGCACATTATGGATCTAAAAAGATCTGAGAAGAGAGGCTATGGCATATTTTGTAGTCAGCTATTACAAGGATATTTTGTACCCTACATTCTAGCACCAGTTATGATTCTATATTCTGGCCTGCTCTGCAAACTGCACCATGACCATACGCATACATCAGGTTAAGCATCAAAATTTGTTGGAAGGCACAGTTAGCTTACATTGTAAGGAGAACATAAATTATGACCATAATCTTATATACTGATAGCAGGACTGTTCTTGAAATCAGTGATAATTTGAGAAAGCCACATCAGACCTCACAGGAAATTAACCTAACAGTAGTTCTATGAGAGGTGGGGGCAGAAGAGATGAAGACATTTAAAGCTATTCTCAAGATTACATTTGAGAAGCCGTAAGAAAATTAGAGCAGTGTTGGCTTGATCTCATAGTTCAGAAAAGATTATGTAGCATCAGTTCTGCTCAGTATAAGATGCACTGATCAAAAATTGAGATGAAAAGTACACAACCAATGAATAGAATTGCTCATCATAAGTCATTCTGACTTAGCAGTAGAGTCATGGCTAGGTTTTGATATGCTTACCACTTATTATGGCATTAGGTGAATCAAGCTCAATGAAGAAAGATAAAACCTCTGATGAAGGGGCAGCAGGATCAGATTTATCCTTACTTTCAGTGCACGCAAAAAGCATTTATCAAAATTGAGCATATTTCCATCTAGAAAGAGAACAGCTTTTTGCTCACTAGAATAGCCAAGTTAATTCTCCCTTATCTCTTCACACACTCAAGTTATAAACCATGTAAATACAGTAACCTTTGACATTATGACAGCCCAGCAAATATTCTCTAGAGTACTCCCTACCTAATCAGTTAGGATGTGTGAACAGTAGTATATTTATTTACCTCTTCATATACATTTGGAACCTGCAAAGTTATAATGTGGTGCTTGCTTCTTAATAACATGAGACCATAATGCTCAGGATATCTCTTTGTTTTTAACTGTCTCACAGTGCATCTACATGAATGTGTTATTTCACATCGGCACGTATTCCTAACTGAACCTCCTGGTGATTGTTACTTATCAGGCTTTGGTTCATGTTAGGGAATATTGTTAGAGCATATGAGAACTTTCATTCAGGCAAAAACATGCCAAAATAAACACTGAAGGAGCACACAGTCAATTCCAGACACTTGGGCACTTAATTTCATGGATCTAGACTAGGTTTAGTACAAACCAAAATCCTCAAAATGCATACAGTAGCACTGCCACGTCATCCACACCAACTGGTTCACCCTGGCGTACAGCCAGCAGTTCTTACCCACAACAGGCTATAGCAGCCATACAACAGACATCCCCAACTGGTCCTGAGAATACAGCCACACTGACTATACTCAAACATTTATCTGATGCTATCACTCAGATACACACCTTCGCAAAGTCTCCTCAGCTAGATCTCCCACGTTTCCAAGATGTGACATGAATCAAAACTAGCACTTGGATAACCTTTTCAGCAGTAAAAATAGAAGCCAATGCACCTTGAGGATGCTTTGCTTTCTATATTAATTTGTTTCATAACCAATAAAAAAAGAATGCCCACTGAAGAGCTAATACAGACAGAAACTTCACACACAGTGACACCACCTCAAATGCCCCAGCATAAGAGTTTACTGTCAGAAAACAATCAAGGCTGGTCCTTACATTAAAAGCAAATAAGTGAATCTTCTCTATAAAGATACTGGAAACCCTGCAACACCATTATCTATACATATCCCAAACCTGGAGTACAAACTTACACTGGAAATCACATCTCGTTTTATACACCCATACATTGCAAGTTGAGGTATACAGAAAAGTATAACCCATGTGTCACTAGCTTTGTGAAAAATATGAAGATAGAAGATAAAATTATACTGATTCACAGCACTGAACACTAAATCAGGATTATAGGTGGGAGCAATACTACAAGTTTATTCTTAGTGAAACAGAACCCTATGCTGGTGCTTCAGGTGTACCAAGAACACAGAAAAGACCTACCTTAAGCAAAGTTACTTTTCTATACTTAACAGATTTTTACTATTATTTGTATACTTAAAGACATGACCAGTTGTGCAAGAATAAATTGCTCTTTTATAGGTCATACCATAAGAGTATGTGGACAGTTATCCATTCACCCAATAACTGCCTATATCAAAATAAGTATTTGTAAGCATCACTTCACAAGTAAAAAATTATACAACATGACACGACCAATATTGTTCAGTAAGTCAGTTTTAGAGACAAAATTTCTCACTCAAGGCTACCAGGATTCTTATGAAAAAATTACAATACTAACTGGGATGAGGAACTTCTTGATTTCTTCCAACGCATGTCCCATTCTGGCATATGCTTCTGCTGGTGGAGCAAATACTTCAATTAAAACATGCAGGTCATCATTTAGGTGGAAGTACTTTGCCTCTCCGCTTTTCCTCAACTCTTCCTCCTAGGAGATAAGAAAAATGCTGGTGTTTTTTCCACCTCCTTACTTTAAGCATATTATAATGCAAGTGTTAAAGTTGCTTCAAAGGCATTTGCATGCACTGTTTACTCATCTTCAGATGTGAACTAAAAAAGATAAAATCACACACTTCTGATATGCTTCAAACCAATCTTGTTGCTAAAGTATCAGAATAGCATCAGTTTGCTTATCAACAATAAGTGATAAACAACACAAAACAGGACCTATTGGCTTCTGCTCACATACAGAAATTGTAGCACAACGGAAAACATGCACCAGTTTCATCTGGAAGACAGAAATAAGTGAACTTGAAGCCTCTTTTCTCAGAAGTCAAGTCTTCAGAAACAGGTTTGATCTAATATTCCACAAGAGCAAGATCCTTTTACTGATATTATTTTAATCATAGTATTATTGCACTACTCCTAGTTCTTGTTTTCTGTTCTCACTGGTATTTCTACCCCATGAGTACATCCTTCACAGAACTGTGCTACTTGAACATGAAGCTAACAGCATTATGAGAAAGGAAGATGTTAGAGAAAAAAGGAGTTCACTAGCTATTTCAGAGGAGAGTTTATTTATTTTATTCTGCTTCACCCAACCAACTTCAATACAACTGAAAAACTATTTCAATGTAGTGGAGCAGAGCTCAGTTCCCAAATACTTGTATTCACATGCAAACAGTTCACAGGCTTAAAGGACATACGTTAGTCTCAGATAGGCTGCTCCATGCCCCATGTCTGAAAGGTGCTTTCCAAGAGGCTAAACCATCATTTAAAATAATTTCATTGTATTACCAAATATCATAACTACTAAGAATTTGATATAATGATATCTTAAAAACAAAGCCCTAAGAAATCTCTCCTGTGGCTTATCACATATGGGATGCACCAGGTAAGCACTTGATTCTTCAGACTTCCAAAATTATAGTTTCAAAGATAGTGGAAATCTCCTCCCATGCACACCCCTTAATTATGGGTTGAGGTGTGTGACAATCCATTTCTGCTTCTCATAACACTCATGTCATCGTTCTTCATGTTTGACTATGGGGATGTTTTCAAGCCCACAGAATGTAGTTAGCTGTTAAGAGCATCCATAACAGGAATATGACGAGGTCAGAGCCAGCAAGATTAGACTTTGACAAAAACATTCTTGTCAATACAAACAAATAACAAAATAAGAAACAGAAGTAAACTAATGAAAACTATTACAGATCCTAAATATTTAGTTTTAATTGGAACTATTTCTCAGTTAAACTTAAAGCGCAGTTATTCAAGATACATGAACCAGCATCTAGCACCAGGAGCTATATGCTTTCATTAATGAAGTTCTCCATATACTTTGGTTTTTAGTATATATATTCTAACAACCATTCCCTGTCCTTAAAGAAAGCACTGTGCAGCTGGATGTGCAGAGAATTTCTGTGGTTATCACCCAACCTGCCAGCTACCAGCAATATGCAACAGAAAAGTCACAATTTCATGTACAGTGTCTGGTAAAAAAGTATTTCAATCAGCAAGTTTCACAAATAGAAATTTCAGTGCAGGTTGTTCTAAAATCATTCCTTTTAAAGTAATTAACTCTTTTTCTTACTTCACTTGCTAAGTTCACGTTGATCCCCCCCCAGTTCTGTAACACGACTTGGCAACACACTACACTCCACAGCAAAACAGCACACAAGAATGAGCTCACCCATTGGCCTACATCTCCCAGCCTTGGGCATACGTTAAGTATTTCAGGATTGTTTTTATTCCCCACGATGACCGGAAAAGCCACAGCTCATTCCCATTCCGGTTTCCCTCACTGACAGTATTTTTAGCTCCCACAAAATCTTCCGCCTTCATTATTTGATAGTACGTACACTGGCTAGGCTGGGCCAAGAGCATGCGGATGCTGCTTGGCTGGCTAAAACACAACCTTGGGGTTTTTTCCTCACTGCCATGGAGATCTGAGAACTGCCAAAAGGATGAAAACAAACCAGATGTGGAACAAGGGAGCTAAAAGTCAGCAAGGTCACCATTTTAAAGAAAATCTGTCCTTTTAATCTCCATTTTCTCATGTATAATTTAGCACACCAAATGGTCATGGTTTGGGCAATCTGCTTTAACTTCATGTTTTCAATAGACATTCCTGCAGCACTGCACACCAGGAGCCTTATGAGAAAGCTTACCCTATCTGCTTTGTACCTTGTGCTGTTGTATTTCATCCCTTAGTGGTCCAGAACAAAGCAGAATCCTAGCACAGCTTATGATGCATAGCAGCACAAGGCATCTGGCAACATGCCTAAAGACAGTAAATATACTTCAACTTGTAGTAGTTTATTGTTCCTATACAGCCTTTTGCTTTTCATCCTACTTGTCAAGCTATCAAACAGCAGCTACCAACCCCTGAAGTCTATTGCTTTAAATCAGAAGCTGAGCAGCAGTATTTATCAGAACCTGCTCATAGTACCGTCCATTTTCATCTTTACTACATCACCAAAGAGCTGTGAAGTTTTTCCTGGTAGTATTTTACCTCCTTTCATCAGCTGTTTTCCTTTGCCTAGAAGCATTATTAAATGTTAAGTTTAAATGTTGTGTAATGTGAACATATTTGGAGGAATCTAGAAGCGGGATTCCTTCAAAAGTGGGAACACTGCCATGTTCACTTGGGCATTACTCATTATAAGCTAGAACGTGCCACTGGTAATGCTCCACTTACATGGCCAAGGACCATAGTTTGGGATCCTATATACAACTCATGGTAGCCTTAAAATACTCAGTGAGAACAGACTCAAGAGAAAAAACTCCATCTGAATCTAACCAACATGAGGATATATCCTATGCTTTTTATTTGCTCCAATTTTTGTCAAGGGGTTTGTTCACCTCCCCAGAAGTTTTAGGTTAAGTTACAAAATTCAGGTATCAAACACTAACATACTCAGGTCTTACCTTTGTCTTGTCCCTCATAGAGCCTTTGCCCAAGATAGACATTTTTGTCAGTGTTTCTTCCTGTAAACGCTTTAGAGAATTGCCACGTGGACCCAAAAGCTTTCCCACAAAGTTGAACTGTAAGAAAACAAAAAACCATTAAGCTCATTGGATTTTTAATCCTAAATGAATAAGCATAATGGAATATTTTACTGAAACAACTTTCTTCCAGGTACAAACAAGTATTAGATCATAAATTACAGTCATTAACTACAACTCTGTAGGACATTTAACAGCATGTGAGCAGCTCCACCAGGTGTCAACAGAAACACAAGCACCTGAACTCAAAGAAATCAGGTACTTTAAAAGAGAACTTTGTGTTTATCCCACTCAACACTGAGAACAGATGTGCTCAAACTGCAATTCAGTTTTTTAACAATTGTTACCAGGTCTATAACCATAAAAACAAAGCTGGCAGCAATCTCACAGATACAATACCAAAGCTCTCAAGAAAAATAATATCTTGATTGCCTTATCCTCCCTTGAAGATTTATGAAGTAATCCATACAATACACCCTACTCTAAAAAACAAACAATCAAGGAATTAAATCCACAGAACAACAGCATATAAATAGTCCCAGACTAGAATCAACCCCCATTATCACTGAAGTTTACCAAAGCCAGTTGGGATTCATAACCATGGCATTACACAACTAAGACAACTGGGGAGAAGAAAGTGGTGAGCCTCAAAACTCAAGGAAGACAAGGAAAACACAACCATTGCAATTGATAGGAACACCAAAACTGGTGCTCTTTCAGCCCAGAAGATGCTTCAGAATGGAAGTAGGCTAAAGAAAACAGGTACCAAAAAACGCATTCCAAAAAGGAAAACAGATATGAGAATGTCTATTGTCAGTTCAAAGACACAAAGCTGGACTTAGGAAAGCCAGGATATGTGAAAGTTCTCATGAGCACTGCTCCATAGGGCGTATATTCCCAGTCACACATATGGGGAAAAAGCTGTGTACAGTAAGCAGTCCACTTCTGTATATCACTGCACTGTATTTTGGAAGGTATATGAAATTTGAAGGATGGTGACAGAGAAGACTTGAGGATTCTATTAAACTACACAGAGAACTAAAACATCTGTGCGGTTCTTAGTTGATGGCTGGGCTTAAACCACAACAACCCGTGACCCTATGGGGAAACCACACTGGAGCAGTCTGTTCCACTGGGTGCAATCCTTCAGGAAGGGGCCCACACTGGAGCAGTTTGAACAACTGCTTGAACAACTGGGATTCCTGCAGGAGAAATCCCAGGCTGGAACAGAAGACCATGAGGAGAATGGAGCAGCAGAGGTGAAGCGCTGAGCCAACAATCCCCATTCCCTATCCCCCTGTGCCACTTGGGTAGAAGAATCAGTGAAGTTGAGCATGGAAAGAAGGGGGGGGGAGGTGTAGAGAAGTTTTTAGTTTCATTTTATTTCTCTCTATCCTTCTGTTACAACTAATTAGCAATAAATTAATCTTCAAGTCAAGTCTGTTTTGCCTGTGAGTAATTGGTTAGTGATCTCCCTGTCCTTATTTCAACTCACAAGTTCTTCATCTTACTTTCCCCCCCTCATCCTATTGAGAAAGGGGAGTGATAGAACAGCTTGGTAAGCACCTGGCACCGCAATTCCTGTAAAAATAATAAGGCAATAGAGATTATTTATCAACAAAGTACTGTTCAGGAATATTTACTACCCTCAATGAAACTGTAAAACCAGGATATCCATACTATTGGAATCTAAAGTGACACGATAATGTGAAAAAGAGTTTGAGGCACAAGTAAAACAGTGATGCTAAAGAACAAACAGGCTTAAACTACTTGTTTCTGGCATCAAATTTATGAAATAGTTTGTAAGTTTTGATTGTTCCTCTACCACTGTGTCACTGAAGAGCCATCATGGGCTTCTCAGATCTCTCTATTCCTCTGGAGGAATCTCAATACTTGGCAATGGGGTAGAACAGCTCAAAATCCTTTGTTGCGATATTAGAAGTGCTGATGGAAAAAAAGGTCCAGTTAACAGTCCCCTACAACACAAAGTCTGCAGCTCCAGTTCATCTAATTCAGCTTTAGACAAAAAAAGAAATGCAAGCATTGAAAGCCTTCTAAGTATGAAAACATGATTTTTATCTCCTTTAGTACCTGCAAGTTCAATTCCCAATGTACACCAGGGTTAGAACCAAGATATAATTGAGCAAATTGCTTATGCATCATTAGTCCACAGAAGCGACTAAATTTAAGGCCTTGGTTTCCTGAAGTTAACAGGCAACTTCTCATTAAATCTGTAGGTAGTTTTCTTTACATTTGCTTTATTAGGTATATTCCTTTTTTCCCCTCATAGGTCCTAAGATACAGTCAAGGAAAACATTCACCAGAAACAGGCTGCCCAGCAAAATGGCAGAAATCTCCCTTGCTGCAAATATTCAGCACTCTGAGCCACTGACAGGGCACTGTGTAATCTAATTTACAGGCTTGATCACAACAGAAGGTTGGACCAGATATTCCCTAAAGGTCCCTTATACCTTGGACTTCTGACTTGATTATTTCTGGAGGTGTAACTGCAAGGAAAGCAAACAAATTGAAACAATTCATAACAAGGCTGAACTTCCAAAAGTCAATAACTCCTTGACAACAGTTTCCTTAAATAAAGGATCATAACTATGAACTCCCCATTCATAAGTAAAGCTCAAATGAAAGCTTTCATATAGTGGAATACCACATCAATTTTTCATGCATTACTTAAGATTACTTATGTTTACTTTAAAATAGCCTTGTAAGTTATTAGGAGCAAACCCAACCACCACATACATTTAAAATGAGAGAATTTCCCATTTACAGTGAAGTATACTGAAATTACTTCAGAATGTTGAGTACCTGCAGTCTGATACAGTCTAAATTTCTAGCAGGAATCTCGGTTAAAATATCCAGGTGAAATTTTGTTCCATTTTCGACTGCAATTTAGGAGTAGGCAAGCATGTATTTAACTATACAATGCATAGCTTTGAGCATCACTTCCTAACTGGAACAAAACTACCTAACAATTAAAATATAAGCTATAGATCACAACAAATGGAAGTGCATACCTTCAACAAAAGTGAAATCCACTTTGTGTGTAATCAAAGTAGCTAAAAGGCTTCGGTGCTCAAAGACAACTTGGGTGTTCCAAAGCACATTTGTCTACTCCAGCTGTAGTGTTTATTTTAATTAAAGCCAAGTGTTTAGTGTGTTGTGCATATCTAGAACATGACCTACAAAACTAATACTACCAAGAGTTGTCTTCTCAAAACCAAAACAATATTTAGTGTTGATGCTGGATGTTATGGTAGCTATATAAGTATACATACAAGTAGCTATACAAGCACAGAGATGACATGTTCTAGACAACATTTAATAAACATGATTAGCTGTATCCTGAGATCCACTGAACTGTTCTTTTCTGTGCACCGAGGCTCCAAATATTAGATTTGACAAATCCAAAGTGTGAGAAACCTGTGTTGCAAGTCTGAAATTCTGCTGATTTGAAAATGCATGTACACATGTCATGAGTGTTTTATATTTAGAGTTTATTTGCTCAAAAGCACAAGAACAAAAAACCAAATTCAGGTGTAGTATTGAACTCAAGCTTCTAAACTATCTCTGAATTAGAGGCACTGGATAATAACAAGATGACATCTAAGCAGCTCTGTACAAGTCAGATCAGTCACATTCACTAGGTCTGGCTCAGAATCAGGCATGCCAGAACCCCTACTCCACTCACCTTTCTCCCTAGTACAGCACAATCATATCTAAACTTCTGTAAGTACCCAAAACTGTCCCCTCAAGTTCACTAGCTTCAGCTTGAGATTGTATTAAAGTATTAAAGCATTAAAGCAGTCACACTGCTCTCCAGCACAAGCTGGTCTCAAAGACACTGCCATATTCACAGTTCTACAGGATAGCTGAACTCTGAAGAGCCAGTCATGAATGTTATTCTGCCCTGGATGAACCACCTATATGAACTCAAGGATTGTTTCTACATTAAGACAGCTTCTGATATCTTAAGAATCAGGATATTATGGATGATGGTATACAAAACAGAAGGTGAAGTCCACAACACAAAGCTGCTTCTAGACCAGCTCTGAAGCATATGCTGAATACAGTACCTTAAATCAATCATAGAATAGTTTGTGTTGAAGGGACCTTAAAGCTGATCCAGTTCCAACCCCCTGCCACGGGCAGGGACACCTTCCACTAGAGCAGATTGTTCCAAGCCCCTGTGTCCAACCTGGCCTTGAACACTGCCAGGGATGGGGCAGCCACAGCTTCTCTGGGCACCCTGTGCCAGCGCCTCAGCACCCTCACAGTAAGGATTTTTTTCCTAGTATCTTTATAATGAATGCTGTAATATCAAAATTACATGACATTTTAAAGGAATCTTTGCAAAACCAGCATCAAGATTCAGGTTAACAGACCTGGGAGGAGGCAACTGGAGAAGATAGGGAAAACCGCTACCTCAGCTACAGTTCAAGCCAAGTAACACTCCAGCAGTGATAAATAGTTCCCTCTATAGTCTTACATCATTATAAAGTATCACCGAATATGCATTAGTTTGAGCAAAAGGATGCAAGATTTTAGGGGTGTTATTTCCCCAAACCTCTAATCATTGAAAGCACTCCTGTATCTACACCTCTGGCTTACTTTGTGAGTAAAGATACACCGTGAAGTGCAACAGCTCCTTCTCAAAATCCTCAAATATGGGATTCTATTCCTTGGTCATGGAATCTGTATTGCCCACAGATATCGGTTAACTACACTGAAAGCATGCATTTGTTTCCCTTTTCGAGTGTGCTGTATAAGTAAAAAATATCCCATTTAAGATACATTTTAGAGGAAAATAATCTATCCCAATAGAAACAGAAAAAATAATCAGTTGTTTTACTTGAAAATTGTTTCCTCTAGATATAAATCCTCATTTTAAGAAGTATTTTTGCAGATATAGTATAATGGAGATTACAGACATCACTGCTTAACACCCATTTATTCAGAATCCCCAAATCTAAATATAACTGACAGTTATCTAGAGATATATGTCCTTACCAGATCATTGTCTGAAACTACTCCCTGAAAACAGTTCTGGAAAAAACACAGCTAAGAAAGTACACAAGCAAGACATCCTATTCATAAGCATTTGATCTACTGTATGAATTTCAGCAAAACAGGAATTAATGCCAATGCTACAGCATTTTTAAATGTATATATACCAGAAAGGAGGATATAATAGAAGTAATCTTCCTTTATCCCCACCAAGACAAGTCTGCTGAGAATGGTTCATCCAGCTTTAAATGCTTAGTTAAAGTATAAATGCTTGACCAAATGCTTTCCTATAAAGTTCTAAACAGGCCATTGTCATTAAAGCCATAGAAAGCTTTCTTGGCATATTAGTTTTCTGCAAGGGTTCCTCTCTGATAGGGTCACCAGACAAAATAGTTAATTTAAGATTCAGGGCACTTTCCTTACAGTGAGAGGGAAAACCAGGAAACAGTTTTTCAGGAAAACAGAACATCACAATTATCCTTACTCTTTTCAAGAAAATAAGGTTTCTATAGAAAGGTAAATACTTCAAGCATCTACATTCTACCACATCAAACTCCCTCCTTCACAAACAGTAACAGGTCCTTAAACATTTATTCACAACAAATCTTGGTCAATAACTACAAACTTGCTCAAAAGTTACCCCCAGTATTGCATTTCATGCTTGTTGCTCCATGTGACTTATGGTTATACAACCACATTTTCTTATTTCTTTAATTCCTTAGAGCTGTTACGAAAAATTTCTAACTAGTCACATGATTAAAATATTCATCTTTCCATGACTTTAACAACTGCAGATGTATTATATATACCGATGACATTTTAAGATATTTTCACTTTAAATGTTGAGCTTAAAGGCTTAAATGGATACCAGCTCCAGAAGTCAGTAACTTTTGAGAGTATGTATTCCAAGTATCACTTCAGGGAACACAGGACAAACCATTTCTTACCGATTTCTGAGATTTACCCCATATTTAAGTGTAGATCTACGAGCAATTTATAAATGGTAGGCTGTCACAAAACAAATAATTTTTCCCATAGTTTTGATCCATCTCATGGAAAACAGTCATCACTCCATTTATCCATGGAAGCTATTTCCCTCCGAATTCAGAACACTTGAGTTCACTGAACTGTCAAAGCAAAATGAGATTTCTGAGATAAAACTACTTCACAATGCATATTAAAAGCGTCAGAAGGGGATAACACCTTCCTGCCTCATTCATATACAACTAAGCTATGAAACACCTTTCACAGAGGCTGGCATTTCATAGCAGTGTCAGGACAGATCCAGAGTCCCTTCAAAACAACCACATCATGACCTTCCATGGCCAGCTCACTTTCTGCCTTTAAGTCTGTGCAAGTTTGAAGACTTTCAAGCATGAAATGCAACAGAAGCATGGGTTTAAGGGTCACATTTTCACACTTGACCTAGAGTCAGTTGAGGTACTCAGCTGATCAAAAAGCAAGGTGTATTAGATCACCCTGAACTCCATCACCTAAGCTGACAAGATCTCATTACACTAGCTGCAGTTTAGACATCCAGTATCCACATGAACTCCCACCTATAGAGAACTTGATTTTGAACTGAATCCTGCCTCAAAAAGTTGGTCCTTTTCCTATAAGCTTACATAAAAGCCCTAACCTCTCTAATCCTCACTTGTAGCACGTGCCCCAGTTACAACAGGATTGCAGCATTACCAAAGCATGTTCAAGCCTCACCTAACTACCTCAGATTAATTTCCGTATCACAGCAATTCACACTTCTGAGGAATCTGTAGAGCTGGATCAAGCTGAAAAATTCATAACAAGACTGGACACAACCGGATTTTGTAGACTTGACTGGACCTGGCGTCTACAGAACAGTTTGCACAAGGTTCTCTCTTAACAGGTAAGACTCTCACCATACCAAGACAAATTCAGGGTTTTAATGTACAGGAGTTTGTAAAGAGCACAAATGAAATTAATTCACATGCATAACCAGTCTCAAGGAGAAACTGAACATATCTCCTGAGACTATCTTAAATTATTTCATAAAGCAGACAAATTTCAGGCTGTCTTGGTTATTCTATCACCTTCTATCAAGGTCCAGACATAAAAGTAGATTTAGGCAAACTGGCTCTAGCATGAGTTATTAGGCCTATTAACACTGCAAAAGTTTGAGCAAGACAAAAGCTCCCAGCTAAAGGATATGTATATAGCACCACAGTAGCAACCAAGAGCTGTTAGGTACAATGCAAGTAAAGCCCATCACCACAGATTCAACTGTTTGCACATTAAGATGACCAGAAACTCAGTTTATTTCAAGGAAAGCAAAGACGCCCAGAAAGGTGAAATACTTGCTTTTGAATGAGGTCTACCAGATTCTTTTCCAGTAGAAACCCAGCTGCTCTGAACTTCAGCTCAACAGCTTTCTGCTGCAGTTAACCTGTCACCTTCCAGGGCTGTCAGAGGTAATGAGGCTGAATCCACACAGGGCCCAGCTATGAGCCCATGAGAATGCATCTGACAGCACAGGTAATGTGAGCAGGCATTACAATGCCAGGCTGATCAGATCAGAGCTAGGGCTGCCCAACCCCTCTTGAGGCTGCTGTGATTTATTCAAGGAGTCAGAAGTTTTCAGGAGGAAAGGGCAATGCAATACTTAAAGCAAACTTGATTAACCCTGTGTAAGGTCTGAATGGGGGTAGTGCACTGGTGGGCTGTTTTGGTCCAGAGACATCATTTTGCACAAAAAATTGATATTTTATTAATCCTATCTATATACCTGCCTGCTAGAGTCATCACTGGCAGATATAAACAAAGGAATAGTTTCTGCTAGCAAAGTCACTTATATTTGTAGCTAAAGTCATTTTCAGATACTAAACCCTGTTAAAGATTTAAGAACTTTAGTAACTTGCTTTTTTGATCCTGTTTAAAAGCAGGATTATGGATATTAGTAGAATAATGCTTCCGCAGTACAGTTGAAACAACTTTTTCCTCACTACTTTCTGGATACTCAAGTTCGCCAGATTTGACCCAAACTGGTCCCCAAATACTAGTTTGACAGATTACTGTAGTGACTTGGTCAGCTTCAAAAAGCAGATTCTCAGTTCATTAACACAAAAATAGACTATTTCCTGAAGCACTGGAGGTATCTTTTTGTTCAGGACCTTGCACAATAGCTAACAGCATTAGTGTGGACTGCAGGCATATAGAAACAGATGCCAGCTTGCTAGGAGAGCTGCTCTAAATTCAGTATTCACATGCAGACAGGCTTTTTGCACAGATTTCATCCATATTTAAGCCTTAAGTTTCATTCCTCTGAAGCATTTGTCACCAATCAGTGATCAGCAGGAAGGAGAAAATTGCTCATAAATCAGAACCAAATCTTCTAACTATTTTTCTGATGAACTATCACTTGGCACCTTCTGCAAATGACACATTCGCACTAATACTAACATCTCTTGCAGGCAAAATGGTCTAGGAAACTGCACACATTCACAGAAAAGAACAGCATAGAGGCATAAAGCATTTACATGAAGCATCACTTCAGGTTTTATAAGCACCACATAATACTTTCTGCTTAAGTTCTACAAAATCTGAATACACAATGCACGCACTCTAAATACAGCTCAGCGAAACCAAGATGACTGGAATAATTCTGTATCTACCCCAAAAGACTTGACAAAGCATCTCTAATTTCTAAGCCCTCCTCTGAGCACACCTAAAAGGAAGGGGATTAGCCCTTAGCATAAACATCAGGATGCAAAAAGACTTATTCCCTTGTGTACAGGCTTTCAAAATTCATGTCACCCACTGCAGACTACAGCATGCCAGGATAAAGCTCTCCATTTGCTATGCTGAAGCAATGTCACTTTATAAAATGCATTTAAATTTATTACATCTCAAATAAAAGTACAAGCCTGGTCTAGTAAACAAGTGATACTAAACTGCAGTGACTGCTTGTGGCTTAGGGTAGGCGTTTCAAAGAATATCTGCAGTACCTGTCATAAGCCTGAATTCATACTCCCAGACTACTCCTATTCAGTGAGAAATATTAATTCCTTTTGACTGTATGGAATCTTTAATAAGTAATTTTAAAATATATGTACATATATTTACATCTATACGTAATGAAATTGGAAATTTCTAAGAAAATTGAGCCCTGTTATATTGAGGTAAAAATATTCTTAAATAGATAACAACTAGGATTCCTGTTCACCGTGGTAGAAGGGAGGTACGTGAGCAGAGATACCAGTATTCTGCTCTCTGTGAAGAAAGTCTTAGTGGAGACACAGGAACTGACATGGCATATCTATTCCGCACAGCAGTTGTACTCTGTGCCCTGTGGATCCTGGTGGTCTAAACAGAGACATACTGCATTACATTGAAGCTCTATCTGGATATAAAGTCAGGTTTCTTTCCACAGCACACACCAGGCTTTATTCTAACTCAAAGACTTCTCCATGGCAGGGGGGTTGGAACTAGATGATCTTAAGGTCCTTTCCAACCCAAACCATTCTATGATTCAGAACTACCGAGCACACAGCAGAGCACACATGCCCATTCAAAAGATGGCAAGGACTTTCCTACTAGTTATCCTAAAGAACTGCTTCAGTGTTTTGCCCTTTGAAGTTGAAACAAGCTTCTTTCAAAAGGCACCATTTCCCTTTTACACCCATTTTGCCCTTCTTCCCACTTAATTCATGGGAGTATCTACATTTCAGTACCTGCAAGAAGAACAGCCTGATTACAAACACTGACCATGTAAGCTCTCCTTAACTTTTACCATCCCATCATTATGTTTCTGTAATGTTTTTCTATAGCTCTTCCCAGTCATAAAGATGACATTTAAGCCAGAGTTCCAAAGAGGTGCCTGCATCTAAATGATATGCAGCCTTGAATTCACTGAAGCATTATTCCATGGTACTTCAAAACAGCAGTAAAGCAATCCTTGCAAGTTACCCAGCATAGTCTTATGAGAAAACACACTGATGGAGGGGAAACCATTGAGAAAAAGTATTCCTAAACGAATGGAAGGAATTAAAGAATTCCTTTCCTCCATGAGGAGAAATAGAAGCAGACTTGAACTTTCTAATAGGAAAAAAGCCATTTCAAGCAAATCAAAAAGAATGCTAATCTTATTTTCATAACATCAACCTTAATTTAAAAAGGGACAAAATGAATAAAGTTCCACAGCCTACTGGATATTGAATAAATGCTTCCAGGTAGCAATATTTTAGTGCAGGAAAACACTTGGCAGTAAGAGTTACAAATTCACGGTGGTCAAATAATAGAACAGTCCCTACCCCTTCAGAATATATTGCATAATTTAGTAGACCTAATTCAAGAGTAACAATGGCTGGATTTTAAGAGGATGAAAAGAAAAAGTTTACACAGTGAGTTCCATAATGGTGCATTTTAAGCTGTGCTGCTGCCTGCAGTAAGAAAGTTTCAAAGCCTTTCAACAGTCAACTTAAACATCTCTCATTCCTTTTGATAGTCTGAAGAGAATGAACCTGCTATCCTGAAAACATGATTCATTTATCAGTTGTTCTCAACATACTATTTGTGTGACCAGCACAACTTTCCTGCATCTTTATTCCAGCAAGAACCATTCCTATCTTAGAACTCCTATAGAACAGACTGTAAAACAGCAACAGTAGAGACTGGTAACAGTTTTAAATCATAGAATCGTTTAGGTTGGAAAAGACCTTTAAGACCATTGAGTCTAACCATAAACTCAACACTGCCAAGTCCACCACTAAACCATGCCCCTAAGTGCCCATACATGGCCTTAAACTACCCTCAAAATACCTTAGAGGAATTCATTACTTTTATTCTATACTTTGCTATTCATTAATAGCATTCACTCACCATGGTAATCACTTAAGCACTAGACCAAGGCAATTTAAAGTTGACACCGCTTCAGCTTCATATCACTCCTGAATATTAATGGTAGTCAGATGTCAAAATCTGTTTTAAAAAGTTATATCCAAATATAGTTTCATCAAGTCTTTACTTAACCCTATACACTGAAATTAAACCACACTGACTGCACCTCTGGGTAACAGTTTCTTTCTGTTTATTACACACTACATCCTCAAGCTACAAATAAAATCACAGCAATAACAGACAGCAATGCATCAGAAGACAAATTAGAGCACTGTAATGCAAAAGTGCAAGTTAAAATAGTTAAAATATTAGTGAAATAACTTTTACAAGTTCTTAGATTTAGCAAGAATGAAAATTGTGCTTACCTTTGGGAATTGTTTTACTGGAATCAAAACTTTTTGTCCCAGCTTCATGTTCTTATTGATGACTACATCGATATACTTTTCTTCTTCCTTTCCTTCCCCTTTTTGGAATTTTTCAATTTCTGTTAAAGGGAAAAAGTTAGTTATTTTCCGCTTAATGCAACAATCTAAGAACTGAGGATCTTCAAAGTCAGTATAAACTGAAAACTTTAAAGCCTCACATTATGGCATAATGAACACTGCACATTATGTAACTAATGCATGTAACTGGTTATGCAGGTCAATGGGATAGACCATGTTGTGCTTTTTCAAGCTTTTATTATTCATGTTCATATCAGCACCTCTCAAATTATAACTGCAAGCATTTTAAACATTAACTTTTAACTTAACACTTGATACACTTATATTTTATATGGCTCAAGCAGTAAAAACTTAGATACCTCTGTTCATTTTTAAATTAAAACACAACAAGGTTAGTACTTTATTATTTGCTGTATATGGTAAACAGTCTAGAGTTTTAATGGTGGTTGTCTACAGCACACTGATGAGCAAATGTCAACCTTTTGACTTTTCAGGGATGTAGTTGAGACAAACAGATCACACCCCAAGATCTGGGATGAGGGTTATACCGACGACAACATAATTAGTGTTGAAATTTAGAAGTTCAAACCCAGGCTGCATGACTAGTCATTCCAGACATACATATAAAACTGATTTTTGATTATAATTCTCTCTAAATACTGACTCTCCAGTGTGCTAATGAAAAATTGCAGATTTCACTTCATTAGTGGGGAAACATGAGGAGCATACAAGGAGACTAAAAATGAAGTACTGCTTAAAGTCTTTGCTGGATCAGGTCCAGCATGCTGTGGGTTAAACATGTTAGCACAAGACATACCAAAATCCAATCAGTTTCAGGAATGCAACAAAAGTTATTCTATGGAGTTCTAACAAGAAACACTCTGCTACTCTACTTTACCAGTGGAAGTTAATGACATTTATCCTTGAAGGTTTAGTAGGAATGTGAACTTATAACATGAGACAGTAACAAAAGCTTGTGTTCAAAAGAAACCAATCAAAAATATAGAAGCAGAAAGCATCCTTTAGGTACACTTTAAAGAGATAACTTTGTTTGAAATAACTTCCAATGAAAAACAAAAAGTAGTAAACCAACACATTTCTTACTACTGAAAAATCCACTCAGCTTTAAAGAACACCAGTCCACTCCCATTTACCACAACAGAAGTGAAGATAACATCTTTCCCAATAACAAACTCCAGCCTTCCATGCAAGCTTTCACCTCACTAGCACAGAACAGGAAATAAATACCACTGCATTTATTCAAGTTAGTGCTCAATGACTAAAGTGCTCAGTGGCTGAAGAACTAAAAGCCAAACTAGCCTCAGACCAACCTGAGGGCTTCCCCAGCTATATGGTCAAATCTTCACAGCAAGTCCCTAGGAAGTTTTTGATTCATATGGATTCTAGTAACATAAGCATTTTGGAGGAGCCCTATCAAAGCAACCTTCCTCCGAGTGTCCTTTACATTGCAATATGCTCAGAGAAAACTCCAAACCCCTCAGCCCACAGGCTGACAGCAAGTACTGACAAATATATTATCAGCTGAATCCAGGTAAAAACAGAATTCACATGTTTTTAGTAGATGCCACTTTATGGACTAGAGAATCATGGGCAATAAAATACCTGTAAAAATACACTGAAGTTTATTTCCAGATGAAATTAAGACTGAAATTTTATAGTGCATGATATTCCCACTCAGAAAGCAGGTGACTGGTATTTTTTAGACATCCAAGTTCTGAATGTTCTATTCAAATGTAAGTGTAGTACTACCAAAGCACTCAAATACAAATAAACTACTTTTAATACTTCTGCTTCCTGGAATTGTGATAAAGCTCTTTGATTCTCTTGGAAATCAAGACTAGATACTTAAAGGTTTCTATGTTTTACAAGTGGAAAACAAACATGACCCTGATTTTTAATGCTGCTGTTGGTTTACACTATTGACAGTATAAATGTGCAAAGCTCAAAACTGATCATAAGTATGATGCTCTTCAGAAGCATTTTACACCAAGAAATACCACATATTACAGTTGTAATGCATCCATTTTGTTATGACTAAAGGAAATGCAGTTACAATAAAATTTAATACAGCATCATTTAGTATTGACTTGAAATGTTAAGACTAGAATTTGTGCAGAAAATTAATGCACTACACTAGTATTCCGGAAGATATCAGTGCACCAAAACCTCCTGCTAGTTAGATTGAGGCAAAATCCTTAGTTTGCAGTAGCTGTAATTACTGTTGCAGTGAAGGACCCTTCTCCTGAAGTAATTTAAACCCAGGAAATAGAAGTACCTTTAACAAAGCCCACCATGGTTTTGTAAACTGGTAAAACTAAAAATCAGTTTTATACACACACAGAGCAATCCCCCTGCCCACCTGCAAATTTAATTTCATAAAAATTTTATTTCCAGTAGTAAGGAACTTGAAATTAGAACCACAAGCTTGTGAATGAACAGTGATTTAAGAACCTTTCTAGATATTGCCAAGAAATATTATATTTAAAAGTGAGTTTTGCTTCAGGAACATTCATATGCCTCAGACTTGTCAAGGTTAAAAAGTATTTGAAGACTTAAGAGTAGTAACATTTCTCAGGTGAGCCAGCTGTACAAATCCCTTAAAACATCAATACACCATTATTTGTATTTCCTAAATATTTTAGCTTACAGAATGTATTTGAATTCGGTTTTTGAAGGACTTGACTGCAACAACTTCATTAATGCTGGATACACTCAATTCTATGGTATTTTGAATAAGTTAAAAAGGTCGTAGAAAGAACATTCCCTTCCTGCTCTAATAAATATTAAGAGAAATCCATTCATTACTCTGATGATCAGTTTTCCTACCCCAAACAGCCACATACTTTTTATTGACCATTTTAAGAATAGCCATTTCTTCACTCTTTAGCTTCCACTGTTTAATCAACTTTCCACTGCCTGAAGAAGCTACTGAGACCCTCAGGAAGCTGCCAGTAAATGTTCAGCGAGATGGATCACGATTTTCCCCATTAGTTTTGAAGTCAGATGATTTTTTTCCTACCAGCTCATTGCCATAACTTTACAGAGTAAGACAAGATATTTCTCCTATTATGGTCTGAATTTAAACTGACTTTATTCACTGCTATCATTAAGACTTTAATTTTGAATGAAAGTCAAGGACACCAAATTACCAAAAATTCATGTTATATTGAGACCACATTTTGCCTCAGATTTGTGTTTTCTTGTCATTTCTTTGCACTCAAATCTAAGATGAAATAAAGCGAAGCATTAGAATGTTATCTTACCTGCACAGCTCATTCAATACCTATCATTCACATCTAGCTTTAGATAATTAGAGAAAAATCATGCCAGATTACACAGGAAATCCAATCAGATTTTCAAGGTCAGATGAATAGGGAGATTTGCCTTTTCCTAATCCTTAGATTACATTCTGTACTGCTTAGCTACATGAAGCAACGACATTTCCTAGATCACAAATAGAAAACAAACATGTGATTAAAGCTTTCCATAATGCTAAAGATTAAAATCCTGTGTTCTGAGACCAAGGATGCAGCTAATGCAACAGTCCAGGAATTTAACTGGATGAAGTAATAACTGCATGATTTTTGTCTTTACATTTAATCACAGCAGAGAGCTCTAAGCAATGATTACTCCTCAGTTCACCGAATAATGTTGCTAGATACATCAGATAATGACAAAGTAGAATTGTTACATGTTAATCTGTAGGTAGAATTAATCTTCCTGTGGCAGAACTACAAGCCAGGATTCCAGCTCCCTCTAAGACTATATAAATGCTTGTATTTGATGTAGAACAAAGTGATGCTCTGTATTTATCTGTAGTAAATCAATATAATCTACATAAGATCAAATGTCAAACTCAAAGTAAACAAATGTTTATTGCATTTGCCCTTAATAGTGTTCCCAGAAAAACAAGATCAGGAGAAACAGGAACCAGGTAAATTTGTCTGCAAATCCTTAAATATTCTATTTTTCCTCAGGCTCAGAACTCTTAAACACTCTAGAAAATCCAAATCATTCACACCAATTTTTTCTGCTTCAAATGGAAGAAAGTGAAGAACCCAAGGCTCAAATTCTCAGACATCCGAATGATGCAGCTTCAAAAAACTGCACTGAAATTCACTAGAAGTAATTTCTACTTTAATTTTGAAACTTAAAATATTTTAAGAATAACATTATGCCTTATGAATACTCTTAAATACCACCAGAAACACTATAGTGGTTTTGGAAATTACTAACACTATACAACAGCAACAATATGTTTAGCTTTATTTGGACCACTCCAATTTTAGCAGCTTGTAGCTAGGAGAAAACCATTAAAATTTAGACCAAGTCAACCAAACAAGTTAGTTGTGCAACTACTGAAGCATGTCCCAGTAACAATAGTATTTCTCAGTAAATTCTCAAGATTTCATAGTTTACTTAGAAAACACCCCTCTTCAGTTCAGAAAGCTCTTAAGTGAAATTAAAGGCTGTGGAAGTATCTTTATACACTTCCCTGTTCTGCTACTTCTTGGGAAAAATCACTGCTATTGGCTGAAAACAGCACTGAGCTAGATAGATATCTGGTCTGATAGTATGATTCCTTTTGGTTCCACATTAGAAAGAAAGCACTAGCACTACAAAAACCATTTTAGCTGCGATTAATTATAAAGATCTCCTTTAACAAACACACCCAAGCTTTGATATGAGACAAGCTTCCAGAGGAGGACAGGGCCTGCGAGACAGTTGAAGAAGAATTTCAGAATTAAAGTAGTTTTTCCTTAATGAAGAAAACACATGGACAAGATCAGTTCAGTTTCTTCAAACTTTCTAATAGGTTTCTAGTTCAGAGTATCAGTAAGTATTCCTGAAATACTCTTTAGGATTAAAGTATTACTTCTCCAGCATTCTATACCATTTCTTATTTGAAAATTTTCCTTGTGGCCAAATCTATACTTTATCTCAAAGCACATTTTAAGCACACCTATTCCGAAAATACTGGCAGTTAGAACTCTCCTACGCCTTGGCTTTGTTTGCTATGCTGGGTATTGATTTAATGCTCACAGCCCTTTGATTACTTGTTCTGGTAAATCCAAAGTACAGTAATATAGGACTATGAACCTAACAATAGTTCTAATTTGATGACATTGATGAGAGCTTAATCTCATTGTCACAGTAAAAATGGCCTCAACTGTGCTTCAGATTATACATCTCATACACTGATTCCTTTAATCCCTGACCCACTGAGTGATTAAAACTTATCTGAAATAGCACCTCTCCAACAAATACTTGTCTTTTCAGATGAAAGTAGTACTGCACAACATGAACTCAAACTAGAATCAACACACTCAGGCTTTACTACATTTCAAAATGTTTTCTGAAGTAAACCCCACAGATTTCCTGAAACCAGCCATTAAGAGACCTGCTATTCACTGTCCTGTCTTCTTGATTAGCATGAAGCTGGATGATGATCAACATGAAGCTGAATTCAGTGATACCAGGCAACAGGACAAGAGGCAATGAGCATGAACTAAAACATGGGAAGTTCCACCTGAACATGAGGAAGAACTTTGCTGTGAGCATTGGAATAGGTTGTCCAGACAGGTTGTGGAGTTTCCTTCCCTGGAGATATTCAAGAGCCATTTGGACACAATCTTGATTAATGTGCTCTGAGTGTCCCTGCCTGAGCAGGGAGATTGGACTAGGTGATCCTTGGTGGTCTTCTCAAACCTCAACCATCCTGTGACCCTCCTAATTCTGGCACTAAACAGAGGAGATAAGCTTAACCTCCTGCTTTCCAGTATCTTAAAAGGTATCTAGCATAGTCTAGTTAGCTTTAAAGCAGTTTGTGTATACATTCACAAAACATGTGAAATCCCTCATTTTGAATTGCACGTAGCTTCTCAATGTCCCCAGAAAACAAAACAAAATCCACAATTAAACAGAGCAGCAACTAAATGTTTTCTGATATAAGTAAATGCTTGGACAGATATCCCTTTTTCCACCCACAAGATATTTCCAGAGCAAATACTAATTAGTGTATCTTCATGAAATAGCCAAATTAGAGAGCTAAAGTAATGAAGCAAACAAATAATCTCAAAAATTTTCAAATAAGGGAGTTAAATATATGTGGAATGGCTACACCTAGATCCATCCTGAATGGGTCTGAAAGACTGAATCAGAAATGCAATGAAATAGGCTATTCTTAATGCATCTGCTCTATTACTGCATGCATCCCCATTCCTCTATGAACTTCAGAAAACTTCACCTATCCTCCTTAGCCATCACTGTGATACCTTAAAAATCACCTCCACAGTAGGTCCCAATTCTGAACTGGCATAAAAAGCAATATGTTAAGAACATGAACTATGCATAAGAAACATAGCAGTCTGTTTCAACAAATGCACATTATAACAATAGTTTAATTCAGAATAACTGTCTTTCATATGCCACCTTAATTTTGTAGAAGCAATTGACAATGAACCTTAATTTGAATTTACAATAAAATGAGTGGTTCATGCTAGAATGATGTCTACAACATTCAGCATCCTCAAATTAATAATAATATCCCCATTGAAATACTCAAATCAATCTTTATTTAAATTGCATTCACAGGCATTGTAAGTTCTATTTTACAGTCTAAGTACTACTGTCTGCACTGATCTGAAAATACATTTCAGTCACCAACATGACAAATATTTTGAATAGGCCTTTTTATTTAAGCAATTCAAAACCTATTACCTTCACATCAAAAATGACTCCACTTAAATCTGTTTAGACTGATTAATATTAGCAATAAAGTAGAAAGTACCAGAGTAGAAACTGTCAAAACTAACATATGATATTAACAGATATTCAGTCAGTCTTGCTCAGGAAAAAAAGAGAGGATGTAAACATAGGCTTCAGTCCCATTTACCCACTCTACTTCCCTGGAAATTACTATTTATCTCATTGTGAAGAGAGTTTCTGAACTTGTAACAGTGCTAAAGTTTCCTATATGGTTTACCTACTGCTGACAGATTTCTTTAGAAGTGAATCTTTTTACAAGGTCAGGAATCCACTAACTGCAAAACATCAGTAACTTCAATAACAAATCCAAACACAACTTAAACATACACGTGGAAAACCAGCACCAAATAGCCTACACTCAATTATTAACTTGAATGCTACATCCTAGCAGGACTAAAACACTTAACTGCCATGTTCCTCCCTGCTTCAGGAACACCTCATGTTGCTGTCTAAATACTGGGAAGAGCAGAAGAGCATTGGCTTTTGTCCTTCAGGGGAACCTTAAAGCCTCAGACATCTTATGATCCTTCCTTTAAATAGAAGGCAGCTGAAAAGGGACCCTTACTTTGTTTGTACCTACCATATCTACTGCACAATAGCCTGTAAATAGCTCCCCTTTCTGCAAGTACTTTTTTTGTGCTTCTATATGACAGAAGTAGCCCACAAGCCCCAAGGACAAAGCTCTGAAGCCCCCTGAACTATTCAGATGGTATGGTAGGAACAAAATGGAGGAGTTAGTACTAAGTGATCTTTATTTTTAGAAGACATTTCTTATGGAGTTTCAAACATGAACCTAAAGTAGTTCCCTCATAAAAGCAGCATGTGCAAACATGACAATTGGCAACATAGATATAAACCTACTTTGGATTCAGATTTCAGAAGTACAGCCATGACTTTATATCAGAAGGGGATCCAACATACAGATCATCTTATACTACTCAGCGCATAGGGCATAGACAAAATGAAGTTAATATTTTGTATCAAGAGCCCTTACAAGAAACTGTTCCATCTTTCAATATATGAACATAATCAGGAGGCCTCTACACAAGATTTAAACTTGTCATCTTGGCGAGCCATCAAGAATGGTCTATATCCTTTCTTATGTGCATAGTACTACTCAAACTTTGAGTCTTTTGACAATTCTCACACAAAGGAAAAGCATAATTCAGATCCCATTTGAAAAATTATACAACCTGCAGCTCTTCATCTGCATATATCACATTTAAGACTACTGTCAAGTTGAAACACTAGCCATAGCACACCCAGTTATTGAACCCTGCAGCAGACTTTAGCACTGTTAGAGACCACACCTACAGCATTAGGGCACTGCCAAAGGCAGTGTACTCTAAAAATCTGCCACCAGATTTAAATAAACCACATTTAATACTGAAAGATACCTGCACTACCAAAACTCATAGTAGGGAATCTTCCATCTCTATATTTTGTATAATAGTTACACAACAAAGTATACAACTGTTTACCAAGCATTATGAAAGCTTTACATAGCCATCAGCAAGACAAAGCAGTGTTATCTTCCCCTACTTCTCTAAAAATCACTTTAAGCAACTCTAAAGCTTTGCCAGTACCCTCCACCCCAAGTGACAGAAGGCCAGGGTACAACCTCACACTGGCAATCCTTAATTCACTAAAGTGTCACATCCTATTGTTAAATCCTAATAAAAGCCAATTCACACCTTCTAAGTCACAATTTACTTGAAATAACTAAACCAGAAACTTCAGGAAACACCCACAAGTGCTGAGGGAGCTGGCTGCTGTCATTGACAAGGCCACTGTTTTTGAAAGATCATGGTCATTAGGGGGAATATTGACTGCAGGAAAGCATCAGCCCTATCATCAAGATCAAGGAGGGGGATCTGGAGAATAACAGGATGGTAAGACTAACCTTGACTCCTTGGAAGGTGATGCAGCAAACAGCTCTGGAAAGCCATTTCCAAGCCTACAAAGGACAAGGTGATTGTGGTGATTGTGTATAGATCTGCATGGATTAATGACAGGGATGTCACCACACCAAGCTTAGAGCCTTCAACAATACACCACCACAAGTACCTCTCCAGATACAAAAGCAGCTGATGTTATCCATCTCATCTGTAGTAGGGCTTTTGATACCATCATGGTTTAAGCCCAGCTGATAACTCAGAACCACACAGTCACTTGCTCACTTCCCCCATTCTCCTATTTCCCATACCATCCTAATGTAAACTGATGAGGTACAGGCTGGAGAAATGGACAGTGAGGTGGACTGAAAACTGACCTGCCTGGTTCAAAGGCTTGTGATCAGTGGCATCACAACCAGTGCAGCTAGGGACCAGACACTAGAGTGTGCTCCAAGGGTCAATACTGAGTAACAACAACTTTATGACCTGGATGATGGGACAGAGCAGCTTCAGCTATAAGGTAATAATCTGAGAGTAGTGATTCAGACACCAGAGGGTTGCACTGACACTCAAAAGTACCTTGAGGAACTGGAAAAATGGGCAATCTCATGACATTCACAGGAAACTGCAAAGTCCTGTACCTCTGAAGGTTTAAGCCCATGCATGAGAACAGACTGGTAACAAAACAGCTAGGAAGCAGCTTTGCAGAAAAGGACCTGAGAGTCCTAAGCTGAACACTAGCCAGTAATGTATGCTTGCAAGGGCCACTGTCATCCTGGGCTACACTAGAACAGCATTGCCAGCACTTTGAAAGTGATCCTTCCTCTCTACTCAGCATTGATGTGTTACCAAGCTGCTTGTTTGATTTCTATTGGTTTGCAAAAGTTTCGAAAGGATTCTTTTTGAAGCAAAGATCTATTCCATATTTAATATTAAAAAAATATTAGTTCTAGTGAATCCTGTCCCTACTCCAAGATTTACTTCATATGAAATACTGTAGCCCAGAAATTATTTGTTACCTGAAAGCATGCTAGAAACTCATATTGCATCATAGGGTTACATATGCTCAAACAATCCAGAGAAACAGATTCAGACATATCCAGTGTACAACAGCCCATTGTTCCCCTCTCCATATCCCCACCATCACTCTCTGCACAGCTGGAAGTGTACACATTCTTCCAAAGTTATACAACTCTTCCCACTGCTTCCAGAACATCATGCCCTTTAAAATACATTGTCCAATAAAAACCTGTCATTGTTCCTGTTCCACAGTATTAGAGAAAGGAACTGAGATGAGGCTACTTCAAGTATCTGTGTCTAAATTCTTATACCAAATTCAGTAAAACTCAAGAGTTAGCACCAGACAATGTTAGGACTTGGAAAAAAAATCATAGCTGCTGGATTCAACATCGCCATACCCCTCTCACTGCAGAAATTGGGAAAAGTCTGTATGTCCTGTGACACTGCACTGGACAAGTGAACTAGGAAAGTGAACACCACCGCTACTGTGGAACCTGTAAAAGATTAACTACTGAAAACAGTTAATTCAGCCCACTGTTCATAATTTTCTCAGCTTATTGATTCTAACACAAGTTTCCTGGTGTAACTCACTCAAATTCCCAAGACTTCATGTCTGCAACTTTGTTTATTAAAGCACATACTACTGATGTGCAAGTAAGCTGTATGAAAACATGAACTTGTACAGAAAGAACATGAAACCACAGGTGAATATGAAGCAACATAACACTGTGGATGAGTTGTATTTTAATGCCTAAGCCAAAAATGTAGCTCTAGAAGTTTAAAAAATGCTTTCAGAATACTTATGAAAAAGGTAGCAACCCAAAGATCCTAAAGTATTTGTGTATTCTGGTCCAGAGATGTACAAAACAAACCTACAGAGGTTATTTGGTGAATGCAGAAGAAGGGACTACTTCCAGAACACCATTCTGGATTCCTTTAACATCTCTAACCCTTCAGAAGGCCATCACTCTTCCTGCCAGCAGACAGAGGCAAAACACTACTGATACAATTATTGTAGGCAGCACTTTCAGTATTTGTCATCCTTTACAGTCCTTGGCTGCAGTAATGTAGCTTGGCAGGAAAAACATACAGAGGCAGCTTGTATATCTACCAACCCATGGGAAAGTGCAGCCTAAGAAAATTCATGTGGAAATTATGTATGAGCTTCAAATTGGATGTTAAACTCTTAAGTTTTTTAATTAGCAGAGAGATAACATTACTATCCCTTCTACATGCTCAATAGTAGGTGAATCCAAATCTCTCTTCTGTGTATGAAGATACCTATTCCACAGAATTAAGCCGATTACTACCACATTCAGTTGTTCCCAGTTCTTATTCAGTTACACTTACTCTCAAAATCAGTTGAATCACTGCATGTAATTTTAGCTCAAGATCACACTTCCCTACAAGTGTGATAAACCTTGACAGATCACCTTATGGACTCATTTCAGCCACAGCTCAACGGAAGGAACCAACATCTCTGCCAGCAGACCAGCTTCTCTAGCAAAGAAGTGAGATTTAAGTCTGCCTTAAGCTTGTCCTCTGTAGGACCTCTGTGCTTATCCACGTAGCACCTTGACTGAGGAAAGTAATCTTCCAACTTTTATGCCATCTGACAGAGAAAGGGTAACTACCCAGTTAGCTTTTACTGAAACATGCCTTAAAGTTGAAATACACTAGTTTTAGTAGCATTTATAGTATGATTTTACTTGCCACAGGAAACAGTTCTAAATTATATTTTTATCTAAAGAAAGTGTCTTCATGTTTACCTTAAAACTAAACACTTCCTTCTAAGTCTTGTATTTCATGTTAGTAAATTTGTTTGTAAGAAGCATCTTCAGGAAAGTCTTTTAAAAAGCCCAAGGTCAAGTTTCTCTCCAACAGACATAGTTGTATTGTAGCTGCAAGAAGCAGAACACCTGCATGATGTTCTATGCAACTGCTCAGCAGTCAAGATATTACAAATTCATTTGTCTTACAAATTTGTTTTGAAGACAGTTTAAAACCTAATACTCACATGGAAGTGGAAAATGTGATGCCTCTGTTTTCCTGCAGTTTCAGAAGCCACATCCTCATGTAGTCATGCGATGAATTCATTTTAGAAGTGTTACTGGTTTAGTTTTAACGCAGCCAATTTCAAAACCTCAGCTTTAACTGAACACTACAAATTTTTCCCAGTGATGCCTGTGTGCGATGAACTTTATGGGAGTAATTCCTATATTTAATAGCTGAAGTAACAGCTTTCAGTACATTTCTACAGATTCTGCACAGAATAGTCAACTACTAGGAAGTGGCACACGCACAAGGCAGCTGACATACTGCATCTACAAGCGCAGAACAATTCACAGGCAGGGAAGTACACCTATATTCAAGGTGAGAAAGCAAAGACAAATGTCAACTATTCACACTGACATCAGCAGTGCTGGGAAAATGCAGAAGCTGCTACTAATCAGATGCCTGCCCTGCCTTTCCCCCACTTGCCTTCATATAAACCCATATATTCAGGTTTTTGCTCCATCACTTCTGTCTGCCAAGAAACAGTAAAAAGAGTGCCAACACCAAGAACCCGAGGTGTCATTACTTCTTGGTTCAGTGACATTTGAATTGCTTCTCTATGAGAAAAGAAATTGATGCTCCACTTTCCAAAAGTATTGAATCAAGTTACCTTCTAGATGTGGCAGAGGACAAAAGGGATGCATTTTAAAAAATGCAGCTGCCTAAGAAATTCAGGGTCTGGGTGCCCAAACCAAGGACAGCTGAGTCAGCAATAAACACTTAATCTGGCACATTGTTTTTATCACTCCTTGCTACTAGAGAAAAGCAAAGTGTAAGTGCATTTGGGAAGAACAAAAGACCAAAACTGTAATAACAGCTACTTCTGTTCCCACAAATAAGCCTTCCTATAGAACGGTTCATAGAATCACACCTTGAGATCATCTGGTTTCAACCCCACTGCCACAGGCAGAGACACCTCACCCTAGACCATGCCTCCCAAGGCTCCGTCCAGCCTGGCCTTGGGCGTATATATTAGTTTCAAATCTTACTTCCCCTTCTTGATCCATTCATTTTCAAATAAGTGCAGGAATTAATTACCTAGTTCCAAACAGAATAACCACCCAAAATGCTGGAATGTGCTACTTCACATAAATCCCCAAAATAAAGGTGCTTAACTAAATTGAAAAATAAATCTGTAAAGAACATTTAACAAGGGGAAAGTTAAACTCTTCCTCAAGCCACCAAAAGAACTAATTTAACCTATTATATTCCAATTTATTATAGCTGTATCTTAAAAATACAAAGATGACAATTACCACAAAGAGCTGGAAATGAGGAAAAGCTTTCCCCCCTCCCCCCACTAAATTCATACAGCTTTTATTTTACCCTTGCATAATAACTATCTATTGGCAGTACCTCTTGAAAAGAGGCAGGGAATTAACTATGTAGCTGGCCAGGAGCATCTATTCTCTTTAATCTGTTTTTCTTAAGGGGCCATCTGCTCTTATTTCCTAATTTCATGGCCTAGCTTGAAATTGCATTCACTATTCTGTTAGGGTTTCAATTAGTTACCTGTAAAAATTTCATGTCAGGATAGCTGTCTTGATAAAATACTGTAAGGCGAAGAGGGAAAAGGGGTTGTTAGCAAAAGCCGATTGACTATAATTGACACAGCTCAAATAGCTGATTAATCATCAATAAAATGAAGGGAAAATAATGCTCTAACATTTGTTTTATTACAACACAGCTTGACATCCATTACCGACGAGCACACACAACCACGTTTTAAGGTGCCAAACCTGAACTGGTTTGCTTTCTGTATTCCCTGCACTCAGTTCTTTTCAGATGACTCTGCAGAAAAGCTTCAAGTCTCAGCTTTGACAACAGCACTAAAACCTTCCAAATGAGGTAGCCAAAAATACCTCATACAAATGCTGACATGACACACCTAAATAGCATCATTTGCATAAACTTATAAATAATGAGTAGTTACTTGTGAAAAATCCACTCACTACAAAGTACAGGTTTGAGCTCTATGCAGAGTATTACTCCAATACAATTAAGCAAAGGACTCCGAAAGAACAGAATGAAACCTACAGCTTTACACCCTACTTCATCCAACTGGGAAGGAAAAGTACTTCTGATTCAATATTTTTCTATCCATTTCACTTTTTTCCAGCAGAAATACCAAGCAGGAGGCTATCCAGCAAGCTCAGTACTTCAGTTAGTGCCTAAATCACCTAACTTCCAGCACCATCTTCATGCAAGCCATTTTAACAGGTAGCCTTCTAGCCTAGACAACCAGTCATGGAAAGCTTTGGTCATTGCCATTAACATAAGGGAACAGTGCCTTCAGGACCTACTCAGAGGCAGAAAATACATTATGTTAGCATAATGCTCAGCATATCATTGAAGTCTAAGGAAACTATGATCTACAGGTTAAGCAAATCACATTTTCCTCTATCAGAGTATCAATTTAAAAAGGGTAATTTGTCTAGAGCTTTTTATAGAGATCATTTCACAGCCAGCTACTTGCCACTTATATGATAATGAAATACACATTGGCATTTTTAATTAACCTTATATTGAACTATGTGAACTATTACTCAGTGTTCCAAATGAGGCCTATTATTTCTGAAGATTGTAAATTTGTAAATGCACCTCTGAACAAATGATTGATAAATAACACTAAATGGAGAGTACAGGGAAATTACCATAATCAGCTGTATGTGATATTCTAAGAGGTTCAAGTTTAAAAGCCTAGCAAAAGAACTGCTTTAAAACTTCATTGAGAACTTATCAAATGGACAGACTGACAGGAGTCTGACTAGTTCAAGTATACCTCAAGAATACATCACGAGAACAGCACAGGCCAAAGCTATTTCAGATCCCATGCATATCTCAGTTGTATTTGGAAACCCTATGTCCAAACAGCCACAGCAATTCCATCTATATTTGAGCCTGTGGCCAAGGTATGAGCAGTAAAGACAAACACCTATGAGAAGGCCGAGCAGAAAGATGCAACCAATGCTAATTTCCAACAGGCCAGTTACCAATTAAAGCCTTTATACCCTTAGTATCAATTTTATACGCACACAGTGAAGCTATGAAAGTATCATTGACAAAATGATTCTCTAAGCACTGAAGCCACAGTGATCTGCATACTGGCTTTTGGAAGGGACCTGCATTTTGAGCTGCAGAACACATCTGGCTGCAAGCAAACACCGCTGGCTCCCCAAGAGCAGCTTTCCTCAGGGATCTGGCACCCCTTCCCGACGATCCCGCTTCCCGGCAGGGCTGGATGGGCTGAGCGCCGGCTCCCCCTCCTGACACAGCGCCTGCACTGCACCCATCGCAAGGCGCCGGCATGCGGGCGGCACCTTACTCCAATGATTCCAAACCCTGGTCTGCAAAGCCCTTCGGAGAAAGATCCTGCCACACTGCCTGATGACTTCTCTAATACTTAGTGGTCCATGTCTAATACAACAGAGCTTCGTGACACAGAGAGAGCACCCAAAAGCCTTCCTGGGGAAGTTATACCTTCAAAATCTCAGCATCACTGTATTAAGGTGCTCTATAGGTACCCTACAGGAAAACCCATTGGGCAACACTTCAGCTCTTTCCACAGTGTGCTCATATTAGTATTTAATAATTGCCTGAGATCCCAAATTCACCAAAAAAAATAAGTCTGGAAGAAGTCTTAAAAGGTCACTAATTCCTTCACAAGCACTTCTTAGACTAACATTATTCCCAGCATTTTTTTCACATGGTTTAACAGGTTTCTGTGAAGACTTCAAGTGTCTGCACAAAAAATGCCTGAACAGATACAGTAAGCTTTAAAAGCATGATAAATCTTCTGTTGTATGCTTTTATACAGTAGGCCAATAAAAACCTAATCATTTTTCCAGACCATGGATGCATGGTATAATAAAAAGGTCAAGGCTATAAGATAAGCGAAAAGAATCTTTAAGACCAATTTGTTGCACAAGACAAATGGGACCACAGTAGTCCCTTCCAGACTGAAGATCTAGTACTAAGGTGCCACATTCCACCTTGCAGACCAGTCCAGCCTAGGATATTAGGATAGCTCTAGAAAAGCAGCAATGGTTAACTGGAGCTCAAGATAAAACTGCAACCCATCTGCTGTGCAGCAGAAAGGGAAGCAGATTAGCTCCTCCATGCACATCAGGATTTAAATGGAAAAACTGAGTCAAATCATTAGTAATAAACTCTTTCACTTTGAGAAACCCTTCCATGTGCCACAGAAGTTTAGGGGAACCCCAGCAAGGAAGGCAGAACTCTTAGCAGTGACTCTACCTTCTTCACAGGAATTATGACTTGTTGATCCTAAAAAAAAGCAAGCTGGAAGTGATCATGAAACAGACATTTACTGAAGTAAAAAACTGCTCTAGGTTTCTGAGCTTTTCTGAACTTCCATGTACATGATCTTAAGGTCCTTTCTAACCCTAACTATTCTATGATTCTATGACTGTACACATGGACCAAAACATTGAACTCAAACTGTGTGAAAGTCTAAAAGGGAAATAGTGTTTTCCTGCAAACTCAGGAAGGGTTATGGGGTATAGTTAAGCATAACAAAGCCATGAAATAAGGTAGATGCGATGGACCTTAATGCTTTTCACTTTCACAAAAGGGAAGTTTATCATTTAGGATTAGTTTGGAGGTGAGCAGGAGAGAACAGGGTCATTTTATTTTACTCGTTTAGCCCATAGAGCTGTATCACTCAAGTCCGCATACAAGAGATCACATCATTTCTGCTTGGTAGCAGGAGAAAGGCACCAGAAAGCTCCTCAGCCCTCAGATACTGAGGATGTGATCTCAGGGAGCAGAAGCTCTGCTGCTGACCAGAGGCACACGAGGCCTGGTGCTTCATCACAACCTCTAGTTAATTAGGATATTATGAACTAATAATGAAAACTTTTGTCCGTTATCAGTAACCAGGAAAGGAGAGACATGAAAGGAAGAATGACTGCATTAAAAGCAGTCCTTCCATTTCTCCACCTTTTGAAAACATCATTACTATCCTAAAGTAGCAGGAAAAGCTGGCTGAAAATATCTAAAACATTTGCTTTCAAACACATGTGCTTTCCAGAGTACTGATACTGGATAATCAGAGGCAGTAAGAGACCACAAATGCATTTACGCTCCAAGCACTCAGTAAGTGCAGCAGCAGTGTCAGAGCAACAGAAGCAATTTTTACTACTTGCTCTATTTTTTGCCCACAAAAAGGCACCTTCCTCTGACTATTCCTTTTGTACAATCCAAATGCATTAATCAAGTTCAAGAAAAATCAGCAAATCCTCAAAGGATTTGGAACCTGTCACTACATAATACCAAGATCAGCACAGCAGCAGTTGTAACAACTTTTCTTTTGGATTAAGCACAAGAACAATAGGTTTACTGAAATGATTTCTAATCTTTTAAGTTTCCAATTATTTTGTCAAGAAATTCTTCCTAGGAAATAAAGACCTATAAAACAACACCTATAGAGGCCAAAAAAAGTGAAAGATTTACCAACTACAAGAATTAAACTGACATTTGTTTGCTGCCTTGCAGCTTTGTTGTTGTTTGTCTGTTACCTGAAGCCAAAAGCCTGATAAACACATCAAAATAAGAAATGGAAGGCAGCCAGCAAAAAAGCAACTGGAAATAAAGAACAGGAAGGAAGGAAAACCATCTAACTTTCTAGTTTCTTATTAATTATACCTTGACAATACAGTAAAATAATGAAAAATGACAACACAGAAGAGTAAGTGATAAGTATGACAAAGTTGAGTTGCAGCAAAGATATATTTTGAAATAGGATAAGCACACAAAGAATAAAACATGCACTGCTCAGCTGTTGAGGCACTCAAAAATAAAGCTTTCTTCATTTCACCTCTCCAATTACTACTCTAATTTGCTCCTTGGCATAAATAGCCAGCCTACATTTATCATGTATCCCAAGTCATTGACAGATCTGTAAACAGCCTAACTATTTAGTTGAGGTCAAACATCCAGAAATGCATCCCATTTTGCATCAAAGATGGGAAGAGACAAAATCTACCAGTGCTTACATTTAAGAGTTAATCATCTGTTGCTAAAGCACCATGCTTTATTTTTCATTTGCACTTTTTGGCCAGACATTTCATCATCAGTTTAAAGGTCCTATTAGCCCCCTTATTGACCTCTGTGACAGTAGTAGGCCACTCAAACCACCGGTTAATGATCATGGTCACAAACCAATCAAACCACCAAGAGGCATACAGACCTCCAAGTTTGCAAAGCATTGTGTTTTTAACAGGATCTTCTCAAAGGTTAAAACACATGGACTTGTATAGCTAGAATGTCAAGAAAGTTAAATTCCCTAGTCTATATACCCTCATGGCTTTAGCTTAAGGCCACAAAGATATTTATTTTCTACCTGGTGTTGTATCTGGAAGTCACTCAGCTAGCAATATACAGCTCTAAAGTAATTCCCAGAACTACCACCCTGACCATGCAGCTCCCATTGAAACCTGCCTTCCCAGGACTCAGGGGCAGATAACCCCACTTTATCAAGATATTCAACTTGCCCACTATAAATGTCCTGTCCTTTATCTCCTATTTGAAAAACAGTATTAATAATGTAAGCATTATGCTTGCAAGATTTCTGCAGAGCTCAGCTAAGAACAGTTTGTTAATTCACCATAAAATACTAGGTGTGTCAGTTACCAGTTAATCCGTTTAAACATGCTTTTTACTGACACTGCTAAATACTGATTAAAAAGTCATGCAGTACCACACTGAATACTTTCAGAGGCTACTCAACTCTGAACATTGATATTCAATTCTTTCAAATCAAAGCACATCTTCAATTCTTTTGTTTCTTAACTATACTTGAAGTTGGGGGGAACTCAGGGCAAAGAAAGTCACACACACAGATTTTAAGTACATGCAAGCCAAGTCAAACAAGCCACAGGCCACTAGAGCAGCCAGTCAGTGCTGTGACCTTCTTTCTGATTTCTCCAGTAAAGAAGTACTCAGAAAGTTACAGTTTTAATTTGCATGGCTGGTGTCAAAAAGGATTGAAAGTGACAAACCATGCCAGTCTAAATTTGAAACCTTTAAATTCGATCTCTCTCATTGACTGACAAAGTAAGTGTGCAAGTGAATTAGAAGTCAGCTTTAGACTAAATGTGATCATCAGCAAGTGGCTGCAGGCTAGAGTCATGCTTCAGAGCAGATGAGCCTAGGGTGAAGTATGTATGATTATCTTCAGCTGCATTTCACAGCAGCCCTGTTAACATGACCAGAATATCTGATAAATCACTTCCCCAGCCTTTTAAGAGAGCAAGACTGCAATCTAATTGTTAATAAATCTTATGACTTTCCCAATACAGTTTCACTGCAGTAAAAGCAAAGCACAAAAACGTGAACTTCTGAAGTGTTACTGAACAAGGAAAGCTGAGACATGAGGGACAATCTCTGAAATATCCCTTCTGCACTCCAGATCTTAGTACTTCTCATGCTCTTTAAAGAAAACAGAAATAGAACCAAAGTCAGCCTTCCCTGTTTTTATGGTGCTGCCACACTACACCATTCCTTATCACTGTCACTTCAATGTCTTTTCATACTGAGCCTGCCGAATAAGCAATTGCACCCACACATTTTCACAGACTTCTGTTTTGAAGTCTGATTACTGGAAGACAACAGAAGAGCTGCTTCTTCCTAGCTGACCTCTAAGAATGAAAGCCTGGTGACCTGAAAAAAAAAAAATCTGTCTGAAGAATATATCACAAAATCTACTATTTTATTCAAATTAATAATCTTAAAAGTAATCTTAAAACCCCATCAGTTTTCTTCAGCTGTATTTGCTTTACAAAATACCTGTGACCTTCATAAAGCTTTTTGCCAGCCTCTAAGAGCAAGAGACTTGAAACAAGCATTGCTCACATGGTTGAGACTACAATGAGAAGGAGAGTTTGAGGTGACACAGCAAGGGAGTACGCATTACACCATTAGGGACTGGGAATGCTTGGCACCACACATCTGTTCATGCCATGAAGCACCTGTCCTCGGAGGAGAAGTGGATGATTGAGCAGCAAACTGATTTATATCGCAACGTATGTAAGTCACTCCACTACATATAATCAAATACATCTTTTAAATTTGTGAGAAACTAGAATTCCATTTGTGACAAATTAAATAAAATCCTTGCTAAGTGCCCAGAAGCACTTGCATACCAAGAGAGATTTATTAAAAATTAACACCATCTATGGAACCATAATTCACTAAGTTCCTACTTCAAGTATTTTCAAAAAGCTATCCCTTAGCTGCTATAAAAATCCTCTACAATGCAGTCAGTACACTTTTCCTCACACTCCTTGATATTTAGGGAGGTACTAGTCTATTTGATTACAGAACTACTCAATGTGACAAGAAACAGCAACCCTCTACCAATCACTACTACACACACAGATCAGTAAAGTCAGTCAGTATACAGCTAGCACATACAGCCATCTACTGATAGGAAGGCTTGTTATTCCTGTACATCTTGTTGACAATTTAAAGGAAACCTCGCCAATTTAAGCTATTACCTCAAATCTCAAAGTAGCTAAAATGAGCCTGTAAGGAAGAATTCCACAGATACAGTCTACACAAGTAAGAATTGTCATTCAGCAATGGCACCAGTACTCATCTTCTGACATGAGGATTTCAGCTGCCCTAACTACAGGGTTCTCCTCACCTATGCATTTAATATCACACAAATCAAACAAGTGCCAGGCATCCGCTTTAATGTCTCCCCTGTCTGTATCAACATGTTTTATTTACAGTTAGCTTCTTCAGTCTGCAGTTTCACATACTCCACCCAACATTCACAAAATACTTGTCATCAACCAATACTATGCATAGATGTGAAAAGATAAACTCTTCTTGCAGATCTCTCAATATTTTTACAGCATCACTCATGAACTAAGTTATGACAATCAATATTACACTTGCACATTTACCAGCATTTACATACCAGCCCAAGTGCAAAGTCAGCCTTCAAAATAAAGCTCTCAAAGGTTGAAAAGCAAAGCTGCTCAGTGCCTTGCAATGATAAACAGAAAGAACCAGCCTGACTCGGGAACAAGCATCACTTCCACATACAAAAACATTTTTCAGATTTTTGCATAAAGATGAGCACCTGAGAGTTGCAAACAGGAAAAATACAAATACACACAGACTAAGCTCTTGCTTCCCAGAGCCTTGTCTTCCCCAAGGTTCTTCAATTACAGAATAATTGGACATAATGTTCCAGTCCCCACTGTCTGGTATCAGCTGCAAATTAATCCCATCAGCATGGTCACCTTACCACACATGCAAAAATAAGGACACTTCCAATCTGTAACATGTTTAAGGCTTTACAAATAGAAATACCCCTTTTTAGAATGGCTTAACATTCAAGTATACCAGTAAATCATCTTAATTAGATCAAAGGATATACTCTGGTCTCCTAGAAAAGGCTCCTATTGTTTTGCATTTTAAGCAGCATCTGAATGTTTCAATGACTGTTTAAAGCAAAATTTAAGCAGTCTTACAGTTGTGTCGCAAAGAGACAAGTTATCAAATATTTGAACAATTTACAACAGGAAAAATCAGCACTTCATGTGCTATGCAGGAATAATGAAGGACAGAGATTTTAATGCTTTCAAAATGCTTAAAACAAGGTTTTATTAGGGCAAGAGAAGAAGCTGACATCTCTTAATTCTGAGATACATTAATAATACTGCCCACAAAAGTATTCTTGCAGCATCTTATCTCCACATTTTTCTTTTTCAGCTGAAAGGCTGCCCTGGAGCTCAAAGCATGTCAAGCTCCACTGTTTTCCTGTATCATTTAAGATTATGTCATTTCTGTGTACCCAAATTATAATTTGTAATTACACACATGATATGCAAATGTGTCCACTTCCATATGAGAACTATAATTAGCAGATTTTGGAAGTCAAACACAGGACTTTTCCAGAAGCCAAATTTCAGCACGGATAGAAATTTGTTAGCAATTTGGCTCTGGTCTAAGCAGTACACACAGTTCAACTCCTCCAGCCTCTCTGAAGGATTTACCAATTCGACCATACAATTCTTACACATCAATCCTGAGTTTCTACAGAAAGCTGGCTGATCTACAGCATTTCGGTTTGAGTAAATACAAGTAGTCAATGTAATGCTATTAAGACATCAAAATGTTGTTACATAATTAAGCTGGTTATTTTAAGCACTCAAAACCTTTGCTAAGGCATTCTCACACATACCTGGAAGAAGCCAAACTTTGACACACCTTTCATTCACGCTTGAAAAGCTAAACAAACCCAGTTTAAAAAATAAGACAAGCCCTTTCATTTGCCTGCTCACTGAACTACCGTAGAAAGAACTCAGTGGACCTGACATACAAAGTACAAACCACAGCTATTACATACACATTTCCACTAATAATCACCTTCATTTAACTGCACAGAATTATCAGTAACTGTTTTTTCTTAATTGTAGTAAAGTTAGTGCCATGACAGGATGGGTTTGTAAAGTATCTCCTCCTGAAGCCATGCAATTCCCACTTGTATTATACAGTCACTTCACCTCACTTGGTTCTTTGGTGACTCAACTGCTAAATCATCTATTTTATATGGATATTATACAAATTTACATTTTAAGCTGCAGTTTCATAGTCACCCTGCTTAATCTTTTTTTAACCTCTCTCCAACAAGTGAAATACTTGAGATTTAATGCAAGACTTGATTTTCAAAGCAAGCAAAAAAAAGTAATCTAGAGACATACTAGGAAAAAAGAGGTTGGATCCATGTCCATGACACTCTTTCAGTGACACTGTAATTTATCTTTGGAACTGAAAGCATGCAGATACCAAGTATTACGTGATAAAAGGAGGCAAAAGTTTGCCTGTCTTCTAATTTCTCATTGCAGTGAGAGCCTCAAAAGTATCATACATAGTCCTCAGAAGTCACAATTTTGATAACAGCCATACAGCCACATCTACTTCCATAAATGCTGTCTGTAAAACAGTAAATCACATATGTAACTTCCTAAGGTAATCTACATATGCAATAAAGATTCTTCCTTCACTATGTGGAGAGAACTTATCAAATTTGCAGCCTTAAGTTCTCAGCCATCAAGCTCAATTTTAACAAGTTTTTTATTTACAGCAAACAATAGAAATATTTAATACAATTCTCCTACTATCAATACCACCACTTTTACAAATTCAAAGGTAGGAAAAATACCCAAAATACCAACAATCCAAGGACATGCAGCTACAAATCACAAGGCATGCCACAACCAAAACTGACAGCTACCCTTTAATCCAGAATATGTCAGGACGACAGTTGATTCTCCTGATTCAGAGATGGGCATTCACAGTCAATTACACATCGAAAACTACAACAATGCATTAGGAGAAGCCACATTGATCTAGACCTATTCCTGTTATGGGAAGTGAAGTACACTGGCACAGCTTTGCAATCACATCAGCTGAAGCCAAAATCATCTTGGGTGTCATTAAGTTATATTAGAAGATTAGTTCATAATTTATTTCACCTGACCATCCCAAGCACTGTACCAAGTGTTCACCTCTTCAGAGCTATACTTGAAAGTCACCTGCCAATTACACAATAGTTCCAAATTTATAATCATACTCTAAATCACACAGAATTACTTTTCTGTTCAGTACAGCATCACTGAAACAAAGAGCTAGCACTTTAAAGCACACCTGACATGTCAGATGCAAAAGCGGTAGGAATCACGATCTGGAGTTATATAAATGCAAAAGGAAATATGCTTTGGAGTTTTTAAAAGCTTTACCAAATGCATCGTTGGTTCCTTAGGATTTTAGTTAGAGCCAAAAGTTCCTAGGAAAGGACATAGGTTACAGGCTCCTTTTTACACATACGTAAATAATAAGCAATTTATTGCTCAGAAATATGTTAGCAGAGCGAAAAAGGAAAACCTTTTCGGGTTTTAACCGACTCAAAGCCCTAGCCGAGCACGTAAGACCCCTGCTGTTCTACACCAGGATTCCACTTGGTATCATTTATAACTCAAGAGGTGAGCGGTCATCCCTTCACTATTGTAAAACACCCCTATGGAAGCAGAGAAATTTGGGAAGGCGGCCCAGCGTTTGCTGCGGTGCGGGGAGATGCTGGAGCCGCACCCGGGAAGACTCCGGGACCGCCGCGGGCAGCGCAGAGCCCCCGGCTCCTCCGCGGCGCCCAGCGCAAGGAGCGAGGCAGCAGCCGGAGACACAACCCAACCCCACCAAGCGGTGCGGAGCGAACAGCACAGCCCTCCCGGAGCATCCTCGCTAACTCCAGCTCGTTCCCCGCCGGCCCTCACCTTGGTTGACCAGCCGCAGGGCGTGGGTGAAGGACGGGTCCAGAGAGTCCTTCTCGGCCATCAGCTCGGGCAGGTACTTCTCGTCCATGGCGGCGCTGGCCTGGAGCGGCAGCGGCGGGGCGCCGGCTGCCCCCGCGGCGGCGCGGGTCCGAGTCCCAAGCGGCGTCAGCGGTAAATCCTCGGAGGCAGCGCTTCCCCCCGGCCGCCTCCCGCCCGGGGCTGCGGGGACGCATCCAGAAGGAAGCGCCGCAAGCCCCCGGCAGGGAGCGGGGAGGGAAGGGACGCGGGCCGGGGAGACGACCCCCCCCCGCCCACAACCGGACAAGGGGCGCGGAGAAATCCCTCAGCGGAGGAGCACGGGAAGGGAAGGAGGAAGAGACGCGCCCCGGGCGCCGCTGACCCAAACGGGACGGGCGCCCCGCACACAGGCGCGGACAAGAGGCGGGAGCCCCTCAGCCACCGACCACCACCGCCACCGGCGCTACGCGAACTGAGCAGGAGCGCGCCTCGGCTCCAGGTTTAAATACCCCCGCCGAGGCCACGCCCCTAACCGCCCCCGAGTCCCGCCTCCCGGCTCCTCCCAATGGGCGGTCTCTTCCCGCCTACTCAAGGAACGACTCCTATTGGATGGTGCTGCTTGTCAGTCAGGGACCGGCCGCAGCTTCGGATTGGTGGCTCTGTGCCTCATCCCACTTCCCCGCGCCTGTCGCGCTCCCGCCGGCTGCCGATGCGAGGGCGGCGCTGAGGTAATGGTCTCACCGCGGTGAGGGGAGGGAAGGTCCGAGTCGCTGCGCGGAGCGCCGGAGCCGGGTCTCCATTAAACTCCACTGAATGTCTATCCATTGACACTGGCGGACCTGCGGGCGTTCGTGCCCTGAGCAGAGAACTGCGACGAGGCGAGGGGACAAGGGAGAAAGAAGTCTCCCAGCGTGTCCTGCCGCCGGCCGGCCGTGCTCACCGGCTGGGGACCCGCTCCCCGCGGCAACGGTGTCTGAGAGGGACCAGGGGAGCCAGGACGGTGCCTTATAAAGCTCATGGGGAGCGGGAACGAGGAAGGGCAGGATTTGTTTTTTAAAGGAGGAGAAAAACCGCGATCTTAAGTTTCGGTTTTCCCTCCCTCAAACAGCGTTACTCTTTATTTAAGCAGCGTTTTATACTTGACGCCTCCAGTAACACAAAGCACTTCATAAACACTGGCCAGAAAACCTTATTTCCGATGGATTACACCGATGGGCCGTTGTAGGTGGGTTTGTGATTCAGCAGCAGCCTGTGTTACAGGGAAAAAGGTTTAAAAGACCTTGCTCAAGCCCATTTTCCACTTTAAGTAGATAATACATTAGATCATTATTCACTTTTCATCTTCAGCTTTGAGGCTTTACATAGCTTCCTTATGAGACCTCAGGTGTTTCATCAATGAATCTTTGGTGACAAAAGCCCAAAGGAAGCAAGAGCAGTGATTCTCTTTAACAGAGCACAAGGGCGAAACAGAGGAAAGTTTTGAAGCCGCAACTGTAATATTAGAGTAATATTTTAAACCAACATTTGCTGGGAAAGACACTAAGAAACTTTAAGTGAAAGCTACAGTTAAAAAAACACTGAAAATATTCTTATCTCTGTGAATGAAATAAGCACACATTTACTTTTTTATATTTCACAGAAAGAAAAAAGAGGTTTGCAATGTACCTTAATCATATCCTTGCAAGACGGGGATAAAGAAGCTCTGAAAATAAAAAGCTAGCAGAAGAAATCACTCAGAGCTTGGAAGCAGAGGTTAAGGCTCCCTTCTCAGAATTACATGTGCCCTTTCACCCTTAAAACAGAAGGACCATATATTAAGGTATCTTATTTCTTCTCGTCTTTTTCAGGCAGCAATATCTCATAAAACAGTGTCTGATATGTTACAGTGTGGAATAAACTTGATTTATGTTCTCTCTCCAACCGTTCCAAATAAATCTTGACCCAGGATGAACAGAAAGAAATTTACAAAGTTATATATTAAAAATTCTCCTGCATGACATTGAGCTTGAGGGATACAACTAAAGCACACAAGCAATAGGAAGAAGTAGCATTACGATGAATGTTTTATTTCAACTTTCCATATACATCTTCTCTATAAAAGTGCCGAAATGCAGCCATCTGTTGTGAAACAGGCACACACAGACAACTTTGACACACAACAATACGTAGGAGTGTAATCTTTATTGAATGACCTGCAGCAAAATAATCCCTGTCTTTGTCAGTAAAGCAAAAAATATGTATCTAAAGCCCCTCTACAGCATACAGGACCTCAGAGAGAAAAGTAGCTGTATTATTACAAATGCAGTAAAACACAATGTACCTTTCTTGGAAAGAGTCGTACTGTCACTGGTAACTGATTAAACAACATTTAGTGTTTCAAGAAGCCACAGTATTTCTACCCAAATTATACCAGTTCCCTCTGGCTTACACTAGAGAAAGCCTTACTGGAAGTCTGAAGACTTCTTTTCTCACCAGATCTATAATAGTAAAGGAAGGATAAAATTCTCCACATTTTACCCTGTTGTTCAAACTCAAACCTGCACATAACAAGCACAGTATATTGTTTTCTCCAATGAAATTCACTAGGATATAATAAAACAAGAGGATGACAGAAAAGATGGGAAATCATGAGCCTCAGGCCATAGAAAGCAGCCTAGGATGTGGTTAGCTGGGAAAACCCTACTGTGCATAATTCTTGCTGTCCAGGAAAAGCAGGAAACACTAACTTCTTATGCACTGATTTGTAGAATCATAGAACAGTTAGGGTTGGAATGGACCTGAAGATCATCTAGTTCCAGCCCCCCTGCCCAGGGCAGGGATGCCTCTCACTAGACCATGTGGGCCAAGGCTCTGTCCAACCTGGCCTTGAACACTGCCAGGGATGGAGCATTCACAACTTCCTTGGGCAACCCATTCCGGTGCCTCGCCACCCTCACTGTAAAGAACTTCTTCCTTATATCTAACCTGAACTTCTCCTGTTTAAGTTTGAACCCATCAGCCCCTTGTCCTATCACTACAGTCCCTGATGAAGAGTCCCTCCCCAGCATCCTTGTAGCCCCCTTCAGATACTGGAAGGCTGCTATGAGGTCTCCACGCAGCTTCTCTTCTCCAGGCTGAACAGCCCCAACTTTCTCAGCCTGTCTTCATACGGGAGGTGCTCCAGCCTTCTTATCATCCTCATGGCTTCCTCTGGACTTGCTCCAGCAGCAACATGTCCTTGTGTTGAGGACACCAGAACTGCACAGAGTTTTCTTTCTTGCTACTGAAATTTATACAAAGCTTAAAAAGTAGCTCAATCAAGGAACTGCCCAGTATTAGCTTTAGTATTCATGAATGTTTAGAATTCCTGAGTCCAAACTTATGAAATTCACTATTTAAATTTTATTGCTACTCTCCAACAGGAAACTAAGCAGGGATTTTTATACATGTCCAATCTGGTGTCCATATGCATGTGGTAGTCTTAGGAAGTTAGTCTGGTGGGTGTACAGCAGCTGGGAACGGGCGTCAGACTCACACCCATTAGTTGTCTCAAAGCAGCAGTTGTCTGACCTGACAGTGTGCCTGCCGATTTGTAAGCAAAATTTGTAGATGCCAAAATTAATATTACTACATAATAGAATCATTAGGACATGTTAATACCTTCACTCTCAGGGGTGAGATTCACTTTCTGACTTCTACCTTTTGATGCAGCCAACAGGATGTCTGGGGGCTAGGTGTGAAGAAGCTGAAACTGATCTGCATCCTCCCTCTGGTATGTAGGTTCTGCACGACTTACTGCAGTTGCATTTTCCTTATTTGTTGGATCAACAATAACAAGCAGTATTTTCATCACTAAGTCTTTGTCCCTAATATTGCAAGTACACTTAAATATTTGTTATTTTTATACAATCATATTATCATAAAATGGTTTGGGTTTGAAGGGACCTTTAAAAATCATCTAATCCAACCCCCCTGCAATCAGCAGGGACACCTTCCACAAGACCAGGTTGTTCAAAGCCCTGTCCATCCTGGCCTTGAATATTTCCAGGGGTGAGGCATCTACCACCTCTCTGGGCGACCTCTTCTAGTGTTTCACCACCCTCATCATAAAAACTTTCTTCGGCATATCTAGTCTGAATCTTCCCACTTTTAGTTTAAAGCCATTACCCCTTGTCCTATCACAACAGGCCCTGCCTCTCCCCATATTTGTTATAAGCCCCCTTCGAGTACTGAAAGGCTGCAGTGAAGTCTCTCCGGAGCCTTCTCCAGTCTGAACAACCTCAACTCCCTCAGCCTTTCTACACTGGTCAGGTGCTCCGTCCCCCTGATAATTTTTGTGGCCTTCCACTGGACCTGCTCGAAAAGGTCTTTCCTGTGCTGAGAACTCCAAAACTGGACTCCAGGTGGGATATCTTGAGAGCAGAGTAGAGAGGCAGAATCACCTCCTTCGACCTGCTGGTCACACTTCTTTTGATATGGCCCAGGATATGGTTGGCTTTCTGGGCTGCAAATAGATATTTCAGGGTCATGTCCAGCTCTTCATTCACCAGTACCCCCAAGTCCTTCTCCACATGGCTTCTCTCAATCCTTTCATCCCTCAGCCTGTACTGATACCAGGGGTTGCAGGATCTTGCACTTGACCTTGTTGAACTTCATAAAGCTCACATGGGCCCACTTCTCAGGCTTGTTCAGGTCCCTCTGAATGGCATCCCGTCCCTCAGGCATGATAACCACACCACTCACCTTGGTGTCATCTGCAAACTTGCTGAGGGTGCACTTCATCCCACTATGTTGCTGATGAAGATATTAAACAGCACTGGTCCCAGTACAGACCTCTGAGGGACACCAGCTGGACATTGAGGTGTTGACCACTACCCTCTGTATATGACCACCCAACCAATTTCTCATTCACTAAACAGTCCACCCATCAAATCCATGTCTCTCCAATTTGGAGACAAGCAGGTTGTGGGGAACCAGGTCAAAGGCCTTACGGAAGTCCAGATAGATGACATCCATAGCCCTTCCCTTGTCCACTGATGTAGTCACTCTATCATAGAGGGCCACTAAGTTGGTCAGGCAAGATTTGCCCTTGGTGAAGCCATGCTGGCTGTCTTGAATCATCTCCCTATCCTCCATGAGCCTTAGCATAGCTTCTAGGAGGATCTGTTCCATGATCTTCCCAGGCACAGAGGTGAGGCTGACAGATTGGTAGTTCCCAGAGTCCTCCTTTCTATCTTTTTTTAAAATAGGTGCAATGTTTCCCTTTTCCCAGTCACCATGGACTTCACCTGACTGCCACGACTTCTCAGATATTATGGATAGCAGCTTCACAACTACATCAGCCAGTTCCCTCAGGACTCTGGGGAGCACCTCATCAGGTCCCATAGACTTAGGTATGTTTAGGTTCCTCAGGTGGTCTCGAACCTGATCTTCTCTTACGGTGGGAAGGACTTTGCTCCCCCAGTCCCTGCCTAGTGGTCCATCCACTCAAGAAGTGTGGAAAGAAAGGTTGCCAGTGAAGACTGAGGCAAAAACGTTGTTGGGTAGCTCAGCCTTCTCATCATCAGTTGTTACCAGCTTGCCAGTCTTGCTCATCAGGGGGCGTACGCTTTCTTTGACCTTCCTTTTCTGGCTGACATACCTGTAGAAGCCCTTCTTGTTATTCTTTGCATCCCCTGCCAAGTTCAGCTCCAGCCTTGGCCTTTCTGACCCTATCTCTGCACAACTAGGCAGTGTCCCTATACTGTTCCCAGGATACCTTTCCCTGCTTCCACTGCTTGTGCAGTTACTTCTTGCCCTTGAGTTGACTACCAGATCTCAACTCAGCCATGCCAGTCTCTTGCCTGATTTCTTACACCTGGGAATTGAGAGCTCTTGAGCTTTATAGAAAGTGTCCTTAAAGGTCTGCCAGCTCTCTTCTCCCCTGAGGGCAGTTTCCCAAGGCATCCTATTGACTGACTCCTTTAACAGCTGGAAGTTTGCTTTCCTAAAATTCAGGTTCCTGACTTTACTCTTCACCTGTCCCTTATCCCTCAGGGCTATGAACTCCACCAGTGCATGATCACTGCAGCCCCAATCTTTATGTCACTGATTAGCTCACTGGTGTTGGGATCACCAGGTCCACTATCGCATCTGCTATGGTAGGGCAGTCTATTACCTGGCTTAAGAAGTTACCCTCAGTGCACTCCAGGACTCTCCTGGATTGCCTACAGCTCACCATGCATCTTCTGCAGCAGATGTTGGGGTGGTTTAAGACCCCCAGAAGGACAATAATAGCATGCAAGCATGATGCCTCCTGTAGCTGAAGTAAAAAGGCTTTATCAATAGGCTCCCCTTGATCGGATGGCCTGTAGAAAACACCAGCCTCAAGATTGATTTTACCTAAATTACTGACCACTCTTATTTATTTTCATTTTTTCATATGACTAGTGTTATTCCATTTATTCAATGATCATATCAAGCTGCTGCAGAGCATGGTAGACTTTACATGCCTCAAATGTGGCTCTTGCCTCTGATTTAGCTCTGGGACCCTGATTTTGAAGCTCAGACCACAACAGACTGTTATAGAATCATTATTTATTTGAGACTTAAGCTCATTAAAATGCACACAGCTGAAGACCTATAGAAGCAGGGTCTATTTTGGGAAATAGTTTGTCACAAATACCACATCTAGTGAATATGTCCTTGACGTGACTCACCACAGTTCTGATTAGCATGTTGCTAAGTAGGTTCTGGCTGCCTTAGTATTCCAATATATCACTTGCCAATTTTTATTGGGTATATTGAAATTACAGTCACACTCCTTTCTCCAATATCCCTGTGGCCATTTGTTTTTTCAAACTTGCATGTGTGTTAAAGTATGAAAAAATAGATATAAATATCTATATCAAGACATCCATCATGAACCATTTTCGAAAGCTCTGGATACTTTCATCTGATATTTCATAGCTTTCTCTTTTATACCTTTTGCCCCATGGTTCAAAGGTTAGGCTATTTTTGTCCCTAATGAAACTTATTTCATTATCAGCTATGTTAAGGTTGTTTCTTTTAAATTATTTGTTCTATTATTTTCATGTTTTAGTCACTCTTTCTCTACATTTATTTCTAAGAAAAACAAGGTTTTCAGGAAGAAAGTATTTTGTGCTAGGAGAAAAAAAAAAAGGCATCACATGCAGCTGTTCATCCAAGTCTTCCATTTGTTTTATACCTTGATTTATGGTATTAAATATCAGAAATGGGCTTCCAGGAACCTCATGAAGTTTAATAAGGGGAAGTGGAAAGTTCTGCACCCGGGTAAGAATAACACGAGGCATCAGTACGTGCTGGGGGCCACTCAGCTGGAACACAGGTTGTCAGAGAAGGACCCGGTGGTGTTAGTGAGTACCAAATTGAACATGAGCCAGCAGCGCACCCTTGCTGCAAAGGGGGCTAATTGTGTCCTGAGCTGCATTATGAGGAGCGCTACTCACAGGTTGAGCGAGGTGATCCGTATCCTCTGCTTCATACTGGTGACCTGTATCCAGTTCTGGGCTCCCCAGTACAAGACAGACAGGAATAGTAGTGGATAGAGTTCAACAAAGGGCCACGAAGATGTTGAAGGGACTGGAGCATCTCTCCTATGAGGAAAGGCTGAGAGAGCTGGGACTGTTCAGCCAGAAGAGAAGGCTCAGGGGGGATCTTATTAATGTACATAAATATCTGAAGGGAGGGTGCAGAGAGGACAATGCCAGGCTCTTTTCTGTGGTGCTCTGTGAGAGCACCAGAGGCAATGGGCACAAACTGAAACCCTTTTACTGTGAGGGGGACCAAGCCCTGGCACAGGTTTCGCAGAGAGCTTGTGGAGTTTCCGATCCCTGGAGATGTTAAAAAGCCATCTGGACATGGTTCTGGGCAACTGGCTTTAGTTGGCCCTGCTTCAGCCAACTGGTTGGACGAGATGACCTCCAGAGATCTCATCTTTGGAGATTCTGTATTGCAAAAAAGATTGATTTAAGTATTCTGTGCCTTATTCAAGTTGTACATTTGTATTTTTTATAGTGTTATAGAGACATCACTGAAAGAGTCAAAGGTTTATAAAGATTTTTGCTGAATCTGAACTGATTGTGTTTAGTTTCTACTGTCCCTGTGAACCCATATCTGTGATGAAAAAAAGATAAAAGTATAGTATCCGCAAATAGCTACTGTTCTCATTTTGCATTATTGAAGGGCTACTCTTAACTTCTGCTTGTTATGTATCAGCCTACAGCGTGTTTCCTTGAATGAGCTAAGATACTACAGTAGAACAAGGAAATGACTAAATCTTTCATGTTATGGGAAACATCATCTGTGAAATCATTCAGACTGTGATCCCAATACCATTTTCATCCTTCCCTCCCCAACTGGTCTAGACTTCTGCCTGTCTTAGTCATCCTCCTCATTATGTTCTTCAGCTCTTGTAAGAACAAAATATTTTTACTTGTTTTAAACACTAACTCTGGAGAGTTACATACATCTCTATTCTTAGACATAACCAAAATGATTAACAACAGTTTTCTGTCAAGTGTAACTGAATTTTAGATGGCATCTTCTTGTATCTTTTGCCTGTGACATTAGGATTTTGCCATAATATTTTGTTGCTGTTGTTTCAGTATTAGTATCGAAAATGGCTAATTCCAAGCAGTCCTTCTAGTATATCATTGCACCTTCCTTAAAAATCTCATATGCAGCAGGCGTGATAAAAAGCACTTTCTTGAACTGCCACCTTCCAGAGAGCTGAAAAGTGGGTTGCTACAGCATGCCTGACCTGAACGGTTGGTAGAACACATAGCACATAGAATGTATGAGAGCTGCAGAGCAAAAGGATTACATCATCTGTAGTAGGTAAATTTTAGCATTCCACCTTATTGTTCTTTTTAGGTCTGAAAAGCTAACACATTGTATCAGCACAGTCTCTCCAGCTTCTACTGCAGTGATTGAGGCAATACATTGCAGTGAGTTCACCGTTTTCATTACATTCATGTATGCCATGATCTAAAGGGCTTTTTGCTTTCCTTTAGGCATTTTGCTGATGACAGTTGTAACAGTGCAGAGTGCACATAGTCATGGAACTGCATGCACATATAGCTTGATCATATGATGTGCCTGTAGGCATCAGAACGAACTTTATTTTCTCTGCTCTGAAGTATTTTGTGAGATTAGAAAAGTCTTTTCTAATTTTGTTTTAAATAAGGCGCAATGTTTTTACAGCTCCCTGCCCCGGTATTGGCTTTGTTTCTGCATTTATGAAAAACCTAGATTTTGACATTTTCCCATATACACGTGCTAATACTCACTTCATATAGTTCTAATGATGCAAAAGATCAATGAGATCATGGTGGAAAGACTTTTTTTGTATATTCTTTTTCTTATGGGTCGTATTTGGGTATAAACACTTCTTTACTACTCCTTTCTTGAGCCTCTACTGTAGCTATAAAGGAATGTTATACTACTGCTAAATTCCTCTGCTAGGAGCTTTTGCAAAACTGTATGCTCTTTCCTATTTTACTGAGTAGTATGCTTATAGAAGTGGTTTGCTTTGTGCCCTTTGTGACTGCCTTCTGTAGTGCTGAACAATCAACATGTATTACAAGCCTTGATGCACGTGGTAGTTCCACATACCTCTTTCATTGCTCGCAGCCTGGGTGATGCCAAATCCGGTACACCCTTATCTTTGTTATACCTGTCTTCCTGGTTGCATCTCTTTTAGCACATTGTGTTATGTGCTAATGAATGCTTTCTTTTGTTCTTCGGACAGCTTTTTCCAGTGTGAAATTGTTTGTTACTCTTTTTTTTCTCTTCAATACAATCCCGTTAAAAGCTTATCTTTCACAGACTGTCTTTCCTAACTACCAAGGCCTCATCAGCCATAACTGATCAGTTGTCTTAGTAAGACCTTGATGTGTCTCACAACATTTATCTTTGTATGGTGATGTGTTCTTTAAAAGAAACAGATCTGATAATCTGTGTTTTCCTGTCTGCTCCTATGAGATTACTGGATACCTACGTGAGCTTTGAAAACACCCCTGCCCTTTTCCTTGTTACCTAGTGGAATAAGAGGCTATTCAGGGTGAAGAATATTATCTACTCCAACCCTGAAAAAAATTAATTGAATTAATATCTTCTGTATCTCACTATTTTCTGCAATGCTTTTCTGACCTACCTATGGCCCATTTCCTTCATTATTCTGCATGAAAACTGTAGATAGTTTCTTTTTTTTCTGATAATATAACAGAAAATATAGTTGTTTAGGCTGCTTAGATCCTCAGAGAACTAGGGTAAACTAAAGTTACTATATAATAGAGGCCATTTGGTGATGGTAGTTATTGCATTTGCTTTTAAATAGAGTTAACTCACAGACAGTAATCATCAGTCTTAGAAAAAGCATTTCTTAAGCCTTTCTTAAAGGGGAGAAGGGATAACAGTAAAATGTCCATTTAAATTCAGTTCTAATGGAACATAATATTGTTGTGGTTTTGTCTTATATTTTGAAATAAAATGTTTCCTCACTTAAACTTACTTTTCTTTAAAATTTTGCAATAAGCAAAATAAGTATTACAGCTCTACGTTCAGCATTTCTTGCTTTAGACAGTAAATAGGGTAATTTCTATTTCAATAAAAGTCTGATTGCATTTTTAGGTTTTCTTTTGTATCAGAATGAACTGAGATTTAAACTGCCTGCTCTGCAATGTGGTACTGCATTAGAACAGTAATCTTGAGTTCTTTGTAATAATTCTATGATGTTTTAGAATGATTATATGAAATACATAGCCATATATTTACTTCTCTAATTGAGATAAAGTAGCCTGGATGGAAGTATCAATTAAAATTGTTTATCAAGATTCATCCTCCCATTAATTGTCTCACCGTAGCAAGAAAAGAATATCCGTATCATCCATTGTTTAAATGCTGAATATTCAGGTAGAATTACATGGAGATAAGAGGAGAGAGATATTACAACAGTAGTCCCAACCCCTCATGTTGGTTTTACAGTTATAAGGTGATATCTTGTTAGCTCTCTTACAGCCTTCTTTATTGCAAGCAGTTTTTGCAGTGTTTAAAGAGATCAGATAATTTCACCATTTCACCTTAAGAGATGAAAATCAGTTTTACCTGCCCCGTTAAAAGGAAATAAAATCCAGAAGGACAGGTTATAATCACAGATAATGTGTTGGAATTTTTAGGGTGTAACAAGGGGAAAAAACCCTACGACAGTATCCAATCTAATTACATTTTTAATAAATATCTGAGCACTGATAAGTCCCAGGGGAAAGTGCTCTGGGAACACAGTCTGGCCAGTGCATATTAGGAGATTGGTTTTGAGACTTCAAAAGCAATTCTACAGGTTGTCTCAGATTTGTGAGTCCTAAACGTGATGTGGAAACAAGACAAGAACCCAGAGAATAGAGCAATATAAGAAGCGTTGGGAGAGCTGTTGCTTTGCAGGGTGGTAAAAGAAATGTGGCTGTGAGAGCAGAAAGAGAAGTCACTGGCAAAAAGAATAATAACCTGTTTCTACAAAGTATGCCTGGAGAATTCAGTGGGTGAAAATGACCGGATTTCAAAGTTTCAATCTAGAACTCAATCGGGAAGCAATAGTCCTGACCACACGTTCACAAATATCACAGCACCATTTTCCACATATTAAGTTTCAGCAAAATGAGGGAAAATAAGAAGCAGGACTATCTCATTGTGGATCAGTGCAATAAGTGAAATGTTAAGACAAAAATATGCCTTTGCTTTGCTGCTACAAGATTTTAATTAAATATAGTTTCCCTCCCCCAATAATTTTCCTTAATAATTTGGGTTATTGACTCAGTGCAGTTCTGTGATTCAAATTGGGAAATACATTTTTGTCAAAACCAAGTTACTAAAAATCAATAGTTTGAATTTTATTGAGGCAGTGTCTTTTTTTGGCAGTGTACAGCCATGAATGTACACTCAGGCAAGAAATGCTTAGTAAGGCTTACAATGGATCCAAGCACACATTTCCTTAAAAATAATACATCAATAGGCTAATACCTCAATTCTGGTTCTTATTCACAGGCCTTTAGATACTTGTTTATTTGGTGGTGGTTTCTTTTTTGTTTAATTAGCGAAGAATTAGAAACAATGCTTCCCAAGAGAACCACTTCAGTTTTCTTAAGGAAGGAGTTAATATTATCATAGAATCATAGAATTGTTTAGGTTGGAAGGGACCATGAAGACCATCTAGTTCCAACCCTCTTCCACGAGCAGGGACATTTCCACTAGAGCAGGTTGCTCCAAGCCCCTGTGTCCAACCTGGCCTTGAACACTGCCAGGGATGGGGCAGCCACAGCTTCTCTGGGCACCCTGTGCCAGTGTCGCAGCACCCTCATAATGAAGAATTTCTTCCCAATATCTAATCTAAATTTACCCTCTTTCAGCTTAAAGCCATTATTGACTTTCGAAGAGTTTACCTCTTCCAGAGTTCAAGTAAAAGTGCAATGCTTGAAAAGCAGGGTATGAATGTGTCTTTTAAATTACCTTGAGAATCTAAAGATATCTTTATAGCATTAATAGTTAGTAATTGATGCATTTATCCTAAATCTCAACTTTGCTGCTGCAGCAAGTCCTGAAAATTAGCATAACAATCCCAAAGAACAAATGGGTCCCTAGCTGTAAGTTTCTCAGCTACTGATTTTTTCATTCATTACTGTGATTTTTTTTCATTCTGGTGTTTTGCCACAGATCTTTTGTTCCTATGATACAATATGCAGTTAAAATGATCTCATTTTGTATTTGTTTTTCCATAAACAGAATGTGTTACACAAATGTGCCATATTCTTGATTGTATTATAAAACAAAGACGATGTTCTAAATGACACAAATAATTAGATTTTTAATATTCATTATTGTATATGTCTTTTTTTTATTCATGGTGGCCTATATTATAGCTATAAGGATAATAACGTGATCTCTTATGTTCTATATTGCATTAGGTTTCCACAGCAAGATTAGGAAGCAATCCTAAAAATAGCCAATCCTAAGTATAACCGGATACATTTCTATTTCATTTTTGTTGTATCACATAAATAGGATGGCTATAATTTTATACTAGTGCCAGATCTAATTTGAGTAAAAACACTTCAGGTAGGCTGGGACAAATTAAAGCATGAAAGTGGGAATGTGTGAAGGAAACATATGCTTTCATTTCGAGATTTATGGTATTTAGCTACAGCAGTGTTAAAGTCTTCCTGGTTTTTTGTATGGAAGAAAATACTAATATTCCAATGTCCTTAACACAACGTGCCAGTGGTCAACTGCAGATTGCTTAGGCAGAAGCTGTTGTCCTCTACATGCAGGAGAAAATTCAACATGATTATTTTTCCCTTGACAATGAATTCTTACAGTGAGCTGCATGATAGGGATCTGAAGAAAAACAGAGTGGAACAGACCCCAGAAGGTCATCTAATCCAACGGTTTGCCAAAGGAAAGGGTCTGGGGGACATTAATACCTGCTGAACTGCCTTGCCAGCAAATTGGATACAATGCCCCCAGTAATGGGCTTTTCTTATTCCTACAGACATCTCCTTTGATGTAAAGCATTATGGGATGCAAGTGCACCAGGACAGAGCTCACTGTAGGACTTGAGCTTTTGCCCTAAAGCTGTAAGACAATATACTTATCCTACTTCAGGTTATGCAGGTTGCTTTTACTCATCCTGCATCTTGTTTGTTAATATTCACCCACCCTAAAGAATGTGAATAATCATGTTATGCTTTCAGAATCTAAGTCTCTATACAAGTGCCTAGTTACCCTTTCTTATATTAAACATGAGATAAAACCTAACTTTACCCCCCACTATACTATTTTCTATGGTATTGCTTCTTTTTCAAGTTAATTCAGGGCTCATAGAACATGCTGAATTGACACCGCTGTATCTATTATCTTTTTACACGTGGAATGAGTAAATTGCACGTGAAGGAGTCCACGTTTTCCACACTGCTCTTCTAATGTGTTTCAGTCTTCAACAGTTATGAAAATAATACTATCAATATTATCTCCCAATTAACTAGGGACTGTAGTGACAGGACAAGGGGTAATGGCTTCAAACTTAAACAGGGGAAGTTTAGGTTAGATATAAAGAAAAGTTCTTTACTGTGAGGGTGGTGAGGCACTGGAACAGGTTGCCCAAACAAGTGGTAAATGCTCCATCCCTGGCAGTGTTCAAGGCCAGGCTGGACAGAGCCTTGGGTGACATGGTTTAGTGCAAGGTGTCCCTGCCCATGGCAGGGGGGTTGGAACTGGATGATCTTAAGGTCCTTTCCAACCCAAATTATTCTATGATTCTATGATTCTACAATTAACCCCTTTTTAGCTAAAAAGGTTAATGGTTAGCCTATTTTTTATTTAAAACCTCCTGCAATAAAAATGCTGCAGACTTATGCTCTTCTGTGTCTCGCTAAATGTAAAGGCCAGAGGAAGGCACTTGTGAAAGGTTAACAGAAAAGTTATGGGCTTTTGAAGAATAAATTCTGAATAAAATCTTAATAGTTAAAATGTTAATGCTTCAGTCATTTTAGTGAGATTGGCATACACTGCAATCTGGGGTGGGCGAAGTTCAGAAAACAATACTCAATCTCAAAATGGCTCCAAACGGAAAGAACTCAGAAAGTAGATGTGGAGAGTATTATTAGTACAGGTGGTCTGATAAAAGATCTTAATTCAATAAAACAAAAAGGAAGTCAAAAGAGGTGCCTGTCTAATTTTCTATTGTAAACAACTTACAAAAACTTAAAGGAATTTAATATCAGCTGAGAAAAGCAAACACTATAATTTGAGAAACAAATTATTTTCTTCTTAAAGAATGAAACTGAAGTCTGTTGGCCATTTGGGGCACTAATCTTACAGGCTGGTCCACATCAAGGAGCTTTAAAGATCTGGATTTATGGCATTTCATTGCTTTGATTGTCCTGAGATTGAGAGGACTAATATTCATGTCCTTCAGAAGACAAACGTTCAACTATATAAGTTATTGTTAATAAAACTAAGAAAATTTAGTCCACATACTCGTTTCAAAGACATAAAATCACATTGAGTATGTCATTTCAAAAACATATGAGACATGGGAAGAAAAAATATTAAATATAAGCTAATTTAGTGTTCATTTAATCTTTATTTGTTATTCTTACTAACACTGAGCTCTTAGCTTGTGTTTTCTTTCAGGGTGTTTTGGTTTTGTTTCTGTTTTGGTTTGGGTTTTTTTCATTAAAGAAACCCATACATCATTTTATACTGATTACTTTCATCCAGATCTGCTGATGCAGCAGGAGTCTTTCCTGGAGTAATTTCTAACCTTATTTAAAAAACCCAACATCAACCTCCATCCTTAAAAACCACAAACCCCCATAGCCTCACACACAGCTAGTGATATTTGTAACATGTTTCTTTATCCTAATTGAGAAAGAAGCAGCCCAGGAATTCGGAATCCATTTCTGATCCTCCAGAGTCCTAGAACCAACTCACCAAAAAGGCTCTAATATTAGAAATTTTGAAACAAATTAAAGGTTAACATGCATTAAAAATGTGAAAAATCATATTATCTCATATTAACAAATCCTTTGGGGTTTTTAAGATATTTTAGGGCCCCCCAAATCGAAGCTCTTGATATGGTCCTGAATGTTTCCTGTGCTACACGTCATTGAACACTTCCCATGGTACAGAAATTCTTAGCAATTTTTGTTCATCCTTCATATTTTGTTGTAAGGATATCAGTTATAATATACAAGAATGTAGAGATGCAACAGTAGAGCAAGCTGAGAAAAGCTAAGGTCCCTGTAAAAAGTTAATCATTTGCCTTTGTTAACAAATACCTGCAAACACTGAGCTGAGAACAACTCCACAATACCAGTTGATTCAATACACACAATACCAGGCTGATTCAACAACTGGGCCTTAAAATCCAGCCCCTGACAAAAGTTCAAAAGGAAGTTTAGGGTCATTTTGGTAATTAAAATTTCTTAACACACTGGGAGAAGGGGATGAAGAGCTGTAGTGTTAGATAAAACTGTATCTTCCAGTTAAAGACAACATGGCACTAGCAAGAGAATGTTAGGGTGTAGTAAGGGTCCACAACCTTGTTAGTGCCTCATTAGATCTAGGCTGTCTGGTGGCTTTAGAGCCCACCAAATTTTGATTTCTTTCTGTAAAGAAGACAGATGCTTTTTATGAACATAATGTACGACAGTTTGGTTTGGGTTTCATTATTTGCTTCATAACAGGGTCTGTGCATGCAATAAATCATCTGTTGAAATCTGTTAAGATGGGGGGGTTTGATAGTTGTAGTAGTTGAAATTCTGAGGTATGTTACATTATTTCAATATTCAAAGGGGTGATACATCTTTTACTGTACCCCTCTGATATCTGTGTGATGTAACTGATAGTTATAGTATACTGTAGAAGTCAGTTTCCTGAAATGCTGATGGTGCAGTGATCCTGCAAGTAGGTGTTGCTCTACACCTCTAGAACATTTTTAGACCCTCGAATGTGAATAACAGAATTTCTTGGAAAATGAGAGTTATTATTTATTTTGTGAAACAACATTAATGATCTGGACAAGGGGATCAAGTGCATCCTCAGTGAATTTGTGGATGACACCAAGTTGGGCGGGATTGTTGATCTGCTCTTGGGTAGGAAGGCTCTGCAGAGGGCTCTGGACAGGCTGGATCCAGGGGCTGTGGCCAATGGTATGAGGTTCAACAAGGCAAAGTGCCGGGTCCTGCATGTGGGCCACAACAACCCCATGCAATGCTCCAGGCTTGGGGAAGAGTGGTTGGAAGCGGCTCATGGGAAAGGATCTGGGGGTGCTGATTGATGGAGCTGAACATGAGCAGCTTCTGCCCAGACAGCCAAGAAGCCACCAGCACCCTGGCTTGTATCAGCACCAGTGTGGCAGCAGGGCCAGGGCAGTGATCGTCCCCCCGCACTGGGCACTGGCGAGGCTGCACCTCGAATCCTGCTTTCAGTTCTAGGCCCCTCGCTACAAGAGATATTAAGGTGCTGGAGCGGGGCCAGAGAAGGGCAATGCTGAAGGGTCTGGAGCACAAGTGTGATGAGGAACAGCTGAAGAACCTGGGGGGGTTTAGTCTGGAGAAGAGAAGGCTCAGGGGGGACCTTATCGGTCTCTACAACTGCCTGACAGAAGGTTGTAGTGAGGTGGGGTCGGTCTCTTCTCCCAGGTGGGGTTGGTCTCTTCTCCCAGGTAACAAGTGATGGGACAAGAGGAAACGGCCTCAAGCAGCACCAGGGGAGGTTTAGGTTGGGTATTAGGAACAATTCTTTCCCGAAAGGGTGCTCAGGCATTAGAACAGGCTGCCCAGGGCAGTGCTGGAGTCACCGTCCCTGGAAGTGTTAAAACTGAGACGAGTCCCTCAGTGACATGGTTTAGTGGTGGCCTTGGCAGTGCTGGGGGAATGATTGGACTTGATGATTCTTAAAGATCTTTTCCCACCTAGTTGATTCTATGATTCTATGACTGAGGTGTATCCAGTGGCAACATTCTGTTTCTTTAATATCAACCCCAATGAAATCTATCATAAACTAATTTGTTTTCACAGATGAAGTGTATTTTGTCAGGTTAGTGATTATAAAAATGTTTGAAGAATGTAAATGCTTACTCCTCTCTGTCTTTACTAGTTGTTTGGGATTTTTTTTCCTGTAGGAACTGAAGGTTTTCACCAAGCTTTTCATGTCCTGACAATATTTATTGACATTATGGTGCTTTGATAATAGCTGTGACTCCATTGTGCCAAAGGTTGTGCTGGTGTTTAACTTCAAACATATGTGCAGACCTCTTATGATGGCCTCTAACGAGCACATTGATAATGGGGACAGAGCAATGCAGAGAGCTTTGCCAGAATGAGTCTTCTGCATCCTTTTACTTTGTCAAGATTGTGCAAGTCTGTGTAGTATTATCATCTGCTTCAGTGAGCAAAGATATCCTCCAAGAAGAGCTTCTCTGCTTAGCTGTTTCCTATGTCAGTGCTTCAGTTAAGTAGGACTCCTTCAGTACTGCAACTTAGAGTAAAATTATCTCACACCAGCACTAAAGACAGATGGATGAAGAACTGCAGAGATTTTCTGCGATGGTTATTTTTTAGGTGGCTGGTCCCAAGAAATGGAAGCCAAAGCCTACCATATGCTTTCTCTGCAACGCTGTGGGGAGAACTACTTCCCCTGGGGAGACACCAAAGACGTGCAGATTCACTAGAGCACTGCTAGTACCTCTGAGCATGGGAGAAGTCCAATTTTTGTGTCCTCTCTGCAATTTAGGCACCACAGTTGGTTCTGCAATGGAGCTGCTTACACACAGCCTCCTCAGTGTCCAGAGTCAAAACCAGTTCATGAGGGAAGATGCCTAATCTGAAAGAATGGAAAAAATCTTGTGCTAAAAACATGGTGATGCCCTCCTTGTACAAAATAACCCGCTGATTTTAACACTTAGTCACAAATGCTTTTACACTAGTGCCTTGACTTCAGAGTGTGGAGTCCTGGCGTCTCGATTTGCCCTCAAGATTCTTTCTTATTTAAATCCATTGACTATTGAATGCAAAACATAGTAGCCTGTAGGTACATTCAAAGTGTTCCTCTATGTTGAAAAGGAGGGAAGATTCATATGACAGGAGCAGAAATGATGTGAAAGAGTGCACTGCTAACTGACTAGGATAGCTTTCTAAGAGGGGAAAATCTTCCCACATCATACAAGTCAGTGTTCAGCAGTTTCTGGGTAAATGCTGCAACTACTGGGCTGTTATAATGATAGATACTGCTGCAGCTTGGCATTTATAAAGAAAGAAGCTACAAGTGCACTTGGACAGCATTTGTCCTTTTGAGGAAGTGTCCCCACCATTCTCAGAAGGCATCTTCCAGACCAGATGTCTGGAGTGTTGGGCATTGCTCTATGTATTTTCTGGATCCTGACAGAGCTCACACTTCAGGCTATTGGGGGAAGAAGGTGGAACCACACCTCCTTGGAAAAAATAAAAGCCATGTTTGTGTGCAGAATGGAGTTATCATAAAAATATCCTCAGGTTGTTTTTTTGTATGTACTGTTCTTTTTAATTGTTCTATGATTCTATAGTTCTATGACTATTCCTAAATCCTACAGCTAATTTAATTACAAAATTAACTTAAACAGTTAACTTACCTAACTCTTAGTGAATCCATTTGCTATGTATATAAGGAATGCAATAGATCTTAGAATCGATCCTGCAGGAATGTAAACTTTCCTATTCCATTTGTTCCATCCATATGTGGATGGAAAGATGTGCAGAGACAGCAACTTAAAACATATGTCAGCATCTCCACATTAATAACATTTCTTTTTTTTGGGGGGGGGGTGGAAATAAAATGTTGGGGTTGAGTTAAGCATTTGTATTGATAAAACCCACATAAACAAACAGGAAAAGCATTTAGAGAGAAGTCCTCAGAGCCTTGTTTATTACAACAGGAATACCACAGCATGCCAACAGACAATAAACAATCTGTGTGCATAATTCATTTTATTTGAGGGAAGATGTGAGGGAAAAGCAATGTACTGAAAAGTACTTTTGTTTTTGTTAAACTAAGGGAACCCCTTGGGATGCCTTCCCCCATGTATCAATTCCCTTTGAGAAGTAAGCAAAGCTGTGTAAGCCTCGGTGTACGTGTGCGTTTCTAGTGTCTCTAGAACAACAGAATAACATCACATTAGGGTTTCGAAACAGCTACATTTCTTCATTATTCTTGTGTCACCTTTCCCCAGTTAAAAATACTCATCTGCGTGATTTATAGCACATAACTAGGTACATGGTCTATTTATGCATTCCGGTTTTCACCATCGTTTTTGTTTTGCCCTTTTCCATAAAAATGCATATAAATCCAATAACTCTCCAAAGAATAAATTAGAAAAAGATGAAAAAAAAAAAGTCCTTTGAGCCTATCTTTTAGCTCTACAGCTACTACATTATCGAAATGAGAGAAATGACAGCAACTTCCAGACAGTAAAAGAAAGAAAGTGCATATTTTCTCATCTTATTTCTTATATGGAAAAAAAAATCTATTTCTGTACCTTGGTAAAAGCAGGCAAAGCTGTAGTTGATTTTAAGGTAATTTTCAGGAATAATGCAGCTGATTTTGTTTTGATTGGTGCAAATCAAAACCCAAATTATGCTGTGAATGGAATTAGGCTCATGTTAGCAGTTAAATAGATCAGGACAAATGCTATTACTCTTATTTCTAAAAAAAAAATACCTATTCAAAATGAGGAGTATAATTAATTATAGATGAGAGCTTCTACCAGGTCATGACATTGTGCAGAATATTACTGAGTTATTAATTATGATGATTACTCTGTTCAGTTGCAAGAGGATTGTAGTTCACAAGCAGTCAACAGTTGTTTATAGGTTTCTACTCCCACCAACTTGCAGAAACAATATTTTTCCTCAGGGCAGAAAAGAAAAAGAACCAAAAATACTCAGTCCTGTACAAGTTCATGTTCCAAATAATGAAGGTAGGTGAGCTTTGTTTGGTCCAGATTTCTCTGGAGCTGTCTACCCTGAATGGCTTCATTTGTAGTAACAACATTGGAAATATAATCTGCTACATGCTCTCTGATGAGCTACTGGGTGCAACTGGTTCAAGAAGCCTGCTCTGCTTGCCCATAACCCCTGAAGTCTGAGGCTAAGTGAACAACTGAGTTGTTTAATAAAATCAATTGGACTATTTCCTACCTGCAGGTTACCTCTGACACCAAGATTGGAAATGGCAGCTTAAAAAAAATGAACTTTCTCTGTAATATTCTTAACCCTCATGAGTGCAGAAATGAAAACACATCCCATGTCATTGCAGGTTCCTGAGTGGACTCTTTGGGACTCTCAGCACTTGTCTTCTAGACAGTAGGCAGTGTGGGGCAGAGCTGCTTTGTAAGCCCTGACTATGTGAATCACAATAGAACAGAATAGACTATTTCAGTTGAAAAGGACCTAAAACAATCATCTAGTCCAACTATCTGACACTTCAGGACTGACCAGAAGTTAAAGCATGTTGCTAAGGGCATTGTCCAAATATCTCTTAAACACTGACGGGCTTGGGGCATTGACCACCTCTCGAGGAAGCCTGTTCAAGTGTTTGACCACCTTCTCTGTAATGTCAGCTTTGAACCGTTCCCATGCATCCTGCCACTGGATACCAGAGAGAAGAGCTCAGCACCTCCCTCTCCACTTTCCCTCCTCAGGAGGAAACTGATCTTAATGTTACTCCAGACGCAGAACCTGCCGTTTGGGCTTGTTAAATTTCCTTCCATTAATCACAGCACAATGCTCCAACCTATCTAGACCCCTTTGCAAGGCCTCCTGTCCCTCAAGAGAGTCAACAGCACCTCCCAGTTTGGTATCATTAACAAACCTGCTCATGGTGCATTCAACTCCTGCATCCGCATTGTTGATAAATACGTTGAACAGGACTGGCTCTTGAATTGGACCTTGAGGAACAGCACTGGTGACCAGTCGCCAGCCAGATGTAGCCCCTTTCACTATAAGCCTTTGAGCTTTGCCCTTCAGCTGGGTCTTCACTCAGCACACTGTGACCCCGCTCATCCCACAGTTGGACAACTTATCCAGAAGGATTCTGTGAGGGACAGTATTACAAACCTGACTCAAATCCAAACAAGCTACATCCACCACCTTCCTTCCCTACATCCATTCAGTGGGTGAACTTACTATAGAAGGGTAACAAGTTAGCTAAACAGGACTTCTCTTTTGTGAACCCTTGTTGACTGTGCCTCATGACTGTGTTATTCTTTAAATGCCTCTCAATAGCACCCAGTGTAATCTTCTCCATAATTTTGGCAGGAACTGAGGTTAGACTGACAGGGCTGTAGTTCTCTGGGTCTTCCCTCACATCCTTTGTGTAAACTGTAAAAACTTGCTTCCTCACATCCAGCCTAAATCTCCCCTCTTTTAGTTTAAAACCATCACCCCTCATCCTACCGCAACAGGCCCTGCTAAAAAGTCTCTCCCCATCTTTCTTATAGGTCCCTTTTAGGTACTGAAAGGCCACAATAAGGTCTCCCAGAGTCTTCTCCAGGCTGAACAACCCCACCTCTCTCAGCCATTCCTCCTAGGAGAGGTGTTGCATCCCTCAGATAATTTTCGTGGCCTTCCTCTGGACCCTCTCCAACAGGTCAATGTCTTTCCTGTGCTGAGGACTCCAGAGCTGGACCTCTCTGAAGTATTTTATATGAGCCTCATTACAACAAGATCGAAGTGCATGACTCTCATACATTGATTTATCTCTACAACACTGCGATAATTGGAGAATTAATCTTTTGTAGATGAAGATCCAAAGCACAGAAAATTGCCCAAAGATACACTATGACAGAGCAGTGGATTAAATTTCAGGTAGCACCTCATACAGCAAACCATCTTTCTCTGGTGCCCTGGTGTACCTCCATGATCTCATCTGGCCTAACTCTGCTGACACTGGAGCACGGCAGAGCGCAAGCCAGTTGTAAAAGCAGAACTATTTAATGTCATTGACTCAGGTTTCAGCTCCTATCCATTGTCTCAGGTGACCTGCTCTTAGGAGCACAGCTATCAACCATGGAGCTGATTTGCACTTTCCTAGCTTTGAGTGGAAGCAAAGTTAAAGCCAGATGTTTCCACTCGCCCGAGCACACTCTCTGAACGCAGACAGCCATGCCAGATGATATCGGATAGTTCCGTGGATTAACCTACAAGGCTCTCTAACATTAAAACCTCTGCACCAAAGAGAAGTTTCAATTGAGATGTGCATTGTGTTTCTCTCAGTGTATTCTGTGCAGTCAGCTAAATAATTCAAAGCATAGTGTACCTTAGGAGCGTTCACATTGGGTTCTCTGCATTATAAGTATTTCTGTACTTCATGCTATCAGCAGATCTCCTTGTGTTAATTGTTGTTAGGCAGTTAAAAGAGATATGACATTTATCTATAATTAGAAGGCTGTGTGTTTCTATCTTCAGATGAAAAAAGGCAAATAACCTGCATATGAAATATTGTGGGTAACAGCAGAAAGGGAAAACGTTATATGCATGATCAGCTTCAAGAATTAAACTCTTGTACGTATGGACCAATAGAGATCATAAAGCATTTATTGAAATACAATTATTCATATGCTATTTTTATTAGAAAAATAACAAAAATCCTAAATAAATCTGTATTTTCCAAGTTTATGGCAACTTTAAAAAGCATAATAAATGCATGAGACAAGAATATTAAGTAAAGCCTTCTCTGACTGTGATATTGTATGAGTAAGAGTCAGATTTTTGTATGAGGTTCCTTCAGAATCATGGAATCCAGTGGTGAAAAAGCCCTACAATGTTATTCAAATTGCAAAAGAATTGTTAATTACATGAATAAAAAATAGTTAGGTGTATCTGGAAGAAAAATAAAGTCGGCTTTTGTGGGCTTTTGTGCTGATGCGAGACAGTATAAGAATAGGATGTTTCTTATGTGGTTTCTGATTTTCATCTGTGCCACGCATAGCTTTGTTTCTGCTTGTGAGGTTATAATCAAGGGGGTTCATACAGTGGAAAATTAATAAACCACAAGAATTAGTAAAAACCAAATTTAAGGGGTTTGTCAAATGAGAGGAGAGTCATATTTTATCACGACTTTCAGTTTCTTCTTTTTCATAGCAGTTTGCAGTTTTGAAAGATAAGACGTTCCTTAATTTCTAATTTACAAAGAAGCTCTTGCATCATCACATAATATTTGTTTTGTTCATTATAGTTATAGCATGGGTAAAGATAGATGATGCTGTAGTGAAAAAAAACCCCAAAACAGCAAACCAAACCACTTTACTGTTGGGCAACCAGCAAAACTCACACATTGCTTTTAGTGCAAATAATTTCAGCGCTATTCTTGGTAGGTACAAATGCATCAGCCTTTAAATATAAACTTATAACTATAACGTGCTGTATTTTCTGTATTGACATGTTCTTGTTTGGGAGTTGACCCGCACACAACGCTGTTAAGGGAAGCTTCCCAGGGTGATGATCGAGGCCTGCAGAAGCAGGAAAGACTTTGCTCATGCCCTTGCTAAGTGACAACACTGCCTCCCGGTGGCTTCCTCTGTCTTTCATTCCCGACGCCTTGACATTTTTAAACCTGGGTTTTGGCTGAAGAAAATCATGTTGTTTCTTTTGTATTTCGAATGCTAAGTGCTCCTTTCTTGTATCCCACAAGATATAACTACATCCATACGTGCGTTTTCAGGATGCTTTTTCTAACTTTTTCACATGATTATTCTAGTACAATTGCAGTGATTGAGGCTCAGACTGAAAACCCCAACACGCTGTTTTCTTCATACTTTGCCTTAGCAACATTATTTAGGAAGATGCAAAAAGCATTATATTCCTTAAGACAAATTTTGGTCCAGAGCAATTTCTTTTGCAGCACACTGAGCAATCAAGCTGCTAGAAGCTTCTTGTCCTTTTGCAGAAGTGATTTAATGAGTCTGTATCCTTCAACTTAAATACCTGCATTTGCTTTTTTTGTGTTGCTTCTGACTTCCCAAGAACATCCAGGTCCACTTGACCTGTCTGCACAAAGACTATGGAATCACTCAGACCTCAGAGAGATGACTAGGTTTTCAAAAGCTGAAAGTCACTATTAAAGGAAGTATATAGGCTTGCTGTATTAATTCAAACAATGGCATAAAATTACTTGAGATGGATATGCCCTTTTCCATATATTTTATTCAATTACATGTGAATCACAAAGCCTAATTAAATGCCTGCTTCGCTGGATATAAAACAATTCCCCCTTTTTTAAAGGTGAAATAAACAAGAAAACTATATGAACTGTGTGAATATAATATTATGTCTGTACAGTTAATTTTTATATTAATATTTTCATTTTCTCTTAAAATCAAGATGTATTTTAGTTTGGGGAGTAGTTTTGGGGGTTGCTTTATGTTTTTTTTCTTTCTCACCTTACTTAGGACTGTGTATAGGAACTAATTTGGCCACATGAAAGCAACTGCACTGGATGCTCAAGGCCCGGTAAAAGTTACAACTTCCATTTTTAAATTACTATTGTTAATTACTCATTTTAGGTAACCATTTTAAGCATAGAAGCCTAAAAGTCAAGGCTGCCCATGAATCCATACACTCCTGGTTCCATCTTCTTTTTCTGGTGGAATTCTGCCCAAAGGGAAAAGGAAAGAGGAATATGACCAAGCCCTTTTGTCCTTCAATTAGCAGAGACCTGCAGAAGCAAGTAGAGATGTTGTAGGCTGGTTGGCATGTCTCATGTTGGGTGACTTTTGTATATATGACTCATGAGTACACATCAACTGGTAATTATGGACTTACACATAGCATTAAAGATAGGAAACAAATGTGAGCTGGAGTGGATCTGCATCAGGAGCAGTCAGTGGACAGTGACAGTTACTGGCATAGAAATGTAGGAGTCCTGAGCTGTTTGTGCTGATTTGTCTCCACAGACAGCATGGGTGTTGGTATGCTGCAGCTGTGGGGTAGGAAAGCTGGACACAGGCTCATTTTGACCTCTCTGTGTCAGGATGTATGCACCCACCTATACTGTGCAATGAAGATCTGTTAATATTGCTATGGGAGAACTATTTGTTGCATCTTCTTTCTCTGGAGCAATCTCCAATGACCAGTATGGGTGTAAAATACCCATAGGTGTATAATGATATTTATTTCATGTTCTGAAGTGTACACAAGGCCACAAGGCCTCATTCTCAGATGCTTTCTGTTCTGTGTGCTGTGCTTGTGCAATGATGGTGCAAAGCATGACAGCGAGAGTGGGTTTTCCAACTCCGTTTTGCAGAAAAAGAGGAAGGGAGATACAGGTTCATCATGAGCCAGGCAATCAAAGCAGTTTTCATTTATTATTGGAGTGATATTTACAAAAATGTCATAAATTTCATGTCCACCAGTCTCTTTCTACATCTTTATTCGTGTGATTTCCTATTGCCTCATCTGCTATCATAGAATTCCTTTGTTTTGTACTCCACGAGGAGGTTTCCTTGCTAGTCGGTTTCTTGGGAGAGGAAAAGCAATCCTAGTCACGCAGCAAGTTTTTCTTTGTTAGACGCTTTGTCTCTCTTGCACATTCAATTCACTAGTGCCCTGTGGAAAAGAACATATTGCCTGACGAGATAGCGCTGTTTAAAAAGTGGTTAAATCTTTCTATGTTCCTGATAACTTGGCTTTGAGGGAGATGGAAGGACGATATTAAAAGCTTTCAGTTACAGACGTAATGCTGGAAGGACAATCTTGACACTGTACTTTGGTAGCACATAAAGGTTAAGTGTAAGAGGGATGTTATGCATTAGTGATTACACAATTCTGTTTGTGCAGGAAAGCATTCTGTATCTGCTAATAATCTTTCTCAGGTGCCTTTGCCTAACTTTTCGTTTTTGGCAAGCTCTTAGTTTAGAGCAAATTACTTCTGTTTTGCAAGAGTGGTCAACCCAGGTAAATGATGAGTTTTCTCCCTTTTTGCTTTAGAACACCTGAACCTGCAGGGCAGTATTTGGTTGCAATCCTCTGCTTCTCCTGGCTCAAAAGCTTTGTAGAATTGCTGTTATTATTAGTTTTCTGTCCTGTGCCAGTGTATATGAACAGCAGGGATGCTGCAGCCCAGAATCCGGCACCTATAATGGCTCTGCTGTTTATGACATATTGTCTGGAGCACAGCAGAATTCTGGTAAGCGCCTTAGATTAAGAAAGATACATGCTGTAACTAAAGCAATATTGTGTTGAAGAGACTGCTGTTAGACTCCTGAGTGCTAAAATTTTCCTTTCTAAGGAGTTCCAAATTAATTTATGACACTGAGATGGTCTGTGAGTGCTCGCAATGGCTTTCAGGGAGCTGGTTGGTCCCATGATTTAATCTAGATTCCTTTTTCTTTATCTGCTGCTTCATGTGTCTCTATTCTTTTGCCGAATGACAGCTCTGAGATGTGCAAAAAGCGCCTGAACAGCAAGAAGAGAATCTAGCTGCTGATGGCAAGAACATACAGTGTATTGGAGCAAGGAAGAGCTACTCTCCAGGTGCTGCTCCCAGAGCTGACATTTTCCAGAGAAAAATCATGCAGGCAGACAGGCAGCGTATGGAGACGATGATGGTGAAGAGGGATTCAGGGGAATGGGCAGTATTTGCAGTGAGAAAGGTATCATCTAACATGGCAGCCTAGCTTAGAGAAGACAAGTAAACAATAGGAAGGAACAAGAGTAGAAAAAGAGTCAAGGATCACAGTGTGAAGAAGCACATTCAGAGGAGCAGGGAAAAAGGGACGAACAAATGGATGCAGGATCAATTTTTAGATAAAAAAGGAAAGCAAGTTTTAGTATTACATTGGATTCAACTGTGAATGCATATATATGTGTGTGAATATTTACTTATACATATAGATACATATATATAAAATTCACACATTTTCTTAATACACTATATGAACAGCTGCTGCTGGTATAAAATGATTCTTATGGTCTTAGTGCATAGTTTGAAAAAGCTTATGAACTCCTTTGCTATGAGAGATAAGAGAGCTTCTGTACTTCACAGCAGAGGGAATATTCTGTAGCATTTTGATACCATTACTTTATTCTAGTTCCTCTGTAATTCTGTGAAGTGTATGTGGAGACTTGGATAATTCAAATGTATGAGTTAATAAATTATAGTTAGAGTATATCCAGTTACCATTATGGCTCTTAAATAATTGAACAAAGCAATCTTAAATAGGCTAGTGCTACACCACACTAACTAGAAAGGTGTCATCAGAGTTACTAAAACCTATCTCTTAAGGTCCCGTTCCACGGTGTATGCAGAGTACAATTAGTGGCTGCTTTGTGGGTCTAAAGGAGGTGAGTATAAATCAAAGGCACAGAGTGCTTGTAGGGGAGTCGAGTGGAATTAAATGATGAGAATTGTGTGGGCTGTGGAAATGTGGCTCGGTCGCTGCTGAGGATGTGTCGGATGAACCGCCGAGCCTTGCTGCGACTCAATTGACCTGCCTGTAGGATGGCTGTAGCCCTGTTCCAGGTCACTGCAGGAATTAATGCTCATAAAGTTCTTTCACGCTCTTCAAAAAGGATGCTACTTTTTAAACCAACATCTGGAATAAAGATGTTATTGGAAGACAGTGGTGTATATTGACCATGCTTCAATCAGGCCTTGAAGTCCTGATGAAAGCAGAAAGCGATGCTCTCGTAATTAGTTCCACTAACATCTGACAATTTACTTGCATAAGTGAAGGATACAAGATTAGTCCTTTGTGAGGGCTCTTGCAGGAGCTAAATTTGTACTTGCTAGCAATGAGGTAATAATGGACTGATTGATCCTTTCTGCAGACCTAAATGAAAATTAAAACAAACAAACCCAGAAGCCTAAAACAAAAGGAAAAGGAACGTTTATTTTATCTAATTTTCTCATCAAATTCTCAGGCATATAGAGAAAATCAACATTCTTTTTCATGGAAAACTAAAGATACTGTCTGCAAACTGAATAAGGGCTATAGAGCATATCAACAAAAGACTCTCTGGAAGAACTTTACTCCAAGGCTTTTTACTGTCTGTGGTATTCAGATGTTCTCACAGCAGGTGGGCCATATATTGTGTTACTTTCTTTGAGAAATTGCAGAAAAGCAGCTGGTGAAATACAAGGTGTCATCCAACGCTTGTTTCATATACAGTAAAGCAGACCAGTAATGCAGGTTTGTAAGATTCATCAATAAAGAGCCAAACCACATATTGGAGTTGTCTCTAGACAACTCACTCAGTGCTTTTTTAATAGTAATAACTGAGATTTAATAACTGAGATTTATATAGTGCCTTTCATCTCCCAAAGATCCCAAAGCATTTTATGAACTCCTTTAAACACCCTTTGTCAGAGGAAATACAAGATCCGTGAAGAAAATGTGACCACTGCTTGGGCAAGAAACAATTGTCTGGCAAAATATGTAATACCATTATACAACACATTGGGGCTGGAAGAGAAGGACAGAGGTGTCAGAACAGAATGGCAGATAGTATATAATTAGATACATTATAAATTAATGCAATTTGTCTAAGTACCCTGGTACTAGGAGCTAGCCATTATACTTGCAGGACTTCCCTTAGGAGAGACATCTGCATTTTTTTAACCTATAATGTGAATGCAATACAACACTGAGTGTTGAAATACTTTCCAATGTGTGCAGGTGCAACAAGAATGCATTTTTGCTACTGGTAGTCACACTATCAGAGTGTCCTAAATGTATCAGGCGCTGTTCAGTTGCTGTAGATATGGCTCTGGTACTAAAAGGCAATCACAGGACAAGAAAAAAAGCAAGCAAGGGATGTATAAGAAATTATAAGAGATGAAATTGCAGTTTTTTTTCCTTCTTTCACGCTTTGGATTTGTCTTGATCATCAAGCCTGATTTGCTATTCTCATTAAAAAGCAACAGCTTTTCTGCTTCATATCAACTGGGGGGTTGTTTTCTTAATCAATGGAAGTAGAAGGCATGTATTGCTACAGTCAGACTGGGTCCAAACCTGATTTACCTTGCACACCATGTAAATCAATGAGGTTCCATGCATTAGCAGGCAGGACAGCCTTTGACATGCTGGTTTGCTTGTTTGTTTGTTTGTTTTTAATAAATGCTATGAATGTGTCAGAGCAGGCTGTGATATTTTTTAATTCCTTTGCTTGCCCTTTTGAGCTTCCAGAAGCCCTGGAGGGGATGCCTCTGGGAATCATTTATTTACAGACAAGGGAGGAGAGGTTTAGTGAGTAGTGAAAATATCATCTTGTTTTGTTGCTGTATTTTCCACTTTTATTCTGAGAGATTAACCTGTACAAGAAAAGCACTTTAATGGAATATAACTGCTCTATGAAGAGGGCCTGAAGAGATATCCATGCAGTATTTATATGCTGTCTCAATCACCACTGCAAAATAGTTTGATGATTCAGCAAGGGGCCCTGAGAGTATCTTCAATAATTCTTTCCCATTTAGATCTCTGAAGAAGAACCAAATCTATACTACTGCTTGGTCTTTTATTGCCTGTAGGTTACATGTTTCAGTACAGAAAGCGCATATGTATTCTTCTGTGAGCTGGAAATGCGGATGAACCAGGCAGCAAGGCTGAGCTGAGTGGAAAGGCAAGAGTTTGTAACAATGCAGGCTGCTCTCCACAAGGTACCTTGAGGTAAACATGTGTGATTTCCAGTTACAGTAAAAACAAAGCATTGGGGGATATATACAAGAACACACACAGCGCTCTCAACAGAAATGCTGTGCAGCGAAAGAAATGTTTTACTTCAATTTTTTTGTGTACTGTGCAAAGCAGATGTATAAATTTTCATTGCTTCCAAAGGCAAAAGCCCAGGAGTTAAGACAAGTGAAGAAACCAAGAGCACAAGTTGGAAAGAACTGGTGCACAGCACTGTGTGGGAGATGCTGTAAGGAATAATACTTTTTAGCAGTGTCAAGAAGCACATCAGGAGAGTTGGTAGCAAGCATCGGGACGAGCTGTTGTTAAGAATATTGTGACAAGTTATATGGAGCACCAAGGGATACTCCAGACTTTATCAAGAGTAAGGCAATCATTCCCACTGCCGTAAAAGTATCCTGGCAGGCAAAGACTATAAACGTAATAAAAGAGGGAGGTGGGGGGAAATGTTGTCTGTGCCCATAAAAGAGGACAGTGATTGTGTAGTTATAGTGCTTCATAAAATCCTTCAAGTTAGCAGGAAGGGAAGAAATTGGGTGAAAAGATGAGTACAAAGCAACCCATTATATTTGTGTTGGAAGCTGGTAGGGTGGATGAGGGAAAATACTATTGGATCCTTAGTCTGATTTTATACCTTTCTATAAAAATCAGCTACTGGCCACTGTCACAGGCAGGACTCAGCAAGGATCATTTCTCTAATTCAATATGAATATGTTTTGTATTTCTAGCTAAAATAAAAGATAGCAGCAAGACTGAGAGAAGCACAATTATTTCATTAATTAAGTACATGCAGTGTTTTTACATAGTCTTGGACAAAGAACCATACAAAGGGCAGGGTGGAAGCTGTGAATTAGGTGACAACTCATTCCTGGATTTATTTTTTTCCCTTCTGGAAAGCTGTGGCAAAAACAACAAGCAACAACAGCTGCTCTTCTTGATAGGATTCAAAAATTGTCCAAAGAGGTTTTGCGTAAAAGCCTTCTTATTACAGGATTCTTTTCTGACCTAAATCATCACATTCATAGCTAGCAAATGAATGCTATAAATTAGATCAACAACAATTGATGGAAAAAATCCAATTCTGTCAGTTCAGAAGAAATATTTTGTGACAGACCTTTAATTTCTCATTTTCTTGAAGAAGTCTTTGAGACTGAACTACTAAGTTCAACATATCTTGTATACATCCTAAACACTAACTGAGGCAGTGTTGAAAGATCTGTGTTCTACCCTCATTTATTCAGGCTTTATTCTGCTTCTATAAGAAAGGACATGGTAATGGGTAAGGATTCAGAATTGAAAATACATGCCATTGGAACAGGAGATTTCAGTTGTTTAGCTCTAGCAGTTAATGAGAGCTGTGATAGCTCTCTGGAGATACATAAAAGACTACTAATGACTGGTTCATTTATAAGTGATGAAGATCTCTCAAGATCAAAGTCCTTCAAAAAATACAATAAATAGAGAGATGTGAACTTGTGGAAATCTTGGAGGTGGTGCATTGTCATTGTCACCCCAGTGGTGAGATTTCCTTAATACTTAACTTTTCATGGAATTATATTTCATTTACGGCATCTTGCAAGACATTTAATTTACCTTTCTTCTTCTGCTTCACATCTCCACTTTGCAGAGTCCAATGGTTTATGGCTACCCTATGTTGGCATTTTCTCAGTCACATCTTTTTCCTGCCTGAAACTTTAGTTTGAGTGGAGGTAGAAGATTTAGCACAATTATGTGCAACTGCAGTGTGTTCAGTGTCCCTTCAGATATTGTTGTGCTGGACAACATCTGTGCAGCAGATCTTGCACTTGCTGAAACATCAGAATGATTCTGCATTTCTGCCTAGAAAATGCTTATCAGAAATACTATAGACCCCAGAGGTGAGTATCTGAAATAACTTGTATAAAATATAAACCCCAAACTTGATATTTTTATGGCTAGTTTTACTAGATAAATAAACTAAATAATAATTTCCAAAAGTGTTTTATTCTGTTTTGTTGATAAACAAATATTTTAGCCTGGAGCCTTGAACTTGAGGCAAAGGCCAACCAAATCTTGCCACAAGAGTTTATCTGAATCACTGGGAGAGTTGAACATGAAGCATAGGCCTGTGCTATTTTTAAACTTTTATGGCTTGTATATAAAGTCTGTTCTATAAATACAGCTTTACTATACTTAGTACCCTCACAGAATATTCAATGCAATAATGAGAAATACATATCTCTGTTATTCTTTGCATGTAGCTCTCTCTTGCCCACGTGGGTTGAATGGCAAGGCAGCCATTAACTACAGCAATTGACAATCAAATCCTTGATTTGAAAGTGAGCTCCAATTACAGTGGACAGCATCAGTGTTTCAGTAGCTGGGGAATCAGACATTAGTTCATGACCTGGAAAGTATCAGCATCTGTAACTTTCACCAAAGCCAAATTATAAATGCTTGACACCTCCCAGCCCTTGTCGTGCTATTCTGAAGTGTAGATTGAGACTAGAGGAGAGAAAATAGCAATTTAGCTGGAATATTTCTTCAGGATTAAGTAATCAGAAAATTCAGCAGAGGCTGAACTAGAATTTTAATATGCCACTCATGGATGGAAAGGATTTTGACCATTATAAAAATTAATTTAGCTGTTAATAATAATCGTAATCCATTCCAATAACATGAATATTTATGTAATATTGTGATCTGATAACGGCTAGGTCAGTAAGGATTTGTAATTACCTCTATTGATTAAATTATGCATTTTGATGACTAATGGTGAAATAATAAGTTGTTTTCAAAATCCCCTCTTTCACTTTTACTTACTTCTTTATCTAGTTCAGCTCTACAATCTTTTCCATTAGCTGTTGTACTTGTGAGGGCATGGACGCTTGCCTCTATGGCTTGTCAATTAGGAATTAATTGACAATGTTGGCAGCAACAACCATTTAATACATATTAAATGTATTAATTTAATACATATTAAAAATATGTATGATTTTTAATATACAAAAATAATTTATATTTAATACATATTAAAAATCGAATTCCTGTCTGACTAAATCCTGATGACACAGAAGTAAATAAGATCCTGGATTAATAGTGGTGGAAACATTATTAATAACAAGAATAAAAAAGGTAAATAGAGTTACTAAAGTGTTAAATTATCCATTGTAATGTCTGTTTTCATGAAGTCAGGCACCAATTTGTTTACTTCAGATTTACACAAAGGCCTGTTTAAAAAATGATGGTGTGAATAGTTTTCACTCATACAACAAAAGACCCATTTCTTGGGAGATTCCCACAGTGTTTTGCACATGCCAAAATATATCACTTTCTCCATATTACTCACCAGCTTTGAGCAATGAAGGAGAAGAAAATTTAATTCAGCCAGCGGGTCCCTAGAGAAGTGCAGCAGAGCTCGGCTCTGTTTGACCTGTGGTTACTGAGCCTTGAGACTTTTTAACAGTAGCCTATTGACTGTTCTTGAATTAATTCAATATGAGACTTAAGTACCTATAGCTGGAGTTCCTTGATGGTGGCATCAGGATCTCAGAGCTTTGGCTTTCTATCTGGGGTACAGGAAGACTTAGCAGAGAAAGCAAATTAAGAGTATGCACTCTGAGGGTGAGGTTTCATGGAGAAGGTTAAACTCAGCCAGAAGTTTTATTCCCCCTCCTCTCTCTTTATTTCCTCTCTCTTTGTTCACTCCCTTATGCTAGAAGAAAACCTCCCTAGGAAGAACGAGTGACCAGTTTTCTCCTGGCTTAGCGAGGAGCGAGGCCTCTCATGAATGCAAAATGCAACAAGAGCATATAACCATTAAGTAGGCCACTCCTCTGATTATTGTGAGCTATTAGATCAACTCAGCCATTTCAGAGGTCAGGCTGACCTCTCTTCATGTAGTCTGCTAAATCTGCCAAGCATGTGGATGCATTTTCAACCTTGACAGAGATGAGAAGTCTCAACAAAGGTCTTCCAGAGAGATTTACGTAGCTATTTGGAAGCTAGAGCCCAAAGTCCTCTCTTTAGAATAAGCCCCTGCAATTGTCCTCTCAAAGAGCTCATGTGATGATGATTTACTCTTGTCTTTTTAAAGAAGAAGGAGAAGCAGTGGAAGTGTCACTCCTTTACCTTTAAGACAAGTGGTTAAAGGGTCTTATCCAACAAGTGAGACTCTGGTCCAAGCCCTTTCTCAGACACAGTGGCTTCAAGGAAGCTACACCTATCTGTTCAAACGTCATCCTAGCCACCAAAAGGGACAGAAATCCACTTCCTGAGCTATCATAGTGTGCTGCCTGGGAGGAATGTACTAAATGATATGACGTATGGAAGATGTTGGTAGTGCCATCACTGAAAATATACACATCATCTGCAGCTCCCAGACATTTGTTGCTGTGCTGATTATGTCACCCTGAGCAGAACAGATGGGCTCGTCAAGGCACTGTGGATCTACTTCACTTAGTCTTATTACTCTGTCACAGCCCAGGTAGAAAGCAAGAGTTAAGGACCTATCTGATTAACCAGGGTGATTTTGGGCATGCACAGTGAGTTCAAGGCTAGGAGGAGAAACCTGCTTTGCATGAGGTGCTTTAGTGGTAGGTGTCAGCTGAGCTGAGCCTCATGTTGGATTTACTCCTTCCACTTCTGTCTTACTTAGCAAAAGCTTTTCCCTTCTCTCCACCCTTATCTGGCTTCAATTCCTCTTACACCAGTCATTTAACGTGCAGTGACCTCTGTGAAGCCATGGCCCATTTTCAGTGGTAAGGACTGTTGCTCTCCCTAGAATCATTCATTGCTCCAGAGTCCAATGTATAGATTCCTAGAAGTGATGAAATATATATTTTACTAATAGGGTCAAAATCCTTCTACTTAGTAATCACAGAATCACAGAATGGTTAGGGTTTAAAGGGACCTCTAGAGATCATCCAGTCCAACGCTCCTGCCAAGGCAGGGCCACCTAGAGCAGGTTACACAGGAATGTGTCCAAATGTCTCCAGAGAGGAAGACTCCACAACCCCCCTGGGCAGCCTGTAAAAAAACACGTGTCAAAAAATGTTTGATGAATCTACGTCACAATGTAAGTTATTTAGAGAGAAGAACCTGAGGCACAGTTGATATGAGAAGGAGATGATACAGACATGCCTTTCAAAATCTCAGCCCTCTGAAAAGTGGGAGTTAAGGGGGCAATAACCCTCTTCAAGCTGTGAAGTATTAAAGACATATTAAATGGTTCCTTTGTAGATTTTTCCTGAAAGTTGATTTATTGATAAGCCTGATGAATGAAGGGATATGGGACCTTTTATCCTGCAACTTGTGGTCAAAACTAAGTGCATGATCTCAGCCCTATTTCTAGTGGTCAGGTGTCCACCCTGCTTCTTGGCCTCTGACGTTCTTTCAGATAACAGGATGACAGCTTACTTCTTCTGGAGGCATATTTGTAGAATAAATAGCCTTAATAACATGCTTGTCAATTCATGACAAAGAAACTTTCTTTTTTATTCCCTGTGCTTTTCCTATGCTGTGCAGCAAATGGACAATTCATTACCTTTTGCGAGAAATACATTCTGCCTTTAAAGGAAGAAGTTAAATTCCAGCTTAAGTTAGTCAGTTCTAGGGTTTGATGTTTTATGACTACAAGGGAAAGGTGACATAGATATTTCTTCTTTGTTCAGCTCTCTTAGCTCACATGTTCACCAGTCTCCCACTTTCCTGTATAGGAGCATATCCAATAGCAGAGTATTTTCATGGCTGATTTCAATCACAGACTGGTTGAGGTTGGAAGGGACCCTGGATGTAGCAGGGATACCTAGAGCCAGTTGCCCAGGACCATGTCCAGACAGCTTTTGAGTATCTCCAAGAACGGAGACTGCACATCGAGCAACCTGTTTCAGTGCTCAGTCACCCTCACAGTACATTGTACCTGTTGGATCCATCTTGTCTGGAATTGTCTTCATCTCCTATATCTACTGTTTGCATAATCTGCCTTAATAACATGCATTGCTGGCTACTACAATGGAAATGTGATTTTTATGATCTATGATGGCTATAAATTTCACCCTTTTGTAAGCATATCTTTCTTCATGTGTATGTTTTCATACAACAAAATTATAGACTACTATTATTCTAACAAGTCAGAAGTAACGATGACCATCATCTGCCCCTGAATCTAATGGCTAATGTCCACACTACTAAGGCTTTGTAGCTTCCAAAACTGGGTGGTTACATATAAACTCCTCTTAGAAGTGATCCCTGGCCTGTGCTAACTCCCAAACTGTCCTTGGACATTGGGGAAGCGCTGGTTGGCATGGGCCAAAACAGCACCAGGGACCATCTGAATGCTTTAACAGAATCCAGGAATGCTCCCTGGCACTGTTTAATGTGCTCTATAGACATAGCCATAAATTCTATGCAAAAGCTACATGAATGTGGCTGTTTGTTAGGTATATAGGAAGAAATTTTTGACCTTAATAAAAACACTTTCTGTGCCACTCTGTCATTGAAAGTGTGGATCTTTCAAGCAGTCATGAGAAATCAGTACTTGGGTAGCCAACACGCTGCTACATTTGCTGTGAGTATTACTGGGGGATTATAGGGAAGGGGGAGAAATGCCAATGCAAACTCTCCACCTAAATTTAACCTCACAGCTGAGTTAACTTGATTGAAGGAAGGCAGAATTTCAGACAAATTAAATGGAGAATTACAGCACAGAGGAATACTTCCCCCATTTCACGCTGTCTTGTTATTTCCCTTACAGGGCTTCTAAAGGGAAATAAGGCATTTCTGCACACTGGGCTTTGAAGGTGAGCTCTTTGTGAAAACTCCCTGCAGTGCTGTGTTGCTGAAATCAACAATCTGAAAATGTAAGCTATGCTTTGTTATAACCTGTCTTTTAAGTGGCCATAGAGGCTAAACACAAATCAAGCAGTTTTGTGATCTGTATCTGAGAAGCAAAAACAAAACCCCAAACCAAACCCAACAATCTGAGCTGTGTTTCCCAGCTCCTGTATTCACTTTCAGGTCCTACTCACATTTGACTTCATGTCCCAATGAAACCCAGATAGATACAGTCTGCTTCTTCCCTTTATCCCTGTATTGGGAAGGCAAAGAGGCCCTGAGCAGTAAGGGGGGTGGGCAATAAGGTTCCCAGCCTGGAAGATGAAGGTCGAGGAGAAACTGGATGAGGCCTTGGAGGCTGGACAGTGATGCCTAGGGATGACCATAACAGTCCTGCTAGGAATATATATAGAGAGAACTCTTGTCTTTCATTGCTTATTCTGCTTGGCCATGTTTCAGTCCTTCAGTCCAACAATGGCATCAGTCTATGTTTAATGCTTTCAGAAAAAATATGAATACAAATTCTGTTGCAGGGGAGGTTGGTTTTGCAGGTTTTACTCATCTGGTGTATCAGTACAGAGCTGATGTCACACACAACATGCAAAGCAGTTGCATTTTGCATTTCTTTTCAATGTAAGGCCATGCGCAATGACATTTGTATGTGTTAGTGATACAATTGTTAACTTCATGTTAGAAAAACTTTTTTGCTGACTTAAATGATTAGGTATAAATTGTTTCATGGTATTCCTGATTTGTACTGTCTCGAATGACCAGTATTAAAACTAGCTACTATTTATATTCATTCCCTTTTGAAAATTGCTGTGAACTCATAAAGGTTTATCCAATGTCCATTGAAATCAATGGGATATAAAAGGTCTTTTAACAGTGAATTAATTTTTCTGGTGGATTAAATGGCTTTAGGTAAATGGCAAATTAAATAATGTAAATTATCTAAAGTGTTATTCTAATATTATTAATTCTAATAGGAGTATTATTATTATAATATTATTAGTTTTATTACAGTTTCCAGGCCAGGGTCTGATCTCAATTACACTGGCATGAATGCAGATAACTGTTGACTTAGAGCGACTGAACTTTTTCTGAACGTTTACTAATGTAAATACTACATTAATATTACTAATGGAATAGATCAAAATCCAGACCCTTTGTCCTTCTTGGTGGGACTTGAAATGCTGTTTTCAATTCTGTTCAAAATGCTGTTTTTCCTGCTGGTATTTCTGGTGCACTCTACAATAGTCAAAGACTCTATTCTTTATTAGAGTCGGTCTGGAGACCTCATAGCAACCTTCCAATATCTGAAGGGGGCCTACAAGGATGCTGGGGAGGGACTCTTCCTTAGGGACTGTAGTGATAGGACAAGAGGTGATGGATTCAAACTTAAACAGGCGAAGTTCAAGTTAGATGTAAGGAAGAAGTTCTTAACTGTGAGGGTGGTGAGGCACTGGAATGGGTTGCCCGAGGAAGTTGTGAATGCTCCATCCCTGGCAGTGTTCAAGGCCAGGTTGGATGGAGTCTTGGGTGACATGGTCTAGCGTGAGGTGTCCCTGCCCATGGCAGGGGGGTTGGAACTAGATGATCTTAAGTTCCTTTCCAACCCGAACTATTCTGTGATTCTGTGATTCTATGTTGCAAGATGCATTTTTTTCCCCCCTTCTGTGCTCTTTCTTTGGAGAAGAAAAAGTGATGCAGTTGCACAGTTAATAGCTTTTTACCTTATTACTAATTTAAATCCTCACTTTTTTTAAGAAGTTATTAAAAAAAAACAACAACAAAAACCAAAACCTGACCTTTTTCTCTAGCTTCTATTGAAAAGGGACAAGAAAATGTAAATTTTACCACTATGGAATGACAATACTTTCACGTTTCTCTAACAAAATCTAGGGGAAGTTTATTTTCCCTGGGTAGTTTTGTATGTGCATAAATAACAGGGTTTATAAACAAGTGTCCCTATCCATATGGTCACCCATCTGGTAGTGAAGAATCCCAAGAGAGATACCAATTAGTGGGAGCACAAACATAAAGTTGGGAAAAGCTATCAAGACTGTTATTTGTACAGTTTGCAAATGATAAATCCCGATATCACAATGATAACTACTGTTTTTCTAAAGTGTCTTTTATCTTGAACAGCCCTTCTTGTACTTTCCAAGGTGGAATTATTGTGAACATAATTATATGTTGAATCTTTGAGATGCAGGGGAATTAAAAGTAAAAGAACTGTGTGGGGGAAAGTGCAGAGATTAAGGGATGAGTGCTTACATGACCCTGTTAAAGACCTATCTCACACTGCTTAAATTGAGAGCCTTCCCTTGGACACATATGTTTCCAGCGCAATAGAAAGGAGAAACTAAACTTGTGGGAATACTAAACTTGTGTGTCACATTAGAGCAGCAAATCCCAGAGTCCCCTTTTTGATTATTTCTTATCCAATTACCTTTCTACCTTCTGTCAGACAACAGATGAAGGAGCCGGGACTTGAGGTCAGCATGAACGCTCTCTGAAAACACATACATGCACCTTCATCCCATATTCTTGGGTTGAATTTGTCTAGTCGTTTGGAGTGTGTCTGTGCTAATTACCAGTGTGCTTTGGGAGAGTTGGTGGATATAGATTGACAGCCCTCTCTTAAACCTATCTGTTCTTATGTTTGGATTATCTTTGGGTTCTCAGTATGCCTGAAAAGAAACTAGGCTGTGTAAGCAGCCAGAGCAGAGGTGTTTTTAAACTGTTTTAAAGCTGTGTCCAGAGTTATACCAACAATGTTTTTCTTTACTGACAACACCTAGGTTGCTGCACTCCGAGCATAAATTTCTTGTCAGCTTTCTTCTCAGCACAGTAGCTGCCCTGAGTCTCATTTTGTCATAGGTTATTCTCTATATGTCTCATACCCAGAGTCCAGACAAGTGTTCTGGGTTCTTCCTAGGGGGAATCAGACATCTAAACGTCATATATTAGCTTCCAGGCATAGGAGTCTTTTACTGAATCTAGCTTAGGAAGCAAAAAAATACACTTTAGGGAATGAATATCTTTGGTGACGAAGTATTCATGTCCTTTTCAATGGCAAATGTAGGATACTGCCACTAATAACTTCTGCCAAGTTTTACTACTTAGACACTATTCAAATGAGATTTGAGGAAATTAACTAACTAAAAGAGTCTCAATTGAGTATTTTGGAACTCAGAATGATTAATCTTCCAGCAAGATCTGAAAGAATTTCTGATATAGAGAGTGTTTTGATTGGTAGTCATGGGGAAGATTTTCAAAGGTCAAGTCAGAAGAGGGATGCGGAATTTATCCAGGGAAAGATTGGAGTTTGCTGTATAAGCAAGTTAAATCTACATCAAAACTAAAGAGAAGTTAACATTATTTAAATTTTCAATGCTAAAAACCAGATGACTGTGATGTATACTATTCTACCACCCTGGTGCACTACACATGCAATAAAGATGAAGGAGCTCAAGCTGCTATTGTAGGTATGTATGGTTATTGCAAAGCTTTGGATCAGAATTTCAGGGTTTGTAAGATTTTCTGGGTATAGTTAGCTTATATCATCCAGATGTCTGCATTAAAGGAAGTTATAGCAAATCACGCTTCTCTGATTAGTGACTATAAAAGCTGTAACGCATCATTTCAAGCGCACAGTGTTTCAGGGGTTTTGAGTCAGATGTGATCACTTTACCATCAAAAAGATATGTACTCATTGCTTTTTCCTAGCTGTCAGAGCTGGTAACTCAGTTTGGAATATGGCAGTCAAACTCTGCTTTTCCCTGTTGGCGCTTTATTGCCAGCAGTAACAATTCAATAACAGCTCCACAACCCTATTGCCATTTGCTTGTCCCCGAAGTTACGCCAAGAGAAAAGTGCTCTGCAGAAAATGCTCTTGTAGGGATGGAAATTAGCACCGTGTGGAGACAGTGGAACATAACCTGAGGACAGTATGAAGAAAAACGTGACGCCGCCTTTGTTGCCAGTAGTGGTACAGAAGAAGAAGAAAGCATCAGAGCCATGTGTATTCAGTGGGTCTAGATACCAGAGCTGGGTCTTGGCGGAATGACTTCAGGAGTCAGAAACTCTGGGCATCTAAGTACACTCTGAAGCAAACAAACATGGCCCCAAAACACAGCCTCCAGACCTTGGTGGGTATGTCCATGTGGCATTTGCTGTGGAAAGCCCCAGCTCTGGTTATCACAGTGTGAACACAAGCTTGTCTTGTAGTGCTGGAAGCAGTGAAGGAAAATCTTCTCAAATTTTAAACCAAACTTGTTTGGTATGAAAATTGCTGACATGCAATGCTTATGGAGCTCCACAGTCCCTTTGAAGAGCAGAATCACAATGTAAATAGCTGTCAGAGAGAATTTATAGGACTAAAATTATCTAACGCAATATAGGTATAATGAGACACTGAACAAAAGAGAAAAGAAATCTGTGCTTGCATTGTTAAGATGAATGAAGTGTATGGATCTGTCTCTCTGAATAGCATGTTATTACTTATCAACCTGAAAGACATCTAGAGATAGTTAGCTGTTACGATACCCATATTTCATTCTGTACTTAATATGAATTCTCATCTAAATGTGTTGTTGATTGTGATAATACATTTTCATTTGAGTTTTATATTCTGTTGACTCGAGTATGAGTATTTCATGTTTGTTTGTAATAGTTACACATGAAGGCTATGCGTGTTGTATTCTCCCTCAGAATTTACTCAAAGATGTGAGGTGAGAAGTGTGGAGTTTAAATCTTCAGAGAATTAAAGGGTACTTGGTAGATGAAGAGAAATGTTTATGAGAAGTCCAGATGACCAAATATGAAGAAATCTTTGTGGGGCAAGAAGAACGTACTGAGCTGTCATGTGTGTTGATTTTTGAGTTATTTATGTTTAATAATAAAGAATCCATTACTGCAGTCCACTAAGGAAATGGTAAAAGAATCATGTCACATGTGGGGAGGTGAGGAACAGCAACCTGTATTGCTGGAATAAGGGGCTCTTCTCCATAAGAGCTAGAAACAAGCTTTTTTTTTTTCTGCTCAGAGGGCTTATTTGTGGGCAAGACAACAACGTGATCCTTTATGATATTGATTTTATTCTGGGAAGCCGAGATGGTGAGGAGGATACCAGCTGGTGCACTGGTAAAGACCTCAGATTATTTGAGTGTTGACATTAGCAGCCTAATTGAAGGAGTCCAATGTAGTGCCCATTTATGGTCAGAGATGAGAGACATAGGAGAGCACTTGAACTGCAATTTCCTGAAAAGAAACAGAGAGGTAGGTCCAAAATGCAATCTCCAAGCCTGAACAGCCAACTGTGAGAAGGCATACAAAGGGAGAAGTGGTCAGTTAACTCATAAGCTCTTCACAGCTGTAAGGGTCATGGTAGTTCTTAATGCCTGAAAAGGAAGCAGGGAGTGTCTTCTGAATTACTGGAGTTTAATATACTTTTCTAGGTTCATAGGGTATACTCACTGTCTCATTCTGTCCTATTTCCCCCAAAATGTTCTCCTTCTTTTTAATAATTACTGCCTTAAGGATGCAAGGGACCCCCACTGCTGACTCCTGAAAAGCTTCACCAGCTTCAGTCCCAAAACTTGAATTGGCGATCTCTTGGCGACTTCGTTTCTCTGTCAATGTCAGTGCAATCTTACCAAAAGCCCTTTTAAAAATCCAAACGCATAATTGGATTACTGAATCCCCATAAAACTGTGACTGAATTGGTAAAACAGAATTTCCCTTGAGATAAGCCCTGACAATTTTTAGCCAAAACATTGTATTTATCCATGAACAAAGTGAGCTTACTATTTGTTACAGCTTTAACCATTTTACAATTGATGGAAACCTACTGGTGCGTATTTCCCAGGACAAATGACCTAGAGGGTCTGTTATTGCTTCTGCACTTGCTTTTCTACAATCATATCACATGAACTGTATGATCACATACTGGATATGTGATTATGACACATGGTGTCTTAATCTGCCTATCTGGAGATAAAAATGTCAAGAGGTGCACTGTGGAGTGTCATCAGCTATTACTTGACAACCCTTATGTGGATAATACAGTAGATTGGTAAATCGGATAGAGCTTCCACTATCAGAATGAACAAAGCAGGCTGCCTCAGGTTTCATAAGGCTGAAATTACATTTTCAAGGTGCAACAACTCTCCACCAGATTGGAGAACAGCTAGAGTAGAAGTCTGTTTAACCTTCCTGTGGGACCCTGACTCTCTCGCCTGAGGATTCCTACCCATGATGGAGGACAGAAGGAAATGAATACCTTGTTTTATGTACATTTGACTTCAGAGCCATTCTTCCAAGCAAGAAATTGACTGGGCTTTTGACAAAACCCAACTTAAGAGTCTTATAGAGAAGCAGTTAGTTGGCACTGCCATGAGGTCTGAGTGCCAGAACTGGGGGCCAGCTCAGCACCAGCATGTAGCTTGTGAGACAAGCCTTTAACAGCATAAATCAATGTGACTTCTTTTAATCCATGAAGGTATATGACTGTGTCAGAAACTGATGTGACCATTACATACCATCTTTGCGTACCTTTGTAAGGCCTATCTTGGTCACATGCAAAATCTCATTTAAGGCCTCATTTCACTTAGGTATTTTAATAGTTGCCAAAATTTAAGCATGTCATTCAATTGATTGCAAAATGATTTGTCTTGTATTTAAGCAGCCTGCTGAATCATGATAAGGAAAGTAAGTGAGGGATATAAAGGATAATTTAAAATAGTGGAATATGCCTACCAGCATACTGGAACGCTCTGAAATGTATATGCTCCTTTTTTCTCCCAAAAACAAAGAGAAAAGCAAAAGAAGTGTCACTTCTCTGCAGAGTCTTTGGTGAAGGGTTTGTAAAGGCAGCAAATTTCTTTACTGTTTGCTTTACAGGGCAGTACCTTCACTTTTCAGTTAGATTCCCTATAACATAGACCTGTTCTTTGTCGCTTGACCTCCTCTGTTTCTCCCTTTACAAACTGCTCTTTTCTTTAAAAAGCCCTTCTGCTCAAAAGATTGTCAAGTGCTGTGGTTTCTATTTTCAGCTTGCAGTTGAAAGCTTTTTGTTTTTTTCACAATCCTCCCTTCTTGTGATTTTTACATTACACAAAGACTATCTAATTCCCATCTCAAGAATCCTGGCAAAAACACTCATCAAATTAGGCCAATTGAACATGAGAACAAATCCTATAACGTCTTAGATTGCATTTGGAGTAATGTGCTTGAGGAACTGAAACAGAAAAATATACAAGAGATACTCAAGAAATAAAATCAAGGAAAAGTTTTTAGAATCAGTACAGTATTGTCCTTCCACAGTCATTGTGGCACAGTTCCATTTGCTAATTAAAAAAGCACCAAAGGAATATTTCAGTCTGATTCAACAGGACCTTTGGTAACTAAATGTGGAGCCACTTTGAGAAAGCCAGCTGTAACAGGTCAAGCAACTTGTGTAAATGTGGACAGACATATAATTAAATGTATGGTAAATATGACTTTATAAGAGCAGGCGCACATGCACGAACAGATGAACCGAGCCCTGAATGCATGACATTACTCTGTAGGGTTTTGCTTCTGTTTGAAATGACTGACAGATTACTAATAATTTTTGCATCCAAGAAATGAATCAGTTGTGCTGAATCTGTGTGTCCAGAAGTTTTACCAGTGCCCAGTGGTGCTTGCTCAGTCACCTTAGTCAGTCATTTGGATTTAACTCGGTGAAGAGCATGGCAATTGTTCAAAAAACATGCTTTGTCAAAACTTCACACTCTGGATATTTTACAGTTTCAGTTATTAAAGGACTATAACAATTTTATAGCTCATCCAAATTATTTGTTATGTTTTCTCTTTCCAGCTATGCACTTCAATAAACAGGTGGCAAAGTTCCCAACTGATTGACTATGATTCATCTTCCTTTCAAGCTGCTCTTTAGGGTGCACAGTATGCACAAATCCACAAAATCTTGTTTCCAGCATAGGTTTGTTATGTATTATAGAAGATAGCGCAAGGCAGTAACTGTGACATGGATGGGAATTTGGAAACTCTGGATCCAGTTCTTGGTTCTTTCCTAGAATCTATCAAAAACCTTTAAGCCCTTTAATTTGTCTCCACCTTAACTCCACCTCTGGGGTGTGCAATAATTAACCATTTCTTCTCCTCTTCTATTATGTTTCTTGTTCTTATTGTTCTATTTTTCAGTAAATATATAGAACAGCTCAATGAGCCTCACTCATCATTGATCAGACCACTTACTAAAAGATGCCAATACTGTGTTATTAATTTCTTTTTATATAATAAGAAAAATATGTAAGAAAAATTAGCACTAATATATCCCTTGAATCCAGACCACACTTTTAAGATTATGCTTTCAGCAGAACTGGTTTTTATATTATGCTCTCAGATCTTGACTGCCATTTTAATCTCCTGACCCTTCTGTGATGTCAGCATTTCATCCACAAACTGCAGAAAAATATTTACTCTGTTTGCTACATCAGGTTCAAACTTAAACAGGCAAAGTTCAGGTTAGATAAAAGGAAGAAGTTCTTTACTGTGACAATAGTGAGGCACTGGAAGAGGTTGCCCAAAGATGTGGTAAATGCTCCATCCCTGGCAGCGTTCAAGGCCAGGTTGGACAGAGCCTTGGGCGACATGGTCTAGCGTGAGGTGTCCCTGCCCATGGCAGAGGGGTTGGAACTAGATGATCTTAAGTTCCTTTCCAACTCTAAATATTCTGTGATTCTATGATTCTCTCTTGTTCCCAGTTCCAGCAGATGCATTTGCATCACTTTTCAATTCAGAGGTATGTGAGAACAGTTTCAAGTTAGGCTAAAGGCTAGGCTCAGCTTTCTTCTGAACAAATTGCTCTGCTTGCTGACAATGGTGGCTGCTTGTGAATGCATGTAAGAATAAAATTGGTATTAAGACTACAAGAATTATGGAGCAGTGAAGATGTCTTCTTCGTCTGCTAGAACATGTGTCTGAATCAAACGGTTCCATTCATTCACAGGGCTGTAATAAGACCAGTGAGGAAGATCAGTGAGTACTTGGTTGCAGGATATGGTGATTGGAAAAGGTTCAAGAGGTTTTTTTTCCCTTGTTGTTGCAAAGTAGGTTGAAGGAGGTTTTGTCTGAAATTGTGTCAACTGCAAAGAAAAAAAAATCTCCCAGGGAAAATATTTTGGAAGTAAAATATTTGGAATCTGGGTTTTTGGGAAAACTTACTTTGAAAATATGGTTTGGAATTTCCTATTTTATTATTTTGTGGGGTTTGTGTCATTGTTTTGATGTTATTTTAAAATAAATGAGAAAACATAGCTTACAACAGCAGCATTGCTGTTGTAAATGCTGTGCTCTTTCTGTGAGGCTGTGGGGAGTGTCTGCAATCTTCAGTGGTCTCATGATTTCAGACTTACTAAAAGCTATTGACAAGAAGAAATGTCCCATCTCCTGTTACAATGAAACCAACTGATGCTTTGTAAGCTGAAATTACTGTGATTCATGATGTAAACCTACTCCAAAACGCAGACATTTCTACAAAGCAAACATTTGGATTTTTTACTCAATTCAAAAAGTCATGGAGTAAACTTCAGCCCACAAATGTGCTCATCAATGAAATCACATTGTTTTAGTTTACTGGAGGTGGGACACTCGAATTCAGTGGGTATTTTGGTAACCAATGAACTGTCTTTTGTGGGGCTTCATAATTCGAGGTGATGCTTCTGAAGGAGAGTCATGTCTGCTGGAGAAAAAGTATTCCCCTATTCAGAAAGAATTCTAAACTTACCAAAATAAGACATCTGGCCACTCACCTTCTTGGCAAAAGCCTCTGGAAATGATTGATAGTTCATAGTCCAGCACAAACACAAGGGTCTGTCAGTGCTGTAAATTCCTCTGTTGCCTGTTCATCCAGATTAAAACCTCAATGCTACTTCTACAGTCTGTGAACTAATAGCAGGCTGGGTACCTTGGCAGGAACAGCAAACGAACTGATACAAACTAAATTTGCTTAACTAAATTAAATGCATGGCAATGCTAAGAGTTAAGGGCCTTCAGAAAATGTAAAGAAGGGAAATAAGTATAGGCTTGTTTCCCAGGAGGAGAAAAAGACAAGATTTAAAGGGATGCACCAGGAAAGAAAAATCTTTTAAATATAATGTGAACATGCACTGAATGCTTCATGTTTTTAACACATAATCTGGATTTGCTGTTGCTTGGAGGGTGGGGAGGGATAAGTCTGAGAGGGATCTGTGCTAGATGAAAATAGAAAGCTTTCAAAGATTTAACCATGCAGTAGAGGGGAGAAAATGCCCTTCAGTTTTTTTTCCTTTCAATAATGCAAGTCTGAGAAACACAAAGTGTCAGAGAAGCACTTGAAAGGAAAATGCACAGTAATTACATTGGCTTCAAGGTCCACGGAGATCTTTTGCAGGGCTGAGGTCCCCAGTTTCACTGTTGTGACTCAAAGTGAAATTTATTCCCAAATATTTTGGGAATAATAATTGTGTGTGTGTGTGTGACACACACACACAGTGTGACAGCCACTGTTGTCTCTGATTTTTTGCCTATGCTACCCTCAACAAGAGAGAGAAAACAACCTTGATACTGCCTTGGCTTGAACTGATCCTGCAAAATTCCTTAGGAAGGGAAATACAAAGGGATCATAATTTTTTTCCACTGATCATAATATTTCTAACAGATCCTGCAACTTTTTTCTTTCCTTTCCAGTGAGCAGGTCTGCCCTGTAGAGGAGAAGGAAAAGTGATATATTCTCCTGCCCCAAATCCCTCAGCTCCAGAGGAAGAGGTCCAGCTTTGTCTCTAGACTCCAGGGTTTCTCAGTTCTCCTGCCCTCTCTTTGACAGTCCTGCAGCTGGAATTACACTGCCTCCAACAGGACTTTTTCCAGTCACAGAAAGTAACTATAGCAAAGCATAGAGAATCTGACTGCACTAATAATATGCCTCATTTTCCCTAGGGCTGATGGCTGATGGCTGATGGCTCCTTTACACAACTTATCCAGTCTCTTCCTCTCTGCTCACATTTCCTTTTTCTTTCTGTCATCAGCCTTGCCTTGACAGATTTAGCCATAGACTTGAACCGTGGACAGGAAGAGAGATCAGCAATAGAAACCTAGAAATCTGTTCTTCCACCTGATTGTGAAAGTTGTGAGCTCCTCCAGGCTGTTCTCTCTGGAGGCTGGCCAATTTCCAACCCGGATGCATGAGATGTATTTATGAAATCATTCACATGTAGCTTGTTTGGAAGAGTATTCTGACATGTAGCTCTGCTCCCAGTTCCACAAAGTGGTGAAATGGAGAAAGATGAAATCTATATTTAATGAATTAAAGTTTCACCCGGTGTAAGCATTTCTGTGTCTAACGCTGCCAGCTCTTGCCAAGTTTTCAATAAAACAGTTGCTTTCACCTGACATTTATTTCCTGAATAAAGCCATACTTGAGATCAGTATGTTTTCATGCTGAGATTGTTAACAAACTGAAAATAGACAGAAAAGTTTGGCCTTTCCAGCAGGACAGCAACCCAGAATTTATTAGCAAGAGCAAAGCAGTACAAAAAGAAATAGTACGTGTATTCCTTTAAATTAAGGGGATTACTGTAATGGGACATCTGGTACTTTAAAGTGCAGATTGCAAAGTCACTATACTGTATTATTTTAATCCCCACAAGTAAATGCTCCCTTCCAGCTTCCTTTCCTGTATTATTCTCCTGCTTGCTGTCCTTGTGTACAGGAAGAACAAATCCAAGGACAAAACACTGAGAAGCAATTTGATTTTGTGGACACTTTGTCAAGCTCTATCCCCAGAACTTCTGTGGATGTGGGAGAGGAGTGAGGCTATGCTGTATGGCTAAATCAGATGCTTTAACGTCTCAGCTTCAGTTCAACGCGACATGACTTAAGGCAGACCCAGAATTTCATACGGGAACAGTTAAATAACTGAGAACATCTAAAGCAGAGCAGAACAAAATCAGGCAGTGAGGGGTAAATGCCTACAGGCAGACCAAATCTACAGAAGAAAGAAAATTGCAAAGCTGTATATTCTGCATAACAAAAGAAACGTACTTGTGATGAAGGCTGGCTAAACTTATACCAGTTCTAGAGAGCAGATAACAATTATTGCCATTGTAATCCTGGATAATTCCTCGGTATAATTATCAGCCTCACCAAAGTTTATTATACACATGTTGGCTGGAGATTTGGGAAGTCTGGATAGTTGCTAGCCTCTGGATCAGGACAGCATTCCACTTTTTTTTTTTTTGCTTGCTTTAATCTATTCTTTCAAAAAGCAGATTATATCCTATTTTGAATTTTAAAGAGGACTCTTCACAACAGATAAATAATCTTCCTCTGGGCTGATAGTCCATATCTATGTTTTGAGTTTTATTGCAAAAAAGACGGATTTATAATACTAATTACTATGTTTATTTCTCAACATTGTTTCTGCTAAACATGCATTTGCTTTATAAGAGAACAACCATCTGTGAATTTCTGAATTTCATTAAACAGATGATAAGTGTTTAGTGATAAAGATTTCATTAAACAAATGTTAGTATTTTGTTTTCCGCAGGATTAATACATTTCATACACAAGAATTACCATAGACTAGTACAGACTTAAACAATTTGCAGAGTTGAAATAGTCCCAAAATAATACCATTTGTTTAATCGATTCAGATTAATTGAGAAAAAAAGGTTACACATCATAATTATTATTAAAAATTTCTCTGAAATTAAACAAGAGAGAAACAGGGGGTTTTTGGTAATTTTTGCAATTTATTTTGGAAATGACTAACACTGCTTTGTGTGACTATGAATTTTTTGTGAACACAAGTCTTCTCTCACAAGTATTTAAAGGAATGATTTCTTCATGTCTTCTAGTAAAAGATTTCAGCAGACAGGCTTTTTCAGACAGCCTGAAAGTAATTTTAATGCACATTTAAAAAATGAATGAATTTTTGCCTTTACTTATCGTAGCTGTTCAGGTGGCACAGAAGGTCTAACTCAGACATCAAATCAGAGATACTCACAGTGTGAGCAAAACCAAGGTGGTCACCGACAGCTTGAAGTGCTGTAGTAGACTCCCAGTGCACAACAAATGCTGACAAAGATCACCACTCAACACAGGGAAGAGGGAACCTTGAAGGCTTCAATAGTTTTCTACCAGTTTCTGTTGCCCACATTTGCAGAATCCATTTCTCTCATCTGCCATGATGTAGCTGCTGACAGCAGCAATGACAGTTTGAGGTGAACTTTGTGCCTTTCCTTTGACTTCCAGGTCTTCCCTCATTTGCAAAAGCCTGAGTAGGAAATATCTACATGCCTTCCTACTCCTCCTTCTACTGCTCCCCTGAGAGCACTTCTCTAAGAGGAACTGACCAGTAGAATAGCTGAAACATATTTTTTTCCCCCATTTACATCTTCCCAGGGTTTCCAGCTGATTCTGGAATTCAGTTTATAACACATTTTTTTGTTATTAGTCAGTAGTACACGACTGTACTACTAATAGTAGTCAGTACCCCTACAAGCGGGTATCACCTCATTTCTAGTGCAGCAGGACTCAGACAAACCACTGGTCCTCTGTATCCTGTCACAATCCACACAGTCCTGATTTGTGCTTTTCACAACTTTGGGTCAATGGAGAATTTCAACAGCATTTTTTGTGCTGTGTTCATTAATTAAAACATTAATGGTAATTCTGGAGGGACTCTGGAGAACTTCCCTAATAGCTTCTCTTCAGCATGACACCCCCCTTCCGGAGTGCAGTTGGCCGTCAGCTCCTCTAGCTAAATCTCTTCCCACTTTACAGATGTTACACTGACTCCCAATTTTTCTACCTCATTAGTGTTTTCCCATGTCTGATGCCATAGTTAAATTCAGACAGATTTCATCTACTGCATTTCCTTTGTGTGGGTAATCAGTTATGCTTTCAAGTGGAGATACCAATTTTTTAAAAAAACTATTGAAATACTGAAGCTGAAGCTTCCAATTATTTCCATTTTCCCTCACTTGAAGATGAAATGGTCTCCAGGTATACTGACATAGAATCATAGAATCATAGGTAGGGTTGGAAAGGACCTTAAGATCATCTAGTTCCAACCCCCCTGTCAACATAAACCCTTCCTTGTCATTTACCACATCTTCATCTGACAGACCTGGCACTGGAAAAGGAGGTGGTCCAGCCTGCCCACTTAGCTTCTTTCAGCCTCAGAGATGGGGCTTTCCTTTTCCGTAACTTCTCACCATCCCTTTGCCTGATGCTCAGTGCCATCTTCCCAAAGGAAAATAAAGACACTATATTCCCAACAGGGCACAAACAGCTCAGAGAAATGCTTTATCTAGTATTCACCAGGAGGAAGAATTCTTTACAGCTCTGTCTGTAGCTGTAGATGAATGCTGTGCCATTTTCCTTTATGTTAACAGGCCATTCTTTACATGCAGTCAAAGTGATTGCAAACAGCATTTTGACTGTGAAAGCACAGAGGACTTCCCAGGCTCAGATGAAAGTAGTTAGTTGAGGTTTATATAATTCTTGTTTGAATTCATTATACATGCATAGGTACATGAATCTTGCAAGAACTTTTCTGTGTATTTTGATGTATAAGGAATACCATTCTGCAGAGATAAAAGCCCAAATCCAGCAGACCCTTGTATCAGAAATTCTTATCTAATTTTCAACATTTATAGAAAGATAATTACCTTCCTCCTCTCACCCCCCTGCTTTAACGAGGAGATGAATAAACTTATTTTTCTTGCAGAGGATGTAGCAAAAGTTTGAGACCCAGATAACCCAGGTAATCTCAGTTCCCTCACTGGCTCATAATGAGATTCTCATACCGCAGCATTTCCTAAGGTCTTCGACAGGCTAGTTGCCCTCACTTCTTATTTCTGAGTGTCTAATATGAGACCCCAAAAACTCAGTTTCAGTGGTCCAAAGCTGTTTTACTGTGAGGTCAAAGAGATGGAGTCACAAGGATGCCAGGCTCCCAGCTGCCAGCTGATGCCCACTGTGGGATGCATTGTTCAGAAGCCTTTGGGGTACACATGCACCAAATAACAGTAACAGAAGTGATGTGATGCACAGTTGTCTGGAGCATAACAATCCACTGTACTTTCACGGATCGGATGAATGAAGGAAAGAGAGGAAATGATTACTCTGCAGGAGCCTGAATCAATCCCTCCCCATTCTCTACCAGACCTGGAAACATTTGGCTCTTGGAAATAATCTTTAATCAGATAGGTCATGCTATTAAAGTCAGTGGCTCCTTCTGTGAATAAGAACTACTCAGCAGGCTAAACATTTGCTGGACTGATTTCTAAGTCTTAAGATGCTCAGAGAAAACACAGAATGCTTTTTATGAATTCTTGTTGCTGTACTTCACATTTTATTATGGAGTGAAATTTTATTGCTAGTTGTAATTTATTAGAAAAGAAAGAGAGAAATATGAGCAGGACCCAGATGGCATTGTGCTTTTTTCATAATTGCAAAATGCTTATGTTACAGGCAATTTTCATTATGTACTAATCAAACTTGTGTAATCCTGTCACTGCACTGTCAGTATGATTATCGAATCTGTTTAACAAAAAGTTGAATAATAATCATAAAGAAAAATAGATAAATTAATGGTTGTCTCAACAGAGACACCAAAGTGAAAAAGGTCCTGCCACAGATGTAGTTCTCTATATACAAGAAGTCAGAATGAATTGTAACATCAGTGTGAAATACTCCAGAGAGAAGCAAGTGGCACGACAACAATCAGACAAGATCACAGGAGCAGTTAAGCCAGCTAGAAAAGACTTTACCGTGTCCCTTGTGAACAGCTGAAAGTAGCACTCAGAACCTGCTGTTTCCTTTCTTTTCCATGCAGAGAGCAATAATAGCTGGGAACATCTTTGTTATATGCGGTTTGGTTGTGAAGAATTTCTGGGACATGAATTAAAAAATCAAGACATAACAGGAACAGTAAGAGGCAGGCAGAGTGTTCTTGCAGCATCCCAGAAAAAGACATCACAAATTTGGCATCATGGGCTGTGCAGGAAGGAAAGGACACTCACAATTCAAACCTTGCAATGGCTACACAAACAGGCACTGAAACTGCTTTAGGATTAGTGTGCCCTGGGCTTAAGACAGTGTTGGTGGCTACAGAAGTAATAGTTATGATCACTACACAAAACCACTGAAGTCACCCTAAAATCAAGAGAAACAGTTATGGCTACAGCCTGTAAAAGCCTGCATGAATATCTTGCCTTCAATCTTGTTGATGGACTGTCTGCAGGTTATAGTGACCAGCATTGAAATCTGACATCTGATACGGATGACTGCTTGTGAGGAGGAATGATAACTGTCCCTTTACTTACACCATAGGGCTTTGTAACAACACATCACAACAGTCTCCAGCTTCAGACTTCCAGTTTTCAGTCTGCTGCAAAGCCCTGAGGTGACCACCCCGGAGAGGGAGATGTTCCTGTGTTTTTGTGTCCCCTCGTAGCTGGGGAGGAGCAGATCCTCAGAGCAATTTGTGCTAAAAGCAATGGCAGGCAGCTCAGGTGCTCTGACACAGTTGCAGAATCAAAGCAGCAGCCTCCCCAGTCTCAACCTGCCATGCCTTTAAGTGACTGCCTCCTCCAGGGCAGCAATTTTGGCTGGAACCAGTCTTAATCCTGTCGCTCCTTTGCATACTGCTGACTTTCAAATCCAGTCTGCCTAAACCGTGCTAGCCTTCTAAACCACTGAAGCCCAAGGTGGCCTTAAACCACCAGCCTATCTTTTTCAGCATTCAGGATCACATTCATCTCTTGTATAATCCACAAGGCATATAATTTCTGCCTGTTGACATTCATGCTCAGGTTCTTTGCTATAGGGAAAGACCTGAAGTAGAATTTTCAAAGGCTTTTTGTTCTGAGCACAGCAGAGATCTTACAGAAGAAACACCCGGAGCCCAGGCAGTGCCTACTTCCCAGTGTGGTCATGGCACTGATTTATCATGTGGGAGGCATGGATTCTGTCTTTTATTCTACAGAGATCTTTGAACCCACACTGCAGGCAAGGAGCTGACAACAGGGCTAACTGAATGCTTTGGTGCTAATTTCTTATCTTTTGTTTTGGTGCCATTCCAAACTTCTGGAATGAGTATTTTTGTGGTGCCAATAGGTGGTCTACTTGTTTATGTATAGATCTGAGCTTTCTTTTTTTCTGGGCCATGAAAATTTGTTATTTTTGGTAAATGAAATAAAAATTGCAGGAAAATACATCGATATTGTCTGGAAAGCTTTGGTAACTTCCTGTTGAGGATTCCAATAAGGTCTTTCCCTGATTTTGAGAGGAGTTTGACCAGGCCTATGCTTCATTGTTCACAGCCTTTTAAAAGATAGAGTGCAACAGCATGAAGATCTGTGCTGAAGACAATTATTTTTCATAAGACATGAGGTGTTACCTGCTATCAGCAGTTCTGAAAATTTCCACATTTTCAGTGCTGCCTGAACTTGAAATTTGGGTTCAGGAGGAGACTTTGTCAGTACACAGAGATTTATATAAGAAAAATCCCAACCTGAGAAAAATCTATTATGAATTCTACATAAAGCACTTATAAAGTCACAGAAGAATACCATGGCAACAACGAAAGAAGATCAAGCTATTCATTATAAAGGACAAATCATATGTTATCTTTATTGCAAGCTTTACAATCTCTCTTTCCGCTCTCTCTTCGAGCATCATAATATGCAATCTTGGTTAAAGCAATGTGGAACTGTTATTTTCCCTCCGAAACAAAAACTATTGACTTGCGCAAAATTTCACTGAAAAAATGTGTTCTATACATGAGCAAAACAAAATAGTGCTTTTTAAAAGAGGGGATTTGGCATATAAACAAGCAAACAAAAAACATTTAATCCATAACCAACCATAAAATTAACACTTGATGCTCAAAGTGAATTATCAAAGCAGAGAAAGATCACCAGAGGCCAATAGCATGCAAAAAATTTGAAGAATTTCTGCAAAATATTAACACCTTCCTTTAAACTTTCTGCTTCTACGTTCTCACTTCTCTCTTGCGTTACAACCACGTGCTAGCCCTTATGTATAAGGCACCTCTAGTGTATTGCCCTTTCACTCGGAGCAATCTGCAACCTCAGAAGACTTAAGCTCTTTGACACATGTAAAAGTGACTATTGTTAAAATCTTCTTTTGCTTTATATTTCTGCTCTCTACACTTGCTAGAAGTGCTGTCTCTCCTCACATAGTCAGTTCTATTGAGTTTCTAATACCAGGTTACAAAATAATAAGGATTTCCAGGTACAATGCCCTAGGATATCCTGCCTGATCTCTGTCTGAAATTCCACAAGGATCTGGGTCTCCCAGGAATCCTGTCCCATACTTGTTACCTGAGTAAGATATATGGAACGGCCTGACACATCTCTAAGGAGTGTTATTGGCACCGTTGTTTTGGCAACAAAATCCCATTCCTAGGGTGGGATCCAGCTCACCTAAATTCAGCTGTCAGTGATGTTAACATCCACATTGAAGCTTGTTGCTATTCAGTGGGGACCAGTTGATAGTCAATGGCATTTAGAGCATGATTCACTAGACCAAATGTCAACATCACATACGAACTGCAGGTCTTTGTGAACTGGATGAGTTTGTGTGGTAGGGAAGGGGGAAGAGAGAACACATTAACATGTTCCGCCCACTGGCATGTGACTGTTCTTCAAAACTTCAAACTTGCTGTTTGACTACACAATATAAATAATCACGACAAAATAACCAGGCAATTTTCACATGCTCTGATTATTATCTGATGAAGTTCAAGAGAGGCACATTATTTGAACGTTTCATATTACAGTTAAGAAACATAATTTTCTCTTTATTGTTTCTTCCAGTTTTCTCACTTCTGTCTCCCTCCTCCCCCAATTATTTTGACTAAATTTACCCCCTTGATCTTATTTTTCGCTTGGAAACCTAATAGCAGGTTAAAAAAAATCACAGCTGACATAAGGCAAAGAATTGCTGTGGGGTTTATTGGTTTCTTTTGTCTTTAGAAGTTACAGCTGTAGAACTTTAAACACTACATAAAACACAAAAATTACCTTGAAATGGTCTAATAATATAGCATTAAAAAGTGCTGCCCTAAATTAAAATTTACATCTATTCTTGCCTCAGTGTGCTGATCCATTTTTAAAGCACTTGCAAGATTTGTTGTTATTCTGAGGCTAGAAAAGAGTCTCCAGCAGTCTTGTGGAAGGACATTATTCCTACTGGTTGATAAAAGCAAGAGAAAAGGAGTTCAGTTCTGTCACATAAATAAACAATAACAAAAGAATCTCTTCTTGGGGAAACTGCAAGGTCAGTTGATTTCATTGCATTGATCAAAAGGGTCACTTCCTCCCTCTTTTTGTCTTATTGAAATATTTTTTGGCCTAATCCTGCTGTTAGGAGATTGTTCTATTAGATCCTACATTGTCTATGTAGTGTGAATATCAGCTTGTTTCAGGGTTCATCTCTACAGAGATGAGTCCAAAACCCAGATTTTTTTTAAAATACATCCTATTCATAGCCCATTTATTGTGTTTTTCCACTGTTTATGCTACAAGAGAGCTGAGACCCTCCAGTCAGGATCATTCTTTAGTGCAAGGTGCAGTATGTTTTGCTCATTAGATATGTCTTATTTATGAAAGATGCAACAAGTAGGTGTGACAGTCACTAGAAAAGCACAGGTAAAAAAGAACAATGGAGCAGGAGGAAAGTTATTCATTCAGGCTGATCATCTTTACACTTACCTACTTGGAATTTAGTAAATTAATGTCAGATACATGTAAATAGATGAGGATCCTTATCTTCTGGCCAGTCCTAGTAGTTTGTTGCAAAAAACACAGTGGAGGGCATTCTTGAAAAGACTATAAAGAGCAACTTGAAAGAGGCATGGACTTTAGACATTATTCCTAAGTTATAGGTTAGACATGAAGAGCATGTTGAAAAGCATAAGAGGGGTTCTGTAAGCGAGTGGTATGAACACGAGAGACCTGGGAAGAGGGAGGTCATGAAAATGTACAAGCCAAGCGCAACTATTTTTATGCAGATGAAGATGCAGAGGTAACCTCCATTCGATGTCAGTGACTCACAGAAGAATTGTGAAGGGACTCACAAATATAGGTGTAGTGGCTAGAAAAAGCTAACAGCATCTCAGAGATCAGATTTAAGAGCAGGGTAGCAATCAGGAGGTCAGGGGTGAAATCTAGACTAGTATTCTTTCTGCAATGCACATGGAAAGGATGGCTTGGGTAAGAGGCCAAAGCAACCCATTTTGCTTCAGCTGCATTTAGCTGCTAGCAAGGGGAGAAGTATTACAGACAAAGACTGGTGGAAAAGACATGTTGAGGATTGAGAAGCATGTTTGCAGGCTCTAGTCAAAATTGGTTGAGTAAAATCATGACTGGTGCAGAGGTTGAGCTCCTGAGGGCTCCACAGAAATGAGAAGGTAGAAAAGTAAAATAGTAAAATCTAAGAAATGGAAAGAGTAAAAGCATGAGCAGAAAAGAGAAAGGAGGAACCTGGAGTTACAGGCTACCTACTTACAGAGAGCCAGACAATGTCTGATTTTAAGGAAGATGTGTCTGACTACATGAAGTGTCTGTGGGGTCAAGGGATAGGAGAAGAAAATAGGCACTTGGCTTTTATTATGACTAAGAGCTCTCTGAAGACCTTGAATAGCAGAACAGAAAGAAGGAACCACAGACAACCAGAAATGCTCCAGAATCCAGAAGGAGCTCAACACCGCCTGTAAATACAAATAGATCTGCCTACCACAAATTTTATTTATCCTGTGGAGTCTTATAATACAAGCACAGTATTTCAAAAATAGTATTTCATGACTGAGAAAAGCATCACAGCGGGTTCTTGCCTGAGAATACAGCCAGATTCCCTGACATTTACAGGAGATATCTCAAGGTCATTTATAGCACTCAGAGGCTGGACACTTTCAGCCTTTGCCTTTTGCCTTCAGCTCCTGTTTCAGTGACATCCTCTGTTGGTTTGGGTAATGGTAAGTGGCAGACTGGCCAGGAGCTCCCACCTCCTCCCACTCAGGGGACTCCATGCGCTTCATCTAATTACACATCGGGGGCTGCTGCACTGTCCCTTGGAGTGAGTGTAAATCAGAAGTCAATTGTCCATTCTAATCATGTTTAGTCAGAATATATGCTACATGAAGTTTCAAGTGACTGGAATTAGCTTACACACAGTAAACATTTCAGCTCTAATCTGATCATTTTAAGTGAAAAGTAGTGAGCTTTAACTGTAGGGAAGAAAAAAACCCATGCTATAATCAATAAACAAGGAATGATCTGAGAGAGGGGACCAGCACGTCTGATTAACCATCCCACCAGCTGATTAGATGTATGATATGATGCGAATTAATCACATCCTTTAAAAAAACTTATACTATAAAAACCCTAACCACAGCCTTTGATGTGGTAATTTGATTTGTGAAGATTTCCTCTGAGACAGCAATGGGATACATTTACAGCTGAAACATATACAAATATTCATCATTCTTTTCTAACAGCTATTCTTCCTGGGCACTTTTGCTTGAAGGGACTCTCTCTTGTGACTTGGCTGTAGATTCTCAATGCTTACACATGGATGAGAAGATGTAATGTGGAGTCTTCACTGGAATTTAATTTCTCAACATGAATCATGTTCTCATCACAATAATAAAACCAAGATTTGTTTCCAGATTTCATTTTTTACTTTCCTTTGTGTCTCCTTGTCTGCAGTTTTTAGAAGCATTTTTACAGAGATACTGATTTTTTTGTTACATGAAACATCAGTTTTCTTGGTATGAACCTGTCCTCTCTTCTCTGGCTATAATGGTGCTTTCCAGGAAGGAGAAAAGAAGAAAGAGAATTCCCTTTTCTAATATGATATGATACCCTGAAGTATGGACACCCTATTAAAGGACTTTTAGGTTTGCTGTTGTTTAACACAGATTGTATTTCTATATGGACTGAGCTCAGTATCTCACTTCCCAAAGAAAGGCCAGAGCTGTACTCTGCTAAAGGGTACAGGCTAGCAATTTAAGTCCAATTTGCCTAGATACTACACGTTTTGCAAAGGGAGTGTTTCAACAAACCCAAATACAACTTTTCAATAAGCCCAAATACAATCCTTAATGGGAATCAAGTAGCAAAACCACTGTTGTCTGCTTGAGACAGTGTCGATCTTTGTGGTCAAATTCAGATAAGCAGAAACTGCTTATTTCTTAACTAAGCAATGTAAGTTAATGAGTTACAGAGAAGGAAGAGGTCAAGAAACTGAATAATCTTTTCCTTATCTATAAATGTAGCCAGTTCACTGACTTTTCCCACAACAGCCCTTTTGGCTTGCAGTTAGTATACGTTTCACTATGTTATCCAGCCAGGATGGAAGTCAACAAACCCTTTCCTCCTGAAAGACCTGTAACAAACAAAAAAATAAGCTGATAAACCAACAAAACACTTTGGAAACCTCTCAGGCATTGCAGCATTCATAGCAGACAACATCCACTTGGGTTTCTGTGCCTCACTGCCAGGACATCCACATTATGAATAAAGGGGTGCATTAGCTAAGGTACAAGCAGATTAAGTGATCTACCCAAGACTGCACAAGACTTCTCTATGACAGCTAGAACTGAACCAAAGAGATACCATGGTCCAGGAACTACCATGGTTTTCCTTTCTCTGTTGCGGGGAACAAGCTCATCAATGCTTTAGTCCCCTTACACTGCATTCTGTTATCCATTTTTGCCATGTCTATATTCTTATCTATTCACATTCTCCTGTAGCAATTCAAAATACTGCTATAAAAACGATTTTCCTGTTGTGGCATTTTTGACCACTCCACTTTCCTCCCTGGTTCACTTTTTGAGTTTCACCCTCTCCATCGCATCAAGCACACCTTTTCTTCATTTTCAAGGTCCTTCAGCACGAGACCTTGCCCGTGCTCTATCAAGGTGGCAGCTGCCTCTTACTCATGACAGATGTGAGATGTCCAGGCCCCCTATTCAGTTTGGAGTGTCTCCCTCCCAATATTCCCAAAGCCATTTAATTTCCCTCCTACAAATCCCACTTTAAAATTCCTCTGGTGTATATGACAAGCTTGGCTGCAGTTGTGCTGAGACCAGGACCAACCACGGAGACAGCTATCGATGCATTGGCTCCTTCTGCTCTCCCATCTGTCTGCATCTCTTTCTTCCTCTGGAAGCTCGTTGAGCACAGACCATACCTCAATCTCATGGTGGTAAAGCACCTAGAAGAAGAGGGCCGATGTTCATAAGAGTGGCCCCTATTTCTAAAGCAGTACAAATAGTAGGTCCGTGTTATGACACCAGCGATTAATTTAGTCAGTAACACCAGAACCAAAGCAATAAATCACTGCCTCTGAGACCTAACCCAAGCCAAGCACAATAGAAAACCTACTGAACATTTTTAATATATGGCATTTCCATGAATTCAAGCCGGTGCAGGTTTTGCCTGCTTGTGACAGCATTGCAGTGTTGGCTTGTGTTCAATATCACATCCTTCCTAGCCTCCAAATATTTCTGTGTGGTACTGCTGTTGCAATCACCCATTTGAGGAATGATTTGTTTGACTGCTGAATATTCTAACAATAAGATAGCTTGTGGAAATAGAAGCCTGGCCAAAAAATTTCTCTTCTGAAGACATCCTTTGCCAATAAGCATCAGCAAAAGCTGTCCTGACAGGGTAGATACATGCATGCTGATCTTTGATTCCAATAAATCTGAAATATAGCTGCCAATGAGTTCAAACAATGTATAGGGGTCAGTTCAATGGCAGTGCTGTCACAGCACTATAGCACATAGGAGTTTTTTTCCTCCAAGTAGGGCATATAAAATTACTGACAATAATTTAATGATTTAGTTTACAGGAGATTAGTCTCACCATGAGCTGGATTATTCTGAACATATGGAGACCCAGTCTGGCTATGAAGTATGTAAATGGATGGTAGAGATTTGGGAATGCAGACTTTTTGGGTTGAGAGAATCTTGTGTTATATGCTTTAACTCTTTATATCACTGTTGGGACTGGTTTGTTGTTGCTTGTTTTGTGGTTTTTGGTTGGTTTTTTTTAACCTATGGCAGTGCCAGTCACTGTAGTTAACTCCAGTTTAGGTCTGTAGCAAAGCACAATGAGGCCAACGTGTATATTTGTGAGAAATAGGATTTGTATGGAAAACTATAAAAAATAGAAGCAGCCAGATCTTGGAATGAATGTAGGCTAATGCTGAAGTTTAGTTATTTCTTTTAGCAATATAGGAAACCCTTAAGCACAAAAGATATTTGGCATGTGTGCGTGTGTGATTGTCTGAGATCAGGGCTCACTGAACTCAAACATCAGGGATAAAAATCTCAGAGGCATCCAAATAAGTGACATGCCTTAAATAAAGGTGGTTGATATTATTATTATTATTATTATTATTATATTAATTAAGGCTCAATCCATGGAAGGAGTTAGATGTCTAACTGCTGCTTAATTGTCATCATAGAATTTAAGCTAAGCAGCATCTTAGTTGCTAACCAAATTGTGAAGAACCTGAAAATCTCATTTTTTGGTAGTAACATTGCCCAGGATCAGACATTATTGGTGACTGTGAATAACCAGTGCCTACCTCATCATCACTCTTTGTTTAAATTCTCAATGAAGACAGTATTCTACCACCAACTCTGTTACCCGTAAGACCCATCTTCAAAGGTATTTTAGGGGATGAGCAGGCTTGTTGTACAGAAAATTTTACTCTATAGTCTATTGATTAGAACTAATACCAGACTTGGGAGATTCAGAATCATCTCTGCCCTCTGCCTGTGAGATCTCTGACTCTTAGGAAAGAACCTGAATGACAACTGGAATAAGGCGTATTTGGAGAGAGCCTTTACAACCTCTATCTGTCCTGTTACAGCTCATTCCTTTTAAGGAGTAGTTGAGAAGTAGTCATAGTAGTGGTAGTAGTATTAATTGCAGCAAGGGTTAGCATTTAGTTTCTTTCTTTGGTGACTCAACCTCTGCATTTGCAGAATGATTCTCATGACCTTTATCTCTTGGTGGTCCAAAAAATACTTAGGGAATCTGATCAAAGTGAAACAGCTTAAAAAGGATTACTTTAAAGCCTCTTTTCCCAGGCTCCAGACCTCCCCTTCAGGTCCTTTTTCTTACTAGGCCATGGAGTCTTAAGGAAAAGATGGGAAAGAATGTCCACAGATGGAAGAGGAATAGGAGGCTGGATCATTTGTAAGACTGGTGATTGTTTAACCATGGGAAAGAAGGAAGTGACATCAGGACAATCTGTTTTAGGTGTCTAGCTCCCTAAAGCCTGGAGTTAGCTATATGGTCATTCCTGGTAGGCATGGTTCACCCCAACCCTTTTCTGAGGAGTTTTGGCTGACTGCAGTGGGACATGTCTCCACCCAAGATTCCTGGGGGGGGATCCTCTGAAACAACTGGCTCCCTGCCTGGTAAAATCAATTTCAGCACCAAGTGCTCTGTTAAAGCTGCCTCACTTTGGACATATTTTCTGAAGCCTCACATTGTACGAGTTTTGGATTAGTTCTACCTGTGTGTCAAATGGCTCACAGCCACTGAAGTCACGCAGTAATGCGTACTTCAAAGCTAGTGGTCATGAAACATTACAAAAAGATGGAGTTCCACATACTTCAATGGACCACACTTCTTTTGACAAAGAATTTTTCCCTTCAACATTAAAAAGCGCTCAGGTATCATGTAGATGTGATCAAGGCATAGAGCTGACACCACTGACTTTTCATCTTCCAGTTTACTTCATGCCTTTAAAATAAAACAGAAATGATTCTTAAACAATATGCTTTCAACCAGCAGAAAGCTAGGGGTTGGATGCAAGAGCTGAGGTGGGGTGAGATAAAAAGCCTGCAATGATCTCCTCTAATTTCTTGTTCCTTGAATCTACAGGTAACTGATATAACTTAAAGTCTTACTCACAACCATAATGTAAAATCAAAAGAGCCATTTAGTATCTTCTGTTAGACAGAAGGAAAACCATTTCGGGAGACGAAAAGTCTTCTGCAAGCTCACCACAGGCTCCCATTACAAGGTAGTTAACCAATGATTTTTATTTCAGCATAGATGGTAATTAATCACAGCTATTATTCAGGTGTGCTGAAATCTGGCCATTTTTAGTGGCTTTGCAAGACTTGAAAAGGTTGCTTGTACAACCTGCTATCTTTTCAGTTCAGACCAGCAAAAGTATCTGTTACCTCAATGAAGAAGCTGTTATACTCATCTCTCCTGTTTGTCAGGATAATTCAATTGATGTTCTACCTAGAACCCTGCAGGACCACAGCTGCAGCAGCAGATAGACCTTTGTTAAGCTTTAAGTTACTGATTTAACAAGCTGTGCTAATGAAACGGGACTTTAATGAGGTGCTTTTAGCTAGGCTCGATGTATTTTCCATTTAATCTCAGCCCTATATTTCCTGAACTTTTTACAAATAGCTTAGCAAATCCCTTCATTTTTCAACTAGAATGACCCTTGATATCTCATTTAAGAGATGAACATATAATATTCAGCTATCCCAATCAACTTCAAAAGTGGCTGTGGCCTTTCTCTAAGCAGTAGCTACTCACCAGGCTAAGAAACATGGTACTGGACTGGAGGGCCTTTAGCCTGCCTCACTGGTAGTTCACATGTCCTCTGCTCACAGATTAGAATTAAAATGATACTTTGATAAGTGATATGTCTCATCTTTCACAGTGCCATGTTGTAGCATTTAGGAATCTGTGTCCCTTTTTTAATGACAAATATTAAAATCGTGTTCTTTGATAGCAGTTCGCCAGAAATCAACATGTTTATTTATCAGCTACTCAGTTTGATCCAGATTCACATAGTCATTAACAGAGATAATGACAAATTGCCCCATGTGACTGGGATGTGAGCTGAAACCTCAAATAACTGTGAAGTAGTACACAGATCGCCCAGCATAACTACCTCGCTTGAAAGCTACTCTAATTTTGTAAAGCAAGTTGTCAAATCGATGTCTCTGCTGTCAAACAAAAATGTATTTTTAAGAGAATGTTTCAAAAATCCATAGAGGAAATGCAAGTGCAGCACGTCATTTGTTTGATTTCATTCTGTGACTGATGGTGTAAAAATTGATCAGACCACATTTAATGGAGAAATCATTAGAAGTCTAATTCAACCAACTCCAGAAATATTTATGAAGATCAGTTAAAAACCACTGATATGATACAGGATGGTACTTGTTGTAGTATTATTAATAGCTAGGGAAACACATCTTCAACATATGTTTACTACAGGAACTCTGTGATGCATTTCCAGCAGCTTTTGTACAACGAGCTGTTATTAAAACAGCATGATCTTCCAAATTGCTGATAGCTAAAGATGGGCTTTGTATGACTTGATATTTATCCATTTTGACCTTTAATGCCTTTTACAGTAATTGTTGATCCAGTAAAAATCTACTTTATCTGTCTTGCCCTGGTAGAAATATGACTGCAAGCTTCCACTAGTCGAGGCCTATGGCAGTCTGTTACTTACTGCATGTTTTTATTTAACTCATTCTTCCCTATATATTGGTTCTCCCTGTTCTGTAATGAGCTGCACTGAATGATTTGTGTGTAAAAGACCAACAGGAATTAAACTTGCTGATAAATAATTATTGCCATTCTCTAACGCTACAGGTTTGTGTGGAATCTTCTTAACCGGGAAGCAATAACTTTCTATTCAGTACAGGGGTTTCTGATAAGGCAATGGTATTTTTAGCTTTTTCAAAGGCCTTCTTGGTGCTCTTTATGTGTGTTTCAATTACCTTTTTCCTCTCCTCCATTAAATATTTTACACATATTTGCAAAATAAACCACCCAAACCTAAACAGCTGAAAATGGATTTTTGTCTAAAGGACTGTTGTCCTGAGAGGTCCTGCCAGGGCTCCAGTTCAGCAGAGCATTTCCCAGGGAAGTTATAGAATCACCATCCCCGGAAGTGTTCAAAAAACATGTGGATGAGGCCCTTAGTGACATGGTTTAGTGGTGGACTTGGCATTTGAGGGGTAAAGTTTGAACTTGATGACCTTAAAGTCATTGGGATCCCTAGATTTAATCTTAGGGCTGGTAGATCTTTGATTAATGAACCTCTCCAAACATTTCTGAACAGCCCTGAAGGAAAGACAGAATGGATGGCTCCCCTTAGCAGAATAACACTGGTGATTTTGACAGAAATATTTGCTAAAAATAAATGCAGAGTGGGAAAAGTGTCTTCAAATGCATTGGATAACTTGCGTTTCATCCTCTCCTCCTTTCATGATCCCCTATCAAGGGAAGGCAGTCATTTATATCCACTACCTTCACAGAGCAACAGCAACCCTCATCAGCTGAGCTTGGCTCTGCATGCAGAAGGGCAAGCAGTCACCACCCGATATAGAGCACTACTGGGAAACTGCAGTCCAGATGGCAATGCAACTCCTCAGTGTCCAACAGTGATGGAGAAGGTGACAGAGAAAGTGACATGTCCCTAAGCAGGACTCTGGGACTATTGGGATAGCCCAAGACCCAGAAGCATGTTGGGAAGTGAGAGTGCAGTGAGAGGATCAATGCAGAGGTGTCATTAAGGCCGTGAGGCAGAAGGAATTACCTTTCCATGGGATATCCAGGGAACTGAAGCCACAACAGAAGCCATTTTCTAATGGATGTGATAAACTCTGAGAGGAGCACTGTGAGGAGTGTAGAAAGCGACCATAAAAAGGATATTTGCTCACTGAATGTTCACACAGTGATGACAAACTGGGGACAAGTAGCTGTGGTATGTGACATAGAATCATAGAATCATAGAATGGGTTGCGTTGGAAAGGACCCTAAGATCATCCAGTTCCAATCCCCCCGCCATGGGCAGGGACACCTCACACTAGACCATGTCGCCCAAGGCTCTGTCCAACCTGGCCTTGAACACCACCAGGGTTGGAGCATTTACCACTTCTCTGGGCAACACTGCAGGGAGAAATATTTTTCCTAGCATTTCTATACACCTGCTGTCATTTGACCTTAGTTATTCCTCCCCAAAATCACTTTCTGTTATCCTCACTCTCTGAAAATAAAAACTCCCTGTGTTTTAATGGGAAATGTACACATGGGAAGGGAATCAGGAATCAGGGAATGCGGGGTGCAGGGTTTCTGCCCATGTGTCATGGTAAGGGCTCCAAGCAATGATCTCTGAAGTTATATAAAACACATTTATATGACCGGGCTAATCTGAAGGAAATTGATGGTCCATAAAGGTGGGTCATGCAGGGTTTATCCACCTTGTGGTGACTGCCTGTTTTTAAGGTAACTGGATAATCTTGACTCTTTGGGAAGATTTTCTCAGAGTCTGTAATGCTGAAAATCACATGTGTGAAGGGCTGAGCAGACAGATATACCTGTTAGTTGCACAGGAATACGTGAGAACAAGAGTCTGCACTTCTCTAATATGAGGAGTTTTGAGAAGAAATTTCTCCTGGGAATCCGATGTAGTCACTTTCTAACTGATCGTGCTGTAAATATTAGAGGCATCTGTGGGTTTTTCTGTAGAGCTGAGAAACAGTTAGGGGTGGATTAATGGACCGAATTAAATGTTGTCATCAGTTGTAAAGTCGGTTTAGTTAGGCTGTAATTATAATCTGCCTGAAATGATAAGAACTGCAATGTGGTTTCATGCACCCTAGCTGGGAAAGCAGTTAGCACAGGCGAGAGTGGGAGGGAAGCTCAGATTCTGACAATGCCATCACCGTGCTGGTGTGCTATTGCACAAAAGGGAAATTCTCCTTGAGCACAGCCAGGAGCATATCTCTCTGAAGCATGAAGATTTGCAGCTCTTCACATTTTAGACTTAGAATAGAACCAGCAATTTGCTGATAAACACTGAAAAATTGAGGTTTTGGTGAGAGGGAGATAAAATAATTCACAAATACTTGCTGAATTTTATATGTTTCTTTATAAAAAGTGTGTGCTACATTATAAAATGCAAAGTTTTATTTTCTTTCCATACTACTTCTAGCAATAATGATTTAAGGAGACAGGCAGTACAATTTCATAAGTAATAAATCCTCTGTTATACCAACTAGTACCTCTAGAAAACACATTGTGGAGCATATAAGAAGCAGTATGCATTTAAAAAGTTTTAGATTAGAAGAAAGTTATTTTAGATATCACTTTTGTTTTTCAAGGGCCCAAGATGATCACATTTCTTTTTCATTTCGCCTCAGATTACTTTTTACAATTATTAAATTCAACATCAAACCAGAAATAAATGTACTTCATCTTGCTCCATACCTACTGGTTAAGCTTCATGTTATTAATTCATAAATCACTGAAAAAAGGATTTTAAGAAGAATACTTATTTGTAAACTTGCAGTGCATTTTGTTAACAGTTGTAGCCAAATAAAGAAACCACAGAGAATTGAAAAAGCTAAACAGATACTTTATAATAGTATTTTTTAAAATGACATATCAGGATAAACAGAATATTAATTTAATGTAGATTTCATTAAGTAAACTTTAAAAGTTATATTTCTTCCACAAGTGGCAATTCTCCCCCACAGCCAGTTTTTCCAAACCAGATGGGTATGAAATTATCTTATTCACTACAGACTGATATTGGTTTTTCTCATTAGTATCTGATCTAAAACCTTTTACACCTGTGCAGTTCCATACTGATCATCTTGTGTGGTTTTGTGTTTCCCTTCAGCAGGAATTTTCGGATTTATTAGGTTTCTTTTTCTTAATTCACTGAGGAAAAGTTTTTAAAACGTCTTAAACTACTTTTGCCAGTGAAACATAGAAACCCTGGTTGAATCCATTACCTTTGGAATTTTTCTTGAGCTTTTTTTGTTATGCTTATGTTATTTTTGAGAGAATCAAACCAGGAAATTTTGTTCCAGCAGCCCAAATTCACTGTTTCCTTCCATGCAAATAAGCTGAATCATCTCCACTTTGTTTGTGAACTGAGAAAATTGTTTGATGGTAAGGCTAAGTAAGCCAAATAAGAAAATATTTAATCAAGTGTATATTGATTATACACTCTGTAATCGGTTTATTTAAAGTTACAAGCTTCATAATTTAGATATTTATCAATGCTACTAAAATTAGGACATCTGTCTTACAACATTTCTCACCTGCTGTAACATTTCCCTCTCCCTTCCTGCAGTCCTGTATGTTTCTTTGGAACATTGTGCCCTGGGCAACACTGGAAAATGAAAGTTGGACCTGCTTCACAGCAAAAAGTGAAGCGACAACTGAAGTCAAGGCACTGAAGTCTGAATGTCAAACCTTTGGCAAAGGAAAACCAGCTACAATACAAGTATCTGGTTGCAAATCAATGCAAACATATTAGTGATGTTGAAGAATATTATATTTAATCTTAATTTTACCAAATGGAGGTGAATTATGAATGAAGGCCATCTAATCAGACACCAGATTTATAGGTCGGTTGGTGGTAGGTACAGTGACTCAACCCCTGACACTTGGTACAGCTTTTCTTACCTACTGCTCAAGAGTTCAGCTTGTGATCATTTTTACGTGTATACTATCCTGGAACCCCACACCCTCACCTATACAAACTCTTTATTGTTCAGCACAGGAATGCTGACACCTGGAAGCAATAACTTGTCATACAAACATTCTGTAAATGCTTGTCTAAAAGAACACTGCAATAACCCTTCAGGCCTTCAGCAGTGTAGTCACAAAGTGTAATGGAGAGAAGAACACATTGACCTGCTGTTCTGTGTCCAGTGTTACAGCCACCAACCCTTATATTTCCTCAGTTTCCTCAATTTTCTAATAGGTGAGGACATTAATGATGCTTATCTAGCCTAGATAAAGTATTGTGAACCACTGATTATTCATTGTTAACTAGGAATAAGGGGAAGACTGTTGGTGGTGGGAGCAAAAGAGATTGTTTCCCTTGTCTTCCTTTTTCATGAAGGAAAACAGAATGACAGGAAATGAGGAGGACTGGGGAAAGGGCTGAAAAAATGTGGAGGTGAGCCAACCAAGGAGACATCATGGATTAAAAAATATAATGGGATGTTGCTGCCCTCCTTGAGATTGACCTGAATTACATTAAGCCCAGCCTTGGAGAGGCAAAGAAATAGTCCTTGTGCCTTCGGTTTCGAAATAAAACCTGACTGCCGTTAAAGGAGGTGTAGCCTGCACTGCATAAGGCACTTCTCTGCCTGGAGGCATTGGAAGTGGTTTAGTGAGATAACAGTGCATCTGAACTGTTGTGATGCCTGGGCTCAGGCTGCAACTCTGAAGGAGCCCCAAACTTTACTTCCTCCAGGGTTAGGTCAGCAGTTGGCTAGCTGAGGGGGTGACCCAAGGAAATATGGGAACTACAAGAAGTAAATTCCCTATGACACCATGAATCTGTGGCAGGATATCATTTGGAGATGCAAAGTGGAGGAAGGGTGAATATCAAGAGTGGTTGGTAACGCACATGGAGAGGCTGTACTTTAACAGATTTGGCCGATGATGTGTAATTTTTTCATTTTGTCCAGCATTACTCCTCCTGCACACTTTTCATTTCCAACTGGGTGAAACATTTATTACATGTCCAAGCTATGAAGGCATTTTACATTAGAAATACTGAATGTCCTTAAAAAATAAATGAGAGTTTGAAGTAAGAAGTCACAAGATCTCCAGGTGATTTGTGTAGAACAGCTATACCAGGCAGATCTTTCTCTCCCTACTTATCAACCTGTAAAATAGCAATCTCAGCCTGGAGGCAGGACCACTGGAAGACCATGATATACAACAGAAACTCTTCTTCTAAATGAAGGTGACTGCACCATGCCATTATTTTTGTTTACAGACACCTCAAGGCCTCCATGAATATTGTTTGTTGGGTGTTTACAGCTGAGGTTTCATATGAAGCTAAATATAGTCTAATAGTTCCTTCATTCCCAGTCTTCATCATGACATGGCAAGGCTTCTGAAGAGTAAGTAGGCCATCCAAAACAAAAGCAGAAAATTAAATTCAGCATCCTTAATACGTGGTGTTTTCTGAAGCTTCTGTTACTTTCATGACATCTCACTATGTCTATTTATGTCTATGGGGAGTTAGGAAAAAGATCACATATTGTACAGAGAGCACAGTGTTAAATTTATGCAAAGTGAAGAAAAGTGTCATCTCAAAAAATATTTATTTCATAGTTTTTGCCTTGAGGATTGTGCTTTGAGATATCTTTAAGGAGAGCCATGCTGCATTAGCATCAGGTTTAAAATGCTTATAAATATTAAGAACAAGTTTAATCTGTAACATTTATATAAAGCGGTACATAAAGCTTATCATATTGTGTAGAAAGAAAGGAAACACTTTTAGTGCACCACTGCTTCAGCTAGACTTAAAAACTGGAAACAAAAGATAGCTAAAAGAAAAGAAAGATGTTGAAAGGAAGCAGAAAGATGCTGCACCAGCTTCGTCACTATTTTCTTTGCTTTTACATGAAATTTAATTCCTTTGTAAGGGGCTTGAATAGTTACAGCAAAATTGTGGTAGCTCAGAATGCAAAGATAAAATACCTGTATCTGCAGCAACAATAGGTTGTTGGTGCATGAACAGCCACTGTCTTTGGATGGATCCCTCCACTTACATTTAAAATATTCCCTTGCAAAGGACCTTTTGCAGAAATGTTCAAGGGCAGCAAACAACGGATTTCCATGTTAAAAAGTTACACGTTAAACCCAACGTTGTCTCCAAGGATATCTAATCACAATGCATGTGTCATTTTAACAGTGGAATGGTTCGGTCTTAAGTATCAAGTCACTTTGGTCTTCAGGAAAATGACTTAAAGGGAAATCACAGCAGTAGGCTGACCTGAAGTGAAGCACTTTTCCCCCAAGCCTTCCTGAAGACATGTGGATGCCAATATCTTGAACTGATTACTGACAGTGGGAGCGTTGGTAGGTGTCAGAGCAGAACGATTTTATTTTTATAGCCCACATCATCTACATAATTTACAAGAAGCAGCCAAAACAACTTCAAAAATATTAGTTTTCAAACCCCCATTTTTATTTTTTTTTTTTTTTCTGTTGTGGATTTGGGTTTTGGTTTTGTTTTTATTTATTTTCAGGAATTTTCATTCCCTTACATGTCCATTTGTACAGTTTCCATTAATGTCAGATGAATACTTCATGCGTAATTTCTCTGGTTTTCTAAATGGAAGCAGAATTCTATGTTGAGACCAGTTTTCTCAATGACTTTTTTGTTACAAGCCACTAAAGGTCAGACACTGCCTCTTATGGGGTCACTTGTGTGTAGGCATCTTCACAGAAAAAAATGCCAGGATGTAACCTCTACCCATAGAGGATGTCTTAGAATATTAAATACAAATGAACTTGGATCCACTTGACTCCGGTCCTTCCTCTAATATTAATTTTTCTCTCAAAAGAAATCGTATTCTAGCAGAAACAAGGCTCTTCCTCCTGCCTTTCAATCTCTCAATGGAATAAAAATCATAGACCCTACCTGTATCTTTTCTGACAGCCAGTTCTCTATATTTTGTCCTTCAAAACATGGAGGAAGCTCCCACGTCTCCCTTGGCAGGCTGTGCGAGTGCATAACCACCAGTACAAACCCCAAGACTTTTCTCATGATTTAGTCTTCTCAGAAACTCCCCATGTTTTCAAGCCCCACCTCAAAACCAGTTGCCACTCCAGCTTTATGCATGTACAAAGGCTGTCAAATGCCCATCTGCCACAATACTGCTAGGCTTTAGTGTATTGGGCTGCTCCCTCTTTTATTTTTCATTGGTAAAGCCTGAGACATGTAGGAGGTGGGATCTTTGTATTCAGTTTGTTTTCTATGCTATGAAAGACAAACGGAATTAATCTTTTCTCCTTGTCTCTAGGCTAAGGATGTAACAGAGGAGCTGCTCTCAAGTACATCAGCTGGCAATCAGCTGAGGGATCATACACGTTCTGGCTATTCTTTGGCCCTGTAACCTTCCTATCCTGACATTGCTCAGCCCTAGAGAGCAGAATAATGTTTCACTCTTTTACAGCTCGTGGTGTTTGCTGAGTTAAAGCAGGAACTGCATTTTCCTGAGAGTAAACAGAAGGCATGAGAAAATTTCCTCCAATCTAGTGTGTTTTGAGTGTTGTTCATTCTGTTCACTGCGAGACCTCTTGCACTTGAAGACATTTCAGCTCCTCACTCTTGATTTTTTAAAGTAATATACACTCCTTCTCTCAATTATTTTGTTGGTTTGTATTTTTTCTGCATATGCATTTAGACCCTTTGCTCTTTTGTTGTTGTTGTCGTTTTAATGTTTCATCTCTCAGGATAGAAAACACTCCTCTTTTAGGCTTTGTTTTAAGAGTTTCAGAAACTCAGAAATGGAATAATGCCACCTCTCTGTGTTTCACCATGGTACCTTTTTAAACACTAAACTTTTGAGTGGAGAGATCAGCAGCACTCCTAATGCAGATGCAGACCTTCAGGAAGCACATCAATGCAAGCAACTGTTCTCAGGGCTTGCAGATTTGAACCCTGTCAGAGTTTATCTACTGCCAGCTTCAAACTGTGTTTTGACATTTCTGGTCAAGAGGGGTGCCCTTGTGAGTCTCGAGGGAGGATGAATCTGAAAAGACAGAGAGGAGCATATTGTCTCCCTGCAGCAGTATGCTGCCAGCTTCCACTGCAGAGATACCTGTTACCAGCAAGACATTGCTTTGAGGAAGCTCATCACAGCATGGTCTTACTTGTGCCTGCAGTAGCAAGCCGTCAAAGCACAGCAAGAAAGAGAGAGATGGCAGGAAGCATCAAAGGGGAACTGCTAAAGACTGAATAGGAATGAAGATGAAAGCTGCAGCCAGTGTAACTCCTTTTCCAAAGGGAGGGAGCAGAAGTGCAATGTAAGAAGGAGTGGTCACAGGAGACCTTGGGGCCAAATCATTCCTCCTGTAACCCAGCTGTTACAAGAGGCTGGGAACTCAAGTGAGGAAATCATGAGAAAATTGCTGTGGCGCACAAAGGATGATTGTAAAACACTGCAGTGCCACGTCTCAAAGCTGCTGGGGGGCCGAGATAGTGCACTGAGTTTTTTCCTGCTTTAAGAGATGAGCTGTGGAGCTCAAACTCTTTAACACTGCAAAATCCACATCTCCTTTCAGACTTAATAGAATGATGATTGTGTATGAAGCCAAGCCTCTCAGGCCAGGCACATGGATCTGAAAGGGGCAAGGACACTGCTGGAAGCCATAATCCACGTGTTTGCCACCACCAAGCTAGCTTGCCCTCAGTGCCTGCAAAGAGAAGATGAGGACCATTTCTCATTGGTATAAGAATGCATCTTTTTGTCTTCCTATGGTTTAGGTATCCATGAGAAAGCCATTCCCAGGAATAAGTTCTCTGCTATTTTCACGCCATCCTAGGTGCAAGCTCTAATACTTAGTTCTAACTCAAGCTAGTCAAAGACTCCCACCCCATTTACAATAGCATTCAAGCCACATATCACTGTTTCAAGTATTGAACTGCACTGGAATCATGCACACGATCAAGGCCCAAGACTAAGGCTTGGTAGAGTGGGACTAAATGTATTCAGCTTTAGAAACTGAGAGACAGTGCTGGGACAGGTGTATCCAAAGAATGAGTCTCAGAAAGTTCTGCATATTCTAAGTGCCACACCATTGATGACCACCTCTTTACATCCTGGACACTACCAGGAATTTGAACATAAATGGGAAAATATGTCTCCTTCTGACCCTCAGAAGCTTTGATTCCGGAAGACTTCACAAAAATCCCAAAGGATTTTGCTATTGATATTGGTTACATGTGAGAAGCCATCAAAATTTGCAATGGCAATTCTGCTAGGCAGACTGAAGAGACTGCCTGCAGGGTTATAAACTGTAATATAGGTATAAATAACCGCCAGAAAAATAGAGTAAAGAAGAGAGCTTGGTATAAGCACTGAATAAGCAGAGTGAACCAAAGAATCATTGAGATGCTAAGGGGAAAATGAAGAAGAGGTAGGAATGTTCGGAAAATTTAGGGAATAGCTGAGAGTCCATGGATTTGTCAGAAAATTGAGCTAAATACATTCAGATAGGAAAATTTGGGTCTCCCAAGCAGGTAGCAAAGAAGCACATAGCAGAGAAGCACATAGCTATGCTGCTTTTCACTTTTGCAACCCTCACAAAAAGACAAAAGAAGGCATTTCATGTTGCTGTCATCACTATATGCTTGAGGTTTCCCATTGAAAGCATTTGCACACTAGTTCTTAAAAATACTAAATATTTATTGAATGTGTTGCAAAAATAGGCCACTTGGGCTCTTGCTTGGTGTTTTAGGACTTTCTTTTGCCCTGCAGTTACAGAGTATTAAACAGGATCTTGATGGATTTAACACTGTTTACAAAGATGACTGTGAGCATGGCTGCTGCATTAGTGTGGACTCACATAGGGTTTAGTCCTAGGCTGAACTAGCTGTTGCCACATTTAACCTCTCTTTGCCAAGATCTACTGCAGCTTCACCATCACGATGTAATTCATTGATCATGGAATCACTGAGATCGTATTCAAACTCAGAAGAACATTTTAGTTAGGTAAAATCTTCAACTGCTTGTCTGATTTTGAGAAAATTGTGCTATCAGGATTGTGTATAGAGGGTTTATTATATTAGATTTCATCCTGCTTTTCCCATATCAAGAGATTTGGATTTCATTGCAGGAATTAGCTATTGGGGTAGTTTATGGAACATTTACATCGTACAAATTTGGTGCTCTTTATCAGTAAGAATAAAAGTGTATTCTTGACTTCAATGAAGCTATATTCAGGATGAGCTGGCTGTCTTAATTACCTTAGACTCTGATTCAAAACTGCATGCCTTCTGTGAAGTGCCATACACATATGCTTATATTTAAATGTACATTTAAACTCTATTCTAATCAAAGAGGTTAAGCACGTGCTTAATGTAAACACACATCTAGGTGCTTCCTTGAATATGGGCATATTTCCCTCCTCTGTTTCAGGAAGGAATACAACTCAACTCAGATCAACAGTGGTATTTCCTGACCCCAGTTGTTATTCTGACCACTTGCTTTAAAGAAATCTGCAGAAATGATTTACCTGCTCTTGCAGGAGCTGCTGACTCTCTGCCATCTATAAGCTCGTGTTTTAAAGTAAGTCAGGACCGATTTTAGCCTGTGAGCTCTGTCAATTGAAGCAGCTGGGACAGCCTGTTTAGCTGTACCCCAAGAAGGCAGCTATCTCAGGCAGAAATGTGAGCATGGAAAGTGGTGGTGAGGCTGAGTGGAGCCACCCCGGGCTGTACAAGTGTCAGCTCAGAGTCCTTACATTACCAATCCTCTGGGCTCTCTCTTGAATCAGAATTGTAAGTTTTACACTTTTGCATCTGTTAAGCCTGAATATTAAATCAAAATGCACAGTCACTTGTAAAAGAAAACTCTGGTCCTGTTAGCTCTCATCAGTCTTTTCAAACTGTCTTTCTATTGAAATCTCTCTGCTCTGATGTGCAAAAGTACAAAAAGAAAAAGGTGGATAAAAAAACTGCCTCCCAAGTGCTTTTATGGCTTTGAAATTATAGTTTATTTTTCCACCTTATTCTCCCACTTTGTGATAATCATTATTATCTCTTTTTTTTCCTACATCTTTCTAACAGAATGACACCATTTATAGTTGAACAAGTTTTCTGCTACCAGTTATTCCTCTGCACTTTTTAAGGAACAACGTTCATTTAAAAATTCAAAGTGGCAACCTCCATCTGTGGCTCTGTAGGGCTCAGGGGTATAAACATGAACGTTCCACTTTTATTTTCATTTCCAAGCATGATAAAATACAGCTTATTTAGGTCATTGCACACTCTTGTTTTGCTTAGTTTTCCTTTCTTGTGAGGGATACAGATTCAAAACAAAACTGCTTGCCACTGACTTCAATCTTTCATGCTGTATTGCACATGAATTACAAGCTACGCATCAAGGTTTTTCTAAGGTTAGCTATCACCCTGGTATTTGAACATATTCTATATGATCCAGAAACCTGGTAAAGGTTAATCTGGGTTAATCTACCCAGCATGAGAAAAACTGTGGTCTTATTGTAGGCTAAAATAGCAGTGAAAATCAAAAAGAAACAAACAGCAATATTGGCTCTTGTTTGGTTTGGCAGGATACCCTGTAACGGTTTTGTCATGAGCTTCAACTGCTACTTAAAAAGTGTCTTTGTCAATATAGCTTTTTCAAGTGGAGTTAATAAACTGTAATGAGAAGTCTATCTCTATTTGTTAATCCATGTAAAACAGTATAGATGTACCCCACCTATGCCAGCTTTGTCATCAGGAACAAAGCTGAAGGTTATTGAGGAGAATTTCTTATTTACTTGGTTTCACATGCAAATAATAAGCACAAGTCAGCTTGTGCATTTGAGGGAGTTGCCATGAGAGAGCAAAGTCAAACAAACACATCAGTTTGCATTTTGCTTGGAAAGACACTCAGATGATGTTGGCCCTCCCTGTAGCATCCCGCAGCCTCATGCAACTGTTGGAGCCTATGAACCTTTCTCCTGCTCAGTCAATAGACCATTGTGCCCAGGCTGTGTTACAAAAACCCCAGGTTTTGTACACAACAAAAGCAGGAACATTCAGTGGAGGACAAATCCCAGCCCATGGAGTGTGTGTCAGATGAAGCAGACACAGGAAAAAGCAATGCTCTCCAAGTCAGGTAAGTATGGCCAATAGGAGGCAAGGCCCCGAAGACCTGTAAGGTGATAAATTTAAAGCAGGGAGGGTGATGGGGTCACCCTAGACTGTTCAGCTGGCATACCAGCTCCAACGCTCAGCAGGCTTTGAGCCTGCAGGGCACAGAGCTTTATTCCAAGTCATACAAGTTTGAAAGCTTCAGAGCAAGACCTATTTTCCTCTGCTCCCTTCCCTTCTTCTCTTCATTGAGATATTTTTCATTAAAAAAATTCTGTATTTCTGCATTATCTTTACACCCTCAAGGATTTTTGCACTGATATATTTTGGAGCTGGTTTTTAAAGTAGTAAAAGCAAGACTTGGCAACAGTAGGAGTTTCAGAAGCAACTGGATCTGCCTTGGTGCACCCCTAGTTTAAAAGATACCTCACTGCAATTAATTAGCTGGAATCTGAAAGCTTCCAGAAGGAAAGTTTTATGAGTTACCTCTTTCCTCTGGGAAGGTATCATTCAAGCCAAATCACTGTTAACTGACATTCACTCTTGAATTCTTTCAACTCAGCATCCACCCAGACTGTTTTCTCTCTTCAGAGGAGAAGTGCCTCTGGAAAGGCACTTTTATCTGCTTCTTTCTGATTCTTTTTATTTATTTATTTTTTTCTAAAAAAAGAGAGAAAAAAGTACATTTAATGTTGATGTCACTGCTCTCGACACCAAAGCTTTTATTCTGCCTGCAGAACAGATGGAGAGTTATGATGCCAGCAGGGCAAACTTCCCTCACCACGCAATGCATCTTCTTTTCTTCATTAAAGCCAGTGGAGTCTCCTGAATACCAGATGTGTAAATAGATGTGCTGACATCAAAAGCATTTCCCCACTGCCCCTCCTCAGTGGGAAGCAGTGCCCATTCTATTACCCACACATGAGAGTGCTCTGCTTAGTAATACAAGCAGTAGAGGTGTCTCCAGTCACCAGGACTGGTGCTGACTTCCAGTTAGCGCCTCTGTCAGGAAGGTTGTCTCAGCCAGCACCTCTTCTATAGTCCTCCTCCTTTTATTCTTCTGATTTGTAGGAACTTGGAGCAGGTCCTTAATTGGGTTAGGCTCCAAGCCCATTAAGTCACCTGCTTGCCACCTGAGGAGAGGCAAACTATGTGGGAGCTCCACTCTACAGCTCTGCCAGGACTCCATGTGAATGCAGGTCAAGAACACCACTGCTGGAAGGGCTGCAACCAAGTCCTCTTCTCCAGGATGGGCCATTGTGCTGCCTGCTTCCCTGAACACTGAGGGGAACCTGAGAGAAACCTTTCTGCTTTCTTCTCTTGTTGCTCTTCCCCTGATTTATTGCAGCAGGTGAAAACCTAACCATTGTGGACTTAGTGGTAGTTCCATATTTTAGTCCTGACCCAGGAAAGCAAAGACTTATGTGTCTTTATCCTTCAGGGATCATTCAGGGCTCTTTAAGTTCAAGTTATGTAAGCCATGTTGGGAGATTCATTGCTTGATAAATAGCCATTCTCAACAGGATGATTAATAATAGGATTAATAAATTGAGAAGAATTCAGCCTGTCCAGAACTCAAGGAAGGGGTCTTCCCCCAAGACACCTTTGTAATTAAACAGGTAGTTCCTTTATCTGTCAATGCAATGTTATCATTGCAAGCAATGTGATGGTCTATGCAGTGTGATGTAAATTAAAATGACACTAAGCTTTGCAGCCCACTTGATTGCATTATTTTGCTTTCTTCTCATGTGATCTGAGATCCAGCTTTAAAGAAGAGAGATAGATTGAATGAATGTGTAGACTTGGCACTTAGGGACATGGTTTAGTGGTGGACTTGGCAGTTTTGGGTTTACGGTTGGACTCGATCTTAAAGGTCTTTTCCAACCTAAATGATTCTGTGATTCTGAGATTCTATGATACTGTCAGTGGTTCTGTTTCATGCTGTACGCTTGCAGTTGTGTTACCATTTTGCTTAGGGTATAGGAAGCCTCTTTATCAAACCATGCTTTTTCCTCTAAACCGAGATAGCATAAGATACCATTGCATCATGAATTTTTAAATATACCCTGTTTGAAAGCACACTGATTTCCTGTCTGACTTGCTCATCTATTACTTAGAGAGGATGAAAGTGAAGTTCTTTCTTCTTACATAACCTTACCCTGATCTGATTACTATGCATGGAACCACATTGCAAGCACTTTGGTGTGAAAAAAACTTGAGAAACTGTTATAGTAAACAAGGAGAAACTAAACACATGGATTGGATTCCATCAGGAAATCTTAACTCTAAAATCCACAACACGTGGTCCGAAATGTCACACTATTAATTATAGCTTAATTTATGCAGGAACTCATTAAGGGTGTGAGTGGGGATGAGCAAACTGAACAGAATTAAGCAATTCCCTTGGTTACAGGCTGTATTATCAAAGAACTTTAGACATGAACTTTAGACATGAGAATTAAACTGGGTTTTGAATTTCCCCATGCAGCAGAGAAATAGCATTGTTTTTATTTTTGTTTTTATTCTTTTGCCCTGAGTAATTGGAAAATTAGGAAGGGTCAGCAGGAAAAGAAGACATTTTCGAGCCAAAAAGTAATGATTAGTATGTTAAACATCAAGAAAGACCTAAATTTTCCATGCCTTAGCATGCAGTCATTTATTTACCCCAGGGCTAATGAGTAAATGCATTACTAGATAAGTGCTGGTGCAGCTCATGCTCTCTTTGCGCTATAATGGAGATGGACAGAAAAGGATAAACATATCCTATCTTCTAAAAAATGAGGTTGGCTCTGGTTCCTTAGCATTAGTCAAAAAAACCCCAAATACCAGGAAAGGGACAAACTCACTTTTTTTAGGGCAGTGTATGTATGTCCTGGATACCATTACTTTGCAGGAATGATGTCTCAACTTAGGACACACTCCATATTTGATTTTAAAGTATGTAAATGTAATCTAATGTAATCACCCAACTATCTGTGTAAAGGCACTCAGATGCACTCAGATGTTTTCAAAGAGCAGGATCTGTGAATTTCCATACAAACAGCACTCAGTGCTTAGTTGTCTACTAGGGTTAAATCACAACAGCCCTTTTTGGCACCTAACATGGGGCTTGAGGGGTTCAAGAAAACAACAGATTTGATTGAAATATGCTAGATCAAATTTATAGCTGTTATTGCTGTTTAGCTATTAGATATTAATTGCTTGCCATGGGTCTTGCTTGCCTTACTCTACATTAGTCTAGTGCTCGTTAGTGGCTGCTTTTTGCTTTCAGAGCTCACTGTACTGCTGTGCTGCTTGTCAGCTTATCTGCTGTGCCTGGGAATGTTCTGATAACAGCAGTAATGTACCTGTGCTGGTAGATGGCCGGGGCATCGCTGCTGTTCCTGTGCTGCTGCACTGGGCAGGCTGGAACTCCACTGTGAGCTGGTGTCGAAGGGACTGTGACCTGTGGATGAGTCCATGTGGGAGCAGGACACCCTGAAGCATCTGTGGATGTGAATGTGTCCACACCAGAGCAGGTACCTCTTGACACATCTGTGGCTGTGGTTATGTCTATGCCACAGCAGATGTACCTCTGATGATATTGTGGCCCATGGATAAGGCCATGCTGGAACATGTGCACCCCAGAATGACTGTGGCTGTGGATAAGCCTATGTCACAGCAAGTATAGCCCTGGAGAGGCTGTGGCTCATGGATAAGCTCCACTTGGAGCAGGTACATCCCTAAAGGACTGCAGTCTGTGGATAAGTCCAAGCCAGAGCAGAGGCAAGGGGAGGAGTACATTGCAACGTTAAACCCTATAACCTGAGCCAGCGGGACCAGGGGTGGAGACTGTAATAGAAATACCCTTAAATTGTTGGAAGCCATGATCTTAGTTACTTGTTATAAGCATTACTATAGCAGGAACCACTCAAAACAGTGAAGGCCAAGTCTTACAAAGAAACAGTGCAAGTGCAGCAGTGACCTGACCTGAGCTGACTTTGGTGCCCAATAACTCCATGCAACACACCACCTCTTCTGTCCTGAGTGGCCACTATAACAGATGGAGCCCAAAGTTATGCACTAAATGAACTCAGCGGACATCTTGTGGACATTTGGGGACATTTTATGAACGTTTTAAAGGACTGATAGGGCTGGCCATAGACTAAGGGAATGATAGCTGTACATTATATTAAAGGATGGGAAGAGGGGGGAGGGAGTTTGTGTGTCAATAAGGTTGCATTGGATAGTGTGGGACCTGAACAAGAGGTAAATGCTATGGAATAAGTGGTGGAGAATATGTTGGTTTTGGCTGGGATAGAGTTAATTTTCTTCATAGTAGCTAGTATGGGGCTGTGTTTTGGACATGTGATCAAAATGATGTTGAAAACGCAGGGATGTTTTAGTTATCACTGAGCAATGCTTACACAGAGCCAAGGCCTTTTCTGCTCCTAGCACCAGCCTACCAGCAAGCAGGCTGGAGGTGCACAAGAAGCTTGGAGGGGACACAGCTGGGACAGTGGATTCCAATTGACCCAGGGGATATTCCACACTGTATGGCGTCATGCTCAGCATGTGAAACTGGGGGAAGAAGAAGGAAGGGGGGACATTGAGAGCGATGGTGTTTGTCTTCCCAAGTCACCATTATGCCTGATGGAGCCCTGCTGCCCTGGAGATGGCTGAACACCTGCCTGCCCATGGGAATTGGTGAATGAATACCTTGTTTTGCTCTGCTTGTGTGTGTGGCTTTTGCTTTACCTGTTAAACTGTTCTTCTCTCAACCCACGAGTTTTCTCACTTTTACCCTTCCAATTTTCTCTCCCATCCTGTTGGTGGGGAGGGAGTGAGTGGCTGTGTGGTGCCTGGCTGCTATCTGGGGCTAACCCATGATTCAGCTTCGTCGAAAGTCAAGAGGAAACTTTTCACTCACTAAAATGAGTGGTGCCTTAGGAGAACACGTTGCTCAAACCAGGTTAAAACATCTTCCAGCTGGTTTCATATTAAAGCCATTGATTAGATTTTCATTTTTTCTGGTGCCTGGAGCTTAGCCACCCGCTACAGATAACTACATGTAGATGCCTTAAATTTGAGCTAAGGCCTGCCCATGAATTGATAACAGTTGTTATCCATGCCTAATGGGATAAACTAAAGCATTTTAGCCATAGCCAAGTACTAACTGATAACGGCAGCACCTGCACCTGTGAAGAGTAAGAACAGTAGTTAGGGCATGAAACAATTATCAAACATTTCCAGCAAGATGTCTATTCCTTCATCATAACCTTCCAGTTTTCAGGTTTTATTATTCTTTCTTCACATCAGTGAGCATGCATCTGTCTTTAAAGATATTTGTACCACATTTAAAGATATTATTATAGGGATTTACAATCATCACCAAAACAAGTGTGCCAAATCTGAGCAATTTAAAAATAAGATAAAATTAAAAGTAAAACTCAGTGGGGTAAAAAAAAGAGGTATGAAAATGGCTGCATAGTTACAATGAGAGCATAATAGCATCTCTAGTTCTTTGGATTAAACTGATACCCAAAGACACACTTTGTAATTTTCACTACTAAATCGACTTCATATAACAAGTTGATTGATCGATAAGATTGAGAAGATCACTTAGTAATGGCTGTTCATTTAAAATATTAGCTTAATTTAAAGATTAAACAAAACTTGATTGTGAGCAACAATGTGGTGGACTGACCCTGCTGTAGGCAGGTGCCCACCAAAGCCGCTCTATCACTCCCTTCCTCAACTGGACAGAGGAGAGAAAATATAAAGAAAGGTTCATGAGTTGAGATGAGGACAGGGAGACATCACTCACCAGTTATCATCATGGGCAAACCAGACTTGGCTTGGGGAAATTAGCTTAATTTATTACCAATCAAATCAGAGCAGAATAATGAAAAATAAAAACAAATCTTAAAATACCTTCCCCCCACCCCTCCCCTCTGACCTTGGCACCTGCAGGGCTGTTTCACATAGTCTCATTCCTCTCTCCCCCACTTCAATTGCTGCTGTGCAGGGTTTTTTTTTCCCCCTTCTCAAGTATGTTATCCCAGAGGCACCACCACCATCATCGATGGGTTTGGCCAAAGGTGGGTCCATCTTGGAGCCAGCTGGAATTGGACATGGGGGAAGCTTCTGTCAGCTTCTTACAAAAGCCACCCCTGTAGAACCCGGCTACCAAAACCTTGACAAGCAAACCCAATGCAAACAATAAGCAATTTTTCAGATAAATCAACTTTCAATTTAGTAAGACCTACAGTTAAAAAGTCATTGAAACTACAAGTTTCTATTCCTTTTCCAATAGTTCTTCAACAAGAAAATGATTTATTTTTTTTTTATGAAGCAACGGGGAATTTACAGACTCTGGCCAAATCAGTTTGCTCTGCTTGCATTGGCTTTGCCAACATGTATTCAGGAATCATCACTTAGCAACAAAGCAATATCGTACAATCACACACTTTTTTAATGTGCTAATATCAACAAAACAAAAATGCAGATCAGCAGCAACACTTGCATTTACACAAAGTTCATATGAAATCATCAACAGGATGGAAATCTCTGAAGAAGATCATCTGGAGGGCTCTGTTGGTTGCATCACAATTATTAGCAATGAATGCTCAGCCAGCTTCTTCTCCACACCTTTTGCATTGTTGTGAGCAGGATATAAGGATAAATTAACAGGTCATCATGCTGTATAATTTACAGTAAGATTTTCCAGTGTCATCTTTAAGGAAGAGAGAAGGTAGGGCACTGAGAATCAATTACTCTGTATTTTGGAAGAGGCTTGGAAGGGCTTAAGCCTGGATTTCTCTATGAGCTCAATGGCTGTTGCTGAGCATTTGGCCACAATCAAGGTTGGGTGAGTGCAGAAGAGATCACAGCCAGCAGATGAGGGATCATTAAGAGTCACTGATACCACAAAGCATAACTTAGCATTAATTTATTGGTTTATCTTCCTAGTCTTTGAAGCTGCCTGCCCTCAGACAGACTGTTGACTTCACAGGCAGTGAAGTGAAGATGAGCGGATTATGCACATGACAGCCAAGTAGCTGACTGTGAAGGGTGGTGCAGACGTCGTTGCATGTAACAGCACAGGCACAGCAATACAGCAAAGTCATTGGTGACTGAGGAATGTGCTGGCATGCCAGTGCTAATTTAATTTAGGTCATGTTGGTAAAACAGAGTGAAAATGTGTCTTTATTTCTCTTCTGCTCTTTCTTCTTTAACTAGAGCTGGGTGCGATCTTCTCATTGCAGCATAAACTGGTACAAAAGTGCCCCTAAGTCAGCTCTGTGCTGCTTTGTGTCTTTATTTCTCTTCTGCTCTTTCTTCTTTAACTAGAGCTGGGTGCGATCTTCTCATTGCAGCATAAACTGGTACAAAAGTGCCCCTAAGTCAGCTCTGTGCTGCTTTGGGAACAATGTGAAGGATTTCTTTGTGGGTAGAAGCTTTGAAGACCCTTTTGGACTCTGAAAGAATAAGAAACTCTTGGTAAGCCTTATGGGAAGCTGAGTGTACTAGGAAGACCATTGATTTCATGTTTAAATTGGTACCCTTATACTTGGGGAAGGTTCCAAATGTGATTTTGGGGATTTTCTGATGTGTCTGAATCACTAGGTTGAGACTTGAGGGAGAAAGGTCCAATTATAAGTCTGTCATAAAATTCTGTGTGATTTAGTATTAGCCAGTCAGCTTCTGTGGCCCAGACGCCTAGCCATAAAATAGAAATGTACTATTTTCTGTCATTGTGTAATTTCATTGTCAGTGTCATGAGACTGGGACAAGCTCTTATTTTTACACATCTCATTGCATATTGAATACACAGCACACTCCTATTTCCACATAGCCTTGGTCTTTCCTGTGATGTATATAAATAGCTGATAAACATAGGAAGGAGGTTTGACACCTCTTGCAAAATGAAATCCAGGATTCAGCTGTTGAGCTGAGCCCCTGGAGCCAAAGCCTTTAGCATGCTTTCAGGTCTACTATACACTTCGTGTCTTTTTCTTTTTGATTCAAACTCTTTAATCCAAGCACTGACTGATGCAAAGATATGTAGAATGTAAGGACATCTGGTTAACGGTTATCAGCGCAAGAGACAAAGATAACAGAAAAAGATAAGAGGCAGGAAAAGTAATAAATTAAACACCTAGATATACAAGCCCTAAGGAAAACAAGAGATAACAGACAACAGCACAGACTTGAGCTCTCAGGTCACTGACTGAGGGGCTGTTGAACAAATGAGTAAAGCCTTTAGAGGGTTCAACCAGAATTTTGTAATTGATAAGAAGGGAGGAAACAAGTTTCCCATATGTTCCTCAGGAAAAAGCAAACTGATTATTGGATATTTGAGGGGGGTTGTGGGGTTTCATAAAGCTGCTTATGGAATGTTTTGAGGGAATTTGGGGCTGTATGAAAATTGTTATGGGACATGTAAGGGAAGGGCCAAATGTGAGAAAGGGAGGGATCAAGGTCAGTTGGGGTAGAACAAGAATAGGAAAATTGAGAACTGCAGTCACTGCTGTCTTCCTATTATATCCTAATCCCATTTTCAGAGAACTGAAGAACAGTTTGTGTTTGAAGGGACTTTTATCTCCCAAGACCTTCTCCATCCTATTTTCTCCACCTGTTCTGTAGAGAAGAGGGGCTGAGAGTGGATGGATGTGTCAACCCACCACAATTGTGCTGCAGTTTAGAAACATTACACAGAGCTCTAGTTAGAGAATAGTGGCTTGCATGGGATTCTGCAACTGTGTGATCTTGGGCAGGTCATTTCCTGCTCACAGACATGTATTTCTGCATCTCAAATTGGTCCTGGTAGATCTGAACTACTTTAGGTAATGTTTGAATATCTGCTGCTGAAAATGCCTATAAAAAAATATGATTCTAATAATATTAGTATGTTAACAGTGCTGGTTTTGGTTATGGCTCAGATCAGAATGTTGTAGACACGTGAATAAATGAAGTGGTGGTGTTGTGGACTTTCATGTTTCTGATCTCTGAAATCAGGCCATCAGTTAGATCAGGGCCTGTTTTATGAGAGTGTCACATGCCCTTGTCCAATGAAATGAGTTAAACTCCACAGAACTAATTGTGCATGTGTAATTATGCCTCAATAAGACTCAAGGTCATACGTCCTGACATGAGTGAAGTGGCTTTCATATCTAGTGAAATGAAAGTCACCTTGAGGTCATCTTGCTGGTTTAGAGGAAGTGCATGATTAGTGACACTGTTTGAGCGTATATACTGTGTATTTCTTCATAAAAAGATAATATAATCATGTACAGCTGAAAGGGTAGAATACTTTCAGGATAAAGAGACCTGCAATGTCTTCTTTTAGTAAAAAGGAAAAAAAATAAGCAGCATAATTTCCTTAGACCAGGCGCTGCAGAAAGTTTGGTAAAAAATAATCTTCCTTGGCACTATGTTTAAGATTACGGAAGTGGAATGACAAGTTTTATTAATGGCCCAAACACCATATTGATCATTTCCAGATTGTTATATTAATCAGCTGAAAACATTAAAAAAAAGTTGTTTGTGCCTTTTTATTTCTTTTTATCAGTTTTCCCCCTTCAGCTAATTGCAGTCTCTTCCTTGTCTTCACATACTTCCAGGCTCCAGCTCCTTGCTAGCAATTCCATTTTTTTAGATTAGATGTAGCATTCTTTTCTGTGCACAGAAGATGAGTCTTTTTTATTGAAGATGACTTTGTTTCTGTTTCATCAAATTAGAAGACAATACATGGAGCTGGACAAAGCAATTGTCAGGTGCAATGCAATAAATCTCATAGATTTTTTCTAGTTATAGTTCGACTTTAGGAAACATGTACATCCTCACACAGTAAACAGAAAAATCAAGTGACTTACTTTGCTGCAAACATGTTTTGTCACCTTGAACTTATTGTTGCATTTTCACTCTTCCTGCTTTTTTTAGACAGTAAAATGGTAACAGCACTTATTGTGTCTGCCTTACAGAAAAAGAATGAACAAGATTCTTGGAGATAATTTAAATATAGTAGAATTACACAGTCATTATTACACAAATAGAATGAACATTCACTGCACAGAAATGTTGTTAAGCCTGTAGGTGTAATCAAGCGAGACCCTGGATCTGAGAGTATAGGCTGTAGGCAGCACATGTTAGTGACAGGAAACAGTGAATCTAAACATTTTGATTTCATAGGTTTCATACTTTTCTGATCCATCTTCCTGTCGGTATCCTGAAATTCCCATTACTAAAGTTAACATCTGTGTGTTTCCTCAACCAGTTTTATCTTATCATAGTGAGACCAGGCACTGAAGGATCCTCCTTTCTCAAAGCATCAGTTGCTTCAGAGTAGCAGTGAGTGGTCTGTGGCTTCTTTGCAGGGCTTCGGTCCCCCAGGCCTCTGATTTACAGAGAAATCCCTTCTAGGTATGAAGCAAAAGTCATTCCCTCTGGTCTCAGATGCCTGTGGTTCTTTAATGGCTGTCTTAGCAGTACAAACCTAGGTGAAGGTTAACGAATACCTCAGCAGTTTCTGTGTCTTTTTTCACTGGGTCTCTCTCCCATTCAGCGGTGTTTCCATATTTCTGTATCGTTGCTGCTGATACACCTATAGGAGACCTTCTTGCTGCCATCTACATGCCTTATCAATATTCAGCTCCAGGTGGGCTTTGGCTTACCTAAACAGTCTAGGGATAGAGCATTCATTTTTTGCGAGTGCTTTGTTAAGACTTTTCAGAGGTAGTGTCCCAAATGATGTTTTTCCTTTCCCAGACAAAAGGTTAAACATCATTGTTAAGATTGAGAAGAGACTGGGAGATACTGTCTCAAAGAGTCAAGATGCAGCCAGTATTTTTATCAATACTATCTGGCCTTAAAGTGAGGCAGCACTGCCTGCCAAAAGCAAAATGCAGGAAGACTGGAGATGGGGGCCATGGTGTTCCACAGAGCAATCTCTCAACATGTTCAGCTCTCAGCCTGGGTTTCCAAAACTCCCTGAAAACTGCCTTCAACACTTTTGGTCCATACTGCTGATCTAATTATGCTTTACAACTTCTGGTGAAGGAGTTGCCACACCATGACAACTGCTCTGGGTCAAGTTCTCTGACCTTGCTCATCACACCATGTACAACCCTTGGACTATTCATTTAGGTATTTTCAGTTTGGAGTGAAGACTTCTGCTTGAAAATGTTAAGTACATGTCATGAACAGTAGTTGAAACACAACACAAACATGAACGGCTAAGAAAATAGGGCTTTAATATGACTGCTTCAGAGACATCATTAAGCATTAAAAAAAAAAGCAAGAAAAATCACTCTACAGGACATTGAATAAAAAACAACAGCAGTGAAGCTTCTCAGAGCTTTGTCTACTCTCCCATTCCCCCATTCCTCCATCCAAATGCTACCAGTTAAGATATTTCCCCAGAGGTGATAGCTTCTCTTAGGTTTAAGTCTGTCACACTATGCCCAGGTCCCTGGTACCTCAACATTGGATTGCAATTTGTCTTATTGCAAATAGAGAGAAAGTGTGTCTGGTGCCTTGTAGCATGAAATACTGGTTATAATTAAAGAATAATTTCATTTCCATTTACAGAAAGCCATGCAGGAGCAAGCTGGGAAATGTTCCGTCAATCAGCCATAGCTATGAGTCACTCAGCAGCCTAGCAGTCTCGTTATTACCACTCAGCAGGTCCAAATCAACACATTATGTGATACTAAGAACAAATAGAAATGAAAGAAAAGAATGATGGTAGGAGAAGTGCAGTATGGGATGTAGTAGTTGATGAAGGATGATGATGATGAAGCCAGAGGAAACGGATACTGGATTTTGTGGGTTTCATCATATTATGATCAAATAGAAACACCCAGAGCTGGGCCTATTAAGGAATGAGAACCGGTAAAATTGTGAATAAAACATAGTAGGGAGGAGAAGGTGGAAAGGAATAAATCCCTTAGATCTATGTCAGCTGGAAAGGGAAAATGGATCAATTTTCTTTTCTTGTTTCAATGGACTTCGCATTAATTAAAAAAGGGGAGGGAAAAAAGGAAAAGAAAACCCAGCCACCTAACAAAGTGAATGGTCTGAACAAAGACAGGTGCCAAAGGTACTTCTATCAAATAGCTTTTATTAGACCCAACAGAAATCACAATCCAGCTCCACAGGACAAAGGAAAATGAAATTCACCTAGAAAATAAGAGAAAAAGCATGAAATTCCACACCACTTGTTGCACAAGATCCTGTTGGTATTTTACAATTTATCAAGAATTACCAGTCTGCATATTTTTGTATGGTGATTTCATTTGATTTCTTTGTGGAAAAGTAGATCCGATACATAGCAGTTTCCAAATCCCATTGGAGAGGAAATACATAGCCTAGCTCACGTGAAGAAGTCAGAGAGTATGTTGGGGATACAGCTCCTGTGCATGAGCATTTGGATGATTTGATTTTTTTCTAAACTGTCTCTAACGCAATTTCTTGTAATTCTTTCTTTATGCCTCTTTGTACACAGCTGCCTAAATTTTCAAAGTTGTCATTATTCTGTGTGTGCTTTGGCCAGCTGAAACTTCGTGGCAATGTCGATGGATTCTGTGAGCTAAACGCTGACCTGCTTACAAAGGCTACAGCAGCACCATATAGTGCCAGAGAAGATCTGAGATGTTAAAGAACAGCTGGAGAGAGATAGCACTTAAATCTCTGCTCCAAAAGCAGATGGTCCTTAACATCTTCGTTAGAAATAAATCCATTGGGCTAACAGCTCCTGTCTGAATTTTTGCTTTCAGCTCATCCATCCAAACTGCAGAACGAACATGTCTGTCATCAGCATCCTGAACTGGAGGACGAAAGCAGGGCAGTGTCCAGCAGTCTGTATACTACGTGGTCTAGTGTGAGGCATCCCTGCCCATGGCGGGGGGTTGGAACTAGATGATTTTAAGATCCTTTCCAAGCCAAACTGTTCTGTCATTCTGTGATTCCATGTATGACTGAGCAACAAAACTAGATAAACAAAAAGGTGGGGGTTCATCCCACTAAAGTTTGATCATCTACAGCGTGGATATCTACATTGGAGCTGACTGTTCACCTTTTGAGGTATCTATATACAAAGTAGGTATGTACTTTACTATGAAATTTACCATATTGATTATAAATGTACTGATTCAGATCAATATATCTTTTATTTGATGAATACTACTGAAAATAGCTACATAGTATAAAAAATTTCCCACAAGAGTATCAATACTTTCTTAGGAAGTATCGAAGAAAAACCATAGCATTTTTAAGGAGAAAACTGAATAGTCTTTTCTGGAAAATAGCTGCACTTAACAGTACTGCAAATATTCAAAGTACGTCTGTGACACCCCCAGATAGTTCTCTTCTGCTGTAGGAGGAAAAATGTCTCTACACTGAATCCATGCTATTGTTTCATGAGTTTATGAAAGTTTCATATCCAAGAATTGGCCAGGCAAGACATGAGGGGAAATCACCAAGAGTGCTTAGCTCAAATGATGTAACAGCAGGTATGTGAGAAGCTTATTAGGATGTAAGAAATGAGGATGAAGAGAAGGCAGGGGAGGAGAAATGCAATGAGCAAGACAAATGGTGGAGTCATTACTCATTCCGACCCAACTAGGGTCATAATCAATTCTGTCTTTGCCCCTGGTGAGAGATTTAAACAGCATGTTAACTGTGGACTCACAAAGCTTTGTCATCTGCAAGGGGAGCCCTGCTGAATGCACAGCGGGGCCGTGTTAGGACCACCTGAGATTCCTGCGCCTGGTTGCACTGATAGTGCATTGCTAGTCTGGCTTTTACTTTAGTCCTTTGATTCAGTGAGACTGTGCTCAGCTGGAAACAGGAGGATATTTGGATTAATGGTGGCCAAAGACTGAGCTTTCAAGCTTTGCTGAAAGGTGGTAGCACTGGGAAAGTTATGCTGCTTAGTTTTAGGTGGCTTTGCCAGAAGTGTGGCTAGTGACACTGACCATAACAGAATAAAATGGAAAACTTTACATGAGGCCTAGATAGTGTACTATCTGTCTTGCTCTCCAAACCAGCTGGGATTGATTTGTTTCTGAGCATTATTTGGAGTAATTTGCAAGAAATTATGAAGAACCTCAATTTGCGGTTGTGATAGAATTGGCCCAAAATGCTTACTGGGAATTTTTAATATTTTTTCTGCAGATTTCTTTATTTCTTTTCAATTTTGGTCAGAAGTGTCTTAGTACATCAGCTTGGAGAAGTGTGCAAGGCCTTCTCTTAATGCTAGAAATCTGCCAAAGGTAGAGTAAAATGTAAACTGTGGCTGCAGGGTGGCTGGTATATAAAATGGGAACTACCTGAAGCTTTATGGTGCTTGGCTGAAACTAACAGAAAAAATTAATAGCTTGCCTGAGATCAATGTCAAATTGATAACATGACGGCAAAATGAAGATGCAAATACATGGCTGGTGATTCAAGTGACACCTAGACAGGAGATCACTGATGTAAACATGAACTATGGTAGATCAGTTTTTCTGGATGAAAAAAGAAAAAGGGACAAAACCCCAAGAAGACTTATCAAGACACCTGACTGCCAGTGGGACAGAAGAGGACCATGTCTTTGCTGCATGGCCAGAGCAGAGGAGCATGTATGCTATCATATCCAGTCAGAGCTCCTCATATCGTTGGCAATTGCCTACCATCATCTGCATAGATAATCTCCCTAGTTACTGGGGACATGACTTCCCTGATGACAAGGGGTTGGAACTAGATGATCTTCAGTTCCTTTCAAAACCCTAACGGTTCTGTGATTCTATGATCCTATGCTATGATTCTATGTTGCCAGAGCTAGTGGTTTATGGACAGTGGCGGTTCTGTTGTCACAGGGCAGCTGATGTGCAAACGTGCTGGCAGGGCTTGTATTTGATTGTGCATGTTGTTGTGCTATACACATTAGGCGGGATACTGTTTGTGTATAAGAAGCACTCGTAATAAGATTATCAATAATAGTTGGAACATTGTTTTATGTAATAAAGGATGGTCTAACTCAATAAATATGCCTCGTGTTTGTCGTCATCTGATTCAACCGTCAGTCTCTCTGTGGAAATTGAATATTCGTTCACAGAGCTCTAATAGTCAGTAACAATCAGGAAGCATAAACATATATAGGGTGCAATTCCTGGTCAAAGTTAGACAGTGACCCAGGCCAACAAAGACAGACAGTGAAAAGAACTCCTTAGAGCAAGCTTGAGTTTGTTTCAAATCAGAGCTGTCTGTCTGGAGGAAGATCTTACACTCTCCAGAAAACATAATTAGCCCCTTTGTGGTTCTGCTTTAACGTTTCATATTTATACAATATGAGACAACTCTAACCAGGAGACTGACTGCCTCCTTGGCAGACACCATAGCTTGGAGATGAGCTGTCATCTGGGAGATCAGATCCAAGTCATGCAGAGAAGGCATTATGCTTGCTGTATATTCTTAAAACCACCTGCCAGGGCCATTTAACCCTGTCAGTGCCCTCCAGGTCTGGACACCAGCTAGGGTGATTCTCTTGGTGTATATTTTTCCCAATAAAGTCTGAAAAGTCTGCTTTATAAGAAACAAGATAAATGTAAAAAGTTGATAATTTTCACAAAGTTTAGTTCTTGCTTTCCAGCTAGCCTTAGTTATGAGGCTATGAACTGACCAATTTAACACATCTCAGCTGCTTCTCTGCTGGTATGAGCAGCCCCCTCAAACAGCAAGGGTGTTCATTCTCCTCAGCAACTCTTGGCCAAGAGGGCAACCTTCTGCAATTTATCCCTAACAAAACTGTCAATGTACTGCTTCATCTTCTGGGAGTTTTCACCGTGATAATCTTCCTTTGTGGGTCACTTTTCCACTTCCATTTGCTTGTCTTAGGCAACTGCTGACACCTGATATGATAAATGCATTGGCTGTTTATCACAGTACCTCCTGTAATTGCTTTGCTTGTTGACTGTGGGTTTTAGTTTTTCTGTGCTATCACCTTAGCTTAAGGAGAGATAGGAGGGTTAGGGTTTATGCAGGAGGCAAGCAGCACACACTTCACTACTCATGCTATATTCACACTGAAGCAAAGCACTCATAAACACCATTTCTATTTTTATATCACATATAACTTGTAGATGGCACATTTTCATGTAACAGGGATTATCATAGAATCACAGAATAGTAAAGATTAGAAAGGACCTTAAGATCATCTAGTTATTTAAGTGCAATTCAAGTGGGCAATGTATGAACAAGGATGCCCAAACATTTAAAATGACAAGAAAAAAATCTTCTAAGATTTAGGTTCCCATGTATCTTGCATGTTGTCAATAATAAGTATCCTATGATGTGCCAGGCAAGTATACTTCCTTTTGATTATGGACTCCTTTTTCATTTACTAGGCATTTGGAATAATTTAAGTTTTTCTGAATCTAGCCCTGAAACATGCCCCATTGTGCTTACATGACAAATAGAGTCCAAAGTTAAATGTCTTGACTACTTTAAAATTAGGCATCCCTCCAGGGATTCTGCATCTGCTTGGGACATTTCACATTGTTGACATTTTGCCTTTAGAGTTGGACGAAAAAAGCTCCAACTCACTGAAGTGAGTGGGAAATTCCACTTCTTTGGAAATTTCAAAGGTTAGAAACGTCTCACTCAAGACTCTATCGCTGACTTTTGCCACCCAGTGCAAAAAGGGCCATGGAGGTAGAGAGGTGATCAGGGCCTCTGTTTGAAAAGGGGAAGAATGTGGGAAGAATGGATTGGACAGGGAGGAATTCCCATTGCTTTTTTTCCCATCTTGCAGCTTGCCTGCCTGAGGAGATGTAGAAATCTCTGAAACAAGGACAGGGCACAAAGCTGAATAGTGATGTTATCTTAGGCCATTTGATTTGAATTTTCTGCCACAGCCCTCAGACTCATTGCCTCAGGCTTCTTCCCTGGATAATGGATATGATCTTCAGCTACGATGTAAAGGGCTTGTGAGGATTAACACATTGAATTTTCAAGTTTACAGTGGTTGAGGAACTGATGCTGTGTTGAATAACAAGTCACCAGTGACTGGGCTAATAGGCCTTTGAGCATGCCCATGGTTGTTTCCAGAACCTGCAGTCTCACAGACTCTGTGCTCTGACTCCTGGGTGTGTGATACATGCAACACTGAGCCGTCTTAGATTATTTATACTCTGATTTCAGACCCCTGTCTGCAGAAATAGTTTCCCAGAAAAGACATACTAAGCGGATCCTTTGCCTACATTTCTCAGAAAGCAAAGGCATCCCCCCTGTTCTATGTATCTTTTCTCAACACAAGAGAACAGCAGCCTGGGGTATGTATGCTGACAGACTTGGCAGCCTTCTCATGTTTACATGGGCTGTAAGATGTTCAAACTTGAGGCTCCATTTTTTATTAGATAAAAATTAAACTGCTATCTGAAGAGACACAGATATGTCGAAATGAGTGTTACTGGAATTTGCTATGGTGTGGTATAGTCAGGGTGTAAGCATTGGAATTGCTGATGATGTTGTTGAATGCAGCATATATGCTTGAATGAATACAGCATGCAGCTTGCACTCTCCATATGCTAGTGAAAAACTGACCAGGATAACTCACACCTTTGTCAGTTGGACAATGTCACATGAAGGCTGTGAAGACCCTAGGTGATACAGCCCACTGCAGACACTCCCTGTGTACTGCATACCCCCTTGCCTGCCTGCCATACCTAACTAGCTAACAGCAGAGCACAATGTCCTCCTGATTGCTTTGAAGTGTGCAATGGATGAAGTATGAAACACCAAATAAAGGCTCTGGCATGATTTTGGGGGTTGACAGGATGTATTCTGTCAAGGAATTCAAAACTGGTAAAAATCTTCTGTTTGAGAATGAAAATTTCTTTCTTGGGAATTAGTCCCTAACCTGTAAATGGATTTCCACAGTGAATAAGAACCATAAAGAACATAAACTGTCTTCCATTTTAAGTGCAAACCATTTGCCTAATCTAGCATGGATGGCTTCAGACACAGTCCCAAACTGCTCAGCACATACTCTGAGATGACCAAAAGCTCAGTAGTTTCAGAAGCAGTCAGCCTCTCTAATGTGACACTATGAGCACCTAGCATGTCCTGCTGAAAGGCTTTATCTTCACAGAACAGAAGCAAATCAGCTTGGGCAGGCTGTGATACTGTCACAGCTATACAGCTCCAAGGCTGCTGCTGGTTTGTGTCTGGCTAGCTTGGGGGCGATAGGATAGGATAGGATAGGATAGGATAGGATAGGATAGGATAGGATAGGATAGGATAGGAGGAAGGAGTAGTGCTCATATGCATACTGTCCTCTTTTGTAGGGTATTCTTTTAGCTCTCATCTGATTGATCCATGCAAAGTAGCCTGATTTTGGTGCAACTGAAAGTGAGAAGTAAACCCATAAATGGCAAAGGACCCAGAATTCTGCTGCTTTACTTCTCACAGATAATCATCTCCCTCTCTGCAAGGTGCATGAAGAATTGTCCCAAAGAAAGGCTGTAACATCTAGCACTCACTTTTCTCAGATAGAAATCACCGTGCAAAATGCAAGGCGGGGGAGAAACAAAGCAAGTAGAGTTGTTCAGGTGTAAAACTGGTCCAAGAGAGATCTGACTCAAGCCATGCAGATTCAAATTAGAAGGAAAGGGTTATGAACGCTAAATGACTTCGCAAATAAATGGTTCAGAAAATCTCACATTTCATAAGGTTTACTCATCCTTTATCCTTAGGGAATAGATTTTATTATTCCTGATAATAATGCCTCTATAGAGGAAGATGGGGAGGTAGAGAGGGAAAAGGGAATTTAAAAATGTAAGAAGAAGATAATTGTTTTCATGTTCTCTTGCCTGAAGAAAACTCTTTCATTTTGTTTTTCTACTGCAGACAATGGAAAGGCTGGAGGAATCAGAAGTTGGTTTTGGTGTGGTTTTTTTTCTTTTCCCGACACCAAACCTTAAGCTATAATTGGAGAAAAGCTAAATTAGCAGCTTTTCATTAATGAGATCTATGGTTGCATTTAATAGGTTGACTAAATTGTATTTCATGAAAGGAATACTAAATTTACTGGCAAGAAAACAAAACAACTTTTTTCTCAGAGACTTGTGTGCTCAAAGGTCATTGATCTTTTTAACTGCATTTCTTTAGTGCTGTGTTTTCAGAGGCAGATAACACAGGAGTTGGGGTGGGGGCAAGAGCCAAACGTTCCTGTCAACTTTATAACATTTGGGCATAATATTTGTTTTACTGAAGGTGACTTCTTTCTTCTTGAACTAAGAGACTAAATTCTCTGAAATTATGGATCTTAGTAGCAACCATAGGCAATGACTGCTCTTTTTTTAAATGAATGCAAAGAGAAAAAAAGCAAAACAAAACACCTGGGATTGGATATTGACCATTCTTAAGAGACAGATCACTTTGCTTTTGTTGCTGCTGGAGATAAGAACTTTTCCGAGAACAAAAGCCTGGTAACTGATTAACAGAAAAGTAGGCTTAGGTTCTTGATCAAGCCACAAAGGCGAAGTAACATATGTTACCTTCAGTTTCTTTTACCTTGCATTTACTGGGAGGTTAGATGTGCACACTTGGTCAATCTGGAATGCCTAAGACCGGAACATCATAGAATCACAGAATAGTTAGAGTTGGAAAGGACCTTAAGAGCATCCAGTTCCAGCCCCCCTGCCATGGGCGCAGACGCCACACACTAAACCATGTCACCCAAGGCTCTGTCCAATCTGGCCTTGAACACTTCCAGGGATGAAGCATTCACCACTTTTTTGGGCAACCTGTTCCAGTGCCTCACCACTCTCACAGTGAAGAATTTCTTCCTTATATCTAATCTAAACTTCCCCTGTTTAAGTTTGAACCCCCTAACTTTTGTCCTATTGCTACAGTCCTTAAGGAAGAGTCCCTCCCCAGCATCCTTCTAGGCCCCCTTCAGACACTGGAAGCTGCTCTGAGGTCTCCACGCAGCTTCTCTTCTCCAGGCTGAACAGCCCCAACTTTCTCAGGCTGTCTTCATACGGGAGGTGCTCCAGCCCCTGATCATCCTCGTGGCCTCCCCTGGACTTGCTCCAACAGCTCCATGTCCTTTTTATGTTGAGGACAGCAGAACTGAACACAATACTCCAAGTGAGGTCTCACAAGAGCAGAGTAAAGGGGCAGGATCACCTCCTTTGACCTGCTGGTCACACTTCTTTTGATGCAGCCCAGTATCATGTGTCTGTGTCCTGATTTTCCCCTTCCACACTTCAAAGTGGCTAAGTTCAGGTGCGTGAAATTTATCAATTATTGTTCTGTGGATCAGACAGTAGAGTCTGATCTGTGGATCAAACTGTAGAGCTTTGCCTGTTCTCCAGCAAAGCTCTTAGGCATAGAAGTTTTTCCAATGTGTCTTTGGTCAAATTATCACTCTTCTTATTCTTCCATAGAATGCCTATGTCCTGGGTTCAGCTATAGCAGTCATTTTTCTCCTTCTTAGTAGCTGGTGCAGTGCTGTGTTTTTTAACTTTCAGCCTGGGAACAATGCTGATAACACCGATGTTTTTAGTTGTTGCTAAGTAATGTTTACTCCAACCAAGGACTTTCTCAGTCTCATGCTTTGCCAGGGAGGAGGGGAAGCCGGGAGGAAGCAGAGACAGGACACCTGACCCAAACTAGCCAAAGGGGTATTCCATACCACAGCACGTCATGCCCAGTATATAAACCGGGGGGAGTTACCCGGAAGGCCCAGATCACTGCTCGGGTCGGGCTGGGTATCGGTCGGCGGGTGGTGAGCAATTGTATCCTCTCCCCTTGTTATTTCACTAATCATTATTATCATTGGTGGTAGCAGTAGTGGTTTTGTATTACACCTTAGTTGCGGGACTGCTCTTACCTCAACCCGTGGGAGTTACATTCTTCCGATTCTCCTCCCCATCCCTCCGGGAGCGGGGGGAGGAAGAAGGGGGGGAGTGAGCGAGCGGCTGTGTGGTTCTGAGTTACCGGCTGGGCTCAAACCACGACAGTTCTTTGTGGCTCCCAACGCGGGGCACGAAGGGTTGTACCCAACAGCCAGCGTCGCATACAATTGGATTCAAACACATGGACAATGTTTGTTTTCCCAGAGAGCTGGGAGATCTGGTGTAATGACAACCATAAAGAAAGAGGTAGGGGACCCTGAGGGCAGTGTTTTTTCATGCTTCCAGTAGATATGCCTTACTCATAAGTGTAAATATACAGTAAATATTCCATCAGCCTATATTTTATATTTAGACCTGTTTTTTTTTTTTTTTCCTTGAGACTATTAAAGCCGTAGAATCATAGAATAATTAGAGTTAGAAAGGACCTTAAGATCATCTACTTCCAACCCCCCTGCTATATACTTGTCTCTGCCAGGCCTGTCTATATATTTATATATTTGTTAAATGTCCTTTGTTTTCCTTCTTTTGCTTACTTTTACTATCTCTGTCTGCCTGCTATTACTTGACCAGCTCTCCCAGAATAACGCAAGCTCTTTCTTCTGTCCTCCTATCACTCAGCCTCACATTTCCAATTGATCTTATTCACTAAACTTCCCTCTTCTATAAGCGCTTTTCCTTACTACAGATAGGAATTACACTGGTGACCTTATAGATACTTGTGAAATACCCTTGAGGCAGGGGTTGACTGGCTCATTCTGATACTTCAACAGCCCCAAGTGTCTAGACAAGTCTGCACAATCATCAGCAACGGTCTTGGCAGAGGAGAAGTCAATGTGCAGAATATGGCGCGTGCCCTAGCCTCATCCATCCTGCTTCTGCCTTCCCACCCAGGAATGGTAGGTGTCACAGTATATGGCATTAATTCTGCTAGCCATGAAGAGACTATTTACCTTTTGGGGTCTCAGAAGGAACTGAGGATGAACTAACCCATTCTTTCACCAGTCATTGTAGCTGTCTCTTGTCATTACTCTCTTAATCCTCTTTGCTTTCAAAAACTGAACATAGGTTCAGTATTTCAAACCACCATAGAAAATATCAAAAAGCTCTGAAGGATAATGTACATCTGTTCCAATAGAAACGTCTACAAGGTAATAATCTACATCTGAACAAGTAATCTAGACTTCCCATATAGTCAAAGACAAGCAGGCAAGAGGTTATTCATCTCGTAAAGGAGACAGCTAAAATAGATCAGATGATTCACATCCTGAGTGTGCTTATTTCTCTTCATTGACTGTACTTGAAGCTAGTTCAGACAGAGGTATCTACATTTCAAATGCTTAAAACTGGGTGAAAGAATCCTTTCCAAAGCTGGATTTGGCCCTTATCACTGACTAGTTAGCTACACTTTAGATAAGTGTTTTAAGTTTGGGGATGGGGTGTTATCATTCGAGTCATTTATTTTTCTGATAAAGACAAGCAAGATCTTTGCTAGTAACTAGAAAGAACTTATATTGAGCTAAGGAAATCACATGCTGGCTCTTACTCTAGGGTCTGCTTTTTTTATTAATCATAAACAGCAACGACTCAAATTTCCTTGTATTCAGAGATTGCAACCAATGGGACAGAACTTCATGTTTCTGACTAAATACCTTTCCACAGGATTAAAGCATCTAGTAGACAAAAGTCTACACATAATTAGTTCTTGTCTTCCTTCTTTCAGCACTGGATATTCCTTTGTAACAGAGATGTTGTAGTTGGATATTTCATTTGCACACTTAATGTATTCTTATCATGCATGTACTTGCACTCACACTTGTGCCCATCTTTCTTCAAGTTTACATCAGTCAAATTCAAGACTTCAGTTCTGGGTAGCTGGTTCCTCCAGTCAGTCACATCTTCGTAGTATCTATCTATCTGTTTCAAAACTGTAACTATTTCACTTTATAAACCGTACGAATATAATCAGTTGTGTAACTTCCCTTCTCTATTTCAAGGATTCCCATCCCAAGTAACAAGTTAACTGGAGGGTGCTTCTTGCCTCAGCTAGCTTAGGGGCTTTTCTAGATGTACCCACTAAAAGAGAATGTCTTTCTGTAATTCGTTCTCATTTCCTAAAATAACTGCCCTCTGTGAAGGACACAGTTGAACTTCTCCTACAGCCAGAAGCCATATTTGGTGAGATGGCTGGTGATTTAGGCCCTGCTAGAGTACTTTGAAGTGCAAATGATGTGGTAAGACACCATATCTCTAGGAGACTTCCATAGGAAAAATTTAAGGATGCCTCCAAGGGCAGCTCAACAATAAGACCATTAAATCTAACATATTACAACTAGGTCATGGGGAATAAGGTCAGAGATGTGAGGTTTTTGTATTGTACAATGCCTGTGAATGAGAGCTGAGCCGCTGAAGACAGTAGTAATAAAAAGCATGTTATCAGAAATAGTTTGTTACACAAACTAGCTGGCACATCTCAAGGGTCAGCATGGGTATTTCAAGCATGAAAACTTGCTGAATGGGCAGTACACTGATGATAAAGAACAAGATTGCAAATGATGCTTAATGATGGTTGACTAGACTGTGCTCTCTTTATATATGGTTGGAGTATGGAAGATCTACTGTCCTGGTTTTGGCTGGGATAAAGTTAATTTTCTTCCTAGTAGCTGATGCAGTGCTGTGTTTTGGATTTAGTATGAGAATACCGTTGATAACACAATATTTTAGTTGTTGTTCAGTAGTTCTTATTCTAAATCAAGAACTTTTAGTCTCATGCTCTGCCAGTGAGGAAGGGCACAAGAAGCCGGGAGGGAGCAGAGACAGAACACCTGACCCAAACTAGCCAAAGGGGTATTCCATACCAGAGCACATCATGCCCAGTATATAAACTGACGGGAGTTGGCTGAGAGCTGCCAATTGTTGCTCTGTGATGAGCTGGGCATCAGCCAGTGAATGGCGAGCAATTGTATTGTGCATCACTTGGGGTGTTTGGGTTTTAATCTTCTCTCTCTTTTTCCTTTCATTACAAATGTTATTGGTTTTGTTGTTGTTGTTATTGTTATTATTATATCTTACTTTATTTCAATTATTAAACTGTTCTTATCTCAAACCTGTGAGTTTTACCTCTTACCGATTCTTCTCCCCATGGTACTTCAGTTGCTGGCTGGGGTTAAACCACACCATCTGCAAAGAGACTCACACCATAGTCAAAACAAGGAAGAAAATAGAAAAGGGAAAAGGAAAATAAAACAAGCCCTCCTGCTATCACTATAAGCCAGAAAACACTCTGGTAACATCATATTTTCTCTGCAAGTCAGAGGTCTTCCTTCAAAGCAGCATGGAGGCAAATAAGGAGATGGAATGGGGTAGACCAGCAGATCATGTTCTTGTTAGTTTAATGATTTGTGTCTAGGATTGTTTGTCTTTGGTGTGATTAATTGCTTCCAATTTTCTGCTACCACAGAGTTTGTTCTATATAGAAAAGATGCATTCTTCTGAGTGGGATCTATTATCTTTGGATGAATCAACCCTGAAAATGTCCCAGTGATCTTGTGTCTGACACATTTTTGCTTGTATGGGACAGACTATTAGAAACTAAAACACAGGAAGGAATCTGGGAGGAAGAGAGACGCAGGAGCCCAGCCAGATTTTTTCAGAATCTTCTAATTTTGAGTGTACTCCTAATTCTTGTGCAGCTTTTCACACTCCCTACTCCTTGTTTTAATTATTCCATATGTCAAAAGCACAACTGCTCTGTATTCAGTTACCAGATTACAAAAGTGGGAAAGGGAAGAGGGATCTGACTATATGGAGTCAGCTGGAGACTGTTCTTGACTCAGGGCACATACATGCTGTGCTATCCCTCTCCTCACACCAGGAGACCTGTTATTGGTGAACTCTGGAGTCTAGGAGGCAATTGTCAAGACTGGGAAGTCAGGTGAGAAACACACCATGGCCTGTATCATCCATAGTGTGGCAGCAGGGCCAGGGCAGTGAGCATCCCCCTGTACTGGGCACAGGTGAGGCTGCACCTTGAATCCTGTGTTCAGTTCTGGGCCCCCTCACTACAAGAGGGACATTGAGGTGCTGGAGCAGGTCCTGAGAAGGGCAACGGAGCTGGTGCAGGGCCTGGAGCACAAGTGCGATGAGGAATGGCTGAGGGACCTGAGGGATTTAGTCTGGAGAAGAGAAGGCTCAGGGAGGACCTTATCGCTCTCTACAACTGCCTGACAGGAGGTTGTAGTGAGGTGGGGTCGGTCTCTTCTCCCAGGTAACAAGTGATAGGACAAGAGGAAATGGCCTCAAGCAGCGCCAGGGGAGGTTTAGGTTGGATATTAGCAACGATTTCTTCCCCAAAGGGTGCTCAGGCATTGGAACAGGCTGGCCAGGGCAGTGGTGGAGTCACCGTCCCTGGAAGTGTTCACAAACCATGTAGATGAGCCCCTCAGTGACATGCGTTAGTGGCGGCCTTGGCAATGCTGGGGGAATGGTTGGACTTGATGATCTTAAAGGTCTTTTCCAATGTGGCTGATTCTATGATTCTATGATTCTGCGTGTGGCGTGCAGAGCATTTCCACACACAGTGAGGTCAGATCAGTGTCTTGCTTGATTTCGTTCTTTGATGGACAGGACAGAATTATTGGTGATATTGCCAAGAGGGGGTTTGTTTCAGAAATTTGTGACCCGGTAGACATAAAGAGGTGAGTTTGCAAAACTCCTTTATTTTTCATCCACTGCTGAAGGAGGGGGAAAGGACTGACGTAGCTGCACTGATTTCTGTTTTGCACATCTGCTTTGACTGTGTTCTGAGATGAGGAATAAGCCCTGTTGCCTTGTTTATTCTGGAATTTTCTTGGTATTTTACTGTTGCTCCTGGCTTTTCTGCTGACCTATATTTACCCTTGCTTTTATCCTTCTGCTCGGCATGTAGCAATGTTTCCCTGGATGCCTTGTCTCCCTCACCCATCCCACCTTCCCTCAAGGTTCTGTTCGTTCACTTGTATTTCATCCGATAATATTAGCCATATAAATTCACCATGAATTGGGGATTTTTTCATTTTCTTTATATCAGGGATGTGCATCTGTAATGCAACAGGATTCTATGTCAGGACTGATAAGGAGACCAGAACTCCTCTGTTTCACTCCCAAATGCATTATAGGCCAAATTCTGACCAGTAGAAAGACGCTCAAATGTAACTCAGGGTAAAATTCAGGCTGTAGTGTAACCTTCCTGTCAGAGCCAACAATTTACTATCATCTAGTTTGTGGATAGCATGAAATTAAGCAGAACCACTATCCTAAACTGTAATAAAATCTATTGACATCCAAACTATGTATTATGCATATGTAGTCTATTATCCTTAGGCAAAAGTGCACGGAGGTTTGACAGCAATCTAATGAAGGGATGCAAAAGAAATAGGATTTAAATAAAAATCTGCAACAGGACAGAAAATGTACCTGGTAGCCGAAGGGCTGGTTCTCTTCAAGGTCTGTTTCAAGAAAGTGCAATTCTGGGAGCAGGAAGAGGAGTTACGGGAGCATGATGAGGAAGATTGAGGGGAAATGAATATGGGTGATTGCAAAGGATGAAGATTTTTGTTAGGAAATGGGTGTCAGGGCTGCAGGAGATGATGATGCAGGAGCAGTCAGAGCACAAAATGAATCCGTGTGATGACACACTGGGATGGGCAGAAGAAAGAAAATTATGATCTTCCACAGTGGGGCTAGAGGTGAAGTGCCTGAAGGGGATCAATGCTTCTGATGAGTAGGACAGGACTACTCTATTGGTTTAAGGAAATCTTGTTTGGTAATTTCACCAGTTCTGACCAGAGGGAACCAGTGCAGCAATTGCTCTTTTGCCACCAGTTGGCTTCATGGCTGAACATTGAGTTACACAAAGACTACATTAAAGAATATGTTAGAGCAGACTAGACAGGGAGAGACTAACTAGCTCCCACAGGAATGGCGGCAGCAACAAATACCCAGACCTTGCAGATCTCTAAGTCCCTTAAAATAAAGGACTCAGCGCAAAGGAAAAAGTGTTGGGATCCCATCCTGGAGAAAAAAGGCTTCACTGTCTCAAGGAAGATTTTTTTCCTGCCTTTTTTTATAACACAGCTCTTGCTAACCACTTCTTTCCATCTAACTTATTTAAAAGTTAGCAGTCATCAACATTACCTTCCTTAATCTAAAATGTGTCAACATACTGGGATTTTACAATTCATTTTTAATGTGTAAATTGTCGTCAAGAATTAAGAGTACTATGATGTTCATAAAAAGCATATTCTTGCTATCACTGGAGAAATAGACCTAAATAATAAATTAAAGCCTTCCTACAAAACCATTAATTCTTTGCATACATTTGTTTTTAAAGCTCCCTTGTTTGTAAGCAGTGATAAAAAAATATTCTGCACAATTTTTTTTGATGGGGAGATGAGAAAAGTATAATAGGAAAGTAAAATTAAATTATATTTCATTACCGATGACAACCTGAATAAAACATGGAGAGAACACTATCAGGCTTCAAGAACTTCTGGCACCTTTACAACAAACAGAACAAATCTATATCCACTTAAAAGTCCCGCACATTAAAGTACCCCAAAATAATCGTCTCTCTTTTCTCCAGCTGCAAACTAGATGAACTGGATGTGAACAAAAGAAAGCGTTTCCTCTTGAATTTTTCATAAGGGCTGTGTTTCAAAAGCAGCATATCACATATTCTTCATTACTTCATTTCATACTAGGGCACACCCCAGTGCTGCACGTAAATATCTTAGGAACCTCTCTGGGAAAAAGAGTCCCTGGACACCTAATTTCAACCATGCGCAGGCTTCATCACAACTGATGTAGATGGGGAGTAAACAGCGTATGACGTTCTTACTGATATGTGATATTTTGTTTGCTCTGAAAACAACTACATGAGGCAACACACCACAGTGCCAAAAGCTAGATAGCACTCCTTTAACCATTCAGGGATCTCAGAACTTTGATGTGGCCTTCACTGTGCTTCCAGTGAAGACAGTCAATGGACTGGAGCATCTGATATATAAGAAGAGGTTGTGTGAGAAGGGAGTGCTCAGATAGAGAAGAGAAGGCTCGAAAGGGATCTTACCCATGTGTGTAAACACCTGACTGTGGACTGTGGGGTTTGTAATGAAGAAGGAGCCACACTCTTCTCAGTGGTACCCATGGGAAGGACAAGAGGCAATGGGAATGGGCACAAATTGCAAGATAGGAAATTCTGTTTAAATATATGAAAACACATCTTCACTGTGAGGATGACCAAGAACTGGAACATTGTACTTAGAGATGTTGTGGAGTCTCAATCCTTGGAGATATTCAAAACCCGCCTGGACACAACCTGTTGTAGCTGATTCTGCTTTGGATGGGCTAGATGATCTCCAGGGATCCCTTCCAACCTCAGCAACTGTGTGATGGAAGAGTACCAAAGACTACAGCAGCTGTTCTACTGTAAAGTGTGGATCATTAGCAGAGAAGTTGTTCTGGGAGTGCAGGATAATCCTTACCCAAAGAGCGCTGCTGGGCTCAGTGCAGTGGTAGTGGTGATATCTCTGCTATTTTCCATAAGTTTCCAAAGTAGTGCACTAAGATTGCAAAATCCTCAGAGCAGAGATTCTACTTTGTTTTGTAGGCTCTACCTATTGTTCAGGGTCATCCAGGTACGCACTGTGCTGCAATAAATAATAGATGGCCAGTTGAGAGTCACAGAATGAGCAAAAGTCAGAGTAAATCTGGAACCTGCAATGTCCTTGCCAGAGTCTCTTTTAGGACAAAAACAAAACAGCTCCAGCAGAGGTCAGTTAAGGAAAACTTTTGTTTTATTGAAAGTTTTGCTTTGGCATGGACTGTATCTCTGAAACAAAAAATGCCAGGCTTTTTGTTGTGTTTAAGATCTCTTTATATATGCATTTCCTAAAAAGAAATAAAGACGTACATTCTCAAAAGACTACTACTTTTGCAAGTCCTTAAAAAAAGTTCCTAACACTGTAAAAGTGAACAGAAAAGATTATTATTATTCCATCTTAGTTTTCATAATCTGGATTTATATGAAAATTTGGGAGGTTCCAAATTAGTTTAAAGAGTCCTAGGGGTTGTTTCAAACTAGGAGAGCTTTGCCTTATACCCTTCTTCTACTTCCTTGGAAGACCACAGTGATGTAACTTCATGATGGTGCTTCTCTGAGCCTTATTCCCCACGTTAGGTTTTCATAACTGGGGGGGAGCTACAGGGGTGGCTTGTGTGAGAATCTGCCAGAAGCTTCCTCCATGTTCAATAGAGGCAATGCCAGCTGCCTCCAGGGTGGGAGCCCATAGCTAAGGCTGAGCCCATCAGTGACGGTGGCAGCACCTGTGGGATAACAGATTTAAGAACAGGGAAAAAAACCAGCTACACAATAGCAGCCAGAGAAAGGGGAATGAGAATCTGTGAAACGAACATCTCTGCAGACACCAAGGTCAGTGCAGAAGGAGGGCAGGAAGTGCTCCAGGCACGAGTGCAGAGGTTCCCCTGCAGCCTGTGGTGTAGCCTATTGTGAGGCAGGCTGTGCCTCTGCAGCCCATGGAGGTCCATGGTGGAGCAGATCTCCACCTGCAGCCTGGGGAGGACCCCACAGCAGAGCAGGGGGATGAGCAAAGGAGGCTGTGATCCCATGGGAAGCCCATGCTGGAGCAGGATCCTGGCAGGACCTAAAGTCCTATGGGGAGAGGAGCCTGCACTGGAGCAGGTTTGCTGCAGGACTTGGGACCCCATGGGGGACCCACACTGGAGCAGCCTGTTCCTGAAGGATGCACCCCATGGAAGGGACCCACACTGGAGCAGCCTGTTCCTGAAGGATGCACCCATGGAAGGGACTCACGCTGGAGCACTTTGTTCTTGAAGGGCTGCACCCTGTGGAAGGGACCCATACTGTTCATGAAGAACTGCACCCATGAGAAGGACTCACTCTGGAGTAGTTCATGGAGGACTGTCTGCTGTGGGAGGGACCCTACACTGGAGCAAGGGAAAAGCGGGAAGAGTCCTCGCTATGAGAAGGAAGGAGTAGTAGAGACAACGTGTGGTGAACTGACCACAATCCCATTCCCCATCCCCCTGTGCTGCTGGAGGGGAAGGAGGTAGAGAAATAGGGAGTAAAATTGAGCTGGGGAAGAAGGGAGGGGAGGCATGTGGGAAAGGTGTTTTAATCTCTGATTTGATTGGTAATAAACTAAACTGATTTCCCCAAGTCTAGTCTGTTTTGCCCATGACCGTAACTGGTGAGTGATCTCTCCTTGTCCTTATTTCAACCCATGAGCCTTTCGTTATATTTTCTCTGCCTGTCCAGTTGAGGAGGGGAGTGACAGAGTGGCTTTGGTGGGCACCTGGCAGTGGGCATCAGAGTCAACCCACCACTTTTGTTATGAACATACAATGCATCTTTGTTAAGGTAAGGTCTTCTTTTATGTTTACAATACTTAGCACAGTGGTAGCTTGACAAAGCAGTAAATGAGCTGTGAAAATCAGAGAAAATGAGAAAAAGGATCAAAACTACCTGAATTAAGAGATTTGGAAAACACAGATAGGACTTTGCATTGGTGAGGCTGCACCTCAAAGATTGTGTTCACTTTTGGGCCCCTCACTTCAAGAAAGACACTGAGGTGCTGGAGCATGTTCAAAGAAGAGCAACAAAGCTGGTGAAGGGCCTGGAATAAGGGGGAATAAGGAACAGGAAAATGAGAATGATCTAGAATATTATGTAAGAGTACAAGTAATAGGATGAAATTAAGCTCAAGGTAGTATAAAATGAGGGTAATTCAAACAAATACTGATGAATTGGTGCTTTGAAGAACCACTTTTCCAGAGGTATGGTGAAACCATGGGAAAACTTACAGAACTTACATAAATGTACAATAAGGAACTTGTGTACTGTATTTATTTATCTATAACATCTATTTATTAAAGTGCTCTGGCTGAAGAAACATGAGGCAAGCCTTTCTTTCCTCATGTGTCAAAAGCAGGTACTACTGTAGCCAGCATTAGACTGCCACCAGCAGATTAGCACTTGAGTCATGTAGCACAAAACAGGGACAGAAATGATGGATCTAGGAAGTGATTGATTTTTGAACCAATGTGTGCTGGAGAACCTGCTAGGAATAATATAATCAGATATGTGGTCATGACCAGTGACAGGAGAAGATAGGTAAATAACAAATTGAACTCCCAGGATCGAGTAATAAAGATGTTAACTGTTTGAAAGTCTGGCAGGCTTTCCCAGGCAGTACATCACAATGAGAGTTTAGGAAGAGTCTTGAGGGTTGACAATATCGTGTTTTGCTCCTTTTTTCTTTTACTTGAACACGTAACATACAAGTCCAAGATATTATTCCAGAGTAATCTCTGTACATTTCAAAACATAAATGTAGCATTTTCTCTAACCAAAAAAACCTAAAGGACTGAAAGGCAGAGTGACCGTGAAGTACCTGTTCCCATACCACCATTTCTAACCTGGCCACATTTACAATGCCATAACCAGAAGGAACACGTAACACTTCTCACAGAGCCTCTCAGTGTTCTGATCCTCACCTTCCATCAGTCATACCTTCACACAGGTTCTCTCGGGTGCCTATCAAGAGATAGTCACTGACTTCTTCTGTTTTGTGGGAAAACCTGCATGAAGAAATTAGTTTTGTACTGGAACACTGCTCTGATTTTTGACATTTGACTGTTTATGCTCTGTGCTCCTGCTCCCAGATTTATGTTCTGCTAATGACCTACTTTCTGCCACTGTCAGATTCTAGATGAGAATAGCAACATGGGTTGCTGCTGTAATTTATTGAAGCAGTGGAGTAGATTGTGGCTTGGAAGACATTTGTGGTCGATGAGAGCCCATGTCCTGTCCTCCATGTGGGATTTCTCTTCTAGGAGGCCACAGAAGTTAAGAATCACTGGCACAGGATGAGCAAGAGTAACTCACAGGGTAGGAAAGGCACAGTTTCAACCACTGACCTCCAGGTCAGGAGCCAATCAATATTTTGAGAAGACTCAAGAGCAAGAAGAGCATTGGGGAGTGGGAAAACAAAACTACATGGACTGTGGTACATTCACTGGCATGCATTTGAGCCTACAAAAAGTATTTTTTCATTCAGATTTTCCTGTAAGATGCTTCCTTACAAGGTGTTTATGACCCTTGGAGCTTAATTACTGCCTAGTAAATGATGGTCATAGATGGTTAGTGTTAAAGATGGGGTCACTTATCAATAGTAGGATAAAGGCTATCAAATGTTACTTCTCTTTAGGACTTGCTAGTGACCCAAGGCAAATGTGTTGATCCCAATTCATTTCCAAAGTCAAAGTAGAAACCACACAAATGTCAGTAGAAGTCCCCTTGCTACAAGGCAAAGTAGAGAGAATAAAGATAAATTTTAACTCTTTTTTTTCATCCTTGCCTGGCCAAGGTGGAGACTTATTGGCAGGCACACGTGAAAGAGCTTCTATAGCTGTTTCTTGCTACACCTGATTTTGTAGGGGGAACTTCAACCTTAAAGGCTGCCAGTTTGACACCTATAATGAGCACGATACTGATTTCAAAAGGAAATCTACCAAAAAAATAAACAACAGCCTAAACTTTGCATCTTTACAAGCAGAACTGTTGATCTCCCAAGATAGTGTTCCCAGCCCACACACCCCTCACACTACCACGTGCTATTGCTTCTTCTACTTTTTTCCCCAATCTTCCTCATTACATTTCCTTGGCAGAAATTCCACTGCGGATGCTAGCAATACACTTGCCTTGATGTTGCTCATCACAATCTCCTGTGACAGCTTAATATCTCATTATCAACATTAATAATAAACGTGTGTTTCTCTGAATATGCAATGTGAGGATCAAATTTATACATGGGACTTCACACTGCATTTATTTGAATATATAATGGATGGTATAAATGCAGACTCAAAGTGCTTTGAGTGAAGGACACAATTGACATGCAGGACCAGTTTGATCGAGAGCTGTGACATAGACTTCTTGTGTGCCTGACTGTAAGTGATTTGACCCTATGCACATCCTTTTCTTTGTTCTTTAGATCCCTCTTGTACTTTTAGGGAATGATTTAAGTTTGGTGTGCTACATACTGCAACGTTCAAATACACGGTCCAACTGGTACTGGCATCTTAGTCTTTATATGAACATTGGATAGTTACAACTACAAACTGATAAATAGAGAAATAAAAAAGCTGATATTTGCATTTCTGGGGCTATGTATTTAATAATAGTTAATGGCTTATTTTCCCTTAGACACTGTCTAACACTAAATACAATTTTCCAAAGAAAGTCAGCATTTATTTTTATTCTAACACAATTCTTTTATTTAATAGTTCCTATTTTTGAATGAACGAAAGTATTTTAGTATAAATTCAAGTACCAAAAGCTGACATGCTATCAAAACCCATTTCATAGGTGAAATAAAAAAGGCAGAACATTCTTGTCGTAAAACAAAAACTGGGCATGAAAATAGGTTTTAAAAAGCCTCATTTCTGTTTTTAATTTCTGAGAATATTTTTGTTGATATTTCATTTTCTAATAGCTGGAGTTGTAAAGATTTTAGAACTGCCTATAAAAAATAGTGGTCAGAAGGACCACTTGTTTAATGGATAATGGAAACTACAGCTCATTTGGCCTTACTGTGGTGGAAAAGACATGGTGGTGGAAATAAACGCATATTCATAGGAGGGGATTCTGGAACTCCTCAAACACTGTTACTGAAGAAAACTCCTTTGTCCATGCCAGAGGTGTATTCCAGCATAAGGACAAGAGGCACTCTTAGCAAAACCATACGTACTTGGGTGAGTGGCCAGAAGTGTGCTTACACTTCAAGCTAAATTTTATAAGAAAGAACTAAATTAACAAAACTTGCAGAACATCAGAATACCTGAAAATAATTCCATTTATTTTCTAATACATAGTATTAGAAAATATGATAGTAAAGACATTAATCTAAGCATCTGTATTCTGAACTCAGTCTATCCTGGTTGTCAAATTTTATGAAGAGAACATGAGTGCAAAAACCTCTCTAAACTCATGGAGAATATCTAGAAAACAACAGAATTAAGATGAGAAAGTGTCACTGTGGTGGCTGTGTGTCCCCCTAAGCATTTCCCAAAGCAGCTTCTTGTACAAACCAGCAATTGCATGAAGTTCAAAAAATGAGACTATGGAGTCTACTGTCTAGAAAGAAGTCCAGTTTAGAAAGAAAGGTCTATGTGTGCTTAAAGTGTTGTGAAACATTAAAATGGTATGGTAAACTTTCAAAACAGAGAGGAGGATACGCACAGTGAATGCCAGCACAAAGTATTTTATCAGCACTCCTATGGGAAAATAAAAAGCAACAAGTGGTTCAAAGTACAGTAAAAACCCTTTTTCAAGCGTGAATGCAGTGTTGTTTAGTCCTTCACTGAAATATAAACACAGCAGCTCCAGTTTCATTTAAAAGATGACAAAAACAATAGGAGTTTTTCAATTTACTGAGTTAAAAAGTCAGGAAGGCAGAACTTTTCTCCTCAGCCCAGATCTCTTCCCCATCCCCCTGCACCCTTTTGAAATCATTCTAAATATGAAGCTATCGTTGTTCTTTGAAATCGAATCTACAAGAAATGAAAGTTAAACAAACACAAGTGAATCTCATGAAGAAAGGACTGAATATAAACAAAATATTGTTTTAAAGTTGTTGTTTTTCTTACTGAAGAACATTTCTCCCCTAAACTGTGACTCAAATCTAAAACTGTTTCTGGAACAGAAATGTCTTCAGAAATATGCCAGAATGGAGAATACGGAACTTCTAAGATCTACACATAAATTTGTCAGGAAGCATCAATATGGTCAAGCAGCTGTAATTAGGAAGATGAATAATGCAGAAATACCTTAAAAATCCATGCTCTAAGGGCCATGAGTTTGGTAAGCTTGGAAGAGGTCTTCAAACAAGACGAAGGAACAAAGATTGTTAGCCTCGACTTGCTCTTGAGTGACACCCACAACCTGATTTCCTTTTATTTGAGTTCCTAAATAATAATAAAACTCAACTTATACTTACATGTCCAGTTTGTGTGGAATTGTCCATTTAATGGGATATTTAAAGCAGTTTTAGCTGTTAAAACTGAGCTGGCATCACAGACATAGGTATATCCATGGCTGAGATGCAGCTATCCAAAGCAGAATCTTAATGTCCTACAGAACAGAATGATTCCCCTCTGACACATAACCAACTCCTACAATGTGCCAACTTTTCTCTTCTCTTGTTTTAGAGAACTGGAGAATTCCCAAAAATATTTCCTACATATTCGTCTCCTTCTGCTCCTTTCTAAGCTCCTTGGAAGACTGGTTTCGAACTTGCTGTCAATGTCCTCCCACTAATGCCAAAATCATGTTAATTCATGTGATGAGTTGCCTGTCCTCACACCTGGAAAGCCTCAAACTGAAACAAACTTGCTGAAAGCTGTGTACTTGATTTAATCTTCAATTTTTGCCTTAAACTTCCTTTAAATCATAGAATTTTCTGAACCTTGTTTAGACAGCAAGATCAGTTCTGCAGAGCTTAAACTTGCTGCAGGAAGACTAAGCTGAAAAACTGCTGCAGTAATAACGAGTCTCTGAGTATCACTGTTATTAATATTAAATAAAAAAGTTAATAACCCTGGTTTAGTCAATTTCTGTTCTTCTTCATTCAGCTCATGCAGAGTGTATTGAGATCTCCATCCATCCATGAAACCCTGGAATGTCTTGCTGGCTGGTATTATTATTAACGAATGAAAAGCATCAGGAAGTGCAATTCTTGCTGAAGAAATTTTTATTAAAAATAGAACTAATGCTAAATTTTGACTTGCTTACCCAAGGATCCCAATTTCTCCATCTGTCTCTGTCCAGCTGTCTGTGTGATGGTTCCCTCTTCTCTACAAGCAATACATTCTGAACCTAGCAGCTAATTCCATCTTTTCTTGCCAAAGGAGTCAAGTTACAAAGATATTCCAGTTCTTTTATGATCAGCCATTCTTTGAGGATCAGGACATCCATCAGAGGGAGAAGGTTCAGTTAGCAGCTCACTGAGGGAGAAGACTCATGGTAAGCTAATAGCTTGCTTTCTTGTTTGCTCTGTCTTGACAATCAGATTTTGTAAGGTGTCCAATATGCACATGTATTATTTGGAATCAGTTTCAGAACATGTTAACTCTTGCCCAGAAAGCAGTAGATGAGTGCTGAAGTAACCTGACAGAGCATTGAAGAGGCAATGAGGACATCAAATATATGTTGAGGTATGGAAACCCACTGTGTTTTATAAAAGTCCACAGAGATCACGTTGAGTGAACTGCAGCTTTATACCGAACTAAATTAAGGTTAAAATACCACAAGTTTTACTATGTTTGTCTCACGTCTTGATGTGCTATTGATAGGAATCATTTTGCTACAATGTCAGTGCAGTGGGTTGAATAACATACGTTAAAGACTTAGGTCTGCACTACCTACTTAACCTTCACCATCTTTTTTAATTAAACCAAACTTCCTTCTGGCATTGTGAGGAGGTTTGTAATGTGTAAGAGGTGCTAACTCATATACTTGGTCATAAAGCAAATCACATGAAATACAGATAAATATGAAGAGGATTAAAAAGTCTCTTTGTGAACGACACTGGCTGACCCTCAGGCAATTTCTTAACATTGGAACTTAAGTTCCTCTTAAAACACATGAGAGTTTTCTGTGGATATGCAGTGGTATCAAAATCATAGCACATACTGTTTGAGCTGTGATAACACTAGGAAGATGTACCTGTTCCTTTCACTGCAGGTTGGTCATACTCAAAGACTTGGGGTCAATGGCTCAATGTCCAAATGGAGATCATTGACGAGTGGTGTTCCTCAGGGGTTGGTACTGGGACTGGTGCTGTTTAACATCTCTGTTGGTGACATGGACAGTGGGATTGAGGGCGCCCTCAGCAAGCTGGATAATGACACCAAGCTGTGTGGTGTGGTCAACACACTGAAGGAAATGGATGCCATCCAGAGGGACCTTGACAGTCTGGAGAGGTGTGACCGTGTGAACCTCATGTAGTTCAACAAGGCCAAGTGCAAGGTCCTGCACATGAGTTAGGGCAATCCCAAGCACAACTACAGACTGGAAGGAGAATGGATTCAGAGCAGCCCTGAGAAGAAGGACTTGGGGGTGATGGTTGTCAAGAAGCTCAACATGAGCTGGTAGTGTGAGCTTGGAGCCCAGAAACCAACCGTTTCCTGGGCTGCATCCCCAGCAGCATGACCAGCAGGTCGAAGGAGGGGATTCTCCCCTATACTCTGCTCTCGTGACACCTGGAGCACTGCTTTCAGGTCTGGGGTCTCCAACATGAGAAGGACATGGGCCTTTTGGAGTAAATCCAGAGGAGGGCCATGAAGATCAGATGGCTGGATAGTTGGGGTTGTTCTGCCTGGATAAAGGAAGGCTCTGGGGAGACCTTAAAGCATCTTCCAGTGCCTAAACAGGGCCTACAAGAAAGTTGGAGAGGGACTTTTGGCAAAGACATGGAGGAATAGGACAAGGGGAAATGGCTTTAAACTGAAAGAGAGTAGGTTTAGATTAAACATTAGGAAGAAGTTCTTCCCTGTGAGGTTGGTGAGACACTGGTGCAAGTTGCCCATAGTAGCTGTGGCTGCCCCATCCCTGGCAGTGTTCAATGCCAGATTGGACAGGGCTTGGAGTAACCTGGTCTAGTGGAAGGTGTCCCTGCCTGTGGCAGGGGGTTGGAACTAGATGGTCTTGGAGGTTCCTTCCAACCCAAATCTTTCCATGAGTCTTTGAATTTTATGATTCAGTTCATCCTCGAGGCAACTTGTAGACCTTGGGGTCTACAAGGATGCTGGGGAGAGACTCTTCCTTAGGGACTGTAGTGGTAGGACAAGGGGTAATGGGTTCAAACTTAAACAGGGGAAGTTTAGATTAGATATAAGGAAGAAGTTCTTTACAGTGAGGGTGGTGAAGCACTGGAATGGGTTGCCCAGGGAGGTTGTGGATGCTCCATCCCTGGCGGTGTTCAAGGCCAGGTTGGACAGAGCCTTGAGCCACGTGGTTTAGGGCAAGGTGTCCCTGCCCATGGCAGGGGGGTTGGAACTAGATGATCTTAAGGTCCTTTCCAACCCTTACGATTCTATGATTCTATGATTCTATGATTCTATCTAACTTGTTAAAGGAAGCCATTTCTGGTTTCGATAGGCACCTCATGCTGCTGTAGATCTTAATGGTGGTTACAGATCAAATGTATTTGGCAGGTCTTTCTCTGCTGACTTGGCACTTCTTGGATCCCTCTGGATCCATACATGCAGTTCTTATTCATCAGTCCCGCACACAAACAGTTGTATGCAGCAGATCTCAGCTTTCACAGAAAAAAATATATGCTTTTGAAATTATGTTGCTTCAGTCCAAATACTCTTTAGATAAGTGCTCTGGAGCCAGGGGAGACCTAATGATAGCCTCACATAAGTCTGATGTTCTCTTTTAGTTATACAAAGTAAATTTTAGCTTTTGTGCAGGGCCCCACATTAACTGTTGTGGAGACTAGTGTCTTATTCTCTTCATAGAGGTCTGCTGAGACAGCAAATCAAATTTTCTTACAGTATTTTCTTCTGAAGTGAAAAGTTTCTATGTTTCGCCTGCTTTCTCTGGCCCAGTCAATCCATGCATTGCACTTTTTTGGCAGAAGAAACACTTACTCTGATTTTTGTTCCATTGGAACTTGTTTATTTAAAACCAAGCTGAACTTATGTACTTCACATGAAAAATTGAATATTCATTAGAAAATAATGACTTCTGATCACTGAAGACTTCAGCATCCTAGACCTTAAAAGTCCTAGATAGGAAATTCTGGTAGGGACATAAGATCATCTTGTCTAGGCAAAACACAGATCCTAATTTGTATATAACATGCCTAACAGAAACTGCCTACTCACAAACACCAGGTTAAGGTTTATTCCTTCTTTTGAACTGATCTTCTGCTTATGGAACATGGCAATGGTTTGTTGTTTATCACCTCTGTATGACACAGCTCTAACTGGAACATCACGGTTACCACCCATACTATTAATTGACAGCCGTGAACTTACTCTGTCTGTGAGCCTACTTCAGGCATTGATTCGTTTGTTGCCCTCATCTACATTATTTCCACGCTGAGTTTTTTTCTTCCAAGATAATAAAATGGTAACAGGCTTTAAAGTCACTTATAGCCCTACACATGGAATGGTTAATATCTAACACCACCTCGCCCCCCGAGATAATTTAAAGGGTAACTCTGAACATAATTTACAGCATACCTTGCATATTTAGATTGACTGCATCTTGGGATGCTTAAATTTGAAACAGATGGTCAGGTGATTTGAAAATCACTCCAGGAAATCTGGAAATTAGCTCACAGCAACTTGAAGGAATATCTGCTAGATTGAATAGGGAAAAAAGATGGGGTTGTTTGTTGGGCTGGAGAGTACAATAGATGTTTGGTTCCGTAGACTGGAAAGAATAATTTTATGGGTTATGAATATTCTATTCACCATGATACATACTCAGGAAAAGAGAGACACATTCTGACAGGCAATGGTTAGTTGCAGGCAGGTTAAAAATCAGTGCCAATATAGAAACAGGAAATTTATCTTATAAATAAACATGACTAAATGTATGAAGACTCCAGGAATTTGAAGTGACAGTTAAAGTGGCACCTTGTGGTTCTTCATATTTGATCCCACCGTATCAATGTCGCAGTGGAGAAGAGGATAATAAGCTTCTCTCCTCATCCTTGCCATCTTTCTGAACCAAGTTATTCACATTCAAGGGGATGGAAATTGGGACAGTGGTTTTGAAAAGCAGAAAAAAGAAGGCATGTCTAGGTTCGCTATACTCAGATCATGCCCTTGAGTAAAAAAAGTTGTTTCAGCAGCAAGTAGGGAAGAAGAAGATAACATTTATCCCTCTATAGGAATGCCATTCTTCTCTCAAGTTTTGATCTATGATCTTCTGTCCAGCCCTGCCTTAAATTAACCCGGTTTTGTATTCTACATACAATTTAATTGATCTGCCTTGCTGAATGGAAAATGTGGTTTCAAACCCCTTCAGGCAGAGTCATATCTCCCTTTAGCTAGCTGACTGCCCCAGCTATTCAGTTATCGGGTGAGAAAAGTGGACAGCAAAGCCTTCTCCCTCCCACATTAGGGATCCAAATCTTTCCAGGCAGCGTGTGATGCTCATAACACACTTCATCTGGATGCTGGCCAGAACCCAGGAAGTCAGATGCTGCAATGCTTTACATCAAAAGGTTTGCTCATCCTGCCCCCTTCACAGTCCTACACTTAGAGCTGAAATTCAGAGTTCAATACTCTGGGATTTCATACAAGGAGCCTGCTAGTGGAGAAACAAGAGTCTGTGCAGCGTATTATAGCTGGAGAGGGCAGTTGGCAGCTATAGCACTACTAACAAGGAATTACAACCAAAACTGACAACCCCTTTTGGTCTTTCAGCCAACGCCACTAGGGGAGTCAGAATTTCTTTCTTTACTGTTAGACTTTATTTTGCTCAAGGAGAGCCCTATATTTTACTTGTTACTTTTCTCCATACCCCACGGTCAACCACCTATGCAGGAACATTGTGAATACAGCTTACTGTTCATCATTAGCTTGTCAAAGCCTGAGGTGGTGCACCTGAGTTTTGGGAGACAAGGAATACTGATGACCCAGAATACTTTCTAAAGATTTTCCATGGATCAGCAATAGCTACATAAAATGGAGATAGGTTGAAAGAACATTGCTTTCCACCAACATCTGGAGACCAGTGCTTCTAATTGTATGTTATCTCCAGCACTCTGCAGAAATGTCAGCAATGAGCAGATATCTGGGTCTGGGTGAAAGACATTTCTCTCCTTAAAGATGGTACCTCTCACATTTGCACCTTGACATCCGCAGCACTGACAGCTATCTAATGCTTTTTCTCATTAGTGCTGTATCTATATTAAAAGTTGGACTGCAACAGTTGGAAATGCCTAAGTTAACTTTTCACCCTCTCCAAAGTGTACTCATTTCATTGTAATATATACATGGCACTTGCACATTCATCAGTACTTGAAATCCAGTCTTTAAATTGTCCTATATATGCACATATATTTAAAAGTAAATAAAAATACACCCTTTCCACAATTTCTTTCTACAATGAAATAGCCTGTGAGCAAATTACATTTTCTTTTTACTGTTTACTCAGCACAGTGAAAGAATATATTGACTGCTAAGTTTCTATGACTTTTTCCTTTAGAGTTTAAGAAAATGGACTCCCGCTCCTATTAATTTCAAGTATTTTCCTTGTCGTCCCAAAAATTATCACTGCAGCCCTGACCTCTTCGCAGATTTACAGGTAAAAAGAATTAAGACACCTATTTATTTATAGCCATTTCCAGAACAGCTGTGAATCCACATGCTCCTCACAAGAGTTTTATGTACTGTGGGTGTTTCAATCATAAAACCATGCGGCTGGCATATAAAACCAAATCCACTTCAAGAGCTGAATTCCTTAATTGGATGCTTGGGGCCATTATTTTAGCCTGTGATCTAGATCTTGGTTCTATTATTCTTTCCTTTACTTTTCTTTAGCCACTGACTTAATAAAAACTGTACATATGGAAAAAAATTGTTTGTTCCCATTTAGTTTCTTCAATTATCTAATGCTGGCATGTGAAAGATCCTACATAACCTGTCACTCTGTTAATGAGTGAATGGTGTAGACCTGGAAGCAGCCTGGTTCACCCTGTGCTGTGAAATCTTGGGTTCTGACTTGAGTCCTTGGACATCAAGACTGATCAGATGCAGAATAATAGAATACCAGATTGGAAGGATCTCTAGGATCATCTGGTCCAATCTTTCTAGGCATGCATGACCTAGACAAGATGTCTTGTTCAGCCAAATCTTAAAAGCTGGGGAGTCCACCACTTGCCTGGGGAGATTATTCCAATGGCTGATTGTTCTGCTTGCGAAAAATGTCCCTCTTGTGTTGTCAGAATCTTCCCAGGGGTAACTTGTGCCCATTGCCCCTCTCTTCCATGTGACTCCTTGTAAAAAGGGATCAAAGGTAAAAAGCAACAACAACAAAAAAGTAACTAACTAAAATCAAGGAAGAGCATTACTGTTGTACAGCATGAAGAGAACTGTCTGTTGCTATTAAAAATTAAAATAGAAAATTGATGGCCCAGGGATAATTCAGGTCCCACACAACAGACACTTAATGTTTGCATGATAGCCAGAGCCACCATCTGGGCATGGGATGGAAAGAGATGGCCCCAACCAACATGAGATGAAATTGATGCTGATCAGTATGAGAAGGGCAGGCAACAAATTATCATGGCCTGTGCCACTGAGGCCTCCCGGATGGCTGATACTGTAAGAGCTTTATCAGTTTAATCCTTTCCCCACTAACAATATCAAGGCTACTCTTCTCTCTCTATACTAAAACCTTACCAAACCAAATCATGTTTGTATATTGAGCACTGATTTCAGAGGATTTAATCTGTGTTGTAATGCCGACACAGGGCTCAGGCTCATGCCCAGGCCCACTGTTGTTAACATTTGCCTAGATGTTGGCTAATGCCACAAAGGGTGCCAACTGGATTGTCAGGATGGACACATGACTTGGGACACTTGTTCAAGTTCATATTCCACTGCAAGAGGCAGGCTCAGCACAACTGGTTTGTGGGTTCACAACTGAGCAGAGTACCAAAGACAGCAAAGCAGTATTCAGAGAATTACATGGGATTAGCTTTGTGTCTAAATGACTGCATAGACACAATGATCTTGAGGGAGGACCACTGCAAACCTCACCAGCTTTTGCTAGAGCTGCAGTGTCCATACCTTCTCTAACAAAACCACACAGAAACATGTATATTGAAAACAGTGAAGAAGGGTTTCTCAAATGAGGCATTTCACTCACTCACTGTGAATATCACGAGATGGTCAGATCACTTAATGTAGTACTGAAGTCACTTGTAATGAAACAACCACAACTAAGTAGAAGATGGGCTGAGGACATGCTGTGTTACTGTATTGTGCGCTATACTACTCTCAAGTGCATCAATTACACATCAGAGTTTTCCAAAATATCAGGAAAACTGGAAAATACAGTTTTGGTTAACCTAATAAATTATTTCAGCATAATTAAAAGGTGATAAAAATTAACAATAAGGACAATACTTGATTTATAAAATGACTAAATGATTTCAGATGGGAAGATACAAACCCATACTTTTAATCCAGCATAAAAAACAGTTGTCAAAACCCTTTTTTAATGGCCTCATTCTTGAATGTATTCTTCCACTAACCCAAAGTTGCTTTTGGGTAAATTGCTCATTCTAGAGATTTCTGGTTTCCTGGCAATTAAGAGAGTAAATAATAATTATTGTTACAGTTAACAATTACTGCTACTGTTAATAATTATCATAATGTTCTATCAGAGAGCATTATTCTGATTTAGGCAGAGGCATTGAGTTGTCAACAAGGCAAAGTTTCTGGAAATAAAATGAGTTTTAGAAAAAATTATATTTGCCTGTGATCCAATGAAATGGAAGAAGTGTATATGCCAAACTGATGATTAGGCTATAAAAAGACTCAACAATAACTAATTCATATGTAATAACATACATTTATTTATAAGGTTACAAAGCCTGAAAAGTTCTTATTGTTACAGACTTGATACTTGAGAATGAACATAAGGCTGTCTGGATCACAGCTTCCTTTTTGTAACTTATGATTAAATCATGCTACAGATAGCAAATAAAGCTTTTATTACTGGAAAATTGTTTCATCTAACACCTAAAATTGCTGGAAGAGTCCTTTCTTAATTACAAATTTTACTCAGTTCTTTGGTTCTATCATGCAAATATTTCCTTAGAAGAACAAGCACTGCCAAACTAAATTAGAAAAAAGTCAGGGGTTATGAGCTTTAAAAGATGGTTAAAGCAGTTTTCAGAAATGTATTCTAGGTGTAACCTAGGGAAAAGAAGTGGAAGAACATAGAATCCGGTTTGCTTTAGTGTAAAATAACCTTGTGGTTGAAAATTGGGCCACATCAGGACCACGTTCTGTAAAAGATGGTCATGGGGTAAATCATAAAAAATCAGTAGAAATTCTACCTTCCTTTAAAGAAAAGTTGAAGATACTTTCCTGGTGTTGTCGAATAAAAATATGAAATACATTTGGAGTAGAACAGAATGGGACAAAGTATGTATTTTAATTCATACATAGTTTTCACAGCAGAGTTGAACCTAGGCAAGTTTCAGCTTCTCTGTTACACAGCTCAAGCTACTCTCTTTAATAGAATTCATCTATTCTCAACTGGTAGAAGTGAGTTAAAGAAATAAAGAAATAAAGAAAAAAACCAAAACTTTCTTGACATCATGTAATATTTTGGGGAGCAAATGAGAAGTGTAACAGAGGTAGTTCGTACAAGGTCTTGATACGTTGGAGCTACTTTCTAAAGGAGGAAGATGCCCATTGCATTATCTCTTGATTTGTTGCTGTTGCCATCTAGTGTTTCACAGAGGGCTGCTGGGGACAATACAGTCTTCTGCCCAGTTCTGACATCTTCCTTTTTATTTAGTTCCATAACACTTTTAGTTTCTCAGCTCTGTAGAAATGATCCTTCTGTCCACACCTTTTTTGACAACACCTTCCCCAAGCTTCCCAATGAATAAAAATAAGCCCAGTTGACATCGAGCCGCAATTTGCATGAGCTAGTTTTGCCAAAATCTGGAGAATTTTCTTGGGATGTGTTCCAACACATGAGGAGTTGAGAGAAAGCATCTCAAGGTCACCACAAAGAAGGAGGGTGTAAGCAAGAGAGGTGTAACCAGACTCATCATCGGCATGCCTCATGCTGCAACAGAAGAGCAAAACCCTGCCCTTAGCACCACTCTGTTGTATAACTCACAACCCGGGTGGCCAGTACAGCAATATGCACTTGTTTGCATGACTGACTCGTGTCCTCACACCTGCTGCTGACATGGTCTCTGTCTTTGCAGCCCTAGCTGATATAGCTGCAGCTTGCAGGTTTGGGTATTTCATACAGCCAGTGCCTGACGTCATGAAAGGCATCCTGGAAAGCTGCTTCCCTGCACAGTATATTATAGCTGACAGGCTGGTCACGGATGTGCTGCCACTTCTGCTGCTCAGGAGTTCCTTACAAGATTGCTCCTTTCCTGTGCTCTTGTCAAGAAGATTTTTGCAACAGTTGTGTGCTGTGCTGACTAGTTAAATGAAATGTTTCTACTGCATTCGAAGACCCCTGTGGCAACAGGATTCCATTGACCATATTATGTCTGGGAGCACAAAAGCAGCTGTCATTCACAGATCTGTCTTCTCTAAAAGTTATTCTGTGCAGTAGCCTGCCAAGAAAGGAATGAGTGTTGTGGTAAATGTGCTTTATTTCTTGACTTCCTTCATTTGCGCATAGCACCCTGTATCCGGCATGGTGGTAACTTGAAAGCACAATTACATTTCCTCATTGCATTTCAGAGAAATGGGTCACATCTTGTCCAAATTAGAAGCATACAGATAATTATGCTTCTAATTATGCAATATAGACCTTTAACTGCATCCCACTAATACTACTTCTATTACCTAACCTTGGAAGTGCAAGAACTATTGCTGGCATGGCCATGATGCAGTCAGGTACCCAACATGACCTCATCTTCTATTCTCTGCCTCCTCACTCTGAATTAGCTCTGCTTACATGTTTTTCTGCATGTATAAGTAAAAGCAACCAAAAATCATTACAAGAAAATCACTGCCTAGCTTTCGGTATGGTAGGAACAGATTGGCTTGTTTTTGTTTGGTTTTGGGTTGCTTCAATAGCTTGAGATTCACTATATACCTCTAGGCTGGTGAAATGTTTTCAATCACACTTGCTTTGGTGTGTAAGGAACATTTCTGACTGCTCCTTTGCCCTGGTAAGCCCTAGGACCAGAACTCCCAAGTAAATCATCTCATTTAATGCACCAAAACTTGAGCTCCAAAGCCAGAGCTGCCCGTCATGAAGGATGGAGAGTGTGTCCACTTTTGATCCAAGTGGTAAATCTGATCAAAAAGGAATGAGTGGAGAAGTAAAGAACAGCTTCATTTTACAAAAAGCACTGCAGATCTCACTTAATACCAGGTTCTGGTGCTTATAAAAACATTGCTTTGGCTTTTGGGGTTTTGCTTATTTTTTTTAATCTGGTATTTTTCAGATCAGCAACATACACAACAATTTGATTCTTTTATTTACTTCATACTGGAGCTGGTGACAGAAAGGCAGCTGTGTGATAATGGGATTCCTCAAGCAAAGAATACAGTGATTTTAAGAAACAGATGAGGTTTCCAAACCCCAACTTCATTTTTAATAATTATTTCCATACCATTCTTATTCAGACAACTCCCATGGACCATAGCCTTTATTGTGGTATTTTGAATAGTAAAATGGACTTCTGGGGCGATTTGCTGGAGCATAAGTGATTCAAAAGAAAGTGGCAGCTATGGAATTTTCTGAGATAAAGTAGAAAAGCACATCATTAAGTAACTCCATGAGGGTGATCAAAGTTAAAAGAGGAATACCCCTCCTTGAAAGTTCTTCCTTTATCCAAGTAATTAATGTATTATTGGCCTCAAAAAAGGATTAGACAACCTTGTCTCTTACAGCAACCTTGCTAATAGTTATCTTGCCTTGGAAAAAGCTAACACTGTATTACTCTAGTGCTTTTCACCACAAAAGTTCATAGTTGGCAGTCCTTATTGCAACCAATAAGAAGAGCAAACTCCTCATGCACCTTTGAAGGACAAATCTTTTGGCCGGGACATAGCAGTTCATTAATATTTTTCTTGTTCACAGTACTGCAGTGTCCCAACCAAGGTCAGGGCTGCATTGTGCTAGGCATTATATAGATTCATGGAAGGAGTAAGTTGTTGCTCAAAGCTCAATAGAAAGGAATGATAAAAGTTGGAGGGCAGAATGGGGGCTCATTCAAGCCAAATGTAAAAGATAGCACTCATCACATGACTTTTAACCTAGAGTTCTACCCAATTTGCTGTGCTGCCTCATAGCACAAAACCCACCATCTAACACAAAACTCAGTGATTTTAGGTTATCCTCTGGAGAGGAGAGATGCAATGGCAACTTAATTATTCTCCTGAAATAGTGGTTGATAGTTGTAGTCAGAAATCAGCTGGAGTTTGCAAGTGGACAAAGCAAACATTATGGCCTTTGCGAAGCTGAATGCAGCATTTTTTATTCACAACCAGAACAATCTAAGTTGCATGTGTAGGAATTGCATGGTTTCCTCAGACTGAACACCGTTGTGCTGAAACTCTGGCCTGAATGAAAATGTATTTTGTAAGCAGTATTGAAATGGAGATTCTTATATAATGTATATCTCTGGGAATCTGGGCATACATGCAATGAATGTAATACAATTTTAATGAGAATTTCATTTTATGACTCAGGATACAAGAAGACATAACTTCTCCTAAGATAATTTCCTTTGATTAATCTGTAGGAGTTATTAATTTCAGATAAAAGTTTTGGTTATTTGAATGTCCAGACTAGTGAAATTACTTATTAGTTTGAGAGTAGTTGATGACACAGATATAATGGGCACTGAAACAGAGATGTATTGGACAGCTTACTGGAAATTGAAATGATGGCAAATGAATATTGCACATCGACCCAGGAGCACAATGGCCACTTTTTCAACAGGAATTCTTTTATGTCCCCTCTGTTCGCACTCTTAACATACATGCAACACAATTTGCTTTAAACTATCACCAAACACTTCTCTGAAACGGAAAGCACGAATGAGAAGGAAGGACTAATAAAGGAACGAAAGTGTTCCGCCCAAGCATATTAACATTATAATTTATATTCTGTGTTCTCAGAGTGGCCAAGGAAGGGAAAGAAAATTGGGCTCCTTTCTGTGAGGAGTTGTTCAGACTCTCCAGAAAATAAAGTCTGAGCTCAGAAGAATTCACAATCTTATTTTCAGCAAACCAAAGAAATGAGTATAAGAAACAGTAGCAGGGAATACAAAGAGGTCTGATGAGGGAGACAGTATTAAGGAAGAATATGGTGATGGATTGTACAACTGTTGAATCTCTCTGGTTGCAGTCTGCTCTATGTTACTGTTCGCTTGAAAAAAGGTGCAAAAAAAAAAGCTGCTTGCCTGCCTTAACTGACACATATTTCTTGCATGATATGGTATTGTCCTGGGTTCAGCTATAGCAGTCATTTTTCTTCTGCTTAGTAGCTGGTGCAGTGCTGTGTTTTTTAACTTTCAGCCTGGGAACAACGCTGATAACACCGATGTTTTTAGTTGTTGCTAAGTAATGTTTATTCCAACCAAGGACTTTCTCAGTCTCATGCTTTGCCAGGGAGGAGGGGAAGCCGGGAGGAAGCAGAGACAGGACACCTGACCCAAACTAGCCAAAGGGGTATTCCATACCACAGCACGTCATGCCCAGTATATAAACCGGGGGAAGTTACCCGGAAGGCCCAGATCACTGCTCGTGTCGGGCTGGGTATCGGTCGGCGGGTGGTGAGCAATTGTATCCTCTCCCCTTGTTATTTCACTAATCGTTATTATCACTGGTGGTAGCAGTAGTGGTTTTGTGTTATACCTTAGTTGTGGGACTGCTCTTATCTCAACCCGTGGGAGTTGCATTCTTCCCATTCTCCTCCCCATCCCTCCGGGAGCGGGGGGAGGAAGAAGGGGGGGAGGGGGGGGGAGTGAGCGAGCGGCTGTGTGGTTCTGAGTTACCGGCTGGGCTCAAACCACGACAGGTATGCTGGCATTTGTTACAGCCCAGAAAGGTACCAAAAATAAAAGGATTGAGCCCAAAACTGTAAGAAAGATCCACACCTGAAAAAATCTGCTGAAGAAGGGGGGAATCTCATTGCAAACCCTTTTATTTCTATTGTATTTTACCCAACAGATCTTTGATTTGAAAGCTCATTTTAAAATTCCAGTTTCAAAGCTACTTCATAAGCACATCTGTGATGATGCACAGCCTGTTTGGTGTTTGTACGCTCAGCCCATCTCAGAGCTCGGGTCTCATCATACCCATGCACATACCTAAATCAGCCATAAAGCAAAAGTTAACAGTGAGATACAGAATTTCAGAATGTTTGTACCAGGCTCCCACACAGCGGATGGAAAAATCCAATTAATTTTATATATTTCATAGGTAGAGAAGCAAAAGAATCTGGTTGGACAATGAAAGCCCAAATGAACATATTACTAAGTGAGTTTGTCTCTGAAAACCTAAATTCTGAAGTCATAAAATCATAGAATCATAGAATAGTTAGGGTTGGACAAAGCTTGCACTAAATTTTAACAAGTTTGCCTACAAAGGACTGGGAAAAAATCGAATATTATTTTATTGGATTTAGCAGTGGATGAATATTTCGTATTCTGTCACAATAAAATTATTCACTCTCAAAAAGGTACTAAAATAAAATACTATGAAAGATAAATGCTTATATATAAATGGCAAATACTTTCCCTATCTATTCTTACTTTGGGGCACAAACATTGAAAATGTGTCCTCTTTTAAGTATTATTTCCCCCCCCGACACTTTTACCACTATTTTCCCATATTTATCATTGCTTACAAAGTTCATCACCAGTTGCATCCGGATTCCTGGATGGCCTAGTTACAATATATTAGGTGAAGGCAATCTATGAGAGCCAGGTAGTTGGTTTTTTTCTGTATTTCATACTGGAATCCTTCTTTTGGGGTCTACTGCCACAACCACTAAGACATATTTTTTGTTAATTTGTCCTTGTAGTTGTACTTATGTTGAAGTTATCTAACTTTCGAGTACTTATGTAGGTGTTTATAAGTGAACCGATTTATAAGTGAATTTCTTCTTACAGTTGCTGGGAAGGGAGCCAAAACATATTTTTACTGTGTCGATGAGTGCTTTGCCTTACCCACCATAGATATCAAAGCTGAGCTTTGGTAGGAGCCATCTCATTTTGAGCCCAAGAGTACCTGGAGACTGGCATACAGTAGAAACAGGGCAATAATGGCATTCAAGCTCCTCTGACCTTGGTTTAATTCCCGGATTCTTTCACAGACTTCTTGTATATTTTTTAGGATATTATATAATAAGCATGGGCCTCAGCTCCCCTCTACAAAATGGAAATGATTCCACAACTTCTGTGCCAGTTCTTTGTCTCAGCAGACAATAAGCTCTTCAGACTGGGAACATCTATTCCCTGAATGAGAGTATCTACCTTAGTGGGGTTTCGCCTGTGACTCCAAATGTAGTTATAACACAAATAATTAATACAAATAAAAGCCAAATAAAAGCAGGTACTGTCAGACAGATTTGTACTGTTATGAGATTCTTAGAGACATTTACAATAAAAGATGAAACTAACCATCCCACTTGAAAAAATACAAAGATTTTTCATTTCTACCATTTCTTTTAATAAATATCTCACTGGCACTTTCCCTCCTGATTTTTAATTATTGGTCTTGTTAAGTTCATAAGTGTTAAACATAATGTCCTTACTTAGGCAATCCTATTACAAGTGATTCACATGTACCTCATAATGTTGTGATAAAAGCAGTAGTGCCTTTTCCCTGTCAGCCTAGAAACAAGCATTGTATAGAACAATCCTACTCTGTTTTCCAAATTACAATAGTGCAATAGTTGGTTCACAGTTCCCAGTCACGACTGAGTTTCTGTATCTCCTACATTGTTTTCTTCTCCTTTCATTTCCATGTCTACATCTTTGACTTAAGTTAAGAGCTGAAGAATTATTCAGCAGCACAAACCAACAATTTCTCTTCCCTGTAAAACTTACTTTGCCATTTCAACACACTACTGAACATGCTGGAAAATGTGTATATTCAAGATTGTATATACAGAAAGCCAAATCTTAAATCTACTCTGCAGAATCTGTGTCTGCTCTTCCACCTCGGAAGACAACAGAATGGCAACATTTGGTTCCTGAAAATAGATGGTGAACATCTGACAAGTGGAATTAACTCCAAACCATGAAGATATTAGAATAGTGAAAAGCATAAGAAAATACTCTGCTTTAAAGATATCACATTGATAAGGATGGCCCAAAGGCTAACTGAAGATGATCCCCAATTATAAAAAAGCACTGCTCTGTATAAGTAATTTTAATGAGCAATGAAATTAGACAGTGAAGTTCAAAAGAAAATTATGATATATATGCAGAAATCTCATTACTCAAGTGGTATGGAACATTCAACATAGAAAAAGATCTGAAAGTAGGAGAGTAATAATTTATCTTTAAGTTTTCCCTTCAAATAAAATCTTTGTCACATACCGATTTTTTTAAGACATCCTGAAATGCAGAATTGGCATTGTATCACCAAATGTGTAACGCCACTTGTGATAAAAGGTATATCATTTTGTGTCCCACAGTGTCTCTCTGCATCATAAAATTAACCAAGGATTATGTATTTCCAAGCAAAGGACTGAGCTCTAGCATATCGAAGCCATCTGCTGAACAAATCAGACAGAAACTGCCACAATCACCAAACCGCTAGATACTGCCAGCTTTACCTAAAAGGAAACACATGTCGCACTAGTCTGACATTCCCTGTTGTCAAAGAATACGACTCGCGTACTGATCCAGCAAGCATCTGAGCAGCTTTAAGCACAGAAATGGTTGAGACTGATTTTGTCAACTCTATTGAAATAGAATAAAAGGCAAAGAATATAGGATGAAAGTGTTCCAGCTCCAGATTGTAGGGTTACTATTCTCAGCAAAGGCCATTCATTTTGCATGCCCTGGCTCAGACAAAAGTCTCAAAGATAAGAATCTAAAATAAGTGACAAATCTATCACTTTCAAAAAAAAAAGAATATTCTTTCAAGGCACAGTCACCAAAAAAGGATCTGAAATAAAAGCACTACACTGAAAAGAAATTGCCTGGCTTAATTGTGACAGGTTTACTGTTTTGGTTCTTCCAGTCCGTACTATAGACTATCCATGGCCAAGACATGGGAACAAAGATGGTCCATGCTTACTCACACTATTTAATGTCGTAGTATTCCTGTGCCAGCTAGAATATTTTCATTATTCATTTTGGGAATAACATCGGTCAGGTCAAGTAGCATCGGTCAGATCAAGTAGCATCTTCCTGTTACTCAGTATAGATAAAGTCACCCACTTTGAGAGGAGAAGAAGAAGAGACTTTGTCCAGACAGATGTGGACTGTGTCATGCCATCTGTCTTCTCAGTCAAAAAACAGGCCCTTGCTTTATTAGTAGATATGTAGCCTTTCTGTCCATAAAGAGAGGAATTACACGTTTCTATATCATAGTTAGGTGGCTTTGGCTGTGATCTGCAGCACAGTTGGCCGTCTTTGCCTATATACAGTGCTGGACTATGTCTTCTATGTCTTCTATCCTCCAAGCAACTGGTGGTGAGCTTCCCTTGTCTTAATTTACCAAGTGTTAATGCCTTTTCCTCTTTTTGCCCTGCCATGCACCTCAGGGGACTGTTGAATTTGAGAGATGTATCTGTAGCTCCCCATGGACCTGCCTTGTACTCTTAAAGCTTCTTAACATCACATCATGCATCTTGGTTTTCAATTTCTGTACATCAAGATTTCTTTTCCGCAGTTATTTCTCTCATCACATCAGTGAAATAAAAACATGGAGCTATTGCCATATGTTGTATGCTGCTAGCACTCTCTTCACTCTCCATGCATTAAACTCTCAGCATCACCAATGCCTCTGTTTGGACTGTAAGTTCTTTGGGATGAGGACCTTCTACCACTAATGTGTTTGTAGAGTGCTTAACATAAGAAAAACGTATCATTTGTTGGCTGTTAGGGATGACTATAATAAACATAATAAATAATAATAACCTTTTTAGCAGTCCACCAATTACCAGAGATCAGAGTAAAACGTTGCAGGAAATGGGAGTGATGTCTGCCCTGGGATACTTTCTGTGCCATTCTTAGCACAAATTAAGACCAAAAGAAAATTGTTCATAATGAGGTCTAGATGAAAGAGCTATAACAGAAACTGGGGGAAAGGTTCCTCCTGGCCTCATCTTTGCCACAGGCAAATGGTCTTGGCTTAATTGCAGTTTTGTCAATTAGAACTTGACAGTAATTGTGGCACAGGAGAAGTCTAAGTAGGCTGTTGTTAGTGGTGTGCTCTTTCCCCCTTTGCCCAGTTTGTTTGAAATAGGGTTATGGTTGTTTCCCCCTCTGTGTTTTCTCATTCTCTCAATCTTCCTAAACAGCTCTTGTGGTGCTCTCTTCCTCCTTCCTACATGCTCCATTTCTTCTTCACTTCAGTCTCTCACTCTGCACCCCAAAATCATCACTCACACCCCCACACGACATGCAGCCATCCTCCCCTTCGCTTCTTCTCACAAAAGCTCACGTACGCCTGTTCTGTGTATGGTGTTCCCAGGTGGTGATTAATGAGAGCTCTAGCTGGAGCTAAAAGCTGTGATGAGTGTCTATATAATAACAAACATTCGTATGGGAGAGGGAGGCGGTAGCATGCGTTTCTCTTCCCCAAGCTGCCAAACACACCTACTGTTTCATACCAACTGATTTAAAATATGGAGTTCCTGAGCATCTTTTCAGCCAAAGCTGCCTAAAGGTCCAGTTAACTTCTGAGGTGCAGGAAAACCTGCAGGAGAAGATGCAGGCCCCTATCACATTAATAAAAGAGGATCTGCATCTCCCCAGCATGGTTATCAGGTTAATTCTACCACATCAAAGGGATTTTCTTGCAGGAAAGGTTTCTGCCTCTGATGGTGGTTTAGCCCCAGCTGATAACCAAACCTCACACAGCCGCTCACTCACGCTCCCCTGGTGAGATGGGGGAGAGAATCAGAAGGGTAAAAGTGAGAAAACTCATAGGTTGAGACAAGAACAGCTTAGTATGTAAAGCAAAAGCTGTGCACACACGCAAAGAAAACCAAGGAATTCATTCACCACTTCCCCTTGGCAGACAGGTGTTCAACCATCTCCAGGGCAGCAGGGATCCATCATGTGTAATGGTGACTTGGGAAAACACCATCACTCTGGGCATCCCCTTCTTCCTTCTTCTTACCCCAGCTTTACATGCTGAGCATGATGCCATATACTATGGGTCAGTTGGGGTCAGCTGTCCCAGCTGTGTCCCCTCGCAGCTCCTTGTGCACCTCCAGCCTGCTCACTGTGGGGTGGTGTAAGGAGCAGAAAAGACCTTCACTCTGTGTAAGCGCTGCTCAGCAGTAATGAAAACATTCCTGAGTTATCAATTGTTTCCAGCACAGATCCCCAAAAAGCCCCATCCCAGATACTATGAACAAAATTCAAAGAATCATAGAACAGTTTGGGCTGGAAAGGACCTTAATGATCATCCAGTTCCAACCCACTGCCAGAGGGTTGGAACTGGATCTAGTGCAAGGGCAGAGACACCTTGCACTAGATCAGGTTGCTCCAAGCCCCATCCAACCTGGCCTTGAACACTGCCTGGGATGGGGCAACCACAACTTCCCTGGGAAACCTGTTTCAGTGTCTCACCACTCTCACAGTACAGAATTTCTCCCTAATATCTAATCTAAACCTATCCTCTTTCAATTTAAAGCCATTCCCCCTTGTCCTGTCACTACATGCCCTTGTAAAAAGTCCCTTTCCAGCTTTCTTGCAGATTCCTTTAGGCACTGGAAGCTGCTCTAAGGTCTCCCCAGAGCCTCCCTTTATCCAGGCAGAACAATCCCAACTATCTCAGCCTGTGTTCTTAGGAGAGGTGTTCCAGCCCTCTGATCACCTTTGTGGCCTCTTCTGGACTTGCTCCAACTGGTCTATATCCTTCTTATGTTGAGCTCCCCAGAAGCAAGTGCAGTACTGCAGGTGAGGTCCCACTAGAGCAAAGTAGAGGGGAAGAACCACCTCTGTCAACCTCAGTCTAATTAACTCTATCCCAGCCAAAAGCAGCACAGATGGTAGCAGTATAAGCGGTGCATCCTTCTTCCTATGAGACACAGAAAAGGGCTGTGTCCCAGGGGTGCACGGAGGTCTCTGCTGCAGCAGGAGCTATGAGCTGGCTCTACCTGCCACAGACACCCTCCTGTCAGTCTCCTGAAGTGATCTCATTCAGAGCGTATGTTTGTATTTCAGGCAGAAACAGCTTAGGTTCTATCATGTGTGCTTTGAGGAAAACCGAGAAGTGTGCAAACAGAACAAGTGACATTTAATCTCTACTCCTGCGCTTTTAACTGAGAAGCCTGACAATATTCCGTGACTGGATAATGATTCAGGGAGAACTATTGGAGGGACAAAGTGCAAAGAAAGATATCAAAAGGTAAAAGCAAGCAACCAAACAACTGTGATCCAAACTAGATATCCATTAGGGTTGATTTTATGCTGAGCAGGAAGATGGAAAGATGGAAAATCTTAGACTGTTGTGAGTCAGCTACAAAGGAATAGCTGAGTTTCTGCATCATGAAGAAAAGTTTTCCTGAACTTACATCGATAATAATGATTTAAATTAAAAGTCATGATGTGAAGAGGTTATTTCTACATCAGTTTTGTAAAATCCAACAGGACAAAATCACACAAAATCCAGTGAAGGTATTTTTTAACTCTAGCTTTCATTAGGAAGTACTTTAGATTTACATGTTACATACATTTGTACCTGCCATCAGAACCAGGACCAGGCTACACTAAAAGCAGTTCCACTGTACAGTATACAGTGCTTGAATGGCCAAACACTGCCTCACCTGATATCTCATCTGACTTGTACACAAATGAAGACAGAATGTGACTTAAAGTGCCAGGCGTTGTCCTGGATTGCCTTAATTTGACTACATTAGATACTCTCACATCATTTCTTATTTTGTTTTTCTTTGTCTAAATTTGTCATATGTGCTATTGGCCTCTGTTACCTTTGTGGTTTGGTCTCTTCTAACTAACCCTTATTCCTCTTCTTTTTCTTTCCCCATGTGCACTTGCCACTCACTTTGTGTCCTATTTTCAGCTGGGACAGGGTTAATTTCCTTCTGGAACATAGATTTAACATAAATGAGGAATAAGCAGAGATCAGAATCTATTGTGCTCATTAAAGAAGCTTTCTGTCTGCTTTGCTTTTCAAGTAAATAGTGTATAACAAGTAGTCTGCTAAAAGGTGAAAATCCGGGATAATAGAAGACCTTGTGCTGTTGTGAGAACAGTCAGCAAGATGATAAGTCTTTGTTTTAGCCTCATACCAAGGGACACATTTGCCCTTGTGTCACAAATCACATACACTCACAGCTTTACGAGGCTGACCCGTAGGACAGAGTAAGAGCCAAATTACACCCTTCTTGAGGGAGGGTGTGATGGGGTCACTGGGACCTGGCCTTTTTATCCCAGGTTCTTTATAATTTATTCTCTCTTATGAATGTACCAGGATCCATCCTGATTGCATTTTGGTTTTCTGCTCCTAGTAATCACATGGGATGGCTGTAGGATTTCTCTGCTTTCTGCTCTTGAGCTACCTGAGTGTAATGATGCTCCTTTAAAACAGTCCCTTGCTATGTCTCACACTTCAACCTTCTAACAGAGAATACTGAGGGAGGAGAAGCCAGGAAGAGAGGAAATAGGCTAAACATTACCAGAGAAAAAATTACTGTAGTGTCTCTGAACCTGGCTTGTGTCTGAAGGGAGAAGGAGCAAGGGAAATCTGGGAACACCAGGGCATATCTGGAGAACTGTACAGGTCTTTCTTTTGAACACCACCTGCATTTTTTATTCAGCCATTAAAGGCCCAAAGGTACTGAGAAATAAGTCACCACCTCGATTAAAATGCTTTATTCCCAATTATTTCAGTGTGGAATTGTTCATCTGGTTCAGTAGAATTTCTATTCCAGTCTGAGAAGTATGGCCTATACTGAGTTATTCCCATGCCAGGTGCTATGCTCGACAAATATCCTGCCTTAAAATTCTTTTCTCTTGACAGCATTTGACAGATATTTTAATGCCTAAAAGTGTATTTCTGCAACTTTCATTTAGGTACATCTCTATTTAAAATCTGAATCTGATGGAAATATTCTCTTCTAGGCAGATATGTCCAAAGCTGAACTTCAGCCCAGCTGGAACATTTAGTTTTTCCCCAATGAGTTATATGATCTTTTTAATGGAAATGTCATCTCTACCTTAATTATTGCAGTACAAGGAGAAGATGTTATAATATTCATGACAGCAAGTGAAAAATAACTAGATGTAATATATGGGAATATCTATTTTCTAAAATTATTGATCTCTCTGGTAGAGGCTCTTGGTAACATCCAGTTCTGGATTTTTTTACACTGAATTTCAAAGGAAAATAAATGGAGAGGCAAAGCCTTTATTTACTGTCCAGTTTGGGAGAACTCAATCAAATATCACATTGTATCTTAGTATTTCTCAGAACTGGGCACTAAAACTCTGGAATTCTTTTCCTTGTGACTTGAACCCTATTTTTGTAAGTTCGTTCCTCCTTTTCCTCTGCTATATCTCCACTGAAAGGCCTACTTTTCATCATTTCAGATCCTAAATTCCGTCTCTTTTTTTTAACAAGCCCTGCTTCCTTTAAAGACAGTGGCAAATAATGTTGCTGAACCTGTTTTGAATTAAAATAGAATCTTAATACTTACTTACATACATTTATTTATACTTACAGGGCAAATATTGATTTTATAGTAATTTTGTATCCTATGAACGTATCTTATATTTCCTTATGTCTGACATGATTTTTTTAATTCCAGCAGTTTGAGTCCAGTATTTCTAATAACATCTTTTTTCTTTCCAGATTTTAATGTTGTTATTTTGCTTCCCCTCAGTCCTATACAGACAGTATAGGACTATCTGTATCGTTTACTCAGTCCTTCCTCATGGACCATTCTTTCCAGATCTCTGTTTAGTATGATTTCAAAATAGTTTTAGTCTCCCACTTCCTGAAAACCACCCAGAAGAAGCTAAAAAAATTGCCCTTTAATGAAATTGCCCTGTGAATAAGCTAGAATAAGCTCCACACTGTAGAAAGATTCAAGCTTTATGAGTGTTTTGGGTTAAATTTATTTCTAATTTGAGAATTTTAAATAAATCATTAAAGAGAGAGTATGGAAAGGGAAATGGAAGCTGCAAAAAGGTTCTACACTAATGCAGTCATCCTACCACAGTAAAAGAAAATCTGTTCCTTCTTTTTCTGTGCAGCTTTATTAATCAGTTATTTGAATAAGATGTATCAGGCGCAGCATATTGAGTCTTTTATTAAAAAGGTACCACAGAGAAGTACATTGCATTAAATGACATAGAAGGTTTTCGTAGATAAACAAATATTGAAATCCATTAGAAATGAAATACTTTTTTTCACCTATGTATAGGCCATGCTTATTTATCTTCACTTCAGCATACAGGCACTACAAATAGGGTACAATATGTAAGTTTTGACTGGACATAGTTTCTATGGTTAGTTTCCAGTTTACCCTTTCACTTTTCCTAATTGATAATATTTAATTTCTCGGATATTTTCCATTTCAGGACACAGCTATGTGTGCTAAACATAGACCCTTAAGAGTGACTTTACGCTTGCAAGCTATAGGTTGACTTCTCTTAGTCACCTTTCATGAATGGTATTTAGGAGTAGTCCATCAAACCATCAGGTTTCTAAGATCACAAGTTTAAAACTGCCTTCAGACAGTCTAATAAAAAAGCTCATCAAACTTAGATAGTAGTTTATAAGTAGTTGAAACTAAGGCATCAGCACTTATGAAAAAGTCAGGAGTGTCTTTTTTTCAACCTGCTGTTTTATGTGCATCACCTAAAATCTGACCTTACACAAGGAGACAAGAAAATAAAGTATCTTTCCTGTCATCCCATTTGCTTTGTGCTTTTAACAACATTTCACCATGTTTTTCAACTGTGAGGGCATCTTGGGTCACCAATCTATCACCTAGTGTGCTGAATGAAAAAGGGAAAAAAATAAACCCAGATTTAGCACAGGTACAGCACAAAGTACACCAGGTACATGGTCTGGAAAGACAAAGAAGACAACAGGAGAGATAGCAGAATTGAATACTGGTGGATAGTCCGTACCCTGTACTGTCTGCTGGCAATTTGATTTCCTCTCTTTTCTGTGCAGATCTTCCAGCATTTTTAAAGAATAAAAAAAATAGGATCACAAAACTCTGCAGAAGTTGACTGCAGATTTTATTGAAGACCTCTTAGAGCAAATAATACACACAAAACCAGAGCATAGGTCAGATAAATAAATATGCACGTGAAAGAGCATGTGTACTCTTACACATGATTCACAGAACATGCTACACCCATGTGCATAGCACTGATATACCAAAGCGTATATTTTGCAGAGGGAGTAACACAACAGATAAAAGAAAGCTCTCACAGAAAGGAGATGCTTAAGTAGCCTCTGTCTCTGCCATCCCAATTAATCAGGCAATACAGGCAGTTAAACTTGTGCAGCTAGCTCTGTGTTACCATGTGGGGTTTTTGCCTTTTACTGGTGAGTAACATACAGACACATTCTTTTGGTTGTGTTTATACCTCCTGGACAAGACCTGCAGTTTCTGCTTGAAATGCTGACAAATTGAATCATTATGAACCACCCTTAGGAATTTCATTGCCTGAGTCTTGGCAACTGCCGATGACATTCAAGCATTGACTCTAGCAAGAGGTGCTCAAATGGTTTTAAATCTCTAGCTCTGCTTCCTTCTCACTTGAAATATAAATGGTCAGCTGAACTTTAGTGCAGAGATAATCAATAGGAATCAAGCAGAAGAGAGGAGGCCATGGCAGAGTGGATGGATACTTCAAAAGAGACAGTGTCAATACGTTTATCTTTTCCTCACACTGCAAAAAGACCAGATTCATAGGCATCAGAGTATTCTCCATCATGAATTAGTGTCTTAACAGTGCAGCTTTTTACTCGCTGGATAGGTTTTGCAATCATGCTTGTTTACCCTTTGGAAATAGAGAGGAATGTACGTGCTTTGTAACAGCGTTTCCTCAAAATATGCAGGTGAAGTTTCAGGTACTCTCACTGCAAATAGAAATCTCAAAAACTGTGGACAGTTTTGAAGAGTGTGGACAGCATGCAAACTCCAGATGAACTGGTCTTTCTCTTTAGTTGTAAAAGCGTCGTACTTCTTGAGTGTAAAATTTCTCCTTTTATGTCTGGATATTTAATTCTACCCTTCAAGATCACTTTCCTACTGTACAAAGAAATTAATCTGTAAGAACTATTAAAATGAAGCCTTTCTTCCATGTTCGGGTATGACTTTCATTTAAAATGAGGCATGTTTGCCATATGCACAGAGGCAAGAAAGAGTACCCTTCAGTGGTTTCCTCAGGCCAAAGTTATTTCTGCATTGAAAGCATTAGCCAAAGCAGCTCACCTGTACATCAGGATGTACAGAAAAAGATGCAGACCAGAATAGAAAATGCAGAGATTTGCCATTCCCACAATAACAGAACCTTTTTTCTCATCTGCTATCTGTCCAGGCAGGGTGTTTTTATTGACAATTCGTTCCTGTTGCTGTGAGAGCAGATTAAAGGTACTCTTAGCCTCCCAAATGCTGCTGAAATATGAGTTATCCTTACACTTCTTTCCATAGCTCCCATAACTCTAAATTCCAGCAGACAGAGATGAAATACAGTTAAATTACAACCAAATTAAAACCTAAATATACCTACATATTAAATATGGGTTTGCTTTCCTAGTACCACAGTAGTATGGAGAAGTCTTATTTAATTTATCTTACGTTTGGATGCATTTAGATTAGATGTGCTTGACTCTACTATTCTAGTTTTAGTTGGAGTTCAGATATGCGTTATCAATCATTTATTTGGGGGATGGAAAATACAGGACAGAGGAAAGTCAGAAGAATGACCTGGAAAAGAAAGGGTTATATAGCCCCCAAACCCTTAGCCAAGGTTAACTACCCCAGGTGGTCATGATAGGGCTTGGTGGGGGGAAATCATGTCAGACACAGCAGGGATGGCTGGGCAGAATCGTGGGGCACAGACCAACAGCCTCAGGCTCGACTGAAGTGGGGTCTCTGCACCCATGGGCTGGGATGTGAGAGGCACCAGGTGAGACAGGTCATGGCCAGCATGTCCTGTGGGTGCATTGAGGGCCGGGACACACGTCTTCCAATTTAGTTTCATTGGGAAGGAACTCAGCTCTTGCCCTCTCAGACCTCTGCACAGTGCAAACCAAAGGGCACTAAGTGGAGAGAATGAGGAGGTTTGCTTTAAGAGCATGCTGTTGACGTAATCATGCTAATGCTTGCAATCCATGCTGTTTGGATATGACCTCATCCATTCATCCATCTGTGCGTGGCCACAGCATCTCCCAGCTGGGTTGATCAGAGCTGTGCAGTTTACTACTGCCTCTTTAGTCAAGCCCAGGTCTATTGAGCATCACCATGAGCCAAAGCTGTCCAAACCTATTCAAAATACTGAGCATGTCCTCTTAATCTTACCTTCCATAATGAAAATGCAACAACATATTTCATCAAAATAAATAAAACAAGCCAGCAACAGCAACAACAAAATCATCAAATATCAGAACTAAATGGAAAAGCAAAACAAAACAAGAATATACCACAAAACAAAGCATTCCACTAAACACCACACTGAAAGGGAGCATAAGCAAATAAAGAGCGTATGTAAGGAATTATTTGTGTTTCTTAGTGTAGTTCTGGGGGCCACTCACGCAACAGGGGGAAGGGCCTGGATGCTCCTGTTCTCATCAAAGGAAAAGTGAGACAATGACCCTTACTGATGTATAGTCCAAGGGACATGAGCTGACAAACAAGAGTACGAATCATGATCCTTGTGTTAGAGGGGAATGACAAATGACTGATAATACATTTCCCCATTGCATCTGACAGGCGGCTTGTGGATGGAGAGATCAATCCCAGATTGTGAAATGTGGAAAGATCTCAGCACAAGTTCAGAAGGCAGCAGCTCACATGTGAATTATACTCTACAGTGTTTGAGATCTAAGCAGCAGCTATGCTTCCCTTTGGGCATTTTATACAGTAAACACTTTATTTTCCAGGGCATTCAACGTCCTCTGCTTTTCCCTGACGCTCCTGTGTGTTCAGGGTATTGAATATCATACCAGAATGGACCTTCAGTAGATCATACATTTTTTAGCAGGGATTTTCAATAATTCACAGGATCAGGCCCTAAATATGAACGATATTAGATGAGAAATTTTCCAGTCTCTTTACCACGCAATTTCAAATGCAAAGAGCCTCTGGTTTCCATGTGGTAGAAGTATTTCGATCTCCCAGCCATATAAAATGCCTGACTAATTGGACTGGTAGAGGAAAGGGGGATTTTCGTGTTTGATAAATTAATCAGTGAGCACTGCTGCACATTTCCCACTAAAATCCTTAATTGGACATAAAATGCCAAAGAATGGGATTCTTTCTTTAGTTTTTAATTGAAGGGATGACTTTTGATCCTCCATTAGCAAGGAGAGAAGAAAGCCTTTCAGACGAAAGCTGTACCCCAGCTGTTGCTTAGCATCTGAGAGGTTCAGCACCGCACTTCCACAAATCCCAGGAGCCTATTGATACTTAGCATAAACACACTAAAAGGATCAAATTGACATTCACACTAACCAGAGTCCACGAAATCACAAAAGCTTTTAATCCAAGCCTCCGTGTAAAAGGATAGCTTCTAATTAGCAGTCTAGACTAATCATCAGTCTAGTTTATAAAATTGGGACTATCAATAAAGCAAAATCTGAAATGTAGGTAGAAGACAGGCATAATCTGGAAGACCATTTAGTCATTCACTGTCCACTTCTTTCTTAGTCAGTTTTTCAGTGTTTCCAAAGGTTTTGTAATCAATGAAGACAAAATCACTGAGGCTTCATTAGTTATAGATATCACACACAAAAAAAGGCCAACCAGGGCAACAACCAGGGCAAATGAGGATATCCTGTAAGAGTTCTCTATGGGTCCTCACTCCTTCCTTGTAGTTCTCAGACACAGCTAACGCTTAGCTAGACCCTTAGGCAATGTTATAGGGCAGCTGCAAGTCAAGGCGAAATGCCACTTATTCTTTCATTAACCCTCCTGGGCCTGTCATTAAAAATGGCAGGCTTAGCATTTTTCACTTCAGATGAAAAAGCACCTCTAATCCCAGGAGGCAGAAATTTTTCGATGCCTAAATTGATGAACAAGACAAGGTCAGCAATTTTCAGTTTATTGACAGAACTCTATTTACCAGGGTATTTCAAATGCCCTGGAACAGAACTGTGACCAAAACAAAAAAGGAGAGGTTTATGAGAACCATTGCCATTATAATACCTGGAGTATTGTGAGTGGCTTTTGTTGAACTTGCTAAAGCAGGAGATATTTTGTGATTAGAAAGTATTTTCATAAGAAAAGAACTTTAATAAATGTGACAGCACATGATAGATGGGGACAAACAGAGAGAAGCAGAACAATAGAGAAAGAGCAGAAACTACAGCCAACCACCCATTTAGTGTTAAATATAGGTTTTAATGCAAAAAAAGAAGTGTGTGGACTTTCTGCTTTGTCTGATGTTTGTTTGCTTAGGAATGATTATCACTAACAAGCTGACTAACTGATCTAGATTTCAGTGAGACAAGCAGAGCTGACCATTTGATATCTGTCTGTCATCGCAGCAATTCATTAGTGATAGCTACTGAAAGCCACAGCTGAGCTCCACTTTTGTTTATAAAGCTAAATAACCTCAGTTTATTCATAACAAATAATGATAATAAATGAGCTGATGTTGCTGTGGGAACCAGGACACAGTTCGTAACAACTGGATTTTCTCCTTTAACTGTTGCTGCAGTGGGTTGGCCCTGAAAGGCCCTGCCTTCAGCCAGAAAAGTAGTGTCGTGGTTCTTTTGTTTAAAATAAATGCAGATTATCTAAAAGCAGGACAAAAAGAGAAGGCATTAGGTGTTGTTAATAAAGACTAACAAGTCTAATTAAAATCTGGAGCCTACTGAATTTAGTCCAAGCCACTGAATCAGTGGCATTCAGCTCTGACCTGAGCAGGGGATTTGAGGCCATAGAGTTGTGATGGCATCTCTGGCACTTCCTGGTAAATGGACATTCAACCTTTGTTAAAACTACAAAAAGCCCAGTTACTTGCCTAGGTTTTATAAGTGAACTAATTACTGCTATCTGATATGAGTGAGGAACACTCCTCTGGTCCCAAGGAAGATGGAGTTTAAGGACATACACTATGTTTTCTTTCATACAAAACATATAGTTTGTTTTGGGGGAAGGTGAGCTGGAATCCTGAAGTATCACTAAGCTAATTCCTTGGGGCGAGATATATTTCTGGTGGGGGTTGTCCTGCAGGGACCCCACTTTTCCCAATAGAAATGATCTGGTTACTAAGCCCTTGAAGTAGGCGGCATCTCTGCATTCTGATTAAGTCCCAACATCAGGATGCCTGGAAAAGAAAACTCTCCTGGGTGCCAGCAAAGAAAGCAGACCAAAACTTTGGGGGAAGGTGGCTGGGGTTGAATCTGTCAAGGTTGAAGCATGCTTCCATTCCTCACCATGGGTCAGGTGCCTTAACTGGGGTTTGAAATGAGTATGGCTTCAGCCTTTATTCCTGCATCTTCAACAAGTGTCCTTAAAGTCACCAAGGAAGGACATTTAGAGAGAAGACTATCCACTTTGATGGGTCTGATGAAACTCTGGAGAACCCAAGCTGCTACCAGCCAGCAGTTTATATCTGCACAGAAGCAGGACTTCCTTGTTAAAAACATAACTACTAATAGGCATTAGGCACCCAGGTAGCCAGACAACCTGCGGGGGGTTGTACTTATTCCCCAGGTTGCCCTTCAAAGACTCCAGCTGGTGCTGTGTAGATGTGAATGAATGGAAAGTGTCAGTTGGAGATTAATCTCAGAGAGATTTCTGAGTAGGAAGATGTTACTTTTGTCCTGGAAAGCCGGGGACGTGAATGGTACAAGCGAATTTCTGGGTGATCTTTCCAAGTAAAATTCCTGACGACTTGATTTGCAATAGCTAAAAAGTAATCAGCTCTTGTAAGGTATCAGTACCTGATTTGTGTGCTGTGAGCAGGGAGCAGCCAGGGTTTTGTTGACGATCCCAGGGTTTCCTAACAGGAGCTTTCCTTATGTCAATAATTCATATCAATCCTAACTAAGTTTTCACTCCACTTACCCTAGAGTACAACTGTGGGCTTAGCAAGTCCATGTTTTTTTCATGATATCTTTCACACGTGTATTTACCAGCCTGCTCTCATCTGGCTGCAAATTTAACTTGGCACTGCAACTGTTAGCCACCAGGTGATGTTCTCTTAGACACCAGAAAATGCGGCCAGCATCCCTCCTACTTTCTTAGTCTTCTCTCCCTACACTGTCAACCTACATTCCCCATTCCCACTAGTGTTGCCCTGGGTAGGGAATGCAGGAGATTGCTACAATGGCACCTTTAGGCACAAAAACAGCAAGTGAAAGACACAGTTTCTCTCAGATGTATTGGGGTATTCAAATCATCATCACCTGCATCAGCCACAGACCCTTGTCTTCCACCTGCACACCGTCACTAAGACCTTTGCCCCAACTTCCAGATGTCTTACCCATCTCACTTCTTAAGGTATGTAGGGGTGGCTCCATGCTGTTCTATGCAAATTTTGGTTCTATGCAAATTGCTTATGGTATGCAAATCAATGCATTAAATAACCAGCATGAAGTGATCCATACAGAGATGTGCATAACTTGGCAGCTATAAATCTGGAATCATTCCACTGACGTCAATGGTTTCACTTCAGATAGGCTCCAGTACGGAAGGTGTTGAAATCTGGCCCTGTGATATTTTCAGTCAGCTTCTAAACACAAATTCAGGAATTAATGATTTCAAAGGTGGAATTATCACTAATGCCTTGTGGTAGTTGTTATTCTTTAGGTTTGTACAACTAAACATACACCCAAAGGTGGGTCACAGAACATACTTAATTTCAATTAAGCTGACATTGGTGATAAAAAGAGAACCTGTGCTTTGGAGATCTCCAGGCAGTATGAACCCAATCCGCTTTGGCCCTAATCACATAATAGTTTCTGTTTTAAAATAGCCAGGGTGAATAATGCAGGATTCATGCCAAAAAAAGTCTTCAGAGGCAGATGTACGCCTTAAAGTGTTTCAAATCAATTTAGAACGGGGAATGAGTATAGAGCAGTTCAGTGCTACATGCCATGTATTTTTGATCTGTGACTGGGTGCCTAGAAGCATATGCACCATCTTGTGTAACCACCCCCTGACAAGGATCTGCTGTTATTGTATGCAAGAAAAGCAGAACATGATAAAGGTTAATGCTGCACATGGCAGAATCACAATACTGAGCAGGGGCCCGGCTTGCTGACTGCTTCAAGTGCTGCGCAGTCATTTACACATTTGCAAATGTTGCTTCCACATGGCAGAATTTCCACCCACTTTTGCCTGAATGTAAATGACTTCAGGAGACACCAGGCATTAAGTGTTCTCACAACTGCCCCCAACATCCCACCGCTCAAAAACAGTGCTTCAAAACACTCCTAGAAAACCCTGTAAGAATTTCAATAGATATTCTTTCATGTTTCTGAACTTTCTTGGTCACTAGTGGGGCTAGGCTGAGATTTGCCAGGATACTGAGCTACAAGACATGTGAATAGAAGACAAAGAGATTAAGCAAATCCTGGTAATAAGAGACTTTAGAAGAGTCAGGCTCTGCTTCTGCTCTCTGTTTGATCTATTCAACTCACCTTAAATTCTGTTGCATTCTGCATGAGTAAAAAGCTACAGCATGTTTGCATGATATGAAGAAGCTTCCAGATTTCTTATCAGTTAACTGAACTAGCATCAGAGATTATGCATATAAATATAGAAGCAAACTAAGCTGTGCAGATGTCAGTGTCTATCTGCACATGCAACTTAATGTTTATCAAGTGCATATAGCATTTTTATCAGTATTTCCTTTTGGATTTTTTTCTTGGGTTTGGGGGCTTTTTGTTAACATCGTAATCATGAGATATTTACATTTGTGTTGCTATAACTAACTTCTACCTCAACTGACAAAATTAGAAGCTCTGATTATAGCTATCACTTTGGGAATGGTTTTGAATTTGTTTAGGTTTTTCTTTCTTAACCATAACAGTCTCCCTGCAGACCTGAACTGACATCAATTTACCACTGTCTTGACATCTTAAAATTGTTTCTTATAAAATTTGCATTGGTGTCATTTTGTTTCAAGCTGATATTGTGACAGTGTCTCCCTGGATTTATACTGACAATTTATTTTTATTTTGACATAATGTCATCTCTATAGACCTTCACTAGCATCTATCATAAGTCTGTGGATTTAAATGAAAACGGTTTCATTCTGTAAACTACAGTAACTAACTGAGCTTTCTCAGTCGCTACTTTTCTGACCTCAATATCTAGCTATGGATTGCACTGAGGTTTTTATAGAAATGTCAGAAGTTCCTGCCCAGTCCTTTAGGCAGCTCTTCTATATGTACTAAACAAGGAAATTAAACAAAAACTTCCCTTGAATATAAAACATAATTGTCAATAAGAAAGGGGTGAATGCATGTTTGTAACAGCAGCATCAAAGGAAAAGCTAGGCAGCGTTGACGACATCACCTTGAACTGATGAGAGCTGCTGATCTTCTTTCTCTTTCCTGGTAGGGGCATCTTTTTGGGTTTGCGCATCCAGGCTATATCCAGGCATTTGTTTGGCAAACACGAAGTCCTCAATATATATATATTTGATATGCTGGTGCTTCTTTATTTAAATAACAAAAAATGACAATAGGCAAGCTCTGGTGGGAGCCAGGGTGAGGGGAGATTTCAGGAAAGCTCCTGTGTGGCAGGTATATCTTTGAACCTGGTTTATTTTTTCAGCTCTTTCATTTAAAAATTCAGAGGCAAGCATAACTAGAACTCCCAAGGGCACATTTGCAAATTATAAAGCAAATTCCTGACTGCTGTTATTGAATATTTCTAGGATTAGCCATGATCCTGACAGAGTCACCTGTGTATGTGATTTTGCAAAAGCTATTGTTCATCAGAATACAAGCATGGCTTAATCACATATTTGCAGCAGTAACATCAGTTGTATGTTATGGTATAAATGGCTCTGCTCCTATGCAGCTTCATATCTGGTAAATCACAGTACAGGTACAGAGCAAAGGACCCTTCAACAGCAAAATTTGCCCATTTTTAATGAATCAGACCATCAACACTAAGTAATAGTGATGGTGACTTGCTTTCACTGACTTGTCTCACCAGCAGTGCCTAGGCAGAAGCTACATCCCTCATGGTTTAATCAAAATTAAGAACTCAGAATTGAAACTTCCATGCATGTGGGAGGTTATTTATTCTGCCCTACTTACACAAACAAGAGTGAAATTTGATTGCCTCAGCAGGGTAGTCAAGCATCATTTGAAAAGACTTCCCACTCCTGCTCCAAAAGCACCCAGGTCTCTCAGAGGTCCTGTGTCAGACCTATCAGTCTCATGTGGATGTTTAGACACCACAGCAGTAGATCTCTTATCTTCAGACAACGAGATCAAGCCCTACGTAGGACAAGATCAAGACAAGAGACATTTTAACAACAGTACAAGAGATCTGAGAAGATGGTGTGTGAAGCTGGTGAGAAAAGTTTATCTTGAAACTCTTCAAAACAAAAATGGTGACGTTAATATGTTTAACTGACACTTTGAAACTTAGATTGGAATTAATTTTGAAATTTATCTCCAAAATTCAAATGGGGAACCTGGGGCTGGAAACTAACAGGCAGAGACCGAACACGGGAGTTGCACAAAATGTGGATAAAATATTAAATGTTTATATGAGCAGTTTCAATTCCTATAGATGATTTAGATAAGGAAAAAACATAGTATATAAACCAACCAGAGATGTTTCATCTGAATCATTAATTTTTTATTGGGTATTCTTTTTGCTCCTTTCCAATATTGAAATATGCTACTGCTGTTGTCAGAATTAACTCAGTATATTTTTGTTATCGGCATAAACACCCAGTCTGCCTTTGACTTCAGCAGAGTTTCATAGTCTAATTAAATGTTGTCTGTCAGATTGGAATGTCTCTGTCAGTAATTCTTGTCTGAGAGGGAAACACCAGCACTGGAAATAGCACTCCCTGTTGCGTTAAGCATGGCAATGAGCACTCGTATTAGTCTTGCATTTTAATTCTTCCACACACTACCTATCTAATCTTAAAGTTGGTCTTACTGAGTAGACTTTTTGAAGCTAACTTCTGATTTTTGGTGCCTGTCATTGCATGTGTGTTTTTCACATATGTCAATCACTCAGAAGTGGTGCTAGCTCTAAAGTTTGGGAACTTCAGCATATTGTGTAGGGTGTCCAAAAATGTATGAAACTTTTGGAAAATGTGGCTTTACTCTGCTGGTAGGAAGCTTTCTGTGTGCAGACTATGTATAAATACTAATTTAACTGCAAGGCATACTTTGCAATAGTCTGCATCTCATTACAACCTGTATCTAGCAATAGAAATGCTAGGAAATTTCTGCTAGCAAAACCAGGGATGAGAAGGATTGGAAAGAACTCAAAAAGTATGAGTTGCCCAGAAACTTGTTGTTCACAGCACTGAGCAATTATCGTAGCCAGCCTACCAGTGTTGGGGCAGTTCTATGGACTCAGAAGTGATTAACATGGGCCCACAAGAAGTTAGTACCTTCAGTTCTGATTTTCAAACCTCTGTAATCTTGTTATGCTTCCCACAGAGGTTTTTGCAGGGCTAGGGTTTATTGTGCTCAAAATATACAGCTGTAGAAATTGCAGTTAACTATTAATTAACTGTTCTAAACTGGGTGTTTCTCTTGGAGGGAGAAAACTGACAGGATGGATTTGGTTATCCTCTCTGTAGTGGATACAGTCCCTTTATAGAACTTACATGCTGTCCTATGAAGTGAGACGCTTAAGAGTTTATGCTGATCCCCATGTTTGGACAAGTTTGACTACAGATTTCCACTTCAGTAGGCATGAAGGATCAGTCAGCTATTAAACCAGGGGCTGGAATACGACTAGCTGTGGAGAGCTACTTGATGATGGTGTTTTAAAATGCATGGATAAGAACTGAAATGTTTCTATTCTTTCCAGAATGAAGAGTCCAGATATATACAAATAGCAGCATGCGTATGTACACTGTAATTCTGATGGTCACAGGATAAAAGGAGAAACCAGCTGTAAAAGGAAATGAGATAAGGTGAGTTTACTTGGATGTGCTGACAGCTCTGTGAAGGGTATATTGAAATCTTGCATTCCAATTTTAATATGCAATGGTAACAAAAGAATGTGCACGAGGACCCTTTCAAGAACTAATGTCTTTCAAGTGCTATTTGAAAGTCAACCATAGATTTCGACCATTATCTATTACAATTTTAATGTGCATTTGTTGTTTGCACCAGTGGTGCCTGAGTACAATCAGCACCTGTTTCTCAAGGATTTACATGTTATGGTCTAGAAGTTTTAACTTTATGAAATTCCTTTCTAAAATGTGAACAAACATTCAAGTTGATTTGTGCAAGAAGAAAGGGAGTGTAATACAGTTGCATCTAATATCACTTCAGATTCTCCCTATCGCATTGCATGAAAACTCTACTTCAATTAAGTGTTAAGAAAATAAAGGTGTCTTGGACAAGAAGAATAAAATCAACAAGAATTAATTACTTCAATATTTCTCACAGCCTTTCCCCCTCCATAGGAAATTAATTTCCATTCATACTACAGACAAGATACAAGAGATGGACGGGGAGAAAATTAATTTGTCTGATGTCATTCTGTATCTTAATCCCAACATTAATATCCTTTGTATAGTGACTGGGAATGATATCTGGATTGAAAAGTAATTCTGTGAAATTTGAAGCTTTACAGAATTGATATTTTTCTGGGAATGGAGACGTTGCAATCTTCCTACCATTTGCAATAGCCAGAAAAAGTGAGGAATCAAATGAGGGCTGAAATTCCTGTCCCTCTCTCTGAAATACACAGCTGTCATCATCTCCCACTCCCATTTTGTAATGATCAGATAGACTTGTCAAGAGAGTCACGTCTACAATTGTCTGTGTTTGGATGGATGAGCCCTTAAAAAGAAAAGAAAAAAAAAGAGTTGTAATATGCCTGAAGGCAGAGAAGTGAATGGCTGTTTCTCTGTGCAGAATTTGCACTGGATCCTATATTAGAGAAAATTCTGGCTGGAGAAGAACTTCAGAGACATGCCAGGGTTAGGGATAAATTTGCCTTCCCATGTACAGAGCTGTCAGGTCTCATGACATCAGTCAGAGAATTACAATTAAATCCCATCTTAGTTAACCACAGACAGTGGGAAGGTTTCTCTGTATGCAGTGACAGACAATCTGAAGTCTTTTTTCTACCTGGAAGATGAGGAATGAGATGGTTTTGAGTTGCTACCTGAATCCCACTCCAAAGAAGCTTGCTTAGGAAGTGCATTCTCGCTAATTCTCCCTACTGCTGGGTAGTACCTTGATGAACCTGGTGGTGTATGCACAAGTCATGCATGCTTGCTTGCCTGCTTAACAGTCACTGGGGTTCTCACACTGAGGGTGAAAGAAGCCATCTGCAGATATGCTGTGCTGAGGGAGTGCTGTTTGCTGATGTTAGGCTGGGGCAGTTCAAATTCCGGAGGAGGAATGTGGCTTCAGTTTTAGAATCTTAAGAATTTGTCTACAAATTTTAAATGTCCCACCACTGTGATCATCAGAAGCTTCATACTGTGAATTGAATGCAAACTGATTAAACCTTCTTTTCCTGAATTTGAAGAGAACCTAAACCCCTTACCTGAGTTTGATTTCAATTCCATTTATTATGAATGCTAGTGTTTGAAGGATAAATCTAAATGGACTTCACTTGTATTTGCTGGAGAGAGCAGTATGTCTCCTGACACTCTGATTTAAGAAATCATCTTTGGACCCAGTGTATCTATTTCAGTGTTCATTTTATGGAACATTATGGGGAATAATTGAAAAGCATTCTCATTTACATTATTGTATGTTATTTGACCTTCCTCAAGAGCACTGGGACACCTCCAAGCACACCACTCAGCTTTGAATACTGGCACTTGTAAGCCCATTCTTACACCCTGGTGAGATAATTAATGTACCTTGGAAAATACCTAATGGCTTGAAACACTTTCTATGTGGTCCCTTGTAGGAGGAAGACAGGATAATGTGAGATGTAATTTATGGGTATGAAATGGAGGAGCTGAAATAGAGAAACTCATTCAGAAGTATTGACAGGATATCTGCAGTGCTTGAGATCTACACTGCAGAATTTAAAAGCATGCATGAAATAGAGTGCTTTTGGAAGACATCCCAAATACATGGAGACACCTGGCTGACAAGGATGTTCTCTCTATAGAGACTGGTGGAAGGAACATGAAGATATTTCTCTAGTCAAAATATTGACCTGGAATCTTGCCTGTTGTTAGAAGATGTGAAGTACTGGATGTATATAACACCAAAATGTCCTATATAGAGTTTATTGGTTGTTCGCATATCTATCCTTTCTTGCCAGGCTAAAGATCTTTCCCTGAAGAGCTCAGATAGTTTCTTCTCATAGAGACATCATGTCAAAAAGAAAAAAATAAAAAGGAAGAAAGAACACAATCTTCTTTTATATCGGTATATGCATGTCTGCCAAGTTTTTGCCTCTCTTGGTTACCTAGTGCCTCTTGAGACCCTCCGTAAAATACTTCAAAGAAAGCAAGCCACCTGGAAAGAACTGATATACCAAAATGTTTGGAGCTGTCATTCCTCCTTTTTGGATACTGGACTTCATTTGTAGTAAAAGAAGGGAAGATATTAACTGGCCGACACCCTGATTAACAGTGTGAGAGAATGGCTAGAAAGGTGTTAATGTAAGTGTTTATTTGTATTTCATTTTTATGCTGAGGTTCACAATCTCAATGGCATTCTTTATCAGCATTTATTAATTTTGGTGTCTCTCATTCTTTAAGTTTATAATGGTAATATTAAAACATTTGTTCTAAGTAATGGCATAGTTCTGTGATTCATTTTCTGATATTAGGACATGACAGATACCGCTGATCTGCACACTCTGGATGCCCTTGATGTAACTTCAAAGTACATCTTAAGTGCAACAGTTCAGTATAAAATACTCCAACAAGCAATTTCAATATCGAGTCTCCCATGTGCTCAAAGATATTACCACTCTTGTAATTACAATCTTGTCCCCATTTTCAAAAGCCTAAGAGACAAATGAACTTTTGTTAAATGCCTTAAATCATCACTTATTTGCTGAAGGTGTTAATGATCGGTCATATTCTTTTCACACACACTGAGCAGAGCATTATTTCTAGAATCCTCCTATTGACTTCAGCACTGGCAATATACAATGATTGTCACTGAAAATTTGTCGTTAATTGTAGAATTTCCAACATTCTGTCTATTGTTCCAAAAATAACATCTTGCAGTAGTGCTCATATCACTGTCAGTTTATCAAAGAACAACTTCCAATTGAAAAGCCATGAGATGTTATTAGCCTATATTGTACACAAAAGTTAAAAGTAATGTGTCATCTGGAAGGCAGAAGACATTACACTCCAACCGTGTCATCAGGAAGGGGGATGAAAATCCCCCAAACAAAATAGTGAAGTCAACAGGCTTATTCAGCCAATATCTAAGTATCATCAGTATCTTTTATTATTGCCATTATTATTATAACACGTTGGGTATTTTTTCTTCCATTTGACAAAAAAAATGTAATAAGCAGTTTCTTTTTATTGGCTTGAGACTATCTAGGGGTGACACAGAGGATTTTTTATAATGAAAAACTACTAAGAGGCTCAGCCACTTTTGGCAAGGTTAAATTATGAAAGCAATTCTACCAAACAAAATTCATGAGTCACAAACATGCTGCCATTGCAAGAAAAAAAAAGAAATAAGGCAGACAAAACACAGCCTCCCCTTCCTCTATATGTAACATATATACTGGTACAGATCTAGGGATTCAGCTGGTTATTACAGGCAGACTTCAGGACCTGCTGAGTTAACTGCTTCTCTGCCATTGTTCACACATAGCCTGGAGCTGAGATTCCTCCCTTGAAATGGTTTTGAAAGGGAAAGGGAACGTAGGTGATGTAGGTGCCCTCTAGTCCTAGCTGAAACTACTGTATCTTTAGTGGGGATGGAAGAGGTAAGTTAAGTAGAAAATGATTGTTTTTTAAAGTAGATGCTGATATCAAATTAGTCTGGAAGTCACAAAGGTGTTAAAAAGACAAATCTCTGACTTCCATTACATATTCCAGTGTTTTTATGGTGGGAATTCTGGATTTTTGAGGATTCCTTCACAACAGTGTGGCGGTCTCTGTGTAGAAAACACTAATTTGTGCCAGTGCTTACCTTTAGTAGTGCAAGCAGTCAGTCAGTGAACTTGGTTGAGAGATTTGCACTATGCAGTAGAAATGGGATCTGACTTGTATCTGACTTTCACATGTTCTGTACAATGTATTCAATTCTACCATTTTCTTTTCCCTTCTCCCTGTTCGACCAGGTCACAATACCACAAAATCAGTGCTCTGGGTTTACCAGTTACAGAAGCAGATATCTGGGCACCACCAGTTAAAAATTAAAAGGTAGGAAACTACAGATTTCTTCTGCTGAAGGTTTTTTTGAGTGCAGTTAGAGAAAACCACAAACAGTTATCTTCTGCTTCACAATATGTAAATATGCAGTGTTATATTGAACAAAACAGAAAGAAATTACTCATCAAGAAATTCCTCAGCAAGCATGTAATTAGAAATGGATTCCAAATCAGAACGCAGCCAGAAACTGCAGAAATCCACATCTAGCAGTAAACAGCTTACAACTGCTTTAGGATAAATATTCTGCTATGCTGCAGGAATTATAAAAAGAAAAAAAAGAGAAATACAGTTCACAGTACCTGTGGTTGCAGACAGTAGCTACGATGATCTTAAGATACCCAAAAAATCTGTTTGTGTTTAAAGATATGTGTTTCAAAGAAGAAGAATTGATCTTCACTGATACCAGCCTATGAAGCTCTGACCTCTGTTTTCATCAGCAAGCTTTTCTGGAAGGCAACTGAGAGTCAAAAGAAAGCCTTGCTGTGAGATCTACCAAACTCACTATGACCTTATTTCAGTTGGGAGTTTATTCTACTGTGAACCACAGCACCTTCACTAGGAGCGCAGTCCCTCTTACGCTCCCTAGAAGATCTACAGAAAGTTACAGACTGAGGCCAAGCATCTGACAAAACTTGCCTGCTCCCAAAACACAAAAGATATCTCTATGAAAATGCATAAATGTAAACAAATTCCATGCCAGGACACAGACTCTGACCACAAGTTAGTTCTGGGTGGGAACAAAGGTTCTGGTGAGTACTTAGCACTGCACAGTAGCATTTGCTCTCAGTGTATCCTCTCACATACCTTGTTCCCTGGTCATGGTGATCATGAAAAAAGCATGGATAGACTCTGCTGGCTGCAGCTATATCTTTTAAGTCTATCATGAACCCAAACTGCATCTTCAGCTTATTCAATTGAGCACTACGGAAGGATCCTGTGGTGTTGGACAGATCATGCACATTGGGAAAGGCTTTCCAGGCAATCTGAATCCATCCATCACTGTGTTTCCTGAAGCTCTGCTCGCTGATTTACTGAGAAGTTCTTGGCACCTTATAAAGTTCTCCATCTCAAAGTTGTGTCTCACCTATCTCCTTCCTGATTTTGGAAAGAAAATCATGAGCAAATAATGTCACTCCAAACCCATGCCTCAGCCAGAGGAATATAATTTCCCATCTTCCATCAAACATAATACAATCCACTGAACACTGAAGAAATTTATCCTGGATTTATTGCCTGTAGCTGAAAAAAGTATGGTGTCAATTCTACTACTTGTGACAACACCCATGGGGAACTCACCATAAGGCTAACTTTAGCCTTTCTAAGTAGTAAAAGTAGAAGCAGTAATTCAGACACAGCTTTTCTTGATGTAGGCAAGGGTATGGAATTGTATAAATGGTGTTAACAATACTGGTTAATGAAATTCTTCTGTCAACAGATAAAGAATTTTATTAGATGCCTCCCAAATCCTAGAATCATAGAATCACAGAATAGTTAGGGTTGGAAAGGACCTTAAGATCATCTAGTTCCAACCCCCCTGCCATGGGCAGGGACACCTTGCACTAAACTATGTGGCCCAAGGCTCTGTCCAGCCTGGCCTTGACACTGCCAGGGATGGAGCATTCACAACTTCCTTGGGCACCCTGTTCCACTGCCTCACCACCCTCACTGTACAGAACTTGTTCCTTATATCTAATCTAAACTTCCCCTGTTTAAGTCTGAAGCCATTACCTCTTGTCCTGCCCCTACAGTCCCTAAGGAAGAGTCCCTCCCCAGCATCCTTATAGACCCCCTTCAGATACTGGAAGGCTGCTATGAGGTCACCACGCAGCCTTCTCTTCTCCAGGCTGAACAGCCCCAACTCTCTCAGCCTGTCTTCATACGGGAGGTGCTCCAGCCCTCTTATCATCCTCGTGGCCCTCCTCTGGACTCGCTCCAACAGCTCCTTGTCCTTTTTATGTTGAGGACACCAGAACTGTACACAATACTCCAAGTGAAGTCTCACAAGAGCAGAGTAGAGGGGCAGGATCACCTCCTTTGACCTGCTGGTCACGCTTCTTTTGATGCAGCCCAGGATACGGTTGGCTTTCTGGGCTGCGAGCGCACACTGCTGGCTCATGTTAAGCTTCTCGTCAACCAACACCCCCAAGTCTTTCTCTGCAGGGCTGCTCTGAATCTCTTCTCTGCCCAGCCTGTAGCAGTGCCTGGGATTGCCCTGACCCAGGTGTAGGACCTTACACTTGGCTTGGTTAAACTCATAAGGTTGGCATGGGCCCACCTAACAAGCATGTCAAGGTCCCTCTGGATGGCATCCCTTCCCTTCAGCGTATCAACCGAACCACACAGCTTGGTGTCATCAGCAAACTTGCTGAGGGCGCACTCACTCCCACTGTCCATGTCGCCGACGAAGATGTTGAACAGGACCGGTCCCAACACCGATCCCTGAGGGACACCACTTGTTACAGGTTTCCAACCGGACATTGAGCCGTTGACTACAACTCTTTGCGTGCGGCCAATTCTTTATCCAGTGAGTGGCCCATCTATCAAATTGATGTCTCTCCAATTTAGAGACAAGGATGCCGTGAGGGACAGTGTCGAATGCTTTGCACAAGTCCAGGTAGATGATGTCAACTGCTCTGCCGCTGTCCATCAGTTCCGTAGCCCCATCATAGAAGGCCACCAAATTGATCAGGTAGGATTTATCCTTAGCGAAACTATGTTGGTTGTCACCAACCACCTCGTTGTTTTTTATGTGCCTTAGCATGTTTTCCAGGAGAATCTGCTCCAAGATTTTGCCAGGCACAGAGGTGAGGCTGACTGGTCTGTAGTTCCCTGGGTCTTCCATTTTCCCCTTCTTGAAAATGGGGGTTATATTACCCTTTTTCCAGTCGTCGGGAACTTCACCTGACTACCATGATTTTTCAAATATGATGGACAACCTTTTGCAACATCTGCTATTGTCAAGCATAAAAGACTGCTCCTCAACTGAGAAGCACAGCCAGGATCCAGAACAATGTATTGAAGTGGCTTGACACCTTCCACCTGTGTTGAGACAGAAACTGCATTTCCATTATGCTACTCACCTGCAGCATACCACTAATACCAATTATTTCTTTAGCTCTAATCATCAGCCAGGTGAATTTGGCAAGTAGTAATGACTTTAGACTCAGAAATATGGAAAGCGCGAACTGTTCTCATTGCTAACTCTATCTGACCTTACCACCATTAAGAGAATGGTCTGCTGTGGTTTATTCCATCAATATGTTTTACATTACAGTCATTTGTGATGTGCCTCTTCTTTCGTTCCTTTCTCAGGAAGAAAGGGAATAATGAAATGCTTTCTTTTGGGTTTTCTATTTTTCTTCCTCTAGCTTGAGGTCAATGTACCAGGGCATATTGAATACTGTCCCAGCTCAAAAAGAAGGGTTACGAGACCTGGCATGGGACCAGGTCCAGAATAGATTAGAAGACCCATTCAACCATGCTCCAAAAAAGCTGAACTTAAAGCAAGTAGCATTAGGATTTGAAGTCTGATACCTCCACCAGCAGTGATGGGTCAGTAGAGTGCCCCGGAGACACAGATTCCTGCCCCCTCATCTTGAATGAGGTCTTCTTGGGGTTGTTCCTATAGGTGTATAGATGGCATTTTCACTGGCTCTTCTGAAGAACATAACAAGGTGGGAATTTTTTACCACTTACTTCACCTCTCTTTTAAGGATCTTCATGTCTCACCACAGGAGCAATAAACCACCATCAGAACAAAACAGGAACTAAGTTCTTGCTTTACTTTGTTTCTTTGAAAATATTACCTTGGGTTCTACTTCCCTGTGATTTCTGCGGTGTATATTTTTTTCTTGCTGCCATTTTTCTTCTCACCTGAACCAGCGATCTCTCTAGGATCATTTATCCTACAAACAGCTGCCTTTGTTGGGAGCACAAATCCTGCTTGGATCTCTCGATAGCTAAATAAAAGCCTTTGTGGTTCCACATTTGCACTTTTTGTTGCTTTTTTTTGTTTGCCTGGTTGGGGTTTTTTGTGTGCTGCCTACATGAGGCTCCATCTAGGACAATTTTCAGTAATAATACACTTACATTAACTAGTCAAGGAAATTTAGACAAGACTCTTGTTCCAGGGAGAAACTGACATCATAGAACCATGGAATAGTTGGGGATGAAAAGGACCTTAAGATCATCTAGTTCCGACCACGCCACCATATCCTTTTAATAATAAAATATTTTTAGCCAAAAGTTGTTTTTTCTTTTTTTCTTTTTTCTTCTTAGGATGTTAGCAGACATCATGAATAAAAATAATCTGAAAGGAAATATAAAAGGATATCCACCTGTAGTTTTAGTGATCTTCCATATGTTGACAGGCTTACCCTCTCTATTCAGCACGGTTTTGCTTTATTGCTACACTGCATATGGAGTAGTAGTTTTCTCACAGAGGACTTGTCCAATGCATGGGGCTAATGCTAAGTTTACATCTTCTCCAATTATAAAAGGGCCATTAAGTTCAGATAATGTTAGATATAAATGTAAGAGGAATTCTAGGGAAATCGTAATTAGGTGCAGAGACATTACATGAGCTTAATGACTGAGATTTAATTTCAGTTTTCAGGATTATAAATTGAGAATCCTTATCTGGCTCATCTTTTTTTTTTCTTAATTAATTGGAAATTTATTTCCAAGCAATTAAGGCAAAGATTTTTTTCAATCCCTAAGTGTTTGTGAGCTACGTACTAATGTTCTCTACCTTGCTTTCAAACTCTGCCCTGCTAATTTATTTGAGCTCTTTCTGGTAACATGGAAATGCCTGTGTGTGTTTTTATATAAAAAGAGCAATCTTCACTTCAGTTTAGATATTATGTAGGAAATTAAGTTGCTCGGGACTTAGAACAGTAGCTTTTCATAAATGCTGATAGATTAGAAAGTAGGTCTATTACAAAACCATACAGAAGGAACAAAATGAAGAAGTAGCATCATGCTGCAAGTGTCTGAAAAAAGTAACTTGCTGAGATCTCCTGTTTATGGTTTATGTGGTGGTTTATGGATTCTAAGTTACATGATCTCAGCAAGTAAAATTGTCCTACTTCTAAGCATTTGGCTGTGACTCATTTAATTTGACTCTAGCAATGTACCCGTTAGGTGTCTATCCTAAATCAATCATCTTCACTCTCAAGTGAAGAATGACATCTCCAAGTAAGGGAAGCTGATGTCCTTCGATGCAATTAGCTCTTTGCATTTCATATCTTGATGGCAGATGAAAAATTCTATGTGCCAAACCTACATGCTACCTGGGTGCTGAGGTGTGATATCCAGGTCGTTGGTACACCCATGCAAGAATTCAGCTGTTGGGTCCCCTGTTTGGCAACACGTAAGGAAATCCAACCTCCCCCTTCACATCTGGATGCATGTAAGAAGTGAGAGCTGGTGCATTAATTTTTTCTTCTCCTGAAGTGCTGCTCTAATCAAACATGAATGCTGCACCATCCTGAGGAGTAAACAAGCATACAGCACAGAAGACAGTCATTATGCCTAAAGACTGAAACCACATAAGAAAAGATTTTGGAAGTAGATGTTGCTTTTGTCTTTATTTTTCAGAGCAAGATCACATCTATCGTGTGATTATCTTTCTCCAGCTCTCTAGTCCCACTTTTTTATACCATGGCACTGAAATGTCTACTCTTCTATTTGCTATTGCTTTCAAGAAATACCACTAAATATGCCCTGGGAGCCCAAGTCAGAAGCAAGTTTTTGGCCAAAAAATCCAGCCATAACACAGAGCCTCCTGGTTCTGAGACGGAGAGGTTGTGACTGAATGAAGAAAAGCATATGATGTCAGCTTGGTTCCCTTTTCCCATCACCGTCACTCTGCTGTTGTTCAGGACAAGTCTTGCACTTTTGCAGAGTACAGAGTATGATAAGAAAACAACCCCCTTCAAATTCAAGGTGCTAAAGTACATATACACTGTCTTCGTTTGCCAAACCAGTTTAAGAAGTTTCATAGAATCATAGAATATCAGATTGGAAGGGACCTCAAGGATCATCTGATCCAACCTATCTTGGCAAAGCATTACCTAGACTGAATGTCACCCTGTCCAGCTGAATCTTAAAAATGTCCAACACTGGGGAATCCACCATTTCCCTGGGGAGATTATTCCAGTGGCTGACTGTTCTCATTGTGAAAAATTTTCCCCTTGTCTAGTCGGAATCTCACCAGGAGTAACTTGTGGCCACTGCCCATCATCTTTTCCATGTGACTCCTTGTAAAAAGGGAGTCTCCATCTTCTTTGTAACCACTCTTTAAATACTGGAACATGATGATAAGGTCACTCTGAGACTTCTTTTCTCAAGGCTGCCTTCTTCATCCTCTTTTGCTTGTTTCCAATCCGCACTGCACTTCAGTACTGTCTCTGTCTGATTTGTACTGATAAACATTGAACTGGCCTTAAGCTAGAGTGCTGGCACAGGCTAGCTTAATTCAAAACCACTCCAGAAGTTCATGGAATTATATATATTATATATTATATGTATTATATTTTTTAAAATATTTAATGTTTGGCTTTACTGCAGAGCCACACCAGCTTTCTTTTTTCTCAGTCCAGGTGAAGAGAAGCAAGCACCAGCAAATTAAAAGTTCTTAAGGGAATTTACAGTCAAATAAATGTCAATTGAATTATACTCTTATAAACACTATTTTCAGAACTGAGCTTGTATCCCCTGGGTATTTGGGATCTATCAAAACTAGAAAAGAGGAAGGTAAGAAAAATAGTGAAGTTTTAGATCAATAGCTTCAAATATGGTGCAGTAAAAGAAAGTGAAAATTATGTTCTGTTTTAAAGTAACAAATTGAATGATTTAGAGGATTAGTGGAAGGAAATACACCTTACATCTAAATGACAGGTTCCACTGTGAAAAGACAAGCTGACCTCCAGTGGATGAGTGTTTACACCCATAGCATCTCTCTTCCCAACAATCCAACCAATGTGAGCAGAAAACCAATTTTCTCCTGAGGCTGTTTCAAAGGGAAAAACGAACATCCAATGAAATGTTCATGGAAGCTCAGACTCAAACTATTTTGGGTTTTCAGCTTCAGATGACACATAGCTGGTTAGCTGTGACATTGACTCATGTGTCCTGTGTCTCAGGACCCCTTTCCTCTTTATGAGTTGTGATTCCTGGATGAACCAGGAGTGCACTAAAGTGACATTTCAGACTCAAAATATTTTCAAGTTTTCAATAAAAGCTCAAAATCTGCCATGGGAAAATATTTTTTAAAATATATTCAATACTTTTTCTTGAGTGAAAGAGCAAATTTTCAGACAGCTGAAGAATGTCAATTGGGAAGTCAGACATAGACGAGGCTATGGGACCTGGATCTCCTTGTAGTAGTGGCTGTTTCAGTGTTCATATGGTTACAAAGTAACGAAGTTAACCTTGACAGCATTTTAAGCACTATTTGAATAAATAAAGGGATTAAGTGTCATGGTAATGAACTTTCTGGCTGGAAAGCAATTGAATAGCTATCTGCTACTGTCTTTTCTAGCAGGATAGTAGCAAACTGTGGTTCTAATACATTATGACTTCCATTCTTTACTGAGTGTACTGTCATGGTTAAGACAATAAATGATAAACAAACAGTTCTTGTGTGCTATTAAGTTCCATCTCAACGTGCTCAAGTGAGGAATACCTTGCTTCTCATGCTTTATGCCTGCCTTCATCTCAATTAGATGCATCTTTCTGAGGCCACTCACTTTTCTACAAACATACATTCTTCCCTTAATTGCCTTGTAATCAGGGAGATTTCTCAGGAAGAATCAGCTTTCTAAGAATCTGCTGTGTATTCATACCAGCTTCTTAAGCTTCTGCAAGGTTTTCTGTTATAGACACAGGCTTTAGGAATTTATCATCACAGATATTTTTAAAGCACTTGGACTGAGACCTGGCATCTTAGTTGCAAGAAAGAAATGAGGCTTCCTGCTTTCAGTCACTACTGGCCTCAATATTTTTTCTAACTATTTTCTTGCTTTGTTTGAAAAGTACAAGTAGATTCCAAGTTTAAGTAGATTTTTCTCTTTATGTGATCCTCTTTTTGGCTTCTGTAGCTTATTCAAATGATTAGTCTTCCCTCTTAATTATGAACCACATAATAGTGGTATTAATAGTAGCTAGGAGTTCCAGTGATGGATCACTACATCATTTTACTTTGTCTTGAAACATGGTTAGAAATATGCTCACAGGTAGAAATATGAGCCCTGCCCAGCAAGATTTCCAATTGGGTTGTAAGGTAAGAAACAGCAGATGGATTTGCAAAGGAGAACACAGGGCAATAATTAAAGTTACAATTGCAACAGTCTTTTAAAATTCTCTTTAAATATAATGTAACTAATCTGTATTTTTTGTTACACTTAGCACCTACTACTGGTGAAAGATTATGGACTTCATCAGGCAGATCACCAACTGAAGTAAATTACTATAACACCGTGGACACTGGTTAAATTTACCAGCTTACATACTGAAGATCTGCACCTTCACTTTTTATCAAGATTTTGTGATATTATACATTGTCAGAGTGATTACACATTGTCTGTGATTTTCATCGTTTCCAGTTATCACGCACAATCAGTACAAAAACCAAATCAAGTTATTTCAGGAAATATACGGGTAGTTAACAGAGAGTCTCAGATGTAGTCACATAGTCACAGACTCCTACAGCAACCGCAACGGTTTGCTAGCACTGTTCACCTCTTCATCACTGTGCCCTCCAAGACATAGCAGCTGAATATGTGTAATTCCTATTTTTCTTTAGACAAAGGAAAATAGATCCATTCTCCCCTTTGCAAAGGAGACATAAACTGGAACAATTGAAGCTGATTTCCATGAGTCTGTTTCAGTTTGCACTTAAACGAATTTGGAGGGTTCACACGACCATTTCCACGTGTTAGTTGAGAGGATGTAACAAGCATGTAACAAGGAGGGTCATCAACTCCAGAACCTATTATGGTTGTTGCAGTGAAAAAAAGCCTTCCAGTATCTGAAGGGGGCCTACAAGGATGCTGGAGAGGAACTCTTCATTAGGGACTGTAGTGATAAGGCAAGGGGTGATGGGTTCAAACTTAAAGAGGGGAAGTTCAGGTTAGATGTAAGGGAGAAGTTCTTTACAGTGAGGGTGGTGAGGCACTGGAATGGGTTGCCCAAGGAAGTTGTGAATGCTCCATCCCTGGCAGTGTTCAAGGCCAGGTTGGATGGAGTCTTGGGTGACATGGTCTAGTATGAGGCATCCTTGCCCTTGGCAGGGTGGTTGGAACTAAGCGATCTTAACGTCCCTTCCAACCCAAACCATTCTATGATTCTATGACTATGCATTTAGGAAAGGTATAATGGTTATGTTTACATAGTGAAAAAAACACATTAAAAGGACAACACCTATGTGTCATGCAAGCGCAAATTGAAGGTGTAACCAATTTTTCAATAGTGCAAGGAGGAAACATGCAACTATTCAGGGTACTGTGCTCTGAAAAAAGAACTTGCTATCCGTTTGCAATGAATAAAACCCTGGTGAGTCATAGTGAAAATCTCTCTGGAGAAAGCTTTGTTAAAAAAGAGTTTATGGAAGAGTTTATGGACTCCAGCTAATATCATCAACATTACATGTTCTAATGTAAGTTAGACAAGCTCTTCAGAGCAAAACCTGAACTCTGAAGTCTTCCTAGTTGAAAGGTTCAGAGATTCAGCCAGGAAGCTGCCAATCTATTTTCTTATGTAACAGCAACTTAACATCCTTTCATGGCACATATAGTTTATCCCCTCCATGGGATCTGTTTGATTGTTTCTTTTTTATGAAATTTACAGTACGTTTGTTTCAGTTAGTTTGGGGTTTTTTTGGTGGAGTTTTTGTCTATTTTTAATAAAGACAATGTTTGTTCTCAATTATACCAAGGCTCTTCTAGCACTACTTATAGCTCTCAGGGTATGGACAACAAGCATTTTCCTTCAGTTATTGATGATTGTATGATGCCTTCATTTTAGGTAATCACAGCAAGTATAGACAAATGACATTTTAGCTCTATTATTTGCAATTATGCAGATTCTGAGCACGGCATTTCATAACTCATCAGAGCGTTGGAATTTCCTTTTTTGTTTGATAGACTGTTTGAATGAATCTTGAGGCTTGAGTCAGTTGCCTATTCAGAGGTTTCAAGCATTATCTGCAACGCCTACAGATAGCTGAGACATCTTCCTGGGTCTGGCAGTGGTTACACAGAACCTGTGGGATGACAGTGCTTGCCTGGAGCAGCAGCTGGAAATTGAGTGGGACTGCACATCAAATGGCACTGGCACATCCATTCCAGGCACCCTTATCCTGCCCTTAGCAGGTGAGATTCAGTTTAAGATTAAGACTCCTTAATCTTAAGATTAAGACTTAAATTAAGACTTAAGTTATAAGTGTCTACGAATAGATGATTACCTCTGCTTTTGGTGTCTAAGTTTCCATTGTAATGTCAAGATTTAAGAGTACTTGAATGTCATCTCCAATTGCACAGGACACATAATGCACCCTGCTTTTCCTCTGTCTGCCACTCCCAAGGCATGTAGCTCCTAGAAGTTCTATGTCATAGGTTCTTAGATAGTCTTGGGTACCTTTGAGTGTCTCAGTTGCCATCAGATACCTATCTATAGTCATCCACTTGCATGGTTCCTCTGGTCTGCACAGCCATGGATCCTAGAGAGCAATTCAGCTGATCAGCCAGCCTACTTTAGGGTGAGCTAATGTGATTTCCTCCTCTTCTTATATTGGGTAGTGGCAATATTCAGATATTCTCATGTATGTATGGAGGCATTTGAGATAGACATATCAGGCTGGTAGATACAACATAGGACATGTGGGATACCCAGACTCTTTTGGACCAGCAGTTAGAGACAAGGCAAGATACCCCCTTGCGTCTCAGATGGCAATAGATGCTCACATTTAGGTGATTGAACAGGGCCCATAGATCACCATCAATTACAGTAAGAACGCAGGGGACATTACGAAGTAGACCTCTAAGTGAGTTGTTTTAAATTGGGTCCTATGCCCACCCATTATGTTTGGAAACAAGATTAATATTGGAAATGTGATACAAGGTGTGTTAAGTAAACGAGAACATGCAAAGTTCTCTGCTCTTGCCCATTCTCCCTCTAGATCAATAAAAGCCATTACTTTTCTATTCTATACATTCAAGGTCAGGTTAGATGGGGCTCAGAGCAAGCTGATCTATTTGAAGTTGTCCCTGCTCACTGCAGGGGGGTTGGACTAAATGTCCTTCAAAGGTCCCTTCCAACACAAACCATTGTATGATTCTATGGTTTGTGGTGGGCTGACCCCAGCCAGCAGACTAATACTGACCCTGCCTTTCCCTCAGTACCCTCTTTGAAGGGGTAAGGAATTGAAGGAAGGCAAAACGACTTGTGGAATGAGATAATGACAGTTTCATAAGAAAAATGAAGGCTGTGTGTGCAAGCAAAGCAAAATTAGGAATTAATTCACCACCTCCCATCAGCAGGCAGATGTCCAGGCATTTCCTGAGATGAAGGGTCTCAGCATGCATAACAACTGTTTGGAAAGACGAATGCCATAACTCTGAAATTCCTGCTTCATCCTCTTTTCCCCAAGTTTTATTGCTGAATTTGATGCCATATGGTATGGAATAACTCTTTGGTCAGTTTGGGTCAGCTTCCAGTCTTTCACTCACCCCCAACCTACTTGCTTGGGAGGGTTGGGGAAGAAAGAATGAAAACATTGACACTGTGCAAGAACTGCTCAGCAATAGCCAAAACTCTGCCATGTTATCCAGAACATCAATATTCTTTCTGTAGATCCAAAGTAGTCTCCAGGTTTAGTTTAGGCAAACATAGTTTAGTATAACAGAATTTGTCACAAAAATTTAGACTTCAGTCCTGCATCAGGACTGCCAGGAGCCAATTTGTTATAGGATGATCTAAACGCACTGAGATATGGCAAATATCCTGTCTGGATGATAAAACTACAATAAACTTGGGTATACCTGAAGTAAGACTGAACTAGCAACTGTAATGAGATAAAAAAAATGGAGCTTTATCACATCAACAACTTCCCTAAAGCTTAAATTATCAGTTAAACCAGGCAAATTATTTCTTCTTTTAAGATTAAAGGGGCAGTTTAAATTTTCTTGTTAATACAAAGCAGATAACTGGGTTGAATGTTGCTGATTGACCTAGTATCATATGACACATTAGAAACTGGGGAAATTAAAATTGGATTACTCAGCACATTCTTGAGTTGAGCTTTTCTGGCACTAGATTCCTGTTAATATTTTACTATTAATATGTCTTCTGTGCCAAAGGTGCTAAAAAGAGGAGGGGGGAGGAAAAAAAAAGAACAGAAAATGAGTTTATATTGAATTTGTGTAACTGACAGTGATCGCTAACATATCACAGCTTAAATAATACATTGTTCAGCAGCGTAGACACTATACTGATGTCTTTAGAGCATTTAGAGTAAAATCTCCTTCCTCTTTTTCAGCCTCCCTGTGTGGAATACAGATGCGCACACTGAAACTGTATCATTTAAAGACAAAACAACAGCCACGTTGAATACTTCAGTGGAACAAAAATGGTAAAACAACAATAGCTCACAGAGACTGAGTGGATACTCTATGTCCGTCTAATTTTGAGAGTATGTTCCATCCGAGTTTAAGGTAGCAATGTGAACCCAAATCATGTGGGTGAAGTGACCTGGTGGGCTCATACCTGCTTTCAGGGCAGCCCCTTGAAAGTGAAACTTCATCTTAAACATCCTGTGATATTGGCCATGACCCATTCAGACTGAGGAGAAAGAGAACATCTAGCACTGCCTCCTTCCCCCACATACTCATTTATCATTGCTAAAGTGCCTGGTTTTACATCAAAGTCTTAGCACAGTTCTAAGCCCTCATTCAGTCTTCCAGTAATTGCCAGCTACAACACTGCACTGCTGGTGCTGGCCATGACAGGCAAAGAATTTGCTAGCCAACTACGCAAGATGGGCAGATGTTGGGTGGGAGATGGAGAAGTGACTTGCCAGAGTCAAAACAACAGAGGGCTCCACGCAGTGCCTTGCCAAATTCCCTTGAAGGATCCTGCTCGCTAAACTCATTACAGTTCACAGAAGAATTTGGACTCTAAAATAAATAACCTTAGTAGCACAAAAGTATATTAATTTGACGTGAAAACTCTATTAAATGTAGAAATGGTAGCACCAAGGCTCATTAATTGTGACAAGAACGCATAGAAACAACAGCAATTTAGTAATTTGGAATGAAGCAAGCCAAAAAAATCTTGTAATTAAGGTAAACAGGGCCAAGAGGAACGTTACAAACTAAATCTTTTCTGTTTCATGTATTAATCACAGACGATCAAGGAACTCTACATCCATGGGGAACTGGCAGTCACATATCAGTGATATGTGATATAAATGCAATATAATAACAGCAGTAATAATAGTACAGCTACTACTCTGGATAATAGTAACATATAGTCCTTACATCTAAAATCCAGCCCGTCATATCAGTGGGTGTAGCTCTACCAGTGTCAATAAATTGTGGATAGCACCAATTTGTCCGTTTCACTTCAATATGCTGTAAGGGACATACTTTTTCTTATGAAAGCTAACAGGTATTAAGATGACTAAAAAGAGACTGCTGTTTTTCAAGCTGATTTGTATCCTTGTATTTTCTCCTTGTCCTGGGTTCAGCTATAGCAGTCATTTTTCTCCTGCTTAGTAGCTGGTGCAGTGCTGTGTTTTTTTAACTTTCAGCCTGGGAACAATGCTGATAACACCGATGTTTTTAGTTGTTGCTAAGTAATGTTTATTCCAACCAAGGACTTTCTCAGTCTCATGCTTTGCCAGGGAGGAGGGGAAGCCGGGAGGAAGCAGAGACAGGACACCTGACCCAAACTAGCCAAAGGGGTATTCCATACCACAGCACGTCATGCCCAGTATATAAACCAGGGGAAGTTACCCGGAAGGCCCAGATCACTGCTCGGGTCGGGCTGGGTATCGGTCGGCGGGTGGTGAGCAATTGTATCCTCTCCCCTTGTTATTTCACTAATCGTTATTATCATTGGTGGTAGCAGTAGTGGTTTTGTGTTATACCTTAGTTGCGGGACTGCTCTTATCTCAACCCGTGGGAGTTACATTCTTCCCATTCTCCTCCCCATCCCTCCGGGAGCAGGGGGAAGAAGAAGGGGGGGGGGGGGGGAGTGAGCGAGCGGCTGTGTGGTTCTGAGTTACCGGCTGGGCTCAAACCACGACACTCCTTTTTTAGAGAAATAAAGACAGAAAAAGAGAAATTTAAGATTTTCGGCTCATCTCCAACACGTGCTGACAATCCAGCCATGCAAATACTTATGCCCAAATGGTTTTCAACCTGTACAGACTTACAGTGCCCACATATGTGTTTGAAATGCCAATATCAGAGGAAGGAAATGCTCTCAAATATGGGCTTTATTTGGTTTCAATGCACTCCTTGCCAGAGGTTTATCTTGTAATGAAGATTCGGGTACATAATTTAACGTTTTACCCCAATTCTATTGCAAGACTGACATTTAAAGAAGAAAAAAATAAAATAAAATTCTTAAGAACATAACCTGACAATAAGCTGACATTGACATTTAAACTAATTGACTTTATTTTTTAAGCATGTACTGTAAAAGTTGTGATGGTAATCATTTCACTGGTACTATCTTTTTCCTTCAGAAATGGAAGTTACAATATGCCAAGTTACAAGGCATTCAGAAATCGTTTATACACTGAAGGTGTCTATTAAGAAAAACTCTATTATATTTCTTGCAATGAATATATTCTGATAACACTGCAGTATGCAGCACTTACGAAATCAATGTAAAGCAAGTGTCAGAGCCAGATAACAGAGGCTAAACAAACTTTGATTACCAGTGAAAACCTCAAAATTGGTGAGGGTCCAATTAAATTCTAACTAGCAGGTTATTCAAATGGAGAATAATAAGAAAGAGAAAGCTAACTTTGTCAAAATAGTAGCACATAAGTGACATTCTGACTGAATTTTAACAGTTAGTCCTAAAGATAATTACCCAATGTTTATGATTTGGGTAATCTAGTAATTATAAATATTATTTCTATTTGTAGTTTCATAGTTAAGACTGTTTTTTTCACCTAAGAGAATGTAACTACTTTGTTACGTATAAATAAAGTATATCATAACGTTGGTAAAAACTAAGCAATGTAAAGGATGCAATGATTTCCTTCTTTTAAGTGCTCATGCAACATCCAAAAGAGCATACACAGATGTATATTCTCTGGGTTGTACATGGCAGAGGCCCTGTTTCAGTGGGTTTGAATGAGATAGAGAATGAGAAATCATATGCCACTAAGCAGAGGTTCCTTAAGCAAAAAAAAAAAACCCAATAGAAATATCTAAGATCTCAGATTGACAGAGTTCCCCTACCCGTGACAGGACAGATTTCCAGGAGAAGCCTCTCCAAACTTACCTTCAGGCAGAAAGGATTGAGATGTAGTCTGTCTACTGTTTCTCTTCTGAAACCACAGTGAATGGAAGTTATTGAACATGAGCTATATGCTCACTCTTCAATCAAAAATGGTTGAAAGATGAAGAACTTTGTGACAGCTAGTGACTGTAAACTCACCTGGAGTGATGGGCTCATGCTATCTGCAGTGCTGCTCACTGTTTCACAAAAACAGATCTATGGGGATCCAGGTGTTGATGGAAATAATGCAATAAGGAAGGAGTATCTCAAGTAATAAAAACTGTAAAAGACTGCATTTAGTTATGTCCTGATTTCAGCTGAAACAGCTATTTTTCTTCTTAGTAGCTCATACAGTGTTGTGTTTTGGCTTTAGTCTGGGAGGCAAGGAGACAAAGGAGGCACAACAAACAGTTCAGGAATAGAGAGGAGAGTTGAAATGAGGGGAAAAGGTACTACTCAAAAAAGGAATTGCATTCCTACTTGGACTATGAAACTCCTTGCCATAGAATACTGTTGAAGCAAGAGTATATCAGGGTTCAGAAAAGATATTTCAATGGTAATCAGAATAACCATATCACTAATTATTAATTAAATATTTTATGTTGCTTGTTAACTATTTATTCTGTAATGGATTTATGCTAGCAAGCATTTGCCTTTCAACATGTCTGACATCTACTGTTATTCTTGCTGAAAGTGAACAAGATCATTAGTAAACATACATCTCTTCAGTAAAGACTCTGGAATTACCTTTCAAGTCTTCCATGGAAATGAAATCAAAACTCCCTAAGGAAAGGTGGTGACCATTATGATTGAGACAGCAGATATTTAAAATTGTTCCTGCTGAGCACAGTACAGGATTAAAATTAGTAGATTGGGAGAGGTATAAGAACACATTTTGCAGAATACAGGGCCAATATGATAAACTGAGACATTTTCCAATTATCCTGATGTGAACACAAGCTACAGCTCCTTCCTAAACCACATTTGAAGGCTGCATTGACTATTTCTTGATAATCAAGTAGTTTTTTTTAATGTAGTAGAAAGCAAGTTTTAATTTCTTCATGTTCTCAGTGTGTTCAAGGATAGACGACAACATGAAAATACAGGGACAATCACTGGCAAACAAAAATGTAATTACCTTCCAGAAAGTTTAGTTTCTTCTTTTTTCTTTCTTATTCCCTAATGAAAAGGAGCTAATCAGGGGAAAAAAAGACCATGTGACTGTGTTCAAAGTGTTTTGAATTTTGGCTAAGTCAGAAAAAGGAAGAAATAATGTTTCATAGACACAGTGTGCGTAATATGTCCTGAGGGGTTAGCACAGTTACTCGTTCAGTAAGTAAGGTCAAATTATGTTTCAGGCAGGGACATTTAGAGTAAAAACAGTATTAATAATTCATGCGGCAAGGCAAGTGGTGGAATGATAAGATACAGTGATGGGAAAAAAAAACAAACCTAAAAAACAACAGAACCCAACCACTAGACAGAAACAATGGAAGAAAAAGCTCAGATAAACAAAAAAGCCAAGAGGATAGAGAAGTTAAAATACTGATTAAGAATTTTCTTATAAATGCCCACACAGATTCAGTCTTAGAATATGACAGTGATTCTGGTTTCTGTTATTTTCTTGCTGGTTATCTCTAGCCAAAGTGACTCGGTGCAGAACCTCGCATCATATCTCACCAGCCAACTACTTACTCTTTATCTTCACTGCAGCATAATAGAAACAAAGCTCTCTGGATAAATAAATACAATAGTACTGTGTTAGGAAGAGAATGGACAAAGTGCTTCAGGTCTAAAAAAAAGAAGGATTTTGCCATCCTGGCCTTAAACTCCGAAGTTTTTATTTCTGAAACTTTCTCAAAAGCCTGAAGTCTCCTATGAAATGTATGTCTGGAGAGACCTGAGTGAGCTGGGGTGTAACTAATTCTATGCCTGTCTGGGATCCAGAAACTAAACCTTTTCTCAGCTTATGATCCCTAAGAAGCATCAGGAATACTCACAGTGATTCTGAAAGCAGAGTTCTCATAAAACATGGTTTCTTCCAGCTGGCACACATTGCTGGGTCATGTCCAGCTTTTCATCCCCAAGTCCTTCTCTGCAGGGCTGCTCTCAATCTTTTTATTCTCCAGCTGTATTGATACTGGGGTTGCCCTGCCCCATGCACAGGACCTTGCACTTGGCCTTGTTAAACCTCATGAGGTCCATGTGGGCCCATTTCTCAAGTTTCCCTGAATGGAATCTTGTCCCTCAGGTGTGTCAACCACACCACACAGCTTAGTATTGTCTGAAAATGTGCTGAGAGTACACTTGATCCCACTGTTCATGTTAATGAAAGTGAAGATACTATAAGCACTGGTCCCAGTAAGGACCCAGGAGGGACACCGCTTGTCACTAATGTCCATCTGGAAATTGACCTGTTGACCATTACTTTCTGTATTCAACCACCCAACCAATTCCTCATCCACCAAACAGTCCACCCATCAAATCTATATCTCTCCAATTTAGAGAGAAGGATGCTGTGGATGACTATGTCAAAGGCTTTACAGAAGTCCAGATAGATGACATTCATAGCTCTTCCCTTATCCAGTTATGTAGTCACTCCATCATAGAAGGCCAGTAGGTTGGTCAGGCAGGACTTGCCCTTGTCGAAGCCATGTTGGCTGCCTCTAAATACCTCCCTGTCATCCTGTGCCTTGACATAGCTTCCAGGAGGATCTGTTCCATGATCTTTCCAGGCACAGAGGTGAGGCTGACAGGTCGGTACTTCCCAGGGTCCTCCTTTCTATCCTTCTTAAAAATGGGTGCAATATTTCCCTTTTTCCAGTCACCAGGGACCTCACCTGACTGCCATGACTTTTCAAACATAATGGAGAGTGGCTTGGCAGCTACATTAGCCAATTCCCTCAGGACTCTGGGTTCAATCTTGTCAGGTCCCACAGGTCTCTGGCTGCTGCCTTCTTCTTTTAGCTGAGCAGAAGCTTTGGGACCTTTCATTTTGTGGCTGGGAAACCTTGTTAAGAAAGGTTTACACTGGTTTATATTCCTGCTTCACGAAATAATTAAAATAGCAGACTAATTTAGAGTGGAAGGGAGGTCATCTAGTCAACCGCCCCCTCACAGCAAGACTGGCTTTAAAGTTACCTCCAACTATCTGTTAAATCGGGTCCATGTCCAGCTGAGCTATTACAATCTTCAGGGATGAAGAGTTCACAAACTATGTGGAAACCTGTGAAAAATGTGGGTTTGTGAATAAGTTTTCCTTGTAACTCTGCCAATTTCCTTGGAATTTCTCTTGCGGTATCTGTGACTATTACCTCTTTTTCCTTGCTGTGCACCTCTGAGAAAAGTCTTGTTCTGCCTGCCTTACAACTATCCTTCATGTCCTCCACTGGACTTGCTCCAGTTCATTTATATCTCTCCTTTACTGGCAGACCCCAAACTGGGCCCAGAGACAGTCCTACAACTGTCAAACAGAAGGATATAAATACTTCTCTTGATCTATAGGCAGTGCTCTTAGTAATGCAGTCCAACATACAGTTCAACCTGTTTTCCAGAGGCACTCCCAAGGACATTTTATGCTAGGCAGCTCCCTAGACAGACATGCTTGGGGCTGTACTGCTGTACGAGGTTATTTCTGTATAGGGTTTTCATTTGAGGGTTTTTTGAGCTCCATGAGCTTCCTGTTAGCATGTTACTTCAACCTAATGGATCCCTGTTTGGTTATATTTCCTCTTAGCTTATCTCTGGCTCCATCTTGGTCTCAGAAATGGGAAATAGATCTTCCCAAAACAAATCTGATCCAGGGGGAGCTATTCTATTCTATCAAATAATCCCCTAATTTGGTGTCACCTGCAAATTTGGCAAGGGTGTGCTCATACTGCCCAGGTCATTTGAAGATGACAACTTACCAACCCCAGTATCAATCACCAAGGAACACCACTCTCATTTCCTTTCAAGTAAACTTTGAGCTGTTGACCACTACCTTTCAGCCTGACAACCCAGTTAATTTAATACCATGCACTGTACCCATCCAGTGCGTTTATCCTCATTATGGCTGCAAAGATATTAAAGAAATTGTGTTAAAAACTTTCCCAAAGGCAATGTAAATTATTTAACCCCCCACCCTTCTCATGTCCACAGACAGCCATCGTGGAATGCAATCAGGCTGGTCAAGCATGATTTACCCTGATTTATTACCCATGATTTATCCAGACTCTGAGTTCCCACTCACGTTGTCCCTCATGTGCCTGCAAACAGCTTCTGGGTATGATACCTTTTTACCTTCTTATTTAAGAAGCCCTGGCAAGTAGCTCGTGAGGCAAGCTCTGGGATGCAGCTCTCAGCTATGTGCTCCAACTACAAGAAGTTTTCACACTCTTTGCCACAGTAGGGATAAGGATTTCATATGAAGTGGAATACCTTCCAACAAGGGGCAATCTGCAGGACAGGCTGCAGTTTGATTTGCAGTTTTTCAAGGATTTCTGTACTCCACAGTTCAGTACCTATAGAAAAAAGGTAGGTACTTTTTTCTTGCCTTGATCATTTTTTTTTGTGAATCCTGGGTTTAGATATTGAACTCGCTGTGCATTGGCATTGACATTAGGGCTGCAATTCCTCTTACATGCCTGGGTATTATAGTGCCTAAATTTCTCACTTTAATCTTGCCACATTGATACTTCAGTAATTCACTGTGTGCTTCTATGGGACTCACATAGTAGGCAGAATTGAAGGTGATATAAACATTTATTTTAATGATGACAAGAGTAGAGTTTGAAACTGGAGTCAGAACACCAGACATATGTGTGCCTAAATAAATTTGCAGCCTTGAGTTAGACCCTCAGACTTCCCACACATTGTCAGGGCAGAGAATACATCTCAAAAGCAGTAAGCAGAGACAGGAGAGATTTTAAAATAGCAAACAGGAAATTCAAAGAAAGTAGCAACTCTTAGATCTCATGTACATCTGAGTTAGCAACGTGACTCAATACTGGAAGATGAATCTCAGTTATTGTGATTTATCTAAGTGAAGGCTAGGGACAAGTTTCTTGTCCTGGAGACTTAACTGGATTCGGTTTTGAAGTTCCTACTTATATCTTCACTGCTGCATCTGTAGAGGACAGGACTGTGCATTTTAGAAATTCTTTTATTTGTGAGCATATCCAAAGCATATAAAAGTGATAAAACAATTCTTAGAGGTACTTCCTATCAAGTGTGAGTGCCTGGACTGTAATCAGAGGAAAGCCGTGCAGAGGGAGATGTTTCTTATTTTCAGTGGTCTGGGATTATTTGGGTTAAAGCTGAACAAAAAGAAGAAATGTTTTGTCCTTTTCCTCCTCTGCATTTCTGTCGGTGATAAAACTTGAGCTGTGCTGCCAAAATAATCACAGCTTAAAAAGCTGCTTTAAGGGATGGGGATTATCTCAATTATCACAGTTCTTCCAAAGGTATGAGCATAGAGGACACCAATCTGATAAGACAAAAATCCTTGTATTTGTGTTCCTATATCTATAAATTCTATAATACACCCAGAGGCACCAAATTGAGCCACACTCATGCCGTGCCTTGCTCATGCAAGTAAAAGATCAGGATTACTTGGTGTCCTGAAACCATGGAACTGTGATACCTAAGACCAGACAGCAAATTGCCTACCCCTTTGTTTAGAGGTAAACAAAGGGACAACTCTGCCACAGCAAAACAGACGCCTTGCCCTGCCTGAGTCCCTGAAACTCTTCTGGTCCTAGGCCAGTATGTAGACAACACTCAAAGCCATCCATTTGCATTACAGCAGCCATAAAATTGTGTGCATTTCAGTATTCACTATTTTCCTTTATGGATTCAGGTACAGACTGTGCTGAAGGGACTGTCAACAAGATGCATCTCACAGACAGCTCAACTGTACCCGAGCATCCTGCACACCTCTGATTGTGGCTCTTTGATGCACAGTGGAAAGATGTACATACTGCTGACACCCAGTCAGCAGAGTAAGTGCACTGTGTCCAAGCTGGAGGATGTCTGCTTAATTATGTTATGTGTGCATGTCTTTCAGACAACATAAGAGCACTTGACTTGCTGTCTTCTTTATTCAGATACTTACAATATCTTTACAATACTCTCCTATTTCTTCTGACTTCTGCTCCTGATAATTAATTCTTGCAACCACATAAGAGCACATTATGGCCCTTCTATAAGTGCTCTGAAGTTCATGTTAGTGGATGGAGTCACAACGTGGTTGTAGAACTTGGAGGACCAGCGACCACACGTGACCATAGTACTTTTACCTTCTGTGGGCTCCAGGCTGGTAAAGCTTGAAAGGTTTGACAGTCACACTAACTTCCTGAACAGGTAGAGATGGGTAGAAGCAATATATCAGGATGACTCCACTCAACATAAAAGTTGGATCTTGCTTGGGTGATGCTTTTCTGCTTTTGTTATTCTTATCCAATTAAATAACTGTAATAATGGGAAATGACATAATTGGTTGATTTGGTTTCTGGAAACATAACACATGTGGCTTTTGACCCAAACAGACTCACAGAGCAAGCAGACAGCGGAAACAGAGCAGGAGACAGAATCCTGTATTAGGCTGGAATCAGACAGTTGTTACAAAGGTAAAGGGGAAAAAAACTCAAAATGTGTATGCTTGAATAATTCTGACATCATTATTGAATTATTACAGAATGGTTTAGGTTGGAAAGGACCTTAACAGCATCTAGTTCTAACCACCCTGACATAGGCAGAGACGCCTCACACTAGACCATGTCACTCAAGACTCCATCCAACCTGGCCTAGAACACTGTCAGGGATGGAGGATTCACAACTTCCTTGGGCAACCCATTCCAGTGCCTCACCACCCTCACAGGAGAGAACTTCTTCCTTATATCTAACCCGAACTTCCTCTGTTTAAATTCAAACCCATCACCCCTTGCCTTATCGCTACAGTCCCTGATGAAAAGCCCCTCTCCAGCATCCTTGTAGGCCCCCTTCAGATACTGGAAGCTGCTCTGAGGTCTCCACGAAGCTTCTCTTCTCCAGGCTGAACAGCTCCAACTTCCTCAGCCTGTCTTCATACAGGAGGTGCTCCAGCCCTCTTATTATCCTCGTGGCCTCCTCTGGACTTGCTCCAACAGCTCCATGTCCTTCTTATGTTGAGGACACTTATGAACTGCACACAGTGCTCCAAGTGAGGTCTCACAAGAGCAGAGTTAGAGGGGCAGGATCACCTCCTTCTACCTGCTGGTCACGCTTCTTTTGATGCAGCCCAGCACACAGTTGATTTCTTGGCTGTGAATGCACACTGAAGCCGGCTCATGTTCAGTTTCTCATCCACCAACACCCCTGAGTCCTTCTCCGCAGGGCTGCTCTTTTGCATTGGCAAATCCTTTGTGTTCAGGTTCCTTAATTATACGATATTGTCAAATCTAATATAGAATAATTTACTAATCCTGCTTCTGTTGGGAACTCAGGCTGTCTCTGGGTAGATGCTGTAATCCTGTTCTCAGGTATGACTATTCTAATGATGCTGTGTCTTTTGAGTAACAGGATATTACCTTAGCCATTATAAAAGAAACAGACATGAGCTGATTTGGGAAACAAATGGAAAATAAAAGAGGCTGATGATTGCGAACTATAAAACTGGGAAAACTGATGAAGAGGACTATCTTTTCAAAGATCAAATACAGCTATTTGCAGGAAATAAAACTGTAGGAAAAAGTAAGTTTTCTGCTCTTATGTGGTGGTTCTGAGAAAACATCCATGCTTGAGCAAGGCATCAAATCAGTGCACTTGCTATCTTTCCAGGGGACCAAATGCTGCTAAGATGGACAGTAGGCTGGGGGACACTGTGGGATTGACTGCTTAAAACATCAACATTGTTACCTTGGCCACTTTCTGAACCAACTCCTTTCTCTCCCTCCCTTTGTGAGGAAGGGAAAAGAAAATAACAGAGTATATAACATTAAAATTATAATGAGGTGAAGGAAAGGGCACTTGAAAGTCGGAATCTGGCAGGCAGGCCAAACTCTTGAAGCAGCAGAAAGCATTATTGATAGGTGATATCAATAATAAATGTGACTAGGAGGTAAAAAACTGAGAGGAGGATGCAAGTGCACATTTGCACTTAAAGAAGAGGGATGGAGCATGCTTGAACTAATGGGGCAGTGGATGCTGCACTAAGGGCAGGAGGTTACTGGCGCTGATTTTTCTTCTGGCTTTGCAAATGTAGGGAGGAAGTGGAAAGATTATGGGATCTGGTTGGACCTGATGATCTTAGTGGTCTTTTCCAACCTATTTGATTCTATGACTCCTTCTCCAGTGCTGCTGCTGGATGAATCTCTCCTGTTCTCTGTTTCGCACTGAGGGCAAGTTATTCAATGAGTGTCAGCTCTTTTAGAGAAAAAGCAATGATAAAATCTGCACGTGCTGAAGGTGGAAGAACAAAGTCAAAAAGATGCAGTCACACCACCAGCTTCATAGGGAAGTGCTTCACTTCATGTTCAGGCAGGGAGTGTAGTATGGTTCTTGGAAGGTGTTCCCATGCTAGCCATTGAGTGAAAAAGACTGCAAACATGTATGGCTGTTCTTCTGTAAGACTAGGTCCGCAATACATGCACATCATGTTAACCAGAAGACAGCATTTGGATGTTTTCTTCAAGCAGGGCAACTACAAACTACCTCTCATCCTCTCTTCCACGTTTGTGCTAAGTACATTCTAGTGCAACTTGAATTACTTACTGTTCATGCAAGGGTAAGAGAGGATTGTTCTTCTTACTGTTGCCCAATTAAGATTCACAATGACTAATGAGACACAGTTTCTATTCAGCTAGGACCTGATCCTGCTGCTACTGACATTTGAAGAGCTGAAGAACCAGTGCCCATAGTTACCTTCACATATCTGGATCTCAGTGTGGTTCAGCAAATATGACATATATTTTAGGAACATCTTCGGAATCCCTGAATGTTCCAAAGATGCAGAATTTCTCTGGAAATCTCATGGAACTTTCTCAAAGGGTTTCAGAATCTTTGAACCTCCTCTTAGGATGCAAAGGTAACGAGTAGATTGCTGTTCTTGTCTTGTTTTAGTGTTTCTAAATAGGAATAAGAAAATAAAATTACATATTGGCTGATGTCTTCTTTAGAACTTCCCAGAAAACAAGCTTAAAACCCAGAATGTTGGTATTTTGGAAGAAATCATTCTCTTTAGTGAGTCACCTCTGTTTACCTGACTCTTATGCCTTTTCCTGTTTGTTTCCAAGGGATGCTGATTCTCCTCCCCCAGTCTCCTGGTTAGCACTGAAGGTGTAAATACTTAAACCCAGATTGAATGCACCCATCAGAGTCTAGGACAGTCTTTGACAATGAAGGATGAGGATAAAAATATAAAGTTCTTCACAGTGTAAGTCCAAGTCATAACAAGAAGCTAGGACTTGAAACTCCAACCAATTTAAAGACTGAAACAATTAAAAGTGGTAGAAATATGTAAGAAAATGGGCTTCCAGCAGCTGTTGTAAGAAGTGTTCTTTGCAGAAGCATTTTAAAATCACGTTTTAAATAGGTGTTTAATTTATGATATATATATTCCTTGAGATTTTTGTCTTTCCTGTTTACTTTGTGTTTAGACTCAAGAGGGAAAAGTTTGATATATGCCCTCGGTGAATGGTATATTTTCCTGTGAATATAGTATTTGCAGCTGGATATCCTTTAGGGGAGTTTTTCTAGGGTGTAATTTCCATGAAACTAAGGAGAATGGAATTACCTCTTACCTCAAGCTAAACTGAATTTATCTCTTACTAAAATCTCAGTTGTTTTTCAGTGTTGCAATGCTCTCTCCTGCTTGTGAGGGCTCATTTTTACCCTTGAGAATTTCAGAGAAGTTACCCCAGAGAAGAATTAGGTCATATAGGTTTTAAACAATGATTTAAAGCCTAGTACCTAGAATAAAGGGCTGTAAAAAAACGTGATATCATCTAGTCTGGGCACCAGTGAGTGCCCTGTTGTGCCTTTTAGATATAGTTAAGTACACATTATGTAGTGTTCATCCGGGAGAGCGTCTTCCACAGTCCAAGTCCCTGCAGTGCCCAGGAGCATTTCCCGACACTCACCATGCCACTTGCCTCACTTAATATCATCCCATTACTCTTAGTTACGGCCCCTTGATTCACTTTTTTAAATCCTCACATTTTGCCTGCATAAACCTGCCATACATTTACAGGCAGATTCATGTTGCGTTATCCAACACACAAAAAGTGCAGCACACACTCTGGACAGTGTCCTCACTTCAGGTTGTGAAAAGACGTAGAGAATAAACCTTAACAGACTGCATTTGACTAGATGTGGATGTGGTGAACGGAGCCCAGGGTGCAGTTCCTCTGACCACAACATACATGTCTGAAGAAAATTGATAAATTATATCCTAAAAGTGTCCACTTCTCTCTGCTGTGTATAAGGAGGTTCTTCTCTAGTTAGCTTGTGTAAAAGTCCACACTGCAGACACCTAAAATGAGGTGAGATGTATTCCGCTTCAGGTCACTGTGACAAACATCCCACAAAACATCAGTCTCAGGATTTGGGTTCTCTCTGGCACTGCTACAAGCAGAGCACAGGTAAAAGGTAAACAACACCTCATCCCTCCTCATTGTCACTGCTATGTAGCCTGGATAGTCACTCCCCATCATTGCATAATTGTGTCATGATCCTACAAGGCTTGAGTGCTCACCAACTTGAGCACTCAATTCCACCAATTCCAGCCTGACAGCGTCCAGCCATGGGCAGTGAAGTAACCCCTGGGCTCACAGTGTTTAAGGGACAGTGTGAACAGCTTGCAATTTGTCTGGTCTAGCTTTGGGACGCCTTCTTATAAAGCCCAAACTACAGGTCTGACAAGACCTAAGTATTGTTTTAACATATAATAAGGCTACGTGTACAGGCATTCTTTAATCTTATGGCTTCATAGAATCATAGATTGGTTTGTGTTGGCAGGAACCTTAAAGCCCATCTAGTTCCAACCCCCTGACACAGGCAGGGACACCTTCCACTAGACCAGATTGCTCTAAGTAAAAGAAGAAGGAAAGTAGAACAAAAACTTGTGTTTTGTACCTTACAGTAGTGAGTTAACTACACAGAACTGTATTCTACTCGTTAGCCATATGGGGAAAATAAACTGGCTTACCTGACAGTTTGAAGCATCCTTCTTTTCTCCCCCTAGCCAAGCATTTTTTGTGAATGTTATCTATATCTTCAAGTGGAAGCACGTGTTATTGTGGACAGCCAGAACCAAATGTTTTTGTATTGCTGCAGTGTGCTTGCCATCCCTCTCTGACTTCAGCCTATGTAAAGATTACAGCATTTGCTATCATAATGCAATTTTAAAAGTAACTTTTTGCTCGCTCGAGGTCAAAAGGACAAAAGGCCATTCCACAGCAATTACTTTTCCTGTGGTTTAGAAAGGAAAATTTAGGCCACGTTACTTAAAAATTTCCCCCCTAATATTTCCATTCTTCACTTCCTGCCTACCATACTTAGCTGAAGTTGCCTGAGATATCATTAAGAACTGTGTGTTGTGCTGTTCATCTGACCTGTAGGCAAAAGTAGTTCTCATCACACAAAAAGAAACTGCTTTTCTATAAAAAACCATGTTCCCCAATGGGAAAAAAAGCTAATACTGAAGTGAGCAGGTATTTGTAAGAACACACTGGATTTTTCTCTATGATCAAGAATGTATCATTTTAGAAAGGGGAAGCTATACCTGTCAGCTTCCTGGCTGCCAAGCATCATATTAATCCTGACTTCTGGTGGATATCGTGACAGTGCCTCCACCCTTGATGAACCATTTAGTCTCTCTCAGTCTAGTAAAGACTCTTCAGACTCTCATTGCACTGTGATGTGGCTTTAGCTGATAAATCAGTCAGAGGATCCTTTTCCTCTCTACCCTCCCTTCACCACATTAATATTGATTATTTGGAAGTAAGGAGTCCCAGGGAGTGGAAGTGGATACGCCTCATTGCCTTGAACAATTCTTTTTCCTCTATTGGGACAGTACAAGGTAAATTAATAGTGTGCTTGCAGACACTAGATAATGTTAATGTACTTGCTATTGATAGAGTGAAATAACATGAGTAACTTCAGCTTTACTTAAAACAAAACATTAATTTTCCAAGGCCACCAGGATTTATGCAGCTGGTCAGTGTAGCACATACAATCTTTGTTTTAAAATATGCAACATTTGTGTTTTTAAACATGAGGCAGATTTTATTGCCAGATGAAAGACAAAAGGGGATTTGAATTCATTGCTTAGGCTCCCAGGTTCTTGTCTGTCTTTATTCTAAGTCCCTGCTCAATTTTGTGGATAAGAAGATGCCTTTTCTACTAGGAAATAATGTATAGCATCTTTATCCACTGTGATTCTCTGGCTATGTAAAATGCATAGGAAACCTGTAGGTGAGAAAGCTGTGGGTTTGTTTATGTTTTTAAAAAAAAAGTGTTTCCATGCAAAAAAGATGTGTTGGCATGAGGGAAACTCCACCTCCTCGTCCATCCATTTGAATGGGAAATCATTACAGCCATTCTGGACTAAGTAGTGTGTATTTTACAACAGACTGGACCTCCGCTAGCTGGAAACATAGATGGTATTTGAGCCACAAGGCTTTCTTGAGGCAGATTTAAAGCACCTGCAGTCCATAGCATGATTTCCTTCCATAGTTCTTCCCCTCTTTGGTGCACAAGGAGCATTTTCTATGCCATGATGGGAACTTGGAGGAATTGTAGGTGAATCTAATGACATGCTGGTGATGGCTGCACACCTACAATGCTGTCTAGCAGGGATCACGACACAGCAGCATAGGCTGGTGAAGGTATTGCCATGCAGGGCTGAAGTGTGGCCATGTTACTGCTTCACTTCTGTCCCCACCAACCTGCTGTACAACTTTGTGCAACTCATTTGAACTTAGAGTTGGAGTTTACCCATCTGTAACTCCGACGTAGTAATAAATTATGGGTAGAACTCGAATCACAGCAAATTTGGCTCTTCTTTTCTCTTTGCACTCTGATCCTCATTTCTACAAAAACGTGTTCATAGTTCATAAATATTCACGGAATAGCTCATGTAAACAAATTTTGCCTACGTGTTATTCATGCACTGTTTGCTTTGGTTGGGCAAGTTCCTCTATGTGTTACTTATGGTGGGTGAACGGACATAAAAGTCACAGACTATTACTTCTGGTACCTGACTGGGTGACTGAATTTTCTAGACAGGAATATCACAAATGACAAATGTGGATAATGAATAGCAAGTAACAAATAATAAACTATACAGAATGAATATTTGGAGGAATAATTATTTGTGCTGAAAACCATGAAACTTTTAGGATTTGCCAGCATTTTTTCTTCCAGACAAACTGATATTCATTTGAAAGCTCATGAATGATAGATAATCTCATCTCACAAATAATGACAGTTCAAACCTCAATTAAACAAGCTTCACAAAACCCCTGAGAGATAGGCAGCAATAATCGTTTTATATTACTAAAACTGATACGTGAATATTTTCCCAAAGAAGTTTGGCATTTGAGGGGTATTTCAATACCATTGAAATAAAAGCACCACTGAAAATGAGTGAAAAATACCATTATTGTATTTGTTGGATTCCAGCATGCAAGAAAATTAGATGAAGGACACTCAAGAAACCAGTTCTGGTGGACTGATTAGGAAAACAACATCATTTACTTGTGGCAGGTCAGCCCAGAGCCTCTTCCAGACTCAGTGAATCCTGCAGTTACTTGACAGACTGCCAGCCTACAGAGCAAATGCCAAAAATTCCTTCTCACCATGCGCGAGTTAAATCACAGTTAAATTATTAACTACAGACACAAAGCATAGATAACCTGCACCTATCCAGCTTGTCAGCAGATAACAAAACCTGGTTTCTATTGTAGTAGTCACAGATTTATAAGTAGATCTTACAGAATTCATTACTTGCTCTTTGTACTAATGTAGCACCAGTCTCCAGGGTCATGCAAATGGCCACAGCACCTTTCTGTCTCTTTGATGGTCCAGTTCACAGCTGTATAGTGCTGATAGCTTGAGTCCTAATCACAGTCACATTTTTCTGTATGTACCTCAGAAGTCTATGCTAACCATAGGAGGAACCCCACAGCACAGGTTCCTTCACAGATGTATGACATTGTTTATCTTGTGATTAAAGTATGAAGTATACAGGAGCTCAGTTTTCATCATGCTACACTACTGTAGAGTGATAAAGGATGGATAATGTAGTAAACCAAAGCATCTTGCAATCCTTCCATAGTCATAGAATCACAGAATCACAGAATGGTTTGGGTTGGAAGGGATCTTAAAGCTCATCCAATTCCAACCCCCTGCCAGGGGCAGGGACACCTTCCACTAGAGCAGGTTGCTCCAAGCCCCTGTGTCCAACCTGGCCTTGAACACTGCCAGGGATGAGGCAGTCACAGCTTCTCTGGGCAACCTCAGCATGCCAGCGCTTCAGCACCCTCACAGGGAAGTTCTTCCTTATATCAAACCTAAATCTCCCCTCTCTCAGTTTAAACCCATTCCCCCTTGTCCTATTTCTACATGCCCTTTTAAAAAGTCCCTCTCCGGCTTTCCTGTAGACCCCCTTTAGGTACTAGAAGGAGCCCCTATATTGGAGCACCTTGGATACCAACCTGCTGCATTCTTACTGTATATTTTTTCCCTGGAAGATAATATGGAACTTCATTACCTACCATATTATCAATTCCTCACTTTGTGTACAAAGATCTTTTAAAACACCTACAGTGCTCCAACCTGGTTTTAGACATTCCGTACTCAAACTGAGAAAAAAAGGCTTTCTTATTTAGGGCAACAAAAAAGGCAAACATCCAAAGCCCCTCATCTTTTAAATGCATGCTTGAGTGCACAAATGCAAGTACAAACTGCATTTTTGTTTGGGTACTCAGGGAGGAAAGATAGAACACAAAGATTTGGTGCACAGGGGCAGTGACAAATATCAAGACTAAAGCTGGTCTCCTTCATGCCAGTTTTAATTTGAAGTAAACCAGTGTTTATGCTGATACGAACAGGATTAATCTGAAACAAAACAGTTTTTATGCTGATATGAACAGGATCTGGATTAGGCGTGTTTTCTCTGCAGCTTTCAAGCTTTCCCACCTCTCTAGTCAAAGGTCTGTTTTCTGTGCTGCTCTATTGACAATCTTGCCCTAAACCCCAACAAACAGTTTCTGCAGCCTAATATTTGCCCAGAAGACAGGCATATAACCTTCCTATTAGCAAGACGACTTGTTAAGCTAGATCAAGAAAATTCTGTTGGTCTCCCAGAGCTAACAACAGCTTACTTTCTGATGCACTGTCAACTCTCATGAGCTAATTCTCCCTTTTCTCTCTTTCCCCAGTAGGTGAGCACACTTAACAGCCTTCAAAGCAGGCAGGCTTTGTCCTTTCTTTCTTTCTGTAGGTAATGCTCCCCATTCTAAAAGCAGAAAATAAAGCTGGGGTAAGTTCCTATTAAGGCAACACAGCCCTTCTTAAAATCTCAAGGTATCAGTGCTCCTACCCTCTTGAACCTTTCCTACTCTTAACAGCTTGTGTTTTTCACTTTTCTTTTACAGCTTGAGTTTTTGAAAACTTACTTTTTTTTTCTCCCTCTCCTGCCTGGAGACATTTTTCTTCCCAGAATGTTTAAGTTCCCTCACACTGCAGGGTGAAGGAGCTGATGTATGTTTGCAACTTTATCAGTTATATTGTCACGCTTTTTTCCCTAGTCCAGGATGTACTAGGAAAAAAAAGCTTAGAAATGACAGAAAAATCTCTGACATGGTACATGGGAAGAAAGCACCTTGTGCTTCCAGGCCTGCACTGGGAGTTAGACCCTATAGAGGTCTAGCCCTTTTTCTGGCATTGATTTCTGCTCTGACCTTTGGCCAGTTGTTAAATCCCTGATTTTCAAAGGTGCCGAATGACTGCCAGCAGGTAAAATCCTTTTCTTTTTAACTGAGGTAAGAGCTTTGCAGCTGGAAGCCAGGGTTTCATCTACTCACTTCAGTTGCAGCTGTGGGTATTCTGAAAATCATGCAGCTGGGGAGGTTAAGTCAAAACCAAGTTGGAAGCAGCTTTAGCTGTGTTAAGTTACTTCAAGATAGGATTCTGCCCCGAATGTTGTCAGACAGATTAGTGACTGATCCAATAAAGCAATGAATTACTTGCAAGTAAAAGTCAGGTAGTGAATGATTAATTATAAATGAAACACCAGAGCTTAGTACCTGATGTAGGTCTTGTTAACAGGGGATATTAAGAATTATCATATGATGTCACAACACAGAATAAGGCCATATGAAGTGGCTTGCACTACAGTGTTTTTGTGGGATGTCATCCAGTTTGTCAGTGTGGATATGGTATTATCTATTAAGGAATGGATTCCATTTAGAAGTTTGAAATCCAAAAAAAATAAAGTATCTGGAGTATTCCATGGGCTGGAAGAATTAGAAAAAAAATCTGAAATCTAATTAGAAATTTAATACTGATATCTAATTAGAAATAATAATTCACTTGAAAGCTAAATTTCACATTTTTCTGCAGCCAAATACTGCTTATCTACATCTTTTTTCTCTTACATGTATGGAGCAGTTGAGTGACCCTCATGGCAAAATAATATAAGCAAAGCAGGCTAAAATCTTGTAAATTATTGTCTTCCATTTAGTGCCAGAATAATATTTAATCCAGCCAAACATCTGGATATACATTTCTAACTTTAAGCTGCTTTGGAATTAGAATTGGCTTTGGCATATACTGAAAGCTAAGAATAAGAGAATCTGCATTTCTGGATGTAGGCTGAATGGAACTGATCAACATAAATACAATGAAGAGTGCTGGAGACTGGGTATAACAAAAGGATGCTCACAACCCAGCATAGTAGCTGGGCTGTTTGCAATAAACTAGCTAAAATATGCACTTTCTGCTATGCACCAAAGGATAAGAACTTTAGAGTATTGGGACGCAAATCTCAGCCAGCATAAATTCTCATAGCTCCGATGACTTCAGAGTTGCTGAAATGATTATGCCAGTAAAGAATTAGACCCTACCTGCTCACCTAGTTTTTCATCTCGGAGAAATCAGACAGAGCCTTCACAAACTGCAGAAATAAGAACACATCCCACATCCACATTTAAATGCATCTTCTATGCCCATCCCCAGTTATAAATAGGACTGGTTGACATTTTTCATTCACACTGCTTGTCAATAAAAAAAATGGCTTTTCAGTTTTTTACTAAATATTCTAGCCCTGTTGATGTTTTGATTTATTTGGGCTTTATTTCACCATGCTCTGACAAATAAAAATAAAAGCAACCTTTCCTCAACACAGACTTTTTTGCTCAATCTCTGCAATTGGTTTTAGTTTTTCATGAACATTTAGTGTTTCTCATCACCACAAGATGATGTAGGGCATTTTCCTATGCTTCCCTAATCAGACGTATCATAAACGTAATTCTAAAAGGGACTGAACATTTAGACAGCCAACTAGGCCTAGGCTAATTTAATTATTAGCAATTGATGATTTAAACCAGCAATTTCTAGTGGGGATGTTCGTTCATATCAGATATCGGGAGGAAAACCAACCATGTGATCAGATTCTGGCTGAGGTGAAGTTTTCTTCCTTGGCGCCCGGAGGGCTGGTAGTCCCAGATATAAAGCAGCAGAAAAGAGAGGTGATAGGTCTGACCCTGAATACTATTTCAGATCAATTCCTTGCAAGACTTTTAATGTCTTTAAAAGGTAAGCTGTCTTATCTTCTGACCAACTCTAATTACAAATCTCAGTTGTGTTCTGATTTTGCATTTTCCTCAATAGCATTTGTTTGCCTTCCTATGTTACTATTCCCTCAAGCTCTTTGCATTATTCTCCTGTTTTCTCTGTCGTCCATGATTCCTCCCCATATAACATCACTTGCAGATTTTCTTAGCGTGCCTTTACTCTCAGTTACTGAATCATGTACACTGGGGACCAATACTGTTTGCTCCACTGCTGTAATGGTCAGTTTACCTAAACTCACACCTTTGATCTTTGTCCTTCTTTACCAATTCTTGGCAAGAGTTCCATGAGAGATGTGTTCAACAGCCTCAGGGGAACCCCTCTGCTTGAGTCTTTCAGAAGACATTGAACCATTCTAACGAAATACGGCATTCACAGCTTGCTCTTAAGTGCCATTGAGAGGAACAGGTTAGCAATGGATGCATGTAAGAAGAGAGATTGTGGCAGGAGCATCAATGGTGGGGGATTTTCGCAGTGGAAGGAGTTATGGGCCATGAAAACAAAAAGAAACTTGGTATCTAAAAGGAATATGGAAGAGGGGTATTTCCTGCAGGAGCTGTGGCCATGCAGAGCCCCGGCGGGAGCAGGGTGTCCCTGAAGGATGCAGCCAGGAAAAGGCCCGTGCTGGAGCAGGGGGACAGGTGAGGAGGAAGCAGTGGCCGAGAGAGGCTGTGCTGGGCTGAGCGCGACCCCATCTGCATCCCTGTGCCGGCTGAGGAGGGGTAGTGAGAGTGCAGCTGGTGGGAGTTTGGTCCTTAGCCAGGGCTAACCCATCACAGTGTTATTCATTTCATACCTAGGAGTAGAAAAATGCTGATTTACCTTCTTCAAAAGCCTCATGGTCTCAAACTATTCAACAAGCACCACCCCAGGCTATGAAAAACAGGAAAATGAAGAATTGATGGAGTGGGGAATCAGTCTAATTGTGATGAGTGAATGGAGGGAAGAGCAAATGAGTCCAAGGTCATAGCTTGCCTGGTTCATCCAAGAGGGCTTAGTTCCCCTTCCAAACCCTCTGCCAGATTCCCAGTGCTAGTCTAGTCAGAGTAATTCTGCTTTATATTAAAAGCCAAAGTGCTTATTGCTACTGTCAATGAAAGATGGGAACAAAAAAAAGTGTTGCTAACATTGAGGTGAGTTGTTAGGGATAACATAAGAAATGTCCCTAAGAAGGAAAAAATTCAGAGAACAGTGTATCCTTGCTTAAATCTGTTTATTCCATATCTGAAAGGCCAACATTTGCACTTTGCCCACATAACATTAAATAGGTATGTGAGAATATATATCAAGTTGTGTCCCCGACGTCATCATTGTCTCCTCTGGGATGCTTCAAATACTTCAGATGTAATTTGAAATCATAAAATACATATTTTAGCCACTGAGAGAGCTCTGTTGATGGGTTGCATGATCCTGATGCTTTCCCGTCACACTTAAGGATGTACTTGGAAAGAGATACCTCTGTGTTGGTACCCAGCAGTCACAAGTATTTACACATCTGCAGAAGCAGGTGTGGGGTTATGTCCCATTATACATATTATGCAAAGCAAGTGATAGACCAAGACGTATTTGTTTCCTAAGTCCATAATTAGACTCCCAAATGTGTGACTGCTGATTGCTTAGCACTTTTTAAAGCCTTAAGGCTGCAACTTTTGCAAAATTAATGAAAGCTGTTTCAGGGGAACTTTACAGCTTGCACAGCATCTGAAACATTGTAGTCCTCGGGAATTTTGTTCCCTCTAACCAAAAGCAAAGATCTGGATCGACAGAAAGATAAAATGTGAAAATAAGTCAGAGAAGATACAGAATCTTTAAACTTGAAGACAGCACACAGGGCTCAAAACCAAAAGGTGGCTGAGAGAACATAAACTTGAGTTTTAATTTCTAGATATCAAGACTATGATTTTAGTTAATGATTTTCTCATTTTGATTTTTTTTTAGAAATAAGTATTTTCATGGACATTGATCTGGAAAGATTTCAACAGGTATCTTTCTATCTCAGGAGAGACATAGCAGAGTAGGAGGCTTCAGCAGTTTCAGTTGTGTGTTTAGTGACTCATGTTTCCTTAGAAGAATTGCGAACCTACCATTTTAGCCAAGAAGGGGCAAATATCTCTGATAGTTACACTTGTGAACCTTAATGAATTGCAGAGGCCATGTGTTCCAGGTTTTTCTTTCTTCTGCCATGTCAAAAATAAAAGCCCTGGCATGTTTTGTTTTGCCATTCATTTATTTATTGTTTGACAATTCCAGAAGACCAATATTAACACAGGAGCTGCCAGACTGAATCAGCCCAACAATCTCTCTGATTCAGTTCTATCTCCTGGGAAGCCCAATACTAGAATAGGAAGGTACAAAAAGCCCTACAGCAGGCAATTATAGAATAAATTGCCTTCTTTTTTAATATATGTCATAGTAAGAAGGATATCAGTAATATCTAGCCAAGGGTCCATAATTTTGGTTGCGTTATGCCCTGCCTTATTTTTGTCACCAGTGTTCCTGGAAATTAAGAGAAGAAACACAGACAAGAATGCCCAGTGCAAGTGCCTCTGACCTTTGGAAATAAATGGATGTGGATCCAAACCTGGCAGCCTTATCATGTACTAAAGTCTCTTAAAATCATCCTATCCATCAACAAGACAGGGAAAGAGAAACATGGACGAAAAGGTCACATTAGCAGGAAGCAGCTGGCATGATTCCACGAAGTTCATTTTATTTAGTGGGACCAGTTTCTGCTTTTCAAATTCCAAATCCATGCCAAAATTTGGTGGCACAAACATGCACAGAATTTCACACTTAGATATGCACTATATCAGGGTGACATTTGAAAAATTATGTATAAGGAGTTACGCTCACGTGACTGTAAATAATAGTGGTCCAATTCCCCAGAGATGGCACTAAACTCTTGCTATATCCTCTGCAAACACTGCCACAAGGCAGTGCAGATTGGCTCTACAGTGTACACACACATAAACCACCTTGCTTTAGTAGAAAGGTTGAAACATTTATTAGAGGGAAAGATTATAACGATGCAGCTTAAACACTACTAACTAAACAGGAATTGATGGGGGAAAGAAATCAGCTTAGGAAGAGGTGACAGCAATGCTTCTACCATTAAAAAAAAATCCATTTTCCATTTCCACGGCTGTTTTCTTCTTGGGCTTTTAGAGAAATGGTATTTCCTAAACCACTGAAGAACACTTGTATATCCCAAAATATTCCTTCTATTTTAGATAGAAAGTGGTACATGAAGCATTGAACAATGAGCCACAAATCTTCTGGAAGGAATGCATGGATAGTAGTGGAGAAGTGCATGGACAGCATGGAGATAGCCCAGACGACTTTACATCTGTATTACTGCTGAGGTGTAGACACTTGGAGGCCTTCTCTGAGGCCAGAATATTCATTGCAATGGGAATCTTGTATGCGCAGAACTAAGCCCTCCTTCAGCCAGCTTGCACTCTGAACCAACAAGGTGTGAGGGGAAGAACAGTAAAGTAGATTAGGAGATCATCAGATAAACAGCAAATTATCAGGAGGCTTGCCAGTATATCCCACTGACTGCATTACTTCCCATCATCAAGGAGATTTATTATGCCTTTTCCAGCAACCCATTTACAGGAAAGTCCTGAGTGCAGTGGGGCTATCTACGCACATGGGCTAGTTCTGTTCTCACCACAGCTAGTTGTAAATGGTGAGAAACCTCCCAGATCGAACTCCCCGTTAAGAAATACGAAATGAAGCTTGGGATCTTCATCTAAACATCTCTAATTTTCCTGTAGGCAAAAGAATGAAACCAAATTCAACCATCTTGAAAGCATCCTTTGCAAAACTCTTTGATTTAGTCTTTCTGACCTGGTATTGTACAGAACAATGGATCTTAGAAGCCCTTCATTGTGGACCTCCCCAAAACGTAGCTGCTCCACCAGTCTCAAAGTACTGTTCCAGTGTGATAACTACCCCATCACTGCAGACAGAGAAAAACACCTCCAAAGGAAATCTACAAATACAATTTTTCAGAAGTTACTCATGTCACCTTCCTCCCTGCTCACATCACCTTCCTCCTCAGATTTTAACCTAACATCTCTTAAAAAATAAAGACAAACTCACCAGAATTTGTCTGCCACACACCCTTCTGAACATCATGAATTCTTCCCACAACAGCTTCATGATAAGAGGAGACATCTACTCTTTGGTTTCCTCAATTAAAAAAAAAAGATCTCCTTTGTGGGGGTTGAGTAGAGTATATTCTGAAGGAGATTTCTCAAAATCAGTCTATAGAGTTAGACTTTATTTGGTTCTGTGGTGGGTTTTTTTCCCCTTTCCACAAATTGTTTGGAGACAAATCAGTCTCAGGAAATGCTGATGTGTCTGAAGACACTTTACAAGCAGAAAGAAAAAATCATCAGCCACATTACTAGCTCTGAATCATTCACTCAGCTCCACTACTGACAACTTGGAGTTCATCCAGAGGGTCCACGCTCCATATTGTGTTCAGGAGCAAACATTCTCTTAAGAAATGTTTTTGCATGTTAATGACTCATTTGCCTTCAGTAACCAGACTCACGTGTCTGTAGAAATGACACAAGTTTAAGATTCAGTTGCCTAACAGCTTTAATGCAACATCATACATCATATTTTCAGATGCAGCAATCTGTCTCATGCGAATTCTGAGGCTGCTAACAACACCCTTACTAAGTCTATAAATCACAGCGAGGTGCAGTCATCTGCCACACAAAGGCTGGACTGAAGCTGCATAAAGCTTTTCATTCCTAGAGCTGCCAATGCACCTCAGAACCAGCTCCCAGGCAGAACAGAGAGAAATCCACCATTCTTTTATTTCATAACGTTTATTTTTGATTGTGAGAAAATAGCTCTTCAGAACTTCTGGATGAGAAAAAAAAGTGATGTTTTGTAATTTGATAATGGAAGAAGCTCATCTTTCAAGGCTCAGGTGCAACAAAACCATCAGGGATTCTTAGTTTTAAAGGAATGGAGTCTACATTTAAAGAAATGGGGACTAAAGGAATGGGGAAATGCTCTACAGAAATGAAGCTGATCAGTGTCTCTGGGAGCACTCTGCAGAGGGAGGCGAAAGGTAACCAGGCTGGGAGAAACTCTGAGAAGATGAAGACCCTCTTCAACAAACCTCAGCTAGCGTACAGTCCTTGAGGACAACATCCCAAAGCTGTACAGCAGTGCCTTATATTTCTGGACACCAAGCAGCTTGGGGTTACTCATCTCAGGCCTCTCTGTACTAGGTGTATGTTACTGCAGAGGGAGTTTTGCACACCTTTTAAAGCTGATCTCCGTTCCCTGAACAATTTTGTTGAAAGATGGTTTAACGTGAGACATTTCTGAGGAGCCCTCATTTTTACGTTTTGGCAAATATTTTGTTTACTGCAAAATTAGGCTTTGAGTTGTGCTGAAACTAAACCGAAATGCAAAACCACTCCCTGACACGTTTAGACCAATGATTGGAACCCATTTCTCCATCTTTAGTCAGCTGGTTTTAGGTTAATCAAAGAATCTCTCTTTAGTCAGTCTCAGTGGAGCAACCTCATTTCTCATGCTTTACAGAGAGGGTGCCTGATCCTCTGCTTTAGAAATTAACGATAGATATTCACCAGCAAAGAACTATGAATAAAGCTCAGCTCACCTAACTGTAATCAGGTAATGGAGTCTTCTAGGCATCTGTGATCAGGAAAACTCACCCTATAGGGGAAGTCTAAACAGAGAGAAAGGGGTTTTACTGACTCCATGGGCAGATAATAGCTCCACAGATGGTTCTATCTAGGTGAAATATACACTGTAAAATACAGGAAACAAAATCTCTAATTTCCAAATACAAGAATTAATATAAGGAAGAGATTAAAACTCTCAGCCTTTTTCAGTTATAAGCAAAGGAATTACTTCCCCTTTGGTTTGCTCTTTGCCCTTGCTGATTTCTGTGATAGAAGTACTCCGGCAGTTATGTGGATATACCTTTTCCGACCTTTGGTAGAATTCTTCTTTCATTAGGCAATCCATCCTATAGGTGAAAAAAAAAGCTTATACTCTTCCTTTCTTTACAGTAGGAATATTTAATAAACAAAAGCAGTTCATAACATGTCTATAATATATTGATCACATCTATACAGCCTGGAGTGGCTCATTTACAATTCTATAATGAAATGTCTTTTAAGCTTCTGCTTTATTCCCTGAAAGATAATAAAATGTATAATTAGGGTTAATTTTTCATACAACCTTTCTGGCATATTTTTATGTGCAAGATAATAGGTTACTTTCCAAAAAGGAAAAAAGAAAGGTGAGGCAGCAATGAAAATGGATATTCGTGTGTCCTAGAAGTCTTTTTCTAGGTCACTATGAGAGGACAAGAAATTACAAAGGCAAAAGAAACATTTGCAGATTCCTGCAGGAATTCCCAGATGTGTTCTCCCAGCACAGAATATCTCATTATATTCTCACAGCATTACGTGCATGTGTGGAGGGTATCAAGGTATTCATACCATTGCTGGGAACTACTGAACAGTTTCTCACATCACATTGTTCATTCTCCTAGACAACAGCTCTGGTCTTATTCTCTGCTAATGTCCTGAATAGACTGCTAAACACCTGCTATAGCATATGATTAAATTGTACTGTGTTGGCATTAAATCCGCAATGCCAGGAGGGGCATTGCAGATGTTTCTTTTAAACTAATCAGAAAGGAGAAATATGACACATACAATATAACCAATATCTCCAGCATGCTCTTTCAAGCCCTGACATAGGCACCTCCTGAAGATTTTGTAGTGTGCGGCTTGCAGTAACATCTAGAGGCCACATCCAGAACATACGCAAGGGTAATGGTTTTCCTCACTCTGAAGCATTATTAATGATTTTACACTCTTTCTTGTTCAAGATAGATTTTTTAAATTTACTTTAATTTTGTTTTGTTTTCAAACTCTAGTTTTGCCTTTACAGATAATGCCCTCGCCAGCCTTACTGCTAATTTTATACTTTAAATAAACATTTAGGCTTAGTCAAATTTTGTTCCATCCAGAGTCTTCTGATGATATGATGCCCAGGGCATGATTAACTAACTCTGTGGGTAACTGTGTTGACTCTCCTTATCACAGTTTATAAAAGGGAATATGTAGAGAAGAAAAAAATGCCTGCTGTTATACAGACAGAGAGATTATTCCTCATTTGGTTTTAGCAGAAGATTTGTTATATGTTGTTTCATTTGATCCCAAAAGTTAGATCCCAACTGCAAACTCCAAGTGTTAATGTTATGGAGTTTGTAATCCCTCAGCTCAATGTTGTGTAGGTTTTTGGCTTTACCCTTCTAGGATGAAATCTGGGTTTTACTGAAGTCAAAGCCAGGACTCCCTCTGAGTTTGTCAGGGACAAGGTGTTATTCCCAAAGAACAGTGGAGCAGGAGACAGGCCGAAGTTTCTTGAACTCTGACATTGCCTCTCCTTTGTTCCTCTCCATGAACAGTATCATCTCATCCAAGGAAGGCTTTCACCCCCAGGTGCTTAAAACAGACCAGAAAGGAGGTAGATGAGTCACCTAGATATATTTACTTTGCTGTATGTATTCAAACTGAATCATCTGAATCCTTTCTATAATATCTTTGATGCTTCCTAAAGACAAAAAACTTCTCCCACACCCCTGGTAAAGTATTGCAATACGCTTCAGTGTACTGTATCTGGAAGAACCATGACTTATGTCCTCCTAGCAAAGTTAAGTGGATTAATCATCAGTAGGGATGCCATAATTTTAGCAGGATTCTCAAGTATGATTACTCAAACATGGACTTTCCTAATTCAGGTGTTCAAAGCAGGTGTCAAAGTTATTTCAGAAGTGATGAGAGCCCTTAAGAGGTGTGTAGTGGGATCTAATTTAACTGAATGTGACTATTTATAGAGTCAGACTTTTACCTCTAAGCAAGTCACTCTGGGACGCCTTTGCAGTCAGCAGAGAGCCAGTCAGTACTGTTAATGTAGTCTGTGGCGTGATTCATCTCACCCTGAAGGACAGAGCTGCATTTGGCCAGATGAATCATAAACTAATCTCCATGGACTATACTGATCAGGTCACTCTTGACAATAATAAAAGTCTAAGCAAGTGGTAGACACCTAATGCTAGCTCAGATGAATCATCTAACTAGCAGGCTTCCAGCCTAACCAGCCTAACCTTTCCAAGGCCATTATCTGAGATCCTCCAGCACTCTACAAGGAACATCGAGGGCTTTGAGTTCATCAGAAGAGATGAAGGTGTGTCTACACTGATCCACCAGAAATAGGAGGTAAAAGAGATAATGGGGTTATATCTTTGACTAGATGCAGGAAATGTGGAGGATTGTGGAGTCATGTGGCTGACCTTTCCGTGGGGTTTATGGCTGGATACTAAGTGACCTTATGCCAGATCTCTACAGTAATGAAAGGAGGAGTCCTGTACACCGGACCTAGCTAATCATCACAGAGATGAATGACTTAGCCTTCACCTGCTGCAAGAAGCACCAAGTTTGTTTTTTAGACAATCCTTCAAATACACTCCATGGTCAGGAGGTGCAATGGTGAGGGGCTGATGTTATGATTAAGGTTAGCATCACAGCATCCATTCTGCTGAAAACATGCATCAGGATGATGCATCGATAATGAAAAACTAGTGTTCTAGGTATTGCTGAAGGGTTTTATTAGTTTTCAACCTTTTCAGAAGCAGATTTTCATCACAACAGACATGACATAATAGCACTTTGAATACCAAATGAAAATAGTGAAAGGGAACTTTGTAGCAAAATGAAAATTTAAATATTTGATTCTGCAAATGTCAAAAGGTCAAAACTTTTTTCTAAAAAAACTATTCCTGAAAAGGAATTTGAAAAACATGATCTGCAAAGCATTTCAAATTACAGCGTGTACTGACAGAAAGTTTTTATCAAGCTTTTTCTGATGTCCTTTGGTGTTCGCATACTGGTATCTCTCCTCTTACTATGTAAGCTTGTTAAATAATTGTGAGTTAAAATGTATGTTATTGTTAAGGACAACTTCCACGTCTCCCTCAGGTACGCTGGCAGCTTGCAAAGCCAGCTTTATCCTGCCCTATTTATGTAGCATTTTCATTTTGATTTATGTATGGTATTTAAGCAGGATTTGTTCCAAGCAAGGCCATGAGTCTAGACTTACTGCACTTGGAAGGAGCAGGCGGAGAAAGGAAATAGTGAAACCTGTCACCAGCTAAGTTAATTCAAGCAGGAAATCTTCAGGTTCTGATTACTACACACATAAAGGAAATCCAGTCCCTGAGATTAATGGTTACAAATACTTCTATGGATATCAGACATCTGAGAAAAGACCTCAATAGGAGATAGAAGTGCTGGCATGACAGATAAACCCTGTGAAAGTTGTAATACATGATACCAAATAAGAGAGGAAAGGAACAGAGAGGCTTTCAGCCCAAATGGATGTTTTTCAGTTTGACACAGTACTTCAAGATTTGTGAAAAACTGAAGAAAAGAGAAAAAATCTGATTCATTTACACTGGAAACATTAATTTTAAGTACAACCTAGTGATAATGCCCTCTGAAGTATGAGGGATTCCAAAGTATGCCCATTGTGTAGCGTAAGTGTAACTGTTCACTTTCCTGGTTCTTCCTTACCTGCCACATATCTGCATAATGGACTGATATCATCAAGAGTGAGAGACAGATATAAAGACCTGAGCCAGTGCACCAGGACAGAAGGAATAACATTTGTCTGCAGCCTGTCCAACCCAATAAGAATGACATATTTGAGGTTCCATTATGCTGTTGGTTTTCCCACATCACAATCCCTGGCACGGCTGCCCCAATACAAACCACTAGCACAGACAGGCACAACTTCTGCTTGTATCAAGTTTACAGCTGCTCCTGTTGCAGGAAGTAGCAGAGCTCACATCATCTCAGCTGCAGTGGCTCATGCCATTGCTGCTTTAGTGACATTTTGGAGTGGTGCACTTTTATGAGCCAAGGCTGGCCAGCTGCTAATACCAGGGCAAAGCTCTCGCATGAGCAGCACCTTCCTTTAGAAACAATGCAAAAAGAAATAGTAATTTAAATATAGAGAAAATAAAGCTGCATTGGTGAAAGAATAGTCACTATGTCAGCAGTATGTTATCTCCAGTCATGAGTCTGCACTTCATTTGTGGAAGCTAAACTCCTGCTTCCAGAATCAGGGTTCACTTCATTGCTTAACTTTTTCCAGTCTTAGATCTCTCTGTTTTAGCTCAGATAGTTGTTGGGTATCAGCAGCCAAGCTTGGAACTGAATGTTCAGACAATATTTTGCTTAGGGTAAACATGTAGGAATCAGGATACATAAACTAGATTTATACAAACAAATTAAATGTGCTTAGGACCATTCTCTGGCACTGATGCAATCGGGCATTGAAAGGGCTACTCTAAGGTGTCCAAACTACCTCATTTTCTCACCCTCCAGGAAACTGTAGTTGCATGGAAACTGCTTATTGGGAATGGTTTCTTGCCTGTGCTAATTACTGAGCTGTGATGAGGAAGGATGTGGGACAGTGCTGGTTCACTGAAAGGATACCAGGAGCAATTCCAACAATTTAACAAGGTAGGCAATTGAGTTTCAGTGCCAAGAGACGTTTCCTGGCTCTGTTTAATTTGCCAGCATAGATGTAGTCCTAAATTCCCAATTCTTGGTGTACACAGGCTTGCTTTTCATGTGCCTTGGCTGGTGGGAGCTGGATGGGATCTGGGAGCTGGGATCTCTACTTTAGGAAGCAGTGTAGTGATCAGCCTATACTAAAGACTGAGCTCCCAGTCTTGTACAGCAGTTGTACTCCCCTCTCTGCAGGGAGAAGGGCTTGTTCTGGTCCAGCTGTAGTCTGGTCGTGAAGGCTGAAAAACTCAGTGATGGTAGGAGTGCATGAGGGCATCTTCCAGACACCATCTTCTGGTTTGGTTTCACCTGAAATTAATCTGGTTTTCACACTTGAGGACTGCTTTAGGATTCAAAACACAGGGCAGTAAATGGAGATGATTGGAAGAATTGCTTCAAAGTAGCATTTCAGATCCTAATTCAAGTGCTAATGTAGAGGCACCTATACACATTCAGGTCCAATTAAAGATGGATTTTTTGTGCCTAATTTCAAGTGCTCTTGTTTCATGTTATGATCAAACTCTTTGTTTTTCTTAGTTCTTGGTATATTCTGTAATGATTAAACTCTTTGGTTCTTGATGTATTTATTTTTTTTTCCTTGTAAAACAATGTTAATTGTAAGATCATAGACACTACAAAAAGCAAAATGTGTGTACGAGTAGAATACTGCATTGCTGACTTCACCTTTGCTATGCTGTACTATTGATACATGATTATCAACCTACTCTCTTGTTTCTTTCTCTTGACAATGTAAAAACAGCTTTTTTGAACAGCATTTTTCAGCCTTTATAAGAGGTTTGTGAGTTAGACAGAGGCAGTTGGGCTCTCCCAATCTGTGGGGCAGTAATTATTTTGATGCAATATACAAACACAACCAAAAGCCCCACTAGATAATTGACAAGGTCAGTTATTTTTTGTCATGCAAGGAAATCCTATAAACAGTGCTCTGAGACGGGTCTGTCAGGGTTGGAAGAAGTCTCGTTGGTAAGGAAAAAGTGTATAACTGCATTCTGACTTCCTGATGGCAAGTGCAGGGTGAACCAGTGAGTTCTAACAGGCGCCTACAGTTCCCTTGCTGGCACTTTCCTGGAAAATAAGCCTTCAGTTTTGGTGTACAGCTTGCTCCACGACAGTGCCTCATTAGTGCATGGATGGAGCCATGCTCTTCCAAGATCTAACTCATTGACAGCCTGGCAACTGTCATGAGTAAGAGGCTGCAGCCCTGGTGGAAGGAGGCAGCAGTCAGAAAGTGTTAGGTTTATGGTTGGACTCGATGATTTTAAAGGTCTTTTCCAACCTAAATGACTATGACTTCCCCCTGGTAGCCTTCAGTATCACAAGATTCACAACAAAATTCTGAGAATTATGTGTTTAATTATAAGTTTGTTTGACCTCATTACATGCTTACAAATGATCAGACAGTTCAGTGATTCTCTCATTTGGGAGTTATAATTCATTTAGGAGTTATCTTCCTAAACAGTCTATAGTCACCTCCGCACTACCAAATTTTCACTGAAGTATGACCTTCTAGAAACTATTTAGCATACCATTTCTGTTTGGAAATAATAAATACAATAGTACCGGGTGGGACTACTCAGGGTAGTAAGCCCTGGAATTGTTAATAAGTCTTTACAGTTTCACGCTTAAATCTTTGTAAGACTGGATATGTTATTCACACTAGAACAGCCATCTACATCTCTGGGGGCTGAGTGAGATAAATGCATAGCAGTTTATGGTTGAGTTTTTTTCCCAGAAGGCTTCAATTTACTACTTCTCCTAGGAAGAAAACAGCATTTTCAAAGGCACAAAGAATGTGCCCATCTATTATTAACACCTTTGAAAGTCCCCATTTAGGTAGGATGATTTACTTAATAGCCATATTTTACTTGATTCTTTATCAATCAGCTTCATTAAGTACTTAAAAACATTGCCTCCTCTTAGAATTAATTCTGACAAAAAAAGCAAAAAGGGGCCAGGGCGTTTCAGTCATTACCTCTCAAAACACTGCAGTCACATTAATGTAAGCTACAGTCTTCTCAGCCGTTACTACAGAACACTGAAGTTTATTTTTATAAGGTTGCTAGGCAGTTAAACCACCTTGAAAGAAAGGAACTATCTATGTGAAAGCATGTACAACAAAGTTATTGATGGAATACTAAATAAAAAAAGACTACGCAAGAGCTAAATCCAGAGATATTTATTGGCACGCAGTTATTGTATTCCAGCCACGCTGACATTTCAGTCTGCAGTTTTTAACAGTCACTGCAATATAATTTAAGCCCCAAAATCAAAACTATCAGCGCGCTTCTGGACCCAAGAGATGGGGAAAAAGTTAGTTGACTTTAAAAAGGCATTTTCCTTTCCTCCAAATTTCTAAAAGTCTCACAAGTACATAGGGTGTTGTGTTTAGTTTTGCTCTTGGAAGAGGACTTCTTTAGTCTTTGATGCAAAACTATAGAACCAGAAGAATAATTTAGGTGTAAAGGGACCTCTAGAATTTACTTACTTCAACCTCATACAAAGCATAGAACCATAGAATCATAGAAAAGGATGAGCAGCTTCAAAGCAAGATCTGGCCCAAAACCAATTTTGAACACCAGAAGTCCAGCACTGTCTTGAATCAGAAGGGTTGTAATTCACACGAGCGTTCTCCACTTGCAAATTCCTAAATCATGTGGTTTTTCTCCTTTTGACACACTTTTTTTTGACCTCCTGTCTCTGCAGAGCATATTAATTCTTGGTAAAGCAAGCAGGAAAAAGCATTGCCATCTGCTGTACATGCCAGCCTCAAATTCATATATATATTTACAGTAAAACACATGAAAAATAATAGATCCCCTTTCCCCAGGCCAGTCCTAACAAGTTCTCACAGTTCTTTGCTACAAATAACTTGAGTTAAGGGACCATGGTTCACATCTAATATTATATTTGAAAAGAAATCTTCTAAAACTTGTCCAAAAGGCTCGTAGAGGTCTGTTTTTAATGCAACAGTAATGTTTTATGTATAAATGGCTCCAAAATGGAAAATATAGTAAGTTTAATATTTTGGGGTTTTGTGACTTTTAGAATGAAAATTCTTCATTGAAAGCCAACATTGAAAGGAGTTTAATATCAATGTTTTAAGTTAAAACCAACTAGTTTATAATATCCATTGAGAAGATTTATAAAGAAAACAAGGCCCAAGGCATGCAGCTGGTCTAGAATGTAATCTTTGATTGGGATTTTTGGCTGTTAATATACCCTCAGGTCATGTTTTTAGATTCTCAGATCCTCAGCTGATTTAATGTTCCGTGGAAGTAAGTGGAACAAAGCAGCATGACAATTCTTCCAATAATGGAAGTTCTAACTTTGCCTCTTGTTGTTTAAATAAATTTAAAAAGCCTAAAATGTAGGGAACCAATGAAGGATTTATTTATTTTTAATAATCCCAGGAGTCTAATGTGTAAATCTTTTAAAGGAAAAACATCCCCTAACGCAAGATGCAGGTTAAAATGAAAACAACTTGGCGGCAGCTTGTGCTCAAAGTGCTGCATATACGTTTTCTGGTTACAGCTGAGCAGATAAGCCCAGCTCCTACGGAAATGCACAGGAGCGGGCACATAAGTACCTGTAAGAATCCACCCCACGGCCCATGATAAAACATCTGGTTTATCATCGGCAGCAGAACCAGTAGAATTAAGTAGTTAATACTTCAAAGTGATACAAAATATGGCTGTAAATTCAACGGAGCTTTCTACTGGAGACCATGTAAGGACACAATAATGACAGCAAATTGCTTCACCTAAAGCTTTGTTTTGCGTTTGCTGTAAGACAGGTTTTCCGGTAAACTACTTCAGCTCTCTTCTGTGTTAATAATAACCACCTCACTGGCTTTTGAATGAGGCACAAACAAGAAAAAAGGAGAAATATTACAGACATGGGGGAAGATATTCCTTGTTGGAGCTCCCATTTGCTGCAGCTTTATAAAGATATAGAATTTGGGTCAATGTAATACAGCAGATCCATGTAGTGCCTTAATACTATTGTTTTTCTCTTTTACAGCCTGCTGAGATACAAGTGATTGAAAAACTACCCTATTAAAACCAAGTAGATGCATTTCGCCCTGGCTTTACTCTCCCTCCCCACGACTGGTTTACGTCTTATGGAAGAATTAACTGTGCAGATTTTATAAAGCTCATGTACCAGACACTGCCACTACTGATGTTAATGTCAAAATGGCTCCTTTTCCACAGTCCCCTTCATAAGGATGATATCTTATTTAGAGGGTAGCACTGCAGGACCTCTCACCCCATGGTCCTACATGCAGCCAAGCAGCCTGAGCCATGATGCCCCATGCACCTTACCTGTGGAGTAGGAAAGCAGCAGTGGTTCTTGCAGCACAAGGTAAACAGACTGCTTGGAAGAGACACAGACTTGGAGGAGGCCTGTGACAAGGTCTCTACTCAAAGGCAGCGAGGATGAGGAGCCTACAACACCATCTGACCCCCTACACTTGCATACACACACCCCCATGCACATGGTGCTCTTCCTACCATCTGACAGTGCATACAGGCTGTTGTCTTCTACATGGATTTGCAAAGAGGAAGACTGCAAATCTTGTATTACTTTCCTGGCACTCATTAGCAACCCTGTTTGGACAGCCCATAATCACTGTGCAATGAGGATTTAACTCGAGTGGATGAGTTCCCTGCTCCAGTTCTGCCCGGTCACTTCTGAGCTGTTTCTGCATCACTCAGTTCCACATTGAGCCCTGAGTGGGACAGTTGCAATCTAGCTTGTAAATAGCCATTATGTTTTCCCTGTGATTAAGGTCTCAGGATTTCTGAGGTTTTAAAGATTTCATGCAAATACTGATAGTTGTAAAAATAATAATTATAATTAAAAGGCTGAATTGTAAACTTCACAGTTCATTAGTTTTTTCCTCTAATAATAAAATCATTTATCTGCATATGAAAGGACATACATTTCTTTCCTCAGAAATAGCCTTCTCTGGGTCCCAAAGTCCCTAAATGCCAACAGTTGGAAGATTGAAACAAAAATTAAGATGCAGAAATCTCAAACTTTGCTGCAAAATCTTACCCTAAGGTAAAATTGATGCACTCTACTGTAACAGAAGCCAAGGAAGGTCAGACACTAATTCCCCAGGTATGAGGCAGATTGTGATTGTTGTGACAACATTCACAACATGCTGGTTTTTGTCTTTATATAGGATATTATTTCACTTAATATCATGGACTATAATCTTTTTACAAATGTGGCATCCCAATCATGCAGAAACTGCTACCTAGGGGGTAGCACCACTGGACTTCATCATTTATGTCCTTTAGTCCCTCACTGCAGCAGGACCAAAAGGTAAAGCAAGGGAGGAGGCAAGGGAGGAGGCAAGGGAGGAGACCTTTTCTGTGTGTCTGCTGCTAGAATAAAATGTGAGCCACCTCTCTCCACTTCTTGGGTGAAAATACACGTGGTTGTAGATCTTCATGTTTCCACTTCCTGCTGCAGAGGGCACTGGCTTCACAGCCATAAATCAGGCAAGGTGCAGTGCTTGACTCTTTCTAGTCCCCTGCCATGCCTTTTCTGTAATTCAGATCAATCACTTGAAGTGTCCATAAAGCTAGTTTACTGTTCCAGATGCTGCCAAAGTAAATGAGTCACGGGAAAAATTAAGGACATTTGGTCACAGGAAGCTTTGGCTCTTGCCTGATGCTTGTAAGCAGATCTGGATATGCCTATACAAGAAACCTGGGTTTGTGGTTTAATCCCAGTAGGCAGCTCAGCCCCACACAGCCACTCACTCACTTGCACTGGTGGGATGGGGAGAAAGCTGGAAGGGTAAAAGTGAGAAAACTAGTGGGTTGAGATGAAGGCAGTTTATTAGGTAAAGCAAAAGCCACATACACAAGAAAAGCCAAACGAGGAATTCATTCACCACTTCCCAGCGGCAGGCCATCATCCAAAAAAGCCATCCCCAGGGAAGAAGGGCTCTGGTGACTTGGGAAGACAAACACCATCACTTAGAATGCCCCCTCACTTCCTTCTTTTTCCTCCAGCTTTATATTCCTGAGCATGACACCATATGGTCTGGAATATCCCTTGGGTTAGTTGGGGTCAGCTGTCCCGGCTGTGTCCCCTCCCAACTCCTTGTGCACCCCCAGCCTGCTCACTGTGGGGTGGTGTGAGGAGCAGAAAAGGCCTTGGGTCTGTGTAAGCACAGAGTAAGTAAGTAAGTACTGCTCAGCAGTAACGAAAACCATGTTATCAACACTGTTTCCAGCACAAATCCAAAACTGAGCACACACAAGCCACTATGAAGAAATATAACGGTATCCCAGCCAAAACCTGTACAACTGGTCATATGTGTTTGCAAGTCATTAAACAGACATGACTTTGAAAAAACAAGAAGCAATATGCCTGGGATGGAGTAGCACTGCAGGAGCAATGGCCCGTCTGTGTCAAGCTTCCAGCAGGAGTATCAATTCAATTGGCAAAACAGCCATCAAGCAGCCACAAATGCAAGCAAAATAGTATTTTCCTTTCTTCAGATGTAAAGGAAGGAGCCCTATGAAAATGTCAAAATGTCACCACATACCTGATGTTCCTGCCCCTCCTCAAGCTCTAAATTTTAAACGGAACATCTGGATTTCCCCAGGTCAGGCTGGACTATGAATTTCAGGTAGGGCAAATACACTACTATTAATCACAACATTCTCTTTGTAAAAGACATACCAACTTCCTTCAGTTCCAGGCAAACAATGGGACAACTTCAGCTCTTGGAAGGGACCCTGGGACCCTTTCATTCAAGGCCCAGATCTGATGACAAAATCAGCACTGACAGAGAAATAGAATCATAGAATCATGGAATCATAGAATCACACAATGTTTGGATTGAAAAGGACCTTAAGATCATCTAGTTCCAACCACCCTGCCATGGGCAGGGATGCTTCACACTAGACCATGTTGCCCAAGGCTCTGTTCAACCTGGCCTTGAACACTGCCAGGGATGGAGCATTCACAAGTTCCTTGGGCAACCCATTCCAGTGCCTCACCACCCTCACTGTAAAGAACTTCTTCCTTATATTTAACCTGAACTTCCCCTGTTTAATAGGTATTTTGTATGTCCACTGATGTCAGAATCAAGCCTCAATAGAAGTTAGAATTAATTTTTTCTCTTCTCATCACACTTCACAAACTGAAGGTGCTGATTGAAACCAGCTTTTAAGAAGGTGAGGAAAATAGCTGGCCTTGTCACAACTCACTGGTCAGCCAATGTTCCATGCCATTTATTAATGTTAATCTGGGGTGTCCATCCCCAGATGTGAATTTCTGACAATTCATGTAACCTGGCAGTGCTTTCTCCAGATTCCTCAGCTAAGCTCCCGAAAATAGTGTGGGAAACACACACCATAAATTAAATCACACTGAATACTAGACCGGAGCTTTGGGAGTTTGCTCAGGTCTACTGGCATATTTATGTAGCACAAAGATGTTCAATAATGCTCAGGGTTTATATATATTACTACTGAGTCCTACATTCTTGATTTGAGCATAAACATGGGATGTATCTTCCCACAGCCACAGAAATAATGACTCCAACTGGAAACACGAAATCAGCTCACAGGACCAGATGCTCAGCTGCAGCAAAGTAAGGTCTCTTTTAATGAGATATGCAGAGTTACACTATTTTGGACCGAAGTATTTCCAGGACTTTAATGTTTAATGGTATAACATGTTAACAGCAAGTGTCTCTGGGTAGCTGGCATAAATTATAGTAGTTTTGACCTTCATGTTAGAATGTAGTTTTTCCTCTACTAGGCAAGAGTTTATCCTGCTTCCCATTTTGCCAATGGAATAACCTACATTCCTTTTACACCCTGAAAAACTGGTATTCCTAGAAGTAGCATCAGAAGCAGAAAATACTGTTTGTTTTCCAGTTCCAGGAAGCATTTGCAAAGCCAGCATCTTAAAAAACAGAAAGGCAACAACAAAAAAACACCCAAGGTTTTAACTTGTAAACTGAGCACATCTCATGTGTAATTAGGGAGCCCAAATAAATTAACTTTATAACCTAAGGGTGACATTCTTAAAGATTATAAATCTTCTGCCTGAGATCTTTTGCAAAGATGAAGACTGCCCCAAGAGACGAGATGAACCTTTTCCTCTCCCTTACATGGAAATATTTAAAAACAGACAAATCACACAGGAACACACTATCTTGTCTTGGAAAAAGCTTGACCAGCCACCTAACAGTTCTTCCACTGTCTTAATTTCCTGCTCAAATATCTTAATCCTGGAAGAGTATCCATCCACAAAGGTGTGTTTTTATGTGGTAGTGAAATTAATGTTACTCACTGACTTCCTGAATACCATCCACTTTCTTATCTTTATTTCTATATAATAGGAAATGACAAGCCCCGAGCAAGACATTACTATTTGATCATTACGAATTAGCTGACCTCAGGCCACAGAGAAAGGTAACGCTGTCTGGCAGACCACAAGGTGTTTTAGTCAACAAACATATCGTAATGTGCTGATGTGCAGCTGGACATTTCTGCTAGCTTAGTAGTCAGGTGCTTCATCTTTCCAAAAAAGAAATGTTCACCTAAGGAAAAAAAACAGGAGACCTCTTCCTACACTTAGCAAAGCAATACTATTTGCTAGAGGCTATCAGTGCAATCAGAGCGTTTTTCTCTTCTGCTGACTGCCAGAAAAATACTTTCTAATGCAGGAAACATTAAGAAAGCCCATTTCAAGTATAATGGAGCATAGGCTAAATCAAATAGAGTGCTGCACCATATGAATTCCTTTCTGCTTCCATTAAAAAACCAGTAAGGAACCACCCCCATTTCCCTGAATCCCTACAGGGAATACAAGGCAGTAGCAGCAGCAACATCTCCAAAGCAGAAGTACCTCCATTCTCTCCTCTTTTCCACTGCTTACACCCTTAACATGTCCAAAGCACCCTTTTCCCTGTAAAATCCTCCTTCCAGAGTTTGGAAGAGACCAAAGAAATCAAACCTGAGTCTGAAGCAGCCCTGCAGGTTTAACCCAGTTAAAGGATTAAACTCCAGCCCCTCTCCATGTATTCATATTTTATATAATCTCAGTTAATCAGTGTGTTTGTGTGTCTTGCACTGAGAATGAGAGGGATTGCTGAGGCTCTGAGCAGGGCTAGGGCAGACCCAGCACATCAAAGGACCATCTGCCAGACCTTTTCAAGAAGCACTGGTGAACAAACACAAAGGAGGACATGAGGTTGTCTCTTGCCACCACCTTTTATAGGAGATATAAGGAGAAATGAGCCGCTTTCCCTGAGGGAAAGATGTAAATGCTTGAAACCCACCATTCGTTGCAAAGAAGGCGGTGGGTGAGACTGTGAGCACTGTTCTTTCAGAAGGAAACCTTGAGAAACCCCTCATGGCCTAGGAGATGTGATGTAGGTTGGATAAGCCTCCTCCCTCCTACTTCTTTCAGACAGAGGGGAGGAGAGATTAAATTCACAGTGTGGTTGCTCTGGAAGTGTGGGATGCTGAGATGCCCCTAAGATTTCAGAAGTTGTCTATGTGGTAGATTGTGGGCAGATGCATGGAAAAGATGAGTCAGTTCCCATGGAAAAGCTGTGTAATGGCAAAATAAGTTAATTCTGCTTTGCTGAGAGGCCAGAAACTTTGTGGAAGCTGGATGCATTGGCTCAAGGTTAGTGCCCTGCTATCGAAGCACACAGTTGGCTGATGTCCCAGCACAGGCAGAGTATCCTGGCATTTGTCTGTAATGTGTTTTGGAAATACACCTAAATAACAGATTAGTCTCCAGGGATGTCCATATAGACAGCAATGAACCTGCTGGAGACAGCATTGGAGGCTGATGAACGGTGAGATTTCTTGAAACTACCATTTATTTGAACTGGTCTAGACTTCCAACTTCCACAGATCAGTAGTTTCAGTGTATTTTAGCACTTGTGATTTTGTGCATTTTCTGCAATTGTAGTTTTTCACCTGCTTTTGTAACTCTAGTTCTCCTACTCTTTAATCTGATTTTGCAAGGTTGTCAATGGATCTGTCACAGGTCAAAGAGATTATTGCTTCCTTTTGGGAAACACAGTAAGTAGAAGGAAGTTGGAAAGAAGCAGTATTCGATATTCTTGCCTCATTAGACTAAGACAAAATACAATGTATTTTCTGCAGTGTAATCTCAGCCTGACATAGCCCCCATTTTATTAGTCATCCATCAGTAGTGAGAGGGCCTGAGTGAAATGAATTGTTTTTCTCCATCAGATTTTAAGCAGACCAGTGCCGAGGCATGAAAACCACCGTTAAATCCAGCAAAAAGTTTCCCTGAGTAACAGGCACAGCTGATAGGCCAGAAGAACTGTGGAAAATTAGATGTGTCTTTTTCCTCTCCTTTGTGTAGCAGGTTTGAAGCACAAGCCTGCAGGGAGAATTGTCTCTGTGAACTTCACCCCAAGGAGAACAGAGCACTCAACTTCAGAACATCAAATGTGGTACATTTCATTCATGCTCAGGACACATTAAATGTTTATTAACATTTATGTGATGCCAATGGAAACAACAAAGGAAGCCCATGCATAGTGAGGAGCTTCTACCAAATCTGTTGTGTTGCCTATTGAAAAAATCTCCCAGTAATTCCTCTTCACTTACAGTGAAGACTACCTGGAACAGAGGTAGGTTTGCAAGAACCCTTTTTCTTGAAAAAAGGGTTTTTTCTGAGCTTTCTGCTGCTGTCAAGCCCCTCAGGTAGAAGCTCATCAGGTCACTGTTGGCAGGTAGCACACAAGACATTCGAACTACCTTCTACTATCAGACATGAGAGTGCCCTAAAGCAAGATGCTTCACCCCTTCTCTCCCTCCTCTCCCTTGACTTGTCTAGCTAAATTAAACAACCTCTGCCCTTGGGGACAGAGGAGGTTGCTCTTGTTAAGAAAGTGATAGTATTTAAATACTTCTCCTGATGAAGAGGTTCCCACCAGGACATAATTACTTCCTGTCCTGCCTTTCTGCACTGTGGTATTCCAGCTCCTCAGATGGGCTGGTGCAAGCATTCATGGGAACCATGCTCTAGGTGATCTCAGTGAAGTGAGTAAAAACTAATGGAGAAATGAGATATGCAGTAACATTGAAATGGGAAGCAAAGTGAACTCAGGAGCAATGAGGATCCACTGCTCACTACAGCTCTTCACCGAGTCTGCAATTTTAGCTGTAGCACCTCAAGGAGGAAGTCACTCCTTGATCACCTCTCCCTTAGGTTATAATGGCAACTACACCAACCTCTACTAGCTTCACACAGAATACTCAGACTAAACCAAATGCAGCAAGACCCGAAGCTCCGTTGAAGCCTCTTGGTACTACAGTAATTCAGCTAATTAACGCTAATTTTAGTCAGTTGTTCCTGCGTATCCTAGAGAATGGAGTGACTATTCATTAGCCTTGATGTGTACTTTGAAAACAGCTACAAATTAAAACTCTTTTAAAATGCAAAATATTATTTGCCTACGTGCTGCTTTCATTGAGCAAACATAAGGGTGAGGATGAAAGAGAATGCTGTACATAGATTGCATAAGAATGAGATCAAGCATGTGGCTGTTACAGTGCCAGTCCCTGCAGTGTACCTGGCTGTTAGCCCCATGCATCACAAGGTGGCCTTTATCAAGGTGCAAGACACAGCCTGAGAGGGCAAATGCAGTCCATGGTATAAAAGCTCAGGTCTTGATCTCAGACTTCGATGTTTGATATGGTGGTGCAGATCCCAGGGGACATGGAACATCTAAATTCAATACAGTAGTGCTTGTGATTTCATGCCTCCAGCTCCTGGCTCTGGGAAAGATGAGAAGTGGTTTCTTCTGCATGGGAGGGATGCTACTTCAATTCCAGGGGAAGAGAGTGGTGATCTTAGTGTTGCTGGATTGCACCTCAATTCCTAGTAGAAAAAGAAGTTGACAGCTGTATCCCCCGGTGTGTGCACACTGAGCATACACTTCCAATTACTTCTTAAGTTCCAAGGTGCCTAGAGAGTGGTATTAAACTAGGTTTGATTCAAGGCACAGGCAGAACAGGTGAGTGCACAGGGGTGTTCTGCTCCTGCTGCCAGGCCTCAGGTTAGCAAAAAGATACTGCCAAATACCTCAAACAGCAAGAAAAAACAAGGTTTTCCACAAAGTTCCTTATCTGCTCCTCTTTTCCCCTCTTTTCCTAGAGAACATACCTGATTGCAGGCAATAGCAAAGCCAAGCAGGGAAGAGAAATGAGCTGTAGAATCGCTGGCATGCAGCTCGGAAGTGGGTGGAAGTTTGGAAATGTGTTTGATGAGCCTCTGGGTATGGTAAGACCTATAGAAAAGAATGAAGCAATAGCTAGCAGGGGGTGTTGGAGTGACAGGCTTATGTAAGAGTTACAGTGGGGATAGTCAGTGGGGATGACGAACAGACCAAAGCCTGGAAATGCTGATGGTCCCTGTGAAAGAGTGTAAGGAAATCACACCAGGCAATAAAACAGCAGCATAAAATGTGATCCCTGACCTGAACATTCTCTCATTAAGGTTATTGGTCCAGGAACAGTGAGAGACTATTTCCCCTATTCCCACTCCTTAAAGGAGAAAGCTAGCATAGCTCAGAAACTCAAGAAACAGCGGTATCAGAAACGAACGGCTCTGCCACCCAAGGGAGATAAAAGGCATCTTTGTGGATTATAAATGAAGTCTAATCAATTCATATATCTGGGAAAAAAATTATCTCCAGCTAGTGCATATGCCGCAGGGAGGCAGTTACAGCAATGCCTGATGACTTCTTCACAGCACACAATGCAGCAGTCTTCCAGTCTGCCACAACAGGTTCTGGCCTTAGAGTGAAAGTTGCAGTTGGTCTCATTTTGCTTTCTCCTATGACTTTGGAAAAGAAAGAGGAAAGTTCTATGAAAACTGTTCCTCCTACTGATGTGAAGCGCTGTGTTGCAGTCTGGAGCCTATGTGAAATGCCAGCAAAACTTGAGCACAAACCCGAGGTGCTGTGCTCCAGAGGCAGGTTGTAAAGATCCCCTTTTTGGGCAACACCATCGATGTGATGGGTCTAACCAATTTATGTGTGACTTGTGCCCTTCAGTGACATTCACTAGTGGGTTGCGTGTACTGATATATATATGTCTTGGACCCTCTGGATACTGTAGCTTCAAAAGCTGGCTGAAGCACAAAGGCTGACGATATGCTGGAAATTTCTGAGTCCTTGGATCTGGTCTTTTCAGAAAGGTGCAGAAACAACAAATTCTGGTTTGAATATATCTTATTTTCCAGATGCAACATGAGCTGAAATAACAGCCATTCTAAACAACATTCACCAGTCCAAGATAAAGCTTGGATAACTTCAAGATAACTCCAGCTCTACTTAAAAGTCAGAGCCAGGAACACACTGTTAATACCATTGTAAAGCATAAAAGTCTCATTACAACATGATTCTTTTAACATCCTGTTTTCATTTCTTCCCTGCTTTGTATACATGTAGTGTTTGCTTGTTTATAATGTTAGCAAGATAGTGCTCCTCCGGGAAAAGAACAGGGAAAATGCACCAAATCTGGCACATCAAATCTTTCACACACGTGCATCTAGTTAGTGCTGTGGGGCAGGAATTTTCTCATGTGCTGAGGACCACAAGGTCCTCGTGCTGCTGCAATACTTTGAGAGGAGACCAAATCAAAAACTGGAGGCCACTCTCTGGCAATTTATAAGGCAATAATTCAAATTTATACTTTTTCCTCACCTCTATTCCTTCAACACAGCTTCTTTCTTTGTTTGGTGATCATAAGCCTTTTCCAAGTTCACTGTGTCAGCCTCAAAGGAAAACCATTCCACCCAGTAATCAGAGAAGTAGAGAAGCCAGTGGGGTATTTGTGAGGGAAAAAATCTGTACTGACCCACTGCCCAAAGGAACAGAATTACACAGGTCTTATTTACAAAGGTGATTTTTAGGTGTGTGAAAATGCAGAAATAGTGCGGCAAAACTCGTTTTCCAGTGAACACTGGTCTTTTTTCTATAGATCTTGCAGGGGAAAATGTACTTCAGAACGCCTTGTTGGAGAAATTGTCTCTTAGTGTGCAACTCAGTGCCCTGGTGCCTCACAGGAGAAGTCAGGACGTGCTCAAGGCCTACATAAAGCAAATAAAATGCTATTAAGACCCCTGCAATAAAGGCTATGAAACTGATGTAAAAATGTCATTTATAGCAGTACTTTTTAGTCATGTCAGCTTTCTAAGACATTTAGTTTCACCATAACCTCCTTTTTCACTGCCCTACCAACAATTATCTAAGTGGCAATAATGCTACGATTTTCTAGGACATGCAGTAGCGATCTAGATGATCAAAGCAAAGCTCAGACACTGCCCTCAGTGCCAATCAACTCCCTCTGGACTTATGGAAAGGCAAAGCCCTGGGTGAGGATTACGCCCTCTGCTTTCACTGTAGATCACAGAGATTTCACCTACTAATAAGGATTTCTCTTCCAAAGCTGTTGAAGACAAGGGCACCAAGCCAAACCAATGACTCTTTTCTTGTCCTCCTCTCATTTATTTTTATCCTCCCCTTGGAAGCCTGATACCTACCCCAAACTGGTGCCTCCCAACTACCACCTTATCCTGGCACCCTCTGTATCACCATATTGGCAGGGATGCTTTGCTCTTCCAAGGCAGGATGGTGGGATAAGGGCCATGCAACTAGTAGCTGTCCTGATTTAAAACCTGGAAAGAAAAAAGCTTGGTTTTCCTCCCCTGTTCTATCACAAGTAGGCCTACCTTTGCCATCATCTTTCTCTGATTTGAAGTTGGAAAAGTTGGTGGTTTCTCCTGAAAAAGCTTACAAGCATTCAATGAACTCATTCTACCTCCTTAAAAGGGCAGAGAAGTAATACCAGAGAAGAGCATTTAAGCTGCATTTATGGCTCACCAAGACCTGTCAGATGTGAAAGCAACTGCCCTTTGTATTCCCAACAGGTCTTCCTGACCTGGACATGAAAACAAGAGCCTTGGAGGGCTCACTCTTATGATTAGGTCCTGCTGGATCTTTACCAGTAAAGTTTCTCTTACTCTCAGTTGTGGTGCGTCAATTCCCTTCATCTCACTCCTACTCTCTAACAAAGAGGGACAGGAACACAGCTGAGGTAACACCACCTTGATGACAGCTCCTGATGACCAACAGGAACTTCGCAAATACACCTGGCATTTGGAACATCTTTTATTCACTTCTAACCTTCAGGAAGCTTCTTCACTTCTGTCGCAGTGTTTATGTGCCTCTTCCCTTGCCATCTCTGCCCCCATAGTAAGTGCGCACCTAGCAATTTACCTAACAGTGCCTGGAATTGCTCTTCACAAAAGGAGGCTGCGTTTTCCTTTTGCGTAGAGTTTGCTTTAATCAGAGGCTTCAGCATGAAAGCCTACACACACCTCCCTTGCAGCTCACAGATGCGCTGGGAAACTCATTCAATTCTTTGAACATCCATTGTGGCTCAGGGCTATGGTCAAGCACCCTTAATGAAAAGCTGTTTGTGCAATCTATTTCCTGCTGATAGCAAAGAACACCTCCTTGAAAAATAAACACTAAAATAAAAATCCCAGGAAGCTGTCAAGCCTGCTCCCCAGTTTCTAGACTCTTCCATGGTAACTGAACTCAGAAAGCTACAAAATCCACCTCAGAGCAGCCAGAAACCTTAAGTGAATGATGACTGCAAAATGCCTGTTAAGACAGAACTGGGCAGTTTATGCATTTCCCCATTGGGGAATAGTTTCCCAGGAACGTAAAAGAATAAAAGTGCTTCCATTCCCCTTTCTCTCTTCTTCTCTCATGCGTTTCAATGACCCATATCACAACTAACTAAAAACAGAACCAGCACCTAGTTCCTCAGAACTGTGGCGCTTCCTACAGCAAATACTTTCATCCACATGGGTTTTTGATCAATTTTTCTGCTTAACCAAAGTGAAAGGATGTGTTATACACTCATCCATGTGTCTTTGGCCTGTTCCACTTTGAGTTGCATGGAATGGGAAGCGTTATTGTATGTGCAGTGACAAGCAGAAAGCTTCCCTCAGTCCTGTACAAGCCTTGCAGTTTGTCAGTGCTAGAACAGCTTTCCATCACAACATGATCAGCAAAACACAACATTGTGATCTGTAGGGAACATGGACTCCGGTAAGCAGACTGTGTAAAAAAACTAACTCTCCAACACCCTCTCACTGGTCAAATCCTCTTCTCCCCGATCACTGAGGTTTTATGAGAACATACTCTTCTGTCTTTAAATCCCTCTAACTCGCCAAAGATTTTCTGAAAGCAAGAGGAAGCTCTCCTATTGAAACAACTTCAAAATTTGAGTCACAAGTTTCAAAATGCAAGGGGAAGAGGCTTCCTAAAGTTGAAAGTGAGGGCTGTGAGTCAGAAGGTTTGTAAACTTTTGTTCCAAGGTCTCCACTGTGAAATATTGCCTGGAGACTGGAAAGAATTGTCCACTCCTACAAACATCTCCTCTTACTGACAGTACTAAGTATATACATTAAAGGAGAAATGCTCCTAGGTACTTTAGACAATAGTCTTACACCAGAAAAAGCTGGCCAAAATGAGCAATAATAGCTTGAACAATTGACTAACTTGTTCCTGTCTTCGCAGCCCAGGCTAGGGAGGCTGATTTGACAGATAAATGATCAGTTTCAGATTCTTCACTTAAAGGATGCAAAAATTTCACCCAAAAAGAAAAACGAGGGAGAAAGGACAGGCTTTGAGAATAATATTGCCACTAAAAAGCATATAAATGAGTCAAACTGCTTCATTTTTTGAGCAGCCTGTGGGGAGGCTGGCCACCAAGACCTGAACTGCATGGAGTAAAAACTGCTGCATAGGGGTAAGTGGAGACACGAATATCTTTGCATTCAGTTGTGTTTCCATAGCTGTGACTAGACCGCGCATGTTTCAGTCACCACCACCTTACCAAGGACTCTGTCTCCATTGTCTGCTTTTCTTACTGCTCTTCTCCACAGACTTCTTCTGAACTTTTCTGGGTTTGTAGTGATAGTGTAGTGATAGGGTGATGGGTTCAAACTAAACCAGGGGAAGTTCAGGTTGGATCTAAAGAAGTTCTTCACTGTGACATGGTGAGGCACTAGAATGGGTTGCCCAGAGAAGTGGTGAATGCCCCATCCCTGGCAGTGTTCAAGGCCAGGTTGGACAGAGCCTTGGGTGACATGGTCTAGTGTGAGGTGTCCCTGCCCATGGCAGGGGGGTTGGAACTAGATGATCTCAAGGTGCTTTCCAGCCCAAACCATTCTATGATTCTATGATTCTGTGACTTGCAATTAGTTTATACTATCTCGGAATTGCATATTTTGCTACTTGAACAGCTGGGAGCAGGGTTTGGGGTTTTTTGTTTAGTTTTTGGTAACATTTTCGTGTGGTTTTTTGTGGGTTTTTTCCGTTGGTTTTTTTTTTTTTTTTCTTTTTTTAACTTTACACTCATTAGGCTTTGTCTATTTAAAACTCTGCTGTAGACTCCCTTTGGTCTTCGTTGTTGCCAAGGGGGGAAAAAAGAGAACTTGAACATCAAACAGCAACACTGCAGACAGTGCATGGCTTGCGGGACTCCTTGCATGATTTGGTTTGAAGGGAGGAAGGGAGCAGTTGGACTGCAATTATCAAACTTTGGCAAGTTTTTGCTTTCCTCAACTCCCGAAACATAAGTTTTGAGGGAAATAATTTAGCTGAGAGCTCTGCATCTTTAAAGCGCTTTCACTCCAAACACAAATCCCAGAACTTAATAGATTGGGTGGGGGCCGATCTGCAGAGAACTAATTGAAGGAGCTGCAAATACAGACATTCAACCCTGATTAATTAGAAGAGCAAAAAAAGAACACTCTAATTCCATTTCCAAATCAAACCAGTTGTACCACAATTATCTCAAGTATCTCAGAGATGGCTGATTTCACAGTTAGTCTCTCCTTTTCCTCAGGCAGGAATGGATAGCCCTGTGCGCAAGAAGAATCAAAAACCTTTAAGCTCTTTATTCACCAAGGTTCTTGTCCCTTCTAGTAATACATTATTTTAAAAATTTTGTATTTGGGACCTATTTTCAAAGGTGCTCAGCATGCACGTTCAATGCTGTTCAGCAACTTGGAAGCTGCAATTCTGCTGGAAATCTACCCATTTATTGAAATAGCTGAAAAGGAGCTCTTCTGAAAATCTAGCTTTGACAGGCTTTGTTTTGAAGAGGGGACACCTCAGAAGTCCGTGTAATAAGTCTTGCCTTCCTCAACTTTCCAAGTGGTCTGGGTAATAGGATGTATGATACCACCAAAATTAACAAATCTATTTTTCCTCTGAAACTAGAAAAAAAGCCTTCTCCTGGACATCTGTCTTTTTGTTCCTTGAACAACTCTCCCATTGTCTGCCTCATTTCTCCTGATGGAAGATTTTTGTACCAACCATAAGACTTCTGACATATGGTAAAACAATGCTACCATCATCCTTTTCTGACAACACTGTTTTTCTACATTTTCTCACTCTAGATTCATCTCCATCCACCATCTAAATGTAATTGCCTTTGCAGCAGACAGCGGCTGTTTTAACACAGATACAAACAGTACACAAAAGCTCTGGAAAAGAAGTAAAGCACTTTACCAGTTTGAATCTGCAACAGGAATTTCAGGCTAAAGGCAAGCAAATGGACCATTGTTTTCTCAGGTAGCTCTGAAAGCCAGCCTTCAACAACCACAACTGGTCAGGGCCTCTCATTTTGTGTCTCAATTGAAAGACAGCTGTTCTATTTTTTAAATGGGAACATAGTTCATCTTGAGCCTGGCTTCTGCTGCTGCAGCTTTTTTACAGTTAAATGTAATTCAGAATAGATTATCAGCATGGGGAGAAGACAGAGAGTGTTTGACAAAACAAGCCATTAATTTTCTGCATAGAAGAGAACAACTCTCATCCTGGAGACACTGCTGTGCTATTGTCTGAAACACAATTTTCATCTGAAATTGGACAAGCCATTTGGAAAGTAATTCAAGTTCCTCCAAAGGGAGGATGTATTACACACTGACAGTGGTGGAGGGATTCAGTACCCACAACTATTTTAACTGTATGCAATGAGTTGAGAGCATCTTCTTTTAATAGGTCCTTATCTCAATGCTTTTTCCCACCCCAGGTAGTCAATCTCTTTAACTCACCATCATCGAGTTTCACCTTGTTAGTTCTGCTCCTGTGGCATCACTACCAACTTATCCTTTTTGTCTTGCAGCTTATTCTGAGTCATGATCTAAGTCAGTGAAGACCTTCAAGGAAGAATCTGTCTCTGCATGCACCACCACCAAGAAATGAGGACTTCCACATTTAGAGTATCATGACTAATATGCTGAGGACGCCCTATGCATCTCATTGCATGGCTACCATGTTAGTACAGATTACTTATCAAACTAAAGGCCAAGTGGGGGAACGCCTCACTCCATGCCCAACTTAAGTATTTTTCAAGTTATAGACACACACAGAGCTTTCTGCCCTCTATACTAAGCAGTAAAAGAAGAAACAACCTGGAAGCCTAGGGGTGTTCCCTGTGAAAAAGTTTGCCCAGTACTTTACCTCTCCAGTGCCTCTTAATTTGGTTTACAACTGCCTCGTTCCCCATGCAGAAAGGCTGATCACTCCACCTCCCCTCCGCACTCAGCTATTGTGGTCACAGGCTCAATGCCAACACACATGTAGATAACATGCAGAGATGATGCAGAAACTCCTGGCCAGCTGTAGACTGTGAAGCACCATTCTTTGGCATTCTTTATCTGAGTTTAGTTTGTGGAAGGCATCCAGATCTGCCTATCAAGTGCCACAGGAGTGGAGGATATAACCCAACACTATTGCTTAAACAGAAATGGTATATAAAGTAAAAACAGATTTTTATTTTGATTTATTGTGCAAACAATGCAGGTTAAATCTGAGCATCACTTTTGTGGATGCATATGATCAAACTTTCATGTTTCATGCTGACATAAACCAGTAATTTTGAGAGATAAGAATACAGTGTGTACTGAGTGGTAGACGGATCTTATGCAGTATTACTTGTGATTTGCTCCTAAACAGATTTCCAGGGTTATTCCACCCTCAATCAAGCCTGGGAGCAAAAAAAAGCAAAGAGGATGGATGAGGAAGCAGTTGGAGTAATGAGCCTTTCTACTGTAATCTCAATAACAGATGAGATTGCATCTGTTCCTTTGCTGGACCCTAAGCACAGTGTAGGGAAAAGAAGTCTCCGATAGAGCCAAGCATAAACACTGTGTTTCTGCATATGAAGACAGCGACAGGGCAGAAGACAGCATGCTGAAGACAAATTTTAACAGCTTAGATTTCAGAAGTGGGTTAGATAACTGGCTTAGATTTCAGAAGTGGGTTAAATATAAACTTACTGAATCGCTTTCAGCACAGCCCTGGCTACAGTTCAATATGCTTTTCATTAACTGGCTTGCTTGTAAAGATTTTTTTCCAAAACACCTTAACTATTTTCAATTTGAGATGAGGTGTCTTTAGTGAAGTTAACTAGAAAATAACAGGCAGTCTCTTTTGTGGCCTAAGAAAGGGTTTAATTTGGTTTAGGTTAAGTCAGCAAGGGACAGGTTCAAGCTACATTGAAATAATATATCAGAATAGACACCTACACTGGGGTTCATACAGACATAATTCAAAAAAGCCGCACGTGGTACAGTCTCAGGTCATCAGGACATTCATGTTGGATTAATTTAACAACAGCTGCATAAAACGATACAGCCTGAGACATGGAGAGACATAATGCCTGGTAAGAGGCTACTTAAAGCAGTGGGTCTCATTTCCTTGGGGAAAATTAATCTATGTGGGTTTTTAACATTACCCTTATCTCCAAAGTCATTATGAACACAAAGGGCAGGTGAAGCAAAACTGTACTTGGGCACCCCTCATGGGTTAGAGCCAGGTGACAGAGAGCACAGACACACAGAGGGACAGCAATGGCGCTGTGGAAGTGGTGGTGTCCACCGTCATAGAATCAGAATGGTTTGGGTTGGAAAGGACCTTAAGATTATCTAGTTCCAACCCCCCTGCCATGGGTAGGGACACTTCACACTGGACCATGTCACCCAAGGCTCTGTCCAACCTGGCCTTGAACACTGCCAGGGATGGGGCATTTACCACTTCCTTGGGCAACCCATTCCAGTGCCTCGCCAACCTCACAGTAAAGAACTTCTTCCTTAGATCGAACCTGAACTTCCCCTGTTGAAGTTTAAACCCATCACCCCTTGTCTTGTCGCTACAGTCCCTGATGAAGAGTCCCTCTCCATCCTTGTCGGACCCCTTCAGATATTGGAAGGCTGCTCTGCGGTCTTCATGCAGCTTCTCTTCTCCAGGATGAACATCACTCGCCCAAACACAGAGTGTTGTGAAAACACACTCCTTCCCCCACCCCCTCACCTCTCATGGCTTAGTTATATTGAGTTATATTGTTCTTTGCCTCCCAGACACCTGGACAAGAATTAGTGCTGCTTCATTGCATTTACATGCTTAGCCAAGCCATCTCAGCGTTTTCAAGGTCAACATCTCCAGTCTCCTGAGGTTGTTGATCCTTTGATTTGCCTTTAGAGAAGCAGGGGAGATAAACTTGCAAAATGGAGACAAAGAATGAAACTGAATAAAAAATCAAAATATATGTCATTTTAACATAATGGAATAGAGAGATGTCAATTAACCTTGGCTAAAAGGTACTGCCTTTGCTCACACAAAGAAAAAACAAAAGCAAAAAACCCCAACACTTACTTATATTTGGTGGTGGTGGATTGGTTGGGGTGTTTTTCTTCTATCCATAATGCAAGCAAGGACACCTGCTAGAGAGACTTCCTCTCCCCAAAGGTAGTGGCTTCATAATTTTAGCATGAGTAAGCTACTGCTGTCTCATCCCATTCATCTGTGCGAGCACCTCTATCCTCACAGCAATAATGAGCTGCAACTTACCTGTTGGTAGGTGAGAAAACTACTTGGATGTGTGCATTGAGCACAAATGGATTTTCTTTAGTCTGTTCCTTTCCCCTGCCCCATCTGATGCAGACAAAACCACACTCTAGCTCAACCAATTCAACCCTTTATGGTTGGTGTACCAAATAACACGGTTAGCCCTGTTATTCTCACTACCTTCTGCTTTTAGCCTGGTAAACCTCCACAGGAGCTGCATCACCTTGAGCCAGTAGGAAAGAGACAGGGTTGGTCATTGAGCAGTGCTGGAAATAATTTGCTGTGAGTTCTTTCAAACATTTGACCATTGTGGACTGGTGAATGTCTGATGTTTTCTATTGTGATGAGTTAACCATAGCCAGCAGCCAAATACCCATCAAGTCACTCACTCATTTCCCCTCCAGCAGGACCCAGGGGAGAGAATCTGAAGAGGAAAAGCTGAAAACTCCTGGGCCAAAATACAGACAGTTTGATAAGTGAAACAAAGCTGTGCACAAGCATAACAAAATAACTAATGCATTCATTACTTCCCATTGACCATCATATGTCCAACCGCTTACTAGAAAGCAAGGCTTCATCACATGTAATGGTTACTTGGGAAGACAAATGCCATAACCACAAATGTTCCCCTCTTCCTCCTTATTTCCCCACCTTTACATGCTGAGCATGATGCCATATACTATGGAATATCCCTTGGGTCAGTTGGGGTCAGCTGTCCTGGCTGTGTCCCCTCCCAGCTCCTTGTGCGCCCCCAGCCTACTTGCTTGTGGGGTGGGGTGAGGAGCAGAAAAGGCCTTGGCTCTGTGTAAGCGCTGCTCAGCAGTAACGAAAACAACCCTGTGTTATCAGCACTGTTTTCAGCACAAATCCAAAACACAGCCCCATACAGACTGCTATGAAGAAGGTTAACTCCATCCCAGCCAGACCCAATACAACTACCATGTTTGTATTTGTTTCCTTTCTGCATTTTTACTTTCTGCCAGTTGTCATCTTCAATTAGTATCTTATCTCTTCTGGACAAGGTCTGTCTTTATCAGATATTTTCCTATGGATAACGTGCACATTAAAAAGAGCTGACGGGCAGAAAAATGACATAAGATAGTTAAGAGAGTTAGGGTTTACTCTCTTTTATTTCTTTGTATTAGTCTATGATAGTTTTAGTGTTTTTTAGATCAGGAACAAGGTTGTATTAGGTGTTAAGGAAATGCTTACCAAGAAAAAGTCTGTGCTCCAATGCAATTTTAATTGAAGTACACAACAGGAGAATGGTGAGCACAGCAAGTCAACCAGCAGAAACTCCACAGTCTCAGTTCAGTGCCATATCCACTGAACCATGTTACCTCTGCTTGGAGCAATGAGGTAGCCTCAACCTCTCCCAAAAGATGCCAGTTTTCACACTTCTTTCCCAAAGAAAGGCCTTTGGTGTCTGGAGATGGGATTTGGAAGTTATTTCTATGTAAGTCACCAAAACAGAGAACTCTGCTTGAGAGGCATTTAAATTTCAGATGCATCTCCTCGGTGAAAAATAAGACACTATGTTTGAAAGAATCTTTGAGGAGTTTTATTTGTAGCCAGCCTTGCTAGCTAAATGAAGACCTATTTACAGATATTTTCAAGAAGTCCCATGCATGCTATTAGCAGATAACAAAATCTGTCTCTTTCTTCCCATGGAGCTGTAATTCTTTTTGTTCCCTGAAGCAGAAAAAAACTTTGCATTCAAGAAGAAGTTGATTCATAAAAATGAATTGGGAAAAATAGAGTGTGTATAGTCTAATCAGTGACAGAAGCGTAACACACTGGCTGAGTTTCTCTGTGGATGCTGATTTTAACTGCAGATTTACCTGAAATAAAGAAGACCCCAAGCCAGCAAAATGCTTAAAACCACATTTGCAGCTTTAATCATGTGAATAGTCTTGTCTAAGCCTTGGAGTCCTCATCCTGCACGTCTGAAGATAATTAGAGTTTTATTATGTTGAAGGAAATAGTGAATACTTAAACAACATGATTTAGGTATGCTGCCTGGGACTTCGGAGTAAGACATAATTCTTCCTCCTGACTCTGTGAACTCAGGCACTTACTGCATCTCGTGACTTTGCATCTCTGAAAATGGAACCGGTGGCTTCTTCCTTCCATCTCTGGAAGGAGCCTTTCTAGAGGAAAAATGGTGTGTCAATCTCCATGGACACTCAGGCCTGAACTTCTGTTATGAAACTACCTGTGATAAAGACAGTAACTACCACTACCTGTAATGTAGAATTTAGTCCATTAGTACGCAAGCTAAGACCATCAGTTCCTTTCATGTAAGTTGTCAAAGAGCTGTCAAAGTGATCTACTGCAGAGCAAAACTCCCTGGTTTCCTGGATCATCCCACCTCTCTGTCCCCCACCACCACCCAGGTTTCACTCTTGCTGCTATAATGCTGGATTTTATTTAGTAGCAAGGCAAGAAATGGGACTGTGCTTCTGGGCAATTTCAAAGTAGAGGAAATAATACCAAGGGGAGACATAATAACTGTCTGCAGAAAAAGAAAGGAATGTTGCACCAGAGGACAGGAAGCAATTATTACCATTAGTCAGCAATGATAGAGAAAGAAGTAATTAAACTTCGGCTGCATCAGGGAAATTTTTAGATAGAATATTAAGAAAATAGCTAAAAAAAAAAGACTAGGTTGAACTGCTGAGGAAAGCAGCGGTGTAGCTGCAATATTCAGTCACATCTCGTGACTGTCTTTCTGTAAATAGAGTAAGAACACACTAATGCTATCTCAGCATTCTTGGGGTTTGAGATGGGAAAACATTTCTATTCACAGGAATACCTAAACATGCTTAAATCCCATTCGCATCATCTGAAAATCCAAGGAATTTAAGTAGAACTGGAGCACTGGATGGAGCACCGAAGGGCTCTGAATGACAAGGGGTAGGTGTGAATCTTCCTCAGATGCCAACAATGTTCCAAATACAAGACGACTGGCAGCAATCTGCTATGATGAGCCTTCACCTCAAATGAGTGCTTGTAGAGCCAAGCAACCTGTTTCTACCCAGACTGCTGTCATACTTTATAGACTTTTATAGTCTCATGACAACCAGGAGGTAACAGTGCAAAGGGAACCAAGCCCTCATCCCAGTGCAGTATAAGCAGAGGAGGGAGGGAGCAGATGTTTCCTGTGGCTGCGGCAGCAAAGAAGACCCTGATCTCAAGAGCAATAGGGAACAATCATTCCTTCCCACTGCCCAGCTTTAGCCTTGCAGAAAGAATTACACCCAAGGATGACTCCAAGCAGAAATCAAGTTTATATATTCTGAATTCTCTATAGAAGAGCCTCTCTCTCCAGAGAGAATGCATGAAAGAGAGGGGCAAGTCCCTCTTCCCTCCTGCCTGCTCCACCAGCCCACCTGAAGCTAGGTGAAGGATAGGTTATAGCTGGTTTTCAGTGTTGAGCTCCCTTCCCATTTCTGGCACGAAGCAGAACACAGAGAGAAATTACAAGGGTCTACAATTACTGTGTAGAGCAAGACCAGAAAGAAGCAGGGAGACTGAGTGCGTATGCCTAATAGAACAGTTTTTACTGCCTTCCCCTCTCCATATTTCATTCATTTTGCTAATCCGCTGAAGAAATGGCTCACTGGAAGGCAGAATCTTGAAGTAGCCATTTAAATTTTCTTGATGGCCCTCAAGGCAAGTCAATTTTCAGTCTGACTGGCTTTAATCCCAGAAGAAAGCCCCGCCATGCCATTACATGGCACAGCAGGAGTAAGAGTGGAGAGGTAATCACATTACAGCACCGTTCCATTTAGCCGTAATCTGTAAGGATCTCATGAAACATCAACCATTATTATGACTTCTCATGTCCTTCAGGAAAAGTCTTTGTGGGGAAAAGGAGAAGAAAATAAAAATCTCTACCTGTCAAAAGGAGACAGGCACCTTCATTCAGAGGAAAGGGAGGTGAGATGTAAAAGTGACACAATATTATTTAAACATCCTATTACTAAAATTACTGTTCATCTATATAAAACTGAGCTATAGGACCTTAGTCTGTCAGCTAGATCAATGTACCTGCCATGGTCGCAGAGACGCAACGAGCTGAGGAAGCGTTTGGGAGACAGAATTTGCTGTAAAGGCTTCCAGCTTCAGTCCATCATTGCTGGTGTCCTTCCCACAGCACTAAATAGCTGCCTCAGAAGGCGATGCTGGGGAGGGTGAGGACGGCTCTTCCTCAGCCCATTGTTGCTATGTTCACATCAGGAGACATAAGGCAACTTCAGCATAACCACAGCTGGTTTGGGGCTGGCAGCTTTACTAAGGATTGTATTTAAAATCCAGCTCTGATGTCTGACTCTTTGACCTCTTGCGGCAGATGTAGGTTGATTACGCACTGTGTGAGGAAACAGTTGTCATCAGTGGCTGCAGAGCTGCTCCAAGAGGGAGTGTATATGGACCAGACAGGGTATGTGGGGAATCGGTCCTATTTCCACACTTGCTTTTGACATTCAGTAAATCAAGCTAGCTTTTTGGCCTCAGTTTTTTTCTGTTTGTAAATGGATAGTCCTTCTCATGTGTGTAAATGGACAAGCAAGGGATCATGGATACAACATGCTATTGTACCATGAGGCAAGTTTCTGTGGGCTTTTTCTCTTCATTTTAATCGCCAATATTTTGTGAAGTGGCTCAAGGAGTATCAGGGAGGCAGGCAGGACTGAGGAATCTCCATTTGGGATGGTGGTAAACAGGAAAACACAAACAATCCAAAGAAAGGGCACATGGAGCCCATCCATGAAGATGAAGGTTTTCCAGAGATGCAGAACAGAGACAGGGAGAAACAAGGATGACATAGTGGCAGGACTGAGAGCGTTATACCCTGGCATTCAGCCTGTAAGAGACAATGCCAAGAATGGCTGTGTTTCTTAGGAGGACATCGATCCAGGAGATGATGTGTAGTAACAGCCAAGTTGCTGTCAGCAGGCCAGGGCATCTGAGTTGTGTTGGGACTCCTGATTCTCAGGGTAGGATGTACATGGAAAACCACAGCATGAAAGCTAAGTATACCACAGAAGGTAATGCTGGGGATGCTGAGATACAGCCGTGATGGCTGGCGTTAGGTTGCCTAGAGTTGAGAGGAGCTCAGAGCACTGAGCTTCACACAGGGGACAGGGCAACACTCCCACAGTACTGCACCCAGCAACCTGGTTGCTGCAAGAGAAGATGTCTCTGTCAGGAGTAAGACAACCAAGGAAGGAAAGGCTTGGATTACTGGGAGGATTTGGAAGAGCTGAAGCCCAGATCAGTCTCAGATGGGAATGGGGTCAAGCTTCTAGAACCGGCTAAAGATCACACAGGGCTCTCCCCTAAACTGTGCATTTGGTATCTGCAGTGGATGCAAAAGTAGGGCAGAAAAGCAAAATGTAGAGGAGGAGGTGATGTTCCCTTGCAGGAAGGCAGAAAGCAGAAATCATAAACAGAGGGGTGGATTGGGATGAGACAAAGCCAAGAAGAGGGAGGATATGCTTGAAATAGAGTGTTTCGTCTACCCATCCACTGAAGGGATACAGGCGAAGACCTAAGATGCCCTCCTTACAGAACCATGTGGATTTTGTTTGCCTGCTACAAATGGGTCATGTTGTGCCTGACCTGGCCATCAGGTTCCCTGGTGCAGGGAAAAAGCAAAGAACCTGGATGGATGCACCACAGTTCTGGTAGCTTACCAGGAAGGCATCTCACATCATGTGGGGATATTTTGTTTACATATATGTAATCAGAGATTTGTGGAGAAAAGGGGCAAGGGAAGTTTCACCCCTCCTGCTGGATTTTAATGCGGCACTCGATGAGTTGCAATAGAAAAAGATCTATTGTTTCTCCAGTAGCAATAAAGTAAGGTTAAACCAAACTCAAACATAAATTTTACAAACAGCCCCATATAAACACAGCTGTTCAATGAACTGATAGCACTGGTTGCTAGCTGAGTACTGCCCTCTAATGTTGTCATCTAAGGGAAATGTCCTTTACAATGTCTTTTATTAATGAAACACCATTTCCCTGTAGGACAACGGAGAAAAAATGATCGCTCTTGAGATTAGGCTAAATTTAACCTAAATGTAACCTTGACTTTAGCAGATGTGGTTTTGGCTTGGTTGCTCACAGAGTTAGTTATTTTCTACACCATCAAATAGACAGCTGATGTTTAATAATGCTGTTTAGAAACCTTGGGTTTAGGAAAAAAAAAGCCTGTTGTGGTTTGATGAAGTGGTTTGAAAGACAGAGATGGGAATTAAGTCAGAATCATCTTTTTTTCTGAACAAGTTCAGCCTGAATATACAGTGCCTGGAGGAGACAGATTCTTCTCACAGGGATCCAAAAGTTCTGGTGCTTCTAAGAGCCTCTGGGAAAGAGAAATCTGAAATGGAAAGTATCTCCATGGGGTTTCTAGTGCTTTCAACCTCTTGGAAATGGAACTCTCCCTTACTCCAGACTGTATCAGTCCTATACATAAAAATCTGCTTTCATACTTCTTCACAGAGTGTAGATGGTGTGTATAACCATCCAGGAACTGGAAATAACTCATAAAGTTAAAAGTTCAGTTCTGACCCAGTGGAGATCTACATCCCTTTCAGTCTTGTTTCAGGAATAACTGCTCAGCTCCTTGCCACCGTGGTGCCTGGTGGCAGAAAATCCAGCCGGAGAGGAACCTTGGTGCTACTAGTGACCAATGACTGTCATCCAAGTCCTCTGTGTTCCTCTCAATAGCAAATTTCCCACCTGGCAGAGCATCCCATCATGGTCCACGCAGGACACAGCATGCACAGAAGCTGTGCTTTGCCATCAAGCTGTACTGCAGCTGCCTTGCAACAAGGCAGAGGGATGGATCTTGCTCATAGGTCAGGCACTGATTTTCCCGATGGCAGCTGGCTCTGACTCACCTTTCCTGAGTCACTCTCCCTGACACTGTCACACCTACCTGACAGCATTAAATCCCCCACTGTCACTTTACCAAAGGATTAGAAACCCTTCCACCGTCATTTGCTTGGGACAGAACAATTTTCTTCGGGGGGCTATTTTTCATTCTTCCTCCTCTTATTGCTGCTTGACAGGAAACCATCTCATGTTGTTCTGCTCAAAAATGTCACCTGTCTGTGGAGCAGCAGTCCCCATTTCCCTCCCTTCTTCCCACACCCTGCTGTTTTACCTGACTTTGAAATGGCAGCTCAGCAGACGTTATAGAATCCTCTATTTTCATTTTCAAAAAAACAAATATTTCTATCTATTTTTCTATCTGCTGAACATGGGAATCTTACCTGGGAATAACAAGAAGAAGTTTCTGGGCAGACCCACATGGTTTGAATTAATAAGTATAAAAACAGCGAGAAAGACTAAGGTTATAACTAGGTATAGAGATAAGAGATTTTTCTTTAAGTACTCTGCCTATTACAGTTTAAAGGCAAGTGCCGTTATGCAGATGTGAGATCTGCTGCCATTTCGGAATAGATAAGGCTACGTGCTCTAAGTTTTGCAGGAAACAGAAACACAAATAGTGCTGTCTTCTGTATCTGGACAGATTCCCTTTTTATTGTCACCTGCCTGACAGCCACGCTGTTGCTGCTTACTGAAACCTGTCTGTAACTGAAATCCCTGGGGTAATAAGCTCCCTGTAAAACAGGTTCCTGACTGGAAAAATCTGCACATCTCCAGATTAAATCAATAACAATTAAGAATTCTTTGAAATCTAATTGGAAAAGCAGCTATTTTGATCAGCATCATGATGTTATCTGGAAATCGTATTTTGTTTATCTACAGCAGAAGAAGGTTTTCTTCTTTGTGGGATTGGTTTGCCAGCTTCAGACACATCCTTTGATCTCTGAGATGATACAGTGAACTGAAACATGGGGGCAATCAGAGGGATTATCACAGGATGGGGAAACCATTTGATCTATTTTTAAAAGTTGGGGGTTTTTTATTAATAACTTTGGGGTTTGATTATCATTAAGAAAAGAAGAGACTGAACTCCCATCTTTACCAGTGTTACATTTCTCTGAAGATGGTTGATTCTTATAGTTAATAATGCTTAGCATTTATATAGTATTTCCTAACTTCAAAACACAACATTTCTCACTATAGCACGGACCAAACCTCTACGTTGTTACCTTTCAAGGAGGGATAAGGCTATTTGATGTCTCTCATGTTCCTGTAGATGGGTTTCTGTTCAGGCCTCTCTTTAGTTATTTCAGGTGAACTGGGACAGAAAATCCCAGTGAGAAAATGAGAAAGACTAAAGCCCTGGACAAGAACACAGTGAGACTCTTTCAAGCACATCATCTGAAAACTCTCCTACTCATCTTGAGGTTTTCTACACCTTGTATAGACTATCCTACCAAGTTAACTGAGATTCCAGTGCTTATTGTAAGGACAGTACCCTTGTTTGAAGGGTAATATCAATATCAATGCTCACAAAAAACAGAGAACATAAGAACATAAGCTTGGAAGACACACTGTACTATCTGTGAGACTTTCTGATGCTTAAAACAAAACAAAATGCAAACCATAGAATGAACTTGAAGGTCTAAAAGGTTTGTGAGTCCCTTTTTTTCTCCTTGAACCTAGTTTTCTTATAGTACACATTCATGCCAACAAATAGCAGATGGTGATGGCAGATACGTACTAAAACAGCTAAAATTGTATTCCTTGCAGGAGTATCTATCATGCTGATTGGGCTGAACAGTCTGTGCTGGCAGCAACGTCTGGTCCACACTTGGAAGGAAAGATCAAAACCTTTCTTGAGCTCTCTTTGTATGGTACTTCAAGTGTCTCACTTCACAAACAAAGGTAGATTTCCTCTTGTGGTCTCTGGGAGCCACTCAAGACAGGGATGTTGCTGTGTTAGCCGTGTGTCTGCCCTAAGAGAGTGGCTTGAAGCAAGCCAGCATCAGGGATGGAAAGGAGGGACCTCAGGTATGTGGTACGCCCCTGGTACAGCGGGTGTCCTTCCTCGCATGTGGAGTTGAAAGCAGCTTGTAGCTCTGATAGCTGGGGTCAACAGATGAGCCAAGCCAGGCAGACCCAACATTTCTGTTTAGGACTACCGTAGTTAACTTTTTCTCCTTTCCAGGAAGCTTTCCTAAGAGATTTCTCAGTATCCAGGTCTTTGGCTTCTGCCTGGCTCCCTGCAGCCAGGTGTGATGATGTTTCTTGCAGCACAGAAATTTGTTCACCAGGAGCTGGCATAAGACCCATTTTGGAGAGGGCACTAAGGCTGTCACGGATAAGAGAATTAAGGAAAGCTTACATATACAAGTAGCTCACTGAGGATCCTGATTGCCCTGGCCTCCAGGAGATCACTCCATCTGTGCTAGCATATTAAAGAGGGACCTTTGAGGGGTTAGGATCTTTTCAAGCACTAATATTTTTCATCCTAGTCCCCCAAAGCTTCACATGGCACAGACCTAAAGCTTTCCTTTTTCAAATGCTTTGGCATAAGACTATAGGGTAGGATTATCTTAGAGAAAGAACAGGTGGCTTGAGAGTCGCAATTACGGAGCTCTGAACAGATCTGTCACTGGTTTGTGGTGTGATCTCAGGCCAGTTACTGAGGGCCCGGTACTGGGACATAAAGGAGACCCACATTTCCCACTGACTCCAGAGGAAGCATTGTCTGTTCAGTATGTTGGATCCAAAGAACCTCCATCATCTTGACTCTTTGATGTCTGTAATGAAAAGATGTGATTTCTCATACCTACCTCCACGGGGTATTGTGCCACTTTGCTGATATTCACATGGCACTGTCAAACGTACATGCTGTGAAAGGAACTGCAGTAACTCTGCTGTGTTTCTCACCGTGCTGGTGCAGCACAATGCCTAGGCTTTGAGGAATTGCCCAGATTTTTCTCTACAATCCTCCAGGCACCTCAGCAAGCTGATCTCTTATATTTGACAGCGTTGGCTTTCTCCAGGTATTCTGACTGGTAATCCTACATGGCCTTTTTTGTAGTGATATTCATTTTCCCCTATTCACATTGCCTACTGATGAGCTCATTTGAAGTTACTTCTTGCTTGTAGGTTCAGCCTCTTGTTCAGTTCCTTTGCACTCTTTTATCTGATTGCTGAAGTGGAAACTGGGCTCTGCTCTCAAGCAGAAGCAAAACCACACCAGCAGCACCAAAACCTGGCATTCACCTCCAAGCTTTGAAAAATGCAAGAAGAGAAAGCAGACCCTGTGCCTGCAGGGAGCTCAGCCAGATCCAGCATTTTTCATAGATGCCCCATGTCTTCATCAGTATGCAGATCCATCTGCGCTGCTGAGATATCTGCATGGTACAGACAGGGAGTGGGGAAATACATTTATAAATAGGATCACTTCATCTTTCTCTTTCCTGCTGTCCCCACTCTCCTGTAATCCCCACTGATGGAGGTATTTTACTGCTGAGAGCTGCCTGTTCCACCCTACCTTCGTACCTGTTCTAATGGCACCAAACACTTTCTTCTTTGCATTGTAAATGAAGTGAAGAAGCAGCTGGTGACGGGGAAGGAGGGATAGACTCCAGTGGTTGTTAGGACTCTCAAAATACCTTTTACCACTTAATTAACAATGACAGGTACTAGAAATGATGAGAGTCTGACATTACAGTGCCTGCATGCTATTTCTAACGGGTTTCTGTTTAAATCCAACTGGTAAATAATAGCATCTTCCTATAAAGGGTGCACACTATAAACCTGCATCTTCTTATAAAGGATGCACACCATAAACCTGCCCTCTGTAGCACAGCAGCCTGCACCAAAATATCCCAAAACACTGGGTAAAGCTAACCCTTCCTGCTCACTGCACTCGAAGGTTGTTAAATGTTGTGCCATCACAGAGAAATTAAACATTGCTCCTACTCATGCTTACTCACATAAGAAGCTGTTGAAGCTGTAGTCACACTGAAAGCAGCAATCATGTTAGTACATCACAGTAACAGCTTCTCAGAAGAAAAACACACCAGAAAACCTATATGAGGCAGAGTTTTTTTGCAATTGGGTTGAAGTTTTTCTCCTGACATCTCACTGTGATTTTCTGGCAAAGTCAATAGCAGAGTTACAGAATCCCAGTTTTCTTTTTCTGTGCCCCAATAGATAAAAAACCTCCAGTGAACTTGTCCCGTGCACACAGTCCTGGCTCTGCTGTGGTTTGGCTGCATGGTCTTTGTGTGTTTTCTTCCTTCCCCAGGTTCACACAGCCTGTTGGTAAGCAGATTTATCCTCATTTGTCTGATTGATTGCACATGTAGAAACTGAGCTTTGACTTCCAGCAGCAGAGAAACTACCCCAAATTCTCTAGGAGAGACCAACATCCTCCAAAAAACATAAAAAGCCACGTTTTCTATCATCTTGAAATTTTTCTTTTTTTATGAAGGAAGTAATAGAGGAAGTTCTGGAAATTCCATCAGCCGGTACTGAGGATGTAAATGTTCAGAAACAGACAATGCAGTGATGATTTGTGTAGAAGAGTTACTTTTTAACAAAAGATGAGAAAGATGCTGAACCAATTTACCCTCTAGGCAGGTGACTGGCAGATCTTATAGAAGCCAAAATGTCACAGCAAACACTTAGGGCAGTTCTGCTATTTCCCTGGAAAACAGATGCCCTTGTAATTATTAAGTGATACCTCTTGAAACAGGTGATTTCCAACAATAGCTCCTAAAGAAACTGTAAAGAAACTGTTACTGGCAGGGAGGGTTGAAACTAGATGATCTTAAGGTCCTTTCCAACCCAAACCAGTCTATGATTCTATGGTTCTATTACTGTTCACACTGCCAAACAGCTGCTAACCTCACCAAGGAGTCTGGGACAGCAAGATGAGCTTGCATTGGACAAGGAGAAAGACCATTCCCAAAGTGATTCCCTCCACACAGAGGGACAGATTGTCTCTCATAGACTACCTGGCTCAAGTATATTACTACAGGCCATCATTTCCTAACCAGCAAGGAACATCTCCTTATTGAAACAAAGCTCAGTGAGACACTGACCTTAAGATAGGAAGCTCTAAGGGGTTAGCACAGCCTTTGACAAGCACCAGTGACTTTGCAACACTTCTCAGGATCTAGAGTGCCCAGAACTGTTCTGGATGGAGCTATCCAGGGGAAATTAGATGTGCTGCCTGGTTTCCAGGCCAGGAAAGAAAGAGACAGTAGGGACAAGAAATGTAATACGCAAGGAGAAAAGGCTCACATGAAGGGACAATAAGGTGGGAGGCAGGAAAAATCTGGGGGAAGAGAATGGGATAGGTAAGAGGGAAAAGGAGTGAGCAGCAGTCACACGACTGGGAGATAATGGCAAAGATGCAATACTGGAGGTCTCAGGATAATCCAACAAGAGTGAACAGAGGGAACCCTCTGATTTGCTGTACTATAGCTCATAAGCTCCCCTTGAGCTCTCCTTCACTCCTGCATCTCTGCACAGCTTCTCACATATGATCCCTGTTTATTAGCCTTTCCTTCACATTGGCTGATGGAAGTCATCTCAGCAGCCCAACTGACCAGGAGCTAACAAATGTTACCTGCAATGCTGGATATCTAGTCACTCCATCAGGTACAGTGTCATCTGTGTAGACACAGGATAGATCCTGGATATGACCATAGTATATGTGCTGAACATCCCTAGAGCGTGCCCAGCATGACTAATGCTTCCTAGAGGTGCTAGCTTTCACTCCATATGTTCCCAGAGCACCCACTGTATTTGCACAGATTTCCATCCAGGAAAACCCAAGAATAAGTATGGCAGCCTTCTCTCTGCTAGGGCACTCGCACTACAAGGCTGACACTTCCAGGATGCAACAGATGGGCTGACTGCACATACACTACACAGCCTGTGTACACTCATTTCTCTGTGAGAAACCCTGATGGGAAAAATGGCAGCCCTATGTGAAGACTAACTTCAAGCACACAAAGAGCTATTGCATTATTTGCCTCTGCTTTGCATTAGGAAATGCTTGTGGATATAGGAAGTAATAGAAAATCAAGGCTTCAAGTCTTCAGGTATCCAAACTGTGACCTCTGCAGTACAGAACTATGGCAGTTATTCCAATTGACACTTGACTATGGAGCAGCTATGTCAGTGGTTCTTCCCATGCACCTTCTCAAGCATCAAACTTTAGCACAAACATACTGTAAGACAGGAGCAGCCTTATTTTAGTGAGATACACTGAGGTATCTCACCATTATCCCTGTGAAGCAAAACAGCAATGATATGAAGATGCAATTGATAACAGCCCATCAGGTCTAAGCAGAAATTTAGGACTTGCTGAAACACTGCTTTAAGTCTATCAGTACATTTTCTGGTTGGTATCCAGATTTCACAACTTTGCAGTTGTCACTGTAAGATAGACCCTACAAATCAATCACCTTGCATGGCAACGTCATGTCACTTTGGGATGACAGTAGATTTAATCAGAACCTGGCGTGGGTGCTTTTATCACTTACTTCACATATGGAAAATCTCATCTATTTTTGCTAGAATCTCATGTGGAAGAACTGGGAAGGATGAGGAGGAGGAGAAGGGGAGAGGTGTGACAGCAGTGTCAGTCTGCCCCATTTCTGACATTTGAAAAAAAGAGGGATTTTTATTTCTCGTTCTGTTCTGACCAAAAAGGGGAAAAATATATATATATATATATATAAAAGATTGCAGTGCATTGAAAAAGGAAAGTCTGAATGAAGCTGTTGTGTTCTCAAAAAGTTTTTCGGTTCTCCCCAAACTTTTCATTCATGGGGATCACCAGTATTTCTGTTTGGTTTCATTCTGACTTAGAACAAAGCTGGACTTCAAAACCGTATTCCATATTCCTTCCTGGAACAGAGTTCTCATGGTACCCTCCTGCAATGCCGAACCAGCGTGGGTTCGGGAGGTTGGCACTGCCAAGGACACAGTTCCTGACTCCACATTTATGCCTTGGGCTCACCTACAAAGACAGAATGTAAATTTTAATACTTGTATAACCCCTAAATATTTCATGTTCCAAACTAAGGGCACATCTGCACAGATGTGACATTTTTGTTCTGCCAAAATCAGGAAAGACAGAGGGTGTCAGAGGTACAGATTACTGGAAAGAACCATGCCCTTTGCTAACTCTTCCCACTGCCGACTTGGCAAGCCTGGGAAAAGCAAGGAGAGAAACCAGGGGCACATTAATCTACAGGAAAGCGAACAAGGCAGAGTTTAACGCACAAATAATGGGAGAAGCAAGCAGGCAGCCATGAGGAATAACCTTGACTGATGAACAACAGGATGTGTGATGTCCTTTCATGTGGAACAAAAGGCAAACATGAGACTTTGCCCACGTTCTTTCTGCCTGAAAAACACTGCTGATTGCACACAGCAGAGGTGAAGTTAGAAGTCAAACACAAGCCCTCAGTCTTCTCTTTTACAACCACAATCAGACAACAGACAGAAGGGGATAAAAAATGCAAAGTATCATGGTTGCAATGCAGACCCTTGTTAGAGGGACCTTAAATACAAAGAAAGGACCATAGGCACTTAGCAGTTTTCATGTCCTCTTGAATGTTTGGGGAGGAATCACCAGAGGGAGAAACTATCAACCTGTGAATTAGTGCGCCTGTGTGTTGGCTTGGAATACCCCCAGTACACCATCCTTTTTTTATTTCTTTTTTTTGGGTGAGATTGTCATTGTTTGAGGTCAAAACCTGAGTAAAAACAGATACAAGCAAATCAAGAGATTCCAGCTGAGGACTGGCTAGGAGAGACTCTGGAGAAAAGCAATGGGCTACAACACTGGGAGTCTAACCCTTCTCCACTGATCAGCAGCAGTCAGCTGCCCACAGTGACACTCACAACACAATACTGCACTAAATAGAATAACCAACAGGCCAAACTGGGCATAAAAGTGATCTTAGTTCAGTTTTTCCCTTGCCTGCGTACAGCACTGGGCTGTGAGGTACCTTTAAGCTTAGTTTCCAGCTAGTGTCATCTCTGTCCTGGTTATTCCTGACAGTTCTCTGTTTCTGTGGTTTTGCTCAGAAACATTACCTCAGAATGTGCTCCACTAAAGCATCTCAGTTGTAGGGGGGGTGAAAAGAGGGGAAAAAAAAAAGAAAAAGGAGAGCGTTTCTGATGAATTTTCATTTCTCAATGGAAAGCTAAAAATAAGTCCCAAGTAGCTGTAATCAGAGCACAAGTATAAATCACACATGATTCATGGTACCAGCATGCAGTGGGAGTTTCTTGGGAGGGGTTGCCTCCCCAGGGCCCAGGTTTCAATGTGACACTGATGTGTTTGGCTACTCTCCCATTTCTGTAGAGCATGAGTAAGACTCCAGCCCCAAGACTACAAACTCGCCTGGGATGTCAATGTCTGCAACCAAACTGAATTGTTTAAAATGGCTCTCTTCGTCCCTGTAGGAGCTCATTTACTCTGATCTGTGGCAGGTAAGGTACCTTTCCCTGTTTTGGCTAATACATGAAAATAAGACTAGAGCTTTCATTTCGCTTCTCTTTCCCTTTAAATCCACTGCGTGCTTTGAGCTGTTATGGACTCGATAAATCTCTGCCAGCGCAGACCCAAGAACACCCATGTATCTGTTCGGTTATCCAGAGATTTCTTTCCCTTTCCCTCCACATTTCACTAAGCGTCTAGGGTATTGTTCTACTTTCTCAGTTACCAATGACTAATTTAAATCGTCCCAATTTTCAACTCCCTTCTGGTAGCCTCCCCCACTGGTCCCAGAGGAATTGCCCGAGACACTTCCCCTCCTTTCTTTCTCTCCCTTTCCCTACTCAATATCTAATAATTTATGTAAATGGATTCATCAGTATCAAAATAATGTTGGAGGGAGAAGGAGGGTCTGACTGATTATAAAAAATATGTGAACAGCTCTGGGAAAACACTGTTTTCCTTTAAATCTCCATACCCTGCAATGCACCTCCTTAAAACTGCCTTAATCAAGACTCTGTTCACATTAACCAGTGATACTTAAGCAATCTTAAGATAATAATTTTCAGGTGAACTACATTTTCCAGGCAGTAACCATAAGTCACCACTTGCAGTTCAAGCACAGCAGACCATTTCTAATCCTAAAACCTAAAATTATCTCCACTTATAAGAGCTGCTGCTCCTCCTTTAAATGGACACATACCTTAAAATGACATCTTCCACAAGTGTCTTACATGTTTTACGCAGTAGTATGAAAACAAAGATCTTTTGATGATGGATCTTCGGCATTTTCCTACTCTGGAGCCATGTAATTGCCAGAAAATGGTTTTGCTGGGGGACCTGGGAGGCCACAGTTCTTTTTGCCCACTGGCATCACTGTTCTGACTGAGAATTTGTTCATTCAATTACACAAAGTTTGATCTATTTCACTGTCTCCTATGGTATTTTTATGTCATTCTGTATTCAAATTGTGTGCTGCAGACATACTGGGCTTGATGAATGCAGGCAAGAATTTTATTTCATTATCTTAAAACCTTCAAATTACACACGCACAATAAATATTGACAGGGAGGTGAAATGAAGACTTTGCTGCATCTCATAGCAAGAGTTACAAATGGCAGAAGGGAGGACGTAGGGGAGGTGTGACAAGCACAGTAGAAAGATTTGTGTCTTCTACTGCGCTAAATGGGGACTGATACCTGTTAAACCCCTGAAGAATCATGCCCTGCATATAAGGCATGCTCTCCTTAGATCCATCCCCTAGACCGTCTAGGGGATGGGGGGGAACTTTTATGTTTCTGTACTCATTAGTAAGACTAAAGGAACAGTAAGAAACTGCATAAATTCTCTCGCTCATAATTTCATACTGTTTTGCTTTAATTGGTACTAGAAAATAAAAATAGCATCGTAAGATAATTCAGCCTAGAAAAGACTTCAGGAGCTTTGTAACCCAAATTCCTACTCAAAGCAGGGTCAGCTATAGGATGAGAGGAGGTTACTAGGGGCTTTATTGAGTCAAGCCTTGAAAACCTCCAAGAATGGAGAATACACAATCTCTCTGGACAACCTCTGCTTCCAAAAACTCACCTACTCTTGTAGCTGGTCTAGCTGGAGAAATTCAGGGCTTTTTGCAGCCTCTAGAAGCTACAAAAATACTACATGTTTGTCAAATAACATTTTCTAGTTTCTCAGTCAGCTCTTTATCCATCCCCAGTCAGAACTCTGAGCACTCCAGCTGGTCATTGACATAAAGGACAACACCGCCTCATCTCCCCTTCCTGTACTTCCTGAAGAGCCTGTATCCTTCCATTCCAACACTCCAGGAGCCATCTCACCATGCCTCTGTGATGCCAATGAGATCATAGCCCTGCAGGCATGCACACATGGCTAACTCTTCTTACAGTTATTCCCCATGCTATCCAGGCTCTGGGCGCCTATTCCTGGCACAGGCATCAAACTGGTAGGAGAGGGATGGATTGAGGTTCCCCTCCTTGGCAGCATTAGTTTAAAGCTGCCTTCTTCACTAGTTTAAAGACCAAAGATGCTCCTCCCCTCCTCTGACAGATGGAGCCCATTAGCCCCCAGTGGACCAGGTTTCTCAAGGTGAGTGTCATGGTCTAAGTAGTCAAACCCCTGGCTGTGGCACCAGTCTCATAATCATTTGTGATTTACCAGCAGTTTGTGACTTCCACATAGGCAGTGTAAAGTCACTAAAAAAGGTGGAAATTTCCATGTGCTGCTCTCAGTGCCATTGTCTACATTTTGTCTCTGGCTGTTTAAGCAGACTTCAGTCCTAGTCTGCTCCTAATAGAGTGGACATATGCCATATGGGATCCACAGTTAACTCCTTAGCTACCTCTTGCGTTTACTGCCTCATCTTTTCTACTGTAGCTATTGAAATTTACAGTTAATTTATAGATATTATTCCTAAATACTACCTTCTTGGTCCTGTTCCCTACAAGCCCATCATTCTCTGATCTTCAAAGCTTTTCTTCAGCATGTTGTAGGCTGGTGTAAATCAGACCAACTCCAAGAAGCTGCCAGGGGCAGCATCAGGGTTTGCATTTTTATGTGCAGTTCTGAAATCTGGCAATTAAGATGCCAATAGACAAAGTCCTGCCTCTGGCAACCCCCTCTACCCTTCACAACAGGACATCTGAGCAGCTCATCCATTAGGCTTCTTCATCACCGCAGCCATCAGCATTACATTTTATGGAAACTCAGTGCCAACTTTATATTCCTTAAAATTCTGCCCTGTAGTCTTGGAGCTGTTTGAGAAATAGCTCAAGAGGTATTGGTGAGCGGGATGAGGGTAAAGTAGGGCAGAGAGGGGAGGGAAGGAGGAAGCAGTGAACTGGCAGTGATAACCTCATCAGCTTTTCAAGATAAGTCGTTTCCACTCATCGCTCAGGGTCCCTAATTGCAGGAGTACCAAAGACAATGCAGAATTTATCCACCAGAAATAACCCTTGCTTTGTGCACAACTACTACCCATGTCCCTGTAACACAGGTCTGTGTTAAGGGAATATTTCTTGCCTGTGAGGTGTGTTGACAATAAAATTTATTTCAGATTGATGCAAATAAAGAAGTAGATATTCTCACTGAAAGCAAATTTTCCTCTTTCCTCCAAAACCAATTGCTTTGGGGCAATCCAAAACCTCCTTTTTAGCCAGAAAAGCATTTTTCCAGCAACTTTATTATGTGTCCTAAATTGTTTTAATTCACCTTTTTTCTTTTAAAAATATTTCCTTTTGGAAACTTTGGTTCCAAAACAGAGAGGAAATTGTGCCCTGATACCATGGGCATTTCGTGATTTTTCTCCAAAGTGAAATTCTCATTAGCTCATCTAATTTCTATAAATATTTTCTTTTATCTTAATGGAATAATGTATTTCAAAGAAACATGATTCTACCCCATGTCTTTGGTACTCCTCTGCATTGTGCTAATTATAAAGATGTTTGTTCTAGGCTATTATAAGAAGAACTTTGTGGGGTTTTGCTGTAACTTTTTCATGGACCACTTAATGCCAGAAGCAGATAACTATGATGGGGAATGTCTTACTGACCACATTTGTCACTCAGCATCCGTATTATATTATTTGCATAAGAAAGGGGATATAAGCTGCTTTGATTTTTGTAACAGATATCCAAACTTTGCCTTAAGTAGGGAGTCTTGTGTGAAACCTCAGAGCATTATTTCCCATACAGGGACACTCATAGCTCTGGCCATGTAGCTGTCACCAGCACCGACAGGGGCTCTGTGAGCCACATGGGCCCCCAAAGTGAGCTGAGAAGGACTTTACCCCAAGCTACCTCTTTGAAGTGCTGCTCAAGCACAGCCTTTGCCAGCCACAAGCAAGCTGACATTTTGTGCAGCTCCTGTTCTGCAAGTGGGCTCAAAATAACAGTAAAGGAAGATCTTTGACCCTGACTGATATTGCATATAACTAGATATACCTCTAAAAATGCAGAGGTTTTACTGCAACGATCTTGGAGAAGGAGAGGGAAGCCAGAAACTTTTAATTAAGAAAAGCATAGGTATTTGTTTAATACGTGATTTGCCACGTGAAAGCACATGTGAAAGAATATTGCTTGTTTGGCTTAGCTCTAGTCCTGAATCTGTTTGCTATGACATTTACTGTTAAATCACTACCGGATTATCTTCACTATTTAAAGAAAAGTTAAAATCCACTTGCTTTATCTCAGGGTAATTAGTTTGAGGGCTGTGAGGTTGAATACAGTATGTTCATCCCGTAAAACTAGTGTCCTCTTCCAAATGTTCTCTTCTGTATGTTGAAGCTGTTCCGGTTCCTAGCCAAAAACTACTTGCTCTCAACCCCCATTTCAGCACCATTATATCCTCTTCAACCAAAAATAGCTAAAATAACTCTAATCACCTATTTTTACTGTTTGAGTCAGGGAGTGTTTCACAGGACTCATTTTGCTGGCAGAGCTGAAGGGCTTGCAAAAAGGGAAAAGGAAAAGAGCTACAAATTCAGAGGGTAAGATAGCAGCTGAACATGATAATGACATCAACTGGCAGAGGTGTTTACACACTGAGCATCTGTCTGTGGCTTAAAATGACTGTTTTGTTTGGGGTTTTTGGTTTTTGTTGGGGTTTTGTTATACCAATGGCTCACTCCTAATTGTTAGTACCATTGAGAAAGGAACTTAAGAAAGAAAACTGAGTCCTATGGGTTTTTTAACATTCTCTATTGGGTTTCTGGAAGAAGCAGTTTGTGGCAAATAAGGAAGACAAAACTGGAACCTCTGCTGCATCCTGCCTCCTGTTTAAGATTTGTGATGTAATCCTACATATAATCCAACAACTTGCCATGTGGCCCTGGTAAATTACAGAAGCTAAACTTTCCACAATTTAATGTCTAAAACTAATACTTTAATCCATATTTAGGTTGCTAAATGAACTCATCTTAAATGTTATCTGCAGGTGCTCAGACGTGCTGAAAAATTGATAAAAGTATATGCTTATTCTTGCCTAAGGCACCTGAATTTGAATTTTTTGGCCATAATGACTTCTCCTTGGTGTTAATGAAGACTTTCATACATTGAAGGGCTCTTCTGATGTTTGCATATAAATTTTAAATCATACTTCTCTGTAACTGCTGACCATTACGCTTCAATCACCAATAGAAGCTCAAAGTAGGAGGAAGAGAATTCCTGCAATATTTTTCCTATTCCATGATAGGCATTTTTAGTCAATATTTTTTGCAACATTTGGAGGAACCTCCCTCCTCCTACAGAGTCTATATGGGGCATAGAGAGAGACTTGCTGAACATCATGGTATTGGGGGTGAGGGGCACAAGCCTGGTTTATATACAGATTCTGGCTGATCAAAAAGGAAAACAACTTCATCCCAATAGCTAAGGTTAATGAATTTAGCTCTTTGTTCTCTGCCTTTGGGATTACAGCTACAGAGAAAACATTCTCTTAGAAACCTAAGCTTTTCAACAAGCTCCAATTAGTTCAGAAGAAGAAGCAATAGAGTCCCACGTGTCCAAGCCTCTTATGGTCCAAATGCTCTGGCCTTTCCCAAATGCCTCCATCTTCCTCTTCCCAAAGTTACTGGATTGTCTTCCTTAAATGGAGGAGTAACTGTGGGCTTCCAACTTTGGTAAGTGGAAGACAAAAGCAGAAACAGGACTGGAAAGCAGGAAACACGGAGTAAAGTTGTGCTGAGTTTCTTTATCAGACCTTTGTTTAAGGTTTCTTCCTTCAATTTCTATTACAGAGACACCATCCTGACTAGCCCCGTCAGGTGCTGTAGGATGAATAACAAAGGATTTGGTTACTAATTTTCTATGGAACGCTGCACAGAATTTGTCAAGAGGGTGGATCTGGGGATAGGAAGAACCAGGTAAGATCTCAGAGGGTGTACCCCCAAGTGCTACCCATCATCTCTTTCCCCAGGGTTGAGCCATAGCACTCGCAGCTGAAGGACTGGCATGTCACAAGCTTTTGTCTCTGGAATAGTATTTCCCAAAGTGCCTGATAACAGGCTCAGTCTATTCAGCAGAGGATGTATTCAGACCCTGCCCTGTTATATTTATTATAAACAAAAGCCAAAGAACGTTAAATTTTGTCTCTATCAACATGCTCTTCTGGCTATTCAGATAAAACAGGTTTGGCTGGGGGTTTTTTAGATGCAGAGCTGCCTTAGGAAATCTCATGTATTAAGGAAAGATCAATACCACAGCTAATGGCCTAAGGTATCAAAAAACCTCACTGGAGGAAATGAGAATGTTGTCTGGAAACCAGATGATGATAATCCTCAGGATAAATGGATTTAGAGATTTCCGAAGCTGTTTTAGTAAACAGAGGGCAGACTTAGGCAGTTATTTCAAGAAATTCTTTTACAAAAGAGAAAGAGATTGCCATTTTCCTGTTTGGTTTTAATCTTGACATTGATGAGTCTCAGTGAATATTTATTAACCTCTTGGATGCAGACAGACCTTTTAATAAAGCAAAGAAACCTCTTCTTCTTTATGGAGGAATCTTACGCTCGTCATTTTGTCTTGCAAGTGTTGTCCTTCCACATGCTGTTGTTAAAGTCCGACAGAGAGCCATTGGTTACCCTGAGGTTGAGCAAAGGCAGGTGGAAAACTTGTAAAGGACTCAAGGCAGAGCTCAGACAAGTACCACAGGGCAAAAAAACCCCTTGATTCTGCTCTTAGTTTCATGGCTGTAAACCAGAAGGCATCCAGGGAAGAGCAGTGATCAGTGCAGCCAGGAAGACCATACAAACAGCCCTAGTGCCTGAAGGTCAAGATCCATCTAGCCCACCTAGCCTCATTTGTCTTCTCTTAACGCCACTGCGAACACCTCTTTTCCAAGGCAGTGATTGATAGCCTAAGTCATCTCTTTTCCTTCAGGAGCTATTTCATGATTTAGTTCATACATGTTATATTTTCCAGTTGCATTGCTTTCCTCTGTGAGGATAAAAACCCAAATACAGCATCCAAGATCTTGAAGCTTGTGGTACTTTTGCAGCTGTTTAGAAACACACTCTGTGGTCCTCCTGTTCTTCTCGATATCTTTTTGACTGTTGCAGAGCACTGAGCCTAAGTGTTTCATTTTCTCCCTCTTTGGATAGAAGCATATGATGTACTTTACAGGGCTTTCATGGATTGTGGTGTGTCAGCTAAACTCCCAAAACTGGCTGTGTGCAGACCCAAACCAACAAAAAGCTGAAACAAGTAAGTCTAAAGCACAATAAGTGTCAGAGCAGTTTACCTTGCAGCCAGAGCAGGGTCAGCTATGCCTTTTCAGCTGACTTGCAGTAACTCACTGAATGATTGCAACACAAACATATTTGAGGGAGCCCATTTAAAAACCTGAACTTCTGTTTTTGCCTGGGGTTGATTTACCCCTCGCTGTGGTGAGCCTTTAACTCATTTCAGTTTCAGATATGCAGAAATCCCCACAAGGCTTCCAGTTCTCAACTGAACAACTCCAACTGCTCAAAGCTATGACTCACCTCCCTCTTTGTCACCAATTTTCACCAGTTGTCCCTAGATATGCACAGGGAGAAAGCTGCAGATATGAGATTTATTTCTGGACACCCTGCCCTGTGTCCACAATTCCTTATTCTCCTATCATATGGCAAAAACATGGACATCCAGGAAAAATCTGCAATTAGGAAGGAATTCACATCTGGATCTTCAGTAGTGTCAGCAGGTACTTGGGAGAGAGCGGTATCACAGGACTGCAGAAAGTTTGGAAGGAACCTTTGGAGGTTTCTAGTCCAACCTCCAGCGCCAAAACAGCCCAGGAAGAGTAGGTTATTTGAGGCCTTGTTGAGTTTTGAATATCTCATAGGATGGACATCCCACTGTATGTTTGGGACCCTATTTGACCACTCACATAGTGATTTCCCCCTCCCCCTACATTGAGATAACATTTCCCGTGTTGCAAGAAGAATTTATTTCCTTTTCCTTCTGTTGCTGTGCATCTTTAAGAAGAGTCTGGCTGTGTCTTCTCTACACACTTTCCTGTTACACAGTTAGGTAGCCTTCTCTTCCCCAGGCTGAACAAACCCACTTCTCTCAAGCGTACCGTGCCATATCCTGTGCCTCAACCTCTGACCGACATGGTACTCCTGTGCCAGACTCACCCCAATACGTCAATGCCTTGTTTGTGCCCATGCCACTGCCTATATTGGACTCCCAAAGCTGTCTTGCAAGTGCCAAATAGTAAAAAATAACCCTTTCCCTTGACATACTGTCTACTTGCTCTCTGTGAAGCTGGCTTTTGCTGCCAGGGCATGTTGCTGATTCACATTGAACTCATCATCCACCAGACCTGCAGTCATTTTCTGCATGCCTTGTTCTGTATGGATAGGTCTGGAAGGAGCAGCATCTTCCTGACAGCCACATCCTCATCTTGTAATTCCCTGAATCTCAGGCAGGTAACATGCAAGGATGTGCCCAGCTGCTCATATGTATCCAAAAAATGGCACACCGGCTAGTCACACATGAAGGATATGCTGGAATCTGCATGCCATAGGCACTCTGTGGTGTGTGCATACACCCACCCAGCCATGAAGCAGAAGATGAGACATTGATTTGGCTCTACCTTCACTTCCAGAAGAGGACACTTGGTCAACACAGCAGGAAAGGGACTTGTGTGAACCTGAGCACATCTTTCAGAAAGACCCACAGCCTTGAGTCAGTGTCTACTGAAGACTGGAGAAAAGAATCCACCACTAAAAGGATCATATATGCTTCATCTGAAGCACATACATAAACCTTTGATGGTATTAGTTCTATGTCATCTTTAAAACACTTTGCATCTGTTTGTTTGTTTTTAAAGAAGCAAGAGATTTAAAAGAAATAATGAGGCCTATTGGACAACAGAAGTTTTATCTGATTATAGCTCCACAAAGGCACCCTAATGTTGACTAACTCTGTAGTATGGAAAAAATGAAAAACCCCACCAAGAAGTTGCCTTCTGAGACCTTTCCATTTTATTAAATCTTTTCTGGCCTTTGTCATCACTTTCCAATGAATTTTTGTTTTTAGCATGACAGAATGCTAAGAAAAAGTTCCCTGCAGCTTTTTCTGTCCATTCTCAATGTTTACCACTCAAAAACATGTGTAATTTTTAAGGAATGTTTGCCAATCTTGATTAAGGGGAAAGGGCAAATAATCTTGGAATAGTCCTTCTAAGTTTATCCTGAGAATCTCTCTTTTTTATGTTCACTTTATTTGAAGGAGTTGAGCCTGAGTACAATTGATTTCGCAGCTCCCTCGAGTGGGTTCCAATGTTGCTGACAACAGAAAAATGGAATGATTTGTTGACTGTATCCATAGATGCAGCAATCCTCACTCTGTGTGGAAGTGTCACAATATCTTGCAACTTCAAGCTGGTATTTTCTGCTCTCTGTTCATGAACTGGAAGGCTGAAAATATCTGTATTTAACAAATTAAAATAAGAGAAAGAATCCGCCTGTGCCCCCAAAGGACTGTGTCTGTTGGAATTAGGGGGAGCAGAGTTAAGAAAGAGCAACTGGGGCAGCATGTTGCAGAAATCTCTTAAGCTACTCCCTTCTATTTACTTGCTGTACATGGTTCAACACTGCCATTTTCCACATGTAGCACATCCTGCTGCCCACACAGTTACCTGGGCAGTAATAACCCATCCCTCTCTGTCCCATAGGAGCTTGCTTTCATCATCCACCTTTTCTCTCAAACAATTAGCATGATCACGTTAAATTCAGAGCAATTACACCTTGCCCTACTTAGCTTCACATCTGCTTTCTCTGAGAGTTATGGATTGTGCATGAAAGCTTGTCTGCTTTTTTCCAGATGTCTCTATTGGTCTAATAAATGGTATTACTTCCCTGTACTAATTTTTCCTTTTGTACATCCTTAAAACTTTGTTGTTGTAAGAATACTATGACTACAATATGTTATTATGGCTATTGTATTCCTGACTGAGCTGTAAAGTCAAGAATCTTATAGCCATTAAAAATCCCCCAACACTTCTCACAAAAATAGGAGTGTTAGTCCAGATTCTCTGGCCCAGTGAGCACAATCTTTACACAATGTTTAAAATGATTGTAGCTCCCTTTACTTTCTGTTGTAACTGTGGGTTGTTAAACATCTGCCACGATACCCCCTGGTCCCCCAAGAGATCAAGCTGCAAATGAATTATAGATATAATACAAGCAGTCTTACACACTGGTATTACCCAAACCCTCTTACATGGGTCAGAATCATACAGTTACTGTGCTGTCAGATCTCTGGCATAAAAATCCATGGACTTTGTGAGACAGTCCCTGTGTCACTATAAAGGAGACTGAAAATCTTTGACTTGAGATAAAAAGATATCAGATGTCTGTGATTAATGATCAGAAAAACTGGAGTGTCACAGAGAGAGCTTTTGATTGATTCTATTAATGTGCCTCTGTGTGTGTGCGTATTTATGCACCAGAAGTGCATATGCAAAGTGTTACGATGTATAGATTGTATGTATGCATGTGTCTGTATATAATAGCTGTGTGATGAATATGTGGCAGTGGTATAAGACTTCCTCAGTGTGGGGAAGGGAAGTCCTAAGTTCTCACATAGAAGGGAAAAAAGAGAGAGCAAGAGAGAGGAGGAGAGAAAGAAGGGGGAGAGGGAGGAAGAAAGAGGGAACAATGGAAGAGGGAAGGAAGGAGAGGAAAAAGGAGAGAAGGAGAACTACAGAAACGTGCAGTGTGAATGTCTTCTTAAAACTACACTTAAGGGTAGACTCTTCCGAAAGAAGAAACAAGGAGATGAGAATTAGGACTGAAGCTTGGACTCTGTCCAGAGCCTGAATTGACTTTGTCAGTCCTGTCCTATTTTGACCTTTCAATTTTTCAAGGGTAATTAAACACACCCGCTTCAGTTTAGATCTTGCTTCAACTAGTGATTCACCTCCGCTGACAAGGCAAAGAGCTACACGGGAGAGGTCCAAACTGGCTGCCCAAAAAGCCATGTCCATATTGGTCTTATTTTATGTGAATATAATGCCACGAAGTAATTAGCAATAAAAATACTGTGCAAGAACTGTGTATGACATTAGGATTGAGTAATTTGGTCTTTAACTCATCTAACAGCTACTGCAAGATGCACTAAGTGACTGAAACCCATATATCTCATTATAATAAATATTTTATAGATGACATCTCAGCCCAAATCACCTTCCATGACATTGTTTTTAAAGCCACTGACAGGTGACAGGGTGATTTCGGTGACTGGTAATTGGAAAGGAAATCTTCCATTGCTGTGTTAAAAGGAATCCATATCGATAACAACCGAGCATTTTCATTTGATCCGTGTCAAACGTCAACAGTGCAATAAACCGGTGATGCTGCTTCAATTTCTGTAGGTCAGAGGACAAAAGACCACTTCTTCCCTGCTTTGAGTGCCTGTTCACTGTTTTCCACCCTTGGGCTGACGCCTCCTTGTGAGAAAACTCTCACAGTGGACATCCTGCTATATTTGTTTTGTGGAGAGGCAGAAGACTTTGCTATTTAAGGCTGTAAATCTGGCATTTTCGTAAGTGTTGAAATTCACACCTTCACATTTCTTGCTAGATCCCTGCTATATAAGGTGAGCAAAGGTAACCATGCTGCTGATATTTGCAGTAGTCCTTCATCTCACTCCTTTCGGGACTGTTCCCATGTACATAAGTACCCTTCATCTCTGACGTCTGAAGCCAGCTCCTTATCCATTCTCATGTGGCTGTGAGTGACAAAGCACCAAAGAAAGCTTCCTAGCTGTGAAATTTATTAGACAGGAGAGCAGAGTCCTCTGGGGGAAGTGTTGGAACAAAACTCCATCAGAGGAGGTTTTAAAGCTAACGGAGGTAAAACATTGTGGGGGGAGATAGGGCGTTACAGTCCTGCAGTGACAGGAATTGAGTGGGTACGGAAAACTACTTTTTCATTCCCCAAAATAGGGTGGGGAATGGGGAGCACCTCTGCCATCATGCAGTATGGCTTTTTTCATTAATTAATTGTGTGATCTATCATTAAACAATTCAGGATTCTTTCCAGCCCCACCCTGGAGGGGGGTGTCTGAGTGATTAAAGCATCTGGGTCATGCATTCAAGTACTTCTGCAGACACGAGCAGAAGGCCATGCTTGATCCTCTTATAAATGGGTCACAACTATACAAATCAGAGACTCAAAGGCAATGTGAAGTGATGCTAGCCAAACCATTTCCATCTGTGCAAATTTAACATGCCTGATGCAATTGATCTCCTAGGAAAGAGTGAGGCTGTTTTCTTCAAAAGTAGTAGATTTATTTGTACAATTATAGCTCCATTGAAGCCAACCTATGATCAAAAGACTATCCCAGAGTCTCACTCTCCTCGTGGCTAAAAGCTTCCTTCTACTTTTCAACTTAAATCTATTCATTCTCTATATTCTTTTGTTCTCTGGACCAAATAATTCTTTAGCTGAAACCACTCTTTCTCTTCACTGGTGTGTAGCCCAGTGCCCATTTAGACATGGCAGTCACGTTTTCTCATCCTTAATTGTGTTAAAATTAACAAGCTAAGTTGTCTTGGTGTAAGACAGGTACTTCCATTTTCCAGATCACTGTTAGGGACAAAGTAATGAACAGGGAATGATTGTTCATTGTCATCTTAAAAACAAGAATTAGTGACACTAGAGGAAATAACAAGGATCAGTTTCTAAAGAACAAAAAGCTGATGGTGTTCCCACATCTCGTGGCTGTGGAAGTCCCTGCTGCCATAGAGATGCTGAAAGCTTACATTGGCTCAGAAAGCAAACTGCAAGTAAAGTGAGCAAAAGAAGGCAATAGAGGAAAGCCAGTAAAGGAAAAAGTCATCTGAAGATATTAAAAGCAAAGATAACGCCTCCTGCTCAGGAAGCCTTTAAATTGAAATGTGCTGAAGACTGACAGTGTTTTGGGGAACTATTACACATGCTTACACTATCTTACACTCTTTGTTAAGCTTTTACTCTTAGTCACTATCAGAGACAGGCTACTGCACTGCATATTCCTTTAGTCTGATTCTTTATGGCTTTTCTTATCACAATAGTTTTTCACTGAATCTTACCAAGTTTGAGTGCTTGATTCTTGCAGAAGCATAACTTACATGGCAGTCAGTGTTCCAGATGAATTTTCAGAGAGTCTAGTACAAGGCTATTAAATTCCTCACTCTTCTCCAATGAAATATCTTCCCTGATACAATACAGGCTTATGTTTTGACTCATCGTTTTCCTGTGATCAGTCTCTATGTCTACCTCTTTCTCCTGCATGTCCCCAGCATGCAGAACTCCTTATCAGCCCAAAGCGTGTACTTTGCATTTTGAGCTGCTGAATTTCATCCCACTGCTGCTTCTCCAGCACTTATGATTGTTTCAGTTTCCCTGTATATTTCAACCTTCTGATCACACCTTCAGTGTGACCAATGGATATTAGTTAATTTGTATGACACCGGCAGTACCCTCGTGAGGGCTAATGTGGTGATGGCGTGTCACCATTACTCACACCCCCTGCCACCCTGCTCAGACTCAACACAGGCAACAAGCAAAACTGTATCTCATTGGAAAATTATTAGTCAAAAGCAAAACCTGTGATGGCAACAATCAGGTTTTCTTGAAGAATATAGTAAGAGAAGTTGTTCTGGTCTGGGGAGACCCGGTCCTTCTCCTGAAGGTAAAACTGGTATTTTGACCTTTAACTTAGGTTTCCTGTTTCAGAGGGAAATCCTATGTTTGTTTTCCTCTCTAGTTTTTGTGTGAATTTCTGTACATCATTACTTTTGTCTTTGCAAATGTCAATTGTTGGAACCCCAGCTTTCCATACAACACAAACCCCATTTCACATCTGATTTTACTACTTCCTAAGCAAGCTGAAGCAGGACTTTTCATCACCATAGATATAAAGATGCCTTATAAGAAACAAAGCAACTGTGGCTCATTTTGTAGTATTTGTATAATTTTTAAAGCATTCTCTACCCACCCTTACAGCTGATTTCCAATCTTCTCTAACCCTGATAAAAGTCTAAATTTCCCCATATTTACCCATTCTGTCCTTCAAAACTATCATTAACCACACACCTGAATTCCTTTTTGTTCAAAAGAATTCCTCAGAAAATAACAGTTAAGTGTAATCAGTCAGCCTTTGTTCCCTCAAAGGTCTGTGGCTGTTGTAAAGTAAAATCCCTTGTCACACTTTACATAGCCTGACAGGCTGGGAAAAAACAAAATACTTGTTATAACTACAATGATAAACAAAGTCTACTCTAATGCTCCTCTAATTGACTTCAGAGGCTAACGTAACCCTTAGACTGACCTCTTTCTGGGCAAACTTAACAATGAGAGCAATTATTACAGTACCAGCCCAGGCTTAAATCCACACAGAGATTTCCAGCTGAACGTTAAATGACATTTGGTCTTTGAAAAACTGGGTGCTACAGTCTTCAATCAGCTTCTGTCCCTCATCAGCTTTACAACACCAGGGGAATAAAGGGCAAGAACTGGCTGGATGCACAACGTTAGACAGGTGGAAGCTGACCTATGTTTTCAAGGGCTGTTGCCATATTAGCCAGGGCATCAGCATTAAGACTTTAAAACCCATTATCACTTACAGGAGTTCAAAGGCTTTTCTTTTATTCCCACAGAGCGTTTTTTTCCCAGTGTGCTTTGCCTGCCATTTAAATGTTTTCATTCTGGATTTATTGCTTATTTTATCTGGTGTGCAGCATTAGCTGCTGATTTTTGCAATTTGAGTTTCTTAGATGGCTAAAGAAGCCACGAATTGTTGCGCTGTATGTTATCCCAGCCAATGTACGATGTGTGATATATCAGTTACGGTAGGGTGGGTAGTAATGAGACTATACATTTAAAAAGAATAATATTAACTTTTAATCATCATACAACCCTTTGAGGAAGATTCACTAAACTGAGAAGCATCATCTCCTGTTCCAGTGAGTCATCCTAAATATTTGTTCTCTGCTGAAATCAATTTAAGAATTAAATCAGTTGAAAGACAAGTTCCAGTTTCTCATAACCGTTGGCCATTACTAGCTGTTCCTTACAGATAGTGACCCTGATAGCCAGTCATGAGGGATTTGAAATTAAGGAAATGCTCACAATAGTTCCTGCTTTGCTTGCTACCCCAGTTTGTTCATCCTGTAGCCTTGAAGGAGGCTCCTGAGGTACCACCACTGTTTGCTTTCTGTATGTCAGACTGGCTCAAACAGCTCACTCCAATATAAAAAGCTCTCCTAACAAGAGGCCTATTAAGGGCAAAGGGAGAAGACAGCACACGCACAAGGATGGGGACAAGGTGGAATCTTACCCATAGTGGCTGGAGATCCTTTGGTAGGTAAGGGCAGCAGCCTGCATTGCAACGCTGTGTTTTCCCATGAGGCATGAGCCCTTCACTCTCGGGTGTATGGGAGGTAGCTCTGATCACATAAAGGTGAGAGCTCAGGCTCTCTCCAGCCAGTGTAGCAGGCACTGCTGTTGGTACCCTGCAAAAGGTGTAAGAACAGAGCTCTAGTGTGTATGATAAAGCCCTGTTGATTACAACACTTCCAAGGTAGCTGCCTTTGACATTGATCAGTGAGACTTTCTGAACCAGTGCCTCCATTTCCTCAGCTTTTGATTGATATCTCATTCATGAGAATAAGTTCATCCATCCAGGCAAAACTTGCTGCAGACACAGACTGGCAGATGCACAGATGTGTCCACCCAGCAGCCATGCATTGTATGAATTCTCAGCTTCTCTGTGGGATACTTCTTTATGCATGGAACTTGTCCAAGACAAAATTATCCCTCTTCGCTGCATAACATGGTGTTACCAAGACCTGAGGAAGGAGTCTGAGAGACAAATTCTGCTCTGCTCAACCTTGAGCTTCTGCAAGTGAACTTCAAATACACGAATTGCTGATGTTAGAGGCCTATTCTGTGCACAGTTTGGGCAGAATAGAGCTCAATAAATTGAGAGTTTCCTAGAATGTGTCTTGGTTTCAACTAGATGGAAAGGAGACTTAGGACAGGAATCCCATATTACACAAAGACACGTAGGCTTGACCCCTCTGCTACAACTGTTGGAGATTTTGCTAAACTTTGATAAAACAAAAACAAAACAAAAAAGGAATATACTTTAGAACTTCCTTCTAGTGAGAGAAAAAATATTACATAGAGCATCACTATAACAGACCTTTGCAGGATTCTTCTTTTCCAAGTATCTTCTGATTTGGAAATCTTCATTTGTCAGTTCTGGATCTTCCTGTGGGAAAACAGATGGGTTGTTTGGTTTTTTTTTTTTTTGTGGGGAGGGAAACAGCCATTAACCCGTGACGTGGAAAACTCACATTCAGATCTTCATTTTTGTCTGGGCTGCTTCTATCCAAAACAGCCCTCACCAGACTATGACAGGGTATTCTTCTCATTGCAAAAATACTTTCTCAAAATACGTTAAAAAGATTATTGAAAAATACAGGTTGGAAGAGACGTCTGGGTTTTATTTAGTCCTGCTCAAAGCTCACTTCCTCAGGCTGGAGTATTTATAGTTTTTATCGTCCTAGGATAAAAAGAAAGGGGAGGGAGGGGAATTCCTTTTTCTCCTGTTCTTTTCTTCCCTTGAAATTTGGGTGAGCATCCAGCACCCATTAGTCAAAAATCTTTGACTTCATGAACTGTGGCTTGGATGCAACTCCTGAATCCTCAACAAAGAATATCCACAGGCCCAGAAATCACAGGCAATAGCCTAAGAAGATCTTTTTTCCTAACACTTCCTGGCCGAAATCTTCTTCAGGAAAAGTATTCCTTAGAAATGCCACCTTACATTCAATTGCATTTAAGGAAAGGCATCGGCTAGTGTCCTCCTCGCTTAGACACAAACATATACACACAGCTCCTATTGAAAAGACTTTATAAATCTAGGCAAAATAACAACCTTGAATTCAGGAGAACAACTATTTCTGTTAATCACTGTAATAAAAAAGCAAACTTCACAACACAGTTTAACTCAAATGCCTCCTCGATACACCTTGTCAACTCCATCCCCAGTAGTACTTAGACACTATCATTTTCTCCGTTGCAGCATCTCTTTAACTCTTAGTCTCCTATATTGCCTCACAAAGCAAACTAGCAAATCAAAGTACAAATGTTCTTGAAACAGGTCTTTAAAATGAAATCTTATGTCAGAGCAAGCTCAGAGGAAACTGTTGGACTGTTTTGGACTAGAAGTCAACCTCCTGTTTGGAAAAATATAAGAGCTGGATATCATAAATAAGCCTATAATTTGGGTTTAATGGAGGCCATGGTCATAGGCTTCTGCATTCATCTGTTAAAGAGAAACTTGACATTTTAAACGGGATCAATTTTGCTGTCGTATAGTTAATAAAACAGAGTAATTGTTTACTTATAAATGAAATTCCATGTGGAATTGGCGTCTAACAGGGAAAGCTTAGCTAGGCGATTGGATATTGGCTTCAAAGATGAATTGGCATTTTAATAAATGTTTTAATTGATACACCTCTAGTGGTGGATTGCTATCCAAAATGCAAAGCCTTGCTTTACATGAAGAAAGTAAATGAACATCTGTGTGTAAATCCTGAAACCTGCCTCCTGACCACTTTCTCTGCAGCAACCATTGCCTAACACATAAAACCAAAACAAGCTACCTGAAATCTACCTCTTTGAAGGGCTAAGCACATTCAATCCGTTCTAACTTAAGTGACCACTGACAGCAAGCACAGTCACTAGATTTGGAGTCACCTTCCTCATCTCTGCCATTCCTTGAAGGGTTCTTCTGGATCAAGGGAAATTTTGTAGATTTCAATAGTAATGCCACTAGAGCTGCTATTATTCTGAACAATAATACAGGCAAATGCAGCCACTGCAAAAACAGAAGAGTAATTCCTACATGCATCTCCTGCTTATGAAATCGCATCATAGAATCATAGAATAGTTAGGGTTGGAAAGGACCTTAAGGTCATCTAGTTCCAACCCCCTGCCATGGGCAGGGACACCTCACACTAGACCATGTCACCCAAGACTCTGTCCAACCTGGTCCTGAACACTGCCAGGGATGGGGCTTTTACCACTTCTTTGGGCAACCCATTCCAGTGTCTCGCCACCCTCACAGTAAAGAACTTCTGGCATACTGTGATTAATCTCTTGTAGACAGTTTCTTTAATCCTCATTTAAGGATAAATACCTGTGTTTCTTCATAGTAAACAAATGAGCCCTTGCACCGCATTTGTGACACAAATGAAAAATTATAAGCCATGAATTGATAATATTTATTTTTGTTTCTCTCCAGATCAGACATTTCAGAAACTCTATTCCATATCCTATGAGCTGACCACTCTCACCCTGTATTTCATTTGGTGGTTAGAGCTTATGCACAGGTTAGTTTTAAATGTATTTTGATCATATTTTAAGGACTAGGTATAAAGCTGTTTCTGAACATACAGGTCTTGATGTCTATGGTGTTTGGTTTAATAAACGTCTTCCTGCACTTAGCCTGTCATCCTCAGCTATCACTGCCCTTGAGTAGAAAGCATGAAACTTATTACATACAAGCTTGCATATTTGTAATCCCTTCAAATGAACATTTCAAGTAAAGTGGGAGAAAGGAAGGGTATGGCTGGAGACGGAAACCCATTCCTGCAGTTGCTTTTGGTATTCAGAAAACTGCACTGGGCTGATTTAGGGACAATGGTTAATGTTGGTGTCTGTGTCTTATTTCTACCTATGGTCTCTCTCTTCAGGAAGCTGAAATTAAAAATGTCTATAGTCTTCTTCTCTTTCCTACTTGCTGATTAAAGTTCATTAATAAAGCATAATATTGCATAGCATTACTCCAGGAGTAAAACTCATGTCTCTGCTCTGCTAGCCCACGTTTTGTCACAGCTATGCTGCCTTTCCAAATAAACATGCCAGATCTATGGGATTCTCTCTGCTGTCTGTAACTCCTGCTCTGATTGTTTGACCTCAGAGGCAAGCGATGAATGTAAGTGTCCTGACACCCACTTACAACAAGCTCTTCCAAAGAACCTGTTTAAGGCACTGACAACATGAGTCACTAAACCCTTATCAGGACACAGGCTGAAGAGAATGAAAGCAACGAACAGGTTCTACTAGTTACCATTTTAGTTCAGGTCAGGACCACGGATGAAGCCTGAGATGAAATTGTGAAGAGGAGTAACTCAGCAGCGTGTGTGATGTGTACGGGTATAAAAGTGACAGAGAGGAGGAACCTCCCTACAGCTATTCTGAGAAGTGCAGCACAGCCTCACTCCAAACCAGTCTGGAGGAGGGAGGTCTAAGAGGCTTTGCTGCACCTTCTAGTATGGTTCAACAGTGGTACACAAGAACAAAGAGACTAGTTCAGTACCAACCGTACTGAGGAGAAATTAAGAGTTATTCTGATGGTTGCATGGTGGCCCAAACCACCATGAGAGCTGGTTTCCTTTCCATCTTCAAATTTGTAGTGCACTGAGTCCTCCCTGAAAGCTCAAAGAAGAAGTGAAATGAAGTCAGAAGCTTCTGTCCTCTGTCCTTTTTCCTACCTCCACTTCCCCTAAGAAAGCCCTCTCTGAGCTGAGGATGTGGCATCCTTGGAGTTACAGAACCATAGAATAGTTAGGGTTAGGAAAGGACCTTAAGATCATCTTGTTTCAATCCCCCCTGCCATAGGCACGGATGCCTCACACTAGACCATGTCACCCAAGGCTCTGTCCAACCTGGCCTTGAACACTGCCAGGGATGGGGCATTTACCACTTCTTTGGGCAACCCATTCCAGTGCCTCCCCACCCTCACAGTAAAGAACTTCTTCCTTATATCTAACGTGAACTTCCCCTGTTTTAGTTTAAACCCATTACCCCTTGTTCTATCACTGCAGTCTCTAATGAATTTGTTCTTGTGTACCACTGTTGAACCATACTAGGAGGTGCAGCAAAGCTTCTTAGATCTCCCTCCTCCAGACAGCTTCTGAGTAAGACTTTGCTGCACTTCTCAGAATAGCTGTAGGGAGGTTCCTCCTCTCTGTCACCTTTGTACCCATACATACCATGTACATACTGCTGAGGTATGCTTAATTGAGGACTTTAATGAAGGTATTTGTCAGTCACAGCAGGGATAGAATTTTCTGTAACAGTATATACAGACATGCCAGTTGGAAATGCCACCAAAACTGCACAACAGTTGAGCAATTTGCCCGTGCAGAGAACCACTCCGGCAACCTGCTCTGAGCCCACGTAAGGGTTTAGTCCTGGGTGCTGAATGACTCTACTGATACCATAGCTCCAGCAAGCAATTGCTGGTTTAGAGTGCTTTTTGCCTGATGTCAGATAAAGCACTGTCCATAGCATCACACAGCCTATGGAAATGTTCTCGCTCCATCACAATTTCATATATCTTTTATTCAATTTTGCATTGTATTTGCTGTGGAAAAAAAAAGAGTAAAAAATGCATCTTTGGGTTTGTTTTTTAGTTCACATTATTTGTCTTTCCTTTTAACAACCAGGAGGACCAGCAGCCATGTGAGTTCAGCTCCTCTGCTCTCCTGTAATCTACCCTTTGATGTAACTAACCAGCAAAAACATATTTCTAATCAAATATAGTCTCCCATCCTTAATCAGCTCAGCTTTAAAATGCAGATCAATGAGATAAGAGCTGATTTAATTAGCCCAACCTCAGCAATGCTACAGCATATTCTCATTTAGAGAAATAATGGGGAGCAAGAGGAAACAGATTCATCATCATGAAAAGGCTGGGGAAGGCAGACGAAAGCAGGATATTTCCTATGTTAGCAAAGGGTGATTTTCACTCTGGCTAAAGAGCCAGCACATGCTTTATGAGCCATTTAAATAACACTTAGGCCTTGCGCTTTGTCCTTTAGCCTAAGGATGAATTTCTTTCACTAAGTAGCAATACCTCTGGAAATCATCACTCTTGGGTTTAATTGATGAGCTAGAGACAGCTCCCACCACTTGGTGAATAAAGAAGAGGAAATATGGCAGGCAGGAGCACAGCAATAATGCACATTTATATAGCTGCTTGGGAGAACTCACCCAAAAGCACTTTACACACCATACGCCTGGTCAGGCACTCTGAACAGAGAGGAATAGCACAGGGTGTGTGCTTCCTCACCCTGCTGCTGCCTTGCTGTGTGTCCACAGGCAACTCACCCCCTGCATTTTTTTGAGGGCTGGGAAGTGTTTTGCTTTGCTTTATTCCTCCATCTCTTTAGGATTTGGAATTTCCTACAGGGTTTGCTTCATCCTCACAGTGCAGGTACCCCCCAGAATGGGGACCCTGGCACAAGTGCAGCTCCAAGGTGTTACTGTACAGCTACTCGAAGAGCAAAACCAGTGCAAATTCTCAGCTTGATTTTCCTCCTTTTTGGCTTCAAAGCAACAGACCACTACCCTGCCTCCATCAGCTGTGTGTAACCAAGTGTTCCTCCATCCTTCCCCTGCAGCGTGGGATCAATTGGCCCAGGTTTGGTCAGTGAGAGTGGAGAAATGCTGCCACCTCCACGCAGAGCCCCCAGATTATTTCCATGACTGCAGCAATCTTGTAGAGGTCTTGACAATAGGAAAATCTGACCTGTAAATGTCCAACAAGGGCAGTGGACTTGGGCTCAGGACCCAAACCTTTAGTGTGGTAAGCCTGGACATTCACACTGTTGAGAAGTCAGGCCCAGATAACGGTATGTCAGCTCCTAATTTAAGGGCTAATTCCAGGGATGAAGTTCAGCTTCGTGCCCATCCATCATTTTGAATGGAGGTAGCTTGTGACATCCACATTTGGAAGTCACTGCCTGGGAGATAATTGCTCATCATTGAATGGAACTCTCACAGTCTAGGATAACCCTCAGGACCTTTCTCCTCAGGTATGGGAACACCAGAGGCAAAACAATTAACAAAGCAATTAAGTCATTAGCCAAACATCTTTCTCTTTTAGTTTGGTTTTGTGGGGTTTTATTCCATCTTCACAGACTTGTGCCACTTTCCAGTGCCTCTAAGAACAGCAAGGAAAGGTCCTGCTCTCTGTATGGATACTCCCCTCAGATGGGATTTAGAGCAGGCTCTAATCCCCATTCCTGACCCTTACAAGAGCTGAAAGGTGCATCCCTATGCTGTATGTTACCTTGGGAAGCACTGCCATGTACCACTCTGTGCTACCCCTTCTACTGTGCATCACCATCTTTGGTGCCAGGTTGTAGACACACATCTTGGGCATGGGCTGGTGCAAGAGACAACTGCCTGCAACTCAGCCCTAAGTGGAAAGATGCCAGCCTCTATGTACCTCTCCTGCCTGATAAACTGCTTATATGATCATTCCCTGGCATGCTTCACTAGCAGTGAAATGGGTTAGAAAAAGGCCTTCTGTTTGGACTGATGGAGTTGGGTCCAGAGCCCAAATCTCATCATCAGCCTGGGCTTGATGGACATGGCTTGGCTACTTTCAAGAGAACCAGTGCCATTTCAGTTCCTGAAAGCCAAGAGACAACAATGGTAGCTTACAGCTTGCTCTTCCCTACATTCTTCTCCTCCACTCCACCAGGTTTGTCTCCCAGATAATAAATCAGTCTTTTCATGAAGATTACACCAGCTATCTCAACTCTGTGGTTTTATGATAAAGCTTTGCACATAAGATACTGAGACAAGTACACATGCAGGGGAAGGGCATAGAGCTGTGAGGGGAAATAGGGCTGCAGAGCTTGAAGAACTTGAGTGATGCAAAAGGTCAAAGCACCTTGGTGCTGTGGAGTTGGCAATGGCATGGGCTTAAGGCAGTTCCCCCACTTCATCCAGCAGCTTGGTCCTACATTATACAAGCCTGAAGTATGCTGAGCAGGCTGTGAACCCGGCCAGGAGGCAATGCATTTGCTCCTCCAGACAGCCACCGTTAGTGCCAGATCTTAGATTCAAGTCATCAAGTAGCATCTCAGACACTTAAAGAAAAATCAGCTTCTTTCAAAGCCTTAGAATGAATCTCTCCACCAGTGACTCCTCCTCATCTGCAAAATAACACCTCATCTTTAGCACCTGAAGCCTGCACGTCCCTCCATTTAGAGGATGCACAATGCTTTTGTTAATTAGAGCCTTAGTTTAATATGAGCTGTCAAAGTTCACTTAACTTCAATTAATTGTTTCTCCTGAGCTTAATTTCTTTAGTTAAGTATTGATTAATCATTGCTTAATTATGCTGGAGTCTCACTGGGCGATATTTCAGTCGCACACTGCAGCAATGCATTGCTTTCTAAAAATACCCCAGGAATCATCAGATATCTTATGCATTGCTGTTATTGCAATGACTTTTAATATTTATCGTTTCATCCCTTATGTTCCAAAATTTATATGTAACATGTTGTGTTTAATTCCACAGGTTTACAACTCATTTTCCCCTATGAAGGTAGGTTTACACCGAAGTTTTGCATTGCACAGTGTTGGAGAAATGGCTTAGGGTCTGGCACCTAGCATCCTGTGCTAGGAGGAGGAGGTTAGGGAGCATAAGTGAATGGTCTTTACTGTGGCAGAATACTAACATGTTGGAAAAAACCCCAAATATTGATGGTATGTTTTTCCTTTGTACCTTTTATGTGACATACAACAACGCTGACTCAAATACTATCTGTATTTCCTCAAAACTACAATGTTAGACCTTGTCTTACGAATATGACCTTCAGAACAAGGCATCTCCAGCCTGAAATCTCAGTCTGTTCCCAAAGATCAGGAAGAGGAAAGTATGAAGTCCTTCATCTCTCTATAGTATCTTGACAGCTCTACAATGCCAGGCTGGATTGAAAACATCTTAATTCTCACAGATAAGTAAAATAACTATTAATTTTTACCAAGTGTCTCTTGAATTTAGATATTTACCCAAATCAGAAGTTAAGCTTGATCTGTAGTGAGAAAATAAACAATTACTTTTCCTCTAGCAGTAATTTCCTTGGGGTCCATTTAGATGTATAGTTTTACCTACTCATGGGAGCAGTTGTTATTATTCTTCTGAATGAAAAAGAGTCACTCCCCAGAGAACGCTTCTTGGCTTGCCATGGTTTTATCACAGTCAAGGGTTAACTTTCTCCCTTTGGTAGATGTTCACTTTTTCAGAACCCTCTAAACATACTACTACTAAAATTTCATTTTTAACATGTACTATGCTATAGTAGTACTAAGCTTTATTTACTACTGTCATCCCAGATGCTCGAATGAGCACTGGTAGGAATACGCTATAAAGAGAGCCATCAAAATGACATCGTTTTCTACTATACTTCTTCTTACTTGGGGGTGTAAACATCTGGCACCTAGGGAATACGCATCTTTGCTATGTGAAAGACAAGATAAACTGGTAAAAACACTGATTATTACATAGATCATGAAAAACACTGCTGTTCCCTGATGCTGAATGACACAATACAATGAATTTTCCAGAAAGGGACTGATGAATTAGTCCAGGTATAAAAAGTACTGACAAAACCATTGCTCAGAACTCAAATAAGTGCTAGTCAAAACAGTTCCAGAATTCAATTAACCTGTTCTTAACTTCTCTTATTAACTTCTTATCATGACTCTGCATTTCTGGATTCTGACCAAAACTAGAAACCAGAGGCCCCAGCTCCATAACACAGCTTGCTTGCTTTTATGTATTTATAGCAATAACATAACCAAGAAGCTGAAACGCAAATCTATTGTCATGACTCTCACTACAGCTTTACCTAAACACTGTATCTGAGTCCAGGTCACTACTGCTCTAGGTGCTGAACAGAGTCCTGCCTCAAAATGGTTACTGGAGAAGAAGAAACAAAGAATTAGAAAAGGAAGTTTTCTCCTCCTGCTTTCTGCAAAGGAAACTGAAGTACTGAGACACAATGTGCAAAATTTCCCAGTGTGATTAGGAGCCTAAAACAATTAGTGATTGATCTTAATTACAGTTCCCAGGATCCTACCACATGAAACCCAAGCTCTGTTTCTGGAAGTCTATGTCAACAACTTTCTCATGCTAATGCCTAAACACAAACACCTTCAAATTTCATCAGTTTCTTGGCTTCAGCCACAACCTGATTGCTCACTGTTCTTTACTTCTATTGTAACTAGGCTTAGCAGACACAGTCATCAACCACAGCCATATCAGGGGCTTTACTAGCACAAAACAAACTTCTAAATCCAAGTGTTAAGATTAAGAGAACAGGCAGTTAATTGAGAAGTATGAGTTTATCTGCTGGAGTTTGGAAGTTTTATCTCCCACTGCATTAATAATTTGACATATCCCCATTAAAATAATAATAAAAAAAATAAATAAACAGAAATAAGAAAGACGGGGCTTATTTCTTTTGGTATATCTTCATGTGAGCAGAATCGTATGGCTCCCTAGACTGGGTTGTCTTATCTCCTCTCTGCTCAGGTCTCTGAACCACTTTCTTTACCCTTCCAGCTCACCTGAGAAAAGGGCAGAAGGGTAAAATATCCCTACAATTGCCTGTGAACACATGCACTGAGAGAGGCACATGGGACGTCAGCAGCTCTGCTATGGATTTCTGGTCTCTCAGGACTGGGGTCTGCACAGTTGGCTGGATTCAGGATACACCCTTTTGTAGAGGAGGTACTGTGATTTGTTGGAGAATATTGTTCAGGCATGAAAGCAGAGAAAGAAGCTGTAAAAGTCCAAGAAAGGTCTTTGAGGGACATCAGCAGCACTGGTATAGACGAATTCAATGTGTAGTCTCTTTTCTCATCACATTTGCTTTGGGCAAAACCATAATAGCAGCTTCTCAGCTTAGACAGGTAAATGTGCCTGTTTGTTTGACTGTTTATCCTAAGATGCTTTTGTTACTAATAAAGAATCAAATAAAAGCTGCAGGTCACCGTAACTTTGTCAGACTTCCCACCCTAACAATTTTTTCCATTTTGAATGACACTGTGGAAATGACTGTAGTGCAATTTCCTTCCTTGCCTTTCAACAATATAATTGCTTTATATGGATTCTGCAGATTGTTGATAACTAAGTTAGTGGCTCTTTTGTAATTGCTTCCCTTTCTATTTCTACATCTTTTAGAGGGGCTAGAGATTTGTTTTGAATCCCACTCTCCCGGTAACAGCAGCATTTTCATGTGGGCTGGAGCAGAGTGCTGGGTTATGCATGTTCTAATAAAACTTTGTTGAGCAGACTAAAAGGAAAAGAACTGTACATCAATTCTGAGGGATCCAATTCTGCCTACCTCAAACATATTATATAGCTATTCATCCTTTGAGTAGTCTTATTGATATCAGTGGATGAAGTTTTTATTGGAGGATGTGAATAAGATGTCAGAATTTTATCCTAAATATTTCACTTAGCAAAGAAAACAATACTGCAAAAGATAAAGACCCCGAGCTGCAGCAGGATGCAAAACTTGCAATGACAATAAGAACTGAGCAGCCTTTTTCCTTCTTTGTGGTGGTGCTATCTTATTGAAAGCATTTGATAAACAGCAGTGGCTGTGTCTGAATAAAATGAAAGACCCTGTTGTACAAACTGTGAGCCTTCTAATCCTTACAGCGTCACAAATAATTCAAAGAAGTCTTTAAGTACCATGATAATGGCACGAGAAGATGGGTATCTCTGAGTTATTGTTTTTGCGTAACTCAAAGAATGCTCTGCAGGAAAAATAATGTTGCGTAAAAAACCCCAAAGACACTTCTTCCAAAAAAGCAGACAATTAAAATTATCCAGAACTTGAGGAAAATATGAGCTAAAAATATTTTGCGGTATGTTTGCCTTTGAAAGTCTACATTGCCCTTAAAACAATTTTATGGTGGATATTGTGGGCTCTGGATTAACATAAGCAACTGATTGAAAAGCTTTATTAGGATGTTAAGATTAAGTACACAGATCAAGTTCTACAAATGCAAAACTGGTTTCAAAGGAACAAAGTGATGCGAATGGACGCCCATGAAACAAAAATAATATATTCATAAAGCCTTTTTTCAACAGTCAAGACGTAAAGTGACATCCTCTGAACTTTTCACCTGGTTTTAGAATTGTTTAAATTAAAGATTATGGGGAAAACTGAACAAGGAAAGAAAGAAATACAAGCCAGCTGTACCTGTGGTATGGTTACACTGTTTTCAGTATATGCAAGGCATGGGTTGGTTGACTTTTATGATCTAATTTTGGATGTACATGAAGTAAAGAGAATGGTGCTGAATAAATAACTGGAAAGGGCACGATCTACCTGATTCAGTGCCAGCAAAGCCTGGGGGAGAAAAGAAAGGGAAGGAGAACAGTTATTCTATGTAACATTATAAAAGACATAATCACAAATGGGGCATGCTCCAAACCAATGGAAACATTGGGCACAACTGTCCCCTAGATGCTTTCATCTATCCCAGAATAATTCTTTATCTTTGCTAGGTGTAGAAATTGAAGTTCCTGCCAAGGCAGGGCCTCCTGATGCGTTGCACAGTCCCAAAAGCACACGGGGTGGAAGTGCCTGACCCTCATGTGTCCAGTAACCAACCTGCTGGACACAGAGCAGGCAAAAACCCAAATGCTTTGTGCCTGTCTTTTGCTCATGCACACAGCTGTGTGTTTGCCTTTGTCCCTTACACACATGGAGTCATACTCCCATACACATACTAGGCCAGAAACATCAGCAACAATGTAAGACATGCTTTACTCCATAGAGACAGTGAAGTATAGCATCCACTTATTTGCTGTCTTACCTTTAAATCAAGGCTAAACGAGGTGAAAAGCAAATAGATTTTAAGCCCTTGTAAACTCATAGGGTAAGCTGAATGGATAAACTAAGATGATTCACCCTCATATATTATCCTGGTGGTTTAGAGTTGGCCATATAATAAGTTCATGGCCATCTTGAAATAAGTGGAAAGGTGAATGCTTCCGTTGTGATTACTTGGCTAAAAAAATAAATGCCAGTAATCCCTCTTCTGCCCTTCTTCACCATTTAATTGCCATATTTTAAGGTTAACAATGGGGAAAACTGACCAGGCTTTTTTTCAGAGATAAATTACTTAGAAAGAGAGGGAAAATAATATTGGTATCGAAAATGGCTCCTTAATGTAGATGTCCCTATTGGGCCAGGTTAAAGGGTAGGCACACTTGCACATAAAGCTGCAGCTCCTGCAGTTCTGTGAATGGAGGAGAATCTCAGCTTCTCTCTGTCAAGTTGAAGGGAAATATTCAGTAGGAAATTTCAGTCCATCTGTTAGTGTGCCTGAATGCAAAGCCTAACTGAGAGAGCAAATCAGATTAGGGTCACCTAGCATAATGATATCTATAGAGTTCTAATTCTATACCCAGCTGTCCTCAGGGGCCTTTAAAGAGCTAGCCCCCATCTTTCCTAGCGAATGTCTGAATAAAACAAGAAGAGGAAGAAAAGGAGGAGGAAGGATGTGGGAACTGATTCTCTTGATGCTGAGAATTTTTCAGCTGCCTCTTCTCCCTTCTCTAAGGTAAAAGGAGTCTCTCCCAGCCCATCTTTATGGTGAGGGTGAAGAGCAGGACCATTTCAGTGGGAAAGCACAACCATCACCCAAAAATAAGGTCATGGCTGCAAAGTCTGCATCTAAACACTGTTTAGGAGTGGGCTGAATTACTTATGAAGCTACACTTAAGTCATGTTTTGCTGTCCAACTTTGTTACTGGGTTCCTGGAGCACTGATTTGGTGATCCAGCTGATATTTATGGGTGGGAAATCACAGATGTAGCCTGAGAGCTGCAGTATATCCAGGAGATGAATCTGTTGTGTGGCTAGACACCATCACTCTCCTGTCTTGCCCTCTGTCTGATTTGAGGCAGACAAAGCAGTCTGGGTTACCACTCCAATTTATATGAATTCATGGGCGGGCAGTCCAGTCTTGAGCTTGGGTATGGAAACAGAGTGCTGATGAGAGTGTATCACCCCTTATGTCCATAATCTGGTGGTCTGAACAGATTTGCACACTACAAGAGCACAACAGAAAGAACTTTTCAGACAGTATGTGAGAGCTCCTGCATGAACAGCAGAAGTAGTAGCTTTGTAGGGACTGCTCATGAGACTGAGCTTTGCAGGTAGGAGCATGGTGCCTATGGAAGAGCAGCCTGCAGTAGTCCCCCCATTCTGATGTGACTAAGGAGCTGAACGAACTTCTCAAGTAGACACAAGAAATGTTTTCCACTGTTAATGGATCTGGAAGAATGATCACAGATTCATTGTAAAAGTTGCTCTTTCATTCCTGGTCTCTCCAGTAAAAAGTAAAGATCAAAGCACTTGGAAGACAATCTGTTTCCATGTTATTTCTGTGTATGATTCACAGGTTCAGGAGCGTCACATAAATCTGGCTTTTCCATTCTCCTCTAGTGCCAACCTACAACACGCTGAGCCTTTTCTTTTTGCCTGTCACGTTTTGAACAGCTTCTGATGAGATAGATAGATTAAAATCATTTCACTTATTTATAACAATTGCAGTAAATCTTAGGGTAAATCAGGAGGCTATTGGACAGGTGTATTCTGTTTCTTTCCCTCCTTGTGTTAGGGCTGTGGAACATGGGGAGCTGATATTAGGTTCTGGCAATTTTAATCTGTTTAGCAAGGTTCTTAATAATCTTTGCATGTATATCACAGAGAACCTTTTGCATATTGCTTTAAATTATTCAGAACTGCTCCAATATTGTATTAAATAATTCAAGAATAGGACAGGCTTTGTGATTAATGATGTGTACAGGGAATTTCTGCAAATACAGCAAGGAGTTAAAGTATGCTCTAGATACAAGTGTCCTGGCACCAGATCCCATTTACTCTTTGCCAAGGCAATAGTATTAGAAAATTGGAAAAGCGCCTGCTACTCAATGGAAAACTGACTTAGGCCAATGGTTAATGTGGCAGCAGCTGAAAGAGTCTGTTCTTTCTGACAGACAATACTAATTTGGCTGAGAACCTCTATTGTCTTCTGACTCCTATTTTTAATCTCCATGAACAGCATTTGTGCCTGATGTGAAAATTAAATGGAGGTATAAATATTTCTGCAGGAGCTGAGGGTTTGTCCTGGTATTTTACCAGCCCTGCTTTGAGAGCACAGAAATGGCGTGCTTTGTAAAGCAAAGCACATAAGCTTATTTTGCATGTTAACTTAAGCCTAAACGGCTCAGGAGGTTGCTGTTCTTCCCAGCTGTGCTTGGGTTTGCGGTCATGAAAAGTACCTGGAGAGTCTGTTGTCCTTCATTTGTTTTTGTAGGGAGATCTGAGTGGAGTAGCATTATTAAGGCAAAACCCTAAATACTACAGTTTCCGAGTTTTCATCCTATTGACACAGCAACCACGTTCCCTCCTTAGTAAAGCTGAAATGATTCTATTTCAGAGAGTATTATCAACATTTTTTGCCTAGGAAGCGAATACATTTTTGTAAGCTCAGAGCATTTTTTTGGTTAAGGGATTTCTCCCTTTACACAAGGTAAATCAATGCTACATTGAAGTAGGAATAAAGCAATCCTTTTTAAAATAAAGGATATGCTAGTGGGCAGAATGGAATAACTAACAAGGAGATTACAGATATCAACACTATTGGAGATGCTCTGTAGATATCTTTATAGGAGTCTGATATTGGACTCCCAGACCAGCTGCCTCAGTGAGCAGCCACTTTGCAAACATCAAAAGGACCAGCTAATTTTATTGGATTTTGGATGTTTTCAACAGAAAGACTCCGCAGGGGATACTCTGAGATGTGTCCAGCTTTAATATTTAAACACCTTCAAGATTCCTAGAGGAAGAAAGAGGGGAAAAAAAGAGGCCCGCTGCTGTGGCAACTGTATGTGGTATGCCACGGCCAGTAAATTCCCCTATAAATGCCTCCCTGTGCCAGTAGCAGCCAGTGGCCTCAGGGCCATATGGATAAAGTGAGGGACCAGCCTGGATGAAACACATATTTATAGATGCTGATCTTGACTTCAGATGTTCAGACCAGGGGCTTTCTTTTGTTTTATTTTCCTTTCCTTAGTTTTTAAAGGAAGGTGCGCCTCGGAAAGAAGCTCAGGTATTTAAAGGCAGGGACAAAAGCCAAGACATATCAAATGATTGGTATCTAGAACAAAACTGTGTACGCATTTGCATTTAAATAGCAGAAGCCATTGCAAATCATCTGCACAAGTCTTTATTTCAGTGTTTTGGAGATCCATGCTACAATAAACTTCAGCATCTTTTTGCTTAGGCTGGCTGCAAAATGCAGCTCACTGATTCTTATTAAAACCAGAGCTCTGAAAGATGACCAATTAAAATGCCTCTGGGAAAGTCTCGGGGGTAAAGCATCTTCCTTAAATAAAAAGGGAAAGTGCTAATTTTCCATCCCTGCGAATTAACTGAAGGAGCCATAATATTCCTTTTGTGTTTCAGGGCACCGAAGGTGGGAAGGGAAGAGAGAGGATATTGTGTGTCAGCCACTTTCGGTTTTCAATGGAGACTTTGCCTTCTGTAAGAAATGAATAATTCAGCCACCCACCCCCCCATAACCATTTCAGTTACAGTCTTCCTGTTATTATAAAGTGATCTCTCAAAAGAATGAATAAAGTTGACAAAAATAATCTTCATCAAGGTTGACACTGATTACACCAGACTGAAATCCCTCACTCATGGGGGCTCATCCACCTTTAAATGTCATCATGAGGTGACACCTGTCTATCCCGCTGTCAGTCTGAACATGGAATAATACTTTGCTCCCAGTGGCTTCTCTTCCTAGCAAGACCAATTCTAAGCCATAAAGCACAGGACGACAAGTCTTTAAGTAGCTAAAACTGAATGGTTTCTTGTTATTCGCTCTGTCTCATTGTAGGGAGGGAAAACCACTGAAGAAGGGAAGTGAGGGCAGATGAAGGGATTCGTGGCAGATAGATAAATTTAAAACAAATAAAATGCTGGATGTTGGTTCTGTAAAATTAATTTCTGCAGAAGACGGGGTAGAACAATGGTGTGACAGAAAACATTTGTTACCAGCAACACTTCAGATTAATCAGCAGTGGCAATTCACTAGCCAGCTACTTCTGGTGCACATCAAGGACAACCGGCCATGTGTCTCTATGCTTCACAAGACTGGCCTGCTGGCACATATCATCTCATTTTTATTGTTGAGTGTCCATCTTTCAGAATAACAAGCTCACAAGACCATAGGTACCGCAATATCAAGTGGAATCAAAGGCCTATCTAGCCTTGAAGCCCCTATCATAAGTCTGAGAAAAGGAATCAGCTTGTTGATAAACTGAATCATGGCTGGCCTCTGTGACATGGCTCATCTGAAACAGAGATGACAATGATATTCAGATTTTCTGAACTAGTCAAAAACATTCTTCCTTAGTCAGAAAATAATTCCTTAATTCCTGATGACTTCCAGTTGTTCTATTAAATTTCTACCACTGGGGAAAAAAAACATCCAAAATGTGATTGTTCACTGAAACAGATATCTTCTTCTATTTTTGCTGCCGTTCATATTTCATTGCATTACAATAAATTGATATAGTGCCCTCATGCCTCTTTCTATTAAAGGGTGCCTCAGATATTGACAGTTCATCTGCCACAGAAAAGCTTAACTGGCCTCCCCTGCCCAACAGCACAAAAGTGAATGGTTATGGATACTCCATGATACAAACTGACATACCCTCAGGGCAGCACATACATTCATAATTTAATTCCCTGTGAGTTATTTCTTAGTATTAGAATAGTTTTCTGTGCTGGTAGGAAATCCTATTACTGCTCCCAGATGGATAGCTTAGATAAAGTGCCTGCCTGCCAATGTACCTTTTGTCCTGTGCACTGTAGGTCAGGCAGGACAGCCTCCTGCTGCACCGGGTCACTGCCTTGGGCAAGATGCTGAGAGGTAAGGAAACACACTTCAGGGATCCCACTTTAGAGATGCTGCCAGACACACTCCTGGCAGACAGTGTGATCATAATTCAGTAAAAACCCCCCATGTATACCTGTCTATACACATATACATAGAATATTACATTCATCAGCTTATAGGAGACTTCAGGCACATATGGTGTGGCTTTTTGCCATTATCCAGTCCCTTTTCCTGTCTGCCATGTCACTTCTTTGAAGCACTTACTGTTCACGGCAAACCAGACTGGCCTACTCAGATACTGTATGTGTATAAATGAAAGAACGAACTAGTTCCTCTGAGCTACCTCCAAATGTAAATTAAGCTGCACTTACTGAAGAACACGTTCAGCAGCAGCAGGAGTACCTTGTTCATATTTTGTATGTATTAAAACAAAAAAACCCATCCCCATTTTTTTCTAATATCCTGCTAGCCAAGAACTTCAGGCAAGAAATAGAGGATTAAAATGGGTTTACATCTCTCCCAGCTGCTCAAGCAGCACTGCTATGCTGCAGCTGCACGCAATCCTCAGACAAGATATAGCAGCAGGTAACTTTGATTTTTGGACAATGGCACTGTGGCATCCAGCAATCCCCTGGTTTGTTTTTTAGAGGAGCGGCTGTACTCTACAGTGAAAAAAACCCCTATTTTAATAAACAAATAAATTTGACAATAGGATTATCTGAGCTTCCTGGGATAGCATCATGCCTTTCTCAGAAGGCCCTAAGCATACCTTTGACACTTAATTAACACGATGAAAGAAACTAAACTCATTGGTATAATACTAAGATTTTCTCCGCACTAGTTGTATTGTCATGGCTAAATAAAAAGGACTGATGTCTGGCTTTAAAAAAGGAGGAGGGAGAGGAGGTATTGTGCGAGAAAGGAATTACCCATTGATTTATTCTTTTACTTAACAGCAAAGGGGAATGAGCAATTTAAGGTCAGCAGCATATTGCTTTGCTGGCCTCAGATCCTGCAGAATTACCAGCATTGTGTGTTGCAATAAATTGCATACTTTTGTCATCCTTGTTTGTTTGAAATATGTGTGAAATGAAGAGGGAAATAGCTAAGACCAGCTCTAAGGACTGCACTGGTATGCCTAGAAGGTGAATGGGGGACAAAACGCTCTGTTTTGTCTTGCCTAGTGATATGAGTGCCCCTCTAATGCAGAAGTAGTCCCACTGCTGTCGTAACTGCTTCTTTGCAGTGGTCCAGCAGCTCCAGCACCTATGTTGCTTGTTGTACCCAGCAACATACACAGCCAGGTTGGTCAGGAGGGATGTTGGCAATCCCAGCAAAGCTATTCCTCCCTATGCTCTCCCTCTGTAACCCACTGACCCTCCCCAAAAGGCTCACATGAATCTGTGCAGAGATAGCACGTTGTCTTTGTACAGATTCATCCTGTAGGGTGCTCAGCATCATGCCTGCAGATGCAGTGATGCTAACAGTACAGATTCATCCTGTAGGGCGCTCAGCATCATGCCTGCAGATGCAGTGATGCTAACAGTACAGATTCATCCTGTAGGGCGCTCAGCATCATGCCTGCAGATGCAGTGATGCTAACAGTCCCTAAAGAACTCACCCTATGCAAAAGGTAGAAGTTAAACTCTGAGGCGTGGCTCAGCCAAGGCAGTGCATCACGCAGTGAGCATGGTACTGACAGTCCAAGTAACTTTCCAGGCTAATGACTCTCTCATCAGTCCAAGAAAACAGATCCTTTTGCTCCAGAAGGTCAAACTGGCCTTTATTTTCCTCCTGGCAATGCAAGTACTGATTATAGCGCAGTATCCAAGACAGGTAATTCATGTCAAAAGGTGTAGAAAGTGGCTTTGCTTATTGATGTGTTGTCATCGCAACGTTCAGCTTTTCTCTTCATAGCTATTCATGTGAGTTACAGCAAACAATGCCTGCTCCTGGCTTTAACTTGCTCCCCAGGCTGCTATTACTCAAAATGCACAATGGCCTTTGGGACACCAAAAGATTTGCCATCGGTCTATTGACCAGGGGCAGCCTTGTATAGCACCGTGTAATGAAGTAGCATCAAAAGACATTTTTCCAGAGGAAATTACCAGGTTGGCAGCCCACAGGGATAAAACCTTCTGCTTATTCACTGGTTAGGCTGCTTTTTTCCATGCAGTGCCGCACTGACTTCAGGAACAAGGGAGAAAACTGGGGTACTGCCAATACCAAAGGCATCAGGGCAGAGGCATTCAGTGGAGCATCTCATCATAGACAAGAAGGACTATTTCATCATATCTCCATTTTGTTAGAGGATTGTCACTAAGAATAATGTAATGGGTGGCTAAGACCTCTCTTCAAAACACAAGGCAAATAGCATCCTGGTCACCTCTGCACCAGCTGAAAGAAAGAGTTGATAAAGATTTGGTGGGTGTCACTACGAACGTTGCAGTTCTTAAATGTTCCCTGAAATCCCAGACCAGGAAAGACTGAGATTAAGTCCCTGTCCAGCTTGATAAAAATGATCCAGTTGAGGTGATTAATTGGATCCTCAATGAAATCTCCATACTCTCTCGAATTGACCTGACCATGGTAGTTGTCTCAGGCTGTGGATTTCAATAAGTCTGACAGAAGATTTTTAACCCATCTGACTATTAACACTGAGCTGCACATGGAACACAAATGTGAATTTCTTAGCAGACATCTAGAGTTGCTGAGGAGAGCAGCTCCAGTGCCGGCACAATAGGCAGTGGAGTGCTCTGACACTCCATAGTGACATGGTTTAGTGGTGAACTTGGCAGTCCTGGGTTAATGACTGGACTTGATGATCTTAAAGGTCTTTTCCAGCCTAGTTGGTTCTATGATTCTGTGTATTCTTGGTGCAGCAACAAACAGCCTCTGCAAGGACTCACCCAGAGCTGCTGGTTACCAGGATCTTGCTTCTGGCCTAAGCAATCTCCAAATTCAGTGGGACCCAATATCTCCAGCCTTGCAAAGAGTATGGAAACAAGGTGCTGCCCATCTAGAGCCATACTTCAAATGCCTACTCTTTCCCCAGCCAAGCACAGGTTTTAATGTTGTGTTGAACTTGCACGAGCAATGCAAATTGCCCTGAATATGCCTATCACATATGATACTAGACATGCAGATGCATGGAGCTGTCGCCCAGCCCTCATCTTCTACGGGAGCTTCCTCTAAAGAACTCCCCCATGTCACCCACAGTTTGAAGGTCTAGAGAAAGCTCTCCTAGAGCTGCACAAAACATCTACCACAGCCTCACACACTCAAAATGCCACTTGTGTAACTGACAGACCTCTAGAAGCAGCTTTTAATTCATTGCAAGAACACAATTTTTCAAAGTTTCCAAGATTTTTGTGCATTTTAGAGTGAAAGGACGTTTGTTGCACTCTCATGTGTAAGCTGCCTACAGCTCCGTATTACTTGGGGTGTAAAGCAGATGAGCAAAAGGCCTTTAAACTAGTGTTGTTGCACCTCTGATCTTGATTGATGTTGACACCAATTAGCAGAAAAGGAATCTTCCAGATAAAGGAAAAGAAGATTTTATTAAGCCCTAAATGCCAAGAGTCAGAATTCAATGCAAAATTCATTAGTGCTTATGGCAGGAGTCCTACCAGCTATTGCCAAGGGGTTAAAGGGAAATAAAAATCACATAAATAAGGCTTTCAGGACCTTTAAATCCAAGCTTGAACAATAAATGCATTTGGGTGATTTGAGCTTGTTATTCTATATCCCTACATGTAAAGGCTGTTTTGTTAAACTCACTAGTTTTAATCAGGGGCAAATCCTACTGAAATCAGTTTCGTTCCTCTGAATGACAGCAAAAATCAAAATAGAGGTCATATTTTTGTCATTCAGTTCTAAATGTATTTTTGTAAATGCAGCAATCACCAGGTAGAGGAACAGGTCTTCACATCGTGTAAATATAAATTTTAAATGTATAAATATACATATGCATATATATATTTATATACAGGATCAAAATCTGACTTTAGATTTTTGGCTCATGCACAGACTGTGTCACAAAACAAATGACACTTGTCTTTGCAGACTTTTAACTAGAAAAATACAGGAATTCTGCAAGTTCCCTTATGTTGTATCATCAATAAATCCCAATTTAACAAAGCTCTGAAACAATATCTGAAAGCTTTGTAAAAAGAAAGATTTAATATGCTTTTTATGAACTAGAAATAAGATTGGGACAGTTAGGGGTCTGGAGAATTTTGAGCACTTGCTTTGTAAGAGAAGTGCCACAGCTGCCTGTTATTCTAATTCACAGTTCTTACAGAAACCATGCTTTGGAGCAGGAACAAATAATTGGGGAAGTTGAGGCAGTTCCTCCCTATGGCTTGTGTTCACAGCAGTCATAAACCTGGCTGCATACTCAATGTCTCCATGTTCATTAGATGGTGTTTTGCTTTCTAATGCTCCTCAGCTTTGTAAGGGAAACCACAGTTCCCCAAACACCAAGCATCTGCCTGTCCAGAAACACACCCACAGATTTGATTTCCTCTCTCCTTACAAGGTGTCTGTTCTTTCAGTTCAAAGGGCTGTGCACACAAACACTAATTTCTTACAACTCGATTTATACAATGATAATTCAATTTCAACGTGTGCTGAGACACGTTCTTCCTCTGGCAGAGGATCCTGGTGACCATCAGTTTACATCTACTTGTCAGAAACCCCAGGGCAAATGTTGACTCTGAATTTACCTTCCAGTCTCATTTACTGCATCAAATGTCATCAGAGTTTTTGACAGCAGTATCCTAGGCTCATAGCTAGAAATTCATTGCCATTTCTTGCTTGCTGTGAACGTTAGGGTTTTGGTTTATACACCTCTCATCTTCCAGGGCTAAGCACTGCAGTTCTGTTTCACTTTACCAGTGTAATGCTGTTCTCCTCAAAAGACTTAATCCCAGCTTTATTTAAAAATTAAAGCATCCTGTTGCTGTCTTTTCGTCATTTGTTCCTGCCCTCCAACCAACCATTCTTCCTTCTTTAATACGTACCTGTTGTTTCCCTGCTGTTTGTGGCAGAGGTTCATTCTCTTGCTATAGATTTGAGGAATTTGTCACACAGTGAGAGCTTTGCTTTCTGATTGGGGCTAAGCACTGGTTTTATTCTTTAAAAATCCTTGAAGGTTGCTTATAAAAAACCCCAATACTGTGCTTTGTTGTTAAATCACATGTTCTGAACATTGGTGAGCCTGGAAACTTCGACTGGAAAAAGGAGAATAATTGTAGTGACAGGACAAGGGGTAACGGGTTCAAACTTCAACAGGGGAAGTTCAGGTTAGATATAAGGAAGAAGTTCCTTACTGTGAGGGTGGGTGAGGTGCTGGAACAGGTTGCCCAAGGAAATGGTGAATGCTCCATGGCTGGCAGTGTTCAAGGCCAGGTTGGATGGAATCTCGCATGACATGGTCTAATGTGAGACATCCCTGGCCATGTCAGGGGGGTTGGAACTGGATGATCTTAAGGCCCTTTCCAACCCAAACCATTCTATGATTCTACGATTCTATGATTTCAAGGAATATGTTATATAGATTGTTACTCTTACCTGTTTCTATATTGCCCCAGTTTCTCCTCAATCCTTTTCAGCCACATTGTGCTCTCATGGTATTTACATGTTCTGTAAATTAAGAGAGATGTCTGCTCATTGATGGTGGTTATCTAAGCAGCTCTGGTTTTTAGATCTTGATCATACTTCCTAATGCGCCATTTTTATAACAGCAAATCTTTTTCAACTCAACGTTTAAATGTGGAGACAAAGAGGGTTCCTGCTCTGAGTGTAAAGCCCATCTAGCAAAATCTCAGCACTGGAGCTAAAGCCACATGCCATCAACATTCATGGGTGCTTCAGCAGTAACGCATTGCAGTAGCTGTTTCCTCCTCTAAAGGACCTCAGCAACAAAGTATTGAGGAGCCTCCGACCAAGAGTTAGCAACTATGACCACTGTCTGTGTGTGTACATAATAATTGGGAAAGCATCTATCCAGAGAAGTATTATGCGTGGTTTTAACCTCTGCACCTCTAGCAGGATCTCTCCTGTGTTTACAGAACTGTGGGCAAATGTTTGAGAAACCAGTAGCTGAAATGTATTTTTGTTCTCCTTGTCTTGCTTCTTGGTGAGGAAAAGACAGGAAAAACCTTGCTGTGGAGGTAGAGCTTGTGAATCTGTCTCTCGTAACTGTGCTGGAGAACTCCTTGGAGGACCAGAGTGGGGCATTTACAGATTTGAAATAACGGGGCACTGACTCACTCACGCAATAGATATACCCTCAGTATATCTATTATCACAGATATACTATAATAATTATATTATTATTATATCTATCTTATTTCAGTTAATGAAATAAGAAAGAATTCTTGGTTAAAAATCTATTTGCAGGGAGTCAACTCTATTTCACTATTATGTATAGATTCCATTAGTTCTTCCTTCATAACAAACAGAGAAGACAAGACTTCATGGGATTTCAAATTTACAGTATATCAACAAGAATGCTTTAAAGCTTTCTGATGCAGAGACAAGGTAAAATTTATAACTCAGCCCCTTTTCTCACTATGAAGTTACCTGTAAGCAGCCATGCAGAGAACAGAAAATGAAAATTGAGTGGTTTTCATAGATATTAATTTATAGCAGGACCCCAGCAGAAATGCTTACATTGCCATCCCTGTCAGATTCTACGAATCCACAAATCCTGCTAAATACCTAATATCACAGCTAAAGACGTGCCTAGATGTGCAAGCTGTCAGTTATTTATAAAAGGCCTTTTATCAGGACCAGCACTGACAATAATATCTGCAAATGTCAGAGTACCCTCAGCTGTCAAACAAGAAATCATCATCCAGCTGTGTGATAAGTGTAGCTGCCAGGCTCTAAGTCTAAAAGCAAAACATAAGGGGATAAACAACAGCTACCACCAGGACACCAAAAATGAACCTGACCAGAGAAAACACATGAGCAAAATAGTGGGGTTATTGTTAAGCCTGATCCTGTTGTCATTGCAGCATTCATTGCTGATAGGGAACATCAGGAGTCTACCTAGAGGTGTCAGCAGCATTTCTGTTACTTGCGTCTATAATCAGCCTACAGAATGGTCAGATTTGATTGTGGTAAAATGTGAGTTATTGACAGTGATCTTAACAGCTACCATTTCAACTGATGCTTCAACACAAGACATGATGGGTGGAAATGGTAGAAGTACAGGCATGTGCGTACTTTGAATCTACTCCACGATCCAAACTATATTCCGTCATGACTGACAAAAATAAGTACAATAATCTATATCAGGCCACCATCATCAACACCATTGCTCCACAGAGAGAAGGTATTAAACAGGTTCCATGAACTTGTATAATATCTTCTAGAAACCATGTACACTTGTAGTACCCACACTGTGGCAGGAAGCTCCACAGTCTAGCTGGAAACTGTGCAAACTGTCAGATTTCCACAAACAGGATTTTCTTGACCTGCAAAGTAACTTGTAGAATGAGGATATTTCTTTTCCAGCCTGACAGAAGACAGAAGTCATGGTCCATAGAACATGTAGACATAATCCACGACAGCAGAAAAGCACCAACAATTAGTCAGAATCCCTCTATTGCTGGACAAAAAGTAGACATATACTATCAGTGCAGACCAATCTTTTGAGTACCCAAAGTGTGCAAATTTGACCCAAAGTGCAAATTACACAGTAAGGGACAAGAATTTCAGAACATTGTTCATTTTGAGTCAGCCATTTGAGGAATTAATTCTTTCAAGCAAGATAAAACTGCTGGTCTTGATGGCACCTGACAGCTGAGTGGATAGAATACCTTGGTTGAATGACAAATATTTGAATACTCCAACCATTTATTGTGTACTGCTGTCAGCGCGTTAGTGCGTGTATGTCATGGCACTCCAAAAATCTGAGAAGGATGCTTCGGAGCCAAAGAACAGTAGGCCTGTGTCCATACGGCATCATCTTCACAAATGGCATTAACATCTGATCTTAATTAAATTAGTTACAACCATTTGCTAAATGGCTCCTAATACCCGAGCAAGCTGGACTGTTCCCAGAAAGTCCCTGCTGCTTAAGTGCTTAACATCACTGAGCAGTTCCAAGAGAGCCTTGGGAGGGCAGGGACCGAGACTCTCTGCCTGTAGATCCAGCAGCAGCTGCTCATGACACTGGAAAAATCCAAAGTATGTAATTATTTGTAATTATTAAATTACACAAATTGATTATCACCGCAGAGGGATTGCACACTGAAAAGTTTACATAAAACCATGCGAGAAACAGAGCCAATGGTGCAGACAGCAATATGAACTGTCAGAAAAGGGTACTTGAACCAATACTTTTAGCATCTGTCAGAATGAGCAACTAGCCTATGATCATAGAATCATAGAATAGTAAGGGTTGGAAAGGACCTCAAGATCATCTAGTTCCAACCCCTCTGACATGGGCAGGGACACTTCGCACTAAACCATGTCACCCAAGGCTCTGTCTAACCTGGCCTTGAACACCACCAGGGATGGAGCATCCACAACTTCCTTGGGCAACCTGTTCCAGTGCTTCACCACCCTCACTGTAAAGAACTTCTTCCTTATATCTAATCTAAACTTCCCCTGTTTAAGTTTGAACCCATTACCCCTTGTCCTACCACTACAGTCCCTAAGGAAGAGTCCCTCCCCAGCATCTTTGTAGACCCCCTTCAGATACTGGAAGGCTGCTATGAGGTCTCCAAGCAGCCTTCTCTTCTCCAGGCTGAACAGCCCCAACCTTCTCAGCCTGTCTTCATATGGGAGGTGCTCCAGCCCTCTTATCATCCTCGTGGCCCTCCTCTGGACTTACTCCAACACTCCATGTTCTTTTTATGTTGAGGACACCAGAACTGTACGCAGTACTCCAAGTGGGGTCTCATGAGAGCAGAGTAGAGGGGCAGGTTCACCTCCTTTACCTGCTGGTCACGCTTCTTTTGATGCAGCCCAGGATACAGTTGGCTTTCTGGGCTGCGAGCGCACACTGCCGGCTCATGTTAAGCTTCTCATCAACCAACACCCCCAAGTCCTTCTCCGCAGGGCAGGTGACTTAGGCATCTCAGTCCAAAATTAGAACTTCAGTTGTAAGCATTTCATGTGAAATCTAATCCATGTTGACCTGTGCAGCTTTCCTGGATATCTGATTAGCACATCCAAAGCCAATTGTATATGAATTCAGACGAAACACATGCAAGTCCCCTCCACCAATGAGTCCCCTTATTAGACTCAATAAGCTAACTAAACAACTTTGCACATCCAAGATTGAGGGTGATTCACTCATGACTACCTCCTTGTCTATCTGGGTATCATACTAAATTGCACACTTTTCTGGAGGCCAGAGAAGTAAAAATACAAAGTGAGTGCCTGTAAGAGCTCAGTGTCCAAACTGAGGTGAAGGGGAGACGGCAACCAAAAAATGCTGTGAATCACTGAACTCACACAATACCACTCAGCATCTGCACATGGGAAAGATCAGGATTCGCAGAGTTTGATAGGCTGCAATGGATCAAAATTGCATTGTCTTACTGGATATCTTGGATAAGCCAAAATCAGTATCTCTTTCTAAGGATCATTCTCTCTGATGTCATGAAAGCACTAGCTATTACCAGAGAACACATGCTGCATGAAGAATGGTGCTGAAAAATTTTCTAGCTATAGCAAAATACAAAAGCTGTGGCAGCTGCATAATTGGAAATGGGCAACATAATAAAAGGATATTTAAAATTAGCATAGATTTAAAAAAGAAAGAAACAAAAAAAGAAAATTACCTTACCTTGTAGCCTGAGAATGAATTGGACAACTTGGAGACCTTCTCACGCATGAGTCAGCTGGAAGAATGCACAGAAATGTGATTATTATAAATACACGTGTGTGAACATAGAGACTGGCTGAACAGCACAGCACATGGTGGTATGTGGCATCATGAAAGAGTTGGAAAAGACTAAGGATTTAGCCTGGGCAATCCATTGGTCCATCTCTTCTGTTCACTTTATGAAACTATCAGAAAACAAGAAAGGGACGTGTAATAGGAAAAGGGAAGCGCAGAGATAGCTGTCAGGCATGGAAGGATAAACAAATCTCTTCTTCCCTTTCTGCAAATCAGAACAAAGGCAAAAGACTGAAGAGGCTTTTTCAAACCCTAATGGTCCTTGACAGGAAAGAGGAAATAATGCCCTAATTGCCAAAAAATGGCAAGGAGAGGAAAGAGGGCAGAATGTCACGGTTACAATTTGTTTCCAATTCATTTTCTCTCTCCAAGGTTCCTTCTGCCCTTTAAGAAATCTGTACTTAAAAAAATGGACTAGACAATTTCCAAACCAGGAGCCTGGTATAATTCATTTTAATGCCACTCCAGTTGGCTGGGCAATACAATAGATCATCACATTGCAAGAGAACCCTTTGGTCCAGACTATGTATCAGACTGAACTTCTGGATATGGAGCGTATTTATCATGACTCTGCTGTCGCACGAGGTTATCATGCTGGTGTGCAATATTTCTTCATCTCTCCCTTAGTGAATTCGGTTCTTTTTGCCAAAATGGAGCTAATCAACACAAAAACCCTATGCTGACTTTTCAACGTGAGACACCCAGAGTTAGATATCTGCCATGACACACTCAGGGAAGGTATCAGCAGACAATGTGGTTTCACACAATTTTCAAGACTATTTTTCTTAGTATAAGCCAGTGTATAGCCTTGGAAAGATGTGCTGGTTTATACTTAGTTTCAGCTACACCAGATACCCTTCACTGCTTTTTCTGTTTAGAATGAGCTCCATGAATAAACAGAGGATTTCTATTTTCTTAAGGTTATTCCCCTCAGTATAGAAAAGGAATAAAATTCAGCATGGTCTTGGGCTGCTTTTTTTCCAGATCCAGTGACAAAACACTTGGAACACACCAGACTTGGGCTCGCTTATTGTTCCTCTATTAGGAAACCAAGCTGAAAGGTCCAAGACATCACAGGAGACATGTCAAAGACCCTGGGATCAGAAAAAAGTGTCACAACTAATTAAAACTTTACTTTGGAAGACACTCAGTGCTTGGTATTTCCACTGCTTTTAGGGGAAATAAGTGCTCTGAACTTCTGACAAATCAGGTCATTTATTCAAGCTCCTTACTGTGAACTAAGGTCGCCAAACTCAGCTCTGATTGCTGCTGTGAACTTTGATCTAGAACGTTTAAAATATATGAGGGTAGCAGAAATAAAATCCTCTTTTTCTCAAAGGTCATTGTCAATAGTGTTTGTTTTTTCTGGTCTTGTTTTCTTTTCTAGCATACATGCATTTCTGTCTATAAGTGACAACTTTGACCAGACCAGCATTGATTAAACCAAACTCACAGACTCACTCGGTATTTCAATGATTAAGGATTGCTGGAGGAAAACAAGTATTTATTTTTGTTTTGCCTTCCATTTCCAGCTAGGAGTGAAGCCAGCAGTGACAGAAATCTGCTGTGCAATGGTCTTTCTATCTATTTCGATCCAGAAAGCCTCATGAATACCCCAAGAAAGACTGTTCTCATGAGAGTCCCACCTGGTTCCAATGAGCTTCTGGGGTCTGAAGGTCCCTTCTGGCTAACTAGATTACTGCAAACTCTCTGAGGCCTATTTTCGTCCTCTCCTTAACATTCCTTAACATTCACAGCACTGTAGCTAAAGCTCCTTATCCATTACCATTCAGACTGTATATCTCTTTACTGACAGTCCTTAGCACTTCCCATCATATCTCTAACTCTGTCTTTAAAGCCATGTGTTGCTCCTTCCCACCCATATTTATGGTCTTACCTTTATCCTTTCCCCCTTGTTCTGCCCTCACACTCTTTCCTTGGGCTATTTCTTTCTTCTGGTCCATCAGGGCTGTATCATCCTGTTCTTGCTTGAACTCCCTCACTTTCTATGCCCTAGACAGATTTCCTCCCTCCACCCTGCAAGAACCAGAGCTACAGTCTTGGAGTGCAGTCCTGCAGGCCAGGTTCCGTGACTTAAGAAGATGAAAAGTGATGTTTGCAGCATGGAGGGAAAGGAGACTGTGAACACCAAGATCTGATTAAGTCTCCAGTGGGCTACAGCTTCTTCAGTGCTGCTGCTGGTGGGCAACAGGACAATGGCTTCAAGATGGTCTGCCCTGGCATGGTCTTGCTACTACAAGTGTAATCCCACAAATGCCTGTGATGGGAAATAGCTGGGGACAGAGAATAAGAGTCAGAGGTGAGACTTGGTAGCACTTTCACCTGTACATAGCAGGAGGCAGGGCTCTTTCATGCTGAGCCATCCCCCCAGATCAGCCCTGACCCCAGCCAAGGAGAAAGATGGCTTGATTTCACCTGAGCCTTTTTCCTGGGATCCAGGTTTGAGGTATATAAGGCTGGAAAGAGCAAAATATCTAGGGAGTGGTGACTGGGAAACTGTTGTCTGAGGGCATGCACCTTCAATATTCTTTGTCATGGCAAATTTCACATTTAGTTCAGTGAGAGCAGACTGTGGCCAAAACCAAGCAAAGCCCTATTTCTTGGGTTGCACTGCTAAATCCAGGATGAAGAGCTTAACCAGCCAAATCTCATATGATATTGGCATTAGAGAGGCAGCATTTCTCCAAGTTTCTCTAAATGAACAGTGTTCCCTAAGACTTTCTGGCTATACCATACCCAGTATATACCCACAGACCAAGTAAACAGGCTCTTTGAAATGATTTGGCTATTGCAGATCACCTGCAGGATGCAGCAATGACTAAAAGCTCAGGTCAGATGGCCACAGCAGGCAACTGGGATCCAAGAGTTCTTGCATTGGCACGTTATCCGCAAGCACTGGCATAAAGCAATTGACATTTCTGTTCTTCACTCAATATGAGCTTAGTTAGCATTACTTGAAGTAATAGATGGCACATTACCTGAGAAATGCTTTAAAGTTGTGAAAATGTTAAATATCATAGAACAGTAGAACAAGATCCCCAGTCTAGTTGTATTGATAGATATGAAAAATCAGGGCTCCTGCTGTCTCACATTTTCAGGGTAATTGCTAAAAGAGAAAATGATCTATTTGCCAAGTCAAGTCATTAAACAAATTGAGCCTTTGAACTACTTGATTTGGGTGCAAATTCAATCAGGGAGTGAAGGGGTGAATTGACACAGAACACACTTCCCATCTCCTGCCCTAGGGCCATTTTAGATATTACAGTAACACAATATTCTTATTGTTATTTTATAATCTAGCTGAAAATCAGCATCACTCTGTGTGCGTCTTTTCCACAGTGAACAGAGGAAGTGCTTATTCATACATCTGTAGTTAAGATGCATTTAAATGCGTAAACAGGCACTGTGAGCAGGTTGAATGTCTCCCACCTGCACTAATTCCAGCAGAAGGAGGACAGGGAGAGCGGTGCAGACATGCTGATACAGTCACTTTGGGGATCAGGGCCAATTTGCTCTTCAGCAAATACATAAGCAGGCAGAAGTGTGAATTAGCGAGTCCTGTCTAGCTCCCTCCCATCTCACTGCTGGCACAGTTCATGCTCCTGCACTGCACAAAGAGGTCCTGGCTCCATAACTGCACCCCAACAACCTTTCATCAGGCCTCTCAAAGTCGAAGCTTGAGTTTTTTCAAGGATTCATTTCAGTATCTGAACAAAATCAATCCTACTCATTCCAATTAAGCAGCCAGTAAAAAAACCTTGTGTCCTGTCATTGCAGGTTTCTCTGTCATGTTGCAAACTGCTTAGAAATTTTCTCAAAGCACCTGCAGTGCTCTATTTGCTTATTTTTGACAGTTAAAACTTCTTATTTCTATAACCACAGAGTGTCTGTTCAAGGCATACTTCTGTGCCGAGCTGAATCTGTGCTGTATTTACAAAGTAAAAGCCAATACAAAGAGCACTCACTGTAATGAACAGTGTTTGGAACGAAAAGTCTAATGAGTGTAGATGCTATCAAAGCTGTTCTCTTGCTCAGAAGTGCATGTTAATGCCAATTACTCATGTTTCTTGATTAAACTCTCTCCGAACATTAAGTACTGCAGCAAAAAAAAATCCTCCATCACAAAATATGCACATTGCACTTGACTCAGAAGCTGGTACCAAGAAGCCAGGGACAGTGTTCTCTGTATTGCTGTCCTTCAAGGAATAATACCATGGAAGTGCCTTGGAAATGATTTATAAAGGATGTCTGTGTTGAGTATTCCAATGGATCACAGTCAAATAAGTGGACAGCAGAGTAAGATGTACTTCCAGGGCAAGTGCTTGCAGGAGTAAATGACTGGATGAGTACATTTTACATGGACAAACAGGAGGTTCCACTAAAGATGTGTCAGTTCTCAAGATCTACAGCTGGGAATCATATAAACCTGCTAATGATCTCTCATGGCTGGAGTTGGGGCTACTGCCCCAGTTTGACTGGATTTATGTGCATAACTCTATTTGATAAACTATTCTGGGGTACATCTGCAGCAATTTTGTCTATCAATATATTGATATGATACAAGAGGGGCAGGCACCCTGCTATATATCGGTATACTCGAGCTCTGAAATAAGGAGAAACCAGGAAGAAAAGTCAACATCAGGTTTCTCTTAAAATGTGAAAATGCTTGTTGTCAAAGATGGAGGAATGCATGTTTGTTCATCATTCTGTTCACCACATCAGAGTTCAAAAGCAGAAGGGATGCTTAGTTTATTCCCAGATATCTTCTCTGTCTCAGGCCATTGAACTTCGTGCAGCTATCATTGCCTTGAGCCAGATGTTTCTTAGAGCTGTGACACAGTGATACCCTAAAACAGCCTTTGGCATACAGAGCTACACAGCAGATGTAACACTGGGGACAGACAGTAACAGGAAAGTTTAGAGGTGGCTGGTGGAAGAGCTGCTCTTCCTTTCCATCCCTGGATTCAGACTGGGCTGAAAGCTTCCATCCAAAGCCTTGGGGGCCTCAAGAGCACCCAGGACCCGCTGTACCTGCCTTGCAGCCAGCACCTATTAGAGCACTGCTCACCAGCAGAGTTCACAGCTAAATAGATGTATTATATAAAAGCTGGGTGATGAGAAGTGGCAGGAGCAGGGAAGTGTCTTGTCCAGGGATAGGCAGGAAGCCATTAGCAGAACTGGAAAAGGCCACGGATGTCCCAGTTCCAAGGACTGTTCTTTAAATATTTAACTACCCAATGTTTACCCCATTTGTTATTGATAGATCACAGCACCTGGCATAAATAATGCTCTGCACTTTGAAAATATCACTTCATACATCTTCATGACAGGCGTGTGCGGTGGGTGGTTAACCAGTGTTATCCCCACTTTACCAAACTGGGATGCTCACACATCCCACACAGTACAGAGAAAACTGCAGTGATCAGGTTAGGGAGAGCCCAAAGGCCAAGAAACGTCCCCCAGAAATCTCTCCATAAACATTGCAAATAGAATCATAGAATAGAATCATAGAACGGTTTGGGTTGGAAAGGACCTTAAGATCATCTAGTTCCAACCCCCTGCCATGGGCAGGGACAAGGAGCAGAACTCTGTGATTTAAATTTAAATCTATGGCTGCTCGAGGATAATTTGCAGGAAGTTATGAGAGTGACTCAGGCTGAGCAGACAATTCACTAGGAACAGTCTAACTAAAAGACCTCCAACAAGAGGAGGTGACCAACAAGGTGGCTGGGCTGGGGACCAAAGCCCCAGCTCACTGGGGATACTTGGATGAAATGCCTGCCGATGCCAAGCCTCCGACCAGAGCAACTGCTACTGACAGCACAGCAATTCTCACACAAATTTAAGTTAGCAGGAGAACAAAGAAAGAGATTGGAAGTAATGGGGGACATATGAATCACATCTGCAAGTCCTTGTGTAATTTAGTTTTGAAATTTAAGATTTAAACTAATGTACTTCTCAGCCAGAAGTTATTCTAGTTTCTCTAGGCAGGTAGTAATAGAAAGAAATGTGATCTTTTTGATTAAGCCAGAACATTTACTGCCACTGGGAAGTGCTGCACATAATGTACCATGGGGACATGGTGCTTTCTGCAATTTCTGCTACAACTGCAATATCTTACAGTAAACCTTCAAAAGTACAGTATATAGGAAGTCTCAAATCATCCTCACTAACTGCATTTATACAACAGAGCACCTATCTATTAAGTTGTTAGAGGTGCTTCCAGTAAAATAAATGAAGTTCCGATTCTCCTTCCAAACACCCAATATGAACCCAGACAACTTGCCCTACTCCCGTAGCATTATTCCAGATTTAAATCTATTCAACAAGGTTCTTAAATTTATGCCTTACTGGAGCACTTGAGTGTTTCTACGAATGTCATTGGGGTTGCTCTCATAAGCTTTAAATTCTGCAGTATCTTTGAAAATGTAAGCATGTGCCAGGGACTAAAAACTGACCTCCAAGGATTAAAAACAACAGATTGGCAGAAAGCTGGAAGGTACTACAAAACCATTTAGGAAAATCAAAAGACACCAGAGCTTCAGGAGGGAAAAAGAGAACTCATAATATTTAGAAAGACAGTCAAACCCTGGGAGCAAAAAGAAGAGCTGAAGTCTGTGAACTTGCACCTTCGTTTCAAATACTCCTTTAGTCTTTAGACCTGCCTCAGGATCCCATTGTACTGATGCTGCAAAGAGAGAGGCTGAGTCTCTGCCTCCCCAAAATCTTACACCTGAGATGTCCACACTGAAGATTTCCACTTAGCTGTAGCTACTTAACAACCCTACAAATTCCACCACTGTCTGCAATCTACTATTAGGGAAAGCAAGGTGCAGGAAAGAGAAATAACTTACCTAAGGCTTTATCACATGCTCAAACACTAGGAAATGAGACCTAGGTATGCATCTATTCTACCACCATAAATAGAGAAAAATCTCTGTATGTTTAGCAATGAGCTTTTGGGGTTTTGCTTGCCGTTCAGGATCATATAGGAAATGGAAATTTCCTGTTCCTGTCAACCTGAAATGTCTTTGAGGTCACAACTGCTCAGCTGGAAGATAGTAAATACCACAGCTTCATTTTCCTAATGCACACAAGAAAGAGAAAAACTCAGCCTAACCTTGTAAGTTTACATTGGGATCATCTTTGGGGTCCATGTAATTCCCAGCTCAGCCAATGCAGGATGCTTAAGTGATATTGTAAGAGGAATAATAAATCTTAACTTGGGAGCAAGCGGGAAACTATTGCATGCTGACAAATGGGGCTGTAAAAAGCAATTTTTACAGACCTCTGTGCAAACACAGGGGAAAGATCTGCCTGGCTGCGGGCATGTTAGGTTGCCCAAACAGGGCACACGTGCACTTGCCTTGCTGTCTACAGGCAGGTCTTTGCCCACCTTCTCCCACACCGCACTCTGGACCGCATACCTGATGTACACCTTGATTTCATCCCTGAATAATCATCCTCCTAATTAAGCTGAATGCTGCTTAATTCAGCCAGCTTGTAAACGCCACATTCATTATTCAGAGTTCTCCAGATCTGAGGGAACTGAGGGGAGACGAAAACAAAGCTCCTCACAGGATTTAACACCCACCCTGCTGGTCTGCAGAGACTCAACTTGGGGTGCAGCACGGCTCCCACCATCATTTTCTGTTATGTGCAAACAGATGTGGGAAGAGATGGCAGATGAGCATCCACCAGGAAGACCAAAGGGGCCCTTCCTTTACAGTGACCAGAGCCAAAAGACATGGGGACAATGCTTAAATGGGACCATAGGGAGAAGAAACAGGCACAGCCCTTCCAGGTGGTTGGTGCTGATTCTCCCACCTCCGTTTCCACAGCACAGCAGATGCTGCCCATGGAGCAGCTGCCAGACCCCAGATGTTGTGCTGCTGAGCTCCAGCATGCCTGTGGTGCCCATGTGCTGGAGCACAAGGCTCTGCTTCCTGGCTCCCAGCTGCCCAATGGCTTGGAGAATTGGAAGGGAATATTATAGTCTCCCACCTGCTTGTGCATTAGTCACAAGCCAGAGCAGCATCCAAGCCTTTTGTTTGCATCATCCCACCCCCTAGGGAAGAATGGGATCTGGTTGAGGCTCACAAGAAAATGGCAAACCAGCCATTTGGCTAGGCTACACACAAAGAGCCCTGCCTTGATGATGGATTAGAGTGGGTGTCTCGACAGGGCTCCATTCTTTATCTTCTCTTTCTTTAGAGGTTGATGAAAAACACACCAATAGGTCAGTGCAAGAATAAAACATGGAAACAGATGAACATAACCACAGAATGGAGTGAGAGAGATCAGGAGTGGGAAAGAAGATAAGTTTACAGTTGCATTTCCAGAGACAGTTGCAATTCGATGCAAAGGCATTTAGACATTGGAGTTGAACTCAGTAAGTCAGAACAAGCCAAAAGCTGAGCTAATTTCAGCTGGAGCAGTGATATTTTATCACAGATTTCCCAAGTATTTTGACTTTTCCCTCACCGGACCATGCAAAATCAATGCAAGTTGCTGTGGGAGCACTCACTCTTTCCCTTCCTTCAGTTGGCTTTCCTATCTCTGTCGAAACAGGGCTCTGTGTCCACATTTTCCTGCTGCAAGCGGACTCCCTCAGACCCAACTGCATGTTCTTCTTGAGTGCAGCCCTCTGTATCTCAGCTCTTGACATCAGTATTCACTGAAAGAAAGGCAGGAGTGTAATAATCACCCAGTGATGGGGCCACTCACCAAAGTGAGCTAAATTCCATCATTTCCTCCATAACCCACACTTTGAGCTGGTTTTACATTTCTCTGATCAAGTAGAGAAGAGATCTGAAGGCAGCTGTCTCACATCACCTTGACCTTGGCCTGTCTCTACCTCCTTGCTTTTACGGATCTAGGTTTCCCTTTTTTTATTAAGAAAAGGGCCTCCAAGCAAAATTATCTATTTCAGGTTGAAGGAAACACCCATTTAAATCTAAATACAAGGTTTTGAATGTACAGCTAAAAGAAAACAGCTTATTTTAGTTTGACACCCATAAAATATTACACTGCCCTAATCAGATCAATGTAAAGACCCTGTCAAGATTTTTCACCACACTACCTAAGCTGTAATCACAGTGCAATTTCTGATGACTTCCAGATTTTTACTCAATTAATCATTTTTTTCTCTCCATAGGTATCCATAAGGAGGGTTTTTAGGGGGATTATTCACTGAAATTATTTTAATAAGTGTGACTATGTTTAGAATTTTTCACGTTTTTGAACAGATGCACTTTCACATGCACACATGCACATTTAACTTATTACTGGGTTTTAAAAGAACTGATTTTAGATTTGGTTCTGGACAAAATCCCACATCCAGAGCTGTTTGGGAACTGTTCACATTCGCTTTACTCATGACAGAACTATTTGTTGCTGTTCTCAGTCTGTGGTTGGACTGTTGGAGCATCTTTTTTCATATGGAGAAATAACAAATATTAAGTACCCCCAAGTCCAGGTACCCCTGTTGTGCGATTCGGTATACTACTTGTAAAGAACTTGATTGGCATTACTTGCTTAGCATGAGTAGCTAGATGTGCTGAAGCCCCAGGCTACAAGCTGTGAACTTCCACCTAGATATGCTGAAACTTCTACCTGTTTAAGCAGAAGGAAGCCCAAGAGCTGATTCCCACCGAAAGATAAGGAAGGACACTACCCCCATCAGCAGAAGCTGCAGACTTTGAGATAAGAGATGAAATGGCCCTCCTACAGACAATGAAGAGAGCCAATGGAGAACAAGGAGCCCCCAGACCTTGATATTATTATTGGACCAAACCGTCATGTGAAGTGGGAAACTTTGATTGCAAGGGTATAACTGCAGAGGGATTTCTTTTTTTGAGGTCCCTTTCCAGAGGCACCCAGCTTGAGCTGTATCTTGCTGCTGCACCAAATACATTCATGCACTGAATTCTGCCTCAGACTCTGATGGGGAAACTGAGGGTGAAGGCAAAATGTCTGTGTGTGTGTGTGTGTGTGTGTCTGGAGTCACCATGGGGCATCCATGGGTCACTGGACCTGTCCCCCATGAAGAGACTACCAAGTCCTGGTGGTTAAAGTCTTGGGTGGTGGGAATGTGACTCCATGATTGAGTGTGCAACAAGTCTGTTTTCCCTAACATCACCATCCAGCCAACTATGTGTATGGATTAATGGGAGGGCTGGTTTTCATTAATAACTGGCAATAATCGGTATATTTGTAAGCCACATAAAAAAATCCCATAAATAATATTACGTAGAATTTAGACTTCAGAGTCTGAAAATTGAGATTAGGTTTTCCAACAGCAATTTGGCTTTGCCTGCTGACTAGTAATGCTTTATTGGAGACGGGGTATCAGCATTGGGATCATCAGGCATACTGTTTCCATTACTCACACATGCGAAAATCCACATTCCTTTACATGAGATTTGTCAAACTTAACATTATGACTATATCAGCTTCATTTCCATTACTCACACACATGAAAATCCATATGCCTTTATATGAGATTTGTCAAACTCAACATTATGACAATCAGCTTCATTTGTCTTCCTAAAGGAAAACTATTGCAAAATGATGGCACATCTAAGCAATATCCTAGTTTACAAAGAAATATAGGAATAGCAGTAGGTTAATACTATAGACATAGTATTTTGCAAACATGGTATAAACAGATGAGCAACTTAAAGTAAGAAGAGGAAATCACACTATAATGTGTGTTTACATGGAGGGAAATAAACTGATACAAAAGACAGTGCAGCTCTCAGCACAGACAGATAAACTCAGAGAGATATCCAAGCAAGTCAGGCATAGTAAGGCAGTGAAAAACAACAGCCAGTGTGAGGAAACAGAGTCCTTCAGGCTATGAGATAAACTGTGAGTTCCCATTTCAGTAGAACATACGCTACTTAGTCTGTGTCCTTTGCAAAAGTAAGAGAAGCAGTTGGCCAGGTCTGCAAAGGCACAGAGGACTATAGGAAAGGACTGAAATGGTGCATGGCGCAGTAACGCATGCACTTACATCCCCAAGAACGATGCACCAGCACACATAAGCAACATCAGTGACAAATACTGTTTCTCCCTTCCAGCAGCATCAAGGAATCAACTTGGAGAAATATTAGATTTAGCGTTTCTACCCTTAAGTTCCAGAACTGGAAACACCAGGGTTTTCATAGAGTGAAATACTCTCAAATGCCTTAGGGGGTGAAGAACAAGATTTAGCGGGGAGACCAGATGGGCACGACTGGGGAAAGCTGTCTCCCCTATGAATGATATGAGTTAGATATCTCCCCTCTCTCAGTCTTTGCGTTTGCAAAGGGCTCCTACCTCACAATCGCACTGGGAAGAGACAAATAGTGCAGGGAGGAAAGACACAATGTTTTCTGTATTATGGCTCAGCAGAAGATGCTTTTTACCCCAGCTGCTGAAGGACTTCTGCACAATATTCAACCCACAAAACATCTGGAGTAATTATGTGATCAGGATCCCCTGGGCTTTCCTACAAATTTCTGCACAATATTCAACTGCAGAAATGCAAACAGCAGAACTCTTTGTGTTTTATCAAGCTGGTCACTAAACATGGGGATGTGTTACAGGCTGGTCCCTGCTTCATCTGTGGCCCTCCAGATCTCTTTTGATGAGGGCAGAGCCTCCAGGAGGAAGGTTGATGCACGCTTGCACAAAGTGAGTGTCTTGCTGCTGCAGGGGGATGAGCTCTCACCCTTTTAGAGTAACAACAGAAGAGACAAGTGCATGTAACAGAGACCTACAGCGCCTGTCACAGCAGGAAGGCAGTGAGGCCAAATCCATTGATGAGCAGCAGTGCCCTGAAGCAGTGGAGATGTTCGGTCCCTTGGGCCACCTCTGTTCACACACAGCCACTGCTGCACCGAGGACATCATAGAATCACAGAATGGTTTGGGTTGGAAAGGAACTTAAGATCATCCAGTTCCAACCCCCTGCCATGGGCAGGGACACCTCACACCAGACCATGTCACCCAAGGCTCTGTCCAACCTGGCCTTGAACACTGCCAGGGATGGAGCATTTGCCACTTCTTTGGGCAGCCTGTTCCAGTGCCTCACCACCCTCACAGTAAAGAACTTCTTCCTTATACCTACCCTGAAGTTCCCCTGTTTCAGTTTAAACCCTGGGATGAGCAGCACAGTGAACACAACAGGCTGCTCACTGTGAAACACCCCATGGGCACCCGCTGCTGAGCTGCTGCCTGCAAATAACACAGCTCTGCAGCCCCACGGGGGACTTAACAGCCTTCAGTGCTGTGTCACATGTAGTGAATCAAATTGGTTCCACGGGAAAATCATTTCAAAGATGCCTAAAGTGCGGCTTGTCTGTTAGACTGCAAATTCTTTAGGGAAAAGGAAAAAAAACATGCTTTTTAAGGGCTAGGAAAGCATCTTGTGTGTAGCAGATGCTCCTGTGAATAAATGACAGGCTCCATCAGACTGTGCGACTTGCAGGCTCCTCCTGCTCGGGTGGCACCTCAGCTAATGGTGTTGAGCTGGAGGCCTGCGTACCCCATTACCCATCCCCAGAGCCAGCTGCTCCCCACACCTGCAAAACCTGGACAGAAAACAGATCCCTTACAGCATTCCTCCCCGAGAGGGACAGGATGAGTCCTGCTTCTGCTGCCCTATCCCTGACAGGAGCCGAGTCCTTGAATCCAGCAGGATTTCCAACACTCTGCAATGGCTTTTTTTTTTTCCCTCCCAAAGTTAAACTTTGCAACAGTTTGAAAACAACTCTGGGAGAAGACATCAACAGCTGAAAGAGTTTGGGTAGAAACCACGTTACCTCTTGATCCATCACCACTGCATAGCGGCTCTGTGTGCAGACTCCCGGCTCGTTTGAAGGTGGTGGGATGGCTTCAGGCTTTTGGCTTTTTTATGCAAGCAGATTTTCATGCTTTGATATCTTCTCTGATATGACTTTTGATCCAGCGGAGGTGATGCTGACACTCTTTTTCACTGGGAATATTTTATTTGTGCCAGAGCACTGCAAGTTGCCTGAGTTATTTCAGAGGAGCTCTTTTACAAAGATACAGCCTAACAAATGTGATGGAAAGTGAGAGCTCTGCTAACTGCAGTCAGGGTGCCTGCCCTGGTCTGGAACAAGGCACTGTGGGCTGGCAGCACACAGAGACCATCAGCTGTGATCCAAGAGGGCCAGGAGAGAAGAGGGAGCACGTCCTGCACTTGTCGGGGCACTTTGGAATAGGCAAATGATTCCCCCCCAAAAAAGGGGTGATGTTTCAAGTTGTCAGATGGACAAGTTTTGGGAAAAATGAAGAAACCCTGGTGGAAAATCTGCACTTTGTCCCTGCCAGGGTAAAGCAGTACAGGGAATGAGGGTCACCAGCCAAGGAATGCTATGTGCCTCAGGGAACCCCCTGCTGAAGGACTTTCAGCTAATTAAGAAAGTCAAACATCCATATTTCTGCTAAAAAAGAGGCTGCACTACCTTCACTAAGCATTTTAGCTACAAAGGGAATTGTTCATAAAGGCAGAAGGAATTAAAGGACATACTATTTAATGGGCCAGATTGATGTGCACACTGATGAGATATACTTCAAATTGACTAAATGTCTGTTTTGGCTGAAATAGCCTTTTTTTTGTCCCTTTGGCCAATGTTATCTGTGATCTTTGCTGTTTCTAAGACATGTCCTTTGCTGTGACCTCAGCCAGCACTGACACCAGCCAAATATAAGGTGTGCGTAAAAGTAATTTTAAAGAAAGGAAAAGAAAGAAAGAAGACAAACCCACTATATTCCCTAATTTATGCCATTCTAGGGCCCATTGAAGCAGATGAATTTTGTGCTAATGTAAGTCTCATCCCACCTAAAAGAAATCCCAGCCTGATTGCAGCCTGCCTGCATACAGTATAAGGACTCACTAGGGCACAATACGAATTATACCAGCTACTTACCAACACAGCTGACCTCTGTGCTAATCGAAGGAGAGAAATGGGACTGCACACCATCATTTTCTCTTTCCTTTCCTAACGTGATGAGGTAGTCTCTGTGTATGTGCGGAATAGTATGGAAACACCGCATCTTGGAGCTCGTAGGCACTACAAGAAGCTAAACTAGCCTGGATTTATATTCATGCAACTTTTCCAGTTGACACAGTTACCCAAGTGCAAGCCTCTGTGGTGGGACTTCCACCAGAGTAAGTCTCGCATGGATTTACTTTATGAGGGAAAACTATCCGACCAAGCTAAAATCATTTCAGTGCAGAGCAGTTGTAAGGGCTGGTTTGCATGAAGCTGCTCAGAAAAGTTGATCTGAATATTTAGTGGATTAGTTAAACTGCATTAATTAAAGCCATTTGTGGGAACTGTCAGAATTAAAGTGGCTTTGATTTGATTTGGTTTACTTCTCTTCCAAGGCGAAGTCATATTAAGGCCACTTTAATTGTGGAATGGGAGGTTTAATGCAATTTAGCTAATTCACTTTAAACTCCTGCCTTTAGTTAATTTAAATCAACCTTCCTGATTGTCCCTGTATAGACATGACCAAGGAAAAGCAAAGACCACTTAAATAGAAACAGCTAAGAGTAACTGCAAAACCCCCAAATCTTTCACTAGCACATCCAGGACATTACTATCTTTGTCACCAACGAGCTTTGGGAATTGCAGGTAACAGTGTCAAGATCTAAGGAGACACACAGAGAAACAATGCTGAGCTACAGGTGTACATCAGTGACAGGATGGCCAGTTGTGCACAAGAACTTTACTCCAGCCTAAAACAAAAGATGAAAAAGCCTCTTAGCCCTCAAAAAGATACAGAGCTTGGGCCATGGGCTGTGGAGGGGGAGAAGATTGCTGCCTGAAAATATGAAAGAAGAAAGGAGTCTTATTTAAAGCTCTGGTGACAATTTCTGCATCTTGTCTCCCTCCTGAGCCAGAAGACACAAGCAGTAGTGGTAAAATAATGTTGGGGGACATTTGGTCTGCTTTGCCCTGGAGGCAAAGACCTGTAATAGCCATACAGCATCCTGAAGTTTGGAGATTTGGAATGTGAAGGCCTAGAGGTGAGGTTTTGCATGGTGTCAGCCCTGGTTTTGCAGGATCAGCACTAAGCCAAGAGCTGATGTGCCAGACCATCCCCAAGTGTTACTTAGCGATTCAGAAATTCAAGGTGAAAACTGTCTATTCCTACAGAGGCAAGTTGCTTTCATAAGACACATCAGTGCCTGTGAAAACCTACACACTTTTTGCATCATAGTTTTAAAGCTCATAGATTGGCCTATGCAACAGAGCAGCAGTTAACATTACGGTGAGCAGTGTTTGCAGTGACAGGATTACTCTCTGCACCAGGTGAATGATTAGAGTAGGGAACTGCCACATTAAATGAGAGGGAGTACAAGACAGGCTTCTTATGCTGCCGAGATCCATTTTAGTATTGAATAGTACTCCAAATGGCAACCGAAGTGAGAGTAGAGGTGGTGATTAGTAGGACTGTGTCTATTTGGAGAAGGCTGTGTGCATGACTGAGCATGAATGGCCTCATTATGAGTGGGTGTAACTCCACTCAAAGGCACTGAGCAGGCAGAGCTGAGGTAGCAATGATTAGCTGCCACCCAAGGTAAGTTATTGTCTCCTGTGATGCTAAAGATACCCTGTACTTAATAGTTCATTGGCTAAATGCATCCAAAGGGTTGATATTGCCACAGCCAGAAACATTCACACATGTAAGTCGTTTCCCTGCCTAGTTTAAGCCAAATGGAAAATCCCCCTCTAAAGCGCTCTTAAGCCGGCTGTTGTGCCAGGGTTGGATCAGCACAGTCCTTGTGAATTTGCAAAGTTGCCTGGCTTTCTGCAGGTCCTTTAATCCCCTACCTTATCACAATGCCTTATCACAACCATTATAGGGATGCTCTGGGATATTCTCTAAATAATTTGAGCCTAAGATTTGTAATGGTGACTGCTGAAATCAATGGAAAATGAGCCATCGTGTGACAGGGTTGTTACCCGTCAGTGATCTTAATTCCAGGTGTGTGACAGGCAGGACGGGAGATAAATCATCCCATGTCAGGAATTCTCTGTGTCTCAGATTTGTAGTTTTACCATGTTCCAGAGGAACTTCAGCTACTTGCCCGCAGTAAGTGATCTTCAGGTACTTCCTCTCCCTTCTCTGGGAGTCATGAATATTTGACTTAACAAATTAATCTTTTCACTCCCTTCATAGGCAGACAGATACCTTTATCTATAGAGTGCATGAGACAGAGAATTAAAAGAATAGACCACAAAGGAAAGCATCTGATTTTCAAGTAACTCTGTTTATCACAGGGTTTAGGCCAGATCCTCAACTGCAGCAGGGCAATACTACTTAAATTAGCAATTGTACCACTCCATCTCTTCCTATCTCACTGGTCCTATTTGGCAGGCAACAACATCCAGAGCCCAGACCTGGGTCTAACATCAGCACTGACTCCAGCAGCTCCAGCATGATGGACCCTGTCACCATCCTCCAGTGGTTTTTAGGAGGGAAATTGGACTTTTTATCCCATGAAGCTGAAGAATTCAAACTGAATTTCTCTCAGTTCATACAGTGCTTGAAGTGTCAGGGCTGGGAAAGAGAGAATCGTCTGAGGTCCTCAACATTGGCATAACCGCATCATCAAACTTAGCATAATTGACTGTTCTGAGGTGGTGCTCAGCAAAGCATGCTGCCTTCCAGTGACTCTATTTCATAGGAGCAGAGCTTGAATTTGGATTAGCACTCTTAATGTATAGGCACATGGCTTTGGGGGGAGATACTATATCAATCTGTGGTGCTAATATCATGCTCCATCACCTACTCAGCAATGAAGTATAACAGCAGTCCAGGGTAGTGCCAGCATTTTGCTATTGCTGTGCTATTCTACCTTTTCTTTTGTCTGAGTCTTTTTGTTAAGCCTTCAGCAGCTGGGCTGGGTTCTGGAAAGGGCTGCTTGGATGCTCATAGTCCTCCCTGTGCAGTATTACCTCCTGTGAAGAGCTCACTAAGTACAGGCAGTACTTAAATTTCTACACAACACTTACAGTCATCCCCAGAAGGCTAATTCTGCTGCGGTCCACAGGAGGATACCAGGGTCTCGAGCCTCAACCATCTGTTTGCCTGCATTTGCTTCTGCATTCATTGCTTTTGACCTATCAGATGCATTATTGAGCCCTGCAATTATTTTTCCATTCATCTTCTCCTCTCTTGACTCATTTAGCAAACAAATACTTCTTGACCTCTTGGGCACTGAGATGCACCATCTAGCTCAGTGTGGTGGAAAGTGTGAATCTGCTGCCTTTGGAAACCCTGCAAGCCGATAGCAGGGCACAGCTGTCCCCTGGACATTCTGTTCCCATTCCACTCTAGTGCTTTCTCATGTGAAAAAGTAATTTTTGGTCTGGATTCATGCAAGAAGAAAAACAGCCTGTTCATTTTCTATCTTCAGGCAGACTCACAATGATTATAGGAAGGGGATGCGTCGGGAGCTTAAGGGCTTCCTGACCAGGAACACAGCAGATGACAGATAGATGATCAGAGCATCAGTCAGACAAGCACATTGGTACAGTCAGGTAGCTACTGTGCCCCAAAACAGACCAGAACTGCCGAGTGCCACAGCATACCTCCTCACCTATGTCCCTATCACTCCAAACTGCATAGTCCAGAGATGCTGGGTTGTGTGGAGCTCCCTTTGTCCATGGCTAGGGAGAGCTTCCATCTGCCTGTAGGACTGACAGGATACAGGCTAGGGCTATGTGTGTTTCCTTAAGGTCAAAGTTGCAATACTCTTTAGTGGAGTGGTAGAGAAAGAAGAAGATAGGTGCGTGCCATAAGCCGGTCATGTTCCTGTCTGGACATTTAGCTGTCAAAGACAAGGAACATCAAAGAACAGAGCAGCCATTGCCACAGGCAGCCCCTGCCTCCCTGCCCAGGGTTTTCCCCATCTCACACATGCCCATTCCATGTCTCCCTGACAGACAGGAGACACCCATCCTAAGCCAACCATGTCACCAATCCCACTGCAAAGTGGGCCACCACCAGTGTTTCTCCTGCTGTGACCTGGATGCTGGTGCCAGCAGCTCCTGTGTAGCCCAGGTCTCAGCTACCTGCGGAAAAAGGATGTATGGCTTTGCCATGGCTGGAGGGAGGTCTCAGCTCCCTGTAAGACCGTAACAGGGTATAGGTTGGGGCTATCTATCTTAAGTGTCCTGCAGTGTGCTGACAGCTCTTTGGTTGAGTGTCGGAGGACGGAGAGAGCAGGAGTACGCCATGGTCTGGTAACGTCCCTATCCAGGTGCCTGTCTGTAATAGACAGGAGAAGCAAAAGAAAGAGGAGCAGCTACCCTCTACCATCATGGTCAGCCACTGCCCATCCTTCCCCTGCCTTCCCTTCTCAGCCCATGACACGGCTTCTCGTCTGCCAGCCTGGTCTGGAGCAGCCCTTTTCACACTCATCCTGGGCTACCCACATCACCAACTCACCCTGTGGTACAGCCACTACCAATGTTCTGTCTGCTGTGACACAGACGTGACATCTCCCTGGCTGGTTGTAGGGTCTGGTGGTTGTGTTTTAACATTGGCAGGGTGCCTGGAGTTAGTGCTGTAACACTGTGACATGGCTATCCCACCATTCGGACAAGAAGAAACAATTAAATAATAAAGCTAGCTAACTAACTAACTAAAAATAATTAACAACTGACAATATTGGGGTTGGAAATTAGGTAGTTGCAGCACTATTTAAAGAACAGGGCCTCAGCAGAGGTTAGAAAAGAACCAAAAGCAGCAAGTCCTACCCACTGCCCAGTTTTAAAGATTTGTGTGGTACTTGCTGCTGAGATTTGTGGGTTTGAAGTCCTCATTCTGGAAGAAAAATGCTTGTCAAGTTGACTGAAGACAATATTTCACACCTTGGGAATTAAAGACAAGTCTAGTGCTGAACCTGCATCCACAAGTGCCTGACAGCACTGAGCATGGCTCAGCGTGAACTTCAAGACTTCCATTTTTCTTTCCCCGAAACAAACCAATGATTTTGTCAGGGACTGTCCTGTGCTACACACTTCAGTTGGACACTAGAAAGAAACACATGAATTAGCTTCCATCTGCTTGGTTCTCTGCAGGCTACTACCTACAATATCTTTAACTGACAGGACCAGAGGCAATGGGCACAAACTGAAACAGCAGGAAACACTTTTTTACTGTGAGGGTGACCAAGCACTGCCACAGGTTGCCATTAACTTTCTTTCAAGTTTGGACCAAAGACAACCACTCCAGTAAATGACTGATACAGTCAGTCTGCATGATGCCACAGTTCATAAGCAGTCAGGAACCACGTCCTCTATGTGCAATGGACCTGTTAGCCGTGCAGTCTTCAGCTGGGAGAAACTGAGATCCCAAAAAGGCTCACTAGTCCTATATATTTTGGACTTAAATCAAGAAAGTTGTCCAAGGCAGCTCATCTGCTGCCTTCAGTAGCCATATTGCCCTTGAGGAAAGCAGGTGGGATGAGAACCAGGCTGAGCAGCTCTGAAGGTTTCATCATCCATTTCTGTGCCTGCGTGCAAAAGAAGGTGCAGAAACCTTGTAATCCTCTAGTATTTTTCACCTTCTTTGCTTTCAGTCTTTCAGGAGATAAGTGGTCACATCGAATGCAAAGCAGTGACAGTTCCAGCCTGCGGTGTTTCCAGATGGGGAAGCAGAACCAGTGCCTGAGAGACCTCGTCAGAGCCCCTGCCTGCACTTGCAGGCACCAGGAGTTTATTCACTTCAGCTAAGCTCCAGATAAGCATGTGGACTTTGTGATGCTCTTCTGAATCCAGCACATTCTGAACTATTTAAAGCCTTTGTTCGCTCACCATTTCTCATTTCCTTGTTTTACCCAGAAATCTTAATCCCTTGGTGAAGATACTATTTAAATGCTCTCAGCAACTAGAACATAATAGAGGAAAAGGAGTAAGTGCACCTTGGCCAGGTTTACATGCTGCAAGAGATGCTGCAGTTTGGAAATGACAAAGCAAGTCAATAGTAAATAAATCCTGGCTGCATGTTCTTTTTTCACCTCTTTCTTCTATAATGAACCCTTTGGAAATCTGGCACTGCAGGGACCTGAGTAAGGGGCTCTTTGGCTCCTTATTTACTCGCTGCACCATTAAATGTAGTGATAGTCAGAAAAGTAACTGCATAAAAATGGCACCTAGGTGCTGTAAATATGCGTTCTCTGTGGGTCTCCTAAGGCATATGTGCTGAGTTTAAGGAGCGTTTGTTTCTCTGCTCTCTCTCTTTCCTGTAGCTAGGGATGTGCTAGCCATGTCGCGCTCAGCTCTCCTGCCTCTCCCACAGTATTGCCAGTTAATGTCTGATTCCAGAAGCTTTGCAGTTGGCAATGTTTTAATAAGCAGAAAGAGCACAGCTTGATTCTCAGGTAACAGGCTGAGCTAGCTGTGCTGGCAGTCAGAGGGAAAAACATGGTATTGACTTGAAGACTGAGTGAATTTGGAATAGAAATTGCGGAGGAGGAATAAATGTGGCATACCAGGATGTCACTTTTACACTTTCCAGATGATAACTGCACTTTAAAGTGGAGAATCTCTGACAGTGACGTCCTCTTTCAAGCATCCAACATCTATGCCTGTACTTGGCCCTCCTGCAAACCCCCTGCTCTTCCAGCTCTGTCTGACTCACATTGTGTGTTCTTCACAAAATGCACTGACACAGGCTCTGTTTATGAGTGTTACTCAAGTTTGTTTCCAAGTTAGAATTACCATTTTATGAGGAGGTGGCTGGCTTAACAGAGGAGAAGTTTGCGCTTGTTGGGCAAGGACATTAAAAAGCACTCACTGGGAATAAAAGTTGCAAGCTAAGTAGCACGCACCTGACTGTGTTGCATAAAAAAGGTGCCCGAAATCTCTTTTCTTGCCCGTCACTGCAATATCTTTCAGGGCACCGGTGAAATCGGCATCCAAGAGAAGTTTAGTCCATCACCTTCTGCTACACCGTTGACCAGCGTATTTATTCCTAGGAAATCAGTATATTAGCTGAAATCTGTCAATTGGCTGAGATATTTGGAATGCCACCAAGTGGTACTATAGAGGGAACAGATGTCTTCTGCAGGGCAAGGCCGCATCTGGGTGCGTGACAACAGCATGCCCGCATTGCCCTGGTACAGAGGGGAAAGAGAGGCAAAAAGGCAAGCTGAAGGCTAAAAGTAGCTTGGGTCCTTTCGGGTGGCAGGATCAGTGCTTGCTGGCAGACCCTGTGGCACTGAAATATTTAATTTATTTTCAGGAAAGGGTGAAAAAGGATTAAAAGCAAGAAATCAGGCTTTCTGCTTTACTGGAAGAGAGAGGCAGTTTGATAATAAGCTGCTTTCCCATCAGCAGCTCAGGGTGATGCGCTTCCAAGAGCCACATCCCTCAGGACAACACCCTTGGTGAGTGAGGTCGACCCTCTAGAAATCTTGTTAGAGTGTGAAAGAGAATGTCTGTGTGTGAAGGATGCTAAAGCCTCTTTGAGAGGGCAAGGAGCTGACCCTGCAGAGAGGGATGTTTCACAAACTGACCTGAACCAGGATGCTTCCACCCCCAGGAGAAAAACACATTCCCTCTGTCCACTGCATTTGCTCCCAGAAGCAACCTCTCTCTTCCATGGCTTCAAAGACATGTCAAAACAAGTGTTTCTAAAAGACATCAAATCACTGTTTTATCAGGCCACATTTGGCACCAAAGATCAAAATCAAGCCTATGTAAAAATCATTAGTCATATGCGATGGAAAAGTCAAAAGCACAGTGAAAACAGCCATTTGTTTGCCTCTAAAAACTATGTTTCCAGTCTGATTATAATAGTCCTGGAGAACCAGAATATGAAAATAACTATCAAGAAAGTCTGAATATTATATTCCACTGTCCAGACCTCGCATATTGTAAACAGTTATAAATGTTCTTAATGGAAAAAAAGGTAAATTAGTCATTTTTAGAATTTATTTTAATGGTTACTGTGCAATTAGTGATATATTTTCAGCTGTGTCCCTAGATCCAGTAAATTAAGTACATGCTCCAGGACAGCAGTAAAAAGATGAAGAACTACATATATCTTAGTGACCAGTTCTATAAATATGCTACTAAAAATTAGAACTCATTGTCATAGCTGGCTCAAGAGAGACCTGTTAACTAATTATAGATCAAGCTGGGCATTAAAATTAAAGCCATTTGCAAGATATTACAGCAAATGTAATGTTCCCGAGAGGTAATAGATTGACTGGACTTTGAGTGGCTGTGTATCTTCTGCAGCTTGGTCAGCACAAAACCAAGTTCTCAACCATTATTCCCCTGTCAAGCCTCATATCAGATGAGGTAGAAGTGCTACCTAGGATGGGTCATTCCTTGGCCATGGAGGCTGTGACCTCTCAAGATACCTTTAGATGGGGTGAACATGCCTGGCGAGGTCTGGTCTGAGATCACACCACTCGCTGCAGAGACCACCAGGACATCTTCATATTTTAACAGCCCTGGACCAGCTGCCAGGTCACAAAAGCACTCAGGCAGCTTTTTCAGGCAGTCCTGCTTGGGATCTTACTCGAGATAAAGCCTGTTAGAGCAGTCCAGAGGAGGCCACGAGGATGATAAGGGGGCTCGAGCACCTCCTGCATGAAGACAGGCTGAGAAAGTTGGGGCTGTTCAGCCTGGAGAAGAGAAGCTGCGTGGAGACCTCAGAGCAGCTTCCAGTGTCTGAAGGGGGCCTACAAGGATGTTGGGGAGGGACTCTTCATCAGGGACTGTAGTGATAGGACAAGGGGTGATGGGTTCAAACTTCAACATTGGAAGTTCAGGTTGGATACTGTGGCGTATGAACGGCATGGACTCAGAGCATCTTCATGCAGCGAATCACTTTATTGCCTATTGCTCTAGCTTTTATACCATTCCAGCAAAAGATATTTTTAGCCGATTGCTCTACCTTTTATACCAAGCTAGTTTTAGCACATCATGTTTAGTTCCTGGTTTACAGTTTTGTTTTTTCCAACTTTCTTTGTCATTTCACAACCAGTCCCAAAATAACCAATTCCTTATCTTTCTGTTCTCCTGCTCCTGTCCAGCTGGGTTGCTCTGCTTAACCACACAGTGTACTTTGCTGCTTCTTTAACTCTTTCCTCTCCAGCCAAGCAGTTACTTCTCTTTGGCAATAATCAAATAGTTCCCATCCTCTCCTACAGGATATAAGGAAGAAGTTCTTTACTGTGAGGGTGGTGAGGCACTGGAACAGGTTGCCCAGAGAAGTGGTAAATGCTCCATCCCTGGCAGCGTTCAAGGTCAGGCTGGACAGAGCCTTGGCCAACAAGGTCTAGTGTGAGGCATCCCTGCCCATGGCAGGGGGGTTGGAACTGGACGAGCTTAAGGTCCTTTCCAACCCAAACCATTCTATGATTCCAACCCATAGAATTTCTTGATCTGAAGACCCTATGGAACATGCACTAATCACAACACAAATTGCCCCCAATAAACTACTTAGGTATTGGAAGATCTTGGCCGTTACTGTCTGGTTTTGTGTTTCATAGTACTTTGCATGATGGGATCTCAGTCCATGATTAGTAGCCTTGCCACAATACAAACCACGCAGAATAATACCAGAGGCATTATGCTCCTCAAAGCTGTATTTCAAGAATGAGAAGTTTATTTCCTAATTTAGTGCGACCACAGTCAAGCAGATTCGGTGCATTACATGGGCATAATAAGAAGACTTCGTAAGTATTTTAAGACTATGGATAACTTAAGAAAGAGGAGAAAGTATATTGCCAAGTAAAACGTACTTTCTTGTAAATCATACGCAGAATTCCCAGGATGTTATCCTGGAACGAAATCTGGATCTGAGTGGCTGACAAAGGTTAAAGACCAGTGAGAACACACATGGGGAATCTTAAGCACCTTGCACTGCTGCTTGATCACTGAAAATAAAAAGAAAGAAGAATAAAAGGAATACACAGTGCAATTGAATATCCAAAGGGCCAAGCAGGCTGCTGGAGAGGAGTGGTTTACTTTCGCTTGCTTGATCTTTTTGTTCTAAATATGGCTAAAATATGACTAATATTTTAGTATATCGCCTGCTGCATACTCTTCTGGAGCAACAACACCCTTAAAAACTAAGCCCATGCAATCCAGATGAACCTGGATGCTCCCTGATTGAGATCAACTGCAAGAGACAACACTAAAAAAATGGACAAAAACATGGGCTGAAGCTCAGCCTCCTTTAATTTGAATTAAGTTTTCTGTTTACCTACAGAGGACAGAGCATCTGTCTGCAAAGAAGCCGGTAGCTGGACTGCAGAATTCAATTACAAGTAATCTGCATCACTAGATAACTTCTAATGTGCCTGAAAACTACTCTGATCCAACAGTAATTGGTTTAATGTATGCATTTACAGGTACACAAGGAAAACACAAATTGTGACTGAGCTAAAATTCAGCTCATTATTTGCTATCGTGGCATTAATTATTGACCAGATTCTTACGTTACTGTACAATATAGATCTGCCACTAGCTGTACTCATTCTTCTGAACAACATGTTGGAAGCTGGTATATGAGAAACTAAACCTTAAAATGTAGAGTAATAGCACAGCCCAGTGGCTTATCAAAGAATAAACCACCACTAAGAGATCTAGTGATCTGGGCAACTTAATATTGCATTTAATTAAAAAGTCTGGAAAATGTGAAGATGGGAAATTATTCTAGGGCCAGGCAGAAGTAAAAGATCTTTATTCAAATCCCTTTTCTTTATCCAAAATCACTTGGAAGCACCGCTTTCAGTTATGCTGGGTATAAAGCCTGCAGTCACTCTCACGCCATTTATGTAGAATTATCTAATATTATTGTTCATAATAATAATATTTTTATTATGTTTCATTATTCAAATTATTATTATAATTCTATTTTTATAAATAACTATTCTGTGTCTCATTATTCCCTTACATACTTGCTTGGATCTGCTTTTATTCTCTTGTGCAATTTCCCTACATCCCAGCAGTCATCTGAAATCTATCTGCACTGGCTTATGTCCAGCTATTTATTCTGTGAAATAGTTGAAGGCTGACATAAACATACACCCCCCCACCACTCCCCCCACATTAGTTCTGGGTATCTTATACTGTGTTACAGCAACACATTAGGGGAAAGGAGCAGCTTGTTGCTGCATGGCACCAGCTTGTATGCTGGTAGTCTCAAAAATACCCAAGACCAGATGGGGTATATGGTGGGGAGGCATCTTACAGGACCAGTTGCAGCTCTGGCCCTCAGCTATGCACCCTAAGAGTCTTCTCAGTGCCCTTTTGGCTCACACATGCAGGTTTCCTCCCACAAGAAGGGATGAGGTGATGTTGCACGCCTATGTCTCATTCCATTAGGAAGCCAGGATGCATTTGGGGGTGGCTTGGGACACAGGATGGGGAAGGACTCTCTAGTTCCTCGCAAACCATGTCCATGGGAGAAGGGTCCAAATGAGGCTGTCAGACACCTGAGAATGGAGTGCATGCATGTTAGCATATGGAGATAGCAAATATCTGGCCAAGTCACCAGGAAACACAGTGGAGAGTGCTGTGCCTTAAGTTTGGCTCCCCTAAGTAAACAGAAATACCTCAATTTGAGAAGCACTGCTCTTTCTTTTGGGATTAAGTGATGACCCCATCCCTTCATAGGCAACACAGCTTGCAGGAAAACACAGAGTCCAGAGCTGGCGTATGGACATGCCACCAGGGAGGAAGGGGATGAGAGCACCTACTGTCAGTGAAAACTTCTGAAAGGAAATAAATAATCATGTATTGATCAAATGAGATAAAAATCCCTGCCAGAGAAGTGGCAAATGGAAAACAATGAAAAACAAGCCTTTGAGGTGTGCCGCTTGAACCAGAAGTCAGGTCAAAGAGTCTGTGTTGATAGTGTACCAAACACAGGTCCCCGTTAGCTAGATAGGCATAGATTTCCCTCTATTGACTAGAGGAAACAATGTATCTGTCCTAGATAATTCCCTAAATTAATTCTACCAGAAGATGCTCCAGAGAAGAGGTGACCTTGCACACTGGGTCAGTTTGTTAGACACGATAGAGCTGACGTAGCCAAGTCCTGCACACCACAAGCCTCTGAATCTGAATGTTAGCATTGTGTGTGGTTTAGAGACATCAATTCAAGCTTCCATCATCGCTAGTCCCATGGGTAGCAAAGAATGGGATTAAAATAATAATTAATAATAAAGCTAAATAGAAGAAAGTCAGACTATGAGCTGCGTTTAGTGCTTTTAAATTTCTGTACACCCCAGAGAAAAATAAATGTAACTTGCTGGCATTTTGTCCAGCATAAAACCAAAATTATACCTTACTATTAACAAAGTCCCTGGGGATTTAAGGATGTGTGAAGAGATGCAGTCAAAAGAAAAGCTCAGGGCTCTAGGTGCTGACAATTGCAAGCAGTGTCGGTTTCATACGATGTAACCTAAAGGCTGCAGGATCCCGTAACTCTGGAAGAGTGATATCACCTCCAAGTTGTGGCATGGGGATAGCAAAGAGAGTCTCAGCTGGCCATTATGCGTGAGAACTGAGCTTTACACTTGTGTAGTTGGTCCTTCACAGCAGCTCTGCCTTCCTGGCTCTGCTGTTCAGCAACTCTGAGTTGTCTGTACAGCCTTCCCTCATTCTAGAATCCATCTCTGGATCCTGTTTTCTCCACTTTCTTCCCTGTAATCTCTTCCATGAGTCCTTCCTATTCTCAATCTGGGCAAAGAAAACCTCCACCAGGAACTTTCTTAAGAAACATGTCCACAATTGAAGCACCCAGACACAGACCTCAACCAAAGTGAAAAACCTCCAAACCAGCCCCTAAATGACAGGAAAACAAACTTTTCACTCCTCTTTCAAGGAGTTATGGATGTCCTTTCATCACCACCACGAATCATCCTGGATATTGTTCTCTGTTTAATGGTTCTGGGATGTTGGCAGTGCACGCAGCTCTGATATATCTGAACAGTGTTTCAACTGGTATTACCTTCTTGATCCCACTTGAATATGGGATTTTTCAGAGGGTCTTGTTCACTGGAACAGAGCTGTCTATCCTCTCCTAGAAAATTAAACATGTAAAGAACTTTTGATCCAAAATCCCAAGGGATTCACATCCCTGCTTATAAATTAATTGTTTTTGATGAAATATAGGTCAAAACACCAATATTTTAAAGTGTAAATTTGAAAGTATTATAATACAGTCCCTTCTCAGAGACTTCATGAGGAAATATGCAGAATATCTTTGCTTATTGCTCATGCATTGTTCTATTATCGTAGACCATTTCCATTCTCTTATTTATGATAAACTCATTCTAAGTTGTCATTAAAGCATTGCCATGAGTTGTCCTTTGCCTTGGGAGGACTGTTATCTGAAGGTCCTGTTTTACAAAGTAATATCAGATCTGTGCTTCTCCTGCCTAATTTTAGCATTTGCTATAGTTCTTTGGATAATGCCATGATTTCCGATGACGAGCATGTGGCACTGGAAGTTGCAGATCCCAGAAGCCTTTTTTACTCAGGAAAAACAACAGGATATCCTTCAAAATACAGTTCAGCTTCTCACAGATCTAATCCCGATCCTTGGTTTTTGTTCTTTCTCCCTTTGCCCAATCACTTACCGCAGGAAAAGAAGATTGTTTCCTTCTATTCCTTGCCTCATCCCTCATGAACTTTGTCTTTTCCATGTGTATATTATGTTCGATTTTTGCCTTCCTCTCTCAGCATCTGAATTTATACAATTTAGGGCTTGTAATGGTTTCAGATGGATAAAATATGTCATTCACAAATGGCTGGTACTGTGCTTGATGTGTTTCCCTTCCTCACTCGGGAGGTGAAGGGTTTCAATAAGGCAATGTTCTTTTTGTCTAATTTCCTGCTTTGACTTGGTCTTTTCACTCTCCTTGAAAGCAGAGTGAGTAAGTACTTGGGGACTATGTAATTCTCTTATAATTGAAACAATAGACCATAAAGGCTCCTTGAGAGCCATTACAGCTATCGAGCCAATGAGTCAGTTGCGCGTTTGCACCAAGTCCAAGTAGTAAAATATATTTATGATTTTTTTTTTAATGAAAGTTACTGCTTACTTAGTCTTTAGAGGCAGCACAATGCATCATGAGACAGGGAGCCTTAACTGTGAATCTACATGAGCAGCGTGCATGACTCGCCATAAAGAAAGAGTGCAGTGTGCTTTGTCTGGGCATGCCGCATCCACCCAAAGAGTTAGTGTGGTTGTGATTAGATCCAGTCTGAGACATGATGGGTCATCTAAGAAAACTAAAGTAAAAACTAAAGTAAATTTGAGAGCACGGTGCTCAAGACTTGACAGGGAGAAGGGCATAAACTGTATATTACTAAAATTAGAAGTGCCTCAATTCCTTTGTTTGCTTTTATCATCAACCACATCACAAGCTGACTCTGCTGCCAAGCTTAGTTGAGGGCAGGAAAAAGCAATCATTCTGTATTAAGCTATCCATCCAAGAGGGGATTCTGGACAAATCAAATCCTGTGCAAAGCACTGGACTGCAAATGAAGGAGCCAAGGAGCAGCTACTGACTGTGTCAGAAACATGGTTGTGTGTATGATCCTGGGATCCAGCCGTGTCTGTGCCTTGGAACCTTATGTGACACTGAGCAAGCCACTTAGTGGGGTACCAATACCCAAATGATGGTCTCCACAATATGGAGAGCAAAGTGCTCTTTTTCTTTTCCCTCTGCCTTTTTTGGGCCCCCAATAGCACCCCTGCTCTTTCACTAGGCAGTAGAGAGATTGCAAAGTCTATGAGGGCTTTGCACTGGTGTATCAGCCCAACACAGCCGCAGTATGTAGGAATATAGCTTTAGGCTGAAAAGTACATCCTCCCTGTGGAAAAAACATATTCAGGGCCTCACTGAGTTAGGGCCTAGCAGATATATGGTGTCCCAGCTTGGAGGTCTACCCAAGCTAGGTAGCTCCATGCAATACCTGCAGATTAGTGCAGTAAGTTTTGTACTAACATGGTGTTCCACTTCCAGCATCTGAACCAACAGCCTATGTCTTCAGTGCCATGTAAACACAGCAGCTTGTTTGGAGGCTGCTCAGATATCTGCTGCACCTCTACAGTGTGGCTTTGCAAGAAATATGTGCTTCATATGCTTTATTTGATGAGGCTTGTTCTCTGCTCCACAAATAGGCTCTTTTCCACAGCGAGTGTTTCAGCTCCCTTTTAAAAGTAAGCATGCATTAAAGTGCTTTTCACAACGGAGATAATTGAGTACATGTACAACATCTATCACAATAAAAGCCAAATCTCAGACAGGTACTAGGGCATCATCAAAGACAAAAAAACAATAAATAAGAATTCATAAGGTGTTTCAGTCCAACACTTCCTGCCAGCACTGAACCCATCAAAAGAATTCAAGTGTTTGTCCAGCACCTCATTCGACAGAGTATATTGGCACTACTGCAATACAAATAAAACTTGCAGCTATTACTACTAAAGACAATGTGTCATTTGTAGAGTCCCCTTTCCTTTTTAAACCTGCCTTTTTTTATTGCTTTTTGAAACCTTTTATACTTTTTCCAGTTTAAAAATTGCTAAGTCATTAAAAAGAAAATCCAATGTTTTGATAACAAATACCAAGTAACAGCAAATGTGCACATCCAGCTTAAAAAGATGAGCTTTAGAATGGCAATGAGGATAGATCATCCCTGTTACCACATCAGCAGAGCATCACCACAACATAGTGCTCCACAAAAATGACATACTGAGCAGGACTGGAAATAATAAGAAATTTCTCAGTAGGTCTGATTTTCTTTACTGTTATATCAATGAGCAAACAACCCTGGTTTTCTTAGTTTGCTTTTTCCATTTGGTTGGTTGGTTTGAGGATTTTTCAGCGATGGGGAGGAGGTTACTCGAAAATGTGGGTGCTTTTATCTGAGCTGTTTTAATTTTGATATTTCCCCTGAATTTTGAGGGACAAAATACTGTTTAAATACCAGTTTTACAACACTGGTAACAAAGAGAAGAGAGACTATAATTTTCCTTTTTTTAGGGAAAAAAATGGCTTTTACAGCCTTTTACAGTTTCTTTCTGCTATACAGACCAGCATCAAATCTGCACAGGACAGATCACCTGTAATTCTGGCTTCACTGACAAAGGGATGGAGGGACTGAGCGCTTTGCCGGATTCAGGCCAGATTCTGTATTTACAGTGACACTTATTTCATGCTGATGAATGGGTTTGTGCTGGCAGAGCTAATGCTCAGGAAGAAAACCACCTGCCACCAAGCTGGGCACCTCATCCAAGCGCATGTGCCAGGTGGTCAGCCTCATCGACCATCAGCTCCCGCATCCTCCAAGCCATCACTTCTACCAGCATCCCTTGGCATGAGCAACCCTGGCTCCTCCAAGCTTCAATATCTCTTCTTGTGCTGGCTGCTCCTTGGCAGGCATTCCCAGGAAGTTTATGAACTTTTTGCTAAGACACGGATCTTCTGAATGTTAAAAATAATAATAAAACTCCTTAGAACTCGAAGTTTCCTAACTCGACATGTAAGAGCTCTCTCTTAGCTTCTGAATTACACAAAACTCAAGATATCTCATAATGTTTTTGGATAACTGACTCAAAGGCAAATGCCTTCCCCTCTGCTTTTGAAGAATTCCATTCATTAATAAGCTAAAGTGTACAAAGCAACTTGGCTGCAAAAAAAGAGTGCAGTGCAATACAATACAGCTATTCCACATCCAGTATAGGAAAGAAAACACAGGTAAAATAATAAGCTTTTTAAATGAGACAGCTCTGGGGTGCATTGCAACGAGCAGGAGCCCTGTACAGCTTGAGCTCATGTGGACTGGCCTTTCAATCCATGGCATAATGAAGATGTATCTATCTGAAATACGCCAGTGTGATGATCTATGCCTGCATGCATCTGTTTTGAGCTCTCACGCCGCAGCACTTACATGCAAGGAGTGCATGACATGCTGTGACTGCACAGCAAGTTAGGATCAGGACAACTGATGCAAAGCTTAAAGCCAACTGCGAGATGCCACAAATGACTTGCAAAGGTCACATTCCCCTCTCTTCAGGCTTATACAAAGCTCAGGTTGGGATGGTTATGTGCCTGTTGACCACAGCCCCACTCTCCAGCAGGGCAAAGAGGAAACAAACCCAAGAAGATGCAGATTGAGACAATTCAGAAAATAGCAATGTTTGTTTTGACAACTCCTGACTTCATGGACATGAGTTGGCAGGATTTTCCTTGGCTTTAAAACAGTAGTTTCAAAACTCATCATGCCCAAAATGGCTGTGCCAACAAATTAACGTGATTTCAGACATGGGGGAGAACAGCTAATCAAAGTAGGAGGGTGGAGGAACTGAGACAACTTCACTAATATCCCAAAGGAATAAACTGCTGCCCTTTCTTCTGGATATTGTTTTGATTTCTGCTTTCTTTTGCTCTTAGATGTACTTCACACTCATTTGATTAAAGCCGTTAAAAACTGTAATGCAGGAATAGGTAAACCCCGAAAATATAATGTATCTACCAGAGGAGGTCTAGAATTAGGGAGAGAGGGGCTGTGCATTCACTTTTAATTGCCTTTTATTGCCTTTTCTTTAGGATGTGAGCTGCATCTGTCCTTCAGGCCTTTTCCTGCTTCTTCAGCCACCCATCTCTGCCTCACCAAGCTGCTTTGTGCTTGTGAGCCCTCCTCAGAGGAACTGAGAACAGAGAAACCTGACAGCTCCCACCTGCGAGTGAAGAACTGCAGGAAAACCACTGTTTTTCTGTTCCCTCACCCTGTCTGATCCCCTTGGCCTGCAGACATGGACCTGGCCACCTTCCAGAAAGCGAATGTGGTGATAAGGGGAAGGCAGAAAGGATTTGGAAGGCAACGATCTAGTGTTACACTGGGCACCAGCAAGGAAGGTAATGTTATTATTGTGATGCTGGCATGAGATACTGAAGAGCAACAGAGTGCAACCTCAACCATACAGTCACAATTTATCTCAACTCTTGGAAGTGACTGGGCTAAATATTCAGTTAAAAAATATTTAAGAGATTGTCATTTGTAATAGTACCAAGTGAAAAATAAATAAAAAAAAAGCAATTTTTGCTTTAAAAACATTATCAATAGGAATTCAGTGGAAAGTTTAAGAATATTCTAAGGGATAGGAACAGAGAACAGACATCAAAAAACCAAAGCCACCTCCTCTTTGTTGCCACTGGAAATGTCTCCTGCCCTGCTGTGGAGGTTGACAGAAAGCAGGGAAATGGGAATCACAGTGCAAGAAGGGTACTCAAACCACACCACTTCTTCACTCAAAGGTGCAATGAAGGGTACCTACACCTTCAAAGATGCCTGTGACCCCCATCCTGGGCTTTCATATCCTTGCTAATGTCCCAGCGTGCAATTATACTCCTAATTGCTAAGTGTTTCGTAATGTCTAAGCAAGGCTGCTCTTAGTGTACAACAAACGCCTCTTGTGAGTGTCCCCTGTTCTCTGTTTGAAGCCTGTTTCCACATCCCCACTTGATGCTCTCTTTATTAAACCAAACAACCCCTGCTTTGGTTGCCCTTTCTGCATAGGTCACGCTGTCGAAATCTCTTAGCACTCCTGTCGCTCTGCCTGAGCTTTCCCTGATACACACAAATGTATGCATGCACATACACACCCCCTGCTTCTTAAAGTATGTGTGCCCAAAATGGGACACGCACCCCAGGAAAGGTCTTGCCCCTGCTAAACAGAGTGGAATAACAGTCTTTCATCTCTTCCATGTGACACACACGGGAATGGCTCAACAGCATCTTATCTGCTGGCTTATATTCAGCCGTCTCGTCTGCTACAGCCCTGCACTCTCTTTTTTTACTATACTGGGGGATAGAACAATATTCACCATTTGGGTTTGGGGAGGGGGGGTTACACTTCATTTTTCTTCCAAAGGTGAAGTACCTTGCACTTGTTATTACTTAATTTTACTTTATCAGTTATAGGCTATTTCCCAAAGTTATCCCTTGGATTCCAACACTGTCTTCCAAAACACTTGCACCTCTTCCCATCACGTTATCTTCTGCAAATTGTATAAGAGTACGCTCTGTATCATCAGGAAAACTGACAATGAGAACATCCAACCATTCTGGAATTGGGGCAGGACTGACCTGGGTGGTGAATAATTTATAAGTTCTCTTTGAGCATGACTTTTTCACTCAGTTGTGCTTTCCAGCTTGTAGCAATGTCCTCTAATCGAGGATGTTCCTCCTTCTCAGATATTTTAGCTCATAGCTCCTTATGTGTCACTACAGAAAGCAGCCTCACAGGCTCGATGTGCTGAACTTTGCTGATGTAGGGCATCATCAGGGTTAAGCAGTGCTCATCTAAACCAATTTTCTTCATCTGTCAGTGAGGACATTTCACAGGGCTATGCCAAAATGTTTGCTACAGCCAAGAAAACTGTTTCGCCTTTATCCACTGGGTTAAAGAACTAAACTGAATTCATGTGATATGCTTTATTCTTAACAAATCCATGTTGGCTGCTTCTTGTAGGCTTGTAATACTCTAGGGATGAGCGAATAATTCGTTGTAGTATCTTTCCAAGTATCAGAGCTGCAATGTTTGATTTACAGTTGTGGGACCTCCCTTCCTCTGTTTTTTAAAGACATGATTTATTTTAACATAAATCGGCAGAGCTGCCGTGCAGGTTACACCCAAACGGATGCAACAATGCAGGGAAAGTTCCTGGGCACTGGGACTGAATCCTCCCTATCTTACTCTGTGAGAAAAGTGATGGGTTTATCTCCGCCAGCTTTTTCCCAAACAGTCTCTGCACACCATGGAAGACCTCGTGCAGTCTGGATGAGGCCACCCTGGTTTGGATGGTAGAAGCTTTAAAACACAGCTGTAGCCAACCATGCCAGTCAGTCCTGAGCAAGATAATGGCTCCAGTGTTGTTTATTGCAGCAGGTTGAAGGAGGTGATCCTGCCCCTCTACGCTGGTGAGACCCCACTTGGAACACTGTGTTCGGCTCTGGTGTCCTCAACATAAGAAGGACATGGAACTCTTGGAGCAAGTCCAGAGAAGGCCATGAGGATGAGCAGGGGCTGGAGCACCTCCCGTATGGAGACAGGCTGAGAAAGTTGGGGCTGTTCAGCCTGGAGAAGAGAAGCTGCGTGGAGACCTCAGAGCAGCTTCCAGTGTCTGAAGGGGGCTACAAGGATGCTGGGGAGGGACTCTTCCTTAGGGACTGTAGTGGTAGGACAAGGGGTGATGGGTTCAAACTTAAACAGGGGAAGTTCAGGTTAGATATAAGGGAGAAGTTCCTTGCAGTAACGGTGGTGAGGCACTGGAAGGGGTTGCCCAAGGAAGTGGTAAATGCTCCATCCCTGGCAGTGTTCAAGGCCAGGCTGGACAGAGCCTTGGCCCACATGGTCTAGTGTGAGGCGTCCCTGCCCATGGCAGGGGGTTGGAACTGGATGATCTTAAGGTCTTTTCCAACCCAAACCATTCTATGATTCTATGATTTTGTAGATTTTGCCTCACTGATCTCTGTAGAAAAAACCCAACAGAATGCTTTCAGATATCTAAAATAATTAACCAAGTAGGTAAACGAAGGACCATGATCCACTTCCTATAGAAGAAAGAAACTTTGGGGAAATGTTTGATGGCAAAAATGTCTGTATGTTTAATACATCCCTGTCAGAAGCGGTCTGACACAGTAAAACAGAGCATCACACACCACCCTTCAGGATGGCAGTTCAGTTGCTGTGGCTGGATCAGTCCCTCTGCCCTCCATCCAGTCTGCCCTCAGCACCTGAGGGTGTTCAGAAGAAATTTCAGACAGGGTATATTCAGCCATAGCAATTAATTCACAGCCAGTCTCTGGAGCTACATTAAGTAATGCTTCCAATTAATTTTTAGGTAATACTGGTGCATGACGTTCCACGAGGAATGCTGAAGGTTGGTAGAGGTCCATTCATCAAGAAGTGATGGGAACCATGGCTTCTGTGGTGTATACAGATGTTGTTCTGATCTAGAGAGACATTAGGGAGGAAAGTTAATGCAGCAAGGCAAAAGATGTATCACAGTAAAAGATTTCTGCCTTATAATTAAAAAGAGAAGAGGGTGAAAGTATATCTGTTCACCAGAGCAGAGTAATAGCTAAAGATAATCTAATTATGGGCTAAAACCAGAAAAAAACACCTTTTTTTTTTCATTTTTCAGTGAGACAGATGACTCTGTTGTGGAGAGGACTCAGAAGTGAGCAGACTATAATGATATCCAGCCAAATCCTTCTGATATGTGTAGCAGGAGAGCGGAGGTGTGACGAAGGCAGGTTTTGACGCTCTGTGATGGGACTAGAGCAGAGCCAAAACATTACTGCAGATCCACTTGCAAATTGTCCTCAAAGCGAGCACATCAAACCAGAAAAAAAGAGTGGACTATGAAGAGTTTGGTTTTATTAGAAGACAAATTAGAATGATCTGGTTTTTAAATAGAGAAAATGGGGTGTTCTGGGTGAGACACTTCAGCGTTGAAGACTTAGAAGTAAGTTCTCCTCCGTATGTTCTCCACTTGTGAAACAGTCAATGAAAGCTTCTTAAGGGCAGATGTTGCCTGAGCAGCCTCATGGATGAGCTGATGGACTGAATGCTCAGGGTGTCAAGACAGTCTAGACAAACTCTCCCAACACTGGCTGACAGAGTAAGACATAGTGATGGCCACAAAAGGCAGCACAGAAAATTCAGGATGGACACAATGACAACCTTTTTCACCAGGAGGCTGGTGAAGCCCAGAACAGGCTTCCCAGAGAGGCAGTGGATTCTCTGTCCTTGGGGCTTCATAGGACAAAACCACAGCTGAGCCCACCAAGAGCTAGTTAGAGCCCTGCTTTGAACGAGTGGTTGGACCAGAGACTTCCACAAGTCTCTTCTGACGAGCACTTCAATGACTCTGTAACTACAACAGCTGTAAAACAAAAATGTGGTGAACTAGTTTTTATAAGTAAGGAAAGTAATATAAGTAATATAAGTCAGGAAGAATATTTGCAGTCACTGCAAAAGTGCTCCCATGCTTGGAATACGCAGTTTGAAGGTTAAGTCCTCTTGAGGACAAACTGCAATAAATCTGTCACAAAGATAGATGACCTGTGGGATCACACCTTCTTTATTTCGAACATATAAATTGGTTTGTTCTGATTTTTAGGGGAAAAAAAAAACCAACCCTGTTGCTGTCTTTTCAAGGGAAGCATAGCAGTAAATGCTCCTTGCAAAGGTATGGCTGAGAAACGAGTGCTACGTTCATACCATTGCTGGAGGGCTGGTGCACTTGGGATCTCTCACAGAGCCCAACAGTGCTGCTCAGGTGTGTAGCAGCATCTTTTCCCCCTTTGTTGCACTCCGAGCATTGTGTTTGGACACAGGTGGCAGATCCAAAAGTAAGCAGGGGCTGAGAGCTGCCATCTTAAATACAGGTATGAATCCAATTCGTCTTGTGCAAAGGGTTTCCATGCTTCTGGAAGTGAGGATGAGTGGAAATCAGTGCCTCCCTAGGGGCACGTTACCACCAGCCAGAAGATCTGCAGGGTTCTGCCTGTGTTGGGGGTCTGAAAACTCAAATTCCCTCAAGTACTCCATTGGGAGAAGCAAGAATGGGATGTAGGGACTATGACTGATAGATGCTATGGATGCTATAAGTGCATAAAGACTAGCAAAGCTGGAAGCGTGTCTCAGAGACCTGTGGCATGCAGCTATGGTCCCAAGGAAACGCTGCCAACATCCAGCCTCTCTGGAAATCTGTGATCACATCTGACTGAGTTCAAAAAAGGCAAATTCAGTGTGGACTAGGTGAAAGGAAGGACTTTCTGAAGGACCACAGGAATGGAGAACCTATTTTATAATGTCCTGTTTCATAACAAGTCTTGTTTAGCCTGGCAGAAGAGTGGCTGCAAGGGAACATGACTGCTTTCTATAAATACAGCAGGGAGGGAAACACTGGGGAGAACTATTTAAGTGAAAAGCCAGTTCTGGTGAAAAAACAAGTGGTATAAATTGGCTCAGAAAAGAATTAGTCCAGATGATTTCTAACCACCCGAATAGGAATGTCCTAAGGTTGCCGAATAGCTGCAGCGCGTTGAGGGGGACCAACCAAACTATTCTTCCGACAGAGTTTGACACATTTTGAACCAGACCATGGGGATGTTTGTAATAGCAGATGATGGGACTGTCACCCAGGAGCTGCTCTGCCTCTGGCCCTGCAGGGCTGGCGTGTCGGAGGGCAGAGATGCTGCATCCCTCATGCTGTTCTGCCACCAGGGCTAAGCTACACTGCTCTTTAAGCTGCTTTGATAAACACAGCCTGAATGTTTGCTTTTGCTTTCATAAGTTTCTTGTTAATCTCAACACTTTGTTCCCCTGATGTCCTGAGGAGATACTGAAGTCCAGCCAAAGGACCAACGCCTTCTTCTTTGCTTCATCCTCTGTTTTCCAGCATTATCTGACACTGCCTCTCAAGCAGCAATACCTGTTACTCCCTCTTCTCTTTCATCTCCATGTCCTTCTACCCATCACCCTCTTCCTTCTTATTTCTTTTCTTCTGTCCTGTGCTACACCTGCGTAATGTTCCCTATCACCTTGGATCACTGACCTCAATTCCCCGCTCTTCTTCCACCACCATTTACCACTTGCCTCCCATGACTTCAAGAGGGGCTGATATTACTCACCTGGAAATTGATATTACATGGGAATCTACACCTACCAGGTTCTGTGCCTAACAAGAGTATCATATGGTGGAGAGCATAAATTAAACAAGAGCAGATGCACATTGATATAGTTTGGCTTGATGGATTACAACTGCTCACTTCAATGAGTGGACCATCAAAGACTCCAGGTGATTGCAAGGCATATGTTGGGGGACAGAGAAGCAGCACAGCTGAGTTAAGGAGGAATGTTGTTTGGGAATTTGCTTCCTTTTTTGTGGTGTCAGCCTTCTAGCTGGAAAGAAAGTCCTAGATGCCCAGTCTTTTGCTACACAGTTCCTTCTATGTTATAGTAGGAGCTGTGTAGCACTGTTTGGCGTGCAGAAAGTGTTTGAATTAGTTGCCAGCGTGCTCACTAAAGAGCAAAACACATCCTACTCTCCAAAATGTGTCATCTGAAAGTCAAGCAGAAAAGCATGATGATTACATACCCTAAAGTGGACGCTTAAGGTCTGTATGGCCAACTGGACACTCTCCAGGCTCTACTGACTGGACCCCTGTCGACTCTAGTGGGAATACAGACACTCAGCTCGGAGGTAGATACCCACATACAGACATTTACATTTAACCAGTTGATATGCAAGCATCAAGTGTCATTGGAGATGCCCCAGGGTATCTCAGATGCATTTACAGGGCTGGCAGAAATTACACAATAGACTTGCCACCTTCTGAAGCAGGAGCTGAAGGTTAGGCATAATCCTCTAGGACATCTTAAATGTCACTGAAGTTCTATGTGTGGGCAACTGAATATCAAGCTCTTAATCCAGAGCTGGATCACCCCTGAGAAGGCTTACAGCTAAAATAAAGAGTTTCATGTGTGGCTGAAGGAACTGAATAAGCTGGTTTTGCAAGTTCCAAAGTTTCAGCGCAACACTTGCAACGCGATACGGATTATCCACTAAAACCAACACAGACCCAGGGAAAAAGAAAACACTCACGCCTCCGAAGAGGAGCAAAAGCAAAGCCTGAGTGAAAGGCAGGTACTTGCTAATTGATTTATGTCACAGGATACAGTAAATAAGAAAACAGTGTTAGAAATGGCCTAAACTGAAGGAAGACCGACTTTGAATGAAAACAAAGTATTCACTGGCTCAGAGATGTGAGATTAACTTGGCTGCTGATTCAATGGATCAAAAATTGCATTGATCTAATGCCTCTGACTTTCCACATTATGTCCAGAAAATGTAACCCAAGTACAGCTAGATTGGAAGATTGCTGCCTGACAAATGCTTTTCTTCCTTTTTTTTTTTTTTTCTCTTAATGGAAAATTTCAGCTCCATTTTTCCAGCGGCCCAAAACATCCTCTGCTTCCCACATTGTGAGATGACAACAATGCTCAGCTGTCTTTGGCCTGAGTTATGGAGCCGTGCCAGAAAGCGTCTCAAGTTGTGAAAAGTCTTAAATCAACACGTTTTACCACTGAAGAGTGAGGAAAAACAGCTTCTAAACCATATGAAATATTCATGTCTAGCATCTTGTGAGATACCATCTGATTAGATCAAACCAAAGCAGAGCTGATAGTGACATAGAAACACATGGGATAGAAAGCAGGATGATGTGACTTGAGGATTCATTGTTTCGTGACCTACAAAAGACCACTGCAAACCCAACAAGCATTACTTCAGGAACAATTAACTTTTCAAACACAGAAAATGTGGATCCTTTGGGTCTGTTATTAGGAAAATCATAACATAATTCAGATAAAATCATGCCTCTCATGAAGGCATTGACAATTTCATTGCAATTTAATATTTGCCTAAATATTGAAGTGTCTAAAAAAAATACCCCGAAGTACCAAACACGCACATTTACAGACAGAAGAATAATAAAGGGGGAATCCTGCTGCAGACATTGTGATCTCCCAGCATTTTATATTTATATTCCTAGAAGTAAATATACCTTTTTTGCCTAAACCCCATTGTTATTGGGACTTGGGAGACCCGAGTTTTGCTCCTGCCAGAGCTACTCTTCTGATAGATGACCTTGAGCCAAACATTTGGCCTCTGTTCCTGCTTTCCCTCCCACTTTCAGTCTCTTCCAGACAGAGGCAGTTTTACTGTGCCTTACACAACGGGGCCTCTAGGTGCTATTGCAATGTAAATAGTGGCAGCTCAGGTGCAATTGAGAGTGGAATATGGCTTTTATGATCCAGTTACAAGGTCACCGTTGGGTGAAAGGATTGCTGCATAAAACATCACTGAGCCATCAGCCTACGGCTGCCTGCCAGTTATACAGTAATGTCGTTTCAAATGCAGGAACACTGTTTGAGGCTCTCCCAAGCTTGCCAAGTTTGTGGTGCTGCGGAGCATCTGTGGTAAAACAGCTCCATGCAGGTGAGTATCAACATGGAGATGCTTAAACTGCCTTTCCCATTCTGTCCGCATTGTTTGCAATTCACGTATTCTTTTCCTCAAGTTTAATTAAGCTTCGTGACTCTTTGGACGACAAGGAAATATCATACCCCGATCCGTGGAGGGGAAAGGTAAAGGAGGCAGAAATGAAATGGCTGCCTTGGAGTGGCAGAGCTGGAATCAGGACCAGGGTAATCTCCATTCCCTCGTTGTGCTGAGTACCTCGTGATCAAACTAAAACGCGGACCACTTTTTAACAGCAGTGTCAGTCACACAGTATGGGCTCCGCACAGGCTGTGAAAACCAGGGAAGAGAGCATCAAATGTTGCAGCCCACTTAATTTGAAAGCTGCCTATAATAAGCCCTTGGGAACATGTAAAACAGACAGGTCAAATTACACAGTTACACAAATATCACTGGATTGCTGGCATTTAGGAAGAAAAGGCTTTGATCTGTTCAGTTTAAAAGTGCCTCAAACATCCATACGCTCTGTTAAAATCTAACATTAAATGCTTTCCTTTTTGTGTTTTCCAAAAGCTTGGCTAGAGACAATTCGTACACAGCATGACAAAACTTTTGCCTTAATAACATAAATATCTATGCACGAGTAATTTGGCACAGTGTGCCATTACAAAATATTTTATATCCAGTAAAATGGCAGTTCTTATCTAGTTCTTATCCACAGAAACCCTTAAAGAAACAATCTATCACCCTTTAAAAGCCCCTCTCTATCCCTCACTTTCCCATCTGTCTTATTTATAGCCCTCTCCTTTGTAAAGCCCTCCAAAATCTACAGATGAAAAGTACTCATAAAAACTCTGTGTGAGCCGGGATTTGGAAATCAGCAGCACTTATGGATGTTATGCATATGAAGGAAACACTTCAGGATTCAAAATCAACCCTACGTCAGCATCCCCGTCAGCAATTTCACTTTAACCCAGCGCTGCTCACTCAAAGTTGGTCTAAATGCACCCAAATGCCTCTTTTAGCCCCCCTCCCACTTACTTTCGGCAGGCGTTTCACTGTGGCTACGAGCAGGGATCCTCTCTCCCTGTTCTCCCTCATTGCACAATTGGCTTTCCATGGGCCTCTTTGGCAGCTCCAGCCCTTTTGGAAAGCAGAGTTTTATTCCTCCCCTCCTCTTTCAGCCTTCGTACTGAGGAGGAGGTCTTGTGGCGGGACTTGATGCCACAGAATGTCAATGCCAGGAGCGGCCTTTCTCATGGAAATCAGGCGCGGAGAGTCCGCATTGTCTGTGCACGAAGGAGACACGTTGCTTTTTTCCCCCCCTCCTCTCTCTTTCTGAGAGATTACATTTGAACTGATGAGCTCTGGCTCTCTCATGCCTTGCGAGCGCCAGAGCCTTCTCAGGACTGATTTCCCCATCTCCTCCTCACCTACATTTTGCGCCATTCTCCTCTTCATCACGTCCAATTAGTCAGTACGGGCTTATCTTTGGTATTGTAAGATTTCATGGTTAAAAATGTCAAATAAATCTATTTTACATGAATTTAGTCATGTTGAGGCTGTTACCTACCCCAACGTATAGCACACAAGCATGGATTACACTGTTTGACTCCCTGGGGGAAATGGATGCACTCTCCTCGATGAAACTGGGGGCAACAGGAGGTGTGCAGAAAGGAAACACCTTCTCTGGGACACACTGGTATCAAATGGCTATATTCCCTGGTGGCACATTTATTTATGCCTCTTCCCAAGAGTTTGCTGTTCAAAGTCTTCCTCCTGATTTGACTCAAGAGGGATTTGGGGGGGAGATCAGTAACCGGGCACTGCATTTTCAGTGCTGCAAATACGAATGCCCAAGTCCTCGTTTTTAACATGCAGCTCGTCGTTGCTGACCATCACATCAGCCCTCAGATGACTGCCCACTATGTCAGAGTAGGTCAGTCCTGGGTTGCTGCGAGTGGCCAAACTCATCCCCTTCACAGCCCTGCCAGCCGTGTTGCAAGTCATTGATAGCTAAAAAGCTCTCTTTAAAATAATTTCATTATTAAACTTCTGCCTCAAACGAGCAAGACCAGAGCACTTTTTCAGGCTGAGAAAGTTGGGCTGTTCAGCCTGGAGAAGAGAAGCTGCGTGGAGACCCAGAGCAGCTTCCAGTGTCTGAAGGGCTACAAGGGTGCTGGAGAGGGACTCTTCATCAGGGATTGTAGTGATAGGACAAGGGGGAATGGGTTCAAACTTAAACAGGGGAAGTTCAGGCTAAATATAAGGAAGTTCTTTACTGTGAGGGTGCTGAGGCACTGGAACAGGTTGTCCAAAGAGGTGGTAAATGCTCCATCCCTGGCAGTGTTCAAGGCCAGGTTGGACAGAGCCTTGGGCGACATGGTTTAGTGTGAGGCGTCCCTGCCCACGGCAGGGGGTTGGAACTAGATGATCTTAAGGTTCTTTCCAACCCAAACCATTGTGTGTATAAATTCACACCATGGGTCTTGCTGGGATAGGATTTAAATTGGTTTGTTAACAGTCTGGGAGAAACGAACTGTGCATTCCAAACGCAAGGAAACTGCATCCATGCCCTTTTACCCACCTTCAGGCAGAGTTTGTTTGACAAACCTCAGTCTGCATTCCCGATGGATGCTGGCTTATACTCTGAATGAGTATTTCTGATTAAAAAATAATTTCAAACTGTCATTTTGCAGCTTCTGACGGGTATATGGCACACACAAAGCACACAGTGCGTTCCGCAAGTAGCGTAGGTGAAAGACACAGTGTAATTGCTAACTGATAGTGTATTTTAAACATCACGCCTGTGTACTTCCCGCAGCTCCGAGCCTGCAACACACAACGTGTTGTACACGCACACACCTCTCATGACACAAGGTACAAACCCCGAGTCTCACACCCCAGCCTTGCACAGGTTGCAATGCCGTGTGCGTGAGCCTTTTCACAGCTGACAGGTTTGAAGCAAAGTGTTGAGACATAAAAATTTATGCACTGAGGCACTGAAGCTATGCAGCCTCCCGTATGTCACGTATTACATGTGTAGTATCTCTGCCAAATATTTTGGGGGAAAGTAAATGCAATTGCCCATAACCTCCCAAACAATGGGAATGTGGGACTAGGAAGAAGCTTGATCCTTGAGGAAATGCTGAAGCACATGGGGTAAGGAAGAACAGCAGAGATGTTAGGCAAACTGGGGATGGTCTTAGCTTGGCTTGTGCACGTGCTGCAGAGAAAAGGCAGCATTTTGAGTTCATGCGTTAGGATTTCCTTTTCTCCCTCTGAGCAGGGGGAAAGAGTAACTCCATAAGTGTGAAATAACATGTCTTTTGCCCCTACCTCTCTGCTGAAGGATGAGCTGCCTCTAATACACTTCTCCATAGCAGCCATGTCCAGCATCCCTCTGCTCCTGCTCCTCCAGCCCTGCTCCGCTGCAGCACATCCCCTGCAAGGACTCAGCCGTCGCTCTGTGCCCTCCTGTATGCTCTTGTCAGACCTCCCCCTGCATCTTGGCAAACACTGCTAGAGCTTTCAGGGCGAAAGCGGTGACCTGCACGGTGGTGGGGAACACAACACGCACAGGCGCCATAGAATCAACTGGGTTGGAAAAGACCCTTTGAAGATCATCAAGTTCAACTGTTCCCCTGCACTGCCAGGCCGCCACTAACCCATGGCACTGAGGGACTCATCTCAGTTTTAAACACTTCCAGGGACGGTGCTCAGCATGCCCTGGGCAGCCTGTTCCAATGCCTGAGCACCCTTTGGGGAAGGAACTGCCCCTAATATCCAATCTAACCTCCCTGGCGCAGCTTGAGCCAATTTCCTCTCGTCCCATCACTTGTTACTTGGGAGAAGAGACCGACCCCACCTCAATGCAACCTCCTGTCAGGCAGTTGTAGAGAGCGATAAGGTCCCCCCTGAGCCTTCTCTTCTCCCAGACTAAACCCCCAGGTCCCTCAGCCGTTCCTCAACACACCTTGTGCTCCAGACCCTTCACCAGCTCCATTGCCCTTCTCTTGGCCCCGCTCCAGCCCCTCAATGTCTCGCTGGTAGCGGGGGCCCAGAACTGAACCCAGGACCCGGGGCGCGGCCCCACCAGCGCCCAGACGGGCGGGGGCTCCTCCCGTCAGCCCTCCCGACCCCGCGCACGCTTGCGCGCTCATTGGCACCACGGGAGAAGCGGCCCAGCCCCTCCGCGCCGCGTGCGTGCGTGCGTGCGCTAGACCGAGGTTGCGAGGGGGGAGGAAATGGAGGGGTAAAGGGAAGGGGGGGGGATATAAAGGGTTTTAGGGGTGCGGCAAGCGCGCGCGCGGGTGGTGGGAAGCGGGCGGGGATTGGTTGCCATGGAGTGACGTCAGAGTGTGTCGGGGACAGGGAGCGGAGACACGGAAAAGGTCAAACTAAAGGCGAAGGAGGAGACGCGGCCCCGCGGGCCGGGTTGGAGCCGAGCGGAGCCGAACCGAGCCGAACCGGGGCCGAGCAGAGCCGAACCGAGCCGAGTGGAGCCGAACCGAGCGGCGCCGCGGGACCCGGCCGTGGAGTGAGGGCGGCGGCCGGCAGCGGGGGGCCGGGTGAGGTAACCCCACCGCGGCAGCGCCTCCCGCCGCCTCCCCTCACAGGTACGGGGGAGCCCCGCGGTGGCGGCGCCTTGGGGCGGGGGGCGCAGACCGCGGTCTCGGGCGGCCGGCGGGGCGCGGGGAGGGGGCCAGGGCCGAGCCGGCGACGGTGAGGCGGGAGGGCTGGGGGCCTGCAGCCGCCATCAGGGCCTCGGGGTGAGCCTGGGGGCTCCGCGGGGTGGGACTCGGCTTGTGGGGGGGACACAGGACCCCCGCGCCCTTCACCGCGCCCCCTGTCCTGGGCGTCCCTCTCCCACCTCAGTGGGCTGCGCTCCTTTCTCCCCTCCTTGGGCCTCGCTGATGGGACCAGAACTTGGGCGCTTTTCTTCTTGGCTATTTTTAGGGGGGGGAATAAGAGGGGTCTATGGGGAGTTCTGCGCCTGCCCTGGCCCCGGCTTTGCATAACTTGTCTCCCCAGTTGACTGTCGTTTCCTCCCTGCACTTTGCCCTTGCCCGGTGGTCTGTGCATGAGGGAGTTAAACTATTCAGGGACTGGGTTTTGTCTCTCTAGTTAGCTGGATTGCGAACAAGGCACATCACTTATTATATACATATATATATCTCTCTCTTTTTTCCCCCCCCCAGCAGCCCAGTGCTGAAGCAGGATTCTGTGCTAGCATAGAACAAGGCCCTTGGGCGTGATATTTTTTAGCAAGCCCTGGAGTGAAGCTGCTATTAGCATGTAGAGTTTGAATGCCACAGGCAGTCTGTTGTCTCTTCATGCTCAAAGAATAATTCAGAGGAGCAGCAGTGACTCATTAATAGAAAGTATTAGTTGCATGAAGGCAAACCTAGGTGAAGTTTCTTACTTTACCACAGACCTACTCTGTGACCTTGGCTCAGTCCTTCTGCGCCAGCCCTCTGTTTGCTTATGAATCAGGAACAGTGGTGCTTTCCAAAAACCATCCCGTGAATAAACATACTAATGGCTGTGAAATGCTTATCTGCTGTAGTAATGACAGGTAGATAGAGATGTGATTTCTACTATAGGAGCATGGAGGCTCTAGCTAGGATGCGGGTGTTTTGTTTGCAGAATTTCCCTGTAGTAGCTACACTTTGATAGAATTGGGCGCTTGCTTAAAAAGATGTTTAATAACCTGTGATACTGCTTGATCTACGCTGTGGTTATCTCACACTTCATAAATTTATGCAGAGTGTGTGCTAATACGCTTTCAGGGTGCTGCCATTCCACGGTGCAAATAGCTTTGTGGGTGCTTTTTTCCCCTCCTGTTTGCCTAGAACAAAGCTGGTGTCCTCTTCCACAGCTGAGAAAACCTTGTGAATCTCTAATGTGGCTGATTATCTCTGATAGTTGGCATCTCTGAGCTAGATGCGATGTTTTGGTAGGGAACTGGAAGAGGGAGAGGAATTCTGATGTACTTGATGTGATGAAGAAATTACTTCTGGCACTGGTTTGTAGCTTACTGTGATATTGTTGAGTGGTACTTGCCAGGGTTGGGTGGTTGTGTTAACTCGAAGCTATCTCCGGCTGCCTCTATATTTGCACAGAAATGCTCAAGGGAGTGACAGTGAGTTCATTACACGTGTAATGAAAAGAGAAACTGAGTAGTTCAGGTTTAGGAACTGTAGTTTCCCTCTCACCTTATATAATGCTCTCTGCAGAGTATCAAATGCCTTAAATATGCCATAGGTAAAAGCTTCAACCCAGGAAGCCCAGAACTGTGCAGGAGTTGCGGTTCACACACTGCTCTGGAGCAGAGTGCAGCCACTGCAATAACAGCTGAGAGCAGCCAAGGACAGAGCTGGGACTTGCTGCTTCTGCTGGGAATACTGACCTGAGTGAGCAAAGTTTTCCCTCTTTACAGTTTTACTTTATGCTAACTTTGCAGCTAGATTGTCTTCTTTTTATCAATCCGTTGTAGAGGGATACAACAGGAAGCAGCACTATTTGGCTGGTATCTTAGGGGGGTTTTGCAAGTAATTTGACCTATAGTTTCTCACTGCTCTACTCAAGTTAATATGAAACTTCCATAATCGGTTTGAACATTCAATAGGAAAGCTTTTATGCGTTGAGGAGGAGGAGGTGCACACAACACAGTTTGGGTTTGTTAGTTTGCTTTATTTCTTTTTTCTCTTAACAAAACTGAAAGCCATTCTGGTAAAATGGCAATTCATTGTTAATTCCTAATATGTAGGTGCCCTGGAAAAATCAAATACCCAGTTTCAGAGCTACCCTTAGGCATCCTTAATTTATGCAGGCAGGGCTCACTGAGTAACTACTGTAAGTCTCATTGACCTTAGCAGCTTTGGGCAGAGGTCATATTTTTAAACAGAGGAAGTTGTGCTTTGAACTATTTTTCAGTAGGTATCAGGAGCAAGTGCTTGTGTACATAAGTACGTGCTTTTTCCAGCTCCTCATTACATTTTTTGGTTAGACTATTGCTTGTAAGTGCTACAGTAAATCTGGTGTTTTCTCGGGGTTTATTTCTTATTTATCTCTCATCTTACTATTAGGAAGAAAAACAAGTTTTTGAAAGCAAGTTTTTTCTTTAAGATGTTGGTAAAACGAACTGTGCGAGGTTTAATGAACAGGGAGAAAGGCCAGTTTTGGGATCAGAGAAACTTGGCCAGCGCCACCCGAGCGTATCCGAGTGACATCAGCATTTTCCTGAGCCATTTCTGCTGTTCGCTTCTGTTGGTTCCCAGCAGTGCCTCGTGCCTTATGTAAGCTCCCACTGTACATCCTGTCCTGCTGTTCCCGTTCATGAAAACTCCCTGGCGTTATCTTACTGTAGGCTTTGAGTGCTGAATAGTTACTGGCTGCTGCTTGTCTCAAATGTCTACATGCAAACTTCTCATGAGCGTGCCGAAGGGATCTGTGCCAGGAGCGTAACGCTGTCCTCCTAGGAGACATCAGAGGAATAACTTGGAGTGAGACACAGCTCATCCCCCTGCCCTTTGGTAATGGGAACTGTAACCACCGTGGGGTAATGTGGCTCTGGAGATAATTGTGAGAGAGAGGTTTTGCTGGGCTGAAGCCTCGATCTGTATCATCCGGAGATGGACTGCTAATGCAGTTTTGATGGCTGGTGATAAACCAGCCATAAAACTCAAAGGACTAAAGTTTCAATAGAAGCTTCAATAATATTAAGACTGCAAAATAAAGGCGTTTAGGTGCTATTACTGCACACGTCTTGTTACTAGGTCTTCGAGAGGAATTGTGCCTTCAGATACTGATGCTGTAAACTTGTTCTTGTAGTTAGCATTTAGTCATGCATAATGAAGATGCTGTCACTTGATGGGTGAAATTGAAGCAAACCGTCCATTATAAGCTTTCAAAACCAAACATTCCTTCTGTTTTCCTGCTAAATCTAACTGAAACTTGCTGGCATAAAATTCTGCAGCAACGCAATGTTTATAGCTTAATTCTAAGTAAATTGGGCACCTTCTTTGAACACTATCTAATGTTTCAGTTTGAAAAAAATAGAAAGTGTTTGTTAAATACACTCTAGGCTCTTTTGTTAGTGCTGTAGCAGCATGAGGGAGCCACATTCCTACTTACCTGTCTTGAAGAATGTGGTTGTCCTTGTGTGGCCCCGGGGCTTGTTTTGAACAGACACAAAGTTTCCATATGAGCACTGATGTAGTGCGGTCATGTACAAAGTGTACAGCTCTGCACGTTCAAGATTCCATTACATTCTCTTTTATTGCTTTACACATACTTACGTGAAGGTCCAAATACATGTTGTTGTTATTATTCAATAGCCTTTTCAGTAGATGTAGGCAAACAAAACGGATACAGAAGGGAGGAAGGGTTGATGCGGAGGAGAAGCAAACCCGGAGAGGAGTGTCCATCTGGCCTGTGGAAGTAATGAAGAAATCTTCCCTGTGACTTCCCACAAGTGATCTGTCCCATACTGCGCGGAACAATTTCTCATTGTAATGTAGAAACAAGAGGAGTATAAGACTTGACAAGGAGACTGGTTATCTGAAAAGGAGCAGGTGCAGTGCTTTGACACTTGAAAGCTAAACAAATTCCTGTAAGTGAGCCCTTCTCGCAGAGTTTAAGGATATTTATTGGCAAAACATCTAAGAGGGGGTTGAGTTTTCATTTGGGGAAGGGAATTGAATTATCACTATCGCTTTTATCACCCAAATCTGGGAATGCATGGGCTTTTTCTAGTGCTTTTGTTATTTTTGGAGGATATGCAAATCTCTTAAAACCATATGCAGGAAAAGGGACAGCAGTGCTGTGGTACACGTTTGAGAGGCTTGCAGCAGCTGTAAGTAAACCTCATAAAAAATTATTTCAAAAGCAAGAGTAAACCTTGTAAAAGAAACAAATAAAACTTCAGAAGCACCCGCCCGTGTAGCACATTTGATTCCATGACAGTCTGTTTTATTGCTTTACAGATACTTACGTGAAGGTCTAGATACACACTGTCATTATTCAATAGCCTTTTCAGTAGATGCAGGCAAATCAAATGTAGCCCGGATGCTTACATCTGCTAAAATATTTATAAGCAAGTTGGCTCTTGGAAGAAGTTTCCCACAGGATGCAGTGGGTGTCAGGTCTAAAGGTCAGTGGCAGACAAAGTGAAGTGAAGGCTCTTTTGGATTTATTTTTCTACTTTTTCAAACAAGCCTTCCTTATGTAAAGAACTATGAAATCTTTCTTTGTTACTTCCTAAATTTCCAAACGTTAACAGACATTTGCAGGTTTGTGGTTTGTTTGTACTTAAGTGTCTTGTCGAAAGCTGAATTTCTCTTTCTTTAGGGGGGAAATGAGTGCAGTTAATATATTAATGAGCTCTTGTAGCACGGAAGTTCCTGGTGTAAGTCAAAAAAGCCAGATGGAGTTTCAAGCGACTGTCATGTACGATTTAGGAAACGAACATTCCTGATACTAATAAAAGGGCCAGATTGGAACTACATAATTAATCCCAGTGTCCTTTTCAACGCATGATAAGATTTGGCTGTAACAGTTAATGGAGACAACTGTCAAGTTCTGTGAAGCAGTGGATTGTTTGCCTCAAATAAAAATACCTGAGTGCTGACTCCTGCGTGTATCTGCTGGTGAGGAGTGCTCATGCTGCAGTTCCAATGGGGAAAAAGAGCGTGAGTAGTGGCTGACTTAGGTCTTGAATAGATTTCCTGTCTTAAATATGTATGTAAAGATATAAATATTTAATGTGTATAATATATCTGCATACATATTTTATGTATCTAAATATATTGAAAGAAAGAAGCGTATAGCGGTTTTTAAGTGTTACACTGCAAAACCTTCTCTCCATTGGAGTTGATTTGAAATGCAATGACTGGGGAGCCCCAGGAAACCATCTTGCAATTAAGTTTATTCGCTGTATGTATCAGTGACCTGGAAATAGTGTGCAGGAAGGTGCTAAAAAAAAAAGCTGCTGTGATGGCACAGAGTCTGTGTCAGAGACAGACAGGAGGAGGAGTGGGCAGATGGCAGTCAGTACAAAACAGGTGAATAATCAGATTGAGCAGAAGCTGAATAGGCTCTGCAAATGAGTCCTGCTTGCATGCTGCTTGTGGTTCTGGGTTAGTTACAGTGATGAGCAGTTTTCCTGCTGTGATCTAGGAAACAGGGGTAAAAAACCCTGTAGCTGGAAGCATATATAATGGTGAAAGCATTGTCAGAGGGAACTTGTGGAATGAGTAGAAAGGTCAGTGCTTTCAGAACTGTGCACTGGAAAACCTTAAAAAAAACCCTGTTCAGTTTTATAAACTTCACCTGCAAGTTTATTCAGCTCATGAATAACATGGAATAATACTTTAAAATGATCTAGAATCATAGTGCTTGGGGAATACAGGTATGTGGTGTGACCATAGATATTTTTTTAATCTAACAAGACATATTTGTCATAGTTTGTTCACATACTTTATCTAGTTTGTTGAGAACTCTTCAGTTCTTTAGTCTGGCCTAACTGTTCATTGCTTGGCTCAGTCATCATTTCCAGGTTGTTGCTTGGAGGCACTGTAGGAGTAAGGTAAAGAAGAACAAAGGGACAGTTGTGCTGATGAGTGAACTTTGTCAATACAGTAGCAATCTCAGTCTTTCCTGGTTGTGTTTCTTTCAAAATGTTCCTGCTTTTTCCTCTTTTAGCAAGTTCCATAAGTTAAATCAGTAGTGAGCTGGTCTAACTGGAGAAAGCCCTACTCTCTAATAAAGAGGCACTGCTTTGTCTGAGCTGGCACAACCCACCTTGCAGTTTAAAATGTATTTAGCATAGATAAGCTTTCTGGTCTTGAAATGACCCTTTAGTAATGTATCAGTTTCCTCCATATACACTGTCTTCTTAGGATGCCTCAGTCTGAGCACCACCAGTAAAGAGTTTTAACAGCACAAGAAGGTTGAGGGAATTTGGTTTATATTTCTGCAGAAATGAAGGTTAGAAAGATAAAGAAAAAAAAATTAAAATATTCACAAGAAGTGCCCTAGATAAGATTGTTTCGTGTCTGAGGACGTATTGAATCCTGCGGGAATGAGGAAGTTAAGCTACTAAAACGCTGGATTTAATTCTTAGGTTTCACACTGAATCAACAAGATATTAGGTATCAAAGTGGTATTAGTGGAATTTGTCAGAATGTGATCGGTTTATAGAAAGAATATAGAAATAAAGTAAGTTAGTCCAAAACAAATCTGCTGTGTCAGAGCTGCGTGGAGAACAAACATTGGAAGCTTAACGTGAGTGTGATAAATCAAAATGCCAGATGGGCCTCAGAGGACTTTCTTCATTCACTTCATTGTTTTCTCTGCAGATACAGCATGGTTCAGCCAAGTGCAGGGTCGTCCTTCTGACGTTCAGAGTGTTTCAAAGTGTTGCTGAAGACCGAGCTCTTACCTGTGCATGAACTTAAACTGTCGAGTTCATCGTTCAGTGCACTGAGTACTTTTACATGTGGAGATCACAGGGTGTGTTTGCAGTTTTGGGTGAGTGGTATGTTATGTACTTGTAACTTACAGAAAAGGCTCAAATTTGTACCTTCTGGAAGGTACCATTTCCCAAAGCTGATGCTTGGCAACAGAAGATGCCCTCCTGACCCTCTGCAGCTTGGCAGGAAATGCTCTGTAGTGCCTGAGCTTCCTAAGTGTGTATCCCAGGGTACAGACTGCTTGGGGCTGCTGGCACAGAGGAGCTTTTCTTTTTTAACCTTTTTAATCTCTTTCCCGTGTATGCTCAGTACCAGGTGAACAGAACAGTAAAACAGAGGGCAGAGTTATTTGGTAAGGTAGATATTAGAAAGAAAAGGGTAAAAGTAGAACGGACTGAAAACTCTGGTCTGGTTTAAGCAAAGGGTGACCTGTCCAACTGTGAAGCTGCTGTCACCTAGAATTTCTAGGCAGTGGTTCAGCTGTTGGACCTGGAGAGTCAGTGCTCAAAGCAGTACTCTGGCATCAGTGTTAGCTTTGATGAAGTATTTAAACCTAAAATTGAGGTGATGTAAAACTCACAGCCTCCCTTCTTCTGCTTCACCCTTACTAGCGCTCTGGCTGGAGCACAAAAGCTGTGTGTTGTTTGTGGCTCTCCCTGGATGTGGGCACCTTTGTGCTTAATGGCTGTTCCTTTTCATCCACACTCATTCTGCTGGCTGACTGGCCCATATTTGATATGCACCATTTTAACATTCATTCTTACAACATACTTAGTGTATGTTGTAAGTATAATGTAACTTCTAGGGTAACGTGTATTGTTAACTTGATGTTTTCTGAGAGTATCTTTAGCTTTTTATAAAGACCACGTGATGTATTATTAGTATGCTGATAACTAAATGATCTGATGATGTATGGATTGTGCTTATAAATAAATACAACTTCTCATCATTGCCCCTCAATCTATGTCATTTGCTTATTCAATAAACTTAACTAGTAAAATGTGAACTTGAGTAATCAATATTGCACTTGCTTCTGGAAGGGTGAGTAAACACATTTTTTCCATCAAATTAGGTTAAGACAAGAAATACTGCAGCTAACTAAGTTTTAGTTTGGCAGGTGTATACTTTGTCCTAGTGAGACAAAGGCAGTGCTTTCGAGAGTGCTTTTCTTGATGGTGCTTCTGTGAGCCTAACTCTCTGATCTCCCTGGAGGTCAAGGGCATGTTTGTTTTCACGTAGCCCTTTGCTGTGGGATAACCAAGCCATCTGCTGACAAGATTAGGCACTTTGAGGTCACTGGAACATGGAGAATGTTCTGGTATCAGGGAAGCTGTGAGTTCTGCAGCCTGTCCCTCATCTGTCGTGAATATATCAAGGGAGTATTTCGAGGAAATATGAAGGGAAGATAAGGTGAGCTCTGTAAAGATGGGTATGCTGTATCTCTAGCCTCTGTAGCAGACTGTAACACTAAACAGAGCTTGCCATGTTCAAGACTTGAATCATCTCTGATACAGGATGGCTTCTGTAACAGGGAAACATGGTATTTTCTTTGCTTAAAAAGCACATCTGCCTATTTTGACTGTTCCTTCTCCTCTGATCTGTTTTCAGTTACTCAAACTTGAAAATGGAGTTGGCATATTTGCTCCAGTGCTTTTAATATGATTAATTACAAAATAAATGTAGTAGTTGATAACCTTAGATATTATGTGCTTAGGCATGGTCATCTGTTCATGCCTTTTTGATCTTATTTCAGCCTGTGTGACTGCTTTGAGTTCATAAGCCTCCTCAAAACTTTACAGTGAGTTGTTTCACTTTGTATATGGTGACTACATGACTTGTCTTGATAAACACACCGCTTGGATCAGGAACTGCTAAGCTGCTGGTTCAGGTAAAAGTCCGGTTATGCCAAATATTAACTAGAAGCAGTAAAATCTTAGGAAAATGAAATAAATCTGTGTACTTAAACATTCCTTGGTTCTAGCAAACTGATTGAAGCTGTGATTGAGTATGTTAACATGAAGTTGCATACTACAGTATCAGGGAGAAGTACTGGTTTACTTGATCTTTCCTACACAACACCAATTGCAGTGTGAAATTCCTTTCTGTTGTAGTTAGTGATACCTGATTTCTTGCTTATATGTAGATTTAAGAAGCCAGACCTTTATTTACACAGTTTGAATTGCTGTTACGTGTAGTATTACTTTTAAATTTCGCCTAAGAATACCAGGCAGCCCAAGAAAACTAAACCTCTGCTGCAATTAGCAAAGGCTGCTAATTATAAGGAAGGAGTTCTTTCCTGTGAGGGTGGTGAGGCACTGGCACAGGCTGCCCAAAGAAGTGGTAAATGCTCCATCCCTGGCAGTGTTCGAGGCCAGGCTGGACAGAGCCTTGGGTGACATGGTCTAGGGTGAGGTGTCCCTGCCCATTGCAAGGGGTTGGAACTAGATGATCTTAAGATCCTTTCCAACCCAAACCGTTCTATGAAAAGGGAAATGTTTTTCCTAAATCACCTGCTTTAAATGGAAAGGGGAATGCTGGTTTTCTGCCAATTTACTGGTGCACTACAAATCTGTTACTGCAAAATTTTCCATAATAGTTCAGTTTATAATATGCTGTTAACTGGTACTTGTGACTGTCAGCTTCAGTCATTGCTTCACCCCTGTAGAGTCAAGTTATTCTAGCTGTCTGGTTAATCTTTGTGCTTTCAGGTCATTGGAGACCAAAGCACTGCAGTGTACAGGTTATTGAGAACCTGTCTTTTAAGCTACTGCTTTAAGTTGGAGCATATAATCAGTTTGAGGAGTTCTACTTTTAAATAGCATTGTAATTGAGTTGGAATTTGAAAGATTCAATGTGAGATTCCATTTGCATACAGAGCTTGACAGATGTTGCCAACTATGATCCTCTCTTGCATTTTATGGGGAGCCTAAGGCAGCTGAGCCGAAGGGAGCTGACTTTAGGTCTGGTTTTGGTGCTTGAGTTTACTTTAAGCAGTGACTGGAAGCCTGTATGTGCAGCATTTCCTGCAGTATACCTTCACAGGTCCCACTGCACAGGTTAACTTTGAACAGCTCTCACAGAGCATTTGCTCTAGAAACATGATGCCTGATGCTTGTTACTCCAGTACCAGTAACATTTTAATTCTTCACTTTCAAAGAAGATTACAAATTGCACATGAAACTGGTTATTTTTTTAATTGAATTGATTTCTTAGAGGCATTTCTTGCCATCTTTACACCATTTCTCTTGTGCTAATGTGGCTTCCGCTGACCTCTGCGGGAGATCCAACAGATCTGCAAAACTGAGCATTTGCAATGGGTCACTCACATAATGAGTAGAAGTAATGGGTGGCTGCAAAAAGTGCTTTCAGTGACTTGTCCCACCCTTGTCCCAGGTGAACAGTGTTGAGGAAAATGACTCAACTTATAAATTAGCTGCTCTCCAAACACCTAGAGAGTTTGCTTCAGTTACTTATCCTGGTTTCTTTGGCTTATGCAAAAGCAATTGAAACAGGTGATGGCTGTGAATGAAGATACCTTTCAGCTCTTTCAGGAGGTGAAATAAGTGTTAAGGACTGTAGCATCTCGGTTCAAACCTCTTCCAGGGAACATGATCTGGTTTATGAAGAGAGAATGGCAGGATTCCTATGAAGAGCCATGTGTTTACTTGTGTTTTATTTTTGTAGACATTATTTTTCACATGTGAATATGATGAAATGAGGTGGGCAGCTGTAACTTGGGGGTTTGGCTCATTTGTTTTGGGAAGATGCTTGTCTTTAATGAGATTTTATTTTGGGCTCTAGTAAAGCTCACTTTAAAATCCTGATAAAAGCAAATTTGCAATGCAGAAACTCCAGACTTAATGATGGTTTTGTGTGGGAGCTTGGCTTGCATCACTCATGCAAACTGCTCTGTAGAGCTGTACCCTTGACCTAACGAAGTTACTAATGCTCATGTGTGAGTAGGCGGCCAGCCACCAAAGGAGGCTTGAACCACATCCTTGGTTAGAGGTTTTCACAAGTCTTTGTCAGGAATACTAGTGCTCAGACATGTGTTATACTGCCAAGGTCTTCCGAGGAGGTTTTGCCTGAGGTGCTTTCGGTGCTTCTGACTACTCAGAACATTTGTGTTTATTCTTGCATTGTTCTTGTTTGTCTTTGCCTCTCCCCCAGGTCAGGATGCTGTCTGGACCAGTCTGCGCTGTCGGCATACCAGCAGGTGGAGCGTTGGTAACAACATACTGCTGAGTCCCTCCAGCATTTAGGGATTGCCATGTAAGTCCTGCTCAGCTGATTTCAGTGGAGGTGGAGTCTCCTGACTCTGTTTGGCATGGAAGCCTGTGGGAATTGCTCCATCTTTACATGCAGCGTTAACGAAAAGTGCCAAAGGATAGTTTCAGACATGCAGTTGGTGTGAACTTTGCAGAGGGAAAGGCATCTTGGTGTTCCTCTGCTGGTTTATCCAAATGCCAGTTTCCTGCAAGGCATGGAAGTATTGAAGCTAATCCAAAATAGTTATGAAGTTGATACTAGCTTTAAGGGAGCATGATTTTGCCAAATTCCTTCTCTTTGCTGGTTTTTTACTGTGTCATTGAGATACACAGCTTGCTTATGTTACTGTTTCCCACTCTGAACATTGATGCCGGAGGTCTTGAGTATTGCTGTCTCTTTCCTTTTTTGGGGGGTGGTGGGGAAAGGTTCCTGTTGTGGTTAAGCAATTCACCTCTATTGATTTAACACTATATTGCCACCAGAACAAGCAGTCCTGGCCTATACAGCACCTTCTTCCTGGGTCCTAAGGATTGTAGTGCTATCCAGTGACTGACATCAGCTACCTGCTGTAGCAGAAAACTGATGTGGTTGTCTTTTCTTTTCCAGGATTATTTTGCAGCTAATACAGTGCTTGTCCAAACAACTGGCCCCATGAACCATGGCATAAAATTCCTGTAACAATGGAGGAAGTAGGAGTCCCTCAGCTGGAAGCCAGGGAGAGCAGGACTGTACTTCTGCCTCAGTGCTCTTACCGTGTTCAACGTAAACCATCCTGAGAGTGCACCATCAGTCAGGCTCTGTGGCGTGAGTATTCTCTTCATGTTGTTGGAATGGTCATTGTGTAACAGCCTACTTCTTTAAGATAATTACAAAGCAATCCTAAATTGCACTGAATGATGTTCTTATTGCGCAGTTGTTTTCCATTTGAGGTGTGACAAAGGTCTCTGCTACATGTGATTGTTGCATTCATGCATTAATCTGTAGATATGCATAGGATTTAAGTGTTTAGATCCTTTGCCTTAAAATACAGCTAATGAAAATTGCTTCAGATGAATTTTGGAGTAACTGGGTTATCTCCAGAATGCCTATCACTATAGGCTGGATAGGGACATTCTTTGCTGCTGAACATGCCAATTGACTTCCTTTGGGTAAAACAAAATTGAAGGGTGTGCTTCTGGGCTTGGCTAATGCGTTTGGTTTAAGGCTGTTTAGACCATAGGTAGGTCTAGAGCAAGTTCTGAAATGAGATCATGTGGAATATATGTAGCTTGAATATTGTCTTCAGCACGAGCTGTTTTGTTTTGCTGATCTCTTGCAGTGCACTACCCACTAATGTGGGTGTAGGGTTTTGTTGTTTGGTTTTTATTTTAGATGAATGCATTGGTTAGTTAACCAAAAGAAACACACCAGGTAATGCAAGAAAGAGAGTTCATTTTAGCTACTAGGTCTTATTGATTGAGAGGTACTCATTCTTGTTTTGAAGCTTGGTGACAGCATGAGATAACTGAAGATTCGCAGGCCCAAAGGATCCAAAAAGCAGGATTATAGTGTCAGGTAATGACCTGGATTTCCCCTTCACCAAGGTGTTTTGTCTATTGTATTGAATAGTTGCTTCATCTCTGTGGTCCTAGGAATGAGTTGGAGGAACCAGTCCTTCTAAAGTACTTCTAAACTGTTTGTTGATTGTAATTGCTTTAACTCTGATTATCCCTAAAGCTCTGCATTTGTAGTGTGCCAAAAGAAAAGTTTGGTCACGCTGTCCATCTTCTGTATTTAGTTTATTCTGATTTGAAAAGCAATAGTTAAGACTGGGAGGAAACAAAATTGAGCCTGGCTAAGGACAAACAGCGATTTACTCTCTTGTGTGTCCTTAAAGGTGAGGCAGCCTGTGTGTTGCTTGAGTGACATTTACAACATTTCATCTTCAGACTTGTCTTGTGGGAAATCCTCTGCCTTTTTCAACTTTGAGGGAGCTTCTACAAGCAAACTTAAGTGCCAATGACTTTCACGTTGCCTGTTCTTAAAGATACAGCATAAAATGATCATCTTGAAGGGGTGTTTCTGCTGAAAGAACAGTGAGTAATCTGCAGAGGTGCCCCTAGGATGGTGTTTGGCAGCACATTTAAACTCAGTAGGCTTAGGTAGGAGATTTCTGTTTTCACTGTAGGTGTTTGGGGTTGTGTTTTTAAGTATTTGGCAGCAGCTGATTAAAATAGTTTTAACATGAAATATTTGTGATTTCAGAACTTGCTGGAGCTGCCAGCACTGCAGTATATTGATAATACCTGGCTATTTATAGCAAAGTCTGCACTGATGTCATCTGTGGATAATTCCTTTTCCAAAGACTAACTGACTTCATGTCTCAGGGTAATTCTATAAACAAGGCTGTAGGTGCTGGAAGCATATCACAGGAATTATGAGATCATGGAGTTGCAAGTATAATGGTCAGAAGAGACTTCTGGAAGTCTCTGGTGCAACCGCTTGTTCAAAGCAGGGCTCTAACTAGCACTTGGTGGGCTCAGCTGTGGCTTTGTCCTATGAAGCCATGAAAAGCCCCAAGGACAGAGAATCCGCTGCCTCTCTGGGAAGCCTGTTCTGGGCTTCATCAGCCTCCTGGTGAAAAAGGTTGTCATTGTGTCCATCCTGAATTTTCTGTGCTGCCTTTTGTGGCCATTGCTCTGTCTTACCCTGTCAGCTACGGCTGAGAGAGTTTGTCTTGACTGTCTTTAGAGCTCCCATCTTGTAGCTGTAGGCAGCTCTTAGATGGTCTGTAGCCTTCTCTTTGCCAGAGGAAACAGGCCCATCTCCCTGAACCTCTCTCCCTGTGGGTGATGCCCTTGAGGCCTTTGACCACCTTGGTAGCCCAGGGCTGGACCTTCCTTGGTTCCTCAGCTTCCCGTTGAACTGATGGTCCTCACGTGAGTGCTCAGCATCCCTTTTCTTCAGTCTTCTCTGCAGTGAGATGTTGACTCCTGTTTCAGCTGCCTTCTGCCCCAGCCGCTGGTCCCTTTTGCAGCAGGGCTGTTACCCAGCTCTGGCCAGCCTGTGGGGCTGGATGGGGCTCTTCTGCCCTGGGTGCAGAGCTCTCTGCTTTCCCCTCTTGAACCCAGTGAGGTTTCTGTTGGCCCCATCCTCAGGCTTCTCATGGTCCGTCTCTGTCAGTAGAAGTGCTGCCATTCACAGTGTCAGCCTCCTCCTCTTCTCTGCCCCCTGCACTTTATCACCTGCCTGTTGCTGAGGGTGCTCTCTGCTCTTCCTGGCTGCTGTTGAGTGTGTTTGGAGCCCTGTGCTGTCCCCCGGGGTCCTAGACATGAGTCTAGTGGGGTTTGGGCTTGTCAGGAACCTTCTGTGAATGCCATGACATTTCTTTTTCTAGTTACTGTTAATTTCTGTGTAGAACACAGCAAAAGAAGACTAATATGGTGGTTGGTAAGTGCATTTGGTAGAGTCATAGAATGTTTGGGTTGGAAAGGACCTTAAGATCGTCTAGTTCCAACCCCCTGCCATGGGCAGGGACACCTCACACTAAACCGTGTCACCCAAGGCTCTGTCCAACCTGGCCTTGAACACTGCCAGGGATGGAGCATTTACCACTTGTTTGGGCAGCCTGTTCCAGTGCCTCACCACCCTCACAGTAAAGAACTTCTTCCTTATATCTAACCTGAACTTCTCCTGTTTAAGTTTAAACCCATCGCCCCTTGTCCTATCACTATAATCCCTGATGAAAAGTTCCTCTCCAGCATCCTTGTAGGCCCCTTTCAGATACCAGAAGCTGCTCTGAGGTCTCCATGCAGCCTCCAAGCAGGTAATTGGTAAGCAAAAACAGTCACTATGAAAACCAAAGATAATTTGCATGATTTAGAGAGAAAATTCCAGCTAAACATCACCTCTCCCTCCAAAAACTTGAGGGGCTCCTCTTCTTATTGTAGTGCAGTAACTAAGTTCTAAATGCGACATTGCACACCATGACTCACATTTGTCAGATTCACTCCTGGCGTACTTACAGCCTAGGAAAGTCTATTTTAATTCTTGTTGTGTTATGAATTATTGAAGGAGGTGGCTTGATTCTAGAGGAGATGGTGTTTGAGAGGCTGTGGAAGTAGTAATTTTCTAAGTATACTTGTCAGATCCTGTGTAAGACTGACTTGAGAGTACAGAGTAATGCTTCCAAAATGAGCTGTTTTGCCAGCACGTTATGTCTGTTTCCAATTACTGTCAGTAAATCCTGAAAGGAACTTGGTGAAATCTACATCTTAAATAGAGATAATCATGTTGAGAGGAGTTGAAAGGTGTTTTGTATCATGTTTTTCTCTATCGTGTGCTTTTTGTTTGGATTTTGAGATCCTTGATGCTGAAGTGGGTGCCGTGGCTGCACGCTGTGCTGGTGTGGACTGTTCCTTTGTGGAAGCAGGCTCTGTGTGTGTGTGTACACTTAAAAGAGTGGGTCTCTTGGGTATTATTGCAAAACAAACAATTATCATTTTTTGCTTTGAACTTGTGCAGAAGGAACAAGATGCAAAAACCAAGTTTAAAAGGACAGAAACTTGTAAACCCAAGTGTCATGCACTTATCTGATGTTTGCTGCTCGCTGGGCTGAGCTTATTTGCTTTCAAGTGAAGAGCAAGGTTAGGATTGATACTGGTGAACAGCTCTTGTCTCGGTCTGATATCCTTCAGGATTTAATTGCAATGGTGGAGCCGAGCTCGCTTTATAGAGCAGGGGAAACACTGTACTTTCCCCAAAGGCTGCAGTAACAATCTCCAGTCCCTGCCTACCAAAACGAAGTGGGAGAATGCCAGGATTTTGACAGATTTGCAACTACACCCGTTTGTAAGGATTGGAATACGTTCACACAGGACTACCCTTAAAATAGGAACATTTGGCTTGTGTTGCCTGTAGATCTCTTGGTGCTTTTAACAACTTCTCCAGCAATCCAGTAACATGGTGTAGACTGAACTGTTGGACTGCTCAGGGAAGCAGCCTACCCAAACCTGGCCTTGTTCAGCAAAGGTAAGCACAGGGACTTGGCAGTATGAATCTCTCCTTCCAATACTCGACTTGTTTCCATCACAGTCTTACAGAGAACTATTGTTGGCAGCTGATATCACCAGAGAATTATAATTGCAAATGGGAGTGAAAAGTCATTAAATGAAGGAGTGTGGTAAATGCGTCACTGATTCAAGTCTGCTGCAGCAGACTTGAGTGATAACCACTCAGAAACCAAAAGAAAACACAGCCTGGCCTAACAAATGACATGTTGATGTGGCTTTTTTGGGTTTGATCTTCTTAATGGGGATTTTCCATTCATGCTTGGCCATCGTTGAGGCAGCAGGCATGGGGGGCCTCAACTTGCTACTGGAAATTGTTTGTATTTGGGTTGAGCTCTTCTGATACTACTGCAAAGAACATCTATTAAATGTATTCTTTGTTTCAATTTCTTGTCAAGTGTTAGGGTTGGTTTTTGCCCTCCTGCTCCTGCCTTCCACTCTCTTAAAGAGCTATCATAGAATCACAGAATGGTTTGGGTTGGAGAGGACCATAAGATCATCCAGTTCCAATCCCCTGCCATGGGCAGGGACACCTCACACTAGACCATGTCACCCAAGGCTCTGTCCAACCTGGCCTTGAACACTGCCAGGGATGGAGCATTCACCACTTCTTTGGGCAACCTGTGCCAGTGCCTCACCACCCTCACAGTGAAGAACTTCTTCCTTATATCTAACCTGAACTTCCCCTGTTTCAGTTTGAACCCATCACCTCTCATCCTGACCAGATCAGTTACTGTATTTTCAGTAGCGTGAACTTTCTTTGTGTTTTTCAGATTGGAGGATCTTCGGAATCTTATACTTAAGGATGCCTTTAAAAAGATGGAGCTCATTTTCTACAGACAGCTTTGTCATCTTGGACCAGAGATTCAGGTTACTTTGAAAGAAGAAAAGGCAAACCATGGGCCTAACTTAGGAACTGGAAGGCTCTTCAGAATACCAAGGAGACATGTCATGTACAGGTAGCTGAAAGATATTTACAGTGACTTGTGTTAGTAGTTTGTAATTAAGTATCTCCAAAGGATATTTGATTATGTGTTAAACCTATTGAGTTTGTATAACTCATGATTGAGGTGCACAGTATAGTTCTAATTTCATCATTTCAGCTATTTACCTTCCTCTTTTGGTCCTTCTTACAAAAAAGGAATTTTTGCCTCATTTATGGTAAAGATCTACACTGAAAGTAGATTTTTTTATCTGGGGATAGTTTCTTTGAGATAGAATAAAACCACCATAAATCCACCATGAAGTGGTTTGGGTTGGAAGAGATCTTAAGGCTCATCCAGTTCCAACCCTCTGCCATGGGCAAGGACACCTTCCACTGGAGCAGGTTGCTCCAAGCCCCTGTGTCCAACCTGGCCTTGAACACTGCCAGGGATGGGGCAGCCACAGCTTCTCTGGGCACCCTGTGCCAGCGCCTCAGCACCCTCACAGGGAAGAATTTCTTCCTTATGTCCAATCTAAATCTCCCCTCTGCCAGTTGAAAGCCATTTCCCCTTGTCCTGCCCCTGCATGCCCCTGTAAAAAGCCCCTCTCCAGCTTTCTCGTCAGCCCCTTTAGGCACTGGAAGCTGCTCTAAGCTCTGTTGAAAGCCTTCTCTTCTCCGGGCTGAACAAGCCCAACTCAGCCTGTCTCCATAGCAGAGGTGCTCCAGCCCTCGGAGCATCTTTGTGGCATCCTCTGGACTTGTTCAAGCAGGTCCAATCCTTCTTATTTTGGAGGGCCCAGCGTTACGTTAGATTCAATCTCTTCTGTTGTTTTAGAATTCACAGCCTGATATAAAAACTCCTTCTACCTCTTGTCCCAGAGTTGCTGCTTGTGCTGTTTATGTGTTAGTGATCCAGAGCAGCAGAGTGTCCTTCCTCAAAATACCCAGGAAACGCAGTGATTCCTCCTCCATCATCATTCATCATGCATTGTTAACTTCCAGGGCTGCACTGAACTGTCTGTGGGTGTTTGAAGTTCACTACAACCTAGAGTCAATATTCAAGGCAGTAACACACATGTGAATCACTGCGTAACATAAGTGCTGTTGGAGATGATGTGAGTTGGATTGCGTACGAGCTGCGAGCTGTGGTTCTTAAAATGTAATGTTGATTCAGATACATTTTGACCCATGGCAAATAGCTTATTTTGCTCTTGGTGATCCCTGAGAAAGTGGAATAAAAGTGCTTGTTCTAGTTAAAAATGTAGAAAACTGGTGAAAACTTAAGCACTTGATATTTCAGAGTTGGATACATTTCTTGGAACATTTAGTTTAGAAATAAACTGTCCAGAGAACAGAAGTTGTTCTCCCCTTTCCCCAACCTCTGTCCTCCACCAAAGAAAAGAGGGGGGGGGGGAACGGACCTCAATACAAAATCTGTTCTGGCTACTTAACTATAGTATCAAAGTAATGGAATTGTATAAATAGTTTGGTGTAATTACATGGCTATCAGGTAAAAACGGAAAGAATCTATTCAAAACAAATGTCTGGATTTATATCAAGGTTTTTGTACTCAGGAGAAGTTTGGGGGAGGGAGAAAAGAGCAGAGTGAGAGCACCTCAATTCATACAGCATTAGCCTTTAACCGGACTATACTATTGTATGCTATCAGATCTACTGAAGTAGTAGAAAATTGGTGAATTGGTGGTTGACTTCCATTGGGAAGTTCTTCCTACTATTTTGGAAGTCTGTGCAGTTCAATCCTTTTAGATTTAGGATTTAATGTTTAATTCTCAATTCTTTTCTGGTCAGTATGTAGGACTTAAAAAAAATTCATAGCGACAGTGAGCATCTGTCTCCCTCTGTCAGTTCCAGTTGCTTTTTTGCTTGCATCAGGCATCTGTGCCTAAACTGCTTTGACTCATGGCTGGACTGATTGACAAGTCCTTGACTCCAAGGACACGCACGTGAGGTGCATGCAGAGGCTCCTTTGACTCCTTTTACATTTGACTATTACAGTGTGACAACTGAGGCTTCAAAATCATAGAACCACAGACTGGTTTGGGTTGGAAAGGACCTTAAAGCTCATCCAGTTCCAACCCCCTGCCACGGGCAGGGACACCTTCCACTAGAGCAGGTTGCTCCAAGCCCCTGTGTCCAACCTGGCCTTGAACACTGCCAGGGATGGGGCAGCCACAGCTTCTCTGGGCACCCTGTGCCAGTGCCTCACCACCCTGACACGAAGAACTTCTGCCTAACATCTCATCTAAATCTACCCTCTTTCTGTTTGAATCCATTCCCCTTGTCCTATCACTACATGTCCTGGTAAAAAGTCCCTCTCCAGCTTTATTGTAGGTCCCTTTTAGGCACTCAAGCTGCTTTAAGGTCTCCCTGGAGCCTTCTCTTCTCCAGGCTGGACAGCTCCAGCTCTAGCAGCCTGTCTCCCTATAGGAGGTGCTCCAGCCCATGGAGCATCTTCATGGCCTCCTCTGGACTTGCTCCAACAGCTCCATGTCCTTCTTACGTTGTGGGCTCCAAAGCTAGACACCATACTCCAAGTGGGGTCTCACGACATCAGAGCAGAGGGGCAGGATCACCTCCTTCCACCTGCTGGTCACGCTTCTTTTGATGCAGCCCAGGATATGGTTGGTTTCTGGGCTCAAGCACGCACTGAAGCCAGCTCATGTTGAGCTTCTTATCAACCAACACCCCCAAGTCCTTCTCCGCAGGGCTGCTCTCAGAGTCAGTGAGTTCCAGTGGTCATGCTGGTTGTAGACAGAGGATGTCTAAGATGTGGGGAGAAGGAAGAAGCCCTTTGGCTGCTTGCCTCCTCACCCTCTTCCTTTCTCCTTCCTTTCCTCCTTTCTCCTTGTCTTGTTGAACTCTCTTTGTAAGGTGCAGTAAAAGTTGAATGTGACCAGTAAAATAATGCTTGAGGGAATATTGCAGTAAATCTCTGTAGCTTTGGTTCGGAACTTGTGGATGAACACAAACTTAAGGTTTCCTAACGGTGTCCCTTTCTCTGCATTAAAACTCTGCTGTTATTCTGGAGTATTGACAGCTGAAGGAACAGTTCCTGAGCGGGTGATCATACATTGCTGTTGGAAAATGACAAACAGGAACATTTCCTGAGTCAGAAGGACTTTAGGTAGTCTTAAAGATTTGCTTCATATTCTCTGTGTGGAGTTAGGGGGAGATTTCATGCTTCAGAGAATGAAATCTTATTTGCTCTTAAGAAAAACAGTTGAAGGCATTAGAAGGCAGCAATCAATATTGCTCAGTTTGTGATGACATTAGGATAACTCCTGTTTGTTTTCAGTGCTTTTAAGCTTTACAGAAATGCAGTGACTTAAGCAAAGGCAGGAGTATGCTGCCTGCTTCTGTTTAAAAGAAAAAGGGGTAAAACAGCTGAAGATGCTTCTTAATAAATACACGGCTTCAGTTTTGATAGGCCTTTTATAGAAGTTGTATCTTTAAAGCACGTAGTTGTACAAAGTGACCTGTAATGGCTCTGCCTTTTTTAAGACCACATTTGGAAACGAAAACTTCAACTCCTTGGATGCAAATAGAATCACTTGGTAAGATGCTGTGTAAGTATTTGTAGTTGACAGCGAGTTTAAAGCAGAAAGAGATTTCATTGTGATGTGTATTGGCTATTTTGTGATGATTTACGTGTTAAAAGGAGGCTGTGGCGAGTTTGTTCTCTTTGGGCAGGTGACATTGAAGTAACCTTCATTATTCCTTAAGAAGTAAGCGTTAAAGGAAAGCAGTATAAGAAATGCTTCATTGCAACTTAATGCTCAGCAGCCTAATTAGTCAAATACCATGTGCCTACCTCTGCATGAAATAGCCTGTTTCTTTCCAGTGTCAGATAGGAATTTTCAGGTTTGGAGCAGCCTGAAGAGGCCTTTGTTGTAAATGACCACTGGCTTTTTAACTATTTATTCTCAGAACTAATGAAGGTCAGCGTGGTATCCATAGTGACTGCATGCAGCTCCCTCCTAAATCTCAGTATGCTGCTGTGGTAACAAGTCACTGCCAACGAGTTTTCATGTTTTGGGAGGAAACCTTTATCTGAAAACAGGATGTGAATGGGTTTCTGTAACTAAGAAATCCTGAATAATGTTGTTTTTCTTCACTTTTAAACTTCTTGTCATAATTTCTTCCTTTATGAGTTGCCTAAACAGAGCTACCCCCTCACACACACCTTTCCCTGGAACAAGCAACCTTAAACTGCGTGTAACCTGGCAGTACAAAACACTTTACATGCAAAATACTTTCCTTTCTGAAGGGATAAAGCCTGCTAAATGGGAATACATCAACTGCTTTCAGCTCTGTTAGTGAAAGGAAGATATTCCCCTATAAACTACAAAATTAAGGCATACAAGTGTTACGTGAATGTGATCAAATCAGGGAGACTTCTGCAGCAGCAGGAACAGTGCAGGAGCCCTTTGAATTTGGGCTTTTGGATTGCTCCTGTGCACAGCACTGTGGAATTTGTGTCATAACTTAGTGAAATGCACTTCCCGAGTTACTTTGGTTTAAACTATTTCCCCTTTAAGTGTTACACGTTGTAAATATGAGTTTTTAATAATATTAAGGCTCTTCTAACTTAGAGGAAATATTGTTGCAGAACTGAATGCAGTCTCGTGGGAGTTCTGACAGTAACTTGTTGAAGATGGGGGAGTAACATGGTTCCATCCTGATGTTGTTATGGTTTTCCCTCCCACCCTGCCCCTCTCCTTTAGTATATACTAAAGTATATACCCAAAGAGAAGTGGGTTTGGGTTGGGGTCTTTAATTCTTTGGTTGTAAGAGAGCTTTGAACTGATGAGGTAAGATTCTGACACTGAAAGTAAATACCTCCAGAATGCTGTCAAATTTCTGTTGCTGATACATATATATATATATGATATATAAATATTATGCACATGGCTTGTTTTGCTTCTGTCTTTACATATAGCTTTATGAACAAATATCAATGATTCTGAAAGGATGGCTATTTGCAAGATTCAGAGGATGTTCAAAGTGGAAATCCACTGATTTCTGAGAGCTCCAGGAATGAGGGTATAGGGAGTGAAGTCAATGGATCAGGGAAAAAACCCACTGCTATTTTTATATTTTAATGTATGGAAATTTATATTTATGAATAAATACATAATAAAAAATATGAATAGAAATACAAACCTCAAGATGCCTTAATATAGGTTAAAATCTGAGAATGTATATTCTAGATGTTGCATTTAGAAACCTTGTTAATTTAATGAGACTCTAGAACTGTGTTAGTGAATATGAAAAGAAGGTTTTCTTTGGCATTAGGTGGACGGTGATTGTTGGAATGTTCTGGAAGCATGGCTTAAATCTCCTCTTTCTCTCCCCTCCTCTAAAGGTGACCGGCTGCTCTGCTCTGTTGGACGGCTGCTGTGGTGTGTAGTAGCCTGGTGCTGTAAACATCCCCGACTGGAAGCTGTAGCAGCTCTAGCTTTCAGTCAGATGTTTGCTGCACCTGGCTATTCCTGGGCAACATCACAAGGAAAAGCTCTCAGGAATACCTATGTGCACATATATATATTATATATCCAACCGTCTCTACAGACACAGCTGAATTGCCTTCACATGTATATGGTTCTATGAATTAACCTGATTGATTGTTACTAATAGCGTAAGTGTGATTTGTTGAAGCCTGGAGATACAAAGCTGCTGCCTGGGTGTCACTCAAACCAGTTCTTCGCTGTGTTGTGATATGAGCTATGGATTATGCTTCACTGGGACATAATGGGAAGTGGTGGTTCATTCCTTGTACAGTTATCCATAAACTTGCTTTATGAATTGTCTGTCTTAGAGTTTCTGTTACTTACGACTCTTAGGAAAAATCCTTAGGAATGCTGTCAGATCCTTAGCAGGCATTTAATCTGATATGCCTTTTTGTTGTTCAGGGTTTTTCCTGGAATTCCACATTCTGAGTCTCCTTGTGAATGAGTGATGCTCATTATTTGTAAGCTGGATGGAACCCAAGGCCAAAGTGAAGGTTAAAACCTGACACACAGGATGTATTTTTGCACTGACAATGCTGAGGTACACTCTGGTTTGCACTGTAGTCATCTTGGCCTGCTATGGTCATGCTGCCCCCCTCCATGTCACTGCAAACGTTTACTTGTAATAACAGCTTTTGAAAGTACTTCTTGAGAATTAACTCTTCAAAACAGCCTAAAGCAGTTATGTCAAAGATACAAATACTTAGAAAAGTGATTTTTCTCTTTCATTTATCAGAATTAGAACTCTTTGGAGTTCTTAGCCCTGGGAAAGCCAGACTAAGCAGCACGGGACAGGTAATACTTTTCAAGCAGGCAGTGAATGACCAGACCTGAACCAAGGACAGCCATACAGTGCAACAACCATAAGGGGTTTGTTTCTGTTACCTGGGTGTCCTGTCTGGTGACGTAGAACATGTGTGGTGGCAGAAGGTGGTGAACTTCTTGATGTAATTCATTGCTAGTATCTTATGCAGAGATTTATCTTTAAAGCAGTTCACAACTTAATCCAACCTCAGTTAAATATGATCTGTTTGGTTTGATGTCATGCAGATGTATTTATAGAAAGGACTTTGAAGCAGAAGCTACAGATGTGGGTTTCTTTTACAGAAGAAATAAAAGTGCTGGTAGTTGTTTCCCAAGCTTTCCTTGCTGTAAATATTTATCATTCCTACTTCTATATAGTATTTGGTCTTAGAAGAAAGGAAGCATTCTCTGTTAACATGTTTACTTTGATCAGAGAAGTTTGTTATCTCATAATGAATCTAGTAGACACTTTGGTCAGTGCTGTCTTAGCCTTGCCACATGTCAGATAACTGTGTTTTTATAAGCTTGGTTCACGTGCAGTTTGTCAGTCCAGCCTTGTGGAATTCTACTCCTGCATACATTCATGTTGTACTAGAACCTAATACATGTACTCGACCACATGAGAACAAATGGAAGTGGCTTGTACCTGCAGGAAATAAATGTGAAAACCAACACTGCATTCTTATTTGGGTCTTTTTTTTGGCCAAGTGCTTGAAATACAAGGATCTCCCTTTTTCTGTACATGAAATAGAAGTACTGAACATGCCTCTCACATACCTGCTGTTTGCAGCTGAAGAAGGGTCTCTTAAAGCGTTGCCCAAGTGCATGTCTGTGCCATGATTCCAGGTGAGCTCGCAGGCCTGGGATTGCTGGAGGGAATGATGGGAATTTGGCACACAAGTTGTGCTGTCCTGGTGGGGAGGAGGAGCTGAAACAGCTCTTACAGAATTGGGCAGCTCCAAACGTAACAGTTTGGGAATGGAAGAGGCAGATTTCACACATCGCTGGTGATCAACAAGCAAGTTCCTTGTCTTGTTAAACCTGATGAAACCTGTGACTATTCCATGTGTTACAGAGTCCTGGATCAGTTTCTGATGTTGCAGTGCACTGATTTCGGAGCGGAGGAAAATTCCTGAAGGAAAACAGAGTTGGTAGTGCAGAGGTCCAGGAGTTGAGGGTACGCAGGGAGTTACTAACTGGGTGGCTGTACCATGCTGTCAACACAGGTATAGCATGCAGTTACCTTGGAAGATGGAAGGAGTACTAAGGGTCCTAGTCCTTCTGTACTGTGGAGGAGTACAGAGGTTCTCACTTGCTGAGCAAGTGGCCTGTGAAGAGGAGGGTTTGGGGTCTGGAGTAGTTGCCTTTGGTTTTTATGTCCTCTTAAAAGCAATGCACCCAAGTCCTCAGTGCCTTACTCTGAAGGGCTGTTCCCTCGCTGTGAACGTGCAGCTGCATTGAGCAGCGATGGTTGAGCTCATGGTTTTCTGCATACAGAGAACAACTGTTCAACATTCGGAGGCTTCCCCCCTCCTCTGAGCATGAAGTAATCTGCATCTGTGGTTCCTGCTCCCCAGAAACGCTGCACATGTGTGCAGGCAAGAGCTTTGTGAAGGCCGAGGCCTCTCGAGTTCACTCAAGTATTTTGTCCTGGACTCCTGACATCTTGTTTGAGACTGTGAACGTTCATTTAACTGTACCTGAGCAATCTAAGGTAAGATATTGAAGCTAAACTGTTCTGCTCTCTTGCTGTTATAATGACTTGTGTTTCTGAGTAGCTAAATCCATGTGGAGGAAAATGAGAATGAAATAATAGAGGAGTACCTTGAAAATGTTCTGGAAGAATGGGAATTAGTGTAAGAAAACACAACATGAACAAATGTAGCAACAAGAGCTGTGAAATTCAGCACGTGAAGGAAACCCGGAATGTTCTCCACCACAGAGACTTATTTTTGCACATGCACTTTGAGGTGTAATCTTTGAGGACTCTCACCCAGTTTGTACCACCCCATTCATCTCCCAGATACGTTCTGGTTTGAGTTTCAGTTTGGATTTGGAGATATCTGGAAGGCGTCTACTCAGGAGCATCAAGAGCTTTGGCAGGGAAGTGCAACAGAACACGGATCTCCATGGGCTGTGAGCAGCTTTCCTCCTGTTTTCCTTGTACCACTGCACCATTAGGGACTGTTCACAGTGTTCCTATGCTCTGATATTCAAAAGATTAAATGTTAAAAGTACGTTCCAACTTCCTACTGCTAGTAAGGCTCAATGAGCGTTGCACGTACCTTATGAGTTGGCATAAACTGCAGCACTAACGCTATGTTGAGGTATGTCTGTGCAGATTCATTTTTGGATGTCTTGAAAGCCAATGCTGTATTTCCAGTGTTAAACTGATGTTTAGTTCCTGTAAGCATCCTGCACTCAGCTGTAACCAGTGGTAGGGCTGTGGAGGGGTGGATGTTTGCCTTTACAAGTCAGTTGAAGTAGCTTTCCTCAGTGATCAAGTGATGGATTGGCAGAACACAGCACTAGTTTTGAGTGAAACTTACTGTATCCTGAATACTCTGATTTCTGTGGAGGTAGAGTGTGTTACAATAATGTCTTAATACTCAAATTATGGCTTATATTGGCTGTATACAGGTGTACGTGTTTGTTGTGCAGCAATCTTTAACTGATGAAATCTTTTTCTAATTGCAGATAAACTGTGATTATATGTCTTTGCTTGGAAAGTAACTTCTGATACCAGAGAAATAATCTAAAAGCTTATACTGAATGTTCAATTCTCAACTGCAGCAGTGATTTATTGCTTGTTCTCTCCTTGCTCATTGTCAAAGGAGGAATAGATATATTGTGTAATGCTAAACAACATTACAACATTAAGCAACAAACCAACAGATCATTAAAGTTTCCCTTTATATTGAACAAACTGAGAAACATCTGGGAAAGTCTGGATAGGAGGTGAGCATAGAATCACAGCCTCGTTTGGGTTGGAAAGGACCTTAAAATCACCCAGTTCCAACCCCCTGCCATGGGCAGGGACACCTCACACTAGACCATGTTGCCCAAGGCTCTGTCCAACCTGGCCTTGAACACTGCCAGGGATGGAGCATTTACCACTTCTCTGGGCAACCTGTTCCCCCATGGGCCCAGGACCCAACTTCTGCCCCTGCACCCACTGACCAGAACCATGTGTGTGGGACAAGAGCTGAGCACATGGGAGCTCTCCTGGGATCTGTCTGTTGGGGGGGAAGCGTCTCTGGGCTTTGGTCAGGACGGGTGGACCTGTCACACATTGTGCTGGAGATGTTTAAAGAGATAAGTGATAATCCCACAGCACCAGTGATGGCATGAACCAAAATTGGATAAATAGCTGGGAAAAGGGTACAGTGTGTGTGGTTTATAAGATTGGAAGTTTTACATCGATACGGCAGCAGCGGTAAGTCACTTTACACCAGTCAAAAATTTCTCTTGGAAAGCACATGGACACAGTTAATATGGGTTTTCATGGAAATCTGAACATTTCCATCTACTGTTCTGCTTAATTCCTCCTGGATTTGTCTTATGCTAAAAATTCAATACTTAAATAACAGTACATTGATACCCACTTCTTGCCTGTTGTGTTCACTAAGATTGTTCTTCCAGTAATCAGTGCACTCCCTCTTTGCCAGCTATGCCCATTCTAACCAGCTTAGTTGATGGAGAAGAAACTGTGTGGAGACCTCATAGCAGCCTTCCAATATCTGAAGGGAGCCTACAAGGATGCTGGGGAGGGACTCTTCATCAGGGACTGTAGTGATAGGACAAGGGGTGATGGGTTCAAACTTAAACAGGGGAAGTTCAGGTTAGATATAAGGAAGAAGTTCTTTACTGTGAGGGTGCTGAGGCACTGGAATGGGTTGCCCAAGGAAGTTGTGGATGCTCCATCCCTGGCAGTGTTCAAGGCCAGGTTGGACAGAGCCTTGGCTGACATGGTTTAGTGTGAGGTGTCCCTGCCCATGGGAGGGGGTTGGAACTGGATGATCTTAAAATCCTTTCCAACCCAACCCATTGTATGATTCTATGTTTTTTACGGGTTCTGTGTATGTGGTAATTAATGGCATAGTTAAAACTACTTAAAACTTCCACATCATTCTATAGTAATTGAGTATGAATAGGAAGGACCTTAACTGATGCTAAAGTCTGTTCAGCCAGTTCATGAACATGGACATTTGGGTTTTCTCCATGAGAAGCCCCTGAACGTGCGTGTCCTTGAAGGAGAGGAAAGCCCAACCCATGAGGCACTGCCTGGGCCGAAGGAAATGCAGTTTCTGTCAGTCCGGATCGCTGGCTGTCCGATAACATCTCTTTCTCAGCAGAGGAATAATTTCCTGTAAACAACAGGGCTTTATCTTAAAAATCTGCCATTTTAAGAAAGCAAAAAATGATTTTTCCAAACTTTACACAAGCCTTTATCTGTGTCTGACAGGAAAACAGGAGGTGGTAGGGATGAAAGATGCTTTGTGAACTGGACTGTGTTCCTGAAGGTTATGGAAAATGTGTACATTCAGTACAGAGCTCAATGCATTTAGTTATTTAACACACACATTTCCCCAAATATTAATAAATCAGCTGAATTGACAAACTAGTTACACTCTCTTTCTACTAATAGAATCATAGAAGCATAGAATAGTAAGGGTTGGAAAGGACCTTAAGATCATCTAGTTCTAACCCCCCTGCCATGGGCAGGGACACCTTGCCCTAAACCACGTGGTCCAAGGCTCTGTCCAACCTGGCCTTGAACACTGCCAGGGATGGAGCATCCACAACCTCCCTGGGCAACCCATTCCAGTGCCTCACCACCCTCACTGTAAAGAACTTCTTCCTTATATCTAATCTAAACTTCCCCTGTTTAAGTTTGAAGCCATTACCCCTTGTCCTACCACTACAGTCTCTAAGGAAGAGTCCCTCCCCAGCATCCTAATGTAGTAGGAAATGTGATCTATTAATGTTTTTAAGGTGTTTCACAATTAAAGCCTAAGGAATTTGTAAGTCAGCAAATGTCTCCTTAACCTGGATTCCAGTTTAGTATTAAGAGTCACCAGAAACGTTACAGCTGAGTGCGACTTCATGAAATTCAATCTCTTTTGTGCCCTCGTGAAGTCTTATCTATCCTATTAATCTGCCTGCTGTAGCTGTCATAGGCTGCTTCTGCCTCCGCTTCCTACCTGCAAAGGAGATGGAACATGTATCCAGGACATCCTCCCCCTCTGCTCAGCCCTGGTGAGGGCTCCCCTGGAGTGCTGTGCCCAGTTCTGGGCTCCCCGGTACAAGGGAGACATGGAGCTACTGGACAAAGTCCGGGGAAGGGCTACAGGAATGTTGAAGGGACTGGAGCATCTCTCCTGTGAGGAAAGGCTGGGAGAGCTGGGACTGTTCAGCCTAGAGAAGAAAAGGTTCAGGGAGGGTCTGATCAATGTATATATGTATCTGAGGATGGAGCTAGAATCTTCTCAGTAGTGCCAGGCAATAGGATGAGAGACAATGGGCATGAACTTCCCATGTTCTAACATGGGAAGTTCCACCTGAAGATGAGAAAGAACTTCTTTAATGTGAAGGTGACTGAGTATTGCAATCAGATGCTGAGAGAGGTTGTGGAGTCTCCTTCCCAAGAGATATGCAAGAGCCATCCGGACACAATCCTGATTAATTGGGTGCCCCTGCCTGAGCAGGGTCTGCCTAGACAGATGGACCCCAATGACCATTCCATGATTCTGCAATTTCCACTTTTGGTTAATATACCTGCTCTCTATTTTCAATAACATGAGAAATTCTTGTTTTCTACAAGGGAGTTATGCTTAAGTGGGGTTTATACTCCTTAGCGTATTACGTATGCAAACAAAGCTGTTGAAGCCAGTTTAAGCACCAGGGAGAGCAGGACTGGGCTTCTTATTTTGTCTCAACTGCTTGGGATGACATTAAAACACAAGAGATGTCTTGAGTTTTGCTGCGTTTTGCCATATAAACTTCCTTTTCCGTTCCCAATGCTTAAATACCCCAGTACGTGCAATGTGTGCTGCTGGACAGTCAGTATGATAAGAATATTTGCCATTATTTCACAGACATCATAGAATCACAGAATGGTTTGGGCTGGAAAGGACCTTAAGATCATCCAGTTCCAACCCCCTGCCATGGGCAGGGACACCTCACACTAGACCATGTTGCCCAAGGCTCTGTCCAACCTGGCCTTGAACACTGCCAGGGATGGAGCATTTCACTTGTACATTGTGCTTTACATTGAGCTTTGGGCCCAAAAATGCCTCCAGATTAATTTCATATGCCAGAACATGTTAAAGTGTTTTGAGCTAAATGGAAACAAGATACTCATGTTCCCATGTGGAGTCGATCAGGAAGAGGTAGAGGGTTTTTTAACTACTGGAATATACACTTTCCAACGCTACTGCTGCCGTTCATGTTCTGGCATTATTCGTTTACTTGAAATGAGCTGAAGTTTTGAAGCTCTGCTTCATATTCTGCTGCCTGGTATTGGATTTCTGGAGGGACGGACTGGTCTTCATCTCTTATGGAGAACAGGAAAACTTCACGCAGCATAAGAATCAACTTTCTGAGATTATGAGTAAAAAAATAAATAAAAACTAGGGAAGAGAATTGGGTGACAATATCCCATTTACAAATGATTCCTAATTCTCAAGGAGTATAAAGTAATCAGGTGCTTATTTAGCCTTGAAAATAGTACTTCCCAAAGCCAGGATGCTACCTGAAGGTTTTACCTTCTGCTACTTGAAGTGTGTGGTGTTCTTATGATTTCTATCACAGGGATATAACAGAATATTAAGCAAAAGGAAATATTCCGAGTTGTTTTATCATGCTTTGTTTTAGATACATGAGATGTACACTGTGACCGAGACCTGCTCAAACAGACTGGTAAATATGAGACAGCAGGAAAAGTTGCTCCTAATTTATTTGCAGTGTTACAGGAACACTTTAACCTCTTGTAAGGATTTTAAGTGCTTTGTAGGAATAGTTTAAATTGCACCCTTGGTAACCTTAATTCCTAAGAAACATTTTTGCTAGTCAAACTTTTGTTGGCTATTACAATAGAGTTGACAGGGAGAGAACAAGTAATGGAATAAAACTTCATTTCTTCCAAGATATGTAAGAATCACTTTTTGGCCATACTAGAAACTGATTTTTCTGAAGCAAAAAAGGGATGTGATTTTACTGAAGTATATTAAATATAAGTAGAGTAAAAGTAAAAAAGAAACAAGTACCAGAGTGGTAGACTCTGCTTGGCCATTTCCTTTAAACTAAGATACTTACAAATGACGACAATGCATAAACCTTCCCTGACCCCCAAAAAAGCTTCATGCCAAACTGAAACTCCGTATTTATTTTCTAGTAAATCATGATGAGGGTTGGAACTGGATGATTTTAAGGTCCTTTCCAACCCAAACCACTCTACGATTCTATGACATGACAACATCCCCAAGCAGCCCATCTGTATAATGCCATCTATCTACTGCCACTGGCCTGAGCACAGCTGCTGTTTGGAGTTGCTGCTTCTGAACATCTGTTAAAAATGAACTCATTACCCTTAGAAACCTTCATTAAAACTCTCTGTGTCAGAGCTGATAAAGTTGGGGTTTTCATCAGGGTTAGGTGCTGTGCTGAGACAGCTGCCTGTCCTACTCAGCAGCATAGCATCTGACTCTCCTATCTCTACGGATGTTGTATCTCTAATATCTTATTGTAAACACTGAGTAAAATACTTGGGGGTGTGTTCCCTCCTTCCCTTTTTCATAGAATCATGGAATGGTTTGGGTTGGAGGGACCTTAAAGATCACCCAGTTCCAACCCCCTGCCATAGAGCATTGAAGGAGCAAGTCCACGCTATTAAATAACTGCTTAGATTGATTACATATTGTTCCGAGGGCAGGAACTGAGGTACATGTGGCACGCCTGGGGTTGGTGGTGAGGTGTGTTCTGGTGCCCAAGGGTGCAAGGGGAGCACTGCTTTGGTGGTGTTGGAGAGCTCTAGGGAAGGAGGAGCCCGCTTGCTGGGCTAGTACAATGTGTGCTTGAAGCAAAATGGTCTTAAAACCCAAGCATGACTGTTTTGGAAGGAACCAATTCTGCACACTCCAAAAGAAAGCTTGGGATGGATATAAGCAATCTAAAAAGTTCTTTAACAGCATGGACTTACTCATTCAATTCCTACTTTGCTCTATTCTGTTTCTTGTCCTCCTTCCACTCCCTGTGCTTTGTCACCGCTATATCCTAGCTAGGTACATGCATGGTTGCAGTCATCATCATACCTTAACACGGAGGGATTGGGGAAGACACTTGGCTGCATGCTGCTGCTCTCTGATACACCTTAGTGAATGAGGACAATACCTTCTGCAGGCTCCACGGACATGTTACAGCTCCCTTATGGACTACTGATGGTGCTGCTTCCCTCCAGGAGTAGAGGAACAGGAAAATCCCTAGAGCAGTGCATGTATTTTGTGAGAGACGACTTGAGAAAGGTTGTGCAGGGCTTGCAGATGGTGGAAAGAAAAGTTGGGTTTCTGCAGTCCCAAACCGATTATTGAGGGAAGGAAGGAAGGAAGCGTGTGTCAGAGGGGCTAAGAAGTCGGTGGGAGAGGCAGAGAAGATACATAGGCCAGGAAGGGTGACGGACCTTCACTGCCTGGCTGGTAGCTTTTAGGTAGGCATCAGCCCTTTCTGGGAGGAAAGGAGATAGGGTGATATGTCAAGCCCTCCCCAAAGCCATCGAGGGCAGGCTTCAGTCTGCCCTCATGGACAAAAGGTCCCTCTCTGGGCTTCCCCAAAGACAGAGAGGAGAAGCTTTCTTGGGACTCAGGGAGAGGACTGAAACGTGTGTTTCTGTGTGAATGGGCATGTGGAGGTGTGTCAGGTCCACCTGCCCTGACGAAAGCCCATGGAAGCTTCCCCCCATAGACAAGCTGCCAAAAAAGCTCCCACGTGCTCAGCTCTTGTCCCACACACGGTGGTGTTTGGCGGGTGCAGGGGCAGGAAGCTGTGTCCTGAGCCCATGTGGGTACATGGCCACATCTGACCACAGCTCAGATCCCACCATGCAGCAATGGAGCCCCTTGGGAGCCATCTGGAGCCGGTCCTCCTCGGAGCAGCGGGGCTGCAGTCGGGGATTCTCCCCTTGGGGCGGGACATCATCCAAGGGAGCTCCTCGAGGTTGAGCCTCCCGTTTAGGTGGGTGATTCCACATTTTGGACCATTGGCCATAAGGTTAAGAATCAGCAGTATAGTGACGAATCCGTGTGACATCCCAAATCTGTAGTTAATATTGGTGGAGCTTTAACTGAGATTGAACAATAAATTTTATTTAGCCTCAATTTATTGGTTCTGTGACAGGAGGTTTGCACTGTGCCAAGCTCTGACCTCTCACTGACAGCTTTGATACTGAAGCTCTTGCAGACATGGGAACTGCAAGTTATGTGAAGTGTCTGCTGGTTCTCAGATAGATTTCCTCCAGTGCATCCAAATGGGATATCGGAAAATCTTGAGTGTACTGAACTTCCCTGAATTTTCGTTTGAGCTGCAGCATTTCTGCTAGAAAAATAAGTGAGGTCACACTAAACTAATGGCTTCCAATGCCTTGATCTCAGGGGTAGCTCAGAGCTATCAGTTAGATTTGATGGTTACAGCAGAACTGTAGTGCTGACTGGAGAGCATTTAATCAATGTGTAGTTGTTGTGACTGAGGGTCCGATTCTGACTCCACTGAATTCCACTACACCTGGATGAGTTCACTGATTTCTAAAGTATCTTCTTCCGGCTTTCGTTAACATGAACGAGATTATAATCAGGCTTCAGTTATGGCTTGGAATATACCAGTTGATAATAAATATGAGCAAATGTAAACAGGCAAAGCACATGAAGTGTACACAATACAGAAGTGGGTTTAATCATAAACAAGTTTTGCAATATTGACAGCTGAGATATGACAGGAAGGAGTGATTTATCAGCCTAGTTCCCCCATTACAAACATGAAAACTGAACTCCTGTATTCTTTTTAGATGTTTAAGTCTGTTATAAAAAACCAAACCCCCAAACCCTTGATGTGATGTACTAATGCGAGTAGACTGAGCAGATGGTTTTTAGGGCCTGCACTTCACATATTATGCAACTGTGCTGTTCTTTCAGAGAAAGAGAAGTGAGGCAGAAAGAAGCACAGCTAAACCTTCAAAGCTTCATTTATCACTCCTTGTTAAAATAACACAGAAAATGACCTCAAGGACACTCCAAAAATAGAGGAAATATTCAAATGTGCGAGCTACAAAACTTAAGTTTCTTTTACCCTCCAATTTCAGCAATTAGCTCATTAGAGCCCTGGAGATAGATAGAAATTAAACACACTCCACACATTTTTATCAGGGAGGAGAGCGGGGAAAAATCATTCTTGGACCAGAAAAACCCTGGTAGCATGGCCAAGAGAATGATCCCAGACAGAGCACACAGCTGCTTGGTTTTGAGATATTACCCAGTGAAACCTGAAGATACTAGTTGAAATTGAAGAAGTAATAAAAAAGGGATATTCAAACAGCTCATACCAATTAAGGAGTTCAGCTGGAGCCTCTGTCAGCCCTAGTAGATGGAGTTTAGAGAAAAGAAGTCACCTTCTCTTATGCAGACTTCCTGTAGATGATACTCAGTGTTGTAGATCAATTCAGTGTTGTTACTGTCCCGTTTTAGTAGCCGGAGTATTCGAAAGAGGAGCTATGGTTGTGATTTTAGGAAAACTTGTAAAACTATTCATTTTCCTTAAAACATTTTTGTGCTGTAATTTCTGTATCACACTTAAAATTCAACTGTAAGAGAGATGGAGGAAGGGGGTTTTAGTTAAAATACCCACAAACACTGTGCAGTTTGTGTGTTTTCCTCCTTGTAAGGAGCAAAGAACAAAGAGGTGGCAATAGGACTTATTGCCAGTCAAGCAATATTATCCTGAAAAAGGATTTATTTGCAGCTTTTACCTTTTCAAGTATTTTTTTCTCCCATCAATATTTACCATGTCAAAGAGTGAATTATCAGGCTGTAATAATTGTGGAAGTTGTCAAAGAGTGAATTCTCAGGCTGTAATAATTGTGGAAGTTGGAACATAACATGCAAAGACTAATGAGCAAATCAATGATATTGACATCACACAATTCGGGTACCTTAACTTTTTTTACCTTGTTTCCTAAGTATTTGCTTCTTTACAGTGGTGTTTAGATGGTCCCAGCAATCCTATCAGCCTCCTTTTGCAGTCAGTGGGAAAGCCTGGATGCTTCTGCATCCCCCAAGGAGCTGGAGACAGACAGGCTCTGCAGAATTCAGCTGTATGTTAGCATACTTACCCACACGGTCAGGAGAGGAAAGTAGAATTGTAGAATTGTAGAACATCTCAGGTTGGAAGGGACACATAAGGATCATCAAGGCCCACTCAAGGCCAGGTTGGACAGAGCCTTGGGTGACATGGTCTAGTGGAAGGTGTCCCTGCCCATAGCAGGGGGTTGGAACTGGGTGATCTTTAAGGTCCCTTCCAACCCAAACCATTCTACGATTCTATGATTTAATGGCATGATAATCTTGCAGAAAACTGATGAAGGTTACGAATAGCAGTCTGCTGAAGCCAAACATATGCAATGATGTCTAATCAAATCAAAATCATAGAAATCATGTAGGAATGCTCAGATTTGTGTAGTTTGCAGTTTGGGTAGGTCACGTTTGTCAAATTCCTCCTGTAGAGTTAATAAATCAAACCCAGCATAATTGGTGGTGGTTTTCCTCCCTGCTCTACCATCCTAAAAATAGCTCCCTGTTCAGTGAGAGCTGTGGCAACTTTCCCAGCAGGAACATGGGCACAAAGATGTCTGTCTCCTACACCTGTCTTTGTGCCTTTCTCAGTAGCACTGCCTCTCAGTGGTACCGAGAATAAGCTGTTCATACTATGAATTTACTAGTTCTATTTGTTACGTGTTTCCTCTTTCCCTGCACTACAGTAAAGGTGAAGAGAATGAAATCAGGGTGCTGTTTGCACTGTCTTTTTTATAAATCATCACAAATATAAATAACCTTCTGTTTTAACAGTGCTACGTTTTGAGCAGCTTCGGGCAAAGTTTGCTTTCTCACGTGTGTTTCTCTCTCAGCCCAGCTGTGTGGTGTTCATTTTGTACCAGACTGAAATAACAGCACGTCACGTTTCATTTTAACTTTCGCTTATTTAACATAAGTTCTTGTCTCCTGGGAGTTCTTGTCTCTGTCAGAAAGCCCCAATCAAAAAGTCCTTAAAAGAAAAAGGAAAAGCACCGTTTAAATCTGCACACTGTTCCAGCTGTGCTGCTGTCTCCAGAGAGTCTGACATCACGTAGCAAAGGAAAAACACGCTGCACAGTTGGAATAGGATTAACCAGTATGAACCTGCAAGGAGGAATGTGATTAATACGGGGTATTTCTAAGTCTTGTGGTGATTATATTGCTACACTGAGAATGTGTTTATTAGAAGCGTTTTCAGTACGTATATATTTTTTCCTGAAGTTATTTATAATTGTTGCTTTTTTCTCTCAGGCCTGCAGGAGATACGTTTTAAATGAGCTGTGCAGCGTAATCAGTATCAATAGGTTCTACAATCCTGTGATGGCAAGAATTATGCTAAGCCTTATCCTAAGCTCTGGAAAGGTTTCTAAGTGTGCAGTCCCATTTTTATTAGCATTTTCATTATAGAGTTGTTACTGGAAGCATAAAGTTAATGTTCTGTAGCAGGAAAACAGCAGTTGTGCAGTCCTAACCACAGAACCCCACATTAAATATAGCAGATAAAAATAATAAGCAGATAGAGTTACTCCAGACAGATAGTGGGGAAGAAAAAATTGGCATTTATACTAAAGCAATGACAACTTTTCTTTCTTAACCATAAAACTAGTGCAAAACAACCCACTATAATTTCTGAGCATTCATCTCCTTTGCATTTCAAAGTAGGAAACCAGCTCAAGTTGTTTTCCCTTTGAAATCAATGGGGAAATAAAAGCGTGGTAAAAAATCTATGCTGAAGAGCTTTGAAAATTCCTTTTAGACCTGTGTTGTGGTGGACTTTTGCCACGCAGATAATCAAAGTGATGGGATAGGGATAAAGGGCAGTATTAGTCAAAAGAAGGCGGAGGTAAATTCACTTTAAACACGTAATAGTTTTGTTTAATATCGTGCTTTGCGCTTCTCTTTGGAAGAACGCCATGGTTTTAGTCATTTTTTTTTTCTTTTATCTTATATACTTTATGTACCCTAAATTATACATTTAAAATACTTTGAGAATGCTCTCCTTCAGAATTCCTCTGAGAATGTCCTCTCCCAGAATCTATCTTATCTTAAATGGGCACTGTAAAACATCTCCACAGCTGTAGATATGGCTAGAATTTTCTTAGTGGAAAACCAGTTTACAAATCCCAGGAAGAACTAATGAATTGCTCAACAAACTTTAGTCTCTGCTCTCATTAAATAATGGTGCTTTTGTTTTAAAAAATAAGGAAATGTGATCCCTATGTGGTAATACATGTGCACCCAGATCTCCGGATTGGAGCTGTGGCAGGCGGGGTGGAACTACATCATCTTTAAGGTCCCTTCCAATCTAAGTCAATATCTGATTCTATGAAGAATTGACATCTTTCTTCATGGACGCCAGCTTCAAAGGCAGGGTGAAGCCCTGTGCAATGCTTAACTGGCTCTGTATGTGAACTTTGCATTCTCTAGCACCCTGTAGAGTTTTGCACTATTGTTGTTGTTGTTGTTATTATTATTACTATTATTATTATACTACTAGAATTGGTTAAGGAGCAGCCAGCTGACATTGGCTAGACATGGAGGCTGGAACAAGGAACTACTTGGTGGACTGAGGAGAAGGAACTGGTGGCTGTATTTGATGAACACTTGTGCATGCAGGAGCTTATCTGCAAGTGGCTAGACAGAAGCTGGGGTGAAAGAAAAGACCTGGGAAGAGCCTTTGAGGAAAATGGAAGAGATATTCCTGTGAATGAGACCGGGAGCTGGAAGGCAGCAAAAGAGGTCAGAGAAGGAGGTAGAGAGGAGAGACAGGGAATGCATGGGTGGAGTGGGCCTTGCATTTAGTCAGTGAGGAAACTGGGGCAGGCAGATCAATAAACAGCCCAGGATTAGATTCCCTCTTGAGGCGAGGGCTGTCCTCTGCTTTGAGCTGGCAATTCCACCTGATGCTAGTGACCCTGTTAGCTGGATCAGCTGGGTGTGTGCTGCAGCTCCACTCATGCTGGTGATGAATTATGTGGTAGACATATTCCGTGGTGGCACGTGGTGGAATTCCTAGAAGAACTAGAAGGTGTTTTTGTTGAAGCTGTGGAAATTGTGGTTCAGAGTTGTACAAACCTTGCTTTAATGTGGCTCTGGGCCCAGGGCAGGCACCTCAGCAGCATCTGCTCTTCTCTTCTGACCTCTGGCAGACAGAGCTCCCAGAACATTTGGACTGGGTCAGATGCCAAAGCTCAGAGATTCCAGCTCTGATTTTTTTTTGGTAAAGACCAAGCCTTTATTAATGTGTCCTTTTACACAGGCTTGTGATTGTGCCAAACATAACTATATACAATAACTGTATGCAGAAAGTAACAAACCACAAGTCCTGTGGATGCTCAACCAGTGAGTCTAACTGTGTGAAAGAGCTGGGACAAGCACTTTTCTTGCCAGGAGAATCCACCCTACTTGCTGTAGTAAGGGTCAGTGATTCAAGGACCAGAGCATGTTCCTGCAGTGCCAAGGCAGGATGAATATTGCTCATGTCCTAAAAAGAGCACAATCCCTTCATTTCACGGGTGGCAAGGCCTAAGCATGAATGTGTCTTCACATTTACTACTTCTAGTAGAAAAAATGGTAGGTGCAGTATTGAGCAGGTGTAGGAAGAGGGGCAAAATAGGGCACTAGGAGTCTAAAAGGTGAAGAGGGGAAGTCGAGGCAGTGAACCAACAGATTCCTAAATGCTGCTTCTCATCAGCTCAGAATGTCCATGCATGACTCTGCTACGATGTGGCTCTGTCATTCAGGTCAGCGGAGACAAATGAAGCAATTTAACACAGGAATGTGCCCATCACCTCTGGGAAGGGCTGCTCTTCCTTCTGCCTTGTATTTGGGTCTGGGACATAAATTCTAAGGAACACATTTCCATATCAGCTGTTTCATGTAAGTCATTCTGAGGAAGAGGAGTGTTGGTGAAGGAGAAGTTGTGGGTATCCATCTCATCCCTGGAAGTTTTCAAGGCCAGGATGGACAGAGCCTTGGGTGACATGGTCTAGTGGAACGTGACCCTGCCCATGGCAAGGGGTTGGAACTACATGATCTTAAGGTCCCTTCCAACCCAACCCATTCTACCATTCTGTGGTTCTGTGGTGGGGTGAACACTGGTAGGGTACAGCTGTACAGCTGCTCAGTCAGTCCTTCTGCTGGGGCCTGAGGCTGGCTCTGGCCAAGCCTCCTCCTGCGTCTGTAGCAACTAAAGCAGCAAAACTCAGTGTAAGACTGGTCAACGCTGCAAGCGACAGCACAGAACGACACCAGCCGGGAGAGGTGACTTTGCTTTCACACACAAATGATTTCACTTCCTCGCATTTGCCCTTTCATATAAGCACCAAGGATATTTGTCCAGGAAGGCTGGATGGAATTACTTGTGGTGACATGGGGGACATGGGACACAGGCCACTGAGCCCCCATCATCTCCTGGCTGTTCCCTGCCTGGCAAGCTTGGTGTTTGGGTGTGCGTCTTTTGCGCCATTTTAAAGGAGCTGACAGGAATTTTCATCTTCTCTGTGTTCATCTCACTCCACCCCATGAGTCACTGACAACACTGCTGAGCTACTGTTGTGTCTCCTGTCTGCCCTCTGCTTTCCTGACCTGGGCATCTCGAGGATCCACGTGTAGACTGATCAGGGTGTCAATGAGCACATGCCCTTCTTCAGCTCCTGTTCCCAATGCTCACGCTTCCATTTGGAATGATCTTAATGCTTCTATTAGAAATCTCCATGTTCCCATACTGCTGGACCCTTGACTGCAGCTTCCAATGGGTCCCAGTGAGTTAAATAACAGGGACCCACCTTCCTTTGGTTGCAGGCCTGTAGTTTGTTCTCGGTCTTCTATATCTGACCTTTACTGTGAGGGTGGTGAGGCACTGGAACAGGTTGCCCAAGGAAGTTGTGAATGCTCCATCCCTGGCAGTGTTCAAGGCCAGGCTGGACAGAGCCTTGGGCGACATGGTCTAATGTGAGGTGTCCCTCTCCATGGCAGGGGGTTGGAACTGGATGATCTTAAGGTCCTTTCCAACCCAAACCATTCTATGACTCTATGATGACAGAGAAGGCTCAGTCCCTGAGCTGTGGGGAATCTGGCTTGGAGATCTGGAATCCATCTTTATATTATGGATCATCATACAGGTATTTTCAAGATTAGAAACTGTTTATTGGACTAATATATAGGTTTTGTGGCCTCCTGCCTGTGGCTGAATTTTACTGGTCACAATGAGACACAAGCAGTAATGTTTTTATAAGCTATTTCTCAGTTATTCTGTATGCATTATTTCCTCTACAACAGGAAATTATTTAGGTTTATTACTGTAATCAATATTTAAATTAATTCCTGTTTTCACAATATTTACTCTTTATACTTAATTGAGTACATCTGCAGCATGACAAAAATAATATAACATTGTCAATGCTCAGGAAGGATAACGAGATTCCTACACAATAACAGACATGATGGGATTTAATACTGAATTCATTAATATTGAATACATAAAACGCTTGTGATGATTTAAGAGAGAAAGTAATAAAACTGAAATTCAGTGGTTGTTAGTGTAGAAACAGAACAGAACATGATGCAGAAGTGGGTATGTCACTGTTTCAGTGACACCGGTTGTGCTGCGCCATGGAAGTACCTGTCTTCAATCTCCTATTATGAAAAACTAAAGATAAAATACCCAAATACATAATGTGGGATCTGGATCAAAACCAATGTGTGATTCACCACACTGTTGATACAATTTAGTCTGCTGCTCTCCAAGTGTTAAAACTTCCGAAAAATAAGCTTATAAAACAGCCACGGTCTTAAGACACGAGGCTCAATATCCACCTGAGCTACAAGCCATCAGCAGTCGTTTATGGATTTATTAGTACGGTGTATTTTTCTCCAAGCTTATCTTGTGGTAAATATGTCCACTTATCTTGTGGTAAATATGACATACCAGGTTAAGACACTTGTAATTTACTGGGGGTAAATCAAAACAACTTTGTTACCGCAGGGCTGTGCCAATGTGAGCAGTCCAAGTCCCATCCTCCTCCTCAGGGTCCAGGGTACGGATGAGGCTGCTCGGAGCGCGGTGAATTCACCTCAGCACAGCGAACCCCGCGATCACCGCGGCTTCACGGCTGACCAGAGGGACACCCCCGCTCCTTATCCCCCTGTACCTATAACCCCCACCCCGCGTATCCCATAAGAATCACCTCAGGACACCCGAGGATCGCGCCTCTTGAACGGGAACAGCGCGCGCTCCGCACGGCCGCCACCGCGCAGGCGCCGCGCGCGCGCGCTCCGCCCTCACGCTCTTCCTCCCCACCCCCCCTTCCCTTTACGACGCCGCCGCGGAAGAAGCCGCCGTGTCGGAGGCGGCAGATTCGCCATAAACCGCCGCTCGCCCGGCCGGGCCCCCGCCGCCGCCGCCGCACCGAGTCCTATAGTCCTTTATTAACCAAAGCGGGAGGCCCGCGGGGAGCCGCGGACAGCGGGATTTTGTGGTGGTTTTTTTTTTTTACCCCTTTCCCCTTTTTCTCTTCACGCCGCACCGGGACAGCTCTTCCCCCCCCACCACCCCAGTCCCGCCGCCGCCGCCACCACCACCGCCACCGCCACCGCTTCCCCGCCGCCACCATGGAGGCTGCAGCCGCAGGTGAGCGGGGCGGCGCGGGGCCCGCGGAGCGCGCACGGATCCGCCTGCGGCGCTGACGGGGCTGAACGCGGGGAGGGAAGTAGTTCCGGCGGGGCGGGTGTCGTCACGCTGCGTCCGCACGACAAGTAGTTCCTTCAGCGGCGGGCGGCTCGGCTCGAACACCTTTTTTATGGGGGGGTGTGTGGAACCTCCTTTATCCATGGGGCTGGGCCTGGGGGAGCCCCACAGCGCGGTCTGCGGGGTCTGTGTGTGTGTGGGGGGTCGCGGTCAGGGGGTGCCTGCGGGGAGCTCCAGCTCGGGAGCCCCTTGGTGCTCCCGCTGTGTCCTGTCGGTCTTGTTCAGGAGGAGTCGGGGAGCACCTGGAAAAGCAGCTGCCAGTTTGTATTGAAGTAATGCGCGTTTGGGTTTAAAACACTCGTGCTTTCCTTGAGCAGCTTGGGTAAATGGTTTTAACTCAAGAGTTCAGCTGCACAAGGGAGATAGGGACTTAAAGTTAGGTGTTCCCACTGCATTGCTATCGTAGTCCTTTATCTGCCTTGTATTGGCCTGACTTGCACAGGGATTACTCTGTAAGCAGAATTACCTCGATAGCCACTGTAACACTGTGTACGTGCTCCTTGCATTTCACAATCCCTGTGTGTTCCTTGCAGTACAAGTTTGTGAAGCGATGTTGAAATGATTCGACACTCATTAATGACCCTGTTGTATGCTCAAATGTGGCTTTTGGTCCTCGTTCCCCGAGATGACGTCTTAATTTTTAGAATCCTGAGTTTTATTTCTGGCTGTCCTATGAGGTATTTACAGTTAGCTTGCAACTCAAACAGGGTTTTGTGCCAAAGCAAATAGCATTATCGGAATAATGTGTATGTGAAGAGAATGTCTAAGAGGTGCTGTGTTATTTAAGTACTATTTTAAAAGTATTCCAAGACTGTTTTATATTCTCTGATCCAACTTTAAATGAGAATTTAATTCTCTTACTACTGTTGCTACTAATAAATTCACATTGATTCAAGCACATTCATTTTAATGAAAAACATTCTGAGGGTCGTCAAACCCAGCGCTGTTGTGAGTGTCCAGTTTGTTTGGTCCTGCGGCTACTGAACTATATTCAACTTCAGATGCATTTCTCTTATGTGCGCTTCCAAAATCAGGTTTGGAGTGTTTCAGATGGAGTATCATGGAATCATGGAGCGGTTTGGGTTGGAAAGGACCTTAAGATCGTCCAGTTCCAACCCTCTGCCACGGGCAGGGACACCTCACAGTAGACCATGTCGCCCAAGGCTCTGTCCAGCCTGGCCTTGAACACTGACAGGAATGGAGCATTTACCACTTCTTTGGGCAACCTGTTCCAGTGCCTCACCACCCTCACAGTAAAGAATTTCTTCCTTATATCCAACCTGAACTTCCCCTGTTTAAGTTTGAACCCATCACCCCTTGTATCCTGAAGTCGGTGGCTGATCCCGTAGTTCGTGCTTATTCTTTGAAAGGTTCCGAGTGTTTTCAGCGTCTCGGATAGTGTGGTTGATGGTACAATAGTGTACAAGTATATTTTAGCGGTACCTTCAGCAATGTTGCATTTAGCCACATGAGGGCGATCTTAGAACATCAAAAAAGACAAAATCCGAGCACATCTATTACAGCGTTTTTTCTTTTTAATGATGGAAAAGCTCCCTTGTTTATACGTTTGATAAACTGGTTATTCTAAACTGCTGCAAATGATTTAATTTCCTAGTTACTAGAGCGTAGTTTTTAATCCAGTTCTGAATTTTGTATATTCTAACCAACATAAAGGCAGTTGTCGTCATTTAAAGAACTTTCTGTACCTTTTCCCAGGACCATTTGTAAAAGCTAAAAGAAAACCAACACGTATGCTTTCATTTGCCTTCATTAGTTAAACTTCAGTAGTTTTAAAAGCAAGTTTCTTTTGACAAATCTACTAACTAGTTAAATGCAATGTGTTTGGTTGTGGTAGAAGTGTGAGGACACAAATCAGACAAGAGAGATAAGAGCCTTGTGCCCTTTTCCTGTTGGGGCGGCTGTTTTGGCTGTTCTGCTGATGTGTTTGATGTTGAAACCAGAATGAGTTCTGGTTTCTGGTCATATCTTAGACAAGTCTGAAGCCAGTCAGTGTAACCTGGATACTCAGTCTCCCAGTAACTCAAATTAACATTCTAAAAGTGGTTTACCAGAAGGCAGAACTCCAGCTTGTTACTAGTCTGTATGTCTACCTTTGTATTGGTGTTCGTGATGTCTTTATGTCAAATATTTGGAGATTTTCAGAGGTGGTGTGTGATGTTGGTGAAATATTATACTGTTTGAATGCTGGAGTTAAAGTCTACATTGTGTAGTGCTCCTACTGCAACTCAAAGTAATAATAATCTAAGAAAGGATCAATATCTGGATCTTAATTTTGAGGCACACCAGACATGTGTCTCTAACAGTGCCTCCTGATGGGTGTCCAAATAGAGAAGTGTAGAACAAGGTAAGCCCACAGTGGTATTTGTCCAGAATACTCTCTCAGGCCTTGCATAAGCTTGACTTGTGTCTTTCCATGTCCTAGTCCTTGATGGCCTTTCCTTCCAAGAATTTTTACCATCAAGCAGACCTTGATGGTAAAACCCTTACTGTTACATGCAGAACTGCATCCTTTCATGTTCTCTGCTTCTCCCAGTGCAGCAGCAGGGAGAGATCAGCTGGAAAGCAGTCAGAGATCAACTGAAAAAGCAAACAGTGGTTTCAGAGGGATAATTTGGTCATCTCCATGGTACATATGACTTCATAGCTTTGCCTTTTCTGCACTCCTCAGTTCCATCCTTTCCAGGCAGAAAAATTCTAATGTATGGAACTGTGCTCTGGTTTTCATTGTCTGTGTTTCTGGATCCTTTAAGAATTATTTTAGTAGTAGTGATAGTAATTCAGTTTAGATTGGGTTGTTTTTTTCAAGTTGGAGGAAGAGTATCCAAAGATGTAAGCCCAGTATGGACTTCTCTCCTGGTTTTTATAGGCCTACGTGTTATAGGGCCATTTGTTTTCTAGGACTCTCTATTACAACTCTAAGTTTTGGGGTTTGAGTAGTGCAGTTTTTAACTTCATTTTGAGGCTCTGGTTAAAGTGCTTGCCAGAATTGTGAGATCTTTCATCAGAAACCTCTCCAAACCCTTAAAGAGCACAGCAAATTGAAAAAGCCTGTTTTGGTATGGGCTCATCTTCTTTGAAGGATGTTTTCATACACAGATTACTTCCTACTACAAGGGCTCTTGGGCAGGACTGTTACTATCAAGGTGCTTAAAAAAATGCTGCATTCTGCTTTTTATTTTCAAGCTGGTAAAATTATCCGTAGTAACCTGCCTTACTATGACTCTATAAAGATGTTTTCTTCTACTAAAGTTTTGTTTCACTGCTATTTAGCTGTGCGATAGGGTTTTTTTTTTTTTCTTCCTCTTTCTAAAACCTTCTTTGATGATTAGCATCAGATCTGATGCTTTTAAATGCAGCTTTCAAGGACTTAACTCTTCTTGGAACCATTTTAGTCCTTTTGGTGGTTTGTTTTTGTTTTGTTAAAGACTCTTTTTATCTTTATATAGTTCACATTGTTGAAGTTAAACGCAAACATTTCGCTCTGTATCACTTCTAAAGCATTCTGAGTACTCCTTTAATCATGGTTACAGAGTAACTCTCAAGTCCTGCCACTTTGAGTGGGGTCCTGTGTTTTGCTTTAGATAAAGTTAAGAACTCTTTCTCCTCGCGTGGTTTCCCTGACTGCTTGCTGGGTGAACGCTCATTAGTGGTGTCTAAACATTTAATCTTGGCATCCTGTCCTGACCTGACATTTAACCAATAATTGGAGCCTACAATAGATTGTTTTTATCTGTCGTCGTAACCTCTTTTATCCCCTTCAGTGAGTCACAGTAATTCTTACCATTGTGGTCAGAGTCATATAGTCCTAACACTGCATTTCTGCACAATGTGAGTATTTCACTCCTCAGGAGTCTGATACTTGTTAAAATAGCCTGGTCATCAGATTTGACCCTAAACTGCTTCTAACAGATGGCATTGCTTCACAAGCAGTACTTTCTGTCCTACCCATTTTAAGGTGATCGTGTCCCACTGGCATCACAACAATATTTTTCAGCAGCTTGTTTGTCAGTAATCATAGAGTTATAGAATGGTTTGGGTTGGAAAGGACCTTATGATCACCCAGTTCCAACCCCCTGCCATGGGCAGGGACACTTCACACTAGACCATGTTGCCCAAGGCTCTGTCCAGCCTGGCGTTGAACACTGCCAGGGATAGAGCATTCACGACTTCTTTGGTCAACCTGTTCCAGTGCCTCAGCACCTTGTCTACAGGATACCTTATGAGGCTTCTTGTGTTATTGTAGTAGTCTGTACATTTGTCTTTTTAACAGCAACTATAAAGAAATGGAAAACAAATTTTGTTTCAACTGTTCTTTGTTGTTTCCTGTTAAAATGTTATGAACTTCTATGTCATCATTTGGAAACAGTCTTCATGATTTTACCACTGCAAAGTGAATCACCTCGATCTTTGTGGTCACCTATCCTTCAGTCTGTAATTAAAAACATTTTCAGAATCTCTAAAATTTGGCTAAAGCCTGATGCTCCTCTCTATTTGTTCTCAACTTGTACTGTTTCTCAGGTATGTACAAAACAACTTAGTTCTGCTCAACAACAGCACCATCACATTCATGTCCCAGGCACACAAGTGCTTCCCCCCTGCCCTCTGCTTTTGTTTTCTCTGTCCTGGTATTTTTGTACTGTTTAAATTTTTAAATGCAGCTCATTTCTTAATCAGCAACATTCACAAACTTCAGTGTAATTTAGTCTTACACAGCTCTCTATAATATCTGAGAGCCTCTATATATGTAGTTTACCTGGTAAACTAAACTTGCGGCCTCGTTAGAAAAAATGTTGAGTGTGTATGATGATTTTCTATAGTCGTGTTAAGAGGTGTAGATCTTAGTATCACCTTTTAGCTTTTGCAGGAGTGCATCCTGTAGCAACATGGCCATAACTTCCTTCCTTCCTGTTAAAATAAAGAACATTTGTGGCAATTAACTAAAGAGAATTCAGTTGTCCTGGCTTTAGTCAGCAGGTAAAAGTGAGCACAGACATGGCCAGATGCTCCTTTGCTTTAGATATATTCTGTGTTGGGGTTTGGTCCAGGCAGTTGCTTTATGCTGGTGAATTAAAAAATAGTTGGTTACTGTTCAGAGTAGTTCAAATTCAGGTGAAGGAAGCCTTAAAATAGGTTTCTATTCTCTCTTGCCTGCTGTTTTTAGCACAGTTAGTTTTGAACAGGGGTTGTTGTGATGCTGCTGTTCTAATAATAGTAAATAGTGGTATGTTTGATGTACTTTTTCCTTAATGCTCACTGAGGAGAATGCTTTTGATTTGGAGATATGCCATAATCCTACACATTAATTTCTGTATGAATCAAAATAGAGAAAATAGCAGGAGACAACTATTGATTTATTTATTTTTTTTTACTCTATCAAATGAAGAGAAATGAGATTAGTATATATTGACATCTTTATTAAAATAACTAAAATGCCGTAAGGTTGAGGAAGAGGTTTAAGGAGTAAATTCATGGCTAAATATAACCTTCTGAGCCTTAAGTGGATGTAATCAAAACTTGATTCATTTAAAGAGCCTTATTTTGTAAGATAGAAAACTGCAGCTGACAGTTACTTTCATTTTACTGAAATTCTGCAGCAGCGCTCATTGCTTGAGGGTATTAAAAACACATAGTCTTACGTTGCACAGGATTTAAAACCTGTTTCCTTGCTGTGTTTCTTGTGGAAATATTTATTTAAATCTGGGCTAGTTTTTGCCATACAATGATTGAAAGTACGTATGCCATAGAATCATAGAATTGGTTTGGGTTGGACAGGACCTTAAGATCATCTGGTTCCAACCCCCTGCCATGGGCAGGGATGCCTCACACTAGACCATTTCACCCAAAGCTCTGTCCAGCCTGGCCTTGAACACTACCAGGGATGGAGCATTCACAACTTCCTTGGGCAACCCATTCCAGTGCCTCACCACCCTCACAGTAAAGAACTTCTTCCTTAGGTCTAACCTGAACTTCCTTGTTTAAGTTTAAACCCATCACCCCTTGTCCTATCACTACAGTCCCTAAGGAAGAGTCCCTCCCCAGAATCCTTATAGGCCCCCTTCAGACACTGGAAGGCTGCTATGAGGTCTCCACACAGCTTCTCTTCTCCAGGCTGAACAGCCCCAATTTTCTCAGCCTGTCTCCATACGGGAGGTGCTCCAGCCCCTGATCATCCTCGTGGCCTCCTCTGGACTTGCTCCAACAGCTCCATGTCCTTCTTGTATTGGAGACACCAGCACTGTACACAGTGCTCCAGGTGGGGTCTCATGAGAGCAGAGGGGCAGGATCACCTCTTTCGGCCTGCTGGTCATACTCCTTTTGATGCAGCCCAGTGCAGCTTTCTGGGCTGCAAGTGCACTTTTTGGGCTGCGAGCACACAATGTCAATATTACCTGATTACCTTAAATACTGTGAATTTCAGTGATTTTTCTAAGATAAGTGCTGCTTTCGTCCCCTTTCTTTCCTCCCCAATCCAACTTTAAAGCCAAACAGCATAGGTAGTGTTTATGCTTTGTGAAGGGGGCTGGAAATGAAGGAACCCGCTTCTTAGTCTGCAGCTTCCCATTTAGTAATCCATTTGTTTTTAGTAATCGATTTGTTAATTTCCCATTGTGTTCATGCTCAGTGTAAAGAAAAAATGACTAAGAAATATGCTGAGATCTTTGGAAAAATGAAAACAAAATTTAAATAACTTCATTTATAGCTTAACTTTCCTCTTTTCCATGTAAGAAGAAAACCACTGCTGTTATTTATTTCAGTGTACCCTTAGCACAGTTTCTATGGGCAAAGTGAAGATAATGGATTAACACAAAGCGTGTTTAGTGAAGGGAATGTTCCCAATTGGGTTTGGCTGCAATTCCTGTTGTTTGTTTACCTGCACACTTGATTACTCTGCCTTTCTTTCTCTGCATATTTAATTGCTGCCTAATTAATTGCTCTGATGATTTCCTACATCATTAATTATTCACTAATTAATCATTGATTCCCTGCATAGCTAATTAACTTATTGCTTATTTGATTTTTACACTTAATTGACTATAATTCATTGCTCTATTGCTGCACCACCTAATTAGCAACTGGTTAATCAATTACTGTTTGCTTTCTCCTAATCTAGTTGTTTAGGCCCATGATCAGTGGGGTTTATCCTCTGCTGTCTGCCAGGTTGGACAAAGCCCCAGGGGACATGGTCTAGTGTGAGGTGTCCCTGCCCATGGCAGGGGCTTGGAACTGGATGATTTTAAGGTCCTTTCCAACCCAAACCATTCGATGATCTGACCTCCTTTTCCAGCCATTCTTCCTAAGATAATTTCCTTACTCAGTTTTGTTTCCATCTCGCCTCTGAGCAAAGCACATGGATCTTCTGCACGTTCTCCTGAAGCTTTCTGCACTTTCACTAACATTGTTCTCTGCCACCCGGTCTGTTCACCCCTGGTTTTGTTCCAGCTTTACTTTTGTTTGATGGTTTGTGTAGTCAGGCACTTTAAACAATCACAGAGACTTTTGGGAGTTCTTCTTGCAGTGTCTGAGGGGGCCTACAAGGATGCTGGGGAGGGACTCTTCATCAGGGATTGTAGCGATAGGACAAGGGGTAATGGGTTTAAACTTAAACAGGGGAAGTTCAGGTTAGATATAAGGAAGAAGTTCTTTACTGTGAGGGTGGTGAGGCACTGGAACAGGTTGCCCAAGGAAGTTGTGAATGCTCCATCCCTGGCAGTGTTCAAGGCCAGGTTGGACAGAGCCTTGGGCCACATGGTTTAGTGTGAGCTGTCCCCGCCCATGGCAGGGGGTTGGAACTGGATGATCTTGAGGTCCTTTCCAACCCAAACCATTCTATGATTCTGGCCATCTCCAAGTCCTCACTGGGAGGAGGTGAGAAAGTAAGCGGTGTGTGAGTATTGATTACAGCTGTTCAAGGAGGAAACAGGAAACACAAAACATTGAGACTGACTTTTAGGGAAAACAACCAACAGATCAGGAAGCAGAAACAGTGGCAAATAAAACCTCAAATCAGAAGGGTCATCTAAGTTATGGAATTTCCATGGTCAGTGTTAGTTAAACCTTTAGGTAAATGCTCGTGGGTTTTGTAATGTGAGTTTTAAGTGTGCATTTACATTTAGAGAGAACACTTGTCATCCACTGAGTCAGAAACAGGCTTCATTCACTTTTCTTATTCTTCTTGTATAAAAGAATGATGCTGACAAGAGCTGAACTAGTTCAAAGGAACATTTCCATTGTAAACATACTGCAATCAAAATAGAAATGTATGTGCTCAAGACAGCAGAATGCCTGACAAGGAACCCTACGGAGCTCCTAAGGACATGTTGAGTGATTTATCCATTACATAGCTGCCTGTGAGTGTAATTTAGAGTGTTTCAAACAACAGGAACAGGTATTTGAGTTGTTTTGCAGATATATTTTCAAAGACATGAAGACATACTCTGCCTTTTGAGGTAGTTGTATTATTTCAAAGATGAGGATGCTTTTGTTAAGAGTTTCAGGTGCAAATAAATGTAAAAGTCAGCTCTACTGTTCTTACCATTCATAACACCTTAAAGATGGATTTTTCTAAGTGGGGTGAACCATATAATTAAGTATGTAATGAAGGGAGGAGAATAATGTTGCATAGGGGTTGTGATCTTTGCTTGGGACTGTTTTGAAAACAGTTCCCAAAATACAGCTGCCCTGTTCTCTTCCCCCCAGACTCATCCCCAAATTCACAAAATAGCGCTTTATTTCTGTACCTATCCAGCTAACCTGTGGTTTGGTTTGTACCTCAAATAGCATCGTTTTTTCCAGTTTGTTGTCCCTAATTTTCCTTAGGGACACTGAGGGAGAGGAGCTACTGAAACCAGTCTCTACGTGAGGAGTTCAGATATGTAGCTGAAGAAGAAGTGGGCTGTTAAAATGGGTTCCTGGCTATCGTTAGCTGTCATCAGACACTGAAGGAAGCCGGGATTGTTGAAAGCTCAAACCATTAAACCAAATGACAGCAGTTTTAGAAAGCAAAGTCTCTGAATTAACTATTTTTAGGTGGGTTTTTCTCAACTGTCAACTTTATATTAACCCTTCTTTGTTGTTATTTACTTTCTGTGCCTTTCACAACACACCTCTAGTACCTGTGAATTAAAATAACCCCAACAAAACCCATGAAGTTTTGGCTAATAAGTTCTGTGAAGTTTCTGTTTAAAGCATTGGCTAAGGAAAGTTTTCATGAAATTATGAATTTGCCGCTACTTGGAAGGTTTTTAGTTCATTGGGGTTTGCTTTGAATTAATGGGGGTTTTTCATAGAACTTGTGTGTCACAGCATAGGAAATACTGGATGATTAATGTTAATATTGCCTCTGAGGCTAATACCGGTGTATCTTGAGAGCAAAACTTTTTCTCCCCTTCCTAAATTTTCCTCCTGTTCCTGCCCATTTTTCTCCGTGTAGATGGGTCAAGATGAGGCCTGATATTGTTTTACAAATATTGGGATAAAAGGAGAGAAAACTATGTAGAACTCTTGAAGTGAATGGCCAGGAGAAGAAAGGAAGACGATGTGATTGCATAGCTGTGACTGTGAGATGATGCAACAGTTTGTGGTCTACAGCACTGCAGATGTTTTGACTTCCCTTCCCACCCTTTCATTAGTGGCAGAGCCACATCTAAGGATAATGAGCCCTGAAACCATGCACTTAACGTTTTTAACTCACAATGTACACTCATGGTAACATGCTAAGGCAAAAATGACACATCAAAACATACAGTTTTTAAAATATATATTTATTTTCTAACAAACATTGTTATAGTGAAGGAAAAGTTTCCTTTTATGTTTTACAGGATTTAATTCTTCCTTCTTTTGTTTCCAGCACTTAACACAGGTAATCAGAGAAATTAGACTGGCTTATGTGAAGGAAGTAGAAAGGTAAAGTACATGTAGGAAAGGACAATGAGGTCTGTGAACAGAAATAAGGGTTTGGAGCCCAGCTGCTTTATGAAGGATAAAATATTTTGCATTTATACCAATGTGTTACACAACAAACATGGACCAGGACTTAGTGTCTCACAGTATTTCACCCTATGTTTGAAAAAAATATGAAATTGTAACTTTGTCTGAGGCTGGAAGGGAAAAAAGGTTTTTATCTGTCCTGCTTCCTTTTGGGCCTTGTTAGAAAATACCCAGGGTTTAAGCCAGAAGAATTATTTTCCCTGTGAGGATGTGAGTAGGAGTTTAGCCATTTCTTAAATGAATTAATTCGGGGATTTATTATGAATGTCTTCATTTAACAGTGCAACATTCTTCGTTTCAGCTCATTACTGTCTGTTAAGTGTATTAACTGATAGTTACTGTGTTAGCTGAACCAAAACCTCAATAACTAGTGGTAATACAAACAATTGATTAACTCCTCTTTTAAAACTTGTTTTTCAGGGATCAATTCCATCTTCATGTGTAAGCTTTGTAACTTATTTTCACCAAATCAATCTGAACTGCTGTCTCATGTCTCCGAGAAGCATACAGAAGAAGGGATCAACGTGGATGACATCGTTATTCCTCTCCAACCTCTAACAGTACCCACAAACATAAACAAAGATGGAGAAGGTACGTTCATACATTGGGAGGAATGTGATATTCAGAATCATTTAGTTTTTTAATAAAACAACTGTCACCCTTAATTTCCTGCAGTGCAGAATGGATGGGAGGACAGATGTGGATAAACTCAGCATGTGATAGCGGAGGGTGACATTGGGCCATTAATTTTAAATGTCAAGTGCAGCAAAGTCTACTTCCAACAGCTTTAATCTGAGCTGTGGAATCGCAGTGGAAAACAACCAGACCACCATGGATGGGGATGTGTCTTGAGGCTTAGGAATGGTGGTGTGCTTTTTGAGTTATCTAACTTGCTTGTTGTGATTCAAATGATATTAATAGTTCTATTCCGAAGAGGAAGTGTCATGATTCGTAATTTATGACTGTGCTTTGATATTGGCACTGGTAAATAAAGCAATCTGGTAGTCAGAGGTCGAATTAGTTACACGGAACAATTCTACTCTGCAGTGGAAGAAGCTACATTCATTCCTTCCATTTTTAACTGATTATAATTGCAATCCCTTGTAATATTAGCAATGGGCTGAAAGTGATTCAGACTTCATAATTACATCTTCTTTTAGGCCCTTCCTGAGCAATGGATTTATATTGTTGGCAAACTGTTCCTTAACACAACTACTACGATATTCCAGTCATTATGATTTCTGGATTTTAAAAACTATGTACTTATGAATAAAAACCAATCTAATATCATACTTAATAGATTTTTTTTTTTAATCATTAACATATGCATGTGGTATTTCTTCATTTATTTACCAGTTCTAATTCAGCAGTTATATTAACTTCCTCAACATAAGAAGATTTTTCTAATAATAGTCATATAGTATTCAACTATAGCTGCTTTCTCCTCCAATGGTTGGTGAGGAAAAATTGCACCAGATTATTATTTCACACAAAGCCTAAAATGAACAGTGCATCAGAAGATGATGAATAAATGTCAGATCTACATCAAGTTTCAAAATGCTGTCCTAATTTTATTTTAATTATACAGAATGAATTTCTCAGGCATGCAGAATGCATCTTCCTTCCTTAAATCTTTATTTCCTGTTATCCCTTCACTACATTGTATTTCTGAGTACAACGAGACTAGGACTTTGTAGCATATTCTTACTCCTTTTAGTAAAAAGGCTTTTCTGTAAACTTCTTGTATTTGTGTCAGGGACTATCTGCACTTTGTGTATTGTGAGTTGCTAAGCATGTACATTTATCTGAACAGTGTGTAATTACCGTTATGATATGAAGCAGCAGAAAATAGACATATGCAGCTGTTAAAAGAACTTTGCAAATCTAATTATGTGAAATACAACATTCATATGCTAAGTTACATATTCCTAAGTTACCTTTTTCATTATTCTTGGTGAATACTTTTCATCATCTGATACAATCATATGGTGCCACCTTTTGCAGATGACGTAGCCCAACTCTGTGCCATCTGCTGTCAATAAGAATGTCAAGGTAAATTACTGTCAGATAGTTTTCAACTCGTATTCTATAAATACTTTTAATATTTCTTCTTTCCCATCACACAGTGGTTTGTTCTAAAGTCCTATTCAATTATTTCCTGTGTTCTGCTTAAAAAAAAATAGGGTGTTTCACAGTCGAATGTAAGAATTTGGAGAGTTCTTCCAAAGCACTTTTTTCCCTCCTGTTATGGAATCTGCAGTGATAAAACTTCTAAAATATGCACTTTTTTCTCAGTGCACCCTTCTTTGTAGTAATTCAGTCTTGTCTCTAAAAGTAGAAGCGATTGATAAATGGCAGTCTTAGAAACTTCCTTTTAGTACTCATTTACTGATAGGGGAGCATCTTATCCTTTGAAAGCACAGTTTTTCTTCCAAGTATTGGTAAACCCTGTAGCTCTTCCAAGAATTAGTATAGACGAGTGAACACTGAGTTGTTAATGGAGCTCTTTGTTCTGCCCGAGTAATAAATTGATGATTTTATAAGTCCTGTGAACAAGTAAAATGCTAGGCAAGTAATATGTGGTTATTACTCTAATGTTGTTTTATTGGCAGGGCTCTCTGCTGAATTTTATTTAGTCACACCACTTTCCCATGGTTAAGTCATGATGTATTTAGAGTTGATTTGTCCTAACTGTTTTGGTAGGGTGGTGGTAGCATTTTGTTATCGAGTAGAACCAAGGGTATTAAACAGATGTTGCCGTCACAAATTATGCATAGGTCACATTGTGTCTAGCACTGGAGTGTGGCATCTTTACTGGTCAACTGCAGTCACTCATACTCCACTTCTACTTAGGGTTTCATGGAATCGTAGAATGTTTGGGTTGGGAAGGACTTTAAGATCATCTAGTTCCAGCCCTCCTGCCATGGGCAGGGACGCCTTGTCTTTCCTAACTATTCGCTATGATCTCAATCTTCTTCAAAGTGCTGGTCAAAACTCTCTGCTTTTTTTTTGCTTCTACTTAGTCAGATTAGTAATGATTTGAGGGACAGCATTAGTGGCCCAGTATCATCTATTTGTATTATTTCCTGATGGATCATTGATTGTTTCAGGCTATATCTGCACTATGGGATGTATGCTTTATTGATTATGAAACCTTGAAGACAGTTGCAGTCTGCGTATCATAGAACCGTAGAAATCACCCTCTCTTCTTGGCTGATAATTAACAAAACTACTTTCACTGGGGTCAGTAGCACAGAAATTCAGAACACTGCTATGGAGGGTTGCAAAGCTAATGTGGAAGGGTTGCTTTTTTCCTATCCATAATGAGGCTTTTGGTGCTATTAGAAGGGTAGATTTAGATTAGACATTAGGAAGAAGTTCTTCCCTGTGAGGGTGCTGAGGTGCTGGCACAGGGTGCCCAGAGAAGCTGTGGCTGCCCCATCCCTGGCAGTGATCAAGGCCAGGTTGAATGCAGCTTGGAGCAACCTGCTCCAGTGGAAGGTGTCCCTGCCTATGGCAGGGGGTTGGAACTGGATGAGCTTTAAGGTCCCTTCCAACCCAAACCATTCATGATTCCGTGATTCTATATTTAAGCAGACAAATACTCAAATCACTCCTGTAACAAGACAAAATACTTTCTTTTTCACTTGATATTAATTACATGATTAACTCAAAGCTGTGGTCTCTGTATGTGGGTTTTTCTTTGCCTGGTGTATATAAGGGAAATGTTGAACAGATTTTCAATAAGGTGCTGCCACCACCTCCTGTTCTATTGCGTCATCTTCCCTTAAGATTCCTTGAGGTCATTCATTTTTCCATATGCTCCAACTCAACCAGTTTAGTAAGGTCTTTTGGCACATATACTTGAAAATTATTTCAGGTTTGTTTTTTATTTAATATTCTCATGATTTTTCAGACTCTTACATTGTCAGTCTCAATTTATCAGGGAGAAGGTAGGCTATTGGCTTTATGAATACTTGATTAAAAACCCTTACATAGTTCTGAGTTTTTATTCTTGATATACACTTGGTTTGGTGAAAGTTTCTTGAATAGGAGGAGGAGAAATGTAGGTTTATTGTAAGAGGCACAATCTACATGTAGCACGGCCAGTCTTTCTTCGCTTGAATAATCTCAGGATATTTTCAAGCCTTTAGAAGTGCAACAGTTGCTTAATTACTGGGCATTTCTCTCTTATAACCTGGAAGACGTATTTCATACTTAGCCCATCTGTGCTGTGAAAAGCAACAACAAAAAAGCCCACCACCAAATCCAAACAAAAAAAACCCCTCAAACCAACAGTAAAAGTATGAAATTCTGAGGAGAATGATTTTATATTTTTGCACAAGTCTCAAGATTTGGAAATATTTTGGTGTAAAAAAATCCTTTAAGGAACTTCGTTGCTGTGAATACCATAAGCTAAAACATGCCCAAGATTTAAGTTTGCTTGTTTTTTTCTGAGCATTACAAACAGAGTTCTTGACAAGATTTTTGTATGTGCCTGTCTCTGATATTCTAAAGGTGATGGCTGGCAGGAGCCTCACACCTCTTCTATTTCACTTTTTAATGCACATTATGCTCTGGGGTTTTTTGGCAATTACAATGACCATATTAAGCTCTTTTTCATTCTCAAAGCTGGAATTCACTGCACGTAACTGAAGGTTCTTAAACCGGGATCTTGGTCACCCTGGGATCCAGAGACAATCCAGGCCTTATGTGAACTGTGCTCTGAAGAGTAGTTTCTCTGTTCCTTCAGTACAGAAGACAAATATTAACTAATTTGAGAGCTCAACTGTCTAATGTTAGATAAAGAGTTCTGTAAGCCTGGAAGAAGCCTGACTGTCCTATTTCTCCATGCAACATCAGGGAAGCTCTTTTCACAGAATCATAGAATCATTTAGGTTGGAAAAGACCTTTAAGGTCATTGAGTCCAACTGTTAACCCAGCACTACCAAGTCCACCACTAAACCATAGAATCATAGAATAGCTAGGATTGGAAAGGACCTTAAGATCATCTAGTTCCAACATCCTTCAATGCACAATAGTTTCCCTTCTACGCGCAGTAGATGTGATACTTCACCAAATGTCTGCTCAGACTCTAAAAAACCCATTTAAATGCTACCAGGCTTTGCTGTTTGCGAACTGACAGTTTCTTGCAGAAGAGGAAGGTTGAACTAAATAACCGAAATCTGTGCAATAACAATCAGATAATTTCTTAAGAAACACAGTATAAAGTAAAAAAAACCAAGCAAGCAACCCCCAAGATTAACAAGAAAGAGACTGATTCTTTTCATTGTATTAAACTATTTAATGGAAGTAACTTGAAGCTAGGGTGAAATCTCCTAAAATAACTTGTCACTATCTGGAAATTTCCCCCCTGCCCTCTGAGTATCTGCCTTTGTTGACCAAAAGTTTTCTTGGGATCTACTTGGTTTGGTCAATGAAGTCAATAGTTACACCTGTGAGTGGATGATAGCAAGGTGGCTTTTGAAGTAACTACAGCAGTGATAAGAGAAATCATCAGCAGGAAATAGTGTGAAGTATATTATGTTGTCATGCATTCCTGTGTTCACTACATCTCATTGAGGTTACCAATACTTCCTCTACAGAAATATGGGAATCATAGAATCAACTAGGTTGGAAAAGACCTTTAAGATCATCAAGTCCAACTATTCCCCCAGCACTACCAAGACCACCACTAAACCATGTCACTGAGGGGAAAAAATGGAAAGTTATGTTGTATTTATTAAGAATTTTGAATGAATTCAGGTTTAATTACTTGAAATACTCACTAAGGAAACTTCTTTTCCATGACTTCTGGAATTTATTTGTTGCCAACAAGTTTTTATACCAACTTTTGGCTAGAAAGTGTTAATAAAGAACCACAGGAAATATTGTTCAATTTTCTTTTAAAAGGACAATGAGCTTTAGGCTTTTTTTAAAGACAAACTGGTTTTCTCTGAATACATGTCAATACTTAAGCCATTTCTTTGAGAGTGATTTAAATTGAAAAGGCTTTTTGTTGAGTGTCAGAACACAGCAGATCACCTTTGTAGAATATGAATGCTGATACAGTTATACAACAACCTAAAGGAGTGCCTGCAGTGTCATTCCTGTAAAACTGGCACCTGATATCTGCTGATCTCAGTAAAATGTTACAGCTTTGCAGCTAGCAGAAATGCCAACAAATAGCACTGTTTGCAAATAAGTTTGTGTGAAGTTCAACTTTTTTTAAGCTTTAAGGGTAGAGGCTGTCCAACTTAATTTACTGTTCCTCTTTTTCACAGATCAGCTTGATACTGGCTGATTAGCCATGGAATTTACTTATAGCTTCTTAAATTTCTTTTCTAAAACTTCTTGTAGCAAAGAGGAAAAGAGGCAGACCAAAAGGCTCTACTAAGAAGTTTTGTGTGGATGAAGATGTGGTAGAAAATAACCCTGTTCCAAGCGAAGAAACTCTGCCTGGGACAGAAGAAGGAACAGAACCGTCTGAAGTCTCACCAGGCAGCTTGGAATGTAGGAAATGCAATCGGAAGTTCTCCAACACACGTCAGCTGAGGAAACATATCTGCATTATTGGTTTAAATGAAGGAGAGGAAGAAGGAGATGGAGGTAAGAAGACATCCAACAAATGTCTGAAGCGTGTTGTGAAACTGTTTGCATCCTGTGACCTGATTGGTAATGACTTGTAATCCCCAGTGTTAATTTTAAATGGAATGGAATTGTCTGTTCCTTTGAACACAAAAAGCACATTGAAGCAAAACTGAGAGTAAAGCCAGACAAGGTACCTTTTTTCATAAAAGTCAAAATGTTTATTGTACTATTGTCTTAAACTCCCTGAAATGCTGCTTCTCCGTAAGCAGCTGTTCTGTTTCTCACAAAGGGGGTTACAGTTTGGCAGTGAGAAGCGTTATGGGCCACATAAGTAAGTATCACACATGGGTGAGGAAGGTTTTTCTATCCTATGAGTTGCGATACCTGACACATGTCTTCACTGTGCCTGCTCCCAGCCAGAAAGCGGAGCTGCTTCAGCCTCCACCGCTGGCATGGGATGGGTCTGGGCAGTTTGGCTGTGTCTGGGTTGGATCAGTTCCCGAGCAGCTGCCCCTAAGCTTGCTTGTTTTGAGGCACAGACAACAGGTAATCATTTTAACAGCCATCCCTCTCCCACACTGCAGCATGAGCTGAATCTCAGGCAGATATAAGAGAGGACTTTTGTTGGCTGGGGAATGTGGTTTGGGTGGAAGACAGATTACAGCAGTGGACAGATTCTTTTCCCTGGAGTGAACCACTCATTCCTGCTGAATTAAAGCCTGCATCATTCTTAAACTGAGGCCAAAAGTGCCATCTTTAAAATGGTTTCGCCTTCAGCTGGATTCTAATTTAAGTGATTTTTTTCTGCAAGTAGCATGTCAATCTCTGCAGGAGAAGCAATTGCATGTGTTCATTTTGTATGGCCAGTTTCCTTCCCCCCTGTCCTCCCCAAGCTGTTCCCTTGCTACTATGAAATACCAGCATCTTTTAGGGGATAAAAAAATAGTAGTTTGAATGAAGCATAGTTTAAAAACATGCCAGTTAAGGATGTGCCTGCTAGATGTCCTACATCCAATTATGAATGAGAGAGCAGTCCCTTCAGTTAATGGCACAGTAGAATCATGGGACAGATCTAGTTCGGCAGGACTCTGAAAGCAGTGATTAATTCAGAGTTGACAGTAGCTTTACTCATCAACACTGACACGACCATTCCTTAAACGTGTTAGAAGGCACAGGCACAGTGTTGTATTTCTTGCACGAGCAGGAGAAGGCATTTAAAATGCCTGTTGCTAGATAGGGGAGGTCAGTTTATTCATCTGCTGAATGGAAGTGCCAGCTGACTTCTTGGCAAGGGAGATGCAAAGCGAGGAAGTTTGTCTAAATAAATCTGTTTAGGATGAAGCAAAGACTCTTATTGCTTGGAGACACTTGGCTTAGCTATTCTAAGTTGCATATATTTTCTCATAAGTCATCTTAGAAATCAGTTATGGGTATTCCTTTGTAAGACAACAGGAATTGTTGTACTATAGAGGTGGGTTGTCCTAGTTATAAGTTATTTCAATGCTCTCATCCACAGTGCTAACACTTAAGTAGCTTTTTCCACTAAGACAACTAAATTACTGATGAGATGGTCCCATACTATGGAAAGGCATAGTTGTAGGTCAAAGTTGTAGCTCTTGGTTTTTCATTAAAACATGGTTTTGTCTCCCTCTTAATCCTTTCCTAAAGCACACCTTCTAGTTTAGGGGGTTTTGATCTTCAGGAAGAAAGCAGCTGTCAGTGAGAGTTAAGGTTTCTTTTCTGGTCTGGTGGTTTCATGGGGAGTTTTTTGTTGGTTGGTTGTTCACTATGAAATTTGTAGTAAAAAGTACTGACAACGTGTGCAGCCCCAGCTCCTTATCAACAAGTTGTTTCTGGAAGATGCTTGTTCCTTTCAGAAAGGGGAAGAATGGGGCCACTGCTGTCAACACGCATCAGATTAGTGATGTTGTAATGTTGAAGTATCAGAACTAGACTTGACCACTCCATAGAACAGAATCATAGAATGGTTTGGGTTGGAAGGGACCTTAAAGATCATCTAGTTCCAACTCCATATAGGGAGGAGACAATTGGGTTTTTTCCATGTATGATGTGAGTGTTGGGAATGTTCATACGCATATTCAGCACTAGTTGAAAATGTATGATCAGCAAATCGGTTGAATTTTATCACTGCCTGGTTTTGATCAACATCTACGTGGGCTTTTCTGTGTTAAGGGAATCTGCATGGCACTCGATACCTTCCTCTCATCTTTGCAGATACTGAGTGTAGTATTCCTGTTACTTGCTCAGTTCATGCTGAGCTCGTACTGAGTAGATGGAAGTTGATGTTCTCAGCTCACACTGTGTAGGTGGAAGTTGAGATTCAGTCCTTTGTTTGAACTACTCACCAGCTTTGGGTTTCTTCAGATATTTTCACATGGCCATCATCTTAATATTTAGTGCTTGGTATCTGTGTACAAGATTTCTGTGCATACGAAATAGCAGCCCTTTAGTGAAGAAATATTTTTACATTCCAATTTTATATGTTATTTTAAAATCTTTTTAAATAGCATTTTTGGAATTGTGTTTTGGAAGCAGGGAGTCAGTCAACTCTGTTTGTTGTAACATGTCTGTTCTTTTTCACAGCTTTTACCCTTGCTTGAACTGAAGGAATTAGCAAACTGATCTGCCTGATAGAGGCACATTAGGAAAGAAAACCAGCATGAAACATTTGTTAGCTTATTCCTGTGGTAATAGTTATGCATTAGTGTGGATCACTGACAAACTGGAGTCTGGGGTTTGTCCTTTTCTTTCTTTCTTTTTAGTAGAATTCCAATATTCAAAGGTTAATAGAGGTACAGGTTAACGTGAAAAGCATGAAAAGATAATAAAATGGTTTTGTTGTTTGTTTTCAACCACTTCATTTCCTCATTAAACTGACTCTTTACTTTTTAGCACTTAGAAAGGCATTTAAGAGTAGAGTGCTTGGGTTCTGTTCGTATGCCTACAAGGAATTCAATATGTGATCCCAAGCAAAATGGAGATAATTCTGTTGTCCTCATTACAGCTTTCCTTTCAATCTGTAGTTTTGGATTTCTTTTAGCTAAAACATGCAAAAAATGACTTTGAGTTTTGTCCACATGTACATCAAATCTTCCCCCCCCCAATACTATCACTAACTCTCACTGTCCACTAAACAAAACCAGAGTAATTAGCCTGATTAATCTTTGTATTTGTTGTTTAAGAGCATGTGATGCAGCCTCAGGGAAACACAACTTAATAAGCAGCTTTACGTTCCCTTTGTATTCTGATTCTTTATGAGAAGTATTCCTTCTATTGGTGGCCTGGTCCTGCTGTGAAATTCATTTTATTGTTAATAATAAACTAACGGAGGCTGTTTCATGAAGGAAATAGGGAAAATTGTGTTTGTTTCCTTCCACCCCTGTTCATCACACCAATAGAAAACACTGCACAAGTAGGGCCTTTATATGTCTTTATATTCATATCTAAATATGTCTTTATATTCAAATATCCCTCTGAAGTGTTGCAGAGAAACGTCAGACTTAGAATTATGTGGTTTCAACATCAATAATTTACAGCATTATTAAGGAGTTAAATGGGGACATAACGAGACTCTTTATAAAGCAGCAATATTTTCCAAAATCTTAGACATTTACAGAGAAAAAGGTAGTTGAGAAGAGGCATTTATCAAAGAAGTTACCTAATGAAACTGAAGAAATCATTAGCATTGGAAAGCAGGGGGCTCTCAAGGCAGAGCATAGTTGAGGCAAAAACGTCAGCTCCATAGAAAGATGGTTTCCTGAGTGTGTTTGAATTCAATTCGTGTGTGGTTGCTGCTCATTCTGGGTATTGTAAGTACGAATTGCAGGTTTACAGATTAGCATCAAGTCACTATGAGTTGTCAGTGTGCACATTTCTGCTGCTGTCTGCCTGAGAAATCTAAACTAATTCTTACACACCTTGTTTCCTTCTGGTTTTGTATCTAGTACAGGGCTTGCAGTTTGTCCAGGTGGTAGTTATGTAGTCAGTCCTAATGCTAAGAAGGCCATGTGGGACAGATTTGTTTGAATCTCAGCTGAATATTTAGAAAGTATTACTAAAATTAAACCACAACTGGTTCCATGTAGCATCTCTTTCCCCCGCTCTTGCTATTTGCATGTCATAAACAGCTCCAGACATACTACAGCTTTGCTGTTACTGGGTTTTATTTATGTATTGTTTCCCTGTCTCAGTGGAGCAGCTACAGCACGGTATGAATATACATTGAGTAACTTATTCTGGAGATTGTGTCACCTGCTTTAGATTCAGGGGAGGGGAGGGAGGAAGTGGGGAGAGAAAGAAATTCACTGGGTTCGTTTATAACTTTCTTCCATCAGTGTTTGCTTTCCATACTCATTACCTCTGGGACGTTTGCATAATGCCTTCCTTTGCCAAGTTTGGTTTCTCTAGCCTGGATTTTCTACCACTTCATCTAATATGAAGAAATTTTGTTGGTATAAACTTTCAGCCCTCTGTATTTATTCTCTATGCTACAAATTCTTTACATATAAGCAATTTTACTGTTGGGTTATTTTTCCTATTTTTTGTTTTCAGAATTTCAGCAAGGAATTCTTCATGTGCTTTAAGGAAGAATTAGCTTCAAAGAACAACTTAGCTGACTACTAATTTTTTATTCTTATTTCACATGAGTGTTTTAAATACAACTATTGCATTGCTTTCTAGTTAGCAGGTCCAAAAGTTAGCCCATTTAAGAAACAGAAGACATTCATGCCCCATCCTTGGCGATGTTCAAGGCCAGATTGGATGGAGCTTTAAGCAACCTGCTCTAGTGGAAGGTGTCCCTGCCCGTGGCAGGGGGTTGGAACTGGATGAGCTTTAAGGTCTCTTCCAAGCCAAACCATTCTGGGATTCTGTGATTCTGAACAGCAACAGGAATGATGTGGAAGTGCAGGCCTTCAAAACAAAGAGTTACATGTCAGGAGTTCGGTTGAACAAAGAACTGTTTTGAACCTTAATCCTTCCTGAAACAATACTGAAAAAGAAGAGTATGTTTCTGGCGATTGATTCATGGTAATAGTGGGGGAAAAAGGATAATCTAGAGAGACTGTTGGATGATTTTCCGTTAAGTGAGATAGGTAATGAATCCAGTACTAGGAGAAATAGTACTAAAGTCATCAGAATGGTTGCATATAGAAGGGGAGAAAATAATTTGTTCATTAATGGTGAAATCATAAGAAATTCTACAAAGTTTGTAGAATTTTTATAGAAATCCACAGTAACAACAAGATAATTTAGAAACACAAATGTTTCTGAGAGTTCAGTTTTACAATTCTGGGTTGTTTGTCTTTATTTTGCCTATTTTCTCTGTCTGTATAAGTATCATGCTAGTTTTCTTAAATTGAGGTGAAGTTCCCCTTTAGGGAGTCATGCACCAGGTCTTGTTTTGATAACATGTATTTCTTTCTACAGTGGTATTAATTTTCTCCTAATTCTTTCTTGTAGTGTTAGTGACTGTGTTACCTGCATTTCTTTTGTACATAGTTACATTCTTTCTGATGTTTGCTCTTTAGGTAATGATTCTGACGTTGACCTTGACAGGAAGGAAGATGAGCGAGAAAAAACTCCAAAGAGGCCCAGGGTTCAGAAAACAGAGAAAACTCCATCGACTAAGGAGACTGAGCAGGTTTCAGGAGCTAAAAATCCTATTATAAGTGTGGTTTTGACAGCCCATGAAGCTATTCCAGGTAATCAGAATGAAGTTGTATAATCAAATGTAGTTTTGTCTGTTCTGGCACTGTATAAAGTAGTCATTGGTCTAAGACTGAACTGCTCAGGATGATTATTGTGTGAAAAATATTTAGTGTTATTTGATTACCTTGATGCAGAATCTCTGCATTTGGCAGCTACATCATTTTAGAACTACCATCATATTTCTTCCCAGGTCTATCATTTCTCATACCTATGTGTAGTTACCTGCATTAACATCAGTTACATTTAGTCTGTGAATAGTTTTAAAGAAGAAAATGAGAAAACAGTGACCAAAGAACAGGAAAGTATTTTTCTCCTCTAATATCTTTATTACAGCTCCTGACTTACGTGTATTTATGATAAATGGGAATTTGTTTATGAAAACACAAACAGAATATGTCTATAATAGAATATTTGTAATGTTAGTATTTGTGCATACAAATAGTTTGACACAAAGTGTGTATATATATTTGAAAATCAAGTAAAGTTCCTACATAATGATTAAAGGATTCTTCATCCATAAATTCTTGTAGTGCCTTTTCATCAAAGGATTTTGGAATAATTTCAAACTATTTATTTTAACACTAGAAATGCATTTCCCTCTTTATATAAACCATTCACTCACCTGACTGACAGAATCCCTTTTAAAACCTCTGTGCATCATTTTCAGCTTTGTGGCTTTATTGTTCTCCTTTTCATTATTGCTAACATTTGTTTTGCTTATAGCTCTCAGAACAACTAGAATGTATTGTTTTATTAGTATATGCATGGAAACATCCATCTTTGTGTCCAGTCCAGTAAAATCCTGTTGAGGACATCAGATAAGCATTCTGTCAATTAGAAACATAGAGAAGGCTTCAAGAATTAGTTGTCTTTTATCCACGGTATAGAGGAAATACTGAGACTGTATGTCTGCCTTCTTAGATGAAAGATGCTTTTAGGAGTGTTACATTAACAGTTTGCTGTAATTCTGCTATACACTATTTAGGTTTGGGACACTACATCATGTATTCAGTAGATGATGACTAAACTGATCTCTTAAAAATCCCTTCAAACACATTAGTTAGTTTGTAGCTTTCTAGAAAGGACGTTTGGACAACACTGATTTTTCCCCATGTTCCTTTTCTGTAATGTTTACTTGGAAGGCATATGAAAGCTAATAGATGTACAGCTTTAGAAATGTGAAAGCTTGCATTAACCCTCAGAGTAAATACAGTTTGAATAAAAGTGGTAGGTTTTTTTCTGTGCAGGCATTGAAAAACCCTGACAGGCTTCAGAGGTGGGCCCATGCAAACAACATTCACTTCCACAAGGCCAATGCAAGGTCCCGCACCTGGGTTGGGGCAATCCCAAACACAAATACAGGCTGAGCTGAGAGGGAACTGAGAGCAGCCCTGAGGAGAAGGACTTGGGGGTGTTGGTTGATGAGAAGTTTAACATGACCATGAAGATGATCAGAGGGTTGGAGCACCTTCCTATAAGACAGACTGAGAGTGTTGGTGTTACTCATCCTGGAGAAGAAAAGTCTTCAGGGAGACCTTGTTGCAGCCTTTCAGTAACTAAAGGGGACCTACAATAAAGCTGGAGAGGGAGTTTTTGCAAGGACATGTAGAGATAGAACAAGGGGGAATAGCTTTAATATGAAAGAGGGGACATTTAGATTACATAGGAGGAAAAAATTCTTCACTGTGGGGGTGTTGAGACACTGGCACAGGTTGTCCAGAAAGTCTTTAAAGTATTGTAGAACTCGCATAAAACAACAATTTAAATGTTTGAAGTGGAATCTCTTCTGAACCAAACTAATTGAGCATTAATAACAAATTTGTTTTAGAAGCCTTGACAATATTATAGAATTTAAACATAGGAAATAAAATACATTGAAAAACCACAGAAGATTGAATGTTTGGCAGAGTTTACTCCCTGGTTATTAAAAATAGACTATGAACAAATGTATCTGCCATTCAAAACAGTATTTTTAGATGTGCATATAATTGTAGTTATTCACTCTCATTCCTAATTGCAACGCTTATGAAAAACTGCACTACAATTAATCTGACACCAGTCACGCATGTTCATGAAGACAGCACTTCCTCTCTTCAAGGTCTCTGGGTCCCTCCAGATACAGAATCACAGAATGGTGTGGATTGAAAGGGACCTTAAAGCTCACCAAGTTCCAATCCTCTGCCATGGGCAGGGACACCTTCCACTAGAGCAGGTTGATTCAAGCCTCATCCAACCTGGCCTTGAACACTGCCAGGGATGGGGCAGCCACAGCTTCTCTGGGCACCCTGTGCCAGCACCTCAGCACCCTCACAGGGAAGAATTTTTTCCTTATGGCTAATCTAAACCTACCCTCTTTGGTGTAAAGCCATTATCCCTTGTCCTGTCCCTACATGCCAGTGTAAAAAGTCCCTCTCCAGCTTTTCTGTTGCACCCCTTTAGGTATTGGAAGGCTGCTCAAAGGTCTCCCTGGAACCTTCTCTTCTCCAGGCTGAACAATCCCAGCTGTCTCAGCCTGTCTTCATATGAGAGGTGCTCCAGCCCCCTGATCATTTCTGTGGTTTTCTCTGGACTTGCTTGAGCAGGCCCACATCCCTGTTGCGTTGGGGGCCTCAGAGCTGAATGCAGTGCTCCAGGTGGGGTCTCACGAGAGCAGAGTAGAGGGGCAGGATCACCTCCTTCGACCTGCTGGTCATGCTTCTTTTGATGCAGCCCAGGATACGGGTGGTTTCTGGGCTCTGAGCGCACGCTGAAGCCAGCTCATGTTGAGCTTCTTGTTGACCAACACCCCTAAATCCTTCTCCACAGACTTGCTCTCAATCCAGTCTCTGCCCAACCTGTAGCTATGCCTGGGATTGCCCCAACCCAAGTGTAAGACCTTGCACTTGGCCTTGTTGAACTTCATAAGGTTGGCATTGGCCCGTCTCTCAAGTGTGTAAAGGTCCCTCTGGATGGCATCCCTTTGCTCCAGCATGCCAACCATACCACACAGCTTGGTGTAATCAGGAAACTGGCTGAGGGTGATCAATCCCACTGTCTGTGTCACTGGCAAAGGTGTTGAACAGTGCTAGTCCTAATACTGGCCCCTGAGGAATGCAACTTGTCACTGATCTCCACTTAGACATTGAGATCTACAAAATACATATATATCTACAAAAATAGCATGAAATATTTAAATTCTTCATTCTAATTATTTTTTAATTTCTAAAGGAGTTGAAATTTTTTCTCCTACAAATTCCTACAACACTCTGCAGGGTTTTCTCTCCCTGATCTCCACTGAGGAACGACTATCCGTAAAAGGCCACCTGTATTCTCCTGCTGCTATAGTTTACCCTATGCTATAGTTTACGAACACTTGCTTCCATCTCCCATCGAGATTTTTGAGAAGCAGGGAAGAAGTGGAAGGATGTCATTTTTTTTTGCTGTTTTGGGGCTGACTTTGTTTAACTGATGAAAGTTGTTTCCATTAAACTGATCAGTCTTCTCGGTTTAAGATGACTCTTTCTTGTAGCTCACAGCATCATGGTTGTGGGTTAGAGACACATGTGAATAGATTTAACATCAAACTCGTGCCAAGGGAGCTTTCCTGCTTGTCTCTTACTTTCCAGTTGACTTTCTCTTTCTTGTGCTGGCGCTAACACTTGTGCCAGCCTGTGGTGAACTGCTTCAGAAAGCTGGTAAAATAAATACGCATTTTCTCTGCCAGTTTTGCAAACTGGAATGTCTCATGTTGGGACCACTCAAGTTTCAAAGGTGGGAAGAGGAGAAGTGGTGGCAAAATGAATCTCTCAAGGGAAAGGAGGAGGATTAGGACTACCTATTTAAAATAGCTGGGTCAGTAGGTCTAGAGTGCTGTCACAGGGGCACTGCGGTCCTCCTGCCTCTGACCGCACATTCCTGTCCTTTGGATCATTGTGCCGTTTGCAGAAGGAGAGATATGGTATAGATTTTAGCCAGAGATGCCTTTTCTCATCCTCTTATCTTTGTAAACTCCTGTGCTGACACTTTTAAGGCATCACAAGCATGTAGTTGAGTGGAGGGCTAGAGAAAAGAAGCTAACCTTGTATTGATTTAAAGCAAATACGGAATTAAGCAAGGTGAGGAAAATTATAGCTTATCCCTCTGAATGTAAGCAGGTAGCTCTATTCCCATGGAGTTACAGGTTGATTTAGCTCAGCCAATCTAATGCCCTGCTCTGTTGAAAAGGGTAGTAATCTTCATCCCTTCTGTGTTTCTGTTTCTTTGTCCAAGTTAAAATGTTTAACCTCGTGGTGAGCTAACCTGTAAAAAATACTAAAAGCTTCTTTTGCCTTTTTTAAAGCTTTATGTTGGGGGTGAAGGGTAGGTTTTCATGGGGAACATTCCGGGTTATGGGTAGGGTTAGTTTCTGTTGCTCTCACTTTCAGAACCGCCTTACCAGGGGTCATATGAGTTTGGAGCACATTGCACAGGATATTCTGGAAGCTGAACATTACATTCCTTCAAAAATAGGTGGTGAGAAACAAATATTTACTTCATACCCTTAGCAAATCATTTTACCTGCACAGACCAGACTAACTATACTATAGAGGGGGTATTTTAAACTTAAACTACTAGTTGTCTCTAAAGGCAGCTTGCAGCATCTCTATAGGAAGCAAAGAAAAAACTTATTATGGAAAGCCTTCTGGATTTTGACAGCCATTGAGCTGGTAGTTGCATTTGGATCATTATATTTAATACATATCTGTTAATTTATGTAAATCCCTGCTTAAATGTGTGTATAATTTCAGCCTGCAACATTGTGCAGGAATTGTTCCATAATTTAATTACACAAATTAGTTTCTAAAGGACAGACTATAAGAGCTTAGAGGCCATCACTGAGTTTGAGCCAGAGTAAGGCACATTGGGCAGTGCTTATCTGTTGAAGTTGCTGTCAGAATGTCATGAGGAACTCAAATCTTATTGCACTTAAAGCAGATTTACTTAAAACAGATGATATTGACTGAAAAGAGGAAAGCAAAAGGCATAAATAAAGTCTAGTAAACTGAAGTCCATTCTGCATTTAAAATAGAGATCTAGTAGTGCTGGAGGAAGGGGTATCTTTTCCTCCTCTGCTTTTTTTATACTCTGACTTCTTGAGATGATTGTCCAGGGGAACAGGAAAACTTTTATCTTCCTTACTGGCATATAACATTTTTAAGGGAAAACCAGACCTTGTATCTGTTCACCTTATGCTTACACATTTCCCTAGCCTGTGGCTGCTTTTAGAGACAGGAATATTGAGGGAATTCTTCTGGGATGTGGGGCAGGTTGGTTCTACCTACTAGGTTGGGTAGAGCCTAGAAACCAAGTTTCTCACTTTCTGGGCATATGCTTTAGTCATTAGTTTATGATAGAGCTGTGATTGCTGAGGCTACTGGTCCATTAGTAGCCCATACTCAGGCAGCATCCCAAGTGGATGGAGGTGTCTAATGTTTCTTAATGCTTCTGTATTATTCCCTGACTCGAGGGGACATGATTGCCCACTGTAAGCAAATACTCTTACCAGTCTGTCTGAAGAATTGGATCTCCCTTTTTAGGTTTAGAGACATTGTCTCTATTAATTGCATAGGGAATTTAGAGGCAGTAATACTAGGATGACCTGGAGCATTCTGTCCACTGCAAGTATGCAAAGTACTGATGAGTTAGTACTTACCTAGTTTGCCTGATTTAGGTGATTAATATTTTATACTGGTAGCACAAAAGTCTGTTAAACAGTTCAGTCTTTTCAGAAAATGGTCAAACATCCTGAAAGGCAAAAGGACACAGAGGAGGTTTAGTGCAGAACATTTACTGAGGATCTTTGTCTCACATTTAGGAAATGAGAGGCCTGGAAGAGGTAGCCGTGCATATAGAGCAGTTCAAGATCTATTTTCTTTTAACAGAGTCATTCTAAATATAGAAGAATTTGCTACTATTTTCAAAATATTGACATATGGGAACACTGATCTGGTGTCTAATGTCTTTTTTATCATCTTTATACTGAACCCACTGATTGAACTGCATCTCCTGGACTGCAATGACAAGCTCCTGCCTCACTGGGCAACTATAGTGTAGTGTGACAGATGGAGTCCTGGTGGACAACCTGGCATTTGTGGGAGAGGGAGTGGCAGGAAAACTAGAAGTTACAGTGTTCTGGTAGCATAGGCTGAAAACTTAGAGGATCAGAAAGCAACATTTAATTATTCCAAACATTTTTCTATAGTACTTGTTAGTAGTATGAAATAATTGTATGTATGGATGGATAAGTACATAAATGCACAAATACATATAATTTCAACTTTTGAAGATAATAGCATTCCCATTGAACACATAGGTAGATTGAGTTGCAAACAGATGAAGTTAAAAAGGAGGGGATCAATCAGTAGCGGATGCTTGTTTTGATATACATCAGTGGGGGTTTTTTTCAGTGTAAATGAATATTTATATGGAATTTCAGTGCCTTCAATGCTCACTACAGATGACCAACATTAAATTTTTCTGCCACTGTTCAGAAAATAACGAACACCCAGCTAAATAATCTCCACTCAATCACATCTCAAAATATGCTTATATTTGCCTCAACTAACCATAAAGCTCTGAGGGACAGAATCTGATCTTACTGCGTTCAGCAGAGCCCCTTTACTTCTGCTTTTAATGGAGATTGAGAAGCGCCCATGGAACATATTCTTTTATTCTGAGAGGATGGCCGTATGCCCCAAAGTATAAGCGGTAAAAGATCTGTTTAAGGAAAAGTTGTGCAGACTTTTAAATATAGACTAAATAATGTCTTTTCCCCAGCCTTATTTGTGGAATTGATTAAACAGCTTGTCTGAAGTTTTAAAGGATGTAGCATGGGGCAGAAACAAAGACATTAAAATTTCATTTTGAAAAGTTACAGCTTTTAAAATGTGGAAGTATTTGGATGTAGGATCACCTAATAGCAGGCGTCAAGCACCATGACTAATCCTGAGAACCAGCAGTCGTGGCTTGTTATTTAAGCAGATCTGTGGTGTAAATATTGATGTCTTCTGGAGGTGTATCCATCATTTTATGCACATGAATTTGACAACAGAAACTAAAATAGTTGAACTGATGATTGCAGAGCTTAATGTTTTGCTTATACTTGCATATTATAGATAATGCACATTTTAATAGGACATTTTTAACGAGCATTTTTCGTTCTTGCTTTTAGGAGCCACAAAAATTGTTCCTGTTGAGGCTGCTCCCCAAGAAAGTGAACCCACAACTCCAGAGGCAACAGTTCAAGACCCATCACAACGAAGAGGGTATCAAGAATATGCTATTCAGCAAACCCCATATGAACAGGCAATGAAATCGAGCAGGTAATTGTGAAGCATTTATATTTGTGTTCATGCAAAATATGAATGAGATGCTTCCCTGTCCATTTTTGTGAAACTAAAATGTTTTCTGAGCCTTTTAAATAAAGGAATAGCTGAAATATAATCATAGAATTAGTTGGGTTGGAAAGAACCTTAAGATCATCTAGTTCTAACCCTGCTGCCATGGGCAGGGACACCTCACGCTAGAGCAGGTTGCTCCAAGCCCCATCCAACCTGGGCTTGAACACTACCAGGGATGGAACATTTACCACTTCTTTGGGCACCTTGTGCCAGGGCCTCACCACTCTCACAGTAAAGAACTTCTTCCTTGTATTTAACATGAACTTCCCCTGTTTAAGTTTAAATCTGTTATTACCCCTTGTCCTATTGCTACAGTCCCTGATGAGGAGTCCCTCTCTGGTGTCCTTGTAGACCCCCTTCCGACGTTGGAAGGCTGCTTTGACATCTCCACGCAGCTTCTCTTCTCCAGGCTGAACAGCCCCAACTTTCTCAGCCTGCCTGTGCATAAGTTGTCAATTTAAAAAGCCTGTGGAGAATACCTCTTAAAATAAACGTTTCTGTCCCTTATGCATATTTAGGGTAGTTTTGATTATTATGTTACAAAGTTTCTGTGCTGTAAACATAACTGCTTTGTTTGGGGTTTTTTTAGGTTGGGTCCAACTCAACTGAAGATTTTCACATGTGAATATTGTAACAAAGTGTTCAAATTTAAACATTCCCTCCAAGCACATTTGAGGATCCATACAAATGAAAAACCTTACAAGTGTTCGTACTGCAGTTACGCCAGCGCCATCAAAGCCAACCTCAACGTTCACATGCGGAAACATACAGGGGAGAAGTTCAGCTGCGATTACTGTGCGTTCACTTGCCTCAGCAAAGGCCATCTCAAAGTCCACATTGAAAGAGTTCATAAGAAAATCAAGCAGCATTGTCGCTTCTGCAAAAAGAAATACTCAGATGTGAAAAATCTGATCAAGCATATCAAGGAAACACACGACCTTCAAGATAAAAAGGTGAAGGATGTTTTTGATGAGCTTTGCTTGATGACACGAGAGGGCAAAAGGCAACTTCTTTACGACTGCCATATTTGTGAGCGCAAATTCAAGAATGAACTTGATCGAGACCGTCACATGCTTGTTCACGGTGATGAAAGACCCTTTGCTTGTGAGCTCTGTGGGCATGGCGCCACTAAATACCAAGCCCTTGAGCTTCATGTTCGAAAGCACCCGTTTGTGTACGTGTGTTCCGTGTGCCTGAAGAAGTTTGTGAGTTCTGTAAGACTCCGTGCTCACATCAAAGATGTGCATGCAGATTTGCAGGAGGCTTCTGTTTTTAACAGTTCTATCAATCAGAGTTTCTGCCTGCTTGAGCCTGGAGGTGATATCCAGCCAGAAGCCCTTGGTGAACAGCTAACACAAAGTGCAGAGGAGTTGACTGTCATGAGTACTGATGGTGGTAACACACCACAACCATCTGCTTGTAAAGGTGAATCAACAGCTGCAGATGTAAACCATAATGGTCAGCCTAATGGTGAGACTAAAATCGATACTGCCTTTTCCTTAGCATTTGAAAATCCTTTGGAGAAGAATGTACCAGAGACACTGTGTCAGATGACAGATGTAGCAGTCCCGGACATTCAATCCTGTGTAGCATCAGACTGCTTCCAGCTGAAAAATGGTACTTCTGGTCCTGATGACTTAAAAGGTTCTCCTGCAAACGAAGAGGAAGTTAATCCCTGCAGCTCAGTAAATGAGCAGGGTGAAGAAATTCAGCTTTTGCTGTCTGAAGACAAAAGTTTAATTCTGGGTCAGGATAATGCAGTGACTGAGAACCTTTCAGACTCTGAGGAGAGAAATCGGGCTGTTCCTTCCAGTGAATCAGAAACAAGCAATGTGCCAATTCAAAATGCAGCAGAAACCACAAGCCCTCTGCCAGCACCAGCAGCGAATGCAGCCGTTGGTCCCCAGGCAGCCTCTTCTAATGCAGCTACATCAGACAGCGGGAGCGGAGCTGTTGCCTTTATGCAGATCTTGGATAGTTTGCAGAAGAGACAAATGAACACGGAGTTGTGTGAGAGGATAAGGAAGGTTTATGGAGACTTAGAATGTGAATATTGTGGTAAGGAGCAATAGAATTATGTTTGATTGGGTTTTTAAGTGTTATGTAGTGAGCCATCTTTTTCCTGCTCCTCTGGTTACTAATGTTTGATGTAGTTGTGTATCTTTGCAGCAGTATTAGTTTTGTAGTTCAGTATGGATTCTGGGGTCCAGCCAGCTTTACTTTTTGCTGTATAAATAGCATGAAATGACTCCTCAAAAAACCACTAGTGAAATATAGTGAAGAAGTGCTTTATTATGCTCAATTTTCTGTCGATGTGGAATTTGATAGAATTAGATCATTTCTGTCCACATGCCTCTTCCTACCTCATAACTTTCACTGGGGCCAGCGGAGCAGATTTAGGCATGTGATCAGCATTAGTCCATGTTTTAATGCTTAAGCTTCATTATCAAATTAATATAAAATTCAGACTCTTTTTCATATACTATGTGAGGATATATAACAATAATAATCATTCTGTACAGTAGATACATATATACTGGTGTATTTTTGTGGCTCGTTTTGAACCGTATCTTTTTGACTGACAATTTTCATTACATAGAATCAGATCAACTGTAATTGTTTTTTTGAGTAACACACCATTCCCATCTATTTTAACTGAAAACTTTTGTGTTTACATAACCGGAAAGGAAGGAATTTGGGATTTATGTTGTAGTCTTCAGTCTTGATAAGGGAGAGGAATCAGAGTTTGAAGATGTTTTTGAAACACCGTAACACTCTACATTAGATAAATTACTATGCACTCGTTGATACCATTATGTCAGAAAGGCTTTTAGGGAAGGAGTAACACAAAAGGAACTAACAAAACAATTTGGACAATCTCTTTTAGTGTACAGTTGCATTCAGGTTCTTTCTGTAGTAGAACAGATTTAAAGCACTTACTTTCTCATTAGGAAATGATCATTGATCTATATTAAAGTTGCCCTTGTTAGGCTGTTGCAGGTCAAAAGTGTTTTCTGCAAACAGGTTTTCAGTAGCACAGTGTCTTTAGGACAACTTTTCATTAAACCAAAAGGGACATGATTCAAGCGGTGTGTTTTGTCCTGAAAGAAAACTGGTTCTGTGTTGGAGTTTTCAATTAGAGTTGTTTATTATTTACTTTCTTCATGTCTAATTTCATTTTCAGGCAAGTTGTTCTGGTACCAGGTACATTATGACATGCATGTTCGTACGCATACTCGAGAACATTTATATTACTGCTCCCAGTGCAATTACTCTTCCATCACCAAAAACTGCCTTAAGCGTCACGTCATTCAGAAACACAGTAACATTTTGCTGAAATGTCCCACAGAACATTGTGACTACTCTACTCCAGATAAATACAAGCTGCAGGCACATCTGAAAGTTCACACGGAACTGGTGAGTAACAAGCAAAACAGTACCTTTGTCTCAATTAAGTGTCATCATCATCGTGTTTGGAATTGTGTGGCAATATTTGAAGATACAGGTTCTTACCCGAGCGTTCTTTGCTTTCTTCTGCGCAGGGAGTAGTTTCCTGTAGGATATGTCTGCATCTGTCTTCTCCCGTTGATTTTCCCCTGTATTCTCAGATTCCTTAGCTTTTGAGAGAGTAAAATGAGAGTATTGTTACTTCACTTAGTTCCATGAACCTGAATTCCATTCCTTCATAAAATGGTAAAATGAAAACATGTTCCTCTCTTAATTACTACAGATGGAAGAAATTTAAGCTGAAGAGTTATTTTTTTCCTAATAGCTCCAGCTAGTTGCAGCCACTCTCTTTGAACACCACCTATCATTTTCTGCTGCTGTTACAAAGATGAAGAGATCATGCTTTAAAGGCTCCTATCTTATTCAGGAAGCCTTCCAGCTCTGAATGCCATTGTGTTAAAAAGAGGTCAGGTCTACTTCTTCAATGTGTCCTGTTGCATGTTTTATGTGAGATTAAGCAAGGGGCTGCATGCCTGACTGCAAGCCCTCTTTGTGCAATACACTGCTTTGTGGTCTTGCTCTGATCCAACACTATCTCATGAATAATCTTTTGAGGAAAAATCTTTTCTACATCAACCCTGCATTTTTTCACAGGATGTTTTTAAAAATCTATTATGGTATTCAGAATAAGAAATATTTTAAAACTAAGGAATGAGAAAGTGAAATTCCTTACATGCTTTTCTTGGAAGATTAAGAAAAAAGCCCAATTATTTTCTTTACATCAGCATTGCCTTGCTTTTTCTTCTTGTTTTATTGTTTTGCATGAATGGCCCAAATAGGTTAAGATATTGTCATAAAAGGTCTATGTGCTTTTCCTACCACGTGGCAAGATCCTTTCTGCTTGCGAGGTGTAGTTGATCTGGGACGTTCTAGACCCGTGTGTACCCAGAGAGTTTGTACCATGCATACACTCACACTGTATGAACACAGGTAAGTTCCTTCCTGTTTCAAATTGACCTCTAGAAAAGGGTGCTCAGCCAGTGCCTGCTCTCCCAACATAATGAATTTAGTCTACTTTTAACTGGAGTCTTTCTTGAAGGCCATCTGGAGTGCTTAGGTGGAACATACCACCTCATACATTTTACATGAAGGTACTGGTGTTGAATGAAGTACAGTTTAGCATTTCAGAAAATGTTTGACAGGCATGCTGTTTGTATTTAAACTTTCTTGACTGATAATGCCAGAAAATTGATGTGAACTACATCCTTGCAATTTGGCATTTTAATAATTTATGCAATAAAATACTTCCAAAGGCAATTTACCCTTCTCCTGAATTGATTTTTATTCTTATTCCAGCAGAGGAGAAAATACCAGTTGTTTAATTGCAACGCTCACTCTTCTGTCCTTTAAGAGCGAGGAAATACTCACACAGATGGATCTTTCTTCATTTTTTACACAACATTATGGTTTTTACTGGTGGTGTCTTGTAAATAAATCTTACACACCCTGGACAGAATGCACCACATGCGGCAAATCCCTCCTAGCCACATGTGAAAGCAACATCACAACTCACTTAAAGTACTGTGATAAATACTGTTGTTACACTTCCTTTTACTAGTGAAATGTGCTGCTTGAATTAAGGATTCATGTGCTGCTTGAATTAAGGATTCATGTTAATTTTTCCCAAGATGTGGCCAATTTCTGCACAGCTACTTAAAAAAGCTGTTAACGTACAGTGCCTAGTGGCTTCAGGTCATCTTCTGCAGTCAGCAAGTAGGCTCTTGGCCAGTATTTCCAATGGCTGGAGTTACTTTAAAGGTGTTTGTAACAGAACAGAACACTGCACCTCCTACTCTTCTTAAGTACTAGTTCTTTGTAACTGCAGGACAGCTTTAAAAAGACAAAACAGAAGAGGTGACACAAAAGGGAGCATTTTTTCCTCTCCCTTTGTCCCACAATTCTGTAGATATTTTAAACAGCGTCTAAATTTGTTATGAAATGGGCAGAAAGCTCACATAATAGACATTCTTTTAGGCTGCTTTTGAATTTATTGCATTTATGATGTCCATCTGATGGCAAAAATCTGTGCAAATGATGTCGAAGACTACTTAAGGACAAAGAGCCTGAGATTAGATATCCAATATCCTTACGTAAGTACCTGTTTTTCAAGTGTCATGAGCGTCCAGCAGCTCCCACCAGGAGCATCATTTTCATGATACTAAATAGAACTGAGAAAATGCATTTCATAATTAAAACCAGTGTGACAGTGAGATCTTTCAGAACGATGCTTACTGATACTTCAAATATATTTGAGTATTTAAATAGATTGAAAAAATTATGTATTAGAACTTAGTGACTAAAATTGGCAGTTCTCGTATTGGCCTTTGATCCCGCTGCTTGGTATATTTACTTAATGCACACAGGACCACTCACTCCAAAATATAGTACTTTATCAAACTATGCACAGCTCAATGTGGAAAGCTTCTTTAATGTTAATTTTAGGTTGCAAAATCAATTCAATAAATATTAAAATTAAAGCTTCCTTAGAGATAGAATCATAGAATTGCTTGGGTTGGAAAGGATCTTAAGATCATCTAGTTCTAACCTCCCTGCCTATGGCACCTTCCATTAGACCAGGCTGCTCAAGGCCCCGTCCAACCTGGCCTTGAACACCGCCAGGGGTAGAGCATAAAAGATATCAACATATCAAAAGAAAGATACCAAAATCTCAGTTCAGTATCTTCTATGAATGTGTATCTCTCATTACCTTGTTGCTGACTGCTTTTGACCTGAATCCCTGTATTATTTGGTGAACAGAATAAATGATGGTTATTAAAAAGCAGCTTATGTTCACCCTTGTCACTCAGTGTACAGCACCCCATCTTACTGTCTATGCACCATCCAAGTCTTGCAGTGAATTTGGGATTATTTATTCCCTGGGAGATTATGATAGTGAATGTGCATGTGCTGCCTCTTGCCTCCTCTGTATTTGCTGCACGCTGTTGTTACAGGCAAAATTGTTACTTTTGAAGTCTGGAAATTGAGGCTCAGCTTGATTCAAAACCAAGATTTTGCAAATATTCTCTGATTTTACCCTTCTTTTACCTCTAATGCTTGTCTATGACAGTTATGACAATTATTGGCTTTTATGGAGTGTTTTAGAAATTCAAACCATGACACGTGTGACTTACTTTCGTGTCATAGTAGCTAGGAAAGGGCAGTTTATAATGACTTCTGAATGAGCTAGTGGTAACATTAGGAACCTGTTGTGGAACTAAAGAATGCTGATATAGGTACCAGTTTATTTACAACATCCAGTGGGTTTTACAGTACTCGGTGTGCTGAGCAGATAAACATCACGGAGAGGTTGGTCTCTGAAATGATTTTAAATCTATATATGTAATTAATGCTGCAAGAGAAGCTCCTGAATAAAATGGGAGTTCACACCCAGAACCACCAGTTGCTGTGAGGTGGCTACATCTGCTGTCACGTGCGTTTTGGGATATAAATGATTCTTGTCTTTGGAAAGATGCTTAGAAATTTCATTATGCTGCTGACCTTTCCTGTAATAGCATAGTTAGAGCTGTCGGTAGGAAGTGAGATACTAGAGCTGTGATTGCTTATTTCCCCTCCCTAAGGAGAGATAATTTTGAGACCATCACTGGTCTGACTATGATACCTTTGCCTCTGGACCAGTGCCACTGCGTAGTCAAGAATGCAAAGTACTGGAAAGGGAAGGAATTAACCAAAAAATCTATGATCAAGCATTCAGTTGGAAAATGGCTTTTGTTCTTGGTCCTTGCTTCCATAGTGAATGCCAGTCATCTTTACTAGTGGTTATTTCACACACACACAAAAAACCCCATGCTTAAGCAGTACTGCGTGCAGGTGCTTGTCATTTTGTGAGCTGTGATTTCTGCTGCTTGCCAGGCTTCATAAAAGTCTCTAACCATTAGCAAATTCTTCTTTAGCCTCCTTCACATGTGTGCATAGCTGCCTCCTGGGCACATCAGATCCTTGTAGCCAAGTTGCATTTTAATAGGACATCAGCATAATTTGGCAATCATCTGTGAAAATTCTGATTTTAATAGCATGATGAAGATTCCTGGACATCTTCACTCTTTGGAAGTATAACTGAGGGAGCTAATTCTGTTTCATTAGGCATTAGAAATTACATTTCTGTTGTTTGTCCAGTTTGGGCCTAAACATTTTTTATTATGGCCATTATCTTAATTTGACACTATTAATGGAACTAATGATAACAAAGCCTAAGGCCTTCAAAGTGCCTCTGTCATTGTGTATGAAAGGGTGTTCTGAAGAGCTAGAGCTGTGGTGGTGGAGACCTTCTCTGGGGCTCTGTGTCGTGACCTGCATGCTCTGAAATACTTCGCTTGCAACAGGGGATTTCTTAAAGGCTGGTTGTGAGAGTGATGGGATTACACCGAGGGACCAGCACTGTCACAAGCTCTCAGAGCAGCAACAGATGTACATTAAACAGTCAAAATTAACAATTTTAGCTCCAAAAGTCTGTGGCACTGGCCTGGATGTAACAGCTGTGAAAGGTTTGGTTTTAGCTGGATGGTTTTGGTGAGAGGCTGGAGCTTGACAGGAGCACTTTGAAGGGACTTGGTGCTCAGAAGTGCAATCTGTTGGTTACACTGAAAAAGGTACCCCTTTTGAAGATCATTTGGTGCAGAACTTGGTATGACAACTTTCTAACTGCTTAAAGAAAGCTGTTTGCATTATTTTGTTATAGAAAAATTTTGTTACCATTGTCGCATAGAAAGATGTGTTCTTGCTTGTACTTTTGTGTTGCTCTATAGCTCTTGATACATTTACTGATGATTTTGACTCTTCTCTCATGCGCAGGCTTCTAGTCTTGCCTTCCTGAAAAGTTATTAGCAAGAATGTAAAGTTGTCACAATTATAGCATTTTACTTAGTGTATGTGGAGGGAATTATTGGTTGTTTGGGGTTTTTTCTAATTCAACTTTATGAAACAGCAAGGTGTATTCGTCTTAGTGTTCTGGGCACACAGAGAAATACTTAATACAGTGAGTATTAAAGACCAGCAACACCCAACTGTACATTAAACGTATACTAGTATAAATAAATGAAAGTAACTAGTATACATTTAATGTACAGTTGGGTGTTGCTGGTCTTTAATTGTCATTTATTGTGTATTTTGAAAACAGTTATATAGTAAGTTTGAGGAACAGACTGAGATTTGTCAACAAATTTCAGCCGGCCCCTTAACAGCCCCAAAATGATATTGTGCTTATGTTTTTCTTATATGTGCCAAATTATGAATGTGATCGTGCAACCCAGTCTTTGAGAAGGTTCAAACATTACTATAGTGTTTTATTGGAATTCATCTCTCAATTTTCATTAGAATAACATGTTCAGGTAGAAGTGCGAAATCATCGGGAACAGATTTAGGGGTAATAGGTTCTATCATTTGAAAGACCTTAATTCCACAAATGAACAGCTCTTTCCTAATGAGATTTTGTCAGCACTGTGGGTTCCTTGAATCTTCTATTCCAAAAACCAATCAATGGAGTAAAGTCCTACATTTTTATGTGGAGTTTGATGCATTTGTAAAAGGCTTAAAACTACAATTACACTAAAATTACATATAGGAGGAAATTTCATCGAAACTCTCCTGCTGGACTTCTTTGATAGTGTTAATCTTCCAGAACATCAGGCTGGCTTTGAAATCAAAATAGTAGAATAATACTTTATTGGCAATACCTAAACTGCTGAATATTTATAAAGCAGTTAGAAATGCAGACACTGAATAGGTAGTGGCATCTGTCATTGTTAACTCTTGTGCTCGATTTCAGGCCATTTTATACATATATGTACTGGTGGGTGTCTTCAGTATAATGAGATCTGATCCTTAGGTTTCAGTAGAGTGGACTTGTGAAAAAAACTGAAAAAACCCTGAATATTACTGCTTCTATCAAATACCTTTTCTTCTGTTCTGTGACCTCATCTTTCAACTCTTGATTCTCTAAAGAGTCAGTCAGACAATAACGCTTACATTTATTGTGCATATTCTCATGTGCTGTAACATGGAGCCCTTCATTCATGGGGATTAATGGTGTGCTTAGAATACTTTCGTATTTCTCCTTCACTTACTTCACTATAAATATCTCCATTTCTTTCCTTAAAAACTGAACCTTCAATTATGACTTTGTTGAGAAGCATGTATTACTGAATAATGACTATAGTGATTACACCAGTGGACTGATAATGTGCAATCTCTTTCTTCCGTTCTCGTCTTAAGGATAAAAAGAGTTATTCCTGTCCTGTGTGTGAAAAGTCATTTTCTGAAGATCGACTTATAAAATCTCACATCAAGACAAATCACCCTGGTAAGAAAAAATCAAGGAAAATTTCTCAGTCTATTGCAATAAAGGGATAAAGGTTTAGAATGAGCAGTATAATGTGATTATATTCCAAAGAAAGAGAAGAGTCTACATCTAATTTAACTGGTTTAAAGTAAGAATTGTACTGGGTTTGCAGATGTTAGAATTTAGAGTGAAAAAAAGTCATTGTTCCAGCTTCTGTGGTGGGGAGTCTATTAGGTAATTGTGCTAAGAAACCTGTCTTCATCTGGCAGAGAACTCATTTCCAAAAGAGGACCTAAGTGAATTCAAATTATGCATCGGGAAGTTTGGAATTAGGGAGACAGACGTCCTATAACAACCCACGAGACATAAAATTCCCACTGGCCATACATAAACTGACAAAAGGGCATTTATTCCACATTATTGTGTCTGTAGGTAACTGGTGTGAAGGCAGAGGTCCCTGAGGTGGTGCTACACATACTCAGTTGGTGTGTGGCAGGGCTTTACCTCCAGGGCCAATTGAATTCTGCAGCAGGGCTCTTTAACTAGAACCAGCTGGGGTGTAGTATGGTCAGTATTAAGCTGGAGCTGACAAGCCTGGCTGGATCCAAGATAACCACTGCAGTCCATTCAAACTCTGTTTATACTTCTCATTCTAGTGCCCTGATTTATCAGTGCAAGCACAACATAAAATGTGCACTGAGTCAACATGCTGTGCCTGAGTAAACAATCCTTCCTCAAACCTTGGGAATTCAGTGCCAAAGTGTGACTGGTGCAGGCACTGATTTAAATCTGAATGATGAGAGCTCAGCAGGGCTGCACTGATGTGTCCCTACTTTCCTCCTCAGTATTAAGTTGGATAGTGTCATGGTTTAACCCCAGCCGGTAACTCAGCACCAGCTGAGTTCTCTCAGCTGCTCTCTCATCCCTTGGCTGCTCTCTCATCCCCTTCCTTTATCGCTCCCTTTATCGCGGGATGGGGAGGAGAATCAAAAGAATGTAAACCCATGGGTTGAGATAAGAACAGTTTAATAACTAAAGTACAATATAATACTACTGCTACTACTACTAATAATAATGATAAGGGAAATGAGAGAGATACAAAACTAAAAGGGGGAAGAAAACAAGCAATAACCAGCAGTGATGCACAATACAACTGCTCAGCACCCACTGACTGATGCCCAGCCCTACCCGAGCAGTGATCGGTCCCTTCCAGGTGACTCCCCCCGGTTTGTATACTGGGCATGACGTGCTGTGGTATGGAATACCCCTTTGGGTACTTTGGGTCAGGTGTCCTGTCCCTGCTCCCTTCTGGCTTCTTGCGCCCCTTCTCAATGGCAGAGCACGAGAGACTGAAAAGTCCTTGATCAGGGTAAGTGCTACTGAGCAACAACTGGAATATCTGTGTGTTACCAGCATTAGTCTCAGACTAAAGCCAAACCACAGCACTGCACCAGCTACTAGGAAGAAAATTAACCGTCCCAGCTGAAAACAGGACAGATAGAAAGGCCTGCTGCTACTGTGGGTGAAGGAGAGTTGGCTGCATTGACCAACATACGTTAATGAACTCATCTAAAGTATTACTTATCACCTGACATAATATTAAGAAATAAAATACCGGCCGTACTCAAATCTTGAGTTTGGGGAAGAGAAAATCCAATTAAAATGGTGTAACTTTTCTGGTCTTTGTCAAAATTACAGCATAATATGTAAAGCAATAGTTTCTTATCTTCCTACTGCCACTAGATAGTGCTAGACCCGTGTTTTAGACAATTTCCTTCACTTCAATTTCAGACTAACTCTCACTTTAGCTCTTTAGTTCCCAAACCTCTTTATTTGCAGACCACTTTACAACAGTGTGTTTGGAGGGCTTGTCGTACATCAGGGGACGTGTCTGATGCAGCAAATTGAGATGAGGAAAGGTTTCTGTGCTATACCGTAGTCAGGAGGTATGTCACGCAGTAAGCATAGAAATTGAATCTCAAGACCTATTCCTGTAAATCCTTTCTGCTGTCTCAACCAGGGAGCATAGGAGGCCTCTCTAAATAATGTGATCTGTGACCTAGCAGTGCATTATATACTATGCCCTTACAGGTTGCCATAGGTCAGCACTGCTCCGTTGACTGCTGAATTATTAGTGTAAGCTGTGTCAGGGGTCCAGAAATACCAGTTAACCCTAGAGCCCTGGTGTGCTAAACTCCTGCATTTAAATAATACTGAACAATTTGTTTGGGATCTGAATCCCTCTAAAAGTATAGTGTGAATGTTTTGACCCAGGAAAGTGGCTTCTCTTAAACTCTGGGTTATAATACAGGTAAGATTAACAAAGAAAATCTGCACATCCTGTTATTTTGTGTCCTCATTTTTAATTTGTATATTGCAGGTGAATAGAACTTGGAAGCAAAATACCAGATTTATAAGATATCTCTCCTGGTACTACCGAAATACTACATCTAAGATATGCCTATGCTGTAGTTATGCAATAACACCGTTTAAATATATAGAGGAGAATTAATGCACAAATCTTCTCCTGGGTGTGCTGTCCTTGTAATCAGGAGGAAATCCTTTCGTTGAACAGCATATTTCATTACAAGCCAAATAAATGTGAGGGATCTGATGGCAGAAAATACCAAGTACTGCAGAGACATGAGTACAGTTTTAAAGTGTAAATGGAAAATAATAAAGATGAAAGGGAAAATGGATACTGTTAAAAAGAATTGGATTTTAAAACGACATATCAAAAATTAATTTAAACTGAAACCCTCTCATATTTATCATTAAAATGCTATTTCTGGAGCTCCCCTCACCTTCCTTAATATCATTCAGCATGACCCCTCTCTTGTCTCTTCTGTTTCATAGAGTAGAAAGTATGAAATAAAACAGTACTCCTTCTAGGTTTGCAGAGAATAGGAGTTGAATTCTGATCCTATGAAGGCAATAGGGCAAAAATCTCTGTAGACTTTGGTAGAGCAGTATTCAAACCAAGGAGATAAGAGAGCTTGGCTTTATTGCCAAATGATTTGGATACTGAGCAGTGAAAGAGGAGTCTTGGATTCTGGTCCCAGCTCTCAGAATTATCTACCTTTTTATCCACTGATTTAATTTGATACTTGTTAATAGTCTGAGACATGAGATAGATCCCTACTGAGCAGACATACTAGCCCGCACTCATGAATGAAGCATCTAAGCCTTAGAAGGCAGATGAAGGTTCAGACTTGTAGCTATATTTTTCTTTGGGTACTTCAGAACATCTCTCTGCTCAGTTCATGGGCTTTTATATTTCCCTTTTGAGGTTGCTTTCCTTGTGCATATGAGTTCAGGCAGGATTTTTTATCCCATTCTGGGACTAATCATCAGGATACTGGGTATGACAGATCATATTTGACACAAATCTAAGTTTAGACTTTCAAATTTTACAAGATCTTGGACATATAAAGTCATCAGCTTTCATGTCTTAGTATTTAGATTGCCCAAGTGCTGTACTTTCCTTGAGTTAAGAGATAGCATTTTATTCATCTGAAATGCAGAGTAATTTGATTTATTTTTTAAAAGCATTTGGCAATGTTTTCATTATGTGTATTTGAGACATTTTAATTTAAACTTCGTTATTTTGAACTTTTTCACTGGAAAACTAAAACATTAGATTGTATGAAGGAAAAACGTAGAGAGTGGAGTCTGTTGAGCCTGAATAAGCAAAGGCGAGGAGAGGAATCTTAATTGCTGTCTTCAGCTATCTAATAGGACATTAAAAAGAAGACAGAGCCAGGATCTTCTTGGAATTTCACAATAAAGGGAGATGAGTTGGAGCAAGGAGGTTCTTATCAGAAATGAGGAAAATAATTTTGGCTGGTGATCAAACAGTGGAATGGGCCAAGAGAGGTTGTAGAATCTCCATCCTTCAATATGTTCAGAACAGGACTGGATATGACCCTGAGCAACTTGATGTAACTTTGAAGTTGGAACTCCAAAGTTGGCCCTGCTTGGAAAGCTGACCTTAAAGGTCCTTCCAATCCCATTATTCCATGAGTTCGTTTTTTCCTTTATAGTTTATGCCTGATTATCAGGCATTCTGATCATTATAGCTGTGAGTGATGTGAACTGAAACCCTGCAGGAAATAAGGTCCTTATTATGTTCGTTGCTCAGGTCTTATCTGAGTGGCAGTAAGGGAAGTAGAGCTTTTAAATAGTTGGAGTGAATCAGGATCCAGCTCTTCAATATTACTTATAGAACAAATTCCCTCATGTCTTTCTGGTTTTTATTACCTTTTACGTTTCTCTCAGAGGTTTCAATGACTACTATTTCTGAGATTCTTGGCAGAAGAGTTCAGCTGAAAGGACTTATTGGAAAGCGAGCTGTGAAATGTCCCTACTGTGATTTTTATTTTATGAAGAATGGATCAGACCTTCAACGTCACATTTGGGCTCATGAAGGTAAAACTCTGGTTTTAAGCATTCGGGTATATAATCAGTCGCATTCCACACAAGCTTGGCTGACATAAAAAGGAATTCAAAATTATGGCTGTACCTGAATCAAAATCCTTAAGCTACACTGGAGGTTAAATAATTTAATACATTCTGGATCACATGTGGAAGTGCACACTCATAACATGAGTAGACAGCTTAAATGTTTTATAAAATTAGTATTTCCGATTCATTTTTTCCCAAAACTCTTTCATAAACATCTATAAAGTATTCTGTAATACATGTGAGTAAGGAGGAGTGAATTAAATGCATGCTCCGACCCTTCAAGCAAGTGATTTTATGTATCTTCTCATGAATAACTGCTTCTCCTTTCACATTTGTCCAAAAATACTTGGTCTGGAAACCTATTAGGAAAACAATTGAAAACTGGTTACTTTGACGTATACATATAAATTCTGTGTGTATTTTAGTTAAATCATGCTGAGCATGGCAAGTAGCTGACGTGGACATAAACAGTGATGGAAAACCCATAAGATAATGCTGATCAGATCCTTGATTTTTTAGGGAGAAATTCCAGTAATATGGCAACACACAGGTTAAAAATGCCTTGAACTTCAAATCTGTGCCCACAGATAGACGAGTAAAATCTTGTGTCTCCCCAGTCTGTCTATTTTTATAGCAATTGGAAGACCACTTGTATTCTCTTTAATCAGTTAATCTATGGAACAGATTGCCTATGGTGTTTGAGCATTATTTTGGATTCTTTAGCCATCCCTCTGCATAAAAGGGATAATGGGGTTTGGTACTCTCAAACTGGTATTTTGGTTCCAAAGTGTTTGTTCCCATGCAGGTATTTCAGACATTTGTACTAGTACTGCATATTTGAATGCTTTAACTATGAGCTCACCTGTCTGTGTACTGTAGTGGTGCTTCTCTCCAGTAGCTTTTACTCCACTAAGGAGTTCAGGTAATGCAAAATCATAGGCTTAGAGCAATTACTTGTGTATTCCCTTAGGTACAGTTTGTTTGTTCTCCCAAGAAAGCTTGGAAACCATCTCATCTGACTAATGTGAGAAAGGGGTGAATAGAAATTTATTCCCAAATCAAAGTGTGCAATCAAGTCTGCTTAAAGTAGGCTATAATTCCTCATGCTTGTAAATCTAGTTCTAAGGTCATGAATATCATTCTAAAACTGCCAGAGCCTCATGAAACTGTTGAACTCCTCTGCCAATTCAGATTTATTCAACTTCTCTTTGAAGGATTTACTTTGTTCTTGTAGGCTTGTTAGATGACATACTGTGGGTCTCTCTGTTACATACTTTGGACTGTTTGAGAGAAGTGAAATTGTAGGTGCTTTCATCTTACTAAGGGAGACAAAAATAGTAAATAAAACCAAAATACTACTATGTGAGCCATTAGCCAGCCTGATAGTAACTAACAGTAAAACACAGCTTTGCACAAGTACCTAATTAACCAGTCCTTCTTAAAACAGGTTTCTTTGTTCTTTGTTGTGGAGAAATTCTCATTAAATGGAGAATAATAGCGGCCTTCCAGTATCTGGAGGGGGCCTGCAAGGATGGAGAGGGGCTCTTCATCAGGGACTGTAGTGATAGGACAAGGGTTGATGGGTTTAAACTGAAACAAGGGAAGTTCAGGTTAAATATAACGAAGAAGTTCTTTACTGTGAGGGTGGTGAGGCACTGGAATGGGTTGTCCAGAGAAGTAGTGAATGCTCCACCCCTGGCAGTGTTTAAGGCCAGAGTGGATAGAGCCTTGGTGACATGGTCTGGTGTGTGGTGTCCCTGCCCATGGCAAGGGGTTGGAACTAGATCTTAAGGTCCTTTCCAACCCAAACCATTCCATGATTCTATGATAGTTATCTGAAGACTTTTAGAGGGATATTTGGTATGTATACCAGCTAGGCATCAATTTAGGCATTGTATTCTACTTCTAAATACTTCGCGCAGGCAGGGCGAGCGGGCAGCGAGCGGGATGGTGAGCACTCGCCTTAGGAGCAGGGCCCGCTGTGGGAGCTCTGCCCCGGCGGTGGCCAGCGTAGGCACCCAGACAGAGCCGATGAGAGGGGAGGCTGCGGCGCAGACCTCGGAGTGTAGAAAGTGCCTCGACTGGTCTCGTGAGGCGGGGGTGCACGATGGACAGGGCTGCACTCGGTGCGCTCTGGTGGAGGTCCTCCTGCAGCAGGTGGCTGAGCTGCGGGAGGCTGTTGGAGAGCTAAAAGATGCCAGGGAAGCTGAGAGGAAGCTGGGCTGCTTGCTCCAGGCTCAAACTGCGCAGGGGCTGCAAACGTCCAGCATTGCTCGTATAGGAACGAAGGAGGGCAGCAACCCAGGAAGCTGGGAATTAGTCACGAGAAAAACGAACAAAAAAAGGAGGAAGAGGACAATTAACGACAAGGGGCTTCCTCCTAAATCTGATGTCCCCACCCAGAACCGCTTCGCGGTTCTGCAGGAGGCTAATGAGAAAGCACCCACCACACCTAATGAGCACCCTGCTGATGCACCAGTAAAGAGGATCGCTACTGGTGCCTCCAGGAAGAAGCGGAGGGTCATAGTAGTAGGGGACTCTACTTTGAAAGGCACAGAGGCACCCATCTGCCGGCCTGATCCAGTCTCGAGGGAGGTGTGTTGCCTGCCGGGGGCTCGGATCAGGGATGTTGCTGAGAGGCTGCCTGCTCTAGTAAGTCCTGCTGACTATTACCCCCTTCTAGTGGTCCATGTGGGTGCTAGAGATATAGACAGCAGTTGCCTGGAGGACATTAAGAAGGACTACAGAGCCCTGGGAGAGGTGGTTAGGGGCTCTGGAGCTCAGATAGTTTTTTCATCGATTCTCCAGGGCAAAGGGGAGGACCTTAAAAAAGCTAGGCATGTCTGGCAGGTTAATAAATGGTTAGAAAGCTGGTGCCATAGTCAGGGGTTTGGCTATTTAGAACATGGGGCTCCATTTGGGAGGCCAGATCTACTGGAGGCTGGTGGAGCTGGTCTGACAAAGAAGGGGAAGAGCTGTTTTGGTAGGAGGCTTGCCAGGCTGGTCAGGAAAGCTTTAAACTAGATGTGTTGGGGGAGGGGAGCATTGATCCATCCCAACATTCCTGGTCAGTTGCCAGCACCTGTAATAAGTGCTTGGAGCGATGTAGAGATGTTCCAGCTGCCCCAGCCATTGAGTCGGCTGCATTTGGAGCTCGGCTAAGGTGCCTCTATACAAACGCCCGTAGTATGGGGAACAAGCAAGAGGAATTAGAGATGTGTGCAAGGCTACGGGAATATGATGTCATTGGTATCACAGAAACATGGTGGGATGGCTCCTATGACTGGAATGTTGGAATGGAAGGTTACAGGCTGTTTAGAAAAGACAGGCCAGGCAGACGGGGAGGGGGCGTTGCTATCTATGTCAGTGATAGGCTAGAGAGTATGGAACTCTGTCTGGGGACGGGTGATGAGGTAACAGAGTGTTTGTGGGTCAGGATCAAAGGGAAAACAGCAACAGGGGACATTACGGTGGGGATCTGTTACAGGCCGCCTGATCAAGAGGACTCTGTGGATGAAGCGCTCTACAGACAGATAGGAGCAGCCTCACGCTCGCAGGCCCTGGTCCTCATGGGGGACTTCAACCATCCTGACATCTGTTGGAGGGACGGTACGGCCCGGCACAAGCAATCCAGGAGGTTCCTCGATTGTGTGGAAGACAACTTCCTCTTTCAAGCAGTAGAGGAGCCGACGAGGAGAGGTGCCATGCTGGACCTTGTGCTCACCAACAGGGAGGGACTGGTTGGAAATGTAACGCTCCAGGGCAGCCTTGGCTCTAGTGATCACGAGATGGTTGAGTTTGAGATCCTCAGGACGGTGAGAAGAGCGTGCAGCAAGCTCACTGCCCTGGACTTCAAGAAAGCAGACTTTGGCCTCTTCAGGAACCTCCTTAGTAAGGTTTCATGGGATACAGTCCTAGAGGGCAGGGGGGCCCAAGACTGCTGGTTGGTATTCAAGGATCACCTGCTACGTGCTCAAGAGTGTTGCATCCCGACTAGAAGAAAGTGCAGCAGGAGGGCCAGGAGACCTCCATGGATGGACAAGGAGCTGCTGAGGAAACTTAGAGGGAAAAAAGAAGCTTATAGAAGGTGGAAGCGAGGACAGGCGGCCTGGGAAGAATACAGGAACATTGCCCGAGAAGCTAGGGACCAGGTTAGGAAAGCTAAGGCCCAGCTAGAATTAAGTTTGGCAAGGGATGTAAAAGATAACAGGAAAGGATTCTATAGATATGTAGCAAATAAAAGACAGGCTAGGGACAATGTAGGCCCTCTCCAGAAGCTATCAGGAGAACTGGCTACCATGGATTTGGAGAAGGCTGAGGTTCTTAATGACTTCTTTGCCTCAGTCTTCACCAGCAAATGCTCTGACCACACAACCCAAGTCTTGGAAAGCAAATGCAGGGACTGTGAGAACGAAGACCTTAGGCCCACTGTAGGAGAGGATCAGGTTCGAGACCATCTTAAGAACCTGAACGTGCACAAGTCCATGGGACCTGATGAAATCCATCCACGGGTCCTGAAGGAGCTGGCGAATGAAGTTGCTAAGCCACTGTCCATCATATTCGAAAAATCCTGGCAGTCAGGTGAAGTTCCCGATGACTGGAAGAAGGGTAATATAGCCCCCATTTTCAAGAAGGGGAAGGTGGAAGACCCGGGGAACTACAGACCAGTCAGTCTCACCTCTGTGCCTGGCAAAATCTTGGAACAGTTTCTCCTGGAAAACATGCTAAAGCACATGAAAAACAACGAGGTGGTTGGTGACAGCCAACATGGCTTCACTAAGGGGAAATCCTGCCTGACCAATTTGGTGGCCTTCTATGATGGAGCCACGGAACTGATGGACAGCGGCAGAGCAGTTGATGTCATCTACCTGGACTTGTGCAAAGCGTTCGACACTGTCCCACATGACATCCTTGTCTCTAAATTGGAGAGACATCAATTTGATAGATGGACCACTCGGTGGATAAAAAACTGGCTCGATGGCCGCACGCAAAGAGTTGTGGTAAATGGCTCGATGTCCAGTTGGAAACCTGTAACGAGTGGTGTCCCTCAGGGATCGGTGTTGGGACCGGTCCTGTTCAACATCTTTGTCGGTGACATGGACAGTGGGAGTGAGTGCGCCCTCAGCAAGTTTGCCGACGACACCAAGCTGTGTGGTTCGGTTGATACGCTGGAGGGAAGGGATGCCATCCAGAAGGACCTTGACACGCTTGTGAGGTGGGCCGATGCCAACCTTATGAAGTTTAACCAAGGCAAGTGCAAGGTCCTACATCTGGGTCGGGGCAACCCCAGGCACTGCTACAGGCTGGGCAGAGAAGAGATTCAGAGCAGCCCTGCAGAAAAGGACTTGGGGGTGTTGGTTGACGAGAAGCTTAACATGAGCCGGCAGTGTGCGCTTGCAGCCCAGAAAGCCAACCGTATCCTGGGCTGCATCAAAAGAAGCGTGACCAGCAGGTCGAAGGAGGTGATCCTGCCCCTCTACTCTGCTCTTGTGAGACCCCACTTGGAGTACTGCATACAGTTCTGGTGTCCTCAACATAAAAAGGACATGGAGCTGTTGGAGCGAGTCCAGAGGAGGGCCACGAGGATGATAAGAGGGCTGGAGCACCTCCCATATGAAGACAGGCTGAGAAAGTTGGGGCTGTTCAGCCTGGAGAAGAGAAGGCTGCGTGGTGACCTCATAGCAGCCTTCCAGTATCTGAAGGGGGTCTACAAGGATGCTGGGGAGGGACTCTTCCTTAGGGACTGTAGTGGTAGGACAAGGGGTAATGGGTTCAAACTTAAACAGAGGAAGTTTAGATTAGATATAAGGAAGAAGTTCTTTACAGTGAGGGTGGTGAAGCACTGGAATGGGTTGCCCAGGGAGGTTGTGGATGCTCCATCCCTGGCGGTGTTCAAGGCCAGGTTGGACAGAGCCTTGAGCCACATGGTTTAGGGCAAGGTGTCCCTGCCCATGGCAGGGGGGTTGGAACTAGATGATCTTAAGGTCCTTTCCAACCCTTACGATTCTATGATTCTATGATTCTAAATGGGGAGGGACTCTTCATTAGGGACCATAGTGGTAGGACAAGGGCTAATGGCTTCAAACTTAAACAGGGGAAGTTTAGATTAAATCTAAGGAAGTTCTTTACTGTGAGGGTGGTGAGGCACTGGAATGGGTTGCCCAAGGAAGTTGTGGATGCTCCATCCCTGGCGGTGTTCAAGGCCAGGTTGGACAGAGCCTTGGGTGACATGGTCTAGTGCGAGGTGTCCCTGCGCATGGCAGGGGTTTGGAACTAGATGATCTTCAGGTCCTTTTCAACCCTAACTGTTCTATGATTCTATGGACATACCAAGACCAAAACGCTAGTATTTCCTTGGTTAAACTCAGTGCCTGGCTTCAATAGGGAAGTACTTCATTATAAAAGTAACCCTCCTTTCTCTCAGTAAGTTAAATGATGCTGTTAGGAGCTTGGTATCATTTACACAGATGCTTTAGGTAAAACTTCTTGAATGAAGATAGCCAAATTTTAAACTGTTGGACCTTGTTCATGTTGCTCGCATGATCTGAAATTTCTCTCAAGCAAACATCCAGGCTTTCATCACGAGGTCCAGCTTGCTTGTTTCATAGTACATATTTTTATTTGTAGGTGTCAAACCCTTCAAATGTTCTCTCTGTGAGTACGCCACTCGCAGCAAGAGTAACTTGAAAGCCCATATGAATCGGCACAGCACTGAGAAAACGCACCTTTGTGATATGTGTGGGAAAAAGTTCAAATCAAAAGGCACTTTGAAGAGCCATAAACTCCTTCATACTGCTGATGGTAAGTGTATGTTTATTAAATGCAAGTTTATTCCAAGGCAATGAATACTGGCTGTACTATAGGGCCTTACTAACAAGCGTTTTTCAGTTGAACAAAGTGCTGCTTACAGATTTTGTTTATCCCTATGAGACACTGAAATAATTCAAACCTTTGCAAAATTAGTATCTGTGAAAGAAAACCAGCTGTCTCCGGAATAGTTGGTTCTTCTGAAATTTCATGTTTGCTTTATATCCCTTTATATTCTTACAGGCACTTGTTGATCTCAATAGAAATTTGCAAGCACAAATAGTTCCATGGTTAAGTCTCTTACTGCTTTCTTCTGCAAGAATATTGTTAGGAGTTGGTGCATCCAGTAGCCCAACAGAGGCAAGGCTGCTGCAGTTCTGTGTCTAATCAGCCAGTGGCAAGCCTGAGCACATGTTCTCTACAGGCACACATGCATCACCTGAATTTGCTCTGTAATCTTAATATTTTTGTGATCACAGAAAGAAGTGAGATGCAAATCCAGAAAAATATCATCTTTTGTATCAAAATTTGGGACAGAAAAATATTTTATTCCTCTGTGATTATTAAATTGAAATAAACGATTTAGCAGGTTAAGCTGTACAGACCTTCATTATGACTTAGGAGCTTGATCTTTGTAACTCGTGCAACCTTGTGAAACCTCATTTCACTCTATTGACCATTTCATTTAAATTATTTTTATTAAAAATTGCATATTCATTAGCATTAGCCTTTCACAGAAAGCACACAGAGCTCTCTTACATCTTTAGAATCTAGGTGAAGGTTTTGTCAGAGATATTTATATTATTTATGCTTATATCTGCACGTGTAAGTGAAGGAGATGATCCCTTTTGCATTGATGTGATGCTGAAGAGGGACTCTACATCAGGGACTGTAGCGATAGGACAAGGGGTTATGGGTTTAAACTGAAACAGAGGAAGTTCAGGTTAGATGTAAGGAAGAAGTTCTTCACTGTGAGGGTGGTGAGGTGCTGGAACAGGCTGCCCAAAGAAGTGGTGAATGCTCCATCCCTGGCGGTGTTCAAGACCGGGATGGACAGAACCCTGGGCGACATGGTCTAGTGTGAGGTGTCTCTGCCTGTGGCAGGGGGCTTGGAACTAGTTGATCTTAAGGTCCTTTCCAACCCAAACCATTCTATGATTCTATATTATAGGAAGCTTTTAGTTACTGTAGTATTACCATGAGTTAGTAAATCACTTGTTATTCCAGAAGTGCTTTCCAATATTTTGAAACAACTTGGTCAGTATCAAGCAGGTGTTGCACATACATCTAAACTTCATATGCAAGAATGAAGATTTTACTTACCAAATGCAGTCCTCAGCTGATTCCTGGCTGGCAGAAGGAGGCAGATTGCATTTGAATTAAAAGGAAATTCGGAGCACGATTAGACTATTAAAAAAACAGCCCTGCATGGGGCTTCAGTTCAGATCCTTTCTGTTTTGTTTTCACCATCTGGCTTGTCCAAATAGTGAAATTCAGCAATTAAAGTTGAATTTGTTTTTACCTATGAGTTAGTTCTACTTCTTTGACAAAATATACATGTGTGTGTAAGCCATTACTGCAATTCAGTTGAGGCTGCTTTGAAATTGGCACCGTAGTTGCGCAGGAGCTGGCCTTGTCTGGATTTGGCTTAAAGGTGTGAAGTTAGTTTTAAACATCCATTTGCATGCATGGAACTATATTCTCTTATCATTTACGGCTAGGTCAGGCTGAAACCTTGACTCTAGAGGCAATGTCATTACCAGGAGCCTTTTTTATCTGGCTTCAGACTGTCATCATCCTCTGCAATAACTGAGGTGACTGCATGTTCCTTTTTGATGCACCTCCCTCTTTGACTGAGACAAATAAATCCAAGATTTAGGCTCTTTTGCCTTGCTTTTTACACTTCCAAAAGTGTTCTAGGAAATATCCCATACTTTGGAAAATGCATTTTCCCATTGGCTCAGGTGGAAACAGAATCTCACTGTCTGTGGAGCCTTAAGAAATTTTCCTCGCTAAGTCTACCCCAACAAACAATTCGTGCATTTCAAACACTTGTGAAAAGTAAGGTGACATTTGTCACCAGGAATGTAGTGTAAGATTTGCCAAGGGACTTTCAGCCTCTTGGCTGCTGACAGTTTCTCTTTGCCCAATGTTCTTTTCTAAAGTGACAGCACTTCAAAAGTTCTTGCTAGCGCACATCCAGTGTTCTTCAGGTATTTCACAAATAATGAATTTGAAAGATGTTTTGTTATTCATGAGTCTTGTCTTCCTGACTTATGAATCCAGGCAATTTTTGTTCAAATATCAGCCCTGCAAGGTCAATTTAACCAGTGGAATATAAAGTAGTTTTCTGTCTGCTTTATTCTTCTTCAGAAGACAGACTTCTTGAGAGTGGCATGATAGAAAACAATTCCATAGTATGGGCTTATTACTGTTTGTGATTAGAAATAAACCAGAAAGCCTAGGTTTCATTATATTAATTTGATGTCAGAAATTGTATTAAGGTTTTTCTTAGCTCTGTTTTAGGGAAACTTTCACACTTAGTATAAAATACTTGTAATTTTTTTTTCCTAAAGAAATCTGATCTCTTTGGGATAATACAGGATATTTTGCATTGTCTTCTCCAATCTCCATTTTGCTTCCTTTGCTTTTGGAGTAGTTTTTAATACGTGCTTATTCCACATCAAGTCAAATACATTTTGCCAGCTATGGGTAGTTAATATACACGAATGAAGTCTTTCTCTATTTAATACATCTTGTTATTTGGCTGGAGGTAACAGGATTAATAGAGTCTTAAAGATGAAATAATGGAGAAAGGGAGTATGAACCCCAGAGAATAAAAGGAAGGAAATTGTGTTGTTTTAAATCGTAAGGAAAAAAACTGATTTCGGAGACATAGTGCTTTGCAGGGAAAATATATTTGAATCCTAACACTTCACGGCTCGGGAGAGAAGTAGGTAAAAACACGTGAACATAAACAAACACCTGTGTGTTAGGAATTTCCAGATCTACTTGAAAGGTAGCAAAATAACTGCCTGCAGTTGTAAATAATTGATTTCCTTCTTTCATTTAGCCTGCATTGTAACAATTCTTTTTCTTCTTTCCCAAGTGACTATCCCAGACTACTTAATGCTCATAATTTAAAGATGACATTCAAGCCTTTTTTCTTCTTTACCCTGCTCTTAGCTCTATTTAACCAAAATTTTGCAGAGTAAGTGCCAGGCTTCAAGTATTGTTCATATGAAGAAATATAATCAGTCATTTTCTGATCTTAAATAAAAAAAAGTTACTCCATTTTCTATTTCCATTTCAGGAAAGCAGTTTAAATGTACAGTGTGTGACTATACAGCTGCCCAAAAACCACAGCTCCTCCGTCATATGGAACAACATGTCTCTTTCAAGGTAAGAAAACGTATAAATCATGCTTATTGATAAGTCGTTTAGAAATATATGGAACTTCAGACAACAGTTTTAAAACATTTTCCTGTTTGGTGACATTTATGCATCTTGACATTTTAATATTTCAGGAATTTTGACTTTATATTCAGACTTTTGATACAAGGTTGTTTTATCCTTGGGCAATTTGTAATTAGTATCTTCACTTGCCAAATATACATGTTGCAATATAAACCAAACATTATTGGGTTTTTTGATTGTCAGTCCTTGAGAGAACTAATCTAATATGTACCTTAAAATGTCCTCGGGAAGTGGGAAAGCAGATCCCATCCATCACTGTTCATTGCCCACCTTAATTTTCTCTGAAGGTTTGCCAGCCTATTGTACTACAGTTAAGTTCGTATGCTAGAAGCAAATTGAAGAGAATTAATTCTAAACCACCCCATTTATCTGAAACATATCTTGGAAAGAGTTTTAAGGATTGTTAATGTTTCTGTGAAGTGTTTAGGTTAGAGATGTGTTTTACTTTAATAAACTGTACTATCGTTTTATTCCTAAATTTCACATTGGTTCTCAGCATGATAGGTTTTGATGTAATGAATTGTCAAATGTTATATTGAGGAAATAGAAATGATAGGAGTTGCTTTTCCAGGAAAATCCAGTATTTTGTATGTATGAAAATGTTCATGTTGATGTAACGTTTTCTCTTGGCAATGAGCATGTTTCTTATTGAAAAAACATCATACTATTTTCATATGCAACATCTCTCATTATCTAGCAAATCATTCTGCTTCTATAAGGAGTACCATTCTTAATAAGCACCAATGCTATGTACCTCCATAAAGCAGAAAGGAAGACAGTCTTTTGATTCATGGTTTAAATTTTGGAAGACAAGACATAAAAGAAAATGAAGCAAGTCATCTAAAGAGATGATACATGTTGAACAAATAATTTTTCTGTCTTCAGTACATAGCTTTGCTGTGGACTTATCTTTTCAAAAGGATTCTGTGTAAATGAAAATACATCCTTCTTTTTTAATGGCTAATGGGATGAATGTACTCATAATGCAGTTCTTTAAATATAGCTGGTTCTAACCTCAGGATTGGATTTAAAACTGTCAACTCAGCACCTCTTTTCAGTCCTCTGTCAGCCTGCATATAAGTGTGCCTATTCAATGCATTATCAAGAGAACTGCAAAACACTGAAATAGGTCAATTGGGAGTATTTGTCAAAAGGAGTTCAAAAACTGCTAGTAACACATTGCCTCCTTCTGGGACAGTTGTTTGCAACATATCAAACTCAGGAATGTCAGTAGTTAGGTGACCTAATGATAATATAATCCATCTCCCAAGAAGAAAGGCTGAGAGAGTTGAGATTGTTCAGCCTGGAGAAGGCTCTGGGGAGAGCTTAGAGCGGCTTCTAGTGCCTGAAGGGGCTGACAAGAAAGCTGCAGAGAGGCTTTTTACAAGGGCATGTAGGGATAAGGCAAGTGGGAACGGCTTTAAACTGAAAGAGAGGAGATTTAGGTTAGATATTAGGAAGAAGTTCTTCCCTGTGAGGGTGCTGAGGCGCTGGCACAGGGTGCCCAGGGAAGCTGTGGCTGCCCCATCCCTGCAGTGTTCAAGGCCAGGTTGGACACAGGGGCTTGGAGCAACCTGCTCTAGTGGAAGGTGACCCTGCCTGTGGCAGGGGGTTGGAACTGGATGAGCTTGAAGGTCCCTTCCAATCCAAACCATTTGATGGTATTTCCAAGTTCCATGAATTTGCAATCCTGCTATCCAATAGCAGGTAACACACAGGACATGCAAATATGTAGAGTGGTACAAGAACACACCAGTCTGTCAGAAATGTTTTCTTGAAGACAGTTGCAGCTATGGAAAAGGAGAGTATCCGTCTGAAAAATGGAATAGCTGAATTTTACAGTACCCTCTTAAATGTAAGGTTAAGGGGATCTGAACACCACTTTTCTTCCTTATTGTTGCTGTTTGGAGCCTGAAGGAAGGTCACGAGCGATAAGCTTAGGGGAATGTGCTGGTCAATGGACCCTGACTGCAGACATTTCCCTGCTTTAAATTCAGCTTCTTAATAAACATTTCCATACGAACCATTTTCAGGCCTGGTTGCTGTGTATGCAACATTTTGTATCCCATGCAGGGGTACTTGACTTTTCTCCTAGGACTTTGGTCAATGCCTGCATTCTTTTCTAGGACCCTAATGGTCATGTCAAGCTTACTGTAACTGTGAGATATCTCAGTCAGAAGGTTATTCTCAAAGGCTAACATTAGGCACAAACACTTGTTTTCCTAAACCTTTTTCTTTAGAAATGTCTCTTTCTGTCAGTTGAAGGCAGATGTATCCTTAAAAATCAGTTATTTTAGTTCTCAGAACTTACCTTACCAAATGGTCAGATGAATGTAAGTGCTAGTGAAAGGGGAGCTGTTGAAAGCATGTTGGAGAGAGAAGGAAAGGAAAGGGATCAACCTTGTTGGGTATGGTTACCTGTGAAATTAGGTTCGCTGCGCAATCATATTGTACCTCTGGTGGTTTTTATCTCTCTTAACTCCCTTTTCAGACCAAAGCTTATGGCAGCTGAGTCATCTCCTGGTAGCAGAAAAGTCTCCACATGGGCAGGCCTGTGATCATCAATTATGAAAACAGAGTTTCCTGAATTATGAAAAGTAGATAATAATCTTACAGTGTTGAGAGTACTTGGTGTCATGCATGTAATAAAAAGTGCCAAATTTTAGGTAACATTTAGTTACAACTTCCATTTATATTTAATTTTGGAAGATCTCCTTGGAAGATGCCTAAGCCAGAAATGAACATGGTTTCTCATAACACTGCAGCTTAGACCTGTATGCTGAAGAGGACAAGAAATATGGTCTAATTTTGCCTTTCTGCTCCTAGCCTTTCCGTTGTGCACACTGCCACTATTCCTGCAACATATCTGGTTCCCTGAAGAGGCATTACAACAGAAAGCATCCTAATGAAGAGTACGTAAATGTAGGTTCTGGGGAGCCTGCAGCAGAAGCCCTGATCCAACAAGGTACTTCTCCACCATGTAGTAGACTTGTTATTTTTTTTGCTGAAGCAAACTTGGTGTAAAGGTAAACTTTTGTGTGATATGTGTTCCTTGGTTTATTGGGTGTTACGTGATAAATCATTGCTGCTTTTTATTAATGCTGAAATAGCTGCTTTTTACCCGTCCTTCAGTTCTTGGTTTCTAAAGGGTGGGTGAACCAAAGGTGTGATTGACCTTGCCTGTGCTATTCCTTGTTACACACATTTATCATTTTCACTTGTTTGTCTCCTTTTGTAAGTAAAGTATCACTATCTGTTGAAATGAATGATGAATTTCTATCATTCTTTTGAAAAATTTCTGTGACAATTTGGCAAGGTTGAACTCAAGGTAAGGTCGAGCAAATGTGAGGAAAGAGACTGAAGAGTAAATGGCAGCAAATCATTCTCCACTACAAAAATGAGGGGAAGGAAGAGAATACAGGTAAAACAAGTTGCAAATTGTTATGCTCATAATCTTGTTTATGGTTAAAGGAAGCACACCTTATCTATATAAGTAAAGCCAATATTATTAGTATAATGGAAATCTTAACAGTCTAATTCAAGAATCACTTTTATTCTAGATGTGTTTATTATTGTAAACAAACAATAAAATATAGTTAGAGTACTAATATACAGGAGAAGACTCAATAGTATACAGTTGAAATAGTAACACACATACACTTCTTAACTTTTACTCCTTTGCCTGGTGCTGTGGTCACCCCTCCACTGTTTCTGTAGTCCTAAGATAGGTGGTTTCCCTCTGATGTTGGCATTGGGATGGGGTTTTCAGTAAGTTGTCAGCATCTGGAGTTCTTTTGCTGGCAGGACTATGATGTTCATCTTCCTCTCCCTTCCTACTTGGGGCCATTGTTACATGTTTGTTTACACACATTTATGCTTTGCTTTTTCATTGTTCTATAGTTCCATATTAAATCCAAATTTACTGTATACTCTGCCCTTCATGTATGTTAAAGGGAAATTAACAAAGATTAATGTCTAATAAAAGCTGTCTATATCTATTCATATTGTATTCTGCTTGTTCTAAGTTACGCACTGAGCCTGGAGTGAATGGTCTCATACTTGTTCATCTTTTCTTCTCTACTCTCAGCTGGTTTTTGACTGCATTGCAGACATTGCAGATAATCTTAATTGGAAATATTTATATGAATGTAGACAGCTAGACTCTTCTCAAGATTCCTAGAATAAGTTTATGAATAAATGAATGATTCATAGAAGAGTGAACAGCTTTAATTTATCTGCTGTATTGTTATTATACTTTCAATATCAAAGTAATGCAGAAATATGTCCTCTTTCACAACAGCAGGTTTTTCCTATTAGTACAGATTGGTGTGAAATGAATATTTAATTTCATTTTCTGTAACTGAAAATATCTTTGTCCCAATCTGAACAAAGGTATTTTTCTTTTGTGAACTTCTGAGTTGCCCTTAATAGGAAAACTTATCTCAGTTTTGTCTAGAGATGGAGTATTGAGCATCTGCTATAATAGAGAAGCTTGATGAAGAGTTACAATAGATTGAGAGCAAGGAGGGGGAGTTGTATAGGAATAATCATAGAATCAACTAGGTTGGAAAAGACCTTTAAGATCATCAAGTCGAACCTTTGCCCAAGGAATGCCAAGTCCACCACTATACCATCTACAGTGAAACGCCCTAGTGACTCTGTGTAGTTATATTTGGGTTTTATCAAAATAAGAAGTTTATTCCTTTTCACCTGGTAGAATAGCATAAGGTGGGTTTCCATTAATGTAAACCAGAATGCTTTTCTAATCACTTGATTCATAAAAGACTACGCAATGAGGACTTGGCTTATAACCAGCTTATGAGAGTATATGTGAGGCATTTGAACATGATGGGTAAGAGTCATCATTTGCCATGATAATGTGGAGTCAGCCATCTGGTGTCATAGTTCCTAAAGTGGCATAACACTTCCCTAGCCATTAGATTTGTTAGAGTGAGCTCTGGTCACCTAATGCAACCAATTTATCACCTGCGGATTATTTTTGTTCTGCTTTAGTCGATAGGGAGGAAAAAGAGAAATACTTCTTTGCATAAGTACAAGCAGCTGAGATGTGACATTTGACCAAATGACTTTCAGCAGGGGAAAAAGTAAAAGCTGTTTAATCTAGTGTAGAAAATTGGATGCTTATGATTTTGTCATTCTTAGTTTTATATGTGTAATCCTGCACATTCATACTGTAATCCTTGTGCTAAATTCATGCTGTGCATCATTTTGCAGATAGAAAACTGAGGTTTACAGTTTTGTGTAGTAACATAAACAGTAGAAACTCTCAAAAGCGGAGACAGTTGAGTGAAGATGACATTACAATGTTAACTCTTCCTAGTTTGCTTTGATAGTGTGCCAGAAAACTTAATCATGTTTGTTTGAAACTTGAGAAAACTCTTAACAGCTGTCTTAGAGAAGATACATGTTTTACAAATGATTCAAGTATGCCACTGTTGTGTATGTTGAATATTGAGATCTTAGTGTTGTTTATAAGCACTTCAAAAGAAATCCCAGCACTGACTGAAAGAGTACACTCTGGTTTTGCATTGTGTCTCGAAGGCTGGCACAGCAGGGCTTTGCAAGACAACAGGGAACCAATAATTAAAGCTGAAGCTTGTCAGAGACCCCAGTCTTGTAGATTTTTGGCCTATACATGCATCTGCATTTGAAGCTGTGATGGTATGTAATGGAGTAGACATAGTCTCTAAGGAACACTATGATTTGAAATAAGAATATGTACAGTGCAGAAGCATTAGTTCAGAATTATTTAAAACGTGTTAAGCTTTGGTTTTGGTGGGCCTAAAGCAGAATGTAAATCATAGACACCCTCAGACTTGAAAGAAACTTCACTCGGAAACTTGAACTAGTCTCCACTAGTACTGCTAAACTTGAATTTCAGCCAGAAACACAACTGTGGGAATGATTCTGCACAGACTGAAGCATCCCCTACGTTTGCAGTGGTTTTTGTGGCCAAGCAAAAAAAATGGGGTAGGGTTGGTCAAACAGTATGTTGTCATTCCTTGAAAATCCTTTTTGCTTTCTAATGTACATGCCACTTCTGGAACGGCTTTTGTTAGCAAAGGAAGCACAAGATCTCACCCAGGAGATAATTATTTGCTTTGCAATTCATGTTCTCTCTGTTATAGTTTGGCTACTCGCTTAGCATATAGCTCCCAAGAGATGAAACCAATATTTCTTGCATGGACCTGTTGCAGGAATGATGCTGTATCTGAGACTAATGCAAAGAGTTGTCTGTTCTTGCTCTTTCTTTCTAATTGGTTTGTGGGTGGGATTCTCCAGGGAGAGATGCAGAGAGGGGGAAAGATAGGAACAGCATTCCTGCAACTTAACATCCACCAAAGGCAGGCATGCAGACAGGAAAGCAGGACTTCAATAGCTTCCCAGATATATGAGTTGTTCCAGACTCTTCCCATTACCATGAATCCAAAATTGCCCTTTAAGCACTGTAGAAGTTCAACTACTTTATTTTTTTCGCCTTTTTTCATGTTGGGCACATGGCTAAAGGAAAGCCTTTAAAATTACAGTTCTGTGGCTTGATTAAGATGGGGTTGAATTAAATGGGTTCTTACTGCCTTGAAAAAGAATTTGTATGAAAAAAACTCAAGGAATTTATTTGTGTTTCCTTATAGGTGGCATTAAGTGTCCTGTGTGCAGCTTTGTGTACGGCACAAAATGGGAGTTCAACAGACATCTTAAAAACAAGCATGGAATGAAGCTAGTGGAACAAGATGGGGAGACCAAGTGGGAGGTAAAGCAAAGTTGCTGTGGCTTTGGCTCTAAGATTTGAAAAAACTATAGGGAGAAAAGTTAGGGTAAAAATAAGTATGCCAGAAGGTGTTCTTGACTTTATGTGCAATCAGGGGGTCATGTATTCTCATCTCCATTTTGAATGCATACATCTCTCTGACTGTTAAGCTCGACTGCTTTAATAACTGGTATGATTAACATCCTCGTAAGTGCTTATTCCTACATTTTAGGGCTCTAATCCTCTATTTTCAACACAAAGGGTGAAAGTTTTAGTGAAAAAGTGTGAAATTTAGAGACTTCCTGCATTTTGTTATATGCTAAGTGTTCGCTGGTGTTTACTGAAAGATGCACAAAGCTACAAGCTTATTTTGAATTAATGAAAAAAGCTTAGGGCTTGGATCAGAAAAGGTTAGAATCTAGAATCTAGTTATACAGAGTAAGTGTATATATATATATTTATATATGTATATGTAAGTATATGGTAAGTCTTCTGTCACTTGTTCTGTGTTTCCAGCTTCAATCCAAAGTATATAGGAAGTCACAGTATCACTAAGGTCAGACCTTAAAATATTTAAGTTAGACCTAAGAAGCTGGATTAGAAAAAACAAGCCAACAGCTTTAATTTTCTCTCTTTGGGGCCCTTGAGAGGGCTTCCCCTTTCAAGCTTTCCTCTGCTGTGGTGTGGGTAGCAGTTTGTTCTGGAATGAAAACTGTTACGCTTACAGAGCAGAGCTGTCTGTAGGTGCAGAAGCTATGGGGAAACCACAGAACTATGTAGACCCATTTATGTGAAAAATTAGAGTTGGCAAGCTGAGCCTTTGCCCCTGCCTGAGTAGGCTGTTGTCGGTGTCCAGTGAGAGGAAAAAGCCACAAGTCAAGTGCAGTTGGCTGACCTCCACACTTTAAGACTTGTTCTGCTAAATTTCAGGCAGTCTAACCCCTGTTATAAATCTAACACCTGATTCAAAAGAGCCAGCCTGCAGTTCCTGTTTAACAGTTTTTGAGTATCCACAGATGGAATATTAAGTCCTTGAAAAATAACAGAGTAGATTCTACATGGACAGTTATTCAAAAAAGGGCAAGCATTTTAGAATGTAACCCTTCCAAGTCTTGTATCCATGTGAATTTCACGAACAGTTCTCTCTACGCTCTCCCAGTAAATGCCCAAACCTGAAAAAACTTGAGGACATCCAGGATGCAAGGGTGTCTCTGCTGTTGAAACAAGTATAAATAAAGAAGTCCTGTCAGAGCAGTAATACATATTGACAGCTTGTCTTGAAAAAACACAGTTACGGAAAGGATAATTTTTCTGAAACAAAATGTTCTTTTCAAACTTCAGAGGCATTTTACCAGATCTGCAAGGACATGTGTTACAGACTGATTTTGCCCAAAAGGTCTTTACTAGACCCTGATACAACTGAAGTCAGTTGTTAGTTCTAAAATAACTGTGCAACAAAATTGAAGTCAAGATAATTTAGCATACTTGAGACAACTTTCGAAGTAGAATCTAGAAGAAAACTATGGGATGATATCCTGACTCCCATGTAATATTCTTCTTGAATTCTGTTTCACCCAGTACTTCTATAACTTTAGTTTTGTTGTCCAAATGTCATTCCTTTAAACTCAGAACTTTGATTATTCACGAAATTGCTAGAATGAGAGTGTGATTATTCATGCCTTGGCTGGGTTTTGTTTTCAAGTTAACTGCTGAAGTTTCTGAAGAAGCATCCACTCAGTATCTCCATATCACAGAGGCTGGAGAAGATGTTCAAGGCACTCAAGCTGCCGTAGCTGCATTACAGAACCTTAGGTACACTTCTGAGAACGGTAAGTTACCTTTTGTAGGTTGGAACATGAAAGATATCTTTTTTTCATAAATACATAATTCTTTTGAGTATACCGGGCAATATATGATCTGCTGTGAAACTATTAAAAATGATGGAATTTGTCATCCAGAGCTTACTTCCAGGACTTTTCTTTGGGGGTAAATAATGAGAAATGACTGTTCTTAATGAATTTCTATCTCCTTAAGTCATTAATACTTATCATGCCCTGTTTTGCACTTGATTATTAGGTGTGTGGAATTTCCTTCCTCTATTATTAAATACATTGTGAAATCAGCTATCTTGGCAGCGTAGATGGTGTGTATCTAATGGCAATTCTCTAGCTATTATTTTTCTCCCTGCTTAAGTCAGCCAGACTGCAGAAGTGACACGGTGGAATAGCTCATTTACCATGTTCCCAAGACAGTACTAAGAAACTTAATTCTGATGGTACACAAATCTGAGTAAGCTATTCTGTATCCAATTGAGGAAGAATCAGAGTGGGATTAGTAATGATTGCTAAGTGGGAAATAACAAAAACTGAAAGAAGAGGAAAAAATTCCAGGTTTCTGAGAGTATTAAAACATCAGAGTCTAGACCAGGCGTTAATACATTTTGGTTTTACATATATAAATAAATGTGGTTACCAGAAGATAGCTTTTTACAGTTGTTTACCATTGTGGTCTTTATAGTTCATAATGCAGATACATTTCAAAAGCTCCTCCTTTTAATGCAATTTCCAAGCATGTTGCAATTAACTTACATTACTGACAATTTCTGTATATTATTTTATTTTAATGACTGGGAATTCTGGATGAGTAAAAGTCTTTTAGGAACTTTTCTTAAGCTTTTATACATTTAAGTGAAAATACACATGATCATGGAATATGCTGTACATAAGTTTTGATTTTAAGCAAGAGGCTGTAGTTTTCAGAGCGGAATGATTTGCTTTTTAGTGCATTGAACTTCAGATACTCTTTCAGCATATTGCCTCTAGGCATGAAAACCAGTACTATGCTGTCTAAAGGCAGTTATATAGAAAAAAAATCTAAAACAAGCAAACTCAGTACTCAGATGAAATTGTTTCTTGTGTAGATAATATAAGTGCTTTCTGCTTGAAACGAAATCATCTGACCTAGGTCCCCATCTCAGTTATTCTTTTAGGTTGAGGGGTATTGCAGGTGACCAGACAGATGGTAAACAGAGGTTTGTAATATACCAAATAGCTGTTGTGGTTATAGGTGCAGAGTTCAGCTTCTATTTCAGCTGAATGTCTTGGCAAATACACATTTGGATTTGTAAACTCTTGCGGCTTCCTAATTTACAGTAACTGCTGTGAGTTGTACCTATTGTTTATTTATCCAATGTATTCTTTCATATCTCTTTCAAATAGGCATAAAAATGATCAGTGTGGCTTCACTTGCTGTTTCATACATTCCTCAGGCAAATTTGTTTTGTGACTACTTTCCTGCCATAGATCTGTTATTGAAGTGTCATATCATTGAGCTATTCGAAATTTATCAACAGCACTGTGAGTCAGAGTTAAAGCAGGAGGGGAAAGAGTGCCTCTAGCACTTAGATGCGCATACTCTTAGAGCTGGTTTACTGTAATGATCTTATAGTTGCTGTCTTTCTGATCAGGTGAAAGGCTTGATCCAACAGCTGTAAACATCCTGCAGCAAATCATCGAGTTGGGTTCGGAAACCCACGACACCACTGCGGTTGCTTCTGTAGTTACCATGGCACCTGGCACCGTGACAGTGGTAAAGCAGGTAAGAGCTCTTTGCTTCTCTAAACCAGCTATATTTAATTTTCATAGATTTATTGTCAAATGAGGATTATTTTGAAAGGGCTAGATTTTGAATGAACATGCAAGACACGTATAGCATTTTTCCTAAAGTAATCTTTTACCACGTGTTGTGTGTATGCGTGCTTATATGCCCACACACATACATGTTTCTACATACCTAAGGGAAAGTAGTGACAGGACAAGGGTTAGTGGTTTTAAACTGAAACAGAGTAGATTTTGATTAAGTATAAGGAAGAAGATACTCACTGTGAGGGTGCTGAGGCGCTGGCACAGGGTGCCCAGAGAAGCTGTGGCTGCCCCATCCCTGGCAGTGTTCAAGGCCAGGTTGGACGGAGCTTGGATCAACCTGGCCTAGTGGAAGGTGTCCCTGCCCGTGGCAGGGAGTTGGAACTGGATGAGCTTTAAGGTCTCTTCCAACCCAAACCATTATATGTTCTATAATATATACACATAAAAACGCATACATTTTTGCATGTATATAAAATACAACTCAACAAATACACACATACATGTACATGTGTGTGAAAATAGAACTTTTTTCTAGCAGGTATTTAAAATAACATACCTGTGTTGTGCGTGGTCACTTAGTTCCATTGTCATCTGAAAGAATCAGGAGGTCCTTGGCATACCTTTGATCGGGATACAGAAAAGCATGGAAGGACATTGTTTGTGCATTGTAGTGCTGTAGGACCGTACACAGAGGTGAACCATTGTCATTAGTCTTTGCAGTGCTGTCCTGTGGCTGAAGTTTGACAGACTTGTGGGGTCCTAAAGTCATGTAGTCTGGGGAGAAATGAGACTTTTCAGTCTCAGTTCACACTGAGGGTTGCGACACAAGTGATCTGTGTGCACGTAACAGCTCCAAGAAGAATACTGCAGGTGCTCTTTACAGCAGTTGCTTAAGTGAGACAAAAGTCAGCGTGGCCACCCATGCTTGAAATAAATAAAGAAAAATTCAATTGAGTTGTAATTGGTTGAAAAGATTTGTGGTTAGTTTTGTTGTTACCAGGGAAATTGTGCAAAACCAGAAAATACAGATCAATATCAAAAGAAGCAGATATAAGATTGATAGTTAATTTCCGGCTTTTGCATGAATTCTTTTACCAGAAAAATGATGAATTCAACTGATAAGTGATAGAATTGATGGTTGTCAATATAGTTCCCTTAAAATGGGATGAACCTTATGAGATATTGGTAGAAGTACTTTAATGTGTGTCTTGTTTTTCTTGAAGTTTGATACCACACGGCTTTCGCTAAAAATATTTGTAAAGCACAATATTACTGAAGCACTTCAGGAATTAAGAATAAGATACACAAAATCAGCAAGTAAAAGGAAATAATTTTACATTTGGGGTGGCTGTTGACTGCAAACATCAGGACTTCTGCTCAGTATTTCTTCACAGAAACCTGTGTTTTGATATTTGAATGTTAAAAATACATCATTAAAAAAATTCAGTGATTCTTCCTCCTCCAGTTATTAAATCTGATCAGTGTCTTACTCATCTTAAAATCTCTCGTCTTCCTTTTTAGGCCATCTGAATTTGCTGGTAGCTTTTTGTAAGGAAAATTTTATATTCAAAATTAATGTTCTCCCTCACTTTTTAATCCATATTTCTAGCCTTTTGATTTTACAAGCTGCTAAGCAGTCATCACTTCTTTTTCCCTTGCCTTGTATACATCAGTGACTCCCACTGGTCTGATGTCGAACTGTTACAAGCTCCACTCCTCTATCAAATCAAATATTGCATTCTCAGAGCACAGAATATTTTACTGCTTTTCTTGTTTTTCTCCCCTGTCTCACAGTTTTGTTAATAGGAAGCACTTTTTTTCCCCCCTGACTTGAAGTTGCACAGAAACAGAATCAGTGAAGAATTCCAGTACATCTCAAGCTGAGTGATCTTGTGCTACCTTTGTTTACGCTGGATTTTACTAACACTTTGCCTTGATGCTCAAAGCACCATTCCTCTATTAACATGTTTCTTGCATATGCTGAATGCCCCCTCATTTCTTTCTCTGGTAGCCTCAGTGACTTTCCACACTGTGCGTGCAGGAGTGTGCAGATCTGTGATTTCCCAGGGGAGCATCAAGTGGCAGTATGGCTACTGACAGCTGACTTGACTGCTTAGTTACCTTTAGTGGGCTTTGTGGAAGTGGAGCAAGTACCAGGAGAGGTCTGTTGATGATGACGATTCCTCTTTTAAATTTTTCTCCTTTCACTTTTCTCTTTTATTTTTTTCTCTTTTAATTTTCAATACAAATCACTGCTTTATCAAAGTCTGTTTGATTTGCTCTACAGCTTTAGTTCATTTCTAGTTCTTGCCCTCCCACCAGAACATTGCTTCAGAATTACAGCCACAACCATTTTTAAGTTAAGGAAAAGAAGCCTTTAAATATTACTAACATGACCGTAATCCTCTCTTACTCACTATTGCCAGCTTTTCTTTTTTTCTCCAATTCTGAGTAGCTTTCTGTGGGATATCACTCATTTGTACCTACAACTTTGTCAGGTTTTAATTATATTGGGTTCCTAATTGTTAACCTTTCAGGTGATCTTAGGAAATGTTCATATTTCACTTTTGTAGTGGAAAATTTGTTCAATGCTTTCTTCCTTGACCTTCAGGTTCTCTTGTGGATTGTGAGACAAAAAATTCATTGAGGGTGTCAGCAATATATCTGTCATCTGTCACTGATTTTCTGCTCTTGTTCTTTAATGGCCTCAGCGAGTCCTTGCTTTTAGCAGCTTGGTTCCATTTTTTTCCTTAACAACATTAATCGTAGTTCTGAGTTTTATGCTGTTATGTTGGTATTCTTCTTTTTCTCTAAGTATATAAATTATCCATTTTTTCAGTAGTTATTACCTTCATGTCTCATTTTTAGCTAGCCCTTGCAAGTTACCTTCATATTTCTATATTTGCAGCAAGGAACTTCTAACTCCTGAATTACTAGAATGTTTTAAAAGTGCTTTTTGCTGTAAAAGTCACACTATATTATTGCTCTCTTTGTCTCCTGTTTCCTCCCTAGAACTTTCTCCCACAGCTGTCCTCTTCCTTACTTTTCACCCATGGAAGCATCATTTACACTGGATCCTTAAAATTATGTGAGAATATAGAATCATAGAATGGTTTGGGTTGGAAAGGACCTTCAGATCATCTAGTTCCAACCTTCGTGCCATGGGCAGGGACACCACACACTAAACCATCTTCATGCTTTAGCACTTCCCCTAACCTATGTGCTCAGATACCTTCGGTGTGCAGTACTCATAGTATTTCAGGTTGGTGCAAGACTTTTGCCTGCAGAAACGAACTCTGTCTTTATCCATAAGTCTTTTTAGCATATTGAAAGGTGTCCAGTGTATTAACTAGATCTTGACAATATATATATATTATATATATTTGATACTGGTATATTTTTTTGAATTGTTTTCTATTAAGTCAGAAGACAGAAAGGATACTGTGTTCGAGGTGTATTAAATTGTATTAAATTTTTGTTCTGGGTTGCATGTAGTCTTATTGCAAGTATCTTAAATTCTGAGTACACATTATAATGGAGATGAAATCATGACCAGATTGTCTGTTCAAAGCTCCCAGCTCCTCAATGGGATATTGAGAAGAAAAAATCAGTTCTGACTTTGGAAACTTTGTATTTTTTGTTCATAGGAATGATTTTATAAAAGAAAACAATTTAACAACATAGCAATAACCAGTTCTAGCCAGAACTGGGATTCAGCTTATCATTTTAAAGCCCCAAAATACAAACTTACTCTATTGGCTTGGTTTATGATGGGGATATAGAAATCGTTGTTGGGCCTGATAGTGTCATGTGTATGAGGCCTTTCAAAGGTTGTGTCTAGAGCCCGAAATGACTTTAGCTCGTTCTTGCCTAAGAGTCAATATACTGACCTATCACCAAAGTTAAACTTTTTCTGTTATTTAACTGGGGAGAAACCTTGTTGTGTGACAGCTATGGAAACGTGCAGCTGCTGAGGAACATCATACACACCAAATGTCTGAGAAAAAATCACTGATGTGAAGTTTTACCAGTATGACCTGAGATTGGCAAAAATCCACACTGAAGCATTGATCAGAGCATGGCAGCAGAAGTTCATCCTTGTCAGTTTGAGTCCTTTGCAGTTACTAGTGATCCAGTCTGGATCTCTTTCCAACAGAACTAATGGAGGTATTTCTTCATGGCATGCTAGTTGAGTTGTTCTGCACTGCTTAAAGGCCAAAAAATGTAACAAGGTGGGGAAAAGGTGAGAGCAAAGAGTACTAAGTGTGAAGAATAACTAGGAAAGAGGCTAATAAGTGCTTAGAAAAGGCAGGAAATATTGTTCATCCTTGAAGCTTACTTCTTGAATCCCTCACTGCATCAGAAGGGTTCCCCCTTCTCAGTCTGTGTCCATCAGCGATATTGTCTTCATGGTTGTTGCTCTTCCATTTCCAGTGCTTGTTAGCAGGTATGTGTAATGGTAGAAAGATTCTTTCTGGTTTAATTAATGTCTTAATTTATTTTTCATAAATGCGGTGAATTGTATCATATGTCTTTGAAACAAAAGGTAGAACCTATGCACAGTTCCTTATGCAAAGTTGAATTTTTCTTTTTGGCTCAAATTCCTGACGCAGACCAGTAGATTTTGGATTCCTGGTCTCAACCAAAGTTTTAAATCAGCATATGATAGTAACTAGTTTAAATTTTGCTGCATGTTATCTGTTTTTGAGAGGTTTTGATTTAGACACAGATAGACAAATGTGCTGCTAATTTGCCATGTTTAAGCCTGTAATATTGTATTGGGTTTGTGTGGCAAGGTTTTGGTAGCAAAAAACTTTTTTTCCTGACATTCACAGTGTATGTTTTGCCCTTTTGTATTCTTTCAGAAGAATTCAAAGATCGATTTTCTTTGCCCTTCTGGACAGAGTTCTGTTCACTTGATGTTCTTTTTGCAACATCAAACAGGAGTTTGTTTTCATTTCCAAGGCTTTCTACTCCTTTCTGGCTTAGAATCCCATTTCTCATTAGCTGTGAAGATTTTGACTCCTACCTTTGCTCAGTCCATGAAGTTTTAATTGCTCATTACTTTTTTCAAACAAGTTTCTGAATGCCTTATTCCATATTGTGCTTAGTTATGTGGATTTTTAATGAAGAGCAATGTGTACCTCATTGTCTTCTCTCAATTAGTCTTCAAAAATATGATGACAGTTATTATCTGTGGTTATATGCTATATTGATACTAATGCCTGTCACACAAGACTACCGCTGTCTCATTTATGTTGTACTCCCCCACTCTTCTTTTTCTGTATCCGCTTTTTGTATTGAACTTACAAGGTCTTTGGATCATGAAATACATTTTGCATGTAGCTTGTCTGATACAATCCAGGTTCTGGTCCACAGCACTACACTGTTAACAACAAAGAGCAGCAACTGGCTGCTGAATTCTTTCCTTTTTCTCCCATTCAGAAATAAGAGACAGGACTGATGTTCTACCTCTGTACACTCTGTAGTGTAGGGTTAACTCTTCCTGAAAAGCATAGTAACCTATTTCCAACCTAGACTTCTGCATAATTTGCTCTGAAGAGTAAGTATATCAAGTGTTTCACTAACTAAACAGATTTTATGAAGCTTAAGTAAACACTTAAGGGTTTCCATGCATTTCACCCTTTATTTTAGTTCCTTTCATCCGTTTATTCTGTGATCTCTTCAGGCTTCAGTAAAATCCTAGCATGGTAACTGTCACTTTCTTCAAAGTGACAGCGGTAGCAGTGCACAGCAAAGATTACACATCAGCTTGAAGCTGATCACAGAACAGTATTATAGAGTGTAACAAATCTTCAAAAATAAATAATAATATTAGCATGGCTGTCATGTCAGAGGCCGCAGCACGCTGTACTTCAGCAACACACCTTTTATTTCAGTCTGGCTCTGATTTGTACCTGCACAGTGCTAGGTGCTGGTGTTCATCTAGAAAATTTGCCAGTTCATGGAGTTATATGTAGGTTGATTGTCAAGTTTCTGGTTGCTTTAGGACATGGAGCAATTTGATGCTTAAGGTGACAGTACGAGCAAAGGAAAGTTTTAACTGGGGTAACAGATAGCTAAAATCCCATAGCAAGATTCCTGTTCTTGAAATGATAGCAATGTCTCCACACTTCCTCAAAAGGAACTGGGGTGATACAGCCTTTTGCCAGATGAGGGAAGTTGCTAGTCACAGTCTTTTTGTCAGGATATATTCAACCAGCCAATTGCTAAGACTTTTAAAAGTCTGCCTCACCAGTATGAAGGTTTGTTTGCCAGCTTGCATTCTTTATGTTATGCAAAGCAAGTCTGTCATATTCAATTCTCTTATTATTCTGAAACTATGGAGCGCCAGATTGTCTTTGTTTTGTAGCTCATTATAGAGGTTCATATGATCAAACTGCAGTGTTTTCCCTGTGTGTCTGTGTGTGGTTTTCACACAATATATCCATATGTAAACTAGAACAGAGACAGAGTTCAAATTATTCAAATGGCACTGAACAAAATGGTAGAGACAGGCACCAGCGAAGCTGGTACATCATCTATCCAGATTCTCTCTTATGATATAAATAGGAGCATCTGTAACCCAGTGTAAGGTTTCAAAATCCTGCAAGATCTCTGTGATTAATTTTTCTTCTTCATGGTAAACTGAAAGGCAGCATTCAAACTGAAATAAAGGAAGAGATTCTGTAGAGGGTTTGGAGTCTAGCCCAGCAAGGCTATTTTAAACACTGTGGACCTGCAACTCCTGCTGACTTCAAAGAAAATCGAAGATATTGTTTCTCAGGATGTGCTCTGGTATAAGCAAGAGGCTTTAGCATCTTACTGCAAGTATTTTTTTAACTCCTTTTCAGGGAAGGGAAGAAGCATATTTTCCTTAATGACTTGAATTAATTTCTCCCAAATTAAAAAATACTTGATTGTTTTAAGAGGAAGAGATTCCTCTAAAAGATGTCACTTATATGTATTTGGATGGTCCTCAGATATTTAAATTAAGAACATTTATAAGTTAGAAATGTTGAGCTTCTTATGAAGACGTCGGGGGGGAAAGTCCCATTGGCTTTTGAGAGACACATTTAGCTAGAAAAGAATTTCGGTGCAGGTACTGAATTGATTTAATATGCCAGCTGTGTGTGGCTTCAGCTACTTGCTGTCATTCTTCAGAGAAGGATAAGCAGCCAGATGCTTTTCAGCTGGCTCTCAAACAGAAAAGAGGTCTTGGATGCTACTCTTCAAAAGATTTCAGATGCCAATAAAAAGAATTGAGTGTAGTGACTTCATTCATTCTGATGGCAGCTGTCCCACTGTTTCATCAATCTGAGGAATGTAAATTAACATTTCGAGATCATTCCCTGTGGAACAATCTAATAGGAACCAAGCAGAAGCATGTAAACATTGAATTGACTTGAAATGTAAATATCCAGAATAATGTGGTGATTTGTCAAACTAAAAGGGTTACGGATAGCTGTCCAAAAAAGATACTGGAAGCTAGAATCATCAGCAATAAGAGCATTAGTCTTCTTTACCCTCCATGACAAGGGTAATAAAACCACATCGATAAAGTCAGGTAGAGAGGTTAAATTAACTTTCTTTATTGGCCATTTTCATTTCAAAAGCATATAAAGCTGAAGAAGTATTAGATTGCTACTATTGACTTGAATGAGATCCTGGTTTCATTTCATTTTCTTGTCAAGTGTGCTTTATTTATTTTCCTTTCCTTGTTATTTATGTACACTTACTAAACTATATTTAAAATTATTTATGGGTTTTGGTTTAAAGTGACTAAAGCGAGACTGTACGAGATCCTTCTCAGACTGTGTGGTGCATTCTTGCAGCTCTTAGTAAATGCAGTGTAATTTTTCTGGCTGAAAGCACATTGCCAGAGGATAACATAGAGTGCACTAACACAGGAGAATTTAGTGTGCATTAAATAATTAAAGGGGCAAATTTTGAACACCCCTATTTGTGTCTTAGTTTGAGGACCGCTATCATCAAGGACTGTAATTGTGAGCTGATTCATAACAAGCTGTGAGATTTTAATTATCTAACCTTTTTAACTGCAGCTTCTCATCTGACTTCGCTGGTGATTAGACTTTTGTCTGCCTCTTATGATCTTCATTAGTAGATCTTGTGTCTGTCCTTTCCTTTCACACAGGAGCAGACACTGGAGCAGGAAAGAGGAGAGGACGGCTATGAAAAGGGAGTCCTGTGTGTGAATTCACAACATTCCTATTGCTTTCAGTTGGTCTTATGGTTTCTTTAATAATTAAAAAACCAACAAAAAAGAGGAAGAGTGGGGAGGAACAAGAGAAGGAAGTTAACACTGCTGTTGCTTTTCATGATTTAGTTCCTTGATTTTCACAGAGGGGCTCAAGCTTCCATTAGTAAAAGGTACTTTGTTGGTGCCCATATTTTGTGACAACATAAATTAGTTTTTCTGAGGGTGGTTGCAAATCTTATTGTATCGAGACAAGCATCCAGCTGGCAGAAGTTGTTTAAAGTATCTTTCAATTAAAATGTTCAGATATACTTGGTAAAAGAAATAGAACATGGAAAGCACTTCAGCCCATTCCTGTCCTTTTATCCCTATACTCTGAATCCTGTGCAACAAAGCCAGAGTCAGCACCAGTAGGTGCGATTGTGCCAGTGCATTAAGGTCAGTGACAATGGCAAGATTCCCTTTAGATGTTAAATCTTTCACCAGATAAAAATCCACATATATTTCATTGGTCTATTACAAGCATACTGACTCTCGGACCTCCAGACAATTTAACACCTGAACACACTTGTTATTGTTGAAGGTAAAGCTTTGTATAGCCTGATGAATTGAGTGAAAGTTCAAAGTGATGTGAAGTCCTAAGGGGTTTGTGCCTGTCTGAAATCTTCTTCAACTGTCAGATATTTTAAACATGGAATAAAAAGGTTAAAAGACAGTGTATGACAATGGGAATAGTTGCTTAGGGAAAAAAAGGAAATTAGGAAAGAGCAGCAGGAAAGCAAACATACAGATCCTCTTTTTCTCCTTGCTGGTCTCTGAGGAGTCAAGCACGCTTGGAATCTCCGCTGTAGTTCTTCCCTTCTGTTGCCGCTCCCCTCTTAAGCAGCAATACTGATCTTAACTATATTTTCTTGAGCTCAATACGTGATCATTCCCTGAACAGGGCACTGGTGAGGCTGCACCTTGAATCCTGTGTTCAGTTCTGGGCCCCTCATTACAAGAGAGACATTGAGGTGCTGGAGCAGGGCCAGTGATGGGCACCCAGAGCTGGTGCAGGGACTGGAGCACAAGTGTGATGAGGAACAGCTGAGAGACCTGGGGGGTTTAGTCTGGAGAATAGGAGGCTCAGGGAGGACCTTATCACTCTCTACAGCTACCTGAAAGGAGGATGGAGAGAGGTGGGGGTCACTTGTCCCAAGTAACAAGCAATAGAACAAGGGGAAATAGATTGAGGTTGCACCAGGGACGTTTACATTGGATATTAGGAAAAATTTCTTCCCTGAAAGAGTTTTCAAGCATCGGAACATACTGCCTAGGGAAGCAGTGGAGTCACCATCCTTGGAGGTATTTAGAAGATGTGTGGATGTGGCGCTTAGGGACATGGTTTAGTCGTGGACTTGGCAATGTTGGGGTAACATTAGGACTTGATCACAGATGATCGATGAGACAGTGACTGTCTATACGCAGGGTGGAGAGGCTTCAGAACTCATAGTTTATGTTCAGGAAGCCATGCAGCCTGTAGAAGAAACAACTGTAGAACAATCAGTGCAGGAGCTCTACAGAACAAAGGAGATGGCTACTTGATTTGCCAAAGCCAAAAGTTTGGGGGTTTTTTCCTAGACAAAAGCAAGCAAACTGGCAGATTTTTAAAGGTGTTTTCCAATCTAAATGATTCTATGATTCTAGGAAATAAAACAGCTCTCTCCACTGAACACAGGGAGTGATATTGTACTGAAAACAACTAAGAAATGCCTTAGCATGTATCTTGCATACCAAATAATTGCTATTCCATTCTGTCCTCAGAAGTACATTGCTTTATCACTAAGTTGCAAGAAGGCAGTTCCTCCCCATAGCTTACAGTTGTCTGATGTGTTTTTACTGGCCTGGAGTAGTTTGCATAGAAATTTTGTATGGATGTGCTAAATAAGTAATATTTGTTCTTGAATACCGGTAAGTACTGTACTTTAATAATTGACAGGCAGCTGTTTGAACACTTTGCAATGCGATACCAAATTGTATTGGCTTTTTCATTTTGACGGGAAGCAGAATGTTCAGTAAAAATGCTGTTATTTTCAATTTCCTCTGTCACTATCCTTTCAATAATATAAAAATTGCTGCCTCACAAACAGGAGGTCTTAGGAGTCTATTTCAGTAATATTTACATTTCATAGCTTTCTGATGAAAGTCTGTTAAGGTTTACAGTGTGCAATGGGCTGGCTAGGAAAAAAAGAAGAGAAAGAGATGGGTACACCAGATGTTTTTTCATGTGGTTTTCGATGAATTCTCATCTCAGTGTTACTGGAGGAATTGTTTGACTTCAGATTTATTTCAGTAAGAGCGGTTTTGAATGAATGACTGCTGAGAGATTAAAGCTGTCTCCAAAGGCTTATGTTGTGGAACTGTGCAGCTCTCTGTGGATATTGCTGAGAGCTGCATTACTGCTTTCAGTATTCTGTCTAGCTATACACTTATTAATCAGAAGTGCTCACAACAAATTCTCTGTGAGACTGACATTTGCTTTCAAAACTACCTGATTGCTAATTTCTGGGCTGTATTTCCATTAATCATCACAATACCGGGTACTTCTCGGAAAGGTGAAATTCCTGTAACCTCTTCAATTTCTCCTTAGGTAAAAGAAGAGGAGCAATCAGCCAACCACACTTTGATGATTCAAGAAACGCTGCAGCAGGCTTCAGTGGAGCTGTCTGAGCAGCATCACCTGGTAGTTTCATCAGATGAAGTGGAGGGGATTGAGACAGTGACTGTCTATACGCAGGGTGGAGAGGCTTCGGAATTCATAGTTTATGTTCAGGAAGCCATGCAGCCTGTCGAAGAAACAACTGTGGAACAATCAGTGCAGGAGCTCTAGAGAGCAAAGGAGATGGCTACTTGATTTGCCAAAGCCAAAAGTTTGGGTTTTTTTTTTTTACCTAGACAAAAGCAAGCAAACTGACATTTTTAGTTCATTTGTGAAGTGAGACGTTGTTACTAGATAGTGATCTGACTGGTTAGATTGTATCAGTAACATTATGTACAAAATCTCCTCAGACTTTTTGTATATAAAAATCATAGAATCATGGAATGGTTTGGGTTGGAAGGGACCTTGAAGATCATCCAGTTCCAATCCCCTTCCATGGGCAGGTGCACCTTCCACTAGAGCAGGTTGCTCCAAGCCCCTGTGTCCAACCTGGCCTTGAGCACTTCCAGGGATGGGGCAGCCACAGCTTCTCTGGGCACCCTGTGCCAGTGCCTCACCATTCTCACAGTAAAGAATGTCTTTGTTATATCTAATCTAAATCTCCCCTCTTTCAGTTTAAAGACATTACCCCTCGTCCTATTCCTTCATGCCCTTGTAAAAAAGTCCTTCTTCAGCTTTCTTTTCAGCACCTTTAGGTACTGGAAGTCTCCTGTGAGGTGCCACAGGAGCCGCCTTTTCTCTTTCTCAGTCTGTTTTCATAGGAGAGGTGCTCCAGCCCTCTGATCATCTTCATGGTCCTGTCTCTCACTTGATTCCTGTAAATCCTCAGAAATACTGTCTAGTCAAAACCATGTTACCCCATGACAATAAAACATCCCATAAAGGTAGCTAGAATGTCTAGAAAAGTCCACACATCCCATTTTATACATACTTAATATGTGCTTAATTCACTGGAAGCACAGTTGTTTTTTCTTTAAATTACAAGGGATTCTTGTTTCTGAGTACACGCCTAGAATGTGTTTATGTGTTGTGGATCTAACCCAAACAAAGCCTCAAGACTTTAATTAGAAACATACCACAGATAGACTGCAATTGTGAGATGATCCTTTGAGTCTGAGACATATTTAAAAGCCATATACGATAATTCTGGGTACCAGTACGATGTCTTTTATTTAGCTAATTGAATAATGATATTCCACTGGATAAATACCTGTCCAGTACCATATGATGAAACCAAATCTGTCAAATCAATGAAATATTCTTTTGTTATTAAGAAAAAAAATTATATTCAAATAATTTGTAAATGCTATAAAAGATGTATGTTCATATGTTTTAAACAGACATGTTTGTAAATATGGTCGTGTGAAAGAACTTGTACAAAAAGCTTAAAGTAAATATTGAGAAAAATCTAGATATTCTTAATTATGCATGTATATAGTTCCAGATTTTAATTCATGAATCTTGAATTGTTTCTGATTTAATATTTTTAAATTTGAGCTATAAAAGTTATTAATTAATAACAAAATTGTCATGTTGTCTTCTAATGCTCTGATTTCTTAAGTGTCGGGTTGCCTTTCACAGCTAAGTAAAAAACACTGTTTTGCACTGACTCTGATGAATTATTCCTCCAGTTAATAGTCACTAATCAAGCAAGTGGCATAATGAAGTCTAGGTGGACCTTTCTACGTGATTGAACTTACTTGTGGGCGTTCTGGGTAGAAGAGTGGAAGAAAACTTTTGACTAACTGGTATTAATGTAGTGAGTTGGTTGTCTGCCTCTTCTAATTCTGCTGGGTTCTGTTAAGACTATGCAAAATCAGGATGCGAAAGTTTAGTGTTAGCTTCTTCCTTAACTGTGGTGATAGGGATGGAAAAGAACTGGAAATCATTTGACATTGGTGGTAGGTATGTTTCCTCTGGTTTAATCTTGAAAGTGCACAAGAAGCCCCAGCGATGTTACATTTGGATGGAGACCTTTTTGCCATTTGGTGTAACTGGCCAGAGCAGGTCACAGATGTGTTGATTTCTTATACATTCACTAAACTTGACTAGAATGGGCCACAAAATGTTTAGTAACGTTTACAACGTGATAGAAGCTGATGCACCAAATGTATCAACTTGATTAATCTGCATAAGAAACTTTGGTTTTGTAATTACTGGCTAAAAGTCAGTGTTGATATGCAAGAATAATGCTTTCTATTATCTAAAAGAGAAGAAAGCAGTCTCAAAAGGTTTTCTTAGAATTCACTAGAATATTCTTGGCCCACTTGTGGTTAAAACCACATTTGAAAGAGCATCATGATCATACATGGTGACTGCTATGTTCTTAACCTAAAACCTTTCTGAATCAGTTCAACAGTGTATTGTATTATTACCTGGCTGTGGAGGGAAAACAAAAATGTGTTTTGCTATGCATCACCTAAGAGTTCTTAAGTAAATTATTTCCAGTTTGACTCAGTACTTACATCTGTGAGAGGTGAGTCTGCATTTGGAGGAAGGGTTTTGATTTGGGGTTTTTTTGTATGTCAGGCCATGCATACCTAATCTGATTTAAGTCATGATTTATAATTGATGAGTTATATCACATTTTCCTACACTAAAGCATAATTTTATTAATTTTCTTTATCCTTTATTATTATTGTTTCTTTGAAAAATACTTTTCAATTCAGGTCTAAAGTTCCAATTTTTTTGCCAACTCTGCTTGGAAATGCAATGGTTGGAAACATAGGAGGTCTAAGGAAGGACTTTCAGCTGTGTTATGTACTGCGCATTGATTTCTCGCCTCTGTAATGAATACGTTTTCTTCTTTCTAGAATAGCAACATCTGTATGCCATGAGGGGATAAGTACTTCCTCTTTAATGTAAGCAATTGTACTTTAGAAAGTGAATGTCCACAGATTTGCATTTTTTCAGAAGCACAAATTAAACAAAGAGCTTTGTTTATATCAGGCGCTTATTTGGAGAGGCCACGGCTGTTCCAGTTGTCCTTCGTCTGGATTTAGAACAACCAAAAAGGTAAGAATTGAATCTTTACCTTGACAAGCTCTGCTTCTGTTATCACCTAAACAGCACAGATTGTTTTTGGTATAGGTTCAACTCCTTTTATCCAATTAATTTTTTCTGAGGGTTAAGTGACCTTTTCAGTTCAGGGATACAAGCTGTTACTGTTTTGTTAGTCAAGTAGCTCCTGTTTCTACAGATTATACATTCTTCCCACACGCCAGTCATTTTCATTAGCATTTACTACACTATATGATCTTCTGTTTTTTCCTCTTTCTTTGACACTTGAGGAGTATTCTGGCTTTAGGCTAACACTTGGCAAATACTAGTCTTTCAAAGCCTATGCATGCATAAATCGAGTAACTGATCTGCACAGCTAAGAACACATTAAATGTTTCTGGGACTGTGTTGAGCACAGAGAGGAGATAGGTCTTGGAGGCATGCAAAGATTTTAAAGAATGAAAAAAGGAAGCTGCAAATGATTTTAGTGGCAGTAGAGTCTTATTTAATGCAAGGTAAGGTTATCATGCTTGAAGCTGACTTGAATTCAAGTCTTACAGGAACTAACTAGGAGCATTAGTTCTGGAAAGATCTCATGTTACAGGATGGTGTAAGAATCTATACACAAAGGGGAAAATTTGGACCTCATAGGGCAAAAGGCACAGGAGAGGGCATGGGAAATGGAGGTTCCAAAGTATTCTACATCCCTAATTTATTACATCCACAAAGAGTAATATCTCTTTTCCTGAGTAGAGAAGAAGATGGCATCTGCCCGCCTTTCTGATGTGGTTTGGTTTCTGTGGCTGGTTGTGGTTCCTCTAGATCCCAGCACTGTTTCTTGATTTTAACCAATGGTTGTAACATCCTAATTTAAATGAAGCTGCACTAATAGAGGCTTTGTACTGGATCTGTATCGCTCATGTGCAACCCATGGGACGAAAAGAGAAAGGAACCACATACTTCTACTTCATTGTTTTACCTCAAATTTGGGTTTTATGAAATCACAGCTAGAGATGAGTACTACAGAAATGATAATGTTAGACCAATTGTCCATACTATAACAAGGAATTACACTCAAGTATATATATACTTGAATGCTTTTAATTGCATGTTTTCAACCAATTACTTAAGTGATGTTGCTGCAAGTCTGAGATTTTCAAAATGTGTTAATAAATTTCTTATAAAATTATAAAGTTCTGGGTCCACACAGCATCCTAGCACTGCCATATAGAATATGACACTTAATCCCTTTGGTGTTAATAAAGGAAAAGAAAAATGCTTTCACATTCCAATAAATTTGCTTACAACGTGGACATGTGCTTTACAAGCTTAAAAAACAACCCAAGCCAAAGTACATAAAAAGCCCCTGCATCTCCAGAATGAGCAAGTGCTGTTTGCACAGTAAAGAAGGGAAGAAAGTAGCAGAAATAATGTTGCAGGATATTCAAATATTCAAATGTTTTAAGATCCAAGTGTTTGGCATGTGAGGGAAACTTTTGAAGCTGTGCTCAGCTGCAGGATGAGCGTGATTTTTGGCTCTAGCTCTTTGTGCCTGCCTCTGGAGGAGGCTTGTCATTAGCTGCTCCAGATTGTTGAAGCTAAAGTAGTTAATGTAGATGTGAAAATTCACCAGGCGAGGAAGTTTTAAGCACCTGGCCCTTCTGAAAATCGAGCTCTTGGGATAAAAGCATCCTGAATACTCGAGACTGACCACATTGGGAGAACTTGTTTCCAGAGTAACACCTAATCTCTTATGGAGGTAAAAGAATTATCAACCAGTCTTATGACTTGAAAGACTGCAAGCTTGTCTTTTCATGTCTTGCTTAAATATGGAGTTGTGTTTATGTAAGAACAGTGTGGTTCAACTGAGGACTCTGCAGCTCAAAAAGAACATTGATTTTTATTTCTTAATTCTTTTGATTGCAAATAATGGTGACTTACCAGAGTGCACATAGAGCTGAGCAAAGCAGATGGTGTAACCAAATCAGAGTAAATGGATTGTTACAGTTTGTTTTGTGGTTTGTGGCTGTGGAGTTTTCTAATTACAGTTAATTACCAGATTACAGTTTCTGCTTTTTGAAGGGATGTTTGAGCTGGATGTTAAGGTTTAAACAGGGAAAGACATGAGCTCATTTGCAGACTGCATCATTAGCAAAAATGTGGTTTCTTTAGGTAATGCTAATAATACAGTCCTTGCTCATAATGTGATAAACTGCAGATGTTGTTTTGCCATTCGTAATGTGATGACAGTGAGGTCACTGAGTTATACTGCACGTGGCTTGACAGCTTCTCAGTTTGCATTTCCAGCTTTCCCATCATTAGCGGACATCATTTCCATCAATAGCAGCACTACTGCATTTGTCTTTTTTTCTTCCTTGAAATGAGGACAACTTTTCATCTTGGAAGACTTTCATGTTCACACAGTCACAGAGGTGTATTTGGCACATCCTGAGAGTGTCAAGCTTGCTATTATGACATAAATATGCAGTATCGTATTAGTCTCTGCTGTAATTCCAAAAGGTACAGGTAATTCGTTAGGTTCATGTGTTCCTGTTCTTAACTTGCCAGTATTAGACTTTAAGGGATTAAAAGCAGTGCCTCACATTTCAAAAGACTGCAAATTACAGAGCCCTTGTTGTATATTCCTAACAAAATATTCTGTTGAAGTCAGTTGTGTTCCCCCTGTCAATCTTGAAGACCGTTAAGTCAGAGAAGGGAAGCCATCACGTTTCTCTCTTGCTAAATTCTAATGGATAAAAGTGCCCTGCTTATATGTAAACATGATTCCTTGGATTTGAACGCTTGGAATTGAATTCTGTTTTGTACAGGACTGAAGAGTGCTAGAAATAGACTACCTTAGGTGCAGCAGAGTCTGGATGGTGAGTGACTCCAGCTAGTCAGTGTGTTCCTGCTCTGATGGCACTATGTGCAGGAGTTCAGCTGAAGAGTTCATGAGTTGCTTGCTTGTTTTCGTGCAGCTACCTATTTTCCTATCTCTGTTTTCTAAATGAAGTTTAAGGTGCCTAATAAATCTTCCATTAATGTGTAAGCCCTTTGGATGAAGGAAAGGAGGTTGAAAGGAGGATGGAGCCAGGAGGTGGCTGGTCTCTTCTCCCAAGTAACAAGTGATAAGAGGTAACAGCCTCAAGCTGCACCAGGGGAGGTTTAGATTGGATATTAGGAACAATTTCTTCCCCAAAGGGTGATCAGGCATTGGAACAGGCTGCCCAGGGCAGTGGTGGAGTCACCATCACTGGAAGTGTTCACATCAGTTGACCAGGTGATTGATACCAAGTGCCCACGTTTACCCTCATCAGTAGTATGTAAGGATTTCACCAGAGGAAATGCGCAGGGTTTGATGTGACACAAAAACATGGGTTGATGAGAATGTTGTCAAGGAAAAGAAATTCTAGGCCAAATAACAGGATTAACGTCCTGTTGAGGAGAGCTATTAGCTTGGAAGGTAGTACCTGAAATAGCAGAAGCTCCTCTCCTTGAGTTGCCTATGTCATTGAACGAAATACAGCCAGACATTAGGAACGAGCCTGGTGAAAGAACAGGGCGGCTGACCTCAAAGGTTTCTCTTACACATCGGATTTCTGGGCATTTAATAACAGCAAAGGAGAACAAAATGACATAAGAACCTTTTTCATATTCAGAGCCACACCGAACAAGGATGCTTGTCAGAGCTTACTTTGAAGGAATTGATGGGATGGGCATTAATGGGATGTGAAATAAGAGGAAAATTGTCACTTTGACAAACTAAAGAATAACAAAATAAATCTGTTCTTCTTATGTCACTTATTCTTCATTGAAAAGTCCAGCGCAAGGCTTGAGGTGAGTAGTGGCTGCCAGTAAAATACAGAAACACAAAATAAACATCTCTGGCAGTGCTGTAAATGACCTTTTTATTCTCCATAAAATTATTTTTACAGTCTTGTTTGTTGAAAGTGGATGAAGAGAGAAATTACAGTCACTGCATTGCACAGAGCTCTGCCTGGCTTTGGAAATGCTTTACATTTTCCTGGAAAGCTGGAAATAACTTTATCAGCCTCGATAAATTAAAAGGGATCAAAAGGTCGTCATTGTTTTGGAATAAATCAAACAATGAATGGGAATTTATAGAACAAGCTTTGTTATGCGGTTTTTCTTCAATTAAAGGAATGTTATCGTCTGGAAAATAAGGGATCATTTTGTGTCATGCACCCAAATGAAATACACTACAAATGTATTTTAGAGGAACACCTAAGATACACGAGAACGAGAGCATAGGAGCTACCTCATCTGTAATGTTCTTTATGGGCTAGCAATGAAATAAAGGACAAACTATCACAGTGGATTACAGAGGTAGTCAATGCTTTTACAGTTTGTTTTGGAAATGGTTCCCCTCTTTTATTAGCCTTGATAGCATTCATTTTGCTACTACCATTAGAAGTGAAAATACTTTTGGGCAGCTGAAAGCTGAATGGGCTTGGGATATTAAAAAGAGTACAGACTTCCTTGGTGCTAGGTAGCTTGTACAAAGGATTCCATGTATTAAAGGAGTTTACTTTTTCTGAGGTGATAGATCCTGCTTCTAAAACAGAAGGCACCAAGATGTGGATAATGTGTGATATACTGCAAACCCAAACCATTTCACTGAGGCTGACACCACAAGGGTGTAGGAATTTGCGTGTAAATCATCCTCCCAGTGATTTAGAAGGACGAGTTAAATACCTGATTTAGAAACCAATAATTTGAGCCTATGTGAGGCTGCCGATTAGGCATGCAATAATTGCATGTGTTGGGAGCATGTATCATGAAAATGGGAACCAGTGGAATTCCGCCCCTTCTCAGGAGGTTTTAGAGATTGAAAGGAACAGCTAATGTGGCTAAACCCAAAATTAGCTATGCATATGTTGAGATTACAAAGCATCAGCACACAAAACCCGGAATTAACTCTCCAGTTCCAATGAGCTTGGGGCTCGTCACCACTAAGTGAGCATCCAGCTGTGCAGTGGATCGAGGTGGGAGCTGGGTAGTAATGGCATGCACATTTTCCTAACAGAAATGAACAACTAATAGTAAAGCATTACTCCCTAGATGTAACTCTTGCTTACATTCAGATAGGCAAAACTTGGAAAGCTGTCTATAAGAAGTTTGACTGCAAGTAGCGTCACAATCCTTCTGAGTAATTCTTGCCATCCTTCGTCATTTGTAAGATAAAAATAGTAAAGGGTAAAGCAGCGTCATTCTTTAGTTAGTGTCATGTACCTACATCTTAAATGTTAAATTTAAATTTTTTGTTTGAAAATGAATTTTTAGTAATCTTAAAAAGGAAACTGATAAGATGATGATCTTGAGGATTGCACGGATATGTAAGTCCAGGTCTGGTTGTGAGAGGTGAGGAGTTCTTGGAAGTGTTGAATATCATGAGTTATTTGAAAATCAAGCAGTATGTAACAAAACCTGGGCTCCAGTCTTCATTTCTCCTTTCTTATCATGGGTGTCAATAGCACTTGCCTGCATCATGACTGGTATAACAGTATGCTTATTAAGTATGCATATATAACTATAACAGACAACCAACAGACAACAGAAGTATTTTGGAAGCTGGGATCCAAATGTGGTGGATATTTTGGAGACATGTCTGGCCTTGTTTCCTAAAAGGACCTTGGACCTCGGTTGTAGGTAGCTTGCCTCCAGCCCTGCTGCTGCTCCAGTCTCCTGGATGGGCCTCAGACCTACTGTTAGCTTTGTCTGCAGCCGTGCCTCCTGCTCAGTCTCCTGCTGCTCTTCACTGCATTCCATAGGTGAATGCCGGACCCGATTCATCACCTTGCCTTGTCTGGGACTGCGGATGGACCTTGTTACAACCATCCCGCTCTGTCATGCAGCTTTAGGTCTGATTGAATGAATGGATAAAGCGGTTGGACCTTAGTGCGTGATGGGCTTGTGAGTGCTACTGCAGTATGAATAGGTGGGAATAATTAGCTTGAGCATTTAAGCATGTCTAATGCTCTCTGGGGCCTTTATGTAGCTGCAAAGCACAAATATAAGCCAAAGCAAATACATCTATCCCTATTATCTATATATCTAAAGATAGATACATACCCTATATCTCTCTCTATATCTATATATCCCTATATATGTGTGTATATGTCCCTATAGCTATATATACCTATAGTATGTGTACTATATTCATATACATAGACATAGTATACAAAGAAGTATACAAATATATGAAACATATATAAATGTACTTGCATATATATACTTGTATAAATAATTACTAACAAATTACTCATTTGTAAGTCATTTGAACATTGTTTTGCTAAACACTTTTTAAATTTGTATTGTAAAACCAGAACTTCAAATCTAAATCCCAAATTAAGTTGTTTGGCATTAAAAAGAAGCCTGGAAAATTAATTCATCGGTACATTAGGAACTTGGAAGACAACTTCCACACTATCTAGCTATTCTGAGGCCTGAGATGTCACTGAAGTGTCACTGAAATTCTGAAAGGAGAATGTTGCCTTAATACAAAGTAATTTTTTCCTAATCTGCATATTAATTACTGTCACACAGCTGATGCAGTGGGCTCCAGCTAGATTCATCCCCTTTAAATCAGTTTAATCCTTTGCAAGCTTGCAAAAGTAATTATTCTGCATTTCCGTCTAACACTGTGTAATAGAAACTTGAGTCTGTTCAGCTCCTGCTCCAGACCCTCGGTGACCTTTCTGCTCATACACCAGCAACACTGACTGCAATTAATTTCTTCTCTCATTGCGAACTTTCTTGCATTGATCTACTGTCCATAAAGGATGGTAAACTTACCTGCTGGATTGCCATTTGAACAATGTCTCGCTCTCATTTTTACTCTCAGCAAACACAGCGTTTGGGTCATGCATTCCATGCCATGGTTTCTTGTTCAGCATGTAGAACACATTGCCATTGATTTCTGGTTGCGTTTCCTTGCTGTGGCCAGCACTGCGCTCTCTAGGAGTGCAGCAGCTTCTCTGAATCTGCTCCGTGTGTTTCACCCCTGCCTTGGCAATGGTATCTTCTGTGCTGCTTAATTTTCCTTTGGCTGAATTTCTCTGCTTTATCAGCTTGATTTAATTGACCATCTACTGAACCTAAGGTGCAAGCCATTTCATCTGACCGAGGGGCAGCGTATTACAGTGGGCAGAGCCACTTTGTGGTGGTGATGCGGCAAACATATTAATGTGGCAGAGCTCTCTGCTAAAAGGCTTGAATTCTGTTCTACTTTAGGATTATATAGTCCACAGAAAATTGCAGTAAATCACTTACTTATGGGTTTGGGCTTCAGACTCTCCCATTTATTCCTTACCTCTTTTGCAAAATTCAGAGCTCACTGAGCCTGAGCCTTTCTTCTGTGACCACCATTAACACAATGATGGTAATCAGTCTTTCCTAAATGTTGCTATTATCTTGCCTGGTTTGCAGTAGTGTTAAGAGAAAATACCAAAGACATCGCTTGGTGTCAAACATACATATATTTACATGACATTCAGATGAACTGAACGACTTGCAGAGCTGTGGCTGTACCAAGTGGTCCAGAGTAACTGAAGTTATTACAACATTCTAGTAGCCTTTCTTCTGGGTACAACTGACACTTTATTGCAGTCATTCTAAACAAGCTAAACCAGATGTAGAAGATGCACAGCTCTATAGGACAGGGCAGTTTCACAACTTTTCAGCCTTCATGAGTGATCCAGAGGTTAGCCCACCTATGTGTTTTCTAACGTTACTCAGTATGTTATTTTTATGTGTATGTTTAATGCTTTCATATAATCCTGCTTCCTTGATAACATTTCAAGGACAGATAATTACAACCATTTGAGCTGATGTGGAATCTCAGCCGCGTTGAGACTCGTGGGGATTCAACTGTAATGCCGAAAGGTGAGCAAGATGGAGCTTACTGCAAGTGCTGTATTTAGATATGTGCATATTATTAACTAACAGACACCATTTTATTATACCTAATGAAATTACAGAGCAATGACAGTCATTTACTTAACGTTATTAAACATTTCTGTAGCAGTTGAAATCTCAGTTGGGTTCCAGTTACCTGTGAAATTAAAGTCCCTACCTGACCAGTCGGCAAGGTGAATGCTGAGGTACTTGCAGTACCAGTAAGGTACCTTACCTGTAGCTTATTCTGCCAAAGCTGCTCAGGCTGTTACTGCACTGCAAATAGAGGACCTTTGTCTTAGCAACTTGGGAAGGATGTAGAGATGACAACCCTCAGCTGCCCAGCCTCTCGCACTCTCCCTGTGGTTTTTGCCTTGTGAAGCAGCTGCTGAACGTCTCCTGATTTGCATTCTGACAATACAGGGTAATCTCAGATCACATTCCCTTTGTGCATCGCGTTCAGTACTTGCTTCAGGAGCAGCTGAGCTGTTTGTACAGCGAGAGAGGGAACCCTTAATGGAGGGTAGTGTCAGCAGCTGCTGCAGTCATTGAGGCACACTGCCTCTTCACTGCTCAGAGCCTTGGGTATGGAAGTGAAACTTTGTCCCCACATGGACAAGAGGAAAGGAAAGGAGAAAAGAAAGGGGAACAGAAAGGAAAGGAAAGGAGAAAGGAAAGGAAAGGAGAAAGGAAAGGAAAGGAGAAAGGAAAGGAAAGGAGAAAGGAAAGGAAAGGAGAAAGGAAAGGAAAGGAGAAAGGAAAGGAAAGGAGAAAGGAAAGGAAAGGAGAAAGGAAAGGAAAGGAAAGGAAAGGAAAGGAAAGGAAAGGAGAAAGGAAAGGAAAGGAGAAAGGAAAGGGAAGGGAAGGAAAGGAAAGGAAAGGAGAAAAGAAAGGGGAACAGAAAGGAAAGGAAAGGGGAACGGAAAGGGAAGGGAAGGAAAGGAAAGGGGAACGGAAAGGGAAGGGAAGGAAAGGAAAGGAAAGGAGAAAAGAAAGGGGAACGGAAAGGAAAGGAAAGGAAGGGAAGGGAAGGAAAGGAAGGGGAACGGAAAGGGAAGGGAAGGAAAGGAAAGGGGAACGGAAAGGGAAGGGAAGGAAAGGAAAGGAAAGGAGAAAAGAAAGGGGAACGGAAAGGAAAGGAAGGGAAGGGAAGGAAAGGGAAAGGAAAGGAAAGGAAAGGAAAGGAAAGGAAAGGAAAGGAAAGGAAAGGAAAGGAAAGGAAAGGAAAGGAAAGGAAAGGAAAGGAAAGGAAGGAAGGAAAGGAAAGGAAAGAAAGGGGAACGGAAAGGAAAGGAAAGGAAAGGAAAGGAAAGGAAAGGAAAGGAAAGGAAAGGGAAGGAAAGGAAAGGAAAGGAAAGGAGAAAAGAAAGGGGAACGGAAAGGAAAGGGAAGGGAAGGAAAGGGAAGGGAAGGAAAGGAAAGGAGAAAGGACAGGGAAGGGAAGGGAAGGGAAGGAAAGGAAAGGAAAGGAAAGGAAAGGAAAGGAAAGGAAAGGAAAGGAAAGGGGAACGGAAAGGGAAGGAAAGGGGAACGGAAAGGGAAGGAAAGGGGAACGGAAAGGGAAGGAAAGGAAAGGGGAACGGAAAGGGAAGGGAAGGAAAGGAAAGGAAAGGAGAAAAGAAAGGGGAACGGAAAGGAAAGGAAGGGAAGGGAAGGAAAGGGAAAGGAAGGGAAAGAAAGGAAAGGGAAGGAGAAGGAAGGAAATGAAAGGGAAAAGGAAAGAGAAAAGGAAAGGAAAGGAAAAGAGGAAAGGAAAGGGAAAGGAAAAGAGACAGGAAAGGAAAAGATAAAGGAAAAGAGTAAAGAAAAGAAAGGAAAAGAGGAAGGAAAGGAGAGGAAAGGAAAGGTAAAGGAAAGGAAGCAATGAGGAAAGGAGAAAGGAAAGGGAAAGAGAAGGAAATTTCGATCTCTGAACACAGTCACCATTGGATCAGATTGTTACCCCCTGAGCTCAAGAAGAGTTTTGCTGATAATTTCAGACCCAGAACTCAGTGCCCCTTCCCACCACGGGACTGGGAGACAGCGCAGTCAAGATGAATATAGGAAAATGTAACATTAAATCAAGTCTTCAAACACTCAAGCAATAGATTTCAGTGAGTAAAAGGGAGAAACCCATATGGCAGCCACCGACGATTCAAAAATGTCAAAGATTACATGTTAATTGACTCTCTAGCTGGGAGTTGCTTATTACCTTCAGTAAGATCCATGTGCAAGACGAATTGAGCTGTGAGAAGCACGTGGAACAGCCATGAAAGTATTCTAATGGGAAAAAACATCATGTGCAAAGGACATCAAAAGTCTGCCCCTGTTTGCTGTTCTGCCTCATTCTTGTTCCCTTTCTGGTTTCTAATAGTTCCAGCCCTCCTGTGCAGCTTTTTAATTAACATTTCTGATTTTACAGAGACAGTGGGTAATGCAGCCCCAACCTCCTGTCGCTGGGTATGTAGACGGGAAAAAACAGTTTCTAGTCACAAACGTGAGATGAAGAAGTAACAAAGGAATGGAGAGAAAAAGAATGCTTTCTAAGCCATCAGGTCTCTGTGAGCCTGATCCAAAATCCAATGAAAGATCCTTTTTCAGTGGGCTTTGGAGAGCTCTCTGTTCGAACAAGTGCCAGCTCCTCTCCTTTAGTGACTGTAATTGGTAACAGCGCTGCTGTAGCTAAGGATAAAGAAAGCAGTGTTCAATGTCTCAGTAGGAAAAAGAATGCCCTTGTAACATTTTGTCCCCTCTGTTTATAATAGCAACGTGAAGTGAACATTTGCTGAGGGTGTGTTGGTTGAACGCTGGATATGCCCCATGGAGGCACTGCATGCATGAAGGCATGATGGGTTCAATAGGCTGGTATTGGCATCTCTGCCTATGATGACTTAATCCTTGTTTTGCACTTGCCTGCATTCATTTATCTGAGAAGATCAAAGTGCTGGAAATGAGGAAACTCATTAAGGCTCCCAGCCCTTTTCTGGAATCAGCAACGCAAACAGGTGCTCAGATACTGTGTAATGGATATCGCACATCAAGTGAATAGAGCAGTTTTGTCTGAATGCATCAAGCATGTGCACCCTGTTGCAGGCAGGGAGGGAGAGAAAGGGGCTGCAAGTTGCTGTCAGGGTCAGAGGGAGCCCCAGAACACTTTGTGCTGCCTGTCAGAAACAAACCTGCCCCTTCCAAGCATCTGAGAAAGGGAGAAGGATCGTTTGCTTTATGAACTTCTGCAAAGCGGTTTGTGATGCTGCAGCATAGGACAAAGGTACATGGGATGTCCAACATGCACAACCCTGCACAGGCTTTGGGAAGCCTCCAGCACTGTTACACTGCGTCCTGCCAGCTCAGGCCTAAAAGCTACTTGGTACCAATGGGAAACAGAGTTCTTTTCATCTGTGGTCTTTCATGATCTGTCCTAAAACCTGGCTCTGTCTCCTATTGCTTTTGCTGAAAAAAGAGAGCGTTTTTTCCTCCTCAACCCCATGGAGACACCATTATCATACAAATAATGTATGCTGGTCCCATTAGCCGGGTGCTGGTCCCAGCGCAGCATTTAAAGCCTGTGCTTTTTGAAGCGTGGTCAATCCGAATATGTAACCAGAGGAAAAGCAGCCGGCAGAAGCAGACCTGCACATCACCAAGCATCATTAACATCCAGCTTCTTCTTTTGGGCGGACAAGAGTGCAGACCGCACAATGGAAAGTGGCAGATCTCTGTTATCAGAAGGTGAAGGGAATGACAGGGCATGTCAGCATTTACCACCGCTGTGTCAGGGACTGAGTGACAAAGGACAGGCAGTGATGTGTCTCTCCCAGCAGATAGTCGAAGATAGTAGCCTGGAGTCAGAGCCACTGTTGTCACTCAGCCATTGTGAAGCGCGACAAAGGAGCAGCGGCTGCCTTGCCATTTAGAAGCAGCATGAAATATTAATGAGCAGTTGTTAAAGTGAGTTACGAAATAAAGAGGAAAATAAAGAAGTCAGCGTGCTCTACTGCAAACAGAGATAACCATTTCCTCCCCTCTTCTTTTCTGTTTTTAATCAGAAGATGGAGCATCCTGCGTTGGTTGCTTCTATTTCCATTTAATAAGCGAGCAGGGTTGGAGCAACACAGCCTGAGTTCTAAACAGGTTTTTCATGGGTTTTTTCCCCCGGTAAATGTTTTGGATCTCTTTCTCCCTTTAAAAACCCCTGTATATAACCCCCCAAATGCACATGTTAAAGTTTCTCTCCCCACCAGCCCCATCCAATAACGTAAATTCTATTTTATTTCATTTTTTTCTGAAGAGTTTGCCACCTTGTGCAAACTGGCAAGATTGGTTCTGTCCTGTGTTAAATTTTAAGTGAAACACCGATTTTTCTCTTCACAAAGTATAGGAGGTGTTGGAGTTAAGGACATGAATTGGATTTTAAAGTTTGATCGCTGCTAGTCCAGAGAAATTTCTCCTCGAGTGCTCAAACTGAAAGGCAGCCGTGTAGGCAGGCAGTAAATAACAAAATGATTGGCGTTACTGTTTTTAAGGGAATCAAGGATTTATAACATCTCACTTTGTACCGGTGCTCTGCTAAATCCCGGCTGCAGGATTTCTTTGAATTAGCGATGTGCTCCTGCTAGCCTTTAATTCTGTCTCAAGTGCTCTTAGGTCCCTTCCTTCTTTCCCCCTCACAAAAGCACACAACTTAGGTCTGACAGCCTGAAAACATTCCTGATGGGTTAAAATTAGCCCCTTTTTTTCATCTCCTTTGTGTCTGAGGTGCACTTGTGTCTGAGGTGCACTTGTAATGCTGGAGATGATTTGTAACTGCGCTGCCAGCAAAGCACAGGGAAATGGATGTTCTCAGTCATCATTTCCTTAAGTGTGGTTTGTAGGACACTGCAGCGACCCTTCTGGGGTGTGAAGGGTTTCGTGCTGTGTTCGGTTGAAGGAAACACTTCCAGTTCATGCTGGTTTTCTGTCAAGCATTTGTGCTTTCCTGGCCCGCTCTAATCCTCAGCTTACACAATAACTCACATATTCCATCTCCTCCGAACCACTGCACTGTACAGCTGCAGAAAGGCAGCTGAGCACATCCACAGTGCAATAAAGGTGAGAAAACAGAGAAGGGCATTGGCAGCGCTATCAGGGATTGCAGTCAATCCCTGGATGTGATGTGTTGTTAAGTTCATACTCGATAGTCATTCTAAGGAGTTGTTTTACTGGGCTCTGAATAATTCTCCTCAGGAGCAGCAAGGATAAACTTCACACTGGTTTAAGGAGAGGCTGTAATAAATCCGATTGGGGTTAGATATGATACAAATATCTGTGTTAACAAAAGGACAGTGGCTGTATCTCACAGATTGAGATGCATAGAGGGAGGTACACACGGTCCAGCAGCAGCACAGGCTCCCTGTGCAGGAGGAGATGATCATAGAATCATGGAATAGTTTGGGTTGGAAAGGACGTTCATAGGTCATCCAGTCCAACACCCCTGCAATGAGCAGGGACATCTTCAACTAGATCAAGCGATGCCCTGCTGCCCTCCCAGCACTGGTCCTCAGGACTAGGAGCCAAGGAGCAGCAGTCCCTCAGGTGCCAGGGGCAGCTGGGGCTGTTTAATGGACAAATAAACAGAGATTTGTGTTTATGGCATCGTCTGGCACCTTCCGACAACGTTATGTACAAACATGCTTTAAAAGGAAAAATAAAACCCTCACCTCCCACAAGAAGTGAATAGAAATATGTCTTCTGCTACTGCGATGCTGCCTACAACATAAGTAGAGCTTCACGCTCCTCCAAAAGCTCTTTCATAGCCGTTTAAACAGACACAATAAACTATTCTTGGTCGTGGATAATAAATCTTTCTTTGCATGATTCTGGCTGACAAAGAAGCAGAAATGAACATACTCTGTGGCTATGGAAAAAACCTGACGCTTTTTCATTTTCTCAGTTTAGTTTCATTGCACTAAATTTACAGATTCCAGTTGCTTTTTTTTTCAAATAATTTTAAAATTAAATGTGAAGGTGGCAAGAAATATCATAGAATCACAGGCTGGTTTGTGTTGGAAGGGACCTTAAAGCTCATCCAGTTCCAACCCCTGCCGCGGGCAGGGACACCTTCCACTAGAGCAGGTTGCTCCAAACCCCTGTGTCCAACCTGGCCTTGAACACTGCCAGGGATGGGGCAGCCACAGCTTCTCTGGGCACCCTGTGCCAGGGCCTCACCACCCTCATAGTGAAGAATCATCATCCTCCTTTTCTCAGTACTGCCCTGTGCCAGTGTAATCCTGGGTCCCTTGGTCATGGCAGTAATGATCATTGATCTGTCCTGTTTAAGACTGGAAGAGCAGATAAGACCTCAGCCCATCCATTTCCTGAGGCCCCAGTAACTGCCCTGCTCTACGCAGGCTGAGCAGTTACATTTTCTGATTGTAAGGGATGCTTTATGCATCAAATACTGTGAGAAATGGAAAGCAATTTTCCTTTCAAAATGTTGGCACTATTACATCCAGCTGAGACGCGGCTGCACAGGAACACATCAAAATGAAAAGTTACTTAGGAAGAAGGGAATTGAACTAAACATCCAGGCTCATTCCAAAGACTCAGCAAGGCTTCAGAAACGCATTTCCCAAATGCTGCCTCACCCACCTCCTCCCACTGGCCCAATGGCCAAGACACTGGTGTGAGTGAAAGAGTGATCACCTTCTCCATAGCTAAATTTAACAAGAGGGCTTTGTAAAGGTGAATGAGTAAAAGTCAATCTCTGTGGAGACGATGAAGAAGTAATTCATTGGCCTTGTTTTATAGATGTGTCTTCCAATAGTAATTTCCTTACAACTTACCCTGTTGGGAAGATACTGTGCACAGGGAAGTCTTGAATCTCTTTACATAAGCCATCAATAATACATAAAAAACAAAAGTGAGAAAAAAAAGCCTAGAATAACAAATCTTTTACTCACAACAACTTTCATGTGCAGCTTGCAAAGAGGTGTCTCTATAATACGACAGCATGCTTCATCAGTTTGAAGTAGTATATTGCTAGCAGGATAGAAACAGGCCAGCCTCAGGACTGGACAGGCTGCATCAGCTCTTGGGGTGGGCAATGGTTGCCCACTTCCACTTAAATCAGAAAATATAAATGGTATTTTTACACAAACCAGATCAAAACTTTACAGTTGGGCCCATCGATACAAGAGACATTGAAGTGCTGGAGCAGGGCCAGAGAAGGGCAATGGGGCTGGTGAAGGGCCTGGAGCACAAGTGTGATGAAGAACGGCTGAGGAACCTGGGGGGGTTTAGTCTGGAGAAGAGAAGGCTCAGGGGGGCCCTTATCGCTCTCTACAACTGCCTGAAAGGAGGTGGTAGTGAGGTGGGGTTGGTCTCTTCTCCCAAGTAGCAAGTGATAGGACAAGAGGAAACTGCCTCAAGCTGCACCAGGGGAGGTTTAAATTGGATATTAGGAAAAATGTCTTCCCCAAAGGGGGCTCAGGCATTGGAACAGGCTGCGCAGGGCAGTGGTAGAGTCACTGTCCCTGGAAGTGTTCAAAACTCGTGTAGATGAGGCCCTCAGTGACATGGTTCAGTGGTGGCCCTGGCAGTGCTGGGGTAATGGTTGGACTCGATGATCTTAAAGGTCTTTTCCAACCTAGCTGATTCTATGAGTCTATGATTACTGAATTGCTTAGCTCTTGGCTTTGAGTGCTGTAGATCAGAAAGCTCACCTGTATGCTATCCCCAACTCCTTACCCTTGCCATTCAGCATATAAATAAATGTATACATGCATGAATGCTGTATTTTCCTCTCCCTCCCCTAAGGCACTTAGTCTCTGCATGGCAAATGTAGAAGAAAAGTCAGCTGTTATCATTCCCACCTGAGATGGCATCATTGAAATTCACAGCAATGAGAAGAACTTTGTTTTCTATTACCTACTCACGGCTGCTGCTATTTCAAATGAACCAGAAATACTTTTGAGTTTCACCCTTCGGAGTTATCACACTTTACCCTGCTGGGCTGAAAGTAGCAAAGACTCTGTTTGTCAAGAGACTGGAGAAACTTTGACGTGAAGCTTTTAAAGAGAATGCTTAAGGAGCTGTCGATCACAAGCACACGCACCAGCGGCACCCGGGGCTGTCTCCTCCCTCTGGCTTTATTCCTAAGGTGATTTATCTGCAGTTTCTGAACATGTTTCCAGTCTTTCTTTCAAGAAGTGACTGGGATATTCAAGCTTCTCATTTTACGCCCGAGTGAAGACTAGTAGTTTTGGTAGGGGCACCTTTTGAAAAACAGAACACATCCCAGCTGTTTGAATTGGGCACCAGATTGGGCTCTTGCAATAACCTGCTATTTCAGGAAAAAAAGTGCATTCTCAGTGTATATAAATAGGTGAATATAATTTTCTGGGTGCTACCAAGTATATCTTCTATATGGAATCATTTAACTTCTCAGTCTTAAAAAAGTTGTTTTTCATAAAGCCAAGTCACCTTCCCATTACTTAAGGAAACGTGTTTATCAGATCAGTTTTTCCTCTTGGACTTCACTGCAGGTCTGCCTGCTTTTGCTAGCAGTGTATTTGACCTCTTGCCCTTGATTTAAAGAAGATATTCTGCTTACAGAGACATTTATCTAACAGGGACCTATAAGGGAAGAAAGAATTTGGTTTACAGATGACTTGATTCCCTCAAGGAACACGAATCAATCATGTAAATTGCAGTGTGTCCTGCACTTTGGCTTCAATCAATAGGGGATTAAACTCTAGTTTCAGTGTGGGGAAAATAAATGCCCATCCTGATGCTATTAATAACACCTGGGATTACCAGAAGTGTATTGATGCTTTCAAAATCTCACTTTTTAGTGCTTATATGTCTTGGTTGGTATTTCCACTGTTGTTCTTTGCTGGGAGGGTGAGAACAGAGGAGGAACTTTGGCTTACCCTAACTTGCTACCAGGCATTGCTAAAAAGGTTTATTTCCTGCAGCTCGGTACCCTGCGTGTTGTGTCTGGCTTCGCTGGGCTGCAGCAGCATATTAACATGACAGTAATCCAGGAGCAAAATCAACAAGGACCTAATTTAACACAGATTAATACAGCTCTTCCATGCTGGTCCTTGCTCTGCCACACTCCTCCTGCGTTGCCTTGAGCAAATAACTTACGTAGAAGCCACCCATGGTCTCGTGGCTGTAGGATCCCTAATTCAAAAGCAGATATTTCCATAGAGCAATTCAGGATGTGCCTCTATTGGCATACCTCTCCTTTGACCCCAGGCTTCTGGTCCATCCCCAGTATCCCTGCCTACTATTTTTTTCCTCACCTGCAGTGATTTTCCTCACCTCTATTAGAACAGTTTGAGATCTGTTAAGATCTCTATGGCTGGGAGTTAAGGATTGCTCTGGTGCCTCCACAAAATATCGTCTCCCTCTCTGGAGGACGAAACAATGTTCTGGTAGAAGATGAGGGGTGTTTTTCACACTGACTGGGAGCAGTCTGGAGGCAAACAAAGAAAATACCAGTGTTTGATGTAGTGATGCATGTTGTGCTTGTTGATCTGCTGTGTGGTCAGAGCATTTGGTCTTCTTGCAGAGAGGATACCTATGTTGTATCATCTCTGTTGAGATGAGTCAACACTGTATGTTAACTACCTTCTCCATAGTGTGTCCAGAGTTTGGGAGACTTCCATTCAATTCCTTCACCAGGATGGGAGGACTCAAACTTGTATCCCCATCATGTGGATGTGGCATTTCCTGTAAAAGTCACATGGTTAACAACTAAAACCACCGATCCAAATGGAAAAGCAAGCAGCAGGAGATCTTGCTTCGTGGAGTAGGCAGATTATGGGGTCCTGGTCACTGCTACAGAGATCTTTTCAGTGTCTGATATCAGACTGGATACTTGAGCCCATTTCACAGGCATCCTTTGACAACACTTAACAGTCTGTCTCACCTCTTACAACCTTTTGGTTTTTTATACAGGGATAGAAAGGCCTCTCCACAACTCGGAACCTGATCAGCTTGTAAGGAAATCATCAACTCAGTATGTAAAAACCAGTCTACATGTTGCCTACCCCAGTAAAGCTATTTTACTAATACTCTGTCTCTAGAGCTGCATCTATAACTTCACTTGAGACAGGTACTGAACATTTTCTCCTTCTGATATACAAGCTAAAAGAGACAGAAGTAGGTCTCTATTTTTTAAATGCATAAAATGCTTTTTAAAGAAAGGACTGTTCTTTGCTGGGATTAAGATCTGCTTCCCTAGCACTACACCTTCTGACAGGCATTTCCAGTCCTAGAAAAAAAGCCAGATTTATTTATATGTATTTTTTGCTGGCCCACATCTATTATCACATATTTTGTTCTTTTGTATGTAGAAATTTTAGCTTAAATAATATATTTCTTCAGAAATGGAATTGATAGAATATATTATGCCATATCAAACACTATTTCCGTATGAGTGTACTTTTGAACTAATAAATCCATTGCAGTTGCTAGTGAGTTTTAGAATGATCTCTTGCCTGCTTCAGATGGTTGTCATTGGTTTTGAAAAGTGCCTGATGTACATGAAATATGGTTTTGTAGGTTGTGTGGTTTAAACTTTGGAGATTTCTGCTTTAATTTATGACAGCTCTCAAATGCTTTTGGCAAAGGAAGCAGCCTGCCTCATGTAGGTCTGAAACCAGATGTAATTAGGAATGTTTCCCATCAGAAGTAGTCTGTTCTGGCTCTTTACATGATTGTTTTTGTATCATCATTTTCTATGAAAGCTGTTGCAGGGAATTGGTGTCTGTCTTCACAGCAATCTGTCAGTGGCTGGGAATCTTATAAGCTTTTTAGTGAATTTTGACTCAACAAAGATAAAATCAGCTTTAGCTAAAGCCTTCCTGGCACATAATGATCTAACCCACCTGTGGACATCTTTCAGTGGTATTAGCCTCAAAATTCTCACAGGCAGTGTTCTCACCTGAACTGGTCATGCTGAAATTCAAACTCCAGCATTCTTTTTCCATCCCCCATTTGACCTATTTCTCTTGTAAATTATCCAAACTTGCCTTCCAAGGGCTGCATGAGGAGGAAAGATGTACTCCTGTGGCCATCGTCATCTTCTGCTTTTGGTGCGCTGTGTGCATTAATCCATGGTCTTGCTTTTCACAGCATGACCACAGGCTTGGTTTGGTGGCAACAAATTCATCCAGGTTTATGGCTGTAGTGGGTCTGATCGGTTACCCTTGGGTGGGTGCCAGGTGCCCACCAAATGTGGCAAAGGATGCCACTCACCCTGTGTTTAATAGACTTGTCTCCCTTACTGCGTTTCTATAGGACTGTTCACCCTGTGACATCCTCCTGACCTCCTTAGCATTATCTTAGACAAACGGTTCATCTATGATCCCATCTTCTGTGAGCCCCGCTCTCACTACTGTGCCAGCAAAACATTTATATGATTAGAAATACTGATCAATGTCTACAGCAAGGTCTGCACCTTCACATCTTCCATAGGCTGCATGCTGCTTTTCATGCACCCCAGGATCATTTTTACCTTTTTGCATGCCAGGACATTGTTGACTTATCTCCAGCTTGTGACTTACTATATCGCCATCTCCTTCTCTGAATAGCTACTGCCTGGAGAGTTAGCCCATATTATGTGCTTGTACAGTGGATTCTTCTTGCCTTTCTTGCTTTCATACTGGATTTCACCCTGCATGTTTCAGACATCAAGATCAGCTGGGAATTTGACCTCATTCTCAAAGAGGCTCAGAAGGCTTTTCAAGCCTTCACACCACTTGAAAAATCATAAAAGACTTGCTGTTAAACACTGAGCAGAAGGAGGGCATGCACCCCATGCATTGTTCTCAAATTGGCAAAGAACTACTGATATGAACGTGAAACACAGCTGTGGTGTCCTACTATTTCTGCACCTACTGTACATGATCTCGTTTAGACTATGCTCTTTCCTATTTATAATGTAGTATCTTTGAAAATGGTGTCCAAAACTGTGCTAGTTAAACTGTATGAAATCCAAAACTTCTTCACTGCCATGTGAACGTGTATCTAGTTTTGGAAGGAAATTACGTAGGTTCAGTCATGATTTTATTCTTGGCACATCAGTATTTTTCTTATCTAACTCCTTATTTTCCAGAATCTCACACACGGCTGGTCTGATGATTTGATCCAGAACTTCATTGTGTATTTAAGCCAAGCTGAAATGTCTCTAATTTCCCCACGTATTTATGCCTCCTTTCCAGGACTGGGAATGCTTTTGACCTTCAAAGTTTGTCAGTAGTTCACCCACCCTTTACAAATTCTCTCAGCTGACCACCAAATGACCCAAAGGGTAATCTCATAAGGCCAAACTGTATTGAGAATATCAAAGGCTCAAATGAGGTTTTAGAGTGGCATTTAGGATGGCTGAGCGTGTCTGAGCCTCTGCATGGTGTGTGTGGTGCACTGTGTGCATCTTTCTGTACCGGCAGCTGGAGGTGGGGTGAACATCTCAACACTAGCTACCTATGGCTAACCAGTGCAGTCAAAGGCCAGCTGTGTGTACCTGCCTTCTGCTTTTTCTCATTGACATCGAATGCTTCCCCTGTTCAGCAATAAAGGCAAGTCCCCTTTTGAATTTCTCACCATCATTTGTCAGCAGTTTCCTCTCTCCACTGAGAGGCTGATTGACAATTTCTGTGGTATTCCTTGGATTACTAATGTAGACCTGGTTTCTTCTTCTTGTTCTTCTGTGTAGAGATCCCTTTCTACCTTCCTTTTCCATAGGCATAGTTTGCAGTTTTGTGTTAAGCATATTGCCTCTGAGGAACTGCAAATCATCCTTTCCTCTTCTCTCCTGAAGACTTACCTGCTATGAGATACTACTGGCTGTGTCCCTGAGATTTGTTCAAGGCCAAATGCTAAAGGTGTCTACGGACAGAGTGAAAATTCTGGATCTCAAATCATAGTGGAATATCATCGGGAGCTGCTTTTTTAAGAAGAAATATTGAAAGTTAGAGGACTCCCTTCACTCATAGAATCATAAAGTCATTTAAGTTGGAAATGACCCTTAATATCATCAAGTCCAAACGGTAACCCAGCACTGCCAAATCCACCACTAAACCATGTCCCTAAGTGCCACATCTACACGTATTTTTCAATACCTCCAGGAATGGTGACTCCACCACTTCCCTGGGAAGCCTGTTCCAATGCTTGACAACCTTTTTGGGGAAGAGGTTTTTCCTAATATCCAATCTAAACCTGCCCTGGCACAATCTGAAGTTGTTTCCTCTCACCCCATCACTTTCCACTTGGGAAAAGAGACCAACATCCACTTCGCTATAACCTCCTTCAGTCTGCTGTCTACCATTGCTCCCTGTTCAAGCCAGCTGAGTTACAGCACCATTCCTGAACACTGTTCCATGCAAACTTCCCCACAAATTGCCATACCACATCCTGTTTGCTTGTACTATTTGTGATGCTCCCCATGGGTTTCTTTTATACATGTCTGTGCCCAATGACACTGGCACCAGAGCTGCTCACCTCAGCAACTGATTTTTCGTTTGCTTCTTTCATTCTGCTCCTTTCATTTGCTGTCAAAATATAAAGTCTCTGTCAATGCTTTCCATCTCTATCTAATCTCTTCTAGGGCTTCTCTGTTGAGACATGGCAGCATTAAGAGAATTTACATTTTCAATCCAGTAGACACCAGACAACACAGAGCTGTGGGGCAGTTCTAAATAAAACTTTTCAAGTAAATCATGGAAATGAAGTGTTGAAGATTATCAGCATGAGGCTGCTTAGAACTGACTTAAATGACTTCATCATAAAAGAATATTTAAGTAGTTTCAATAATTGAACTGAACCAAGTTCTCTGCTTCCACCTCTTAAGTAATGCCAAATGCAAACTGGTTTTTGTTATAGCTCCAAAATTGAAAGCACATTCTCCATAAAAAATTAATTGCTTTAACCTGGCTTCGCATTTACTCATAAGAAATAACTATGTTGGCTGTAGGCCTGCAGCTGTGAAAACAGCATGGTATTGAAAATCTTTGCTTCTTTCAAGCTTCTCTTTTGATCATCATCATGCTGGTTCCATTAATAACTCTTTAGGTTACTGGAATCTGTGCTTTGAGAATGGAAAGAATGACCTTTAATTACATTCAAACTTTTCCCTTTTCTTTTTCTTGGTGCTGTTTTGGCAAACTGTTTCCAATAGAAGGCACTGATGGTTCTAGTTCCACCAGAATCCTCAGCAAGTAGATATTCATGGACCTTTAAAAGTCTGGCACTAAGATACTGGTCAAAGCCTCCTTTTTCTGTGTTAATCATGCAGCATTTCGACAGCATGGAAATGGCACACGTCTCTCATAATATACACTTCAAAGCAAGGGGTAGCACAAAATCAATGCAACTTTCAACCAGAATAAGCACACAGAATGTGATATAGTCTGCCCATTTTTAAGTTTCACATTTGAATGATATAAAACCTGTTTTTCTGTTACTTTACTTAGAAGAAGCCACCACCAACTTTCTGCTGTGAACAGTATAATCAGTACTGCAGCATTTATGTTATTATCTTACTGTTAAATTCAGTTTATTTTATGCTGTATTTTCAGTTTGCTTTATGATGAATTTGTTTTCCTAGTAACAGTGTGATGTTGCATCATTCCAACCTAAGCCATTCTATGATTCTATGATCATGAAAATTAGTTCTTATTAATGAAGTATATTAGCCTGCAGTATTTGTTAAAGCTCTAATCCAGTCCAGCAGCTAAAGGAATGCTTAATTCCTGTGTATTTTTCAGGTCAGTCACAAATAAGGACAATTTTCTGGCTCATGAGTCACTGTTCTTTGGAACCTTGGAAGATCAGGCTGCCCTATTTTACTTTACCTGGAATGCTAGACTAGAAAGATCATCAGATTCTGCCTCCTGCTATTACAGGTACACAGAGTTTCTTATCCATGTGAACTGCTGATCAGGATCTGTCTCAAAACCTTGTTCTTGCTATTGAAGTTTACTGGCTGTGATCCAGACTTTCAGTCCATGGAGAGTTGGAAACTTGCTTCTAGTTTCTATCAAGATGTATTGGTGTCCAGCTGGTTTGCCCTGCATTAACCTAGTTGTTCACCTCTTTTGTCGTGACAGCTTTAGCAAGCCCTGTGTGCCCAGTTTCCTGTTGCATAGCAGCCCAACTATACTACTGACCTTTTCTTCACCATGCCCAGTTTGGACTCTTGAATGTGAGACCTCACGGCTCAGAGTACTGCAGGTGAGGTTGCCCCAGGAATAAGGACACCAAGGTGTTGTGAGATACAGTGACATTTGTATTTCACTGTATAGACTGGAAAAATCTCACCTCATACATCCTAGGAGCACCATTGCCTTTCTCACAGGTGCAGCAGTGGTGACTATCAGTCGTTCATGATGCGCAAATACAAACGAGCCTTCATCCTCAGTTGTTCCGAGTTATTAGTGCCCTATATAAATTATTTCACTAGCTAATAGACTTGACAACTAAATATCACTGGTCACTTCCAAATAACATACGTAAATTTACACTCTTACTGGCATTATGTTAAGACATTCTCTAAGTATTGTTTATTGCTCTACTGTCAGATGGTTGTTCTTCACACCACATGCTGTAAATTCCTTTAGCTGTTTTTCCCATGTCACACCTTGAAATTCTTCTATTAGACTTGCAGCCCTTGCCTGGTGTTCTTTCACTTTACCTCAGATTTTTGCATGCCAGTGTAGATCCTATTTCTGCATATCACAGCATTTACAAGGGCCAGCAGGTATTGTGCCACTGTGCAGAATCCTACTCTCTAGGCAAAGCATCCATTAAGCACAAGAAACAGGAGAATGTTCTACTACTTTTCCTAATATAAAACCAAAAAAGAGTCATTTTGTGTTGTATGAAGTCTTTGGGACAGCCTGTGGAAGCAACAAAATATAACAGAATGGTTAGAAACCATTGTGTCATTTAAGTAAACCATGGGTCCTCCTCAGTGCTCCAAGCTAAAAATGGACATTTTAATGTCTAAACATATAGCCAGGAGGGAAATGTATACATTAATACATATGTATAAAATATGTATAAAAATAGGTATAAAATAAACCCAAGAAAATAGTAAACCAGACACTTAAGAATTAAGTTTTTAAAGACTATAAAAATATACTGTGGAGGTAAAATAGGTGCTGTACTGACTCATGTCTCTCTGTAATATTGCACTCAAATCAGTTATCCTTTTACCGATGTGATTTCATAAAGGCATAATTAGTTCATGTCTGAAATTACATCAGCAAAAACAATCTGTTTTAATTGTTTCTGTATCACTGAACTGCGGCACATATTTTTCCTAGTCACAAAACAAATTTAATCAACTCTGCCAAATAAGAAGTCATTTGTCACTTGCAAGATGAAATTGTTTATTTTTACTGTCAGCCAAAAAGAAATATTTACCATATATCTGCATTCAGATGCCGTTTGCATCCATAAATGTGCCTAATTTGGCCTTTTGTAAAAATATACTTACACTGGAGAATCACATCAATAATTCTCCTTTTCTTCCGTTACCTTTCATATAAGGTTGTCTTGGACATACAAGATCTGTGCATGTCAGAGGTCCTGCTGACTCCTATTTAAAGACTTCTTTAACCAAGTGAAATGAAAAATCTCTGCTTGCAAGGTCACCTTTGAAAGTCATGTGTGACACATGAATGATGAAACTTCGCCTTTTGTTCTTGTCAGGGAGAATTTCTTAAACAGACCAAACTAATACAAAGGTGAGGAAGGTCGGTGGATAAATAGCACATTTGAAGTGAAATTCAGTCAAAATGCAATAGAATTTCCCCATGTACATGAATATGGGATGTGCACCCCAAAGACTTTTCTCCAGCCCAGCAGATTGGATGGATGTGGATGTATGGACCCATACTGGACACACTTTGCACACCTCAGGCTCCAGCGGCAGTGATTTTTCCTGGTCGTCTGCAGTCAGTAAGCACCAGCTAGTGCCCTGCAACCAGCACCAGGAGCTGCGGGTCTGTCTCATCCTGCCTGATGTGTTGGCGCTGAGGAGGGAGCAAAGCACATCACCAGTCCATGCTTTCTGGTCTTCTCTGTGCCATGACTTCTCTATTACATGATGGACCAGGTGCTCTAATTTGTGTGTGTAGAGTAGCCAGCACTACTGGTGACTTTCTTAAGCACAGCATGAGGGTCGGATGCTGGTGAACCCTACCACAGACCTTTCCCTACCAGTGAAGTGCCGGTTCTGCATCCATTTGCATACCAATGCTGCCTCTGTAATTTCCAGCATACTCCTGGGCACAGGCATGTGGCTCCACGTGGTGGTAAATCCCTAGACTCTTCCCTGTCAAGAATTTGTCCTGTTCCAAGTTGCGCACTCCTCAGCACTCCCTGGATATAGTTCAACAGCTGGAATGGTCCAGGGATCATTCCTCAAAGTGGTTTGTGAGCAGCCACCTTCTTTTGGGGACTACCATGGTTTACTAGCACGGATGCAGGCTGATTCATACCGCTTGACTTCAAGGTCCAGAGACATTTGTCATCATAGGCAGCCAGCATGTCCCACCACGTCCTTTTCTCTGTGTATCAGCTACCGTGTGGAACCTGCCATTTCAAATCTCAGCTACTGCAATAGACCCTTATTTGCTCTCAGCCCAAACCACTTTCAGAAGCCTCCTGCATGTCAGGATCATGACTGTGCTCAGATGTGAGCTAATCCCATCGCCCAGCAGCAGGCACAAAGCTCTGCTCCTACCGAGGCTTATTCCACAAGGCAAAGTCTAATTGTTGAGAAACTGCTTTTGCATTTCTCAACCTGTCATTGGTGTAGCTGCCAACCAAAGCATTAACAAGAAGTAGTCAGAATTTGAACAGTAAGGATCTATTTCATGGCATATTTCTTTTGCAGGCCCTGAAATACAATAATCTGATAAAATTCTTATTAATATTATTAATAATATATGGTCACTGCTTGATGAGACAATTGGAATAGCTGAAATCTGCCCACAATTCAAAATCCAGTATTTTGAATCATGCTTTTTCTGATAAGACAGACCTCTGGAGTAGAGGGCAGAGATTTGCAGCGTGACTCTTATGACTCTTTGTGCACTGATAGCTGGATAATTGAGAAAACAAGGGCAATTCAGACTCTGATTCACATTGAATTTACCTGCGGTGGCTGAAGAGATTACCAGCCTGGAAGATAAACTCTTCAACTGTTGCAGCTAAATCAGAGATGATTGTGAATCTGAGTCGTCAGCCTGCACACGTTACAGCTTGATGTTTTAATGTAAACTGAGATTGATAGTGGTTTACATTTACTGGCAATAGTGAAATCGGCAGTACATCTAATCAGTAATCTGGCAGGGACATTTGGGGGTGGCAGGCTTTTAAATCACCCTGTCCTGAAGTGCCAAATGTTGTGAAAAAGGTGGCTTTAAGGACCTTTTTAAGGACTGTGATATCTGACTCTGAATTCACAAGCCCATGTTCATCAGCCCTGTAGATTTCTGTGGACTAATAAAAAATAGCTGACCTGTGGTATTGTGATAAATATTTTTCCTCTGCACAGTTTCTCTGCATAGCTCTTGATCTCATGAGAGATCTGTCAAATCAGATGATGAGTAGATTTATTAAAGTGGGTATAAAAAACCCCAAACCAGATAATTAAAACTCAGTTAGTCTGATGCCAGTTATGTCTAAGACTTTAGAATAAGTTTTTAAGGAAAATACAGATGTACAGAGAAATGAATTTATATGCTATAAGACTTCGTCAAAAACAGGTTCCCCAGAATAATCTCAAGTCTTCTTTGGTAAGAGATGAGATTCTCTGTATTAGTCAACCACACATTTTTCTCTTGACATGTAAGAAATTGCTACTTAAGGTGAATAAACTGGATGTCAGTGAAGAACTTTGAACTGAGTAGGGATGAAATCAAAAGAAAATTTACAATAGGTTGTTATAAGGGTTAAATTATCAGGGGGGAAAAAAGGGTCTCTGGCTTTGGAAACTGATGTTTAACAGCATACATTAACAACCTCCACAGGAAAAGCAGCAGTAACGTAGGAAAACTGCTTATGAGAAAAATCAAGCAGCACTTTCATCTCAGAGCAGGCGACCTAAAATGTATCAGAATGAAACGCAGCTCGTACAGGTCTTGAGAATAGCAATTTTGGCTGCAGCGTGGGAGATCATGATATAAAATAGAGGAGACATACCTGGATATCCATTCAAATGTACTTCCAAGATTAGGTTTGCCAGGCAAGGTGCTTTTAACAGACATAAGGAAATACAAGACTGTCATGAGACTTTATCTGGAGTAGCACAGGAATTCTGGTTTCCCATGCCTGAGAAAAAGAAATGTGGATTGAAACAGGTAGAGAAAAGGATAACACAGCATTTTATTTTATTGGAGGAAACCAAAAGAGCTCAATTTATTTCACATGGCAAAACGATACTGGAATACATCTGTGATAGGTGTGCGCCTCCATCTAGGGAACATGGTTCCTGTGCAGAAGACTTGTGGGCCCCCTTCAGTGCTGCATGGCTGGTAGGGAAGCACAGTTTGGTGCCAAAATGGTTCAAAAGGAAGCATTTTAAGCCATTCTGAAAAACATTTCAGTTGTGTAAAGGCCAAAATGTTTCATTGTCCTTTGAAAGCTCCTGAACAAGCATGTGGCATATGAAAATCATTGCACTAGAGGTGAGGGAGACCAGATGGAGAGGTGGGACCAAGGCTGCTTGGTCTCCCACTTGCATGGAAGTGCAGAGGGATGTGACTGTCTTGACCCACTTTGATTGAAAGCTTTCTTGTGCATTCCCTGTCGTGTGCCACCTTCTGCAGGTTATCCCAGGCACAGCTTGAGTGCCAGCAGGGTCCAGGAACTTTCCCAATAGCAGTTTGCTGACACCTCCATGGCAGCATGGGCAGATCAGAGGAAGACCGTGGTGCTCTGCACCAGCTTGTGCGGTGTCTGTGCTCTGTTGCAATGTGCTGAACTGACACTGAGTGGTGGTAAAACTCATGTGCTGTGGAGTCCAGGCCTAGGCTTGCGAGGGAAGGATGAAACTTCTTGTCAGAGTTGGATGCAAAAGAAGGAATTTAATAAAAATATCAATGCTGGTATGTCATTCAAGCTCTATCATGGCTTGTTTATCCATTGATTAAACAGATGTAACAGACCTTACCTGCTTCAAAAAGGATTCATGAGAGATGGAATCAATAAATGCTTGTGAAGACCTTTGGTGCTTGAAAATGGAAAGTGCTATTTTCTCTAGATTTATACAACAATCCAATTACTGTTTTGGAGGACCAAAGGCAGAAAAGGAAACAGATTTGATCAAGACTGAGGTTCTTTACCACAACTACACTGAGACCTAAATATAAAAAAAAGAATAGATGAAGAAAAAAATGATTCAAATAAATATCTTCCAAACTTAGAATAAGTACAAGATCTAGAAATGCAAAAAAAGGAATAAATGAAGAAGATGATAGGCCAAGCCCATTCTGTCAGATCAACTGTTTCTGTGTCAGGCCTAATGGAAGCAGTGTATCAGGTTAGGAAGGCACAGTCACAAAACTAATGAAAATATAGAGGGATGATAAATGTGTTTTGATACCATCCTAAGACCTAAGTGTCCCTGAAGAGCTTACTGCAGAAGTAAGTGCGGGGCACAATTCAATTCCATGTAATTGCAGTGAAGGCAAGATTGAAGTCACCCAAACTAAGACTGAATTTAGACTAATGCTCTGCAGAACTTGGACACCAACAGCTCAGTCCACTGCTTCAAAATGTCAATTCTCTTGATATTCTCCTTATTGTCCATTGTCCAGTGTCTCTTTGGCCAGCCTCAAGTTCCTTATCCATATAAATACAAACATTTCACATCTCTGCTGTCACGTGTTGAGATCAGGTTGGTGCCCATGTCACCTTCAAGATCCCTTGCCATTCAGATTTCATCACCAATGCCTAATTCCATCCAAGAGCCTGGAGAGTTTTTGGCTCATGGTGCTATACTTGCAGGAGCCCTCTGCCATGCATACATCCATATAGCTGACCACAGACGTTCAAACCCATGTCAGTGAAGGAATCGGCACCTAGAAAGCAGGAATTCAACCTTCCCTGATGTGAGGGGTTTCAAGTCTCTGTCTCTGATGCCCACAGCCATGGTGCTCCAAGGACATGCACTCCATCATGTTGGATGCCCAGCTATGAGTTCAAGATTAAGCAAAACCAGGAGAAGAGCAGAGACAACAACCTGACCCTACACTGAGAAAAGCAGGTAAGGTTTCTATGTAGGCTAATAAACCTTGTTGAGGGAGAGAGCAAAGGCAGGTTTTGTTTGGTCCTGAGCACTACTGTAGTAACAGATTAGCAGTTGAAGAGTTCTGCCCTGCACACCACTGTGTTAACAGGACTTGGAAGGCTGACCTTTCTTGTCGTTAAAGTTTGCTTCCATTGTGCAGACTTGTTTAAAAATGCCTCTCTCCATGCATTTGTTATGTGCTTTTCCATCTGTCTCCTAGAAAAGAAAAAAATGTCATTTGAATATAATGGAAAACCTTCTCCTATGATTAAATGCAATGAAGGAACCATTGAATACAATGATTTTCTAGCAAGAGACTCATACATCTTTAAATCAATAAAGTTGTGTTTGCTTGCTGTGATGAGCCAATGGCCCACCTATGGCTGGCAGAGGCTGACCAGCTGGCTGGCTGCGGGACTCCTTAAGCATATATTATAAAAACATAGAGCAAATCTGTCCCGTCAGCTGTTTCGAGAATAAACCCTGTGCTGGGTAGTGCACAAAGACTGCACCGCAATCAATGTCCTAATGTCTCAGCCTGTCTCTTGTATCTCTTTCATGCATGTATAGTCTCACCATGGCCCTGAATCTGCCCCTGGTTCTGTCCTCTTGCCTGCCCCATCTCTCAGCTTCATCATTATGGTGACCTGATCTACCCGCCTCTTAGTCATAATGTGGGCATCTTCCCTTTTCCCTCTCTTATCCATTCAAAACACTGCTGCTCATGACATCCTTTATCTCTTCCAACTGCTTATGCACTGGCTTACAGTGTATCCGGGAGAAACTAGTTGAAAATATTTCACAGCCTACATTCTTTGCCCTCTTTTTCCGCACCTTCCTCATCTTCCTGTTCTCAGTCTGGCCTCGGCATCACCTCAGTTGCTTGCTTTGTGCTTTCAAGTGATCTCCTTTGTGCCTTCTCTGAAATTTCCCCTTGCGTTAGGCAGGAAAACCCCACAGACAGCTCTGAAATTACTCTGTTATGATTCTCCTCTGAAATCCCTCCCTAAAACACCTCCTTGCTGTGTGAGTAGTGATTAGGTCTTTCCCCTCCTGCAACTGCTGGCCTTATCGCTTTGGCCAACACTGTGTGCTGGTTTCCTTGTGTTTTCCTTTCCTCCCTGTTGCCTCTCATCTTACATTTACCCCATGAACTCTGCAAGGCAGAGAGCTCCCCTTTGCCCTGTTTGCAGAGTATTTAACTGCAGGAGGAGGACAGATACGGAGGTATTATTCAACTAAATAAACACTCTACAGGCAGCTGTTTGCTCTCTTTGTAAAGGCAGAATCCATTTTCTTCCTTTGCCTCTCAATCTTATTCGTCATACTCACCTGTATGAACAGAATACTCTCCTGATTGCTATATGGCATGCACTTTTCCTCACTCTAAAGGGTGAAAAGCCCTCTTATCCCAATTATGTCTTCATTAGGCACATGGAAGAACTCCTTAAACCTCAATATACTATACAACTGCAGTCTGGTCACTTTTCAGCCATATAGAGTACATTCAAGCATATAGTAAATTCCACAATGACAATAACTAATAATGATGATCAAATCCATTATTTGCAGAAGAGACAAAAGACACAAAGCACAAAACACATGGAATCAAAAGGAAAAGCTTGAGCATAGTCCAAACATTTCATAAGCTGAAAAATGAAGGCTTGAGCATAGCTCAAGACATTTTGTATGTTGGGACATAATTGCTCTCCATTTCTTTATATTGGCTTTTTATCTCAAAGAAGCCAGATGACAAATTGCCAAGTGATTTATCATAAACCATTAGTACATGGTTTGTCTCCCCTCCTCCTCCTCCTCCTCATGCCCTCCTCCTTTGCCTTTGGATTCTTTCCTTTTGGTTTTTTCCAGTTTACACAATTTGGAAAGGCCAAAAAATGCAGAGCATAAGCCCTTTATACTCTGCAGCCAGCTGGCCTCCTTCTCACTATTTATACACTGCAGTTGCACTTGGGGAACTTGGTTATCTTTGGTGTCAGACAAACCCATTTTAGATGGTGCTCCTGCCCTGAAAGATTTGCACTGAAGAGTTGAAGCATCTAAGAGATAGAGGATAAATGATAGTTACTCATCCCAAGTCAGCAGGCAAGCAAAGGGCGGGCCTGGGAAGGGATTTATATCTCAGTGATGCTTTAGTCACTGCTTTTCCCATGAACTAGTGGCCTTTTATTAGGACAAAAAATATTGTGGCTGAGAAATTGGGTGTTTCTCTGACCTGTCAATGGCCAGCCAGTCCATAAAGGACCTCTGGGGTGGTCCAGTGCAGCTTAATAATAGAATCATAGAATCATACAACGGTTTGGGTTGGAAAGGACCTTAAGATCATCTAGTTCCAACCCTCTGCCATGGACAGAGATGCCTCACACTAGATCATGTCACCCAAGGCTCTGTCAGCCTGGCCTTGAACACTGCCAGGGAGGGAGCATTTACCACTTCTTCGGGCAGCCTGTTCCAGTGCCCCCTGGAGAACACAACTGCATTTTTAAGCTGATGGTCAGACGTAGGTGTCCTGGGAAAAAGCAAGGGAGAGATCAGCACCCCTTCTTCCCCCTGCCCCAATAGACCCCACTGTGATTCCTCTGTGACAGCATTCAAACCTTGGGCACTGCGGATGTTGAGACCTGGCACCCCCCACCCATTGATCCTGATTGCTGGCTGTGGGCAGCTGGAAACAGTCTGAGACGCTGCAGCACCAGGGTATGCATTTTTCATCTTCTCTGTGATAGGAACGGAGGTGAGGAGTTCAGCGCTCTTTCTTACCTCCACTGACATCAGTGCTGTGTCAGCCCTGATGGTATTAGCACAATCGTTTAAAAGCAGTTCATCTTATTACTGTGGTGTGCACTCCCTGAAGGCCATGGACAAATGTTAAAGTCTGGAAGTGCGTGTGATGTCATGGAAGAAATATGAAACAGCAGCTGAACCTCTAGCTGCTGCAAGGGCAAACTTTGGTTAATGTTTCCTATTAACTCCTGGCTCCTTCTGTCATCCTGTTATCGTTGTAGGGAGAGACTAAAGGAAATAGTTCTCTTGTCTTCTGCTTGAAATTGCCGTTTGCCAAGGATTTTCTAGAGGTCTAATTAAAGCAGAATAAATGTATTTTGCATTTCTCACCCAAGAGGGTAGTTTAGATCATAATCAGTGGAATGAATACAGCATGTTTCTGACTGAATTTCCAGTGCTAATGAAAAGGAATACTCTGAATTATGAAGACAAATGTACTTCAAATGAAAAATTAATACTGCTCATAATGGCACAAATATGAAAATCCATATTCTTGGAACAAATGTTTTGGTACTATTAGGCACTTATGTGTCTAAATCTCTGTTAGAATCTACAGCTGGAATAGACAAATATTTATGCTGATATTTAGTACTTAGTACTAATGTGGCTGTAATTTATATTCCCCATAATCATGTCAGAATGCCATTTTGTGTGCTTTGTGCTGTGCCATTTCCACTTTCGATTTTCATGTCCCTGAAGCAACTTTTCATGGGGAAACCCATTCTTCCAGCTAAAGAACTACTCTTCTCAAATCTCTGTGGTGCTCTCTGAAATACAAATAGTAACACTAATAAGGCCCAGATGCTTCTGTATTGAACAGTACACATCTAGCTCATGAGAAATGTTTTCTTCACAGGGGACCTTATGTTCTTAAACAAGATGCATCAGGTGATTTTTGCAAACAAGCAGTTATGGAGGGAAACCATAGCTGGCCAAGATACATGGTTATGAAGGTTATCTATTAATGTGAGTTGCAAGAATGTCTTTTTTTTACAGACAGAAACAAACAATAAAATGTTCATGGGTTCAGGGGTCTTAATAAGCAACAACCTCGCTTGCTCCTGCTCCAGGATCATTCAGAACTCCATGTTGACAGCCTCTGTGCTGAATCAGCCCCCCAAACAGATGTGGGCTTGCATCTGCAGAGGTTCTCAAAGACAGATGATATGTTTAACCAGATTGCTCTCTCCCATACTACTTCCTGGAGCTCCCAGAGCCTCCTCTTGACCAAGCACTTGGAAGCACATCCTTGATAGCCTCAGCTCACTCTCCCTGTCCTAGCAGACCAAACAGTAACATGAAAGAACACTTCCCATGCCCTTCTAGCCTGAGGGCAGCCTGAGCCTGGCCACATAAAGCTTTCCCACAAAACAAAATTGAAAACCAATTTCAAAACATATGTTCCTGAAGGCTTTGTTAGAAGACTGGTGCAGACTGTTAAAGGTGGCAATTGGTGCAGGATTAGGCCTCTGAGATGAGAAACATGCTGTAAAATCTATTTTCTTGCTAGCTTTTGCTTTCGAGTGGTGATCTGCTGTCACTTCTTGCAATAAGCTTATCATGATGGACTCTATACCATGATTTGTCTTAATCTCTCAGTCTACCTTTTAGAAGCAAAGATAGCAATCAGCTTTGCAGTACCATTATGTCATTCTGCAGGAGACAGTATTTTAAACATTGCTATTAGTACCTTAAATGTATTATTAAAGGCTTGCCCCATCCTGGCCTTACAATCTGCAGCTGTCTGCCAGACTAACTCCATTTCCTCCCATTTTATACAATGTTGTAATAGTTTCTCCGAGTACTTTTGGATTTTTTTGCAGATTTTCAGTCTACTCTTGCTGTTTACTCATGAGAAAAGTCATTGAGTCGTTGGTGGTACCTTGATTCCTGGCGATAATGAAGAAGTTGGCTTATACGGTGAGTAGCTGTTCCTTTGCTATTGAGTTTATGTTAACATTCACACTATCAATTAAGCAACATTTGAGGATCAAATATGTGACAATAACTGGAGGGGCTCAAAAAATTGTGAAGGTTAGGTCATGGTGATCAAGCTTCCAAATGTATTTTACAGGCTGTGAAGTCTGTGAAACTTGAAGTCTGCAGGTTATTTCTTCTTCCTTCAGGTGTCAGAACTCATTTAGGTTTTAGACACTGCCATAAAAGGCAATCAGATCTCCCTTTCCAATCTCCAAAATCATTTTAACACAAGTAATATCAGCAGATTCACATAATTTAAAGCTTTCTCCTACCGCCGTACAGCTGCTCAGGCAGTTAATTACAATATGTTCCCAGGATGAGAGGCTGAATAGGCAGTCACATTTGTGCGCTTCATTAAAATGAGCTTAGCAAAATTAGGCTGATAGGATAATGGGGATACCTTGTGCAGTTTCAACTATTCCCAGGAGCAAGACTCTTGCCAGATCCTGTTCTCATTGTGTAAATTATATACCTTGCATTTGTTGACTAGAAAGAAGTAATGGGGACATGCATTCATCTTACATCAAGCTGCTAAACAGATTTTAAAGCCTTATAAATGAATGCATCATCTACTCATGCAAAATAATAGTATATCTACTATCAAGCTTATCATTTAGTGCTGAGGAGAGAAAGAAGCTTGAAATATTTTTGCTAGGGAAGTACAGGAAACAAGCCACTCCACAAGAGCAGGTGCCTGACATGAGATGCATCAGGTTTGCATCCTCATCATATATCAAGTAGAAATGTTCTCTCTAAGCTTACGCAGATCTTCTCTCTCACCTTCAAGAGTTATGAAGACTTGAAATATGAATTATTTTAATAACGTTGATTCATCCATTGATGCTTCATTTGCAGCGGGTCAAGGCTCCAAAGGTGGGATTCATCTCATCTGTCTTTTTGTCTGAAAAACTGTCATCCAGTTAGCTACGTGTAGAATAACTGGGAGGACAAACTGCCCTTCGGGGAAATATGTCTCAGGAGAGGAAACACCACTGGTTAGTGACAAAGCTCCAAAACCAGCTTGAGACAAATCACCAAATGTGATGCACCTAATGTCAGAAAGGATGAATTCAGGACAAAGAGGCTCATTTTTTGAACTCATCTATTCAAAAAGCTTTAATTGATTAACAGAAATATGTTACATTCAGACAAAATGAAGTTATTTATTTATTGTTGTTTGATGTTTTTGCGGGTGATGGTAGTGTTTTGTTTTGGTTTTCAGGGTGCACCTCTTAGGTTTTGGTTTTCCTTTTCATGGCAACAAATGAGGAACTTTGTCTTACCCTAACATCCTCCTCTTGGCTTAGCACAGAGCAGAACGAATGGAGGAGTGCAGGTTATGCTTTACCAAGTCCCTTGTAGCTGTTTCTCTGAGCGGATAATGAGGGGCCAGTGTGTGAGTATGAGGTTAGGGAAAGAACAGCGCTATGTCTCTTCCAGAAGCTGGTTTTGGTCCTCACCTCTGGGACACCTACAACAAAGTCGAATCTAAATTGGAGACTACCAAGACCCAAACAATGAACAAGACTATTAAATCTGAATTCAGGTGACTAATTCATTCCCAGGTGTAGCCCTCTGGGTATTGCAGACCAGGTCTCTTTGCAGAGGGAGCACACAAGGCATATTCTGTTGGAATATGCCTTGAATGCTTCAAACATTACAGCTGCAATTTTGGAGTTTCATGGTCAAATGCCAAGTCAGAAATAAGCCTTCCATATCTGTTCCTTTACTAACCACACTGCAATGAAAATGACAAACAGTGTGAAGTTATTACTTTTAAATGGTCATGGGGAGGAAATAGGTGTCTCTTTCTTTGCTGTTAGCAAGAGCTGTACTCTAAAGATGAGTAAAGCAATTGCTGAGAAAAGTAAGACATTATTCCTACAACATCCATCACACATATTATTTATGATATATGGATAAAACAGGATGGATTATATTTTTTTCTTTAAATTACTATTGTTCTATAGCAGCGGGGTATGTGTTTTTGTGAACAGAAATGTGTAATTCTAGTGTGTGCATTTCTGTTGTATTCAGAATTGCTGAAAATAATTAGCCACAATACCAATTTCCCTTCTGGAGCTTAAGAAGCAGGTTGAGAGCAATGGTGTTATTAAGAATAATTTCAGAGCAGTAAATATAGCTATCTAATAATCTATAACGGCAGACTAGACATCTATGTTTGACTGAAATGAAGAAATATAACACTATGTATTTTATTTCAGTGAAAATATACATACATCTATCCTGCATGCAGCAAATATGATGTATAGAAAACATTTTCCAAAACACATAATTCTTTGAATGATCAACTCCTAACCCTCACTCTTGCCTCCAAAGTATTAAAACTAAAACACTACATAAAATATTGCATCTATTCTGTTACACAGCTTGGTCTATTAAAAAGTTGGAATACTTTAAATATATTTTATACAGATATAAAAACCACTCTGGATCAAAACCTAAGTCCTGGAAGACAATGAGACTCTCACTGGTGGTTCAGTTGTTAAATTGCTAAGGTCCTGGAGATCTTCTTGGTGTTCAGTACTAGGTCCACATCAAAAATACAAGTCAGTAGTTGTGGAGCTGCATTAGCAGATGGGACTGTTGCTTCTCAGCTCTGGAGCAAGCGATGTTCATGCTCCCTGACTGCAAAGCATATGGTCTAATAACCATAAATGAGAGTCAACACTTAACTCTCTGCTCTTGAGGTATTTAGTATTCACCTAATGCCCTTCTGACAGAAAGCCTTATGGGACAAACGTGGTCCACAGTTCCCATACAGTATTAAGCATGACCATTTACATTCTGCTTGGCACATACTATTTATATTTCATATTTTTAGTTTGTGCAGTCTGCAGCATTTAACAACTTTTCTGGTGTTATATTTAGAGATGAGAACAGTAATAGAGAGGTGGTTGAGGCCAAGCTTGTCACAAACTTAGCAAATTTTGTTGTCTTTGGAGAATCTCTGTGATACAGACTGACTGTGCCCATAATCTGGGCTCTGTTTGTGTTCAGTGCCATGCACTAGCCCACATCTCTTGGGGCAGGCACTGCAAGCCAAAGCTTGCCCTCACAGGAGAAGAACTGAATGGACTGACCCTGCAAACCCTGCTGGTTATGAAAGGTGTTTTGGTAGATTGCTTGTGCTAAAATATTTTTTGAGATTCGTACATTTTTTAAAGGAGAATTAGGGTATCAATCAGGTCAAGCAGTTTGACTTCTGCAGTGAACACTAGTGTTAAATGAAACTCCTTAGTGCTGGTTTCCTGTTTCCAGGTGAGATCACCTCTTTGCTCGCCTTCAGTAGTCATCTCTCATCTGCCCACAAGCTGATTTTGACTCAGGAGGGCTTGTGCCGAGTTCTTTTTCCTGATCCATTCCCAATATATTGCTTGTGTTAGGTGCTTCCATGTGTTTTCTCACATGGGCCCGATTTATTAAATGGATTAGATGACTTTGTGTGGCTGATTTGGCTTATCAATGCCTGGTATTTCACTGGCCTGCATGTGTTTACAAACTTTATCAGGGTCAGTGCAAACACATTTATTAATGAACCTCATCAGAAGGATACCAGGTGGCTGACAAAGGCGTCTTCTGGGGATAAGGTAGTCCATTATTAAGGTTTATAAATATGTTCATAATTTCTACTTATTTGCTTTTCATATAATCATATGATAGTAAGTTACAACTCAAACTCTCACTGCACAAAGTATGCAGTGAACAGCTTAGGCTTGCTGCTGTAAGTAGACTTCACCCTCCCAGAAGACATTTAACACTCTCTCTGTTTAAAAATAGACCAGGGGTGTTAGCTGAAATCTCTATGGCTTTTCTAAGCTTGGAAAGACTTTAGGTATTACTTTCCATCTGACAAAGAAGAGAGGTGAGAAAACATGTCTCTATTCAGAAAATCAGCATCAGGCGCAGCTTTTCTGTGTGGTTTTATTTTCTTTTCTCTCTTTAACACTTTCAAGGTTGTATCACCAGACATGATAAATAGTAAATGTGCTATGAGAAGACGTTTAGCACGGAGAACATTAGCATCATCACTGCTAGTAGTTTTAATTAACACACAAAAAACCCCCACCAACAAAACCCCCATCCTCCAATGATTAAAGCTGTTTCCTTGCGTAATTAAACCAACCAGCTCATTAGCATTAACCATACTACACTTCCTAATGACTCAATTTATTTTAAACTACAGATCCAAGCAGATCTGATAAGGCCACAGTATCCTAATTCTAAAGTAATTCCTAATTTAAAGCAGCCTTCTAGGCATTGGCTGCCACATCAAACCATGTCTCATTACAATTGGACTTACTCAGCAGACGAGTCCAGTTCAACATGAAGGAATTGAGAGAACTTGCAAGCTTTTGGCTCAGTATGTTCTTTATGGGAATTTGATGAATTTATTTCAATTTAAACCTATCCAAGGACTAAAACCCAAAATAATTATGGGAAATGAACTCTTTCCTATATGTTACAGATTAGTTTCTCTCCCAGGGGCAGCATCTGGCAGATAATATGATATGTCATACTGGAATGAAGCTCATATGTGTTTAAGAAGCAAGTTATAATTACAAAGGCAAAGCTTAGGAGATTGTTTGTTTTGACACAGCATTTCATCCCAAACACCAACAAGATTTCTTGTCCCTTCTTGGCTTTAGCACGTCAGATAAAGAGCCATAGATGCGTTCCCAATAGTTTTATAATGCACCCAGGAAGTCACCATGCTCACATGATGGTGACTACCTCAAAGCAATGAACTGCTTGTCCTCTGAGCCCCCTGGATCCATCCCAGGTGTCATGCAAAAGCTGTGTAATTCTGTCAACACAATGCCAGGGCTGTCCTCCTCCTGCTTTGTGCCACCCTAACACGGTCAAGGGGTTTTGGCCAGCTCAAAGCACATGCAGAGCGCCTTCACATCTTCACAGAGCATATTGTGTATCCATGCATTGAGTGGAGTTACCAGCTGCAATATTGGGGTGTCCCCTTCCAGACAACTTCAGCGCTTATCAGTGATCCTTGTTAGGAGAGGATTTTGAGTTTAAATCCAATAAGCTCAAGTTACCTTCAAAGAAGAAGGTCATTTGCTGTGGTCAGATGAGATGGCAGACACTTGCCTTTCAGAAGAACTCCACTGAATGAAAAAACAAATCTCTCATTAGTGAGGAATTTAGCTCAAGACACTAAAAATCTCCACTGGTATTGATTCTGTACACACTTAGTTGACAGATTAATTTAAATGTTTACTGTATCTAATCTTTCATCATGTGCATCTGGATGTTTCGTAAATCAATTTACTTTAGATATGGAAAGATCAAGCAGTAGAGATGCAAACTGTATATAGCTTCTATGCAAGAGCATCAGCACATGACATTAATCTCCTTTCTAATTTCCTGTGCTCCCATTTTTGTCATACAAGGTGACATCCCTCCAGCAACTGGGTGATTTATATCGTGGAGGGTAATTACTCTTAACTATCTTTAATATTGGTGCACTAGCTCATCCATCTTAAAGCGAATGATATATGGGAGATTATTTATTAAGGACAGACATCAAATCATTATAAAAAAGGACTTACCCTGAAAAAATACAGCATATCCATGTTTGTCCCTCAGGTACCAAGTAAATTACATGTTTCCATTACAAATATCTGCAACCTGTCCCAAATAAATGGACTCTGAAATCTTATGATGAAATACCTCTCTGAAATAGAATAAGGTCTTGAAAAATAAAACTGAAAAAGAAAACTTATCCTCTCATTTCTGCAATAAAAATTGATGTAAGTACTATGACATGGTGTCAGAAAAGAAGAACCAACAAAATAATGGTATGTAGTCTTTTCCAGCCTAACAGTGTCAAGGATTTTTATGAGGACTGCATGAAGCGCACCGTTATGGTTTATCCTTATTTATGTATTCTCATCTTGATGTGTGATAAATAACTTCCTCAATAACACCATGCTTTTGGTAGACTTGAAACTTTCTTTGTTATTTCTCCCCAAATTGATAAAGACTGTCAGCTGTAATTGCCTTAAGTTTCTGCTTGCTTATGTCTGGGAATGAATGAGGTTGAGCTCTTTGACTACAGTCTGGTGACCAGAAGTTTTGTAGGGTCTGTCTGGGTTGACTGCTTTCTGTTAAGAAAGCATAAAGCAAATCTAATCTCCTAGGGCTGCGCGTGTTTAATGTGGAGAGGGGAAGGATGATGGAAGTTTACTATTTATTTCTTGGCTTTAAATTAACAAATACTCTATTTTACTAACCAGAAACCCCCTGTAACACAGGGACATGAGAAGAAAATGTGGAGATTCCAGTGAAGGCATGGTGTGGTGGGGACAAGATACTTTCTCCCAGTTAAACATTGAGTTACTGTTTAATGCCAGTTGGGTTGCTGTTCTTCTAAGACCCACACTAGAAGGGCTCATTCAGGATCACACTTCCCTAACTTTCTTCCAAAACCCAGACCTCTTGGTCATTCCCAAACAGTATTAGAGAGCTCTGAAGTGATATGGTAAATCCAAGTCTTTGTAGTTGACAGTGACTTCATTCTCTTCTAGATATTCACAGATGCTGTTTTTCTTCTTATTACCATGTGCTTGCAACGGTGGTCCTGAACAGCATAACAGCCTCTGTACTTTGAATTCTTCTATAATGATAGCAACAAAGATAGCAGCTGCCACCATTGCTAAGCCCAGGGCAGTCTGGACCATTATTTTTATCTTTTGATTCATTTATTCTCATGACAACATTGCTCTCTATCTCCTTTCTCTCCCTCATAATTACCTCTTTGCAGGTGAGCTGCCTTGTCGCTTCCAAGCTTTCATTTTGCTAGGCCAACAAGTCAATTTTCCATAGCGATGAATTAAGTATTGCTCACATCTGCTAAAATCAGAGATAAGACAGGGGAAGAGAGAAAGTTCTGAATAGACTGAGGAAGTCTGGGATAGCATTGGAAGGCTTTCAAACACAAGTAGAAACATGCAGTTTTAAGAATTTTTGGTCTTGGTTTTCAGTTAAAATGCTCATCTTCAGCTGTCTGCCTCAAATTAAACATAAGTCCATCGAGAGAGGAGGGTCTGTTCATTTTTAAGCACATTTGGCTACCACATATTTTAATCTAGGAAAAGAGAAACCAGGAGTCTTTGAAGCCAAGTAAACCTCAGCTTGGCCAGATCCAAAACTCATGGAGATCAATGGAGAGATTGTTACTCTTGTGTCTTTTGAATCAGTTCTTCTTGAGAGCAGCTATCATCAATTCCTGCTGTGTGCAGGACAGAGTTAAAAACAAAGACAACTGGAATAAAAATCCAACCCTCTACTGAAAAATCCCCCTGGTCTTTATTTAAGTGTCAAGTGCAGAAGAACAAATCACCACCATTTTTTCTTCCATGGGAATTACACAAATAGCTTTTTGCTTTGGAATGTTGGGGTTCACGTTTTACTTTTTTCTGTTACAGGAATTGCCTCAAATATAAAATTCATGCCTGAAGCAAGAAAAATCAATCAAAGCATAATAATTTATTCAATAGTATAGACTAGCACTGCCAGGGAAAATTGATAAAGGAATAATCAGAGTGCATTAGACCCCATCCCTTCCTGAATTACATGAATGCAGCTCTTATGTAGCAGAGGCAGTTTTGATACTTCAGAATCTATATTAAAGGCTGGGCCCAAATCTCCTCCCATACTAATTTTATGCCAGGGTAATTTCATGCATTTTAATGAGCTCACTTTGCACTTGCACTAGTGAGAGAACACAAGAAACAGCTTCCACAAATACTGTCTTATTGTATCTCTTTTGTTTTTTTTTTTTTTAATAGGGGAAAACCTATAATTTGGACATAGTAATTTTTGGAAAAATGATTCTTTTCCTTTGTGGAAGGATGATTTACAATACCATAAATACAAATAATGGCCGTTGAGCAAGGTTCATATATTATACTGTCAACAAAATGCAGAGCTAAAGACCAAAGAAAGAAAAAAACCCAAACACCCCACCCCTAAGAAAACCCTAATAAAAATATTGATCCTAAGATGGGCTCAAGCAAATTAACTTCTTGTTATAAGAGCAGCCATCTAAAAGGAGGGTTCATCCTGAACTATTTCGTTTTCATTTTTTGTTGTAATCTTTTTCTTTAACCTTAATTCAGTCTGCATCCTGAAGAAGGTCTCTCTGCTAATAAGGTTACTCAGTCAGCCCTTCTCACCTCCTGTAATTTGCCCAAATTACAGAAGGCAAATTAAGCCAGATCAAAACAATATTAACAGACTAGTGCTACCATCATAATTAAATCACAGCTGATGCAAAGGGATGATAGAGACTTGGCTGTAAATATATCAAGTGGTTCTGATGACAGTAATGCATTTTATTAGGGAAAACTATTGTCATTTTTATGATCTAATACACATTTACCCTTTTCTTGCCCTTCAGTCATGAGGCAGGTCATAAGGTAAATTGGATCTCTGTACATTAATGTGTTTTTTTTTCCTAGTTAACTGATATTAGTATTATATTCTACATTATTTTGTGGTTGTTCTCACACCTACACTAGGTGCTGTCAATAGCGGAGAATCACTTTTTCTGAGAGGTATTAGTGTCCTGCACTGTTATCTCGACAAGAGCCTCATTCAGCGGGCTCCACAGAAGACACAGGCTCAGCTCTGCCTGTTCCTCTGAGCAGCCACAAGCCTCAGTGTCCTGAGCTGGACCCAAGAAGGACCTACAAGAGGGATGCGGTAGAGTAACGACAGGACTATGAGGAGCATAGGACAGAATCTTCTCAGCTGCGGGTAGATGTGAACCAGAATTTGCAATCCCTGAGGCATGCACTGATCAGTTGGTTAACAGCAGACCTACTGCTTCCTCCAGCCATCATTTAAAAGCATGCAATAGGGTATTCGACAAACACAGTGTTGTGGTTTAAACCCAGCCAGCAACTAAGCACCACACAATCGCTTGTTCACTTTTTCCCCTGGTGGGACTGGGGAGAGAATGAGAAGGGTAAAAGATGTGTAGTTGGGGCTGAGCATCAAGGAGGAAGGGATGTGGCACCTCAAAAACTGAAATGTCATTATAGTTCCACATGATGTCCCATGCAATGGGATTAATGGCTTAGGATGCATGGACTTGGATACCTCAAATCCCCAGGCCAAGGAGAGATGTCTGTGTTTGGTGATTCCTTAGGGCCCTCCTATTTGGGGCTCTGCTACAAAGCACCCCCCTCCCACCCTCCTTGCAGGGCAGGTGCCTCAGGGTTAGGACTGGACTTCAGCACTGCGGTGCTCCAAATCATAGACACACAGAATCATAGAATGGTTTGAGTTGGAAAGGACCTTAAGATCATCTAGTTCCAACCCCCGTGCCACAAGCAGGGACACCTCGCACTAAACCATGTCACCCAAGACTCCATCCAGCCTGGCCTTGAACACCGCCAGGGATGGAGCATTCACAGCTTCCTTGGGCAACCCATTCCAGTGCCTCACCACCCTCACAGTAAAGAACTTCTTCCTTATATCTAACATAAACTTCCCCTGTTTAAGTTTGAACCCATCACCCCTTGTCCTACCACTACAGTCCCTAATGAAGAGTCCCTCTCCGGCATCCTTGTAGGCACCCTTCAGATAGCGGAAGGCTGCTATGACTAGGAGGGAGCACGCAATATGGTGTTTATACTTGCAGCATGCAACAGGGCTGTCATACGCAGCCCATCTCTTTGGGTATTAGTTAGCCCACCAGTATGGGTGGCCAACCTTGGAGATGATGCTTTTCTTGTTCCTACAGGACTCTGGGGTGTACTCAGATCTGATATCTTTAATTTGATTTTAGCTTGTTGATTTTCTGTTCTACCCACTCTACACATCTCTGCTTGTTTACACTTGAGAAAGAAAATCAGCTCAGAAAAAACAAAACTCTTTTCCTTAGCTTGGAGCATCAATCAAAGCAAGCAAGGGGAAATGAAGTGGAAATGGAGTGCGACATCCAGGGAAAAGCCTTCCTTTGATCTTTCTTGATATTGTTGGTTACAGCTAAGGGGAAAACTACTTCACAATTCCTTCATTACTCTCAGGTATGTGAAGTAATTGTTTTGGATAAGGGTAGTGGTTGAATGTCTACATCCTGCAGCCTATGCTGGGGAACAGTGTTATGATGTTAACATAGTACAAACCAGAGGACAGCTTATCTTACAGCACAACCTAATTAATAGACTTGTGTTCGTCCAGACATAATATTGCCTATAAATTGTCCAACAAATTTCAATTATGTCAGAGAGGATGCAAGATAAAAACGTCATTGGAACAGTGCAGACATGTTCCACTGGACTCCTTCTGCTATTACAATGCTGTATGTGCTTGCTAACGTGCCTGTATAGCATATCTGTTTACTGGAATAAATATGAAATACCTAAATTTTACCTTGCTAATTAGCCCTATAGTGTTATCCATGGAGAAAGATAACCCTACTGTTGTCTCAGGTTTGAACTACTGAAAAGAAAGCCAGGATGTCTTGTGGTTCTAGAATAAGTGCATGAACACATCCTAGACAGTAATGCATCTTTTATCACAACAACACTAAGCACTAGGAGATAGTAAATTTAACGAGAAGAAGATATTTCTCATAATAAGAATGAGCAGAGAAGGTGTTTCATCTATGATGATGACATCTGAATTCTCATTGCAGCAATTATGAACTTCATTGACCTGCAAAACATTCTTTTTTTCTTTTTTTCTCCTTAGTGCCAGACAAAGCAAGGTTTCCCCTGGAGCAAATAATGGTTTTGTGAGTCTAAATTAAATGTTTTCACAGATTAAACTAACATTTGGCAGGTTGTCCTTTCCAAACACTTTACAGTCAAATCCTCTCTCCATGTACTCAGAGAATTCAGATGCATCATGCCTTAGATGCTCTTTTCAGACATATATTGAAGCATTCAACCATCCAGCATGTGATTATCTGTACTTTATATGGTGGATCCCTATGTCACAATTAGAAAACAAATTCAGAAGGCACCTACCTGTGACTGGAGGAGCATATTGCACCTTGAAGAGTTATGTTACACTCAGGACCACCACTGATCTTGGTTTCCAGAGTATTTGGCTGGCTAGAAGTTGCCATCGCTTCTTAAAATATGATGAGGGTAGATTTAGATTAGATATTAAGAAGAAGTTCTTCCCTGTGAGGGTGCTGAGGCGCTGGCACAGGTTGCCCAGAGAAGCTGTGGCTGCCCCATCCCTGGCAGTGTTCAAGGCCAGGTTGGACACAGGGGCTTGGAGCAACCTGCTCTAGTGGAAGGTGTCCCTGCCCGTGGGAGGTGGTTGGAACTAGATGGGGTTTAAGGTCTCTTCCAACCTAAAGATTTCACATCATAGAATGTGAAATCATTTAACCACACATTATTTTCCACTTAGATTCCCACTGTCTGCTTGCAATCTGTAGAAACTCCTGTAGCGCAGGATATCACAGTAGCCCCTACGTGAGGTGGGCTACATTTGCATCCTCAGACCTGACCTAGCCTCTCTGACTCCTAAGTCTTGGTCCTCACCATCAAGGAGCACAGCAGCCTGGCACAAGCATTTCTGAGTAGTGCCATTACAGGTTTAAGTGATTCCCATTCCAGAAACGTGATCAACACTTCTACCTCTCAGGCATAACAGTGTTAGCCCCGAAAGTGATCAAAGTCACTAAGAACTGATCAGATAAAACCAGACATCTAGTTTGGAACTTTGTGTTTGGATAAACTGCAATGGTCCATGTCAAAAGCATGCATCTTTTCATCTCTGGTATCAGGTCTTTTCTCCTTTTTTTATTACTGAATTAAAGCAAAATTCACTAGTCACTAGAGTGCCCTGAAAAACTGAGAAACAAAGAGATTGTTATTATTCGTTTCTCTACAATAGCAAATTGCTTCTGTTTTAAATATTTCTCAAGAAGGACATTTCTTTTCCAGGTACCTCAAATAAAGCCAACAATTCTAGGGAGGATGGCAGTACTTATATTTATTATCTGACAAACCTTATGGAGCGAAAGATTACATCTGTCTACATTTTCTGGCTGTTTTGTGGGAGCTGATGCCATCAGAAATGAAATAACCAACTTCAGAGAATGCTTCCTTTTGGTTTATTGCTTCATTTTGTTTTATGAATGCAGCCTCCGTAGCCTTTTGTTTTTATTCTGGCTTTCCATGTTGCTAGGCCTGCTACTCTAGCTTGTCTCATCACTTATGGTATAAAATCCAGGAGCTCTATCTGGTCATAAAAATAACTTCACATGAAATTTGTGAACACTGCAAAATGAATTTGAAATAGCAAGAATAATAAAAAGCTTTATGCATTTAGAAACAAATCAGTTTGTCCTTTTTGTAATGTAAGAAAACACAAGAAATCTTAAAAATGAAAGCGGATAAAATCCCACTTATGTCTCAGTTGCAAGCCCTCTCTGTAACCAGCCAAAGGAGCACATTTCTCCAGCAGAGAAAGCCCATGTGTGCAAGTTTCTGCTCCAACCAAAACCACCCATTTAATGTAAGAGAAAAGAACTGGAGAACTGACCCTTTATGCCAATTACTATTCAATGTATAATCTCACAGGCCAGAGGGAATGAATGCACGTGGAGTTGAGAGGAAAAAATGAGAGATAAAAGAGAAAAAATATAATTTTCCCTGAATAAAATGGAAGTTTCCTCAATTTATGTCTCCTTCCCCTCCTCCCGAAAGCAAATTTTCTATGAGATCTTTCCCCAGCCTCATTTGATTCCCAGCAGTCCTCCATGCCTTTTCCTCTGGAGGCCTTGCACATAACACACATATTCAAGTTTTCATTTGCTATGTCTGTGCCTTCTATTTTTCAAAGCTGATACACCAGCCTGATGTTTTCCGCTATTTTATATTCTAGATAAGTTTTCCAGCAAGAACCTTATGAAAAATTGCAGTCTGCAGCTTTAACTCACACACTGCGGGTTGCCCCATGGAATTGGAGCCCTGTGATTTTCTTCATTTGCCCAAAAAGAATATGCAGAGATGTCAAACAGACTCAGAGAAAAAAGGACAATTACGACTTTTAGCCATGGTCTGTAGCCTTCGTCTGTAAAGTTTGAGCCTCATATTAAACTCAATAAACAGCCTCTTTTTTAAACTAAATATAGACTACTTGCTCATGCAAATGACATTATACTGAGTGGAGCATACCTTTACAGTAATTGCATTCACATATGATATGAGTATGCCTAAGCCTTTTGGGAAAAGGTCTTTTTCCTCCACCTACATTAATCTTAAGATTCAAGGCTCCATTGAGATGAAGGGCTTGTTCACATCCCAGGCTCCCTGTGACAGCCCTCCATCAATTCAGGTTGGAGAGCTGCCCTGGGAAGCAGGAGGAGGAGTGGGCATTTGCCTGTGATTCTCCTGACAGTGTTCCTGGTGTGACCATTCACATCTGAGTGGTAAATGAATATAAAATGCCCTCAAGTGAAATGAGCACATTTTACACCCCCTTTGCTCTGAAAGTAATTGTTTAAAAAGAATGACAGCATCAATATGAAGCTATAGTTTTAAATAAGAATTATTAGTTTTAGGAAGTAGGTGCATAAGGAGATGAATAAAGCTACCAAACAAGCTGAGATTATGGCTTTGCCCACCACCTTTCTACTAATACTTATTTTGAAGAATTAAAAATCTCTTTGCAAATGCAAGTAGTTATATAGGGAAAAATCACCCCATAAACGACTTTGCTGCCTCCAAACCTTTCTGGTGTGAAAACCAGTGAGCAGCTAATGAAAAGCAAGATGGAAGTCCAGGTTTGGGAGAGGAAAATACCATATCAGGAAGAAGGTATTTTTGGCGCCTAAGATATAATGTGGTATATGGAATTTAGACATGATTTCAGCACTTACACTCCATGGCTTATTCCAGATGATGAAGATGTGATGACCCCAAAAAGGCAAATCTAGGAAGGCCTGTCTTATCTTAGAGATAAATCTGTAATTCCAGTAAAAGGTGTCTTAGATAACAGAGAAACTCAGCAAAAAGGATAAGGGCAGGTGAATAACCTACACCAGACTGATGTAACTGAACATGTTTCAGAGAGGCTCTGCTAAGGCATTTTCAACAGAAAAATGAGCAGTTGGATCTGATAGGAATTTCCTTGTCCTCATGTGGGGAGCAAAGCTTCTGAAAAGGGTGATATGACCACATTCAAACAGCTCTGCAGCCCCCTCTGCTCCCACTGCTGAGTCAAAAGGAGCACAGGGCACTCACTAGGTAGAAGGAACCATTAAGGCTAAGAGCAAACTTGCAGATGTCCAAAACGATTGAATAAAAGCATGAGGGTGGTTGCAAGGAAAGCCAAACGAGATCTTAATCAGTCTGCATCTTGGTGGCACATTCCCTGAGTGACAGGAGACACTAATGGATCTTGGAGGAGGTAAGGACAGAGAGGAGGGATGTCTGTAGTGAGTATATCTCTCGCTGGGGGGCCGATGAGCAAATCAGATTGATTGTGAAGCTCTGTGGCAGCAAACTCTCACAGGTGGTGGATGGAATAGTAAGCAGGGAACAAAACTGTCTCTTAGGTGGGTGCAATGAGCCCTGTGCTGGGCTGTCAGGTCAGTGTCAGTCTAGCTGTGACATTATTAGCAACCACAAAGGAGAAGGGAAGAGACCTGTCTTCTGATGGGCCAGTGGGACCAGCCAGGGCACCAGGGATGGGATGTTTCTCAGCTGCAATGGGGATTTGCAGCTCCATTGCTTATGGCTGCTGGATAAGGTGTTGAGACCACAGCTGCTGCAGCATAGCAGATCAGCATTAAAAGCTGTCAAGAGGGCACTATTATTAATGTAAAGCTGCTCTTAATCAGTTCAAGAAAGCTGCAAAATTATCCTCCCCTAGGAGAGTGGCTGAACAAATGTGGCATAGAGAACAAGGGGATTGTTCGGGCAAGTCAGTATGGGAAACTTGGGCTAGAAACCCTGTGATGTCAGTCCCAAGAAGGGAAAGCCATAAATTTAAATATGTATCTGCTTTCTGCTTCTAGTTCCCATGCTTCCTTTTCCTCACAACCTCTCAATGGCATCACTGGCACATGGAGAAAGCACAAGTACAACCCTGCTGTGTCCATATCAAAGAGACTGATATGGACATGGACTTCAGAGGCAGAAAGGTCAAACCAAACTCTTCTGTGTGCTATCCACATGAGGCAGGGTCTTTCTGCTTCCCCAGATGCATGTGTGCTGGCAATGCACAGAAAGCAAGATGCTGACAGCAGCAAGGGGAAAGGTATGGCAGTGAAACACAGAACTGACCTGCATCAGACATGCTCTGAGCCGTCTAGACATTAATTTCTGGGCAAAGACCCACATATCCCCACCTCAGAGTCCTATTTTGTGCAGCCAGACCAGCAAAGAGAGTTTATAAATGCAGTGTTATAAACTCAGGTCAGACTGTGCCAGTACCCAAGTAGTTTCAGATCCAGTTGCAGGTGTGAAAGAGAAAGATTCAAATACATCATGTATTTCATTTCAAGCAAATCTTTCTCTCCAGGACATAAAACACTACATAAAAGCTGCTGTAATGCTTGGGGTATTCAGTATCTCTAATGGTATAAAGCAGACCAGCCTTTTAGGGATTTTTCTAATTGACAGAAGGTGATTAAATGGAGAGTGGTGAGACAGGAAGTGCTCTAGGTGTTAAATACTTAGAGCTGGTTTGTGCCACTGTGAGTAAATGGAATCAATGCTTTGTATCATTATTTAAACAATATAATTAAATTTGGAAATTCAGATGCTTAATGTTCCCTCTGGCCTGCAGCCAGGAAAAAGCATGAACAAAGGAGAGGAGGCCAATAAACCAGCAAGGCAGCTCAGGTGCACTGGAGATCAGAGAGAAATCAGTTCCAGGGTACTAATTGAAATCAGTGGGCTTAAAGTGAGGCCCAGTCCATCTCAGGGAGATGAGGTTTTCTCTCATTTTGGGTTGGTTTGGAGAGATGTTTTCTGGCACTCCGTGCCTCTACCCTAGGTTGCTCCTCCTCTACCTCTGTTGAAGTGACCACAGTGCTACCTTGGGGAGGATTTTGCAGTGATGTTTCCCTTGGAAGACTGCTGTTATTCACAGCATCAAGCAAAGCACAGCTACTCTAAAAAGTCTTCTAACTTTCACAAGCATATTTGGTACATGTACCCATTTTTGATGTGACAGAGTGGAGGCATGATGGTAATGTTTCTGCCTCCATCACCTACAAAGGATAACTTAATTGTGCTTCCCCTTAGATAGCCTAATAGCTGGAATCTGATGTCAAAGAAATCCATAGTAGGAATAAACTTTGATTGGTAAGGCCAGTTGGCCACAGTTGCAGATTGCAAAACCTTTCCAGCTAGCATGTCTTCAGATCAAGAACAGGAAATTTCATGGAAGTTACTCATGAAGCAACTTACTGACCTCAGCATAGAAGTGAAAGAGTGAAAGATGCCTATAGTAAAATAGGGTCAAACTAACTGATCAAACAGTTCTGTCCAATACACATCTGTGAGAATCTAAGTCATTGGTGCAAAAACTTTTTGTAGCCACTAAATTTGTGATGCAATGCTGGATTTACTTTTGTTTTTGATTTCAAGATTAATAGATGAAGATAATTGACGCTGAGGTTTTGGAAGCAAACTTCATCTTATGTGATGAAAATTACAGAAAATTATCCCGTTATATTTATGCTACCTGTGGCAAAACTGTGCCTCCTGTTACTTGAAAAATAGTATTGTGGAGCAAGGTTTGTAAGGGGGTTTCATCTAACAGATTCTAAGGCCAAGCTCAGTAGTTAGTCATTGATAAGGTTTTTAGTCATTTTGAAGAATTGGGAAAATAGGGCAATCAGTGGTTTTCAGTGCGCTGTCCTACCAGCATTGCATTTGGAGAGATAAGTATCCTCCTTCAAGGTGTGTTTTTCTTAGCATAGCTTAATAGGTATATCTGTCTTTGGCAATCTACTCTAGGGAAAAAGAAAATAAAGATCAAAGATAATTACATTGTGGATTGCAGAAAGATACCTTCGAGCTGTTTCAATAAAGATGAGATTGCCTACTAGAGATGATCTTTAGAGCTGTTTCCATGGTACAAGCAAACAACCTTAATGCAAAATTATGCCCAAGTCTCTTTCAGGTGTTCCTTTATCTAAAACAAGCAGCATAAGTAGCTCATTCACACAAGCACCTTACTTCACAAACAGCGCCACTGAAATCAGCAACAAGGATGGCAAAATCAGTCTCTGGGTAATCATGCTTTTCAAGGGGATTTCAGTTCTGCAAGATGCTCAGCAGATCCTGCAGAACTGACACAGACTTGGGGACAATTAAGACTTTGCAGAATCAAACTGGTAATTATCAGGCTTTGATTCATGTTACCTCCTGGGTATGAAGCTTACATTTCAAGTTTTGATCTCATAAATAATTTCTCTAATTTTTCTTATTGCAGCTTCTTGAAATAATCCAATAACTTTGGCATACAGATACATGAATAGCTCACAAGTTATTGGGGATGATACTAATGACTTTTGGGGCACACTAATTAACCCAATGATTCTTTTCCATTGTCCAGGCTCAAACAAATAACATGTCCCCCTAATTTTCAGATACATTTCCAAATTTGTTTAAATATATAAATAAAAATATAAAATAAATTATATACACAAATACAGACCTTTCTGTATAGTGAGATGATAATTATTATGTTGCTATAGGACAACCTAAACAAAACACATTACTTAGGTGTGTATTTCTCACCCTTACATCAGCAGTGTCATCCTTAGACAGTAAAGTCCTTGGGGCAGGCAATAGCCATGCTCTTGAGAGGTGGTAGAAACAGTTGACTTTACAGTCTGTTTTGTGAGTCTTGTGCTTATGTTTGTATGAATGAAGACTAATAGCAGGGATTTTTGTGTTTTATAGCAACACTTGCACATGTGATTGATTGGATGGAGTGATTAAGGCTTCTGATGTGTAGGATAAGCAGAGATAGGGTGGGGTGTCCCATTCTCAAGAAATGTGATGGGTATATACTGGTTGCCTGTCAATGCAGAGGTCTGGAAAGTGTTCATCTAGGATCAGTGCTTCCCAGCCTTTTAGAGGATAATGTGGATGGGAGTTAGCAGGCTGTGGAAATAGCAGATTCTAGAGTGTGTCACTGCCACTTCTACATTTGCAGATGAACACAGTAGTTAGTACATGTTTGTGCTACCTCAAGCTTTGGCTGCTTTTCTGAAAATGCTTTTAAGACCACACTTTATTTTTAGGAGAGGATCCTAAAATGAATCAATTTTGGTTTTGGTTGGGGTTTTTTTGGCAAGGGCCATACTGGGGGAAGGCTAAATAACTGTCCTGGCCTGGCAGGGACACATATGGGGCTGCATTTGCTCTGCAAATAGAGCTTCCATTTCCAGTCCCTGCTGTCTGGTGCATTTCACATGTATTAATTCTACAGAAAAAAAACCCACAACATGAATTTTTGTATTTGAAAGCAGATGTCTAATTAGCTAGTGGATGCTATTTTTCTCTTAGACATGCTTTTGGGAGATTAATGATAATGAAAAATTGCTGAATCTCCTTTATCCCAAAGAACATTCATTCCAATACTTTAGATCCAATGCCATAACCCACAACATACTGTTGGATGCTCTACTGCTTTCAAGTATAATCCCCATCTCTGTTTTGGGGGAAGGGAGGTTGTTTGCTCTTGTACATCCACGTCTGCTTTGATTCATACGTAATTTATGGTGTGCTTTCAACTGTTCAGTTAACTGCCTTCTGTGCATATTCCACAAAGCAAACAGAGTTTCTAAGTCAGTCATACAAACTTTAAAGAGTTCTACTTTTCTGAATTGTTTGATGGATTACACATATTTGTATAATAAGATGTGGTGTGCACATTGTCACAGACCATGCTTAATGGCTTGGAAGTTGGAAGCTTATAACTACAGTGAACATAAGCATCCGCTGTGTTTGCAGGCTACTAGACAGAAAAAAACAACTGAAGCAAAAAATATGCTGCTAAAAAGGAAAGTTGTCTGCTGACAGTCAGCAGTTGTCTTGCAGTTGGAAGAAACGAGGCACTGTGCTACTGTACCCTTGCATTGCGATGGGGTCAGGGAGCCTAAAGATCTCTCTATAGGAATTTCCCTGAGCTGAACTGTCTTCCTGCAGAGCTCCAGTTCACTCTCTTTCTCAATTACTTTCATTCAGACCTTTCCTGCTTCTGCCAGAGACCTTTCTTCTCTGAAAACCCAGGAATGAAAAATTACTCTCCATTGTAACCGGAAAGTTAAGGGAGATGGCCCAAGGGTGGCACCACACCTCCATTTTAGCTGCCTTTGGCTGCAGCATTCACATCACTTTGTGTCATAATTTCTTTTTTTAATCAAACAGCCCTGACCTTCTAACCCTCCAGAATGTGGGCAAAAAAACTATATAAAACTCCTTTATAATTAAAGTGCTCCATTGAAATAGAAACTCAGATGTTAATTGCTCTGAGATATGTGAGTCTGGAAGGATATTCCTTTTCTTAACACGTTCTGGCTATTTGATCTCCTCAAGACAAGGGAAGAACCCCCACTATCACAGCGGTGATGGTAGATGGCTCTATCAAAAGGGCATCTCTTCAGTAGAATTATTTTTATGAACACTTTCAACTGCTGTCCCATATGTTGAGCACACCTGGGAGAGACTTAGCGCCACAATGGGGTTTTTCATGGCAGATGAAATGGCAGATCTGTTAGAAGTGAATTATTCATACTGATGTCGTGACCTTTCATTAATATCCTCAGTTTCAAAAATAAACTCTAATTCTTTATAATAAGTCTCCCTTACTTTTTCTGAACATCTTTGTCTTCTAACTCAGGAACAGACAGATCCTAAAACTTAAATGCAAATTCCTGAGAAGATCCTTCTTTTTTTTAATCATTCCCCAACCTTTTTTTTGTTAATAAGCTCAGGAAATTAAGAAATGTTCCTATAGTCATTTCACAATACACACCAATAATTTCACCTTCCATGGAAGTCACTGTATCCCTGTGTAATTTAAATTCCTATCATATCCTACTAATTATATGCCACTTCCTTTGGGGAAATTATTTCCCAATTCTTGTATCATATCACAAGAAATGTAAGGTATAATAATACTGATTTATTTTTACAGATATTTCCCCTCTCATATAACTATGATCGGTTTCATTTCCAAACTTCTCTCAGCTCTTTAATATTCAAGAGCTCTTACATTCTTATTAGTAAATAACAGATCTTTAAATTTCAGCCTCTTCTAAGAGTATTGCATTTTTCAGATATAAGGATTATCTCAGGATCATTATTTCTAATCCAAATTTAGATTACTTGCCTTGTTTAAACTTCCAAATGCACCACAAAGCTTTGCTTACATGCCTTTCTTTTTCTTGCATTTGCATTTGAAAGCAATGGGTTTGTAAATCACCTCCTCATCCCCCAGTGTGCAGAGTATCTTTTAAATGATTGCCGATACATCTTGGGCTTCATCTAATTAAACCATACTCAACTGATGGATGTGCTTCTGTTTTATCTTTCCTTGTGTAATGATATTCTTTTACTTACTAGGCTTTCTGGATCACCTTCCCTTAGTACTCTTAAAGTACCACAAAAATTCTGGAAAGCCTAGTAGGACAATTTGTCCTGGGAGTCCTAGTTCATTATTTCAGATGGGGTCTGATCCCATGTACAGTTAAGTCAATAGAGTGATGCCTTGTGATTTTTGATTAAGCTTTTTGATTAAATTTGGTGCATTGGTTGCAGCGCTGGAGCTTGATTCTCTTCCCCCTAGCAGGTAATTTGGCAAATTGGCTGGAAGGATTCTAGTCTAGATTCTTCTAGTGGAAGGTGTCCCTGCCCATGGCAGGGGGTTGGAACTAGGTGATCTTTAAGGTCCTTTCCAACCTAAACCATTCTATGGTTTTATGATTCTATGATTCTCAAATCTTTTAGGTCTACACCTCCTCTTTCTTCAGTATTCTCTTCAATAGCTTAATCAATGGCCAAAAGAAAGTTAGGCTCTTTACATGAGTGCTACAGAATAGAAAACTTTCAGTGAGGCAAAGAGGAAGAGAAACTCAAAACTGTAGTGGTCAGAGGTAAAGATCTGCAAACTGTGCTTCTCTGACACTGCAAATGCAATCTACCCATTGCCATAGAGACAATGCTCTCAAATCTCTCTTGGTTTGAGTCAAGAGCTGTCTTTGCTCCGATCTTTCGTCCAGATATCACTAAATTATTCAGGTGAAACAAAGACCTTCCCACTCTCCTGAGAGGCTAACACACACATTCCACCTTTCAATACCTTCGAGGCACAGTCAGTGGTCAAGAGCAATTATTCTACCCCTTTCTTACTTTTATAAATGAAAGCAGTTAAATGCATATGGCTTTCTATGATGGAAATATAGACTACCCATATCTATATGGATATGGCATCACAATCTGCATTTAAATAAATACTTTTTTATTTATATATATTGTATATATATTTTTATACTGTCTGGAAAGAGAAGAGCATCATTTCTTAGGGACCAGTTCCAGTTACAACCGTTATTTTATTTACTGAAGAAAGCAGTGTTAGTTCTTGTCCCTGACTAAGATTATGCAAAAAGTGGCTGGGTTAAAAAAAGAGAACTTGATTATCACAGTGCTGAAATTTTGGTTACCTATTTATAAGGCACCTCCCTCCTTAATGCATTTCTTGATGTTCGTACAAGGCTTGCGTATTGTCAGATGTCCAGGAACAGGAGTCACAAAGGTCTATGTGCTGTGCAGAGAGCTCTTAGACTTATCCAATAGGATGCTTCCAGGGAAGGCTTAAACTCTTTGCCCTCTTAGCAATCCTCAATAGAGTTTCTTCTGTGAATTCACAAGTTGCAACACTCCCTAATCCTCCTGTCAGGATTCAGAGACAAAACAATCATTGAGGAAAAAGTAAAGCAAAAAACCCAGCACCTGGAAAAAAACCCCTGCACCTCATGTACTTTGGTGATAAACTTCTACCATGTTGCCCAGGATAGCATCAAGACCTCTAAGAACCACATGGGTTAAGCATCTACATGACATAACGGTTCAGATCTGGCAGATTACAGTTTTGACCCTGCCTCTAAAACATTTTATATGTCCTAGCCACTCTCCTGATGGTTAAACTGCTTTTCTGCTCTCGTAGGAGTAGGGAGCTTTCAGTTCTAGTTGCAGCTCCTAGTACTGTACCTAAAATCGTTGGAGCAAAGGCCAGGACCATTGAGTGAAAGCACCTTTCTTAGTAGGTAAAGTTAAGAATACAAATTCTCCCAAACAATGATCTTCTTGATCCTTGGTGAGCTACTATATAACATCTAGATGGGAGGTGTAGCACTGTCGTTTCTAGTCATCTGTGAGGACCTTCTTCCAAGGACAGTCCAAGCATACTTACAGGACTGCATAAACTTCTGTGTATGAAGACACTTCTCCATATGTGCCAGAACTGCAGTGAAGGACAGAACCATGTCTCTAGGCCATCTGTCATCTTGAGGCCATTTTAGGCAGAGGTTTAAACTGAGAGATAGATGAGATTTTATCTTAGGGATCTCCAGGATGGTTGAGAGCAGCAACTCTAAGCAGCTTTTCCTAGTTCAGATATCCAAACTCCACTTGATTTGAGTCATGTGTGATGTTCACATATTCACAATCTGGCACTGGGCAATTAATTCCCTCTTGTACATAGCCAAAAATGAAGTCCCAAAAGCTTTATTTGGGCAAATTGCTTTCAGATGCACACTGCAGGTACTCTTGCATCTGACAATTTGTGCAAAAATTCATTAATCTTTCTTTCAGTACCCAGTTTTGAAAACTTTGTTGTAGAGCTTACGTGGATCAACAGCTTCCATTTCAGTAATTTAGAAAAGAAAGGAAAAGGCTCGTAAAATTCCTTAAAGCATATTTGTTCCTGGTGTCAAGATACCATGAAGTATATATATCAGCACAAGGATTTGCTTAATTTATATACTTCTTAAAAGAAACATGGAGATACATTCCTGTAAGAGTCTGCAATACTTGTACCAAATGCAGTGCCTTGTGGGTTTCAGGGATTTTCTTCTTTGCACTTGATCTATTTGATTCAGTAGTCACCTGATCTTTCTGCACTAAATATGCTGCTAGTGCACTAATATTAATTTTTGCACAATGTTGCATATCAGGTAGTAATGAGCAAAACTCAAAAGTTTCATAAAGGATCTGCATTCAATACCCTATCCCCTGCAGGTATTCCCTTCTTTTCATTAATGTTAGGGAGCTAACTTAGCCAACCACATAAAACACCATCATCAGGTAAGACAAAAATCAATTACAATAATTGATCTTTTCAGAACCGGCTTGCTCAGATCTCAATGCCACTATTTGAGTTTCTTTGCTTTAGTGGAAACTAATTAATAAACCAGTACAAAAAACTTGATTCAACAAAATACCCTTGCATCCTGCTCTGAAGATAAGCAACTTGACTCACCAGCGATTGCTTTATAAGTGAGTATATGAATATTAATATTGATGTGTTTTGTTGATGAAGCTGTTCACACTTTTTCAAAGTTCTGCATTTTAAGAATACATATTCCCTTCTGTACCTTCTTTGGAGTCTATCATCATAATAAGGAGCACATTTAGAGCCTGCTCATTCAATGTGCTTAGTGCTCTACTTCAGTCCTGAGTGCCCTTGGTTCCTTGAGCTCAGGGACATATTGTGGAGCACTGTTCATGCTCAGCACAATAACACAACATCCAGATTCTTTGCTTTAATCCCTTGGCCCTTCTGTTACTTAAATAGTTGGTTTATTTTAGCTTAGACAACACTGCTTCAAATAACTCACCTTGTATGAATTCTATCTTCCCTGTCAAGGCTGTGAAAAATGATATGTGATGTTATTCACTGTAGAGGTAGGTGTCCCTGAGTTCCTGACAGAATACAGCCTGTAGAAAAATTCCATTAAAACCGTTTTTGCTTAGTTTGTCTTCATCTGCAGGATTTATCCTTGGATGCTCCATCCCACTTCCTCCTAGAAACAACTGGGCTGGAAGGTGGCATCAGTTCTTTCTGGCTTCTTCAGCAATAAGTCCATGCTCCTTTTTGTTGGATGATGTCCTGTCTTCATAGTCTTCATTAGCTTGCCCTGAGCTTGCTGGTCTAAAGTAAGAACGAGGCTATCAGCAGGTTTTAGGCTTGACTTGTTGGGTAAGGAAACAGCATTTTTGGGGCATGCGTAGCTGGCCAGGTGTATTCTGTATTGGGTTAGATTTGTGTATGTTTTGTGCACCTCTTTGGAGTGGCCCAAATCCATCAGCTCATTTTGTAGTCGGTCTGCTTGCCAAAAAGCTGTCAAGGTGATAGTACCTGCATCCTCTCCAACTGAACTCGAAATGCTGACCTGGTGAGCTGGCTCCTAACCATTGGTTTGTTCTTCCAGGCAGCAATATTTCTGTGAGATCAGCACAAGCCTGTGCGATCCTGGTGCTGCTCTCATTCTAACTCACAGAGCAATGCCCATATTGGGGAGGCAGGATCTGCAGCACCCACACTGAGGGACATCTGTTTACTTGCTATGTTTTAAATGTAAGTGCACTTCCAAAAAGAAAAGAAGAAAATCTAAGCACCCACAGCTTCAGCCAGTGGACACATGAGCATCCATGGGAAACATAGTATTTCACAATTGAACAGCTTCTGTTTTAATTTAATTTTACAGCTTTATTAGCCTGAATATTCATCTCCCAGGAAAAAATTCTCAGAGCTCATGGTCTGGCAGGAAGAAAACCAAACAGGACAAAACCTTAGCCAAATGTGTAATAATGAAGACTAATCCTGACCTGGCAATGAGATGGAACAGATGACCAAAGAAATCTTTTCCATTTCAGGCCATGGTGGTTCAATAATAGCACCCAGCCAATAGCTGCCTTCATCCAAAACCCAGTCCCAAATTTCTAAGCACATGAATACAATAGAAAAGAACTGAGTTACAGGCAAAATACTGGCTTACACAATCTTTGCATTGAAGAGTAAATTTGAAGTCTTAGACTTTGAGATCTTCATTTCTTAGCTCTAGAGTAGCTTACAAAAACGATTTCTTATATGGAAAGACCAGAAAATATCAAAATGCCCTAGCTGGATCATCAGGAGAGTTTAAGCTTTTAAATCCACAGCTCTAGATGCAACATGAGCGAATAGAGTTCCTGGTGCCAGAGAAAGCCCCTGTCTTCTAAGTGGGACAATCATTAGTAGCATGGTGCGTTTGTGCACACAAATAAGAGAAGGTTTCTTCTGATTTATTCCTTGAAGCAGATGCAAAGGGTGTGAGGTTAAATGGCTGGGGAATGGAGGTAACTTATGTCTCCTTCCTCGATGTTTACCAGTGTCTAGGTTTGGGACTAAAAAGTGGAATTAAATATTCCATATATGAAAAATATTTTACTTGTTACCAGAAATTGGAGTCAAAAACCCTGGGCACTAGAAAACATGTAAAAAAAAGTATAACTTTCAACTGTCCATGTACAGAGGAGCATGTGGCAAGCTTACATTGAACAGTGTCCCTTCCTGATCAAATATAGTTTCAGTATTTGCCAAACATGAGGTTCAGAAAGCAAAAACAGATGACAAGTTGCCATCAAAGTTAGGGCCATGGTCCACATCCGGGGTATTCTAAATCCGCTCTGCCACTGAAGGAGTCCTTTCTCTGACCTCAGAGAATGTTCCCCAAACCTCCCTAATTCTGTTACTGGATTTGTTGCTAGGAAGGTATTCTGATTTTGAGAAACCATCTACCTTGGATAGTTAATCCTGGGAACCAGAAGCAGAAGCAAACAAACAGGGTGCACTGAGCTTTGAAATAGTGGTGCAGTGGTCTTCAGCACCACAAGCTGCATCTTGTTTTGTTGGCAGCTCATACAGGCATCGTAAGCTTTTAAAAGCCAGGTAGTGTCTTCATAACTCCCAAGGGGACCCACTAGTATTTTCCCAAGTTGGACTAAACCAGAAAAGAATAAAACAGCTTTTCTGTGTGAAAAGAACTCTCGGGCACATACATATACAGCACTAGAGTAACTGTTTGCATATAGTAAAAAATCTACAGCAACACTGACATTTGAATCTACATAGAGAGAATAATTTACAGTCACGGATCACAGCTTTGAGTGCTTCATTGTGCTGATTTTTTTCTTGACGTAAGTAAAGCCAAACACTGCCTGTTAACATAGTGTTTAGAAAAAACCAGTAGAACCTGTAAGATGTTTTTCTTTTGGAATAAATTCTTGAATATCATTTATTCCAAGTGTTCCCTCCTCTTCAGCTGTGCTAGTCCAGCGTTTAGATATTACAGAGTACTTTCCTTCTCCACATTAATTGCAAAACTCAGTCTTTGGAATACTGACAACTGTAAAACCCCAAAACTACAGATGGCACAATTAGAACACAAAGGATGTGTTGACAGGCTGATAAATGGACAAACTAAGCAGATTTGCTCTAGAAAGGCTTGGGAAAGCATCTCTTAAAGAAAACAGGAGATTTTTGTGTTCTTTTTGCCTTCTGTCATAAGAACATCAATATTTTGTTCTCTACAGCATTAAAAAAAGAAAATTTATATTGAGAAAAGGCTAGCAAACATTGTCTTCAAAGACAGCAAGAGCAATTTCTATGAAAACACTCAACTGAAGAAGTACATTAAAGTTATTTTTATTTCTGAAATCTTCAATAATTTTTGGCTCTGACTGCAGAAAGAGCAGGTAGCAGCAAGCTTTCTTACTCAGTGTGCTTTCTCTCTGTGTATATGCAGACTCCCATTTGCTTAATGTCAGGCAACTGATCTGTTTGTCCTGTAGCGCTAGCAATCATGGGAGCTGGAAATGAGTTTCATTTTGGCTTACATGTCATCGACTGAAGTCTTAATTAAAGTGTAAGTTCGGATAACTTTGGGATGTGAGTCATCAGGATGAAGAGAGTGACGAGTTTAAGTTTGAAAATGAAATTAGAAGTCAACTGATGAAACAGGAGGGGAAAAGCAGTGATAGAACATTTTTATCCCAAATTTGATGGAAAATCAAAGGAAACAGCAACTCCAAAGCCATAGCACAACAGCTATCTCAGGTGCAATCCATACACACCCCAATTATAAACTTTCTTTCTGTGTCAAGTCTATATTAGCAAAGCTTTGCTGGAATTGCTGGTTTCTGTGTAAGACAGGGCATAAATTCAGGAAGCATCGTCCTTAAACCCCTGTGGAAATGGAACTTTTGGACAGAGCTTTTTGATGACAACCAGCTTAGTTTTAAGAATATAAAGTTGTTCCCAGAGGTTGCTGGCAGCATCCTGCAACCCCTAGTAGAGCAGAATTAGATCTAGCATAGGCACAATGGGCTACAACACCCAGCAGCCAGATCTAGCAGAAAAAATCAGAGCTAACACAGCTGAGAAAACATTCAACCAGCCCGTCTTCAAGCCCATGAGTAGAAACCAAGGCAGTTTAAAATGTAAAAAATAAATGAATGTTTCACTAGGTCAATTAATTTTCAGCTGTGAAAATGAAAACCACACAGTGACTCAGTGCTTCTAACTTAATATTACTGCCCAGAAACAAAAAACAAACATAAATCTGAAATACTATCTGCCACAGTGGAATATATCAAAAGTCCTTATGAGGGAAAATTACCTTTTTCAGTAAGTTATTCTTGTTATCTGAGCGGAAGTGATGGAAAAGAATTTTCTGGAACACAAGGGATATAGCCGAAGTGGGAGTTTTAAGAAGAGGAAGTTCTGACATTTCAGTCAACTGCCTCAAAAGCCGTTTGGCAAACGCTTTAAAAAGCCTTCATTAAAGTGTCCATCAGCTGCACTAATGTTTTAAACATGATCCATATTTTCATAGCAGCATGTGACTGAAAGGTGAAAGGGACTTGTGGGGAGCAGGTCCCATCTGTGTGAGTGGAAGGGAGACATATGCCAGCTGATTCCCCTCTTTCAAGCTCTAATTCTTCATGGGAAGAGTATTATTCCCTCCAGACAATTTGAGACATAGAAAATTACTATAAAATAATAGTTTTGGGTCATATTAAAGCTAGATTATATATATATTTTAAAGATTCTATTAATTTCAAAGCTGATGAAATTTAATTCGACTCTAAATAAAATCTGCCGTTTTAATTTGGGGTTGTAGAAACACCTTAAGAACTCATTTGTTTCTCTTCATCTCTCTTTCCTTTTTAGTGCAAGTCATTTTTAAACAAAGATACTGCTTTGAACAAAATACAAAGAAAGATCTTGTTTCAAAAAAAAAAAAAAAAAGTTCAAAACCCCCCATACTGATATTTTATAAATGAAGCAATGTACCTGCAGAGAGGAGGACAGTGTAATGCAGTTGTGGATAATAAGATATAGTGCCATGCCAAAGCAGGAATATAATGAAGAAAAAGAAACTTAATAAATTGCCTTCAAAATGAAATGAGAGACTGAGCTCCAAGGCTTCCCACCATCACTCTTGAGAGAACTTTCTGTTCATGGAATACTTAAATTGGGAAACACGTGAGGCACATGTCCAAACAGTGATAGAAACAGCCTTTTCAAGATGAGTAGTCTGTAGCATAATCCAGGGGCCCTTTGAAGAGTCAAGACAACCAAACAGTTTATTTTGCCTGCAAGATCGTGTCATGTAACATTTGTGCCTTCAACATGCTATCCGAAAATGAATAAGACACATTCCCAGATGTCCCTGTGTTCATAGATAATGAACTATTTCTATTTTTTTTTCAAGGATGGAGGAAAAATGAAATGCATCAGTATGACATAAGCATAATTTGTTTGTTTCACATCGATACTTAGAAACGAAAATTATTTTCAATTCACATCAGTACAAGAAATGCCCTATGGACAGTACTGTGTACAGTACCAGTGTCCTCAACATAAAAAGGACATGGAGCTGTTGGAACAAGCCCAGAGGAGGCCACGAGGATGATCAGGGGCTGGAGCACCTCCTGTATGAAGACAGGCTGAGAAAGTTGGGGCTGTTCAGCCTGGAAAAGAGAAGGCTGCGTGGAGACCTCAGAGCAGCTTCCAGTGTCTGAAGGGGGTTACAAGGATGGTGTGGAGGGACTCTTCGTTAGGGACTGTAGTGATAGGACAAGAGGTGATGGGTTTAAACTTAAACAGAGGAAGTTCAGGTTAGATATAAGGAAGAAGTTCTTTACTGTGAGGGTGATGAGGCACTGGAACAGGTTGCCCAAAGAAGTGGTGAATGCTCCATCCCTGGCAGTGTTCAAGGCCAGGCTGGATAGAGCCTTGGGTGACATGGTCTAGTGTGAGGCGTCCCTGCCTATGGCAGAGGGTTGGAACTAGATGATCTTAAGGTCCTTTCCAACCCTAACTGTTCTATGATTCTATTATCCTATGACAGCAGCCTTCGGCAATTCTCTCATGGTATGCACAAAAGTGAACAGGGGATGTAGGTCAAAGTAAAAGGCAGGGAAATGAGGTGCTAAAACCCCCCAAAGATCTCAGAAAGTGTAGTGGCAGCAGAATATTGTCTTTAGAAATGTAGGAAATGAAAAAAAACTGCTGTCCCTCTTTTCTGTGCTCCTGTCTTCAAGTGAGCTGCACTAACCAGCCCTAGGAAAATCCTAAAATCAGAGGCTAATGGACTTTCCTGCTGTTGCTGGAGTTGGAGAAGCCCCTCTTTAGCACTCGAGTTTAATCTTTTCTGAATTTCAAGAGAAAAAATGTCTCATGTGCTTTAATGCAAAGGAAGATATCCTTCTTATTCTAGAATAAGTCTATCCTGCCCCTCTACTCTGCTCTCGTGAGACCTCACTTGGAGTACTGTGTACAGTTCTGGTGTCCTCAACATAAAAAGGACATGGAGCTGTTGGAGCGAGTCCAGAGGAGGGCCACGAGGATGATAAGAGGCCTGGAGTACCTCCCGTATGAACACAGGCTGAGAGAGTTGGGGCTGTTCAGCCTGGAGAAGAGAAGGCTGCGTGGTGACCTCATAGCAGCCTTCCAGTATCTGAAGGGGGTCTACAAGGGTGCTGGGGAGGGACTCTTCCTTAGGGACTGTAGTGGTAGGACACGGGGTAATGGGTTCAAACTTAAACAGGGGAAGTTTAGGCTAGATATAAGGAAGAAGTTCTTTACAGTGAGGGTGGTGAAGCACTGGAATGGGTTGCCCAGGGAGGTTGTGGATGCTCCATCCCTGGCGGTGTTCAAGGCCAGGTTGGACAGAGCCTTGAGCCGCGTGGTTTAGGGCAAGGTGTCCCTGCCCATGGCAGGGGGGTTGGAACTAGATGATCTTAAGGTCCTTTCCAACCCTTACGATTCTATGATTCTATGATTCTATGATTCTATGGGCCATCATCGAGCATGGACATGATTGTCTCCTCCTCTACCCGTAAAGCAAATACTTGTCCTCTTCTTTGGGATAGAGCTTTCCAAAGGGCAGGTGGGATTTCCCTCTCTTGTTTTGGAAAAAGAACCAAAAAATGTCAGGAATATGACCTCTGAGTTCTCTTTAGCTGCTCTTATAGAGCTGTAAACCTGAAAACTGAGGTGTCAGGAGACTCTAATACTCAGAAGCCTTCAGACTGCAGGCATAGACTTCCTGGTTCACGCAGAATCCATTTTGGGGGAGGGAATTTTTCTTATAGAAGATCTGCAAACAAAAACCGATCCCATCCTTCGCAACCTCAGAAGTCTGGTAAGAGTTTTAACTGTCTAGTTTTCACATTCCCCAGTTTTACAGCAACCACCGTTCACAGACGTGCAGTGTTTTCTATCATTCAACAGCCTATAAGCAATGAAGATCAACATGCCTGGGGGTTTTGGATAGGGAATTAGAAAGGAAAATTAATTTTCCAACATCGTCCTGTGAATAGGTGGCACAGTTCAGAACTCTGAGCTGTTTTCCAAGTCCTGAATGGCAATTGGAATATGCTTTTATTCTCAGCAATAAAACCGGCAATTAAAAACAATATATATTTTTCAATAGAATTTTTTGAAGAGCTGAGATATTCTCCTAATGCACAGGAATTTTTTGAATGATTTTATTTGGTTTTGTTCACTGAAAGCACATTTTCCTATTAAAAAAAAAATATATATATTCCAATGGGAAATGTTAACCTAACATGTTTCTAGTTCCTTGCCAGATCTCAGAGGTGATAGATCACAAATCTTCAGCACTGAGACAGGGATTTCCTTTCGGCTTATTATTTTAATAAGCCAACAGCAATAGATCTACCTATTCTGGAGCTTTAGTCAATAAGTGACAAGGGCTGGGATTTATTAACTGCTCACTTATGCAAATGTGGTTTTCTGCATTCAAAGGATTTTCAGTCGAAGACAGCAACTGAGCTGACTTCCTTTATCATAGAATCACAGATCATAGAATCATAGAATGAACTAGGTTGGAAAAGATCTTTAAGATCATCAAGTCCAACCGTTACCCCAGCACTGCCAAGGCCACCACTAACCCATGTCACTGAGGGCCTCGTCTATACAGTTTGTGAACACTTCCAGGGATGGTGACTCCACCACTGCCCTGGGCAGCCTGTTCCAATGCCTGAGCACCGTCTCTGTGAAGAAATTTTTCCTAATAGCCAATCTAAACCTCCCCTCATGCAGCTTGAGGCTGTTTCCTCTTGTTCTATCTTGTCTTTCTATATATATTCAAATGTTCCCCAATGAATCCGAAAAACTAGCAACAAAGTGTGCTGCTACATGTACAACGTGACTTATGTTGAGCCCATTCAGGGGCAACATAAAACCTGGTTGCAGCATACACTAAGGAAAAGAGAAAAATAGATACCGCAATCAATGGAATAGTAATTTTCAACCTTGCTAATTGTGTATGATACCAGTATCAGATAAATCCTCACCTTAACTAGGTGAGATGAAGCTAAATTATGTTTTTCTTTAATACAAATAGAAGTTGATAGAAATAAACATGTATAAGCTTCCAGTGCAGTTTATTAAGCATACTCCTCCGGCTTTTGCTATCTCTTTGAATGTGATGAAACACCAGTGTCCAGGTTCTAATTAACCTGCAATGATCAGGGAGATAATAGTTTGGCAAACCTTACCTCAGGCCACTAACCAGTAGCCACTCTCAGCCTCAGAATGGATGGCAATGCATTTTTGTTTTATCGAGCAAAATTGATGCTATTTTCATTTGCTGTCCTCCTGACAATGCTAAACTACATAACAACACTTCAGAACAATGACCATGCAGCTATAACGGGCATATCAAGAGAATTAAAGTCTATATGGAAGCCAATTAATTTTTTGCTTTTCATCCCAATTGTTTTTATCAGAGACATAAATATTAAATATTGCCCATTCTGTGCATAATGAATGAATCCCTTAAAAAACCTATAAAACTAAGTAGGAAACCAATAGTAAACTAGTGTTTTGTAATTTGAAACAGTGTAAAGTGGTGTTTCTCTTCAACTTCCCTCAGCAAGGGTAGGTGAAAATCTCCCTTGTGGCTGCTGACTAGTTTAAGACCCTCTCTAAGCCAAGAGAGAGGCTTAGAGAAAGGCAGTGACAGGACACAGGTATGATGCCACCCCAGAGGGGATGCAGGGGCAGTTACCTTTTGCAGTGGAAACACTTCAGGACCATTTCACAATGAGAAAAAATAAAAGCTCTGCTGTTCTTGATGACAATTACAGCATGGGGACTGGGTACCTCTGTACCCAGTACAGGGGCACCTCTGGGGGCTGCTGCTAGTTTTCCCTGAAGACATCCCTTCACCACCCTGAACAAGCCCTGGTTCCTCAGCTTCTGCTCCGTAAGCAAGTGCTCTCCACCCTACTGGCTCTCCACTGACTTTGCTTCAATTTGCCTATACTCTTCTTTTATGGGAGGTGAGGTGGGGGGAAGGAGGCAAAACATTAAAGTTGTGATTGAACATGGTTTTAAGTGTAGGACTTAAGCCTACATGGTCTTAGGTCAGAATTTCCCTTACAACCAGATGTGTAACATTGTGCTGTAAGCCAGCCAGCTGTTGACGTTCCTTCTGGCACCTGCTTCACTTTGCATGTATCAGATGTGAATCATGTGATACTTGGCAATGAAGCAAGGAAAAGAGGAAAATGGAGGATAATATAAACCATTTCAAAAGAAACAGAATGTTAAAGGCCAGGTCCTTATCCCTGACAATATGAAAACAATGGCCAAATTCTCGCTTGGTGAAATTTTTGTCTTTTGTTGTTACTCTCTTCTCTGTCTTATCTGAGCTAAGCTTGAATTACCTATTACTCATGCATCTACAGCTTTCTTGTGGGTTAAGCAGACTGTAAGAAGCCAACTCATATTTTGGGATTTTGGAATCTTTTTTTGGTTCTTTGAAAAGATATCATGTATCTGATGACCCTGTGAGATGGAAAAGGTTCAAAGTAAATGATAATCGTTTCAACAGAGTTTTTTCTTTCTTCCTTAGCGTCTTCTTTCCACTGAAATACAGACTGTTTAATATTTCTGTTACTTAACAAACTCAAGCCCTGGTACTTTTTACACCCTAGCATCTGAGAGCTTGAAAAATACCCCAAACATAGGGTTCAGGGTTCCCCAATGAGAATCTGCCAGAAAAAAATGTGTATGAAATAGTAGAACTCAGCCTGAAAGCTTTTCTCGAGTCTGATTTCCTGGAAGAACTATTACAGAGAAGTCACAGTGCACAAGTTATTCCTCTGTAGATTAACTCGATATTTGGTTCATGATAGGTAATACTCATGCCCACAGGAACTGTCGCACCCTAAGCTCATGTCATGCAAGTAGGTGCTATTACATGCGCAACTGATTGTAGGAAAAGCAATGCTGGCAGTGGATGCTTGCACTCAGAGCATGTGGAGTACCCAATAGACCTACAATCTCACTACCGCAATCCACACATACCTTGAAGTATTGACTTGAATCTAGTTTGGATGCAATAAGCTAATGATCTTTGAAGTGATTGGGTAAACTCATCTCTTTGAGATGCTGCTCATCACTGTAACACAGAGTCAAGGGCCCTTGTTGGAGGTGGACCTGCCTCTGTCTAGAGAGATGTTTGTCAGAGCCAGAGGAAGGACACCAACTGAGGAGTCCTAATCTACGATCCTCTCTAGCAATCATGAAATAAACTAGTAAAATCCATTTAAATCCTTTTGCAGAATGTCTTGTTTAGGGAAATCTTTCTATAGCAGCAAAATGCAGATAAATACTAAAAATGAAAGCAAAGTAAAAAATCCCCAAAGTTTAATGGCTGAGTACAGATACACTGAAGCAATATCCACTTCAACCCAATTGTAAACCAGTTAGTATATAGTGCTTTGCCCGGAATACTGGACAGTGATGTACAACCTACATATATGTAAGAAATAAATGTTCAGAACCCACCAGTAAGCAAGTTCAGCATTAATTGCTTTACTGAGCAATTTTCTGCTAGTCAGATGTCCCCAGACATGCCATAACAATAAGCAGTCATTCTCCCTGAGATTTTCTACTGGCTGATGGTGTCATCACATACAACCTCTTCTACAGTAATGACTCCTTTTCCTGTAAATATAAAGTACGATGCTGGGAAAAAATTTCCTCCACCCTGTAGGAGTTTTGTTTTTGCCTCATGAACCCAAAATAACTCATGATGATAATCTGATTATACTTCTCAATGAAAACTCTGGTAAACTATTTTTCTGCACAGATTAATAACAACAACAACAATAATAGTGATAATAATAAAATTGGAGAGATTTACAATAATTCTTAGCACATGGATTTTATCTGGGTAAGATTCTCTCAGGGCTGATCAAATCATTGGCTATAGCCCAATGCTAAACTTCTCTTTGATGGTTAAAAACTTCTGGTGAATCTTAGTTGCATTAAAAAAAAAGGCAACACATTTCCAGTCACCTGGCCTCATAGGTTCTAGCTGTTAGTTGTGGGTTTTGACATAAAGTAACCACTTCCTGCAGTTTGCGCAAATATACTGGAGTATTTTGTGAAAAGCTTTGTCTTATTGATGTACATTAAGAATTCTCCAAATACATCACTAAATTGCCTACTCAGAGGATGCAGGGAAAGGTTTTCTACTGTATAGAACCCACTTAGTAGGTGTTCAGATGTCTACGAATTTATGTGAGTTTGGGCATGAATCTTTGGCCATGGTTTGGAGTTTGGCATTTAAACATCACATAAGTCTCTTGTTAGGCTCTGAAGGACCATTCGTTATTCAGCTCTGATCAGCCTGCCAAAAGAAGAGAAAACTCCAGGCCACAACAGGTAGAGATATTCTATAACACTAAGCATCAAGTTAAAAACAAACAACAGCAATAACTTATCTTAGTAGATGTTTGCAGATTTAATCTGTTGTCAATCACATAGCGAACTTCAACATTACCTTGAAATTACCACTACTTTTCTGCAATGATCATTTTTGATAAGAAAGTTGCCTTGAACCACTTAAATACCAGGTGATGACTGAAAATGGCTGTTTAGGATTCTAAGAAGGTGTTTTCTTGTGAGTGAGCTTTGCAAGAGAAAACAGTCCCCACTTTAGCTTCTCTTAAGATCCATTCTTCTTGACATCAGAAATGTCATTGTAAACAGCACGCCCTCCCATCCTAATTGGTAAAGTTTTTCATATTTAGTCAATACTTCATCAGAGATAAGTAAAATGTATAGTATGACTTTTATAAAAAATCGTAATTAGCAGATTATGAGGTCCTTTCCTGAGCTAGATTCCTGCTGATGCACAGTTGCCCTGACATGGATCTGTGTTTTATGCTTTTGAAGTTTGCTTGGCTTAGGTGTCTCTCTAATGCTTCACCGTATGATGCAAGTGTTGCCTTTCTCAAATGAGGGGACCCTGGGTCCTAAAATGCTGTTGGTACAGGAGACATCAGAGTTCAGTCCAAAGTCTGATGATCCTAGGTTTTTAGCATAATGACAAAAAGACCCTTACTGGCAAAATAGCTTTGAATATTTAGAACAGGTTTATTTCATTATCACCATTGGATGATTTGGGTTGGAAGAGACCTTAAAGCACATCTAGTTCCAACCCCCTGCCATGGGCAATGGACATCTTCCACTAGACCAGGTTGCTCAAAGCCTCATCCAGTTCTTGATAAATATTCCTAAAAAAGCCAAGGAACTCTGGCTCTTGTGTTTATACCACATTTTTTTTTCTGCATGTAATTGCTTAGTCTGCATACCCTTAGGTGAAGATGCAACATCTTAATTTTTCACATGTATTTGTTACTTTTCTCTTCCTGTTACCATTTGAAATTGGGTGCTGAGAGGAGGAACAATGGGGAAGACAATAGTTGATTTTTTTACAAAGAGACATATTAATCAAACTTCTGTTCCAGAAACAGCTTTTCAGCATTGACTACAGGTGCTGTATGAATCAGATCAGTAGTTTTTTATGCACAGTGAGGCTCTTGGACACTGCAATCTGAAACTTCAACACCTTTTGCTCTCTGCCAAAGGAGGCTCCTCGCAAATAGAGAGAACACAGCCACAACAGGCACAACTTCAGCATTTCTGAACTTCCACAGAGCAGAAAGCATCCACATGAGTTTTCATGCTGGAGGCTGAATTGTATTGTTGGTTGCTAGGAGCAGCCATGGAGAGTCCCACAGGGCAGCAGCTGTGCCAAATAACAGTGGTTAAGCTCCTAAACATCACTGATAAATGTCTTGTAGGTAAAACTGTTTTCTTGAGCAGCTGAAGGACATTACCATGTTTGATTTAAACTCACAACAGTTTTGGAGTTCACCTTCCTTTCCCTTCTGTTGTGCTGTTATTTACTTTTCCTCTATCTCATGCATCTGATTAAAAGAGTTCTTAGAACCAACAAGTTTATCAGTCAGGCTGGTTTTGATAGTGTTTTCTTTTGAACCTGATAAACACAAGAAGAGACTTGACTAAGATGCATTATAAGAGTCCACTGTAAGAGATTAAAGAATGCATAAACCAATCTTTAAGTACCATTCACTTATACACTGCTTTATGGGGCATGGAAAATCTTGTTAAAAGAAATCCCTCTTTTTTAGCATTGTGGTGCCAGGAGATAGGTCTCTGGGCAAAGAAAATCTCCTCTTTCTTCAGAAATGCAAAATATATGAGAAGTTGAAGGCAGGAAAAAGTATCAGTTCCAAATATATTTTCCCCATGCATCACTATTAAATTAAGTATGTCAATGTTTTGCTTAACTTTATGACCTTTTAAGTACATTTGAGTATAACAACCGCCACAAACCTCTACTGAAACTATTTCTACAGAGACAACCCTTTACCTGAATTGCTGAATTCTACTACAGGGAGCCTTTTACATTCAAAGAAATATATAGAGACTATAAAGCACGGGAGAATGGCCACATCTCCAGGGAAGATAGGTTTGATAGCTGCATTTTTTTCATGGCTACTGTTATCCATTAGTCCTTAAGTTAACTGTGCTGTGGAAGAAGAATGAGCAAGATGGGCATGCCTGTATCTTATTTTAGCAGAGTTAGGACACTCCTAGTTCAGGAGAAAAGTGGGAACACAATAAATGGATATCCACTAGGTGTTTTCGTAGATAGTGGGGAAAAATACATACAGTTGTATGTTAATTTGGAGGCTATGTTAAACAAGAAAAAATCCTCTGGACAAGCTGTTTCACATGTTTTGCATGTTGTGGTGAAAATGCTGGCTCTGGCTGATATTTCTAAATTTGTGGATGGAGGAAGATTTTGATAGAAGAGGCATATTTCATTTTTCTATTAAAATTCATTGACTACATAGATAACAGACTCCTTCATTTCCAGGACTAACATACATGACAACTGTTTTTCCTTTTTTTTTTAACCAGGTAGAATGACAATTTAACAGAAAATAACAATAAAAGACATAAACACATCTTAAGCGTTAGTAATTAAAGTAGCCATAAGTCCCACAACTCTCAAAATCCAAGACAACACACAGCACCTAACAGCAGCTATTACACATTTTGAAGGTCTTTTACACTAAAACCTTACTACAACAACAGACATACCTATAAACAGACCACAGTTTCTTTTAAAGATCTTTTTTCTACAGCTACCTCTGAGTGCCTTTTTCTCTGCACCATCATCACTGCAGCTGTGAAGTCTCAGACTCACTAGTGGGAGTTTAACTGAGGTCTTGTGGCTGCCAAGTGCCAAAATAGCAGGTAGCTCAGTACCTCTCTCTGTATTACCCCTCTTTGATCTTGCTGTGGAGAAGGGTGGTTTTTTCTCTAGTCGCTGTGAAATGTTGATTTTGCATTCAAAGAGGATGTTTCCTCCACTGAAAAGTTTATTGTTCCCCCACATTTGGCCCTTTGTTTCATGCAACGTATTGCAGACATGAAAATGAACTCTATATACACTGGGAAAAAGTATCAGAGGCATTTTATGAGTCCAGCTGGGAAGAAACACCAAGAAAGTGGGGTTTTTTTCTCATTTTGTTTGTATTGTTTTGTTGTTTCACTCTTTTGTGAGAGCTGTTGTGAACAAAGAACCGTCTAGGTCAGTGTTGCGGTTTAAGCCCAGCCAGAAGTCAGAACAGCGCAGTGGTAAAATCATTCCCTATTACTTATTTTATTTTTGCTTATATTTCAGATCCTCTACATACAGCACATGGACTTTGTCTGCAGTCCCTGGATGTCTATGGAGTCTTCTGACCTCTGATCAGATGTCTTCCGATCTCATGCATGCTCTCCCTCTTGTGTTTGCTTGTTAATATTTCACTGGATCAGTTGATCTCAAATTTCTGTATCTTTGATGCATTTATGTCCAACGCATGACATCCGAATCTGGGGAGAAACTGGAACATGCAGCTCTGTCAATTTATTGGAAATAACAGATTGCTTTTTCTTCTGCTTTTCCCCTTTGTCCTCCACTGCTTTATTTCTCCCTTCCACTCACAAAATTGGGAGAATAAACTGACATGTCAGAAAAGTATGGAAGATCTGGGGTTATAGCCTCAGCTGATGTAAGTTATGATGGCTTACTGGGTTCTACATCAACAGGAAACTTCATCTTTGAGTTTCTCATATAACATTTCCTGGTTCTGTAAATGGATCACATATTTTAGAGCAAATCAATCTGAATCACAATAACAAATAAGGAAAAGATATGTTGATATTTTACTGCCTCACATCTATGCACACTGTGTTCAAGACAAATTCTCTCTTCATTTTCCCTGGCTGTAGCACTTTACATTGTCCCCATGTAGGTGAAGAGGACACCCTAAGGAGTGAAAGAAGCCATTTCAGAAAATGAAGTTATTTAGGTCTCCTTTATTGTTTCTACTCATTGTTAACACTAATGAACATTCCACCCCGTAAGGGCAATACATCTTATCTTACATTTTGAAAATGAATATGAAAACCATGCTACTGTTTTATAGCAGACACTTGTAAAGCACTTTTCAATTTGTGGCTTTTTCTGTACAAATGGGTGTTAATTGATGTTTCCTAGGAATTGATGCAATCTGGTATAATTGCAACAGAAAGATGATTATGTTAGCAGAAAAACAGCTAGCTGTGTTGTAAAAGTGCTCTACCCAGCCATCCCACTATTATCAGAGCTGCAAATAATCCCTTAAAATCTCTGGGAAGTTATAGAATACCATGAGGAAAAGGGCGTAATCCTTGCAGTCTGCCACTGTGCGAGTGTGATTCAGTATTAATGCTCGTTCTATCCACTGTGAAAGGTGCCTCTCTGGGTAGGGTTGTGGGCCCTTGGAGCAGAAATGGATACCATTACAAAACCACCCATCTCTGAAGACATCTCTGTAGCACTGATAAAGAAATGACGCTGTTGTTCCCCAGCTGGTTTTGAGCTGTGATGCTGAATACAAGGAAACATAACACAGGCAGTGGCTAGAGAGAGATCCTCTCATGAACAGGAAAAGAATAAATAAGAATGTTTCACTCTAGGACCCACAAAGCTCTCCTTTGAAATGCATGTGTAGCCCACACAGTTCCCCAGGGTCATCATGTCTTTATGGTCCAACATTAAGAAATTTCAAGAGAAAAGTCAGATGAAAGCTAAGCTGAAAGATGCTTGGCACAGGGAGGTACAATAATAAGGCTAATCAGGATACTTATTTCACCCTGGGGTCATTGTATGAGCTGCTATATGCAGAATGAACCCAGCTTCCTCTAGTGGAACATTGATCTGGTCATTAAACATTGATTTTATTTTTTTAGTGGGACAGACAATCCCTAACCACTTTAGGCTTGGTACCACTGTGTACAGTAATAGCTTATCTGCTGTGGAAGCAGGTTTTGCCTTAGGCAAAAGTGATATAAGGAGTCCCGGGACCTGTTTCAGCAGTGGGGAAATGTCATGGTATAGGAATCAATATGTAGAGCAAACGAATTAACACTGTTCTACCTTGCTCAGACCCACCAACACATTTTTTCTTGGAGGCTGCCCAAAGACTCTTGACTTTCAGGGTAGCTTGCATTTCCCAGGCCATTTTCTCCAAAGCTAAGCAGACAAAATTGCCAGCTTGCTGTGGGAAGCCCAGGCATTGATCTGGGTCCAGCCCAAGCTGACTGCTTTGGACTTCCTTTGTTATTTCCAGAAATGCATGCGGATCTTCACCTCAGAAGCCTCTTTACTAGGTGCCCACTAAATCCTGCTGCTGGGTTTTCCCCTCGGAAATCACAGGCTGATCTCCCTACGCTCTTCTCTGCTCTCGTATGTATTTCCCAGCCATGCTCATCTTTGTGTTATCCAGGGTTAGAACATGGTTTAAGGAGAAGGAAAAGGATTTGAATGTGCATCTCTCATATTTCTAAGTCTCTTAGTTTTAAGTCTCTAAGCAGTAAACAGTCAACAGGACAGTGGGTCTGTTCTATTTTCACATGGGACATAAAGTAATAACTCGCTGTAAGAGCACTTTTCAGTCTGACCCTCAGAAGTGGAAGAGGTGTAGGAACATTCTGGGAAACTTGAAGGGCTTAGGTGTGAGGTGGACACTTAGTGCTTTAATAAAGACGCATATTTAGAGTCTATTAGTGTAATGAACATAAGCACATAAGAGGTTTCAAGTGCCACCAGAATTCAGCAGCAGGCACAGAGAGAGCCAGTGAGCCTACATTTGGAAGTACAGAAAGTGGCAGTGATCTGAGTCGTGTCCAGGGCACCAGCCTTCAAAATTGACTTAGAATCAGAGCTTCTTTTAAAAAGGTGGCAATTCAGATTCTGAAACACTTCTGAGGACCAGCTGCTTTCTATCATGCGCTGCATGAAAATGAAAGATGCCATGTCCTGCACTGCAAATGTGTCTGCAATTGCATGCCATGTTTGAGGAATAATCTGGGAAAAGCCATTTTCCTTCAGCTTCAGCTGTACTTGAGAGCAATGAAGGGTGCTGAGTGCCTCAGGGTACTGAACACTGATCACTGAGATGTAATGGACATATATCTTTCTGCAGCATTTTGTTGTGTCTGTGCATTCATTCAACAGCAGCACTCCCCTGATTTCAGTGGTGCAAGATCACATCCTTAACACTTATCTCCTTGAGAAATGAAAGGACAGTCAGCAATGTTCTTATTTTTACTGCAGAAAAGAATGCTCATATGCAAAAGGGCATAAATAAGGAGGATTAAAGTTAAAAGCATAAAAGAAATACTGAAGAGACATCATATTCCAGACCTATGCATATAGAATAACATTTCAAATTGCACCAAACAATGCAGCAAGACTGTCCTGTAGCTCATTAGGCTGACTTGGTGTTGAATTTGGAGAGCTCTTTACATGTGTCATTTAATGTAATATTGATTTTTCCTATGTGAGTTTCATTATTTGTGAGCTCTCGTAAGATGAGCAAGCATGATGGAAAAATGGAGTTTTTCTGGTGAGCGGCATTAACACTTCACTTTCCCTTACATGGCACAGCACAGAGCTGCACTGAAATGAGGCCAGCACTAAATCAGTGCCTTGCTCACAAGGGTCATTGTGTCTCCTGCAACATCTCACATCTCCCTGGGGGTGCACAAATACTTCCATTTTCACTCTCCCAGCCCAAGGGAGAAGGAAGGGTGAAGGAAGGTCTGTGCACACTTCACAGTTTGAGAGTGGATTGACATACAGAAAGCAAGCTGCAACAAACTGATGGCAGAGCTGGGTCCAAAGCACAGGGGTTTCTGACTGAGCCTCGGATTCTGCTTTGCTCCGAGGATGTGGACAAGGACAAGGAGGAGCAGATATTACTAAAAATCGAAAGAGATACTGCCATTAAAATGTGAGCTTATCAAATGGCATTCCTTGGGTAGAGCAAGACCCTCTCTTGCTGGTTTCAGACTCTCCTTGGTCAAAGTCAAGTATTTGTTCCCCGGCTTTTTATCAGGTTTAGCTGTGAGGATCCCAGGATAGGGCTAGGTAAGTCTGACTTACACTGGATCTAGCGGGTATAACTCTTTTTACTCTTTGACACACCAATTTTCTCCCACCTCCATGGCAGAGTAGGACAAATATTGCTGGCAGCTCAGATATTATATATGTATGTTATCTGCACTAAGCTCATGTTTATTAAACCTGATCCTGGAATAAAATGCTACCAAAAAGAACATGATCCTATTGAAAATAAAGGGATAGTTTGAGAAATTAAGTTTAGCAGTCTTACCAGGTGTACAGGAGCAAAGCTATTTGCGAAGATTTTAATGCATTCTTAATTTTACACATATAACCAGACCCACTGTGAGCAGCACAGGAACAGAAGCATGATCAAGGTGCAAAAGAAATCATAGAATCATAGAGTTAGCTAGGTTGGAAAAGACCTTTAAGATCATCAAGTCCAACCATTACCCCAGCACTACCAAAACCACCACTAAACCATGTCACTAAGGGCCTCATCTACATGGGTTTTGAACACTTCAGGGATGGTGACTCCACCACTGCCCCGCGCAGCCTGACCACCCTCTCAGTGAAGAAATTGTTCCTAATATCCAATCTCAATCTCCCCTACTGCAGCTTGAGACTGTTTCCTCTTGTCATGTCACTTGTTACTTGGGAGAAGAGACTGACCCCATCCCACTACAACCTCCTTTCAGGTAGCTGTAGAGAGCGATAAGGTCCCCCCTGAGCCTTGTCTTCTCCAGGCTGAAAAATCCCACTTCCCTCACATAGATGGCAGCCCACTCCCTGATCGGTACACAATTGCCATGTACCTGCCTGACTGCCAGAATTCCCTATGCCCTTAGATCTAACAAGGATTCAAGCATGTGGGCGATGACTCTGGAAATATGCTCATCTTCTTTTTCTGATCATACCTTTCATTTGGCTGCTCAGGGACTCTGTATTCTCTGAGAGCTCCAATAGAATCTGCTGGGCCAGATGATTTCCTTTGAATTTCAACAAATTAAATGCCTGTATTCTTTCTCTGTTTAACTGAAATCAGTTGTATGGGGGGTTGTGCTGCTTCTTTTTTTAACCAAGTAGTGATTAAGAATGTGGAATAAAAAAGGGGAGTTCAGGTCATATGAAAGTAGCTTTCATATTCTGAGTGAAGACAGATGTAATGCCATCACTTTTTGTGAGGAATTGTGATGGTTAGAAATTGGATGGCTTTTAATTTTGTTTTTCAGTACTTCCTTCAGTGTTAAGTTAATTAACTGGAAGGTGGCCAGATAACTTGGAGTCTTTACAGTGTTTGAGGGGGGGGTTTGCATAAAGAGAGGCAAGCCCACTACTTGGTGAAATAATTAGATTAGCCTGAATGATTTAAAGCCTTTGGAGGAGGAGGAGTTGTATAAGCTTTGTATACATAATGCTAAAGCTCTTCTTTACTTCTTACAGGGACTTACTGAGGCCCTGCAAAACCAGACCTTGTCTATCAGACCTTGCACTGAGAAGTATACCAAACATTAAGCCCAAAAGGAAGCAGAGGGAATGCCAGTGGTTACACAGAAGCGGGATAGATCCCAGCAGTGGGCAGAACTCAGATCCACAGGTGTCTATTTTTGACCCGCTCAGATGCACTGACCAGCAGAGAGGACACCTGGAACAGTCCCAGTGCGCCTGAGGTTGTGGTGCTGCTCAAGTCATGCCTGTCACGAAGGATGCTCTCAGATGATGGCAGGATTCTGAGCTCCTGGTCCAGATGAACAAGAGCTGTTCTAGTCATACCTAACAGTGGGGCTGGACTCCGACTGACAGATTGACATGTTGGGTAGGGCTTTGGCACATGGGTGCCCACTTTCTTCATGGAAGAGTAACCCAGCACATAGTGGTTTCCTCTCACAAAATCTTCACTGAAGATCCAAGATGTGGGTCTAAATTTTTGATAAAATCAACACAAGATTCTAGATACCAGTGAGTATTCAATGGATCTGTTTATATAAAGACAGCATTATCCAAGGCTGATTAATTCTTCCAGGAAAGGATTCCACCCATGGTTGCCTCAGTGAGTGGAACTGCCAGCTGATATCCCAGGCAATGACTTACTTTCCCAGAGGGACCAGTGATGAGGAGCAGTGACAGAATCTGTGCATGTGACATCCCCCCTGCCCCCAAAATATAGCAAAGACTTAGAAAATAGGGAGCTGCTTCATCTAAAAGGCATTGGAAAAAACTGGGAGCTGGGGGATGGATCAAAACCCGCCTATGTATGTTGAGTATTAGCGGCACAATGCCAGCAGGTTTCCTATGAATACTGTACCCTGTTCCTTGTGGTTTGAGTCAACTGCAGCTGTTAATAAGTTTTAAGTCATGCCTTTCTTTTTCAGAATACACCAAGATCTCTGTTTTATAGGAGTGTAACCTTGCTATAATTAGCAGGATAATAGATGTGGAAAACAACACCCCTGTAGCATAGCGAGACCCCAGGTCACACACTCAAGCCCAAGGAACTGGAATTTCCTTCATTCTTCTCTAAATGGCTGTTCCAAACACAGTTGAAATGAACAGGAAAGCAGGCTCTGAGCAAAAATGTTGAGATGATCCATTGCCTTCAGAATTTCATTTAAACTCTATTCCCAGTTGGAGTTTCAGGCAGCTGAACCTGGCAGTCTCTCTATCTTTTGTAATACTACATAGGTAATGTGTTTCTCCAAGGATGAATTATTCTTGTACTCTTCCATATTAGGCCCAAATTCAGCCTCTCAGTCTTTTCAGGGCATATCTTGTTTTCTCCTATCTGCCTTTTTAATATAGATTTCTATGCATATACTGATATATCTTCCTTATAACCTTCAGGCATTGGATTATTTTTATTTATAAGGTTGAAGTTATTAGATTCACTAAAATTCTCATGGTAAAGACCGAGTACGTGGTGCGTATGACTCAGGAACTGTAGGAAGAGCAATACATATTAATTTAGTAGCTCCAGAGTGATCCCAAATCATATGGAAGCATAACTTTTGCTGTTTCTGCACCAATTAGCTGTCATGCTCCCTGTCAATTGAAAAACCACTCTCTGAACTCCATCGTTTCATTATGAAGTCAAAATACAATTTGCCCATATAGGAGGCTCACAATAGCTTTGCTCCCCAGTGAATATATCAAATGTTTGACTGGAACTTTCATTGCATGCTTTTGGTAAAATACACTTGCCTTATTTGTTCTAATCTCTTTTCCACGCCCTTGGAATGCTCTTGGACTCTAAAGCTTAAATGACCCCCAAGAGACTTTCCCTGAGAAACTGCTCATGTTCCTATTCTGAGTTTCCTGTTTCTTAGTGTGATTGTTCACAGCTTTGAAGAGCAAGTTTGAGGTACTTGGATGACTTGGCCATGTCTGCACTGCTCTTTCAGGTAACTCTCAGGGGTCAGAGCACTGTGCTCACACCACACTGACAGCCCCTTGGGCATATCTAGGCCAAACCAGGCTCAGCTTTTCTGAACTCTGTACAAGCTTGTGAGACATCCCCATCCAGCTCATCTAGCAGTCAGCCTGAGCTCTGGCCCCATGTCTTCTGCTTGCACAAAGATATCCTCCAGTCAGTGCCTTAATCAGCGGAAGTGCTGTACCCAGACAGGGTAGAGGAAACCTTGGACACCAGACAGTTACCCTATATAGCCACGAAATTGCCGCACTGAAGTATAACTTCATATCTGGAGCACTAGAAATATATGGTATTTCTATCAAATGCTTTAGTGTTTAAGATACAGCTTAGACACAGCTTAGTTTCTCTAAGAACATTTAAAATCCTGTAAAGTTTATATTAACAAAAGTGTTTCTCCTTCTTTAAAGTGTATATTCCCAACATTGTGCGCTTTCTCATCATTACTCATATGTTCCATCCTTGTGATGCCTATATTTCACATTGATGTCATGCGCTTACTCCACTGCCCTGTACACATAGAAGGCTAAATGTCACTGAGAATTTTGAGAAGCTGTACCTAAGTGGCTTGCCTGGACTGGCTTGTTGTACTTGATAACATTCCAATCACAGCAAGCAATGAGGTACCTTTTCCAGGAGAACAAAAGCAAATAAAAATCACGGTCATCCGCAACCCCACCCCAAGCAACATCATTGTTTTAACATGAAGCAAAAGTTGTAAATTATTCACTTTATGACATGTAAAGAAGCATGACATAAAATGAGTTTATTGGGCTGCAGTCAGTGAAGTCATACAGAAATGATTAAGAGAAGAGCTCAGACAAGTAAAATTCCTAGTTATGGATGTCTTCTGCTATGTTCAGTTAATTTATGTGGTTTGAGTAGTAAATGGCATAGAAAACCAATTAGGAAAAGGATTTTTAAACATATGATTCAGACATGGCTTTCCATTTAAGAAACATGGTAATATAAAGTGTGCTCAGTCAGCTGGCCCAAGGTGATTACTCACAAGGTAAACAGTCAGAGAGAAGATAGACCCTAGTAAAAGGGGAAAAACATCAATCATAATCTTGCTTCTTCCCATGCTGAGTAGGCTCAGTTCAACTCCATTTGCTTTCTCAACTGGAGTCCAATAACATCCTGAGTAGTATAGATTCCTTAGTTAATCCCAGTGTATGTTTTACATGTGTTGAGTGTAAAGTGTATTAAATTAAATTAAAAAGTCTTATGTATGGGCACAGCTTGAGAACACTTTCGTCTGGATGGGAGAATCGGTGCAGGATGTTGGTCTTTCTATGCATCTGAATCTGACCTTTTCCCCATATTCATCTGCCTCCCACTGTCCCTCTTCTGTCCATTTTACATCCAGTGTCCAAATTTTCAGATTCACAGAAAATAAAGATACATTCAGAAGAGTAAACTCAAAGTCCTACATAAGGGTTCCCATCATTTCGGCTGTATCTAAGTGTAAATCTCTGAGGCAAACAATATAAACTTACAGGCCATGGTATGTTTCAGATTTTCTCACTGAACTCATGAAAATGTGCTCAGCTGCAGCAGGGTGAATAACAAATTGAACAGAAGTCACCAGTATGGCCTTGCACTGAAGAAGGCACATGTAAGACCACATCGGGAGTGACTGGTTGGGGGATAACTGTTACAAGAAAGATATTGAGGAATGGCGGTGTATCAAAAGAACAGTCACTGAGATGGTCAAATGGTTGGAGAAGATGATATTCAAGGGCATGTAGTGATAGACAGGGGCTGGATGGCTTTAAACTGGAAGAGGGTAGATTTAGATTAGATACTAGGAAGAAATTCTTCCCTGTGAGGGTGATGAGGCTCTGGCACAGGGTACCCAGAGAAGCTGTGGCTGCCCCATCCCTGGCAGTGTTCATGGCCAGGTTGGATGGGGCTTGGAGCAACCTGGTCTAGTGGACGGTGTCCCTGCCCATGGCAGGGGGTTGGAACTGGATGATCTTAAGGTCCCTTCCAACCCAAACCATTCTGTAATTCTATGATTTTATGACATTTGAGGGGATGCTGACAGAACTGGGCTTTGTGGATAATTTCTACTCTCTGCTGCACCACTAAACTGGGGACTTCAGAATTTTTTTCTTTTCCTGTTTCCTCTTCTTCTCTTTCTCTATTTTTTTCTTTTAATGTGAATTTTTCAGAATGGGGTCATCATTCACAAGTCACTTAAAGGCTGGGCTGATGTCTCTGCCATCAATGACAACAAAAAGGAAGGATTTGCAATGTCATTTAGCCTGACAAATACGCTTGTAAAGAGACGTGCATGTTTATTAAAGGTGAAATAAGTGCACTACTTTCTCTCCTACAGTTTTTTCTGTTTTGGAAGTACCCTAAGACATTTCAGATCTTTCTATATTTGAGATAGTAATTGGGAAAACAATTGAAGAAGATTGAACACATAGTGAAGAAAAAGCAGTAGGAGGCAAAGATTTCTTCAAAAGAAAATATAACACATCACAGAAATTGAGTGCTCTGCATTTAATAAGGCAAGCAAATAGACAAGAGGAAACCAAAGAAAAGGCTCAATGGAGACAAAAAAGGCTTATTATGACAAGAAAGCCAGAGCTGCTAATTATCAGTCTGGTGATAAACTATTACAGTATTATGAATGCTGTCTCCTGAAGAATGAAAATTACATGACAAGAGATTTGGCCCCACACAGAGATAAAGAAAGAACATGCAGTTGTATTTCCAAAAGGACAAGAAGATTAAAAAAATTGGGGGTGGGGAGTCAAGGGAGTTGATTTATGTAGTTTTAAAGTCACCAGCATAGGCAAAATACATAAAAAAGGAACAAATGAACAAACCCTGGAGTAAAATAGACCAACAGATCAAACTTAACTTATGCAGATGTAAAGAGAAAGCAGATCTCACACTTGGTGTTGCTGATTTGATTTTAGCTGAAATTTAGTACTCTGTTAATCAGATTTCACAAATACAAGGGGGCTCAGTTGCCAGCAGACCCTGAGAAGTATTTATCAATCAGGTAGGAAGAAAAATGTCCTCCTTGAAGACTGTGTGTGTCCAAAGAGGGCCTGAAAACTTGCAGGAGCAATCAGAGAAAAACAGAGTGAAACTGTCTGTGAGCTGGGAATGGTACAAATCAGTTTGAATATTTTTTCTTAAGTGGGATCACTTTCACATTTTCAGGGAGAAGGATAAGGCAGTGTTTTCACAATGTGTTGTACCTAATTGACAAGTATTTTAATGGGGCGTCCATGCAGAGTTATAGATGCCGTGACCGTGTCTTATCTGCTCAAAGAGAGCAAAAGGGATCCACTGCATATGGGATCCCTGTTGTGCTCTGCCTGGGACAGTGAAAGCATATCTCCTTCGCTATAAGGGATCAAGGGAGCTGCATGATGGTCTTTCATAATGATTTAAGAAGAGTTTCATCTTGGACATCACAATTTCTTGCACACCGTGTTCTAACCAAACTACATTTAAGTCTCTCATATCTGGCAGAGCACTGCGCTCTCCAAGATGTAAGTTCCATCCACTACACGTAGGAAAATGGAAAGCACCCACACCCTAGGTGATTGGGTGTTGTGTACATTTGCTCACACAAGTGGAAACTGAAAGTGCAGTTGTTTGTGTTGTAGAAGGTTATCATAGGTGTTAGGTGGAAAACTCCAAGGCTTCCCTCCCCAAAGCCAAGAGAGGTACCAAGTCCCTCCTGGCCATAGGAGCAGATCGTTCACACATACTAAAAACTACACTGATCAGGTGCAGGGCTGCCTGACAGGGACCCCTTGTACCTCCCAAATAACCAACTTGCCACTAGTAATCTTTTCCCCAGTGGTCCCAGCCTTTGATACATCCATACCCAAATCTGATACTTCTGTTATGTTACTTAGGTTATCATGGCCTCATGTGGTGTTACTCATATGGTTACCCTGGTGCTGTTGGCTTTGCAGGATTTGCTTCCCAAAAGAACCCCAATACTTCCCTTCAGTTACCTATGGACTTTGGCAATTGCTGCCTCTAACTGACTCTGAAGACCAGGCATCCCCCAAGGCACTATCCATAGCTTTTTTCAGCTCATATCAGTGTCTTCCAAAATTTTTTGTCATACACAGGGATTTTTCATGGCCTTTTCAGTTAGTTTAATCTCAGGCCATGGACTAATCAGCAACTGAGTGTTTACTTGCAGCTGTAGCAATCTGTGATCAAGCATCTTCACCTTCATGAGAGACCTTGTGTGTTCTGGCTGGGCTGAATGAAACTAGTCTGGAAACCCCTGACCCAACACAAGACTTTGGTAGTTTGGAGATTTAACCAAACTTTAGGAGCTTTATGAAAACCACAAGAAGATTTTTCCCAGAACAGCTGATAATCTGTTGGTAGAGGGTTTGAGGTGGGATTGCTTATGTGCTGTGTAAATGGACCTGGCTTCTGGGCATTTGGCTGTCTTGGGACAGTCATCTCTTTGACCAAATACTCTCACTTAGATCAGGAAATTCCATTAAAGAAAGTCTTATTCAGCTTTTAAAGGGTGCTTTATTTAAAATATATGTAAACATTTTCAATTAAATAAAAAAGTTTCATTAAGAAATTTCCACCCAGGTGTTTTTCAGCCGTTATATACATGATCTTTTGCAAGAATACTTCCTGCAAAAGTAAATGGGTGCTGTAGTACACAACATCAAATTTGACTCTTCATCAGAGACTGTAGCAATAGAACAAGGGGAAATAGGCTTAAGCTTTAACAGGGGAAGTTCAGGTTAGATATAGGGAAGAAGTTCTTTACTGTGAGGGTGGTGAGGCACTGGAACAGGTTGCCCAAAGAAGTGGTAAATGCTCCATCCCTGGCAGTGTTCAAGGCCAGGTTGGACAGAGCCTTGAGTGACATGATCTAGTGTGAGCTGTCCCTGCCCATGGCAGGGGGATTGAACTGGATGATCTTAAGGTCCTTTCCAACCCAAACCATTTCATTATTCTATGATTCTATGATTGTTCAGGAATACCACTGCAAATCCTGTAAGAATCCAAGTTTCCCTTAAAGGCAAAGGAAGGAGAGCAGGCAGAGAGTGTGAAAAGCTTTATTAGCTTTGTTCAAGGTTGCACATAGGCATAGGAGCTTGTGAACAGTAAGGCATGGCAGAGATGGGTGGTTCTCATCATGCTGAATAAGGCCCCTTGAGTACCCGCTGCAGAGATGCAGGCAGACTGGCAGATACTGTCCTTCAGCAAGTGGAAAAACATACAGCTTAGGCATATCCTAACAGACTTTAGAGAGCAATCTAAATCCCTCACAACCTGTGCCCCGATCTTAACCATCCTGTTGATTATTTTACAGTCAAAACATTACTGTTTCTCCTTTGAATTAAACATACACAGCTGTTGCAGCACAGAGCATATATTTCCTGTGCTACAGTTAAAAATTCTCTCTGCACTCAGACCAAATGTTTCCTGGTTCAAGATCAAAAGGATTTTTCTTTATACCTTCTCATATCCGCAAATTTAAGGGATTGCTCTTTCACTCTGGTCTATTAATGATGCTGGTTTTGTATCAGGACATCTCTGCAATCTATCGTGCTGTAGTGTTATTCACATTAGCCTGTGCTATCATCCCCAAAAGCCTGGAGCCCATCATTTTGTTCATATATTTAAAATATATGCAAGCATTTTCAATTAAATAGAAAAGTTTCATGAAGAAATTTACAGCTGGGTCTTCTTCAGCTCTTATACGCATAAAGTTTTGTTTTTATTTTATTATATGTAATATAAATAAAGCAATTAGCAAAGAAGACCTACACCTCAAGCAAAACTATTTTTGGTTCAAATAAACCAAGCGTCACCTATTTATTCCTCTTGCCTCCTCCTTTGCCTTTTCTTGAAAAAATAGGATCACTTTATTGTTTCATGACACCATGAGAAAGTTTTGCCTCCCTTTTCTTGGGAACATGTAATGAGAAAGAAACACAAGGAAAAAAATGTCTTAAAGGGTAAAAGCCAGCTTAATGTAGAATTCTTAAATCATATTTCTATTTGGTGTTTGTCCTTCTCCCCTTCCACTGCCTCTCTTGTAATTCCATGAATCTAAATGGTAACAGAAAAGGAAGGTCCAAGGAGGACAACGTGGTTATACCACTTGAATAAGGACCCTTCTAGGCCTATTAGGGGCACTGAGCGATGGGGATAAAGCAAATGACACAGCCCAATAGCTCAGTATAAGCAATGGGTCAAACCATCAGCCCACCCAACAGAAACGGCAGCAGAAGCACACTCCGGTCCCTTTTCTCTCAAGGTTGTGGTCTCTTTTCCTACATCAGAGAGTTAAAAACTTCTTTGCCAGGTGTCACCATTAGCAATAATAGCAGACCCCAGCTGGAATTGCAGCTCCTGGATCTGTGTTGGGCTGTGCCTGCTCTGAAAGACAGCACAGATAGAGCTACACAGTCTTTCTGCTTTGAAAAACTTGACTTTGTCTGCACCACAAATGCACTGAATTGTGCACAAATAAACATGCTTTTTTTAGGACTTTATAAATTGACTGCATTTCTAAGCAGTTCACAAAGTCTTTGCTCATATCTGTTTTGGTCCTGCTCTTAAGAAAATGTTAAAGCTGACATTTATTTTGACCCAGAGGCTCAAGACTTTAAGGAAGAAGAAACTGTTTTTCTAAATGCAGAGCTTATTCCTGGAGAACATTGTCAAATTAACCTGAATGCACATCATTAGGATGAGGATAGAAGGACAGGCCACATCTCTTGGGAATCAAGCAAATGAAACCATAGATCATTGCAGTGGATTTGCCTCCAGCCAAGTAACTTTGACATTATATTATCTCTGCTGTTCAGTGATCATCTGACCTTTCTTCAGACACTTTATTTTCATATCTCTGTTCTGTCTGAGCCCAACAGCTTGTTATTGAATAAATCACTGGAGGCGAAAGAAAAGCTTCAGCTGCCAACTCAGAAACATATTAGATGTGCCTTCTTAGATATACTATTTCCATCATACCCACCGTGGATACATAAATATACATGTTATGTCCATTTGAGGTAGCTCACTATTGCTTTGGATAATCGCTTCCTGCAAGCCCAGTGGTACGTTTGGGAATTCCCTAAACTTTGCTCACCAAGTAGCTGTGAAAAAATGCAGATCTCTTATGAGCTGGTTTTTTTCCTCCTTAGGCATAGTTTTTAAAATGACAAGGTTGAAGAGCATGAATAGGGGATATTGTGCTTTCCACCTCCAGTCTGCTGGTTTAAAATTGGAGGTCATATTTTAGGAAAGCAATTAAGCACATGTTTAACTTCCACTGTGGTTTATGTACCCTGACTGACACTGTAATACTCCTAAGATTAAGCACATGTTCAAGTGCAGGATTGCACCAGGGGGGCTTCATAACCACTGTAATGTAAAACATTTGGACTCTTGGTGGTGGTCTGGATGGGCAGCCTGAGTAATTTACAAACAGAAACTCCTTCTTTATTATTGTCATCCATGTGTATATATATATGTGTGTGTGTGTGACATGATCAATATGTTTATAGTCATATATTCTTGAGTATCCAGATATGCTCTTTCTGTTTATAAAGACTGAGAAAGACAGTTCATGCTCCTTTATTGTCACAGTCTAAATGAGAACAACATAAAATACGAGATGATGAACAAAAAAGAGTTAAGGAAAGGGGTGATGAACCACATCATACATAAAAAATAACTTGGGCCATATTGCTGTCAGAATGAGCTGTATTTGTAAAAACTTAAACAAAAGAAAGTGTTTGAGGACTCTTCCTTTTTTTTATTATTACGCCTGCACACTTATGTACCTGACATCTCTGTGTGTGTGTGTATTCTATTCAAAGGGAAATTGTCCTGACAAACACATAGTACAGATGACATTTTGTAGGAGGGTTTCCATGAAAAACTTACCATCACATTTTTCCACTTTTTAAACCTCATGTCAATCCAAGTTGTCAGATAAACTGAAATCTTCCAATTTTCAATGTCAAATAAAGCTGTAAACAAGTGGCTGGGAGTGGAGATGTAACCCATAATCCTCCAAAGTATTGTTGTTGTTTTTTTCAATGCAATAAAGCCGCTTTTTTCCTGCATGTTTTTTAGATGAAGGCTGTTCCCCAAAGAGGAACTCCAATTTTTATCTGCGAGAAGGTCAGGAAGGACAAGAATGGTTAATGTAGGGCTGAAATGAGGAGGTGGAAGAAGGATTGAAGAAGTGGGAGGAGGCTTGTAGGAGAATAGAGGTGTTTGTTTGAAATGAGGATACTGTTCCAGTGCAAGGGAGTGGCAATAAAAGTGCCTGAAAAGAGAGAAAAAAGACACAGAAATGAGTGTAATGGATAGGAATCTAGCTGAGAGTTGATTCCCTCTCATGACTGTTTTTTGTCACAGCGCATCTGGTAGAGTACATAAATGTATGTTCATCATGACTGTTTGTCGGAAGGAGGCAGGAAAACATGAGGATGCAGCTGTTCTATAACCTCCATACTTGGCCACACGGGGCCAATGCTCTCAGTGTGGACAACAGTGAGGTCATGAGAAACTGCATGGACTGACAAGTAAACAGTTACAGATCAGGCATAAAGCCGGTTGTTCTTATAAGGGTACAAAAGCAGGACCCTTTTGTGGCTGAATCCGAAGCCTCACCTACGAGTGGATGCACCACGTAGGAACTGTGCCAGTTACCTGAGACTCCTGGCATTGGCTGAAACAGGGTTTCCCAGCTTGAAGTGTGGGCCTGGATGATGATTCAGTGCTAATTGGTGATGGATTTCTTCTTAATCACTATTCTTTTTATACAGGAATGATTTGATGTATTGCTAATTTTCCTCTGTACTTTACCTATATATCTGATTTGCTTTATTGTACTTATTTACTATATATCTAGAGATCCACATTAGTGTGTTTGTTTGCTTTAGTGTGTTTATTTGTTTTAGTGTGTTTGTTTAATAAACTGTGCATGTTATACAGCTAGTGTGTTTGTTTTGTTGCGTACCCTGCCTGTCCGCAGGACACACAAGGCTCTCAGATGTCAACCCACCATGGTACATGCGGCAGTGTTCTTCCAGGTTCTTGAAACTGCCAGAAAAGAGATGGCAAATTGAAAAGAATGGGCTGAATAATTAAATTGAAACAGGTTCCTCAAGAAAAAATAGTAATGAAAATCTCCAGCCTTATCTGAAAAATGGAGTTTAGAGCTGTTAGAGTAATTACTAACACAGCTGCACCTCTAGTTCCAATGCATTTCTTCTCAGAGAAGTAATTTCTATCATATTTTCACATCTGGCTATGTCAGGAAGCACATAAATTTTATACTTGCTTAACAGAATGTACAATGCAGAAAGGTGGCTGTGTACATTGCAAATGCTTTTACACTGACAAGAGCCAGTCACTATGTCTCATTGCCAAAGGAAGCTACAGATTTATCATGGCAAATTGTATTGAACGTGCTGCACAGCTGAAACCCATTGAACCAATGCACGTCAGCTCTAATCCCTGGCCACTCGCAGAGCAGAGAGAAGGAATTGCTGCCTGACTGCATCCCATCCACAAGAAGATGCTTTACAGTTTTGTCCCCAGAAGACCAGCGATCCGCTTTACTGAGACCGATGCTCTCTCCTACTCCCTGCATGGCATGTCTGCTGCCCACTGGGTCATGCCAGGCAGCTGCACAAAAAGAGGCTGGATTTATCTCTTTTCCAGTTTAGAAGATGGTATGAGACAATATCTGGTGGGAGCAGACACATGCGTAATGACGCTTAGCAATAGGATGTTCATTTCCTTCTGGGGAACTTGAGGATCATAAGAAAGCTTTGTATGTGTAGATACAAGTAGGGGAAGTAAGAATGTCAAAAAGAAACATGAAATTAAAAAACGTATTTTGTTTAATCTTTCATACTCTGGCTTAGTAAGAATTCCATCTGTCCTGAATTGCCCATAAAGCCCTGCTCAGATGGGCCAGAAGTACTGAAAAAGAAAACCTCAGAAAGAGCAATCACTCCTATTGCTACTGCCACAGGTTTTGGTGCGAGGGAATTGAGGGGCTTATTAGAACCTGCAAACCTGCCAGGAAGCAGTTTTTCCCCTTTGGTAATAAAGTATGAAAGGAAGGAAGCAAGTCTGAATCACAAACAGGCGTCAAAGAGAGACAGTCTGAAATGTCTATCAAAAGCCATTAAATATTTGTCTTCTATAGAGAGCACAACAGTGGAATAATTGTCATGCTGGGACACTGGGAGGAGCTGAGTGAAGGCTCATTCCTGTGGGAGGTCTTCAGGCTTTTCCACACAAAGAGTGTAGTAGCCTGTAATGACTTTAATCAAATGCCAGATCTTAAAAGCGCAACAGAAATGCAAGCAAGGCTGTGCATTCTGTTCTTACTGTCAAGGCAAAACATAGCTATGAATTGACGGCAAACCTTTTTGAGAATGGCTCACTAAGATCGTCTCCTGTCCCCAATTTCCCTCTCCTCATTTCTTAAAGGGATAAGCACTCGAAATTGGTTTCTAGGAGTGATCCGTGGTTACTTTCAGCTAATCCAAAGTTTCACTGCTGTTGAAGGGTGTTCCATCCTCACCACCTCCATTCCTTGTGTTCATGTGTCAGAGCAGTCAAGCCACATCTGTGTTTTCCAGTCCCCCCGCCAAGTCATGGCCACACAGTGATGATGTAGGGAAGACTTAAGCATAATTTAGCAAATGGGAGCTGAGGCATAGGTGGCAAATTTACCCCAGCTGGGTGACTTGGCTTTGCTTCATCTGTGTCACTCATGAGAAGTTGTCCTGGTTTAAGCCCAGCTGGTAACTCAGAACCACACAGCCGCTCCTCATGGCCCTCGTTCTTCTTCCTCCTGCTCCCGAAGGGATGGGGAGGAGAATCAAAAGAATGTAACTCCCACGGGTTGAGATAAGAACAGTCCAGTAACTAAGGTACAATACAAAATCACTACTGCTACCACCAATGATAACAATGATAAGGGGAATAACAAGGGGAGGGGATATAATTGCTCACCACCTGCCGACCGATACTCAGCCCGACCCGAGTAGCGATCTGGGCCTTCCGGGTAACTCCCCCCAGTTTACACACAGGGCATGATGTCCTGTGGTATGGAATACCCCTTTGGCTGGTTTGGGTCAGGTGTCCTGTCTCTGCTTCCTCCTGGCTTCCCCTCCTCCCTGGCAGATCATGAGGCTGAGAAAGTCCTTGATGGGAGTATACATTACTTAGCAACAATTAAAAACATCAGCGTTGTTTCCAGGCTGAAAGTTAAAAAACACAGCACTGTACCAGCTACTATGAAGGAGAAAAATGACTGCTACTGCTGAACCCAGGACAGGAATGATGTCAGAGTGAGGGATTTTGGCAAACAAGCTATATTGATACAAACATATAAAAGCAGTTGTCTCTGCAGTGGTATATACACTGGGCTGGATTGTGAAGTCTCTCCTTCAGTCAAGTGGGTAAGGAGTGGAGAAATAGGGATAACTGAAGAAGTTTTGAAGGTACGAGGAGCTGCTACCCTGTCCTGGGAGAGCAGCTGAGTGATTGCTTCCCTCCATCTCTCCCTGGGCATGCACTGCTCCTTACTGAAGCCACTAGTCAGCACGCATAAGCAGTTACTTGCTTATGCAGCGAGGAGCACCTGAGTGGCTTGTCACAGCCTGGTGCTTGAGGTCCCTCCATGTGGTTGAAATTCCTCTTTAGAAATAAATCAAGATGAAGGAAAATCTGGAAGTGCAAATATTTCTGATTATCCTAGACTTTGCTTGATCATATCAATTTTGTGTCATTTTCTTAGCTGAATGAGCTCTTTGAAATGGCACCAGACATGAGTATAATGAGAAAATAGAGCAAAATAGCTGCTTTCCCCCCTTCACTGTGTCTGTTGGCCTAAGATATTCAGTCTTCTAAAGAAGGTCTTAGAATGGTAATTTGGATAATGTACGGCTGGTTATCTCTAGATAAGGGTAATGCATATAAAAGCTTCATAATTATGTACTTTCCCTGACTTAGATGTCAGGATGTGTAAAGGTAATAACACCACATTAAAAAACCACATGAAAATCTATCAACACCATAAAATTGATTATAAATTTATATTAACACTGTCATGTGTTCCTGTTCTTGCTTCTAAGCATTCATTAACTGCCCAACCAACAGATTTAGCAGTTACAGTGGGAGAATGAGGGTCTGATTCACTCCTCGTTTTAAAGTAAGGTTTGCTGAAATCAGTCAAGCCACTCTGGCATAAATGACAGGTGAATCAGTCCTACAAGGTTAAAACTGTAAAATTTCCTTTAGGCAAGGTGTTGTTCTATATAGGACATCTGTCCTTATGGCAAATATATATGTGCACACAGCTACATTGGACTAGGTCTGTCTGCCAATGCTGTCTTTTAGGGGCTCTTGTGGGCATCATCTCAGTCACAGAGACGCGAAACTGCTCTGTACAGTATGCTCAGATCTCTATGCCAATAGATAGCCAAGCTCCAAGACAGCATTCAAGTCCAGACTCATCTATCACACCATCACAATCTCATGCCCAAATGCAAACTTAGGCTGAGCTCCTGAGCACCTTGGGGCAGGAAAACTGGGGTCCAACACTTGATCTTTGAACTCAGCATTTCCTAAACAGATGCTGGATGTTTCACACTGACCAACGAAGAGTCAAATAGCCAGCAAGGCAGATGGAAACTGCAAAGAACATGGAACTTCTTATGTTGGAGTTGATTCTTAAGGCTTCTCTTTATCCTGTAGTATAAATGCAACCTCAGAGCTATTCAGCATAGACCAGTCTGCCGAGATCACCTTCCCATTTCTGAATGCTGTCTTGTTAGAAAGAAGTAATTACAAGTCTGGGAAGTTGGTAAAGAGCCACAACCATTTAGAGGTTATAAAGAGTTATTTAAAAAACATCTCTAAGGAACTGAAGACCTGCAAATATTTTACCTTGACTGAGCAATAATTAAAGGGTAGTGTGATATTTTACAGTAAACCGTAGGAAATAAAAAGCTTTTTATCCCTCTCAAGTTTTGAATTATTTTTCATCTATATAGCTTCTTTATACCACCTGTATACCAAACATAGCTCAAGAAGCAAATCTAGCCCAAGGACGCTGCATTGGTTTTCTTCCATTGGTAAAGGTAAGAGGAAGGTGCAGAACCTACTGTTGTCAAGTCTGGCACCAGAAAGCAGATGAAGGAGGAAAGGTATGGAAAAATGTTTGAAAAGCTTTGAAAAGCTGTAGCTGGCTGGTGTATCTACAGCATTAGGATCTGGCAGGACTGTATCCATCTCTCCTAGGAACTTTGACATTCTCTGCATCTGTGACAGGCAAGAGAGCATTAAAAGGGTTTGACTTCAGTCTGTTGATTTTATATGATCCAGCTCTATCATACTCTTACTGTTCCAACAGTAAGCAATGAGGGGAAGAATGTCCTGTATCCAGTTCAGATAGGAACTATTAATGTTCATTGACAAAATCTACCTGGCTAACTCAATGGATACCCTAGACCTGGCTACAAGGTTCTTTGTTGGAGAGTTTAGTAATTAAGCTGTGAATCCTTCAAAGAAAGCAATGGCTTTAAACACCTGAGAAATTCGATTTGGGTTCACTTGCCAAAAGTGATAAAAAGGATGATTCTACTTAAGTTCTCACTATCATCACATAATCACTAAACATAAATGTTTTGTGTTACCGGTGTTGCATTAGTAGGTCCAAGTGATCACCAAGGGCTGGCAGACATGACACAGGACCCATGGGAGACCTGCACCCATCTCAGAGCTGCCTGGAGACCAAGTGGATTAGGGCATCTCAGACGTCTGTATGTGGGCAAATGAACAGAGTACATGGTCCACACAAGCCGTGATGTCTCCCAAGATATTCAGCTGGCCATCCAGCAGCTATCTACTGCAGAACTGCTCTCCTTCATCCGCTGACTTACACATCTAAGACTTGTTTCTGTCATCTGCACACAGGCATCCAGGGCCATTTGAGATGCCTTCAGGTAGCCCACCTGGCCTCCAGGTGCATTTTTGGCAAGGCAGGAGTCTACTGTGTGTCCTGTGTCATATTAGCTCTGAGTGGATGGTTTAGATACCAGGTCCATTGTTGGTGGGATTTTACTGCACTATAGTGTATATATTGCTTAAGAGTGCATCAGCCTTTTCTGTAGGTGTTTTGGGAGTTCACACCTCTGAAAAGGGAATCCAGCCTTTTTGCAAAGTTGGGGTCTTCATGCACATGCTGGTCAGACACATACAGCCGTTGCCTCTGGATCCTTGTTGGAATGACTTTCGCAACAGAACAAAGAAGAAATGCCAAAGGCTAAAGGAGCTATGGAGCATGACCTATGAAGTTGCACCAAAGTCTTCTTGTTCTCAAATCTTTGGGGTTACACTCACAAAAAAATCAAAGGAAGGCACTAGATCCTTCTCACTCAAGAAAGTTTAAAGCATGAGCACTGACAGTCAAAAGCGATACAACAGAATGAAGGTTGTGACACAGAAAGAGCCTAAAACTGCATATATTAATGAACTCTCCATACCAAGATCCCTGGCTACTACAAATCGGCACAGATCTATTAACTTCTGCATGATAGTGCCACTTTATGAGAAGACATGGCATTCAAAATATCAGTATCTTTAGCCTTGAATGAAAAAGTGTTGAGGTTTTCTCCCTCACAAGAGCCAAGCAGTGAAGACATCACATATTGCAGCACTGCTGAATTATAGCATGCTGCTCACTCATACTAATTTGCAGCAATTTACGAAGAGTAAAGCCACTTGAGTTGTCAATAGGTCACAGGAAAAAAGAGAAACTAGTGAACTCAGCATAAAAGAAACACTGTGAAGAGAAAATTAATAAGAAATCATTAAAATGTTTAGCAATCTGACAGACACAATCAAGAACAACTCACCTGTGACCAGAGATCTGTTTCAAAATGGCCCTCATGTAGCAGAAAATGAATGCACGGAGAGGGTGTATTCATAAAGGGATTTATTCCTGCTGCTTTGGGGCATGTATCCAAAACTGAAATGCTCAAAAACTGTTGCCAGTTTCTGAAGAACCTAAATTCCTCATGCAACTGAAGCATCTGCCAGTACAAGTTATCTAATCATATCATTTTCTGCCAGAGGCATGCACACAGCTGGTCAACTCCTGGTGACAACAATATGTTCGATAATCTGCCCAAAAGCTTTTTGAAACCTTGTGGTAGAAAGGATCTCCTGATTCTTTAGATTGCTGTCATTTCTGTTCTTACAGGAAAACTGGTTTTAAGCTGCTTCTTCCATCCAAAGCCTAATGTAAAGCAATCTATAGCCTACGATGTACGTTTTCTTGTATGCTATTGGTCTTTGGTTTTAAAACCTCTTTCTAGACCTTTTTGTAGTTACTGATTTCCTGTATTCACAGGAAACAACCATGATAGTTACAGCAGGTGGGTTGGAACTAGATGATCTTAAGGTCCTTTCCAACCCTAACTATTCTATGATTCTATGATTCTATGATTCTGGTTGCTTTGTGGCTTAACTGGATACATTAAATTCAGATCCACTGGATGATGGTGAGACTTGGACTTTGGTGTCTAATTAATAGAATTAGAAATCTGGAGACTGAGAGAAACATCCAAGAATTTTCTAGCTATATATTCTTTTAAGAATATAATATCTACTGCTACCTTGGTCTCTGCCAATTACTTTGGTTGTAAGCCCGATACTTACCAATGCTCAGAGTTGTCAGGCCGTATGTCTCTAAAATCAATAAAACCAGCCTGAAAGTGAGTTTTAACTTTTAAAAATTCATTGGCATTTTCTCAAGCAAACCACAAATGCAATTCATACTTTTTGTGGTTTAAATCATCTAAGCCACAAAGCCCATGACTACAGGCTTTGCTGTATGAGAAGCTGCATCTTGATTTTAAAACAATTCAGGTGGAAGATGCAAAAAGCTCATCCAGAGAACCTTTATATTTAAATATATACAACAAGATGGGTTATTTTTTGTCAGTTAAAAGTGATTTTTAAAAGGCAAAGGATAAGCCAAAATAGGCAGCTTTACCTACAATGATAAGTTGCACTGGTTTCATGTAGATCCTTTTTTGCTTTCACATCCCAACTACCACAAGACAAATAGAGACATAAGCTCTCAGGTGATAATTAAAGAAACTGACAACATAAAATGTTCAGGTCCTTCCAGAATGTCGTGAGTGGTGAGGGCTCACCATTCCTATGAATTTTCTAGGGTTTCAAGAAAGCATCTATTCTGTGCATTGCACTCTCCTCACCTACAGCAAATTCAGGTTAAGATGATCCACAGTCTAGTTCAACATATGTTTTAAGCTGTCACCAATACTAAAAGAAGAAATGCTAACTTTCCTCTTCTCTGGGTTGATTATATCCAAACCTCACATGAATGTGGAGAGAATGTAGAGCTGAAAGCTAACCAGTCTTCAGGATACCAACAACAATAACAATAATAATGATAATTTGTTTTCCAGCTGGATCAACTCCCTAATTTGCTTTACCATGCAGCTGTAGAGATGTTTCCACCAGTAAATAAAAGGGAGTGTGGAGACTGAATAGCAGCAGAGAGAAGGACAGTTTCTTTCAGTGTCACTTGATGTTGTCTTGCAGGAACAGCCCAAGTACCAATGTAGAGAACCTAATTTTACTACAGGCTACACCAAATGTAACTATCAGACTGTTGCTATGGGATAAAAGTACACACAAGGGCAGCTCCTGCAGCTCCGCTAATGCTCAGTAACTCCTTAAATTGAGCTAATTTAGCAGTTGGTCTAAGCCTTGAGAAAAGAATTTTGAAAGAATCATTCTTAATTATCACAATAACACCAAATGTATAACACTTCACATTTTCATAGTGCTTTACCATCACTAGCCAACAAATCAATTCAGTTTCTAATCGCATACTGATATTATGAGTAATTTCAATGTCTTTCACTTAAGGCTGGGAAAAAATGATTTTCTCAACTACAGAAACCTTTCTGTAACTAGAAGTATAAAAGTGCCTGACTTATCTGAATGCTAACTGACTCTTAGCGTGTTGCTTGCTGGGCAAGGCAGGCTGTGCTTTTCCCAGGGGAAGATGACAAGTACTCTACAGGCCGCTGACTGCAGAAATAAAGGTATTGTAAGAATGTGGAGAGGTATGTTAAGTGCTAACATTTCCAAGAAACTAAGGTCTATGAAACAAAGACTTACTTATGAAACCCATTTTGGTGTGTTTTTGAATCACTTCTGTTCACTGCTAAATGTACATGGGTCAAACACATGTGGAAATAGACTCATTAGGGCAGGTTACAAGCCCTGAGACACCAGGAACAAAGAAAGCAGAGCTTACTTCTGTAAATATTAAATCTTGAGAGCATAATAATTTTGAAGAACTGTAGCTTTTGGGAACAGAAACATTTCTCTAGCCAAAGAAAGAAGGTGTTACAGAAGGTACAGTGTGCACAATCTGAACAATATCACTTATGTAAAAATTTAAGGAAGATTCAAGGAAGAATCCTTGGGAAATCTCTTTTTTCCTGTGATCTATTGACAACTCAAGTGGCTTCACACTTTGTAAAGTGCTATGAATTTATACGTGTGAACAGCATTCCAAAAGAAGAAATCCTTCAAGGAATTAAGGAAAATTCTAGGAAGAGGTTTACAGAGCTAGACCCAGATTAGATGTCTTCCTTTCTTCTTCACATACACCTATTTTGCACTGGAGCAACCACACTGACTGTCCACCAATTTTAACAAAGTTACTCTTGATTTAATAGTTCTGGACATGAGAGTTAACTCAAGCTCTTGGGGTAAATTATGGATCAAAGCTAGGTTGGAGATGGAATAAATCCACACATTAAAGCCAAAAGCTTCACAATTATAGAATGGATGACACACAAGGAAATGAAACTATAACTCTGACTTGTCAGTTCCAAGAACAAAGGGCTTTATCTGGATAAAAGGAGATATCTTATAAGCATTCTTGGCAACTGGTCCCTTCTTATCCTTACAGGTCAGTTACTGGAAGGTGGACGCTCATACCTCTAAAGCTAGTATTTTACAGCAACTGGTTCAGATAGGCATCGGTTTGAAAAATAGCAGTTTCCTCAGATGTTCATGAGTAACTTTTGTATGAAATGGGGGAGTCATGTGTGACACTGAAAGTCAGAGGGAGGACAGAAAGCTCAAGAGAAAATATCAACCTTGGAATACCATGAGAAACTTATGCAAACACCCAAGGGAGTGGTGGAGTCATCATCCCTGGAGGTATTCTATAAAGGTGTGTAGATGTAGCGCTTAAGGACATGGTTTAGTGGCAGCCTTGGCAGTACTAGGTGGACTTGATAAATTTAAAGGTCTTTCCGAACATAAATGATTCTGTGATTTTGTGATAAGCAATGGTATATGTCACCGTTTCAATGTACCTCAACTCAGATGAGGTGGTGGAGAGGCTCTTGCAAGTGACTGACCCGTTGCTGCCCTTGGTCTCTCCTGAGACTCTCAGCAAGATATCTGTTAGCACCAAATGTGTTCTAAATAATACAACAAACCCACAACTCTTGGCACTATTCTTAATAAAGAAGACATCAATACCAAAAGGTGGTAGTCAATGTAACGAGAATAATGGTCTAAAAATATAATGCCAATCCTTTGTTATATTTTGGAAATAACTTTTAATTAATGAGCATCTTATTTTCCAATAGAAAATATTTCATCAGATCCTATTTACTTACTGTTTTCTACTGAAAATGAATGCTTTGTCTTGTAGAAAAGGTTAACACTCAGAAAGATTAATTCCTACTTTCCCAGAAAAAACATTGTAATTAAGTTCTTAGTGAAACAGATGGACAGTTCTATACACAAAATAGAGGTATTAATGTAAATATCACTGAACTAATTGTTGCTCAGTTACATCAAAAAAAAGCACATAAGATGCTTTCATAGTGTCAACATTTCTGACTATGATTTACTACGTTAATGATTTCTCATAGGGAGCCATTTTCCTAAGAGAAAACAAAACCTGTAACTTTTGGACCCAACTTATTTTCCTGATCAATGCAGTTGCATGCAAAGAAAATGCACTATGTTAGCCTAACAGTAAATGACAAATCCATAAGGAATTGTATGCCAAGTTTGGTTGGACTTTCTTCCATAAAGAGGTCACATTATAAACCATTCAGGTTTCTCAGGATGCTCTGTATTGTATCATGTTAGAAATAACACGCATTTAAAAACTATTTACTTGTAACTAATTCAGTTAATTTATAGCCCCTGAAGAAAGAGCCAACATGAACACCTCATTAATTTCAGTTAATCAACAGTAAAACACTTAGATGGATCATATGCTTTAAGCCCTTCTTTATTAGAGAGAGAGACTCATCAGACTACTATGTACAAAATCCTCTCAAGCTGTAGGACAGTTCACGTTTTCCACAACCCCTAAGGCTGGAGCCCTTAAAAGCAACTGTAAAAGGGAAAAGTCATGTTTTGCAAAATGCTGATGGGACCCATATCAGTATTCCCTGAATATGTGTAATTCCTCTGTAGAAGAAATATGTAATATGTAAAAAAGCTCCAAAGTATAAAGCGAAATGGGGCTAATCCATGAATCTATAACTTGACATGAACTCTGTTACTTTAACTGTTCACCTGGAGTTGAGAAGTTTATGGTTTGGCAATATATGTGATGATTTCACCAAGAGTTTGTGAAGTAGAGGGGGAAGACACCATCTGTGTCTGAAGGGCAGCTTATATGAAATCGATTAATCTGAGCAGAACATAAACACTAGATATCATTGACTTGAATAAATACTGTATGGTCAGAATAGAAGAGAGTCTTCAGAAGTAACCAATGCTTTTACAGGGCTATGTTAGTGTTGAAGACGCAGGACAAAGAACATGCCTGAAAAGCAGGTGACAACACATGGTCATACATTTGCAGACAAGTATGAGACAAAATGGGAACTGTCAGATCGTCCCTTCAGATCACGGGAGGTTGGTGGATTGTCAAAATGTGAAAAGGCAGGGCAGGAAACCTAAAGATTCTGATTTGCCCACATAAATTTGAAGTCCAATAGGATGGCAAGAAATACCGTGTTTAGGTGATCAAAAATAAAGGTGGTTTTTTTTCTCTTTCTTTTTTTTGCCCAAGATAAAACTAAATGCCACAAAACTGACTTCAGTTCAATACTATTCAGTGAACTTAACTCAGATGTAATGTTGGTCATTTTATCATTAAATCATTGTTGTTATTTTTACTACTATTTTCATATGGCATATTCATAGGTAAAACACAGTGTTCGGATTTTTTTCCCTTGCTTGTAATTATTTCTTATACCTCTCAGAGATGTCACATTCCCTTTCTACTATTGCCTGTATATAAGAGAATTATGAACATGGCTTCTCTTACCTCCTGGGAAAGTTTAGCAGTAAGTAAATCTAATTCCTTCACTTCCAGCAGAATCATTGTAACTTCCATCATTACTGAAACAGATGGACAATTGCACCAAATAAATAAAATATTAGTGTAAATATTACTGAGCTAATTGACATTCATCTGAACCAAAAGAGGGAAAACAAGATACTTACATGTTGCTAACAGCTGTGAGTATAATTTACAGCATTAATGGCTCCTTATACTAGGCTATTATCATGGGCACAAAGATTCCGGAATCTAATTTATTTTCTTGATCAGTGGAGCTGAATGCAAAGACAGCATGCAGAGCTTGTTGTATACTAAATCATACATTTAAGGCAATAGAATGTAGACACACTCAAATACATTTTTTTTCCTGAGGAGAAGATAACATCAGGGTTTTAATTTTTCATCAGGTTTTAGTTATCTAAGAGGGAACATTTTCCCCGAAAGATTTTTTTAGACACTTTTTCCTCTAGAGAAATGTACAAGATTCTATCTATTATCCATCCATAAAGCCTGACGAGTCTGTGAAATTTCCCAGAAGATTTACCTCATCACAACTGAGAAAAGGATTTATTCTTTTCTGTGAAAATATGCAACAGTTTCACCGAGGCCACAATTATGGGGAAAAATTTGCTGCTTGAAGCTGAATAACAAGTATGTAACACTGCATTTCTAGTGATAAAACACAAAACCTGGATGTTCTCCTTGTTTACCCTGATTTTGCATATGGGTAAACCCAGCACCTGTTGGACTGAAACCAGTATTCTTCAAATGTTTGGGAAGAAATTCAAGAATTCTTTCACTTTCAATCTACAAAGCTTTTAATGCAACATCTTCCAGCACAGCAAAATGTCCAAGCTCACTAAATAAGAAGTCATTGAGGAATTACCTTAATAATTAATTAATGAGCAAGAATATTTCACATGACATTTGCTCTAGTACTTGTTCATAAAATTCTTTAAGAACAATACTTTTACTTTAAGGATAAGGCTGTTTTGGGGGATTTAAGTCATTGGATTAAGATCTTGAAAAAGATGCACGTGTCAAATTTAACAGCCTGGAAAAAATATGTAGGGTTTCTTCCCCCATAACCGTCTCCAGGAACCTAAATCTCTGGGCACTATAAAACAGTTCAAGCTAGAAAACACTTTGCATATTTCATGCACACTGACTATTACATTTCCTTTTTCAATCCAAACATCAAAACTCTTTTCACCTCATTTTTCATAATGTGTTGGGTTTTTAAAAAAATCAGTGACAGCAACAAAAAAATGGTGGATGCAGTGCTGACTCAAGTAATCTCTGATAGCTCTCTAACAGATAACACCTCTTGCTACACTGCACAGTCACATTCAGGCAACTAATGTGCAATTCTAATTCAAAAAGTGTTAGAACATAATGTTTCTGTCTTGCTGCCTGATCTTTCAACTTATGTTTCTGTGCAGTGTTAATTCTTATAGTCCATTGACTCTTGAAAAAAAAAGAAAAAAATGTATTTCTCTGGCAGTGTTAAACTTTCTTACTTGTTACTTCTTTGTTTCCCCCACACTGCTGTATCACTGAAAAATACAACAGAGGAGTACAATATAGTTTATTCTTCAAAAGTGAGGCTGACATTCAGAATTTGTCAAACCTGGAATATAAGGATCTGAAGCAGAAAAACATTTCCATGACACTGGAAACGTTAAGACATGTTACTGATGAATACTCACAAGAATGGAACGAAGCTGTCTGTCTGGGGAAGACCATATAGGAAGTGCAAGTTCTTGTCTTCTTGTATTCTTCAATGCATGTGCTCTAGTTCCCAGAAATTACAACAAGATGATACTAAAATAATGAAGATTTCACGATGTCAGAGCACTGGGAGATATTTAGAGAAAGAAGAATCTTCTCAGATGATGGAGTCTGCAGAAGGAATAGAGAAAATAATCTCCTGGGATGAGGTATGGCAAGATAGAGCTTTGAGACTGGAATCACCTTAAATCAAATAGCTTCAAAACAAGAAATCAATGAATGCAATTATGAAGTTCATGTAATCTTCATACGTTGTCTCGTGGCATAAGGAGGAGGAAAATCAGGTGAACAAGGATACAGTGGTGAACAAGGATACAGTAGTGAACAAGGATGCAGTAGTGAACAAAACTGGATGGACTGAAAAAGTCCAGTTGGTGGAAGGACTGAAGAATCTAATGGGGAGATGGACTAAAAGAAGAGATACTAATATTAATATAAACAATCATTACAAAATGTCAGAATTGGTGAAACTGCAGTGCCTAACGTGGCAATGGTCAGGAGAGTGAAGGAAATGAGGCCTGTATGCAAAGCCCAGGCAACAAAAGATAAAGATTTACTGGTGGTGGTGTATAAAACTATGTCTGTGGTAACATAGAGAGGGTGGGAAAAAAATTATAGCTGGACTGCAGCTATTGAAGGCTTTGAGCTACCTCAGAAAAACACAAATTCAAGCAAAATTATGAGAATATTAGTTCATATAGAAGTACGTCAAAGCACCTCACCTATAGCCTTTGATATGGATTTGGTGCAGTCATCTTTCCCCCTTTTCCTTCTTTCCCCTTTTTCCATCAGCTTAGAGCAGGGAGGATCTTGCAGGTCCACGAGCTTTACAGGGAGACCCCGTGCTGTCTTTTGATCAGCTCCATAGTTCCCTGCCTGTCAAAGTTGGTGCATTTGTTAACAGTTAAGGCTCTTACCATTTCAGGGATCCAGGGATCTTCAGTGCCCAGTTCTAGATGCTTCAGTTATCCCTGACTCATGAAGGCAAATACTATGTCATTTTAGAAATCACACTCTCTTTTCTTATCTTTAAGGTATTTTATTTCTGTCCTTAAAGTCACTGATTATCCTAAAAACCTTAGTTAGGAAGTCTTGTTAGGAAGTTTGAGGAAAACCCTTACTGAGGGACTACTTCACTCCCATTTTGAATGATAGTAAGGAGAGAGTAGAGACAGTTATTCATGCCTCCATATTTTATTATTCAAGAAATACCATCCTATTGTCCATGTCCTGTAAGAAAGGTGTAATTCCAACTTTGGGATATTTTACATCACAGTTAAAGGAAGGCGGTAGGCAATAATAGCTGATAAAGAATGGGGAAACAAAGAGTAGAAGAACAGCAATTAAAGGACTTGAAAAATGCAGACCTTCTAAGAAGTGCAGTAGCTCAATTAGAGATATTAAACTTGCTCCAGCATATGGCAGAAGGAAAAATGTAAAGTCATTAGTAAAAGGAATAGGAATACAAAATTCTGAGAATGCAAGAGAGATTGACTTCCTTATGGTAAATTTCTTCTGTAGAACACAAGGATGTAGCGGCTTGTTTCATCTTAGAATGAGAAAAGAGAAAGACAACACATTTCAAGTCCAAGGAAGAAAAAAAACCCCCAGAAAATTAAAATAACAGTAACACCAGTGTTTCCCAGCTCATTTCAAATGGAATTGTTAGATGACTATTTTTTTTTCTTTACCAGTTTCTCATCACATCTCAGGATAACACTTGCTGAAAGGCTAATAAATAAAGCCAGACTATATTTTTCCAGGCTTCCGCCCCTCCTTTCTACTAATTACAGGCCCATTTCAAGCTTTCTGTCCCATCTTATTTGTTTTTCACCATATATCATCTTCACAATTTATTTCCATGAATCTGATTATTTCCATTTTCTGCTTCACGTAATGAATCACATCTTTGTTTCAAGAGCTCCTCATCACCTGATCCCCTTTGGGATCAAAAGCATGAAATTTGATACATTAGCCATTCTATCCCATTACATTAATTAGGAATGAAGATCATGTTTTGAGAAATAGCTTGAACCTTCTGAAGCATTTATTGAAATCACTGCCTTTTAAATATAGGCAATTGCAGAGTTTCTCAAAAAAAAATAAAAACACATAGGAGAAACACAAAGCTAGAAATCAGTGTGTCATGACTGGAGCAGACATAATTACTCTAAAATTATTGTCTCCAATTGTCTCTGTCTCATAGGCAAAAATGCCAAAGGTAAATGCCAAAAATGCATTCCTCTTCAACTAGAAAGAGCAGATATAATTTTCGGTAGTTAAAAGGTAAAGTATGTCATTAGTTTGGTTAGAAGTAGTGTCAAATCCAGAGCAAAGGTTGGCAAACACCATGTTGTGGAGTCAATTTTTGATTGAGTTTCTTCTGGGAGATGTTTGTATTAGCATTCAATGGCTCTGTGAATGGAAAATAAGACAGCTTTCCTTCCTCCATACCTTCAAAAGATTTAGTTCTCAGTCCTTTCAGTTTCAAAATATTATGCCTTCATTAACAGGAAGATTTTGTAAGAGGCCTATGACACCTCTCAGAAAGACATATTAGTATCCTCTATCCCTGCCTTTGCTCCTGCTTGTGCCAGTGCAGAGGTGCCCAGGTGCTCGCACAGATGTAATTTTATGACACTGGAGTGGAGCTGAATGTCCAGAAGACAGGATGGAAAAGGATGGAGAAGAGGGGAAAGGAATGGTAGGGAGAAGGCAACTCATCATTTTCTCCTCCTCTCCTGGGCAGTAGATCCATCTGTTGGATTCAGCAATTTCAGAGCAATGTCAGAACAAGGAAAGTTCTGTGAAATTCCCACAGTCTGCCTGCTCCAGCAGCACAGTCAGGACATTGGCGTCTGGACCCAATGAAGTCCTTCTAGCAGGTGCTCCAGTGCATGGCAGTTCAGCTTCTAAGCATGTGTTTGAATACAGTTGAAAATAATGAGCTTTGGTGAGTAGAAATAGCTTATGGGTGAGTTATAATTCAAAAATAAGAATACAGGCTTTGCTTGGTCTGGGTTTCAGAATATTCTTTGTTTGGGATTGTGAAATAACACATCCAGCTATGAATGATCAGATATATACCTTTTCCCTGCTGTGAAAGTGTTTCTGTGCTGTTGGCATTACTTCTAAAGAGAGAGAGTAACGCCCCCCTTTAGCCAAGGGATTTCTGAAAGCCGGTAAAGATTAGTCATCCTCCCTACAGACTAAGGGCAGAGAAATTTGTCTAAAAGTTCTGAGCTGTTTTGTTCTACAGCTTCTTGAGATGCATGTTCTCCCCTTAAATACCTCAGAGATGCAAAACCTGAGAGCCAAAGGAGAAACAGTGAATTTTAATAAATAGGTACTGAGTGCAGATACAGGCCAATCCACTTAGTGAGCTTAGACAAGTTTTGGCAGAGCAGCTGAACTCTTGAGTGCTCAGTAGCACAGGATACCAAAAAACATATTCCCTACATCAGATTTAATGTCATTTTCTTCTTGGCTTTGCCCAAAGAGGTGGTAAATGCTCCATCTCTGGCAGTGTTAAAGGCCAGGTTGGACAGAGCTTTGGGCGACATGGCCTAGTATGAGAAAACCTTGCCCATGACAGGGGGTTGGAACTAGATGATCTTGCAGTCCTTTCCAACCCAAACCATTCTATGATTCTATGATTCTATACTATCCTTTTGTTTTCATTCTTTCCTTTGATATTTTTGTCTTCCTAGATAGCAATGATAAGCATATTTATGCAGATCGCTTAGTGGCAATTGTGTTCCCGCATGTGCTCTAATGCGTTTCTTGTCATGTTGTTCATTATTCCTTCAGACTTTAATGTTCTCAGCTTGATATGGTTAAGAATAATGAAGCATTTATTCCTATTTGAGAAGCTAATTAAAAGTCTCAGTTTTATTTCTTTTAGGTGGGTTGATGGCTTAATTATAGATGTAACACTTAGGAAAAAAATTTCTATGTTGGGTGGCCCTATATAACTACACCATGTCTCTCTTTCCATTTTCTCCATGACACTGTATATTACAGTTCCATGAAAAAAGAACAATATAATGAAGTTTGAAACAAAATGCTTCTGCTAATGAGCTGCAAAGTTGTGATGAGCAATTACTACGTGAAACTTTAAGTGAACGTTATTTGGAGCTGGAAGGCAGTTTTCCATTGTATAGCTGGAAGCAAAACGGGGCCCGGATATTGTCTCCACTTGCCACCTCCAACTCAGATCATAAGTAATGGTGTAAAAGTGATATATGACTATGTGCCCATCCCAAGCTTAATCCTTCAAAGCAGAGAGATCTATGGAAATTTGTAGTGTTTTGTCTTTATTACACTGTATGCTAGCAGTGATTTAGACCTACACTAAGCTGATGCCTTCCCAACAGTTTTCCAGACTTACAGTTGACATGTATTGTCTTCTTCTTCTAGCTTTCTTTGTTAAAGACCACAAATTGTGAAATCAAGAATGAAGACATAAAGACGCTCTCTGAGTCTGACCATCAGAAACATAGTGGAAACAGAAATAATTGTGAGCCCTCCACTCTGTAACCTCCCTGGTCCTGCAGACCTGCAGAGCCCACAGGAAAAAATGAAGGACCTGTATAGACTAACTGACAGAGAACTGCATGGGGTACTCCAGCCAGGAGATGTTGGCTGAGGAGCAAGGTGAAAACCCTGGGTTAGAACCAGGCCCTGCCAGTTGCCCAGCAGGGATCTATGGGAATGACTGTCCTGAGAAGCTCTGGAAGGGATCTTCTGGTCTCCTGCAGCAGGATCTGCCTTGACTTCTGCCTGGAGTCCTGATACAGATTGGACTCTGTTTATTTGAGTAGAGAAAAGGCAGAGAAGAAGTGGGTATCCTGATGTATTCAACAGTTATGTATTACATACGTTCAAGTCTTGAGGACATTGTAAAGGGAGCACTACATAAGGACCCTTGTGTTTCTATTCTGCGGGAGGAGATTGGAAAGATGAAGGAGGGAAAAATCATCTTATCTTTAAATTATCTCCTAGACTTGTCCCTTCAAGCAGCACAACCTTTCTTGCTGCTATGTGTGATAACTCCTTTATTAAAGAATTTCAAGGCACAGTTGTATTCATCCAGAGTGACATTTCCACTGAACCATATCAAAAAAGGTTGGGATATGGAGACCTACAGATCATGGGATCAACACCATGACCTGGCCTGGAGTTTGGAGGCTTCTGACTGCACATACTTGCAGGTTTTTTGCCTTTAAAAAATTAATATTCCCAGCCTTTTTATAGTTGAAAATTCATCTCTCTTGCAGTTTGGAGGCAGTGACAGACCCGTCAATCATAGGTAGCAGAGAATTCGCTGATGATGGTAACCTTTCTAGCCAGGATCTCTCATATCTACTTCCTTGAGTTACACACTGTGGAGGAGTTTTTCCTGCTTCTGAGCGTGGCAAGTGCAGCTTCTGACTATATTGACTATCCAATGATTATTAAGTCTGGTGTCAGGGACTAGTTCCTTCTGTCTATTTTAGACTACAGTCTTCGTTTCAGATATGAATTTATTTTCTCTTATTTCTTTTTTCTCTTTACTTTTTTTTCAGTTATATTAGACTGCAACTTTGAATGCTTGTAACAAAAAGGCTAAGGAAATATTTAAATGCATAACCACAGTAATGCAGTAGCACTAATAGGTTGGCTTCTTTCCTGGAAAGCAGGTTTATCAGCTGTAGGGGCCCATGCTAATTTTCAGACAGTCAGGAAATCTGAGAGGGGAGAGACATGAAAAGTCATACAAAGAGGAAGCAAATATTTTACTAATGGAGGTGGGAGACAGATTTTTATCACCGTAAGATGAAGTAACTCAGTTTCAAAAGCCTGATGGAGGGAAAGGAATGCAATTTACATGAAGACAAGCCTCAGGGAAAGAGTAAACTCGAAGAAGAGGTGTTAAAATAAGAATATTTGGTGTTTTTAAAATGGTATGTACTTTCCTGTGCTTGCTTTTTTTAGTAAATAACAGTGATGTTTTTAGACCATATTTTTAGCAGTGATCGAAGTTATCTGAAGTTAGAGAGTTCAAATACATACACCACTTAATAAACCTAGACTAGCGGGTATAAATTATAATTTTATTCTAGATGAACTGTTTTGCAGTGCGTCTGTCAGATTTGGATGTAATCTGAAGCCATTCTTTTACCAAAGAACACATTAAGTAAACATAGATACGTACTTCCTTACTTGTAAAATTCACAGCTCAATTTCACTGGCATTTCCATAGCAACATACCTCTAATGTAGAATCCAGGATTACCTGCTATCTTCTAAGAACAGCTTGAAAACAGCACAGAGCATGCTTTGATGCACTACATGCCCACTTTCTGAATATAGGGTAGCCTTGAAGAAAACAAGCAAAGTGCCTAGGCAATGCTGCTGAATGGTGTTAATGGCACTATATGCCATGATCTGCATGCTGTAAGAACATGGCCAGCTCCAGCTGACACTGTGCTTGCAGGTTAATGGTAGGCAAATATTAACTTGCAGGGTTTTAATCTGAATGCCTATACCTGGTGGCACTGGCACTGCAGGTTGGTCACAGAAAGATGCTGTGCCTGATTGCCTTCACTACCCAATGCTGCGTGAAAGCTTTTGTGACTAAAATGATGCCTGCCTGCAGCTGATACACCAAAGGACTTCAAAGAGTTTTGGTGAGTGGGGGATAAAATTCAAGCTCTTCCCAAAACCTAGCACTTGGCTAATCCACATGGGAAGGTTCCCCATTGGAGTTGTCTCAAGTTTAGCAATGTATTTTAGGGGATGTTATCCAACATCCGCATGGCAATCTGAATTTCAGTTTATCTTGCATCAGATGCAGTAGTTGTTTGAAATTCACAGTGAATGTTCTGAGAGCTAATATAATATAATCGAAAAATTATTGTTTCTTAAGATACGTAACTTACGAGATAGATAGGAAATTTATCACTCTCTCTTCCAAAAGCAGTAACAGGAAGATGCAGGCAGGCAGTGAGAGATATTCTGATTAGAATAGAAGGAAACATTGAAGAGAAGGGGGTAGAAGGGAGCGGTGGTGATTTAATCTCTTTCAGGCTGATGTGGTGCCCCAGTGCCCAGACACTGCAGACATAGGGAGGGATAGAGATATGGTGAAGGTAAACAGAAAGCTAGGATGGCAATGTAAGCTGGAATAGACAAAGTACTTGTCGTGGTTTAAGCACTGCACCAGCTACGAAGAAGGAGAAAAATGACTGCTACTGCTGAACCCAGGACAGTACTCAGAGAAGACAAAGGAATAGCCATCTTGCATGACAGAGAGGGACCCAAGGACAAAAAATCAGCAAAACCTCTCCAGCTTATGCCACCCTTGAGTAGAAAGAGAAACTAAGGTGCCAGCTACCTAAATAAACAAACAAGCTAAAACAGCCAAGGAAGATTTCAGATGACAACTGTAGTTAAGAACCGTGGGTGGTTTGTCTTACACTTTTACACCTAGTTCATGTATAGCGAACACATGCTTCACAGAAAAACTGAAAGCTGTCGTTGGAAAAGTATGTTTCCTGCCTTCAGTAATCTGGCCAGATAACTTCCAGTAACCCCAGGCACACACTCTCTCATCTCTATACTAATCAAGCTGCAGGTCTTTTGGAGCAGGCAGGTCGTGCCCATTCTGTATACTGAATGGAGCAAGCCCGCCATCCCTTTTGCCTCAATGAGGCAGGTCCTCCTGCAACATTCACTATGGCTTACATGTCTCGTGTGTTGTGTGTGATTATACCAGTACCCAGCAGAAAAGGGCATGTTCAGCACCATCATTCAACCTCTGCTTTGCACATCCTGCGTGTTGCTTCATGATGCTACTGGTATGGGCAGAGCTTCAGCCATGAAGAATTGCATCAAGACCAAAAATGTGCCTACTGAAACAACAGAAAACACAGGAGTGTTGGTGTCTCCTGGATTTGGTGACCTGGTCCTTTACTGTTATGAATGACATATCCTTACAGAAAGCTTTGAGGGCTTCAGCAATAAATGAATGACAAATATCTCCCTGCAAGCTTGGCTAAAGTAAATGAGTAACTCAGAGGGGATAAATGTGTCCCACAGCACGTATTGGTTAGGGGCACTTTGGAAAACATGATGGAGTGAAGAGAAAGTCTTAAGAGAGTGAAGGGTTATTTCAAACTACCTACAAAGCATAAGGAGAAAGAGGACGCTTTTCACACTGTTAGCTGCTCTTCAAATGAGTATTTCTTCTGGAACCGTAAGCACTTAAGTCTATAGCTTTTATTTACTTCAGGAGTTTCTTTTAGTCACTAAGTATTCTTTATAAATGGAGAAAGTGCATTCTATACATAAAATCAGAACTGTAAATATAATTCAAGTGTACATTATTTCACTGTGGCAGTATAGATAGTTTTGTGTGTTTTGCTTGCTTCTAGTCTAGGTGCCAGTTTTTCACTGTGAGCAGATCAGAGCCCAGAGGAGATGAAGAGAAAAACTTCTTTTTAAAGCAAGGGAGTTTATATGTGCTCTTAGGCCATAACTTCCCCTTTTTATGGGCAGATATGATTCAAAACTGTTGATATCTTCTGGTGCCTGGAACAATCATGCCCCTGAGTCCTCACTGTATGTTTTTTTTTCATGGAAATACGTGCTTTGTCCCAGTGTGTCACCATTTCCATGGGCCAAGAAGGTGGCTTTTTAACAAGGGTAGCAGGACAGACAGATAAGCAGTGAATACAGCCAGGCTATGAATATACATTATAATACTGTTTGTCCTTCCTCTATCCTTCCTGTCTTTATGCTTTTTGTGTTGACAAGCTCCTCTTTGGGGCAAATATTGGCTTTTGCCATTTGCTTCTGTATGTCCAGAATAACTCTGATCCTCATTATTAATGATTGTAGAGCTAATATAATACAAATCACTTCCTCCAGATCTCATCTTTGTTTCACATTTCAAATGTCCTTCTCTAAACCTGCAAAAAGCTGACACTGACTTGGCTCAAATGCTAGTCAAATGAGAACTTTTCTGTTCCTTTACCTGACTCCACATCCTTTAAATTTCAGGTAACCACAATCCCACATAATTCTCAAACTCCTTATCTCATATATCCTGCAAAATATCAAACCACCCGTATTCAAGATTCCACACGGATTTTCAGGTATGGGACATGAAAATACCCTGGTTTTGCTTCAATACTTCACCAGATGATTCACTAGTTACAAAAGCTTGTGCATATCCGCATCCATCATAACCCCCTTTTTCTCTCTTTTTAATACTAGGTGGTGGACAGATTATCCTCTCTGTGACAATTTTTAGTAATTTAATATTGTTTCCTCAGCAATCAGAATTAGAGAGGTGAAGGGAAGACAGGGAAAAAGGAAGAAAGAAGCAATAAAAGAATAATTAAATCAATATAGAATATTAATGGTGATGTCTAACTGGTTTTCTTAAGTTTTTGAAAGAAAGGTTTTCATCATCATGAAAATGCAAGAAATAGTTATAGAAAAATACAGCACAACAACATGGCCTAGACTTTAGAAACCTCCCAAAAAGCTGCTTCTTGCTGTACCAGTTATGAGGTCATTTTCTCCCTTTATTTTCGCAAATACATCTATAATTACAAATGCCCTTTGAAGAACTGTTACAACTGAGTATATCACTTCTACTCGTTAACTAACAATTGGCAAAACAAAAGAGCATCAGAAATCCAGCAGCTTTGGGTTTTTTATTGTGTTTACTTACACAATAATTAATTTGAGAAAATAAGCAATGGAATCAATTTGGAAAAACACTCAGGTCTTAATGTGTTTAATTTGCTGAAGTTACTCCTGTCCTCAGAGGGCTGACATAAAGTCTATGCATCATTTCAGATGCATATAGGACTTCTCTTCAGATACATGTGGTGCACACTTCTTTCCTAAGCACCTCACTGGGGTCAGAGGTGATTTCCATCTTGCTGAAGTAATTTGAGACTTAGTAAATCTTCAGCTAAATACTCCAGTTTTCATAAATGAAATATTTTTAGCACACAATCTCATTGCATGGCTCTATAATTTACTAGTGTTGAAAGTCAATATATTAATTATTGTCAAGGAAGGCAAGAAATTGGTTCCAGCAGGATCTCCTTCAGATTGATGTTAAAAATTGCAATTTCTATTTGATTCTTATTCACTGCCTTATCTACAATTAATGGCCACCAGCATCCACAGCATAAGGACCACACTGCAAAACCAAGATTACAAATAGAAGTAGCTGCAGGCAAATGAGAAGAAGTAGTTTGAAAATACTTCTGGATTTGTTCTTCCAGTAAGTTATAGGACAGACAGTTTAAAACTGCAGATAAGCTCCTGCTGAACTCGAGTGAGTGAATATAATTTATCTATCTGCAACATTAATGTCAATTAAGACAACAATAAGACAGTAGTTATTTTCTGATTATAATTGACAATAACAACCTTATTAGATTGCAGTTGGTACATAAACATTATGAGTTTAAAGTGTGCAAACAGGAACCCAGTCATTTTTTTGAGTCAAATAAGTTTTTTTGAGACTGATCACATTAAACTAAAAGTGTGACTGATAAACCCAGCCTTGGTTTCACTGGCAATCCACAATATTGGCTATATTAGTCTAAGATAAAAATGTTACTTAGTGTTACCCATGGGGAAGAAACACAAATATCCATCAATATGAATTTCTATAAAGTCTGAGTCCCAGCATGCCAAGATCCAGATTCTCAAAACCTTCAGTTCCTTCAAAGGTATTTAGGAACCTGTGTTGGTTTGGGCTGTGATAGTGTTAATTTTCTTCATAGAAGCTTGTATAGGGCTGTGTTTTGGATTTTTGCTGGAAACTGCTGATAACACAGGGATGTTTTAGTTACTGCTAAGCAGTGCTTACACAGAGAGCCAAGGCCTTTTCTGCTCCTCACTCTACCCCACCAGTGAGCAGGCTGGGGATGCACAAGGAGTTGGGAGGGGACACAGCTGGGACAGCTGACCCCCATTGACCCAAGGGATATTCCAGACCATATGGTGTCATGATCAGTATACAGAGCTGGGGGAAGAAGCAGGAAGCAGGGAACGTTCAGAGTAACGATATTTGTCTTTGCCCTGCTTTCCTGGATGTGGCTAGACACCTGCCTGCTGATGGGAAGTGGTGAATAAATTCCTTGTTTTGCTTTGCTTGTGCGCGTGGCTTTTGCTTTACCTATTAAAGTGTCTTTATCTCACCCCATGAGTTTTCTCACTTTTACCCTTCTGATTCTCTCCCCCGTCCCATGAGCAGCTGTTGGGGTTGGAGCTAAACCACAACAGCACTTTTTGGTGCACAACATGGGACTCAAAATGTTTGAGATAACAACAGATTTTATTGCAATGTGCTGGATCAAATTTCTAGCTGTTACTGCTGTTCAGCTATTAATTGCAGGCTCCTTTGCTTGCCATGGGACTTGCTTTGCTTGCCTTACTCTACATTAGAGTCTAGTACTCATTAGTGTCTGTTTTTTGCTTTCACTACTCACTGTACTGCTGTGTTGCTTGTCATCTTCTCTGCTGTGCCTGGAAACACATGAGAATACGTCCACACTGAAGCAGGTACATCTTGAAACATCCATGATTGTGGTTATGTCTGCATGACAGCAGATGTAGCTCTGAAGGGATTGTGGTCCAAGGACAAGTCCATGCTGGAGAAGTTACACACTGAAGCATCTCTGGGTGTGCATGAGCTTGTGTTGGACCACCTCAAAGTGTGTGGACATGTGTAAGCCCACAACAGAGCAGGTACACCCCTAAGGGACTGCAGTCTGTGTGTAAGTACAAGCCAGAGCAGGGGCAAGGGGAGGAATTTCATTGCAATGTTAAACACTATGGTCTGGCCCAAAGAGACCAGAGGCAGGGATTGTAATAGAGATGCAAACTTTTGCAACCCTGTTGTAACAAACACCCCTGTTGTGTCAAACAGTAATGCCTACATAAATTCTGTTGGTTATTGGATGGTTATAATAATTTTGGCAAAACTTAGTTCCTTAGCTGCCAGATCACCATAGCATCTTTAATTCTTAATTGTAATGAGCAATTGCACATAAAAAATGAAGTGGGTACATGCTATCAGATCTTGAAGTAACTGCTTCACTAAGCATACCCTGTGAAATGAGTTCTGACTAAAGCCTTTGTCTCATGCAGGCAGAGGTGCACAGATGCCACATGAAGGAAAGTTTGCTCCCTGATTTCATCAAGGTAGTATGTTAAGCCTGAATATTTCACAGAGATGATGCTGCTAAGGGAAAGCTTTAGGTGTCAAAAGACAGTGTGAAGCCTTGGAGGCCTCATACAACTGTCCTTGTTTCTCTTCCACAAAAACACCCTAGTCTTCAGTCAGGGACTACTTGAGGAGATGTCTGTTTCGACATTACACCAGCAGAGTCCCATCACAAAGGGCACCAGGATAGCTTCAACCACCCTCACCTTTCACCAACAGAAAACAAGTAGACTGTCAGGAATTATCACAGATTAACAAAAGGGTATGGCAAAAGGACAGCACAAGGCAAAAGACAGGCCCAAAATAGACAACAAAATAAAAGAAGAGCAGAGCAATGTGCAGAAAAAAGTCACTGGGTGCAAGCTGCTCCTTCTATAGCTTCGTGATTCAGTCCGGGTAATGAGTTATTTGTTGTTTGTTGACTCCAGAGGAATTGCATGACAGATTGTGCTGCAGATGTCATTGTCTAAGGGATTTTCTTTTTCATCAGCTTTGCTTTTGGGGAAGAAAAATGAAGTGGCAAAAAACATTTCCTGTTGGTGGTTATCAAAGTTATTCCTGGAAGCAAAAAGTGTTATGAAGTTATGACCAGGATAACAGAACTGGGTACGTATTTAATGTGGTGTTATTTCACTTCATGCCGTAATAGATCTGCAAAAGGTTAAGAGGGCACTGTAGTCAGAAGCTTTAAAACATGTAGTTGGGAAAAACTGAAATTATATATTGGTTTTGTAAGATTTTCTCAGGGAAAACACCTATTATTATTATTATGATTATTATTACTATTTTTTCCTAATGCAGCAAAATTCAGAGAACAAATAAAAATCATGGGAATGCCATAAATTTCAAGGCATCTACCTTGGAATGCAACTTTCTCATATTTTAGTATACACACATAGACATATAATTCTGAGAAAACAGAACAAAATTTGTGGGTTTTTGGATTAAGTTATTGATGGTTGGTCACCTAGTTGAGAAGAGAAAACTGACAAACCGAACAGGTAAAAGATAGAAAAAAGTGAGTGGAAACTTCCCAGAGGTACTTCAATCCTTTCTTCCTCTCTTCCGATGGAAAGTCCACTGAAAACAGAAGGCAGTGCCCAAGCAACTTCGTGAATTTCTTTTCATTCCAGACATTGTTCACTAACAGAAAGATACTAGGATTGTTTAAAATCCTTAATCATATGGCCTCATTCTTTCGCAAACATGAGCAGAGATACAATTATCGATTGGTGATTTTGTTTTCAAATGGGGCATTAACCGAGTGGTATGGAGCTATAAGCACCTTGGCAGAGCTGCCACTGGCTGAGATTTTCAGCTGGCTCGTATGAGAGGCCAGATTAGAAGTTCACATAATCCTTCTTACCCTATCTCTAAGGCTGCTTTTACACTGGCTTCCTAATTTTCCATGTCTCATATTGTTTTATCACTTCTTGCATTGTTTATGAGAAATTCCTCAGATTCTGAAATATATTTCAGAAAAGCAACTTGCACATGCTCACTAGCAAAACATCTTGCCAAATTCATGAATGACATAAAGTACTAATATGTACAAACAGACAAGCACTATGTATTTAACTCATCTCTTTAACACACGTGCTCAAAATATGTTCTAACAATAAGTTCACAGTTTGAATGAACAATTGGACTGGTTTATTTGACACTGGCACAGGGTGCCCAGAGAAGCTGTGGCTGCCCCATCCCTGGTAGTGTTCAAGGCCAGGTTGGATGGGGCTTGGAGCAACCTGGTCTAGTGGAAGGTGTCCCTGCCCGTGGCAGGGGATTGGAACTGGATGAGGAACTGGATGAGCTTTAAGGTCCCTTCCAACACAAACCAGTCTGTGGTTCTATGATTCCATGATTTTTGAAAGTGCATGTGGTGCTTTCACAATTTAAAACATTGTGTTTCATATGCATTATGAAACTTTCCACAGGGAACATAAATCTGTGATTAAATTAGTCTAAGAATTAGCGTAATAAATGACATGTCACATTTAAAATTATTTGTGTTTATGTCATAATCATTCTTTGAGTCAAACCAGAGCACAACTGTAAATTAAAAACATAAGAAAACACCTATTAAAGCCTGGATGTCAGTATTTATAGATTCCCTGCAAATATCTTTAATTGAAATTAAATTTGAGATTTAATCACAGAAAACGGCATTTTAAAATCCACATTCTTTTGAGGAAGCATATTTTCAGTTTTCAAAGAAACTCATTGCTAACCAAGGAAAAACATTCCATCAATGTTAAATTATAACAACTTTCCTACAGTGTCATTGGATCTTCACTTGTTTTACAAATTTAAGAGATAATTCATGAATTGTCATACCTTTAGGTTACGAAGGGGACATCATGGTTCATATTACCTTAAATATCCATATGACACATATTTGAGCCAAACAGAATGTGCTTTATTGCAATAGTTGGACTCTAGTTTTTCAGTGGTTTGCAGCCTGAAGAGAAAGCTTTCATCAATTCATGAATGTCTTTTCTCCTTCCAGAGGAATTAGAGACAATTCTTGAACACTAAGCAAGCCCAAAGGTGTCTGATACTTAATACTTAAGTAAGTACTTTGTTAGTTCCACTCTGCGCAAATCTGGGCTGAATCAAAGTCTCTTTCTGGTTAAAGTCATCTGTCTCTTACACTTGTGATGCTAATAAATTATCTTGTCATCTGTCTTTGCCGCTTCTGTCTTAGTGAAAAAGTGCACCTGTATAGCTGGTATCACCAGAGATTCTCGGAGAGCTTTTAACTAAAATATGCTTCAATGATCTTGTCAACATTTCTTTCCTGTTTATTATCAAGGTCCCTGCTACGTCTTTCACATCACACCATCACAGAGCTTTACATTTCCTCAAACATGATCCTGGGCAACCTGCTCTAGCTGACCCAGTTTGAACAGGGGGTTTGGACTACACGATCTTGAGAAGATGCCTTCCAACCTCAGTGATTCTACGATTCTGTACGAGGCAGTGCTAATATTGAAAACATGCCAGCTTGTCAGTGGTATCCCATTCCACAAACACACCATGAATCAGATCGTCTCATTGGTATGTTGATATCTTCGCTGGCCTTACAGAAGGCATGAGATTTCACTAATCAGCTTGTTATCTACCCACTTACTCTTCTTCCTGGTCACACTGCTATGGTAGACAGTGAGCTGCAGTGTAATAGCCACAGCAGTACAATTGATTTTGCAGGCAGTGTCCCATGATACTGCTCTTCCCAGTAGCTGTGATCATCACCATGCAAAGCTCTAACTCAGCCACTTCTTCAGAAACTGAAAATTGATCTGTAGTTATATTTGTATTGGAGCGTTTGTCATGGAGTCCAGCTTTAGATTACCTGGGTCAGCAGTGATAACAAGGTCTGGAATTAAGCACAGGTCCAAATAACCAGAGTTTCTTTGTACTGGAAATAATTGCACAGCTAAGCAACCATCTACATGGCTGAACCAAGTGCCTGATTTGAATATTGTGGGCTGAATTCCAATCTCAATAACACCAGAGGAATAACTCCTGGGAAAGCAATGATGTAAATATGGACCACAAAATATGTTGTTCTGTGTATGGGTGTAAATGTGATGGGCATTTTACAACCATAAACATAATTTTGTCAGCATGGAAAAAAACTTCAGTATATTTCATGAACCTTGGTCTTTTCTGATTGTCTAGATGATCTGAATGGTGGTGATAACCACAGAGAGATCTGAATCCAAAGATTGATCCCATATGCAGAAAATACCGCATTGTTTTACAGAAATGAAATAAGTGAACAGAGTAGAATCAATACCTGGAGGCACAAGAGATACTTCAGATTTAGTAGCATTGATTAAAGCATGATTGTTCAATATCACACGCAGGGGAATCATAACTGTTTTCAGGAAGGGTAAAATATTCTATGCAATATCTGAGAAATAAAGCAAGAAAACAAAACCATTAAAACAAGTGCTAGGAATTAGCCAGAACTTTTTATGACCAGAGCATATAAAAGTACAGAAGATAGGAGTGAGGGTCATTAAGGTATGTTCCTCAGTATAGCATACAGATTGTAGCCACTGTCATTAGGCTGGGAGTCTTGTTCTTCGGTTTAAAACAAAGACGGTTATACACTCTGTGTTCTGCTCATGAGTCTGCCTAAAGTAACTTAGCTGATGATTTATCCTAAATACATCCTGAGTCAAAAACCGAATTGTTCCAGATTGCCTCTGTAGGTATTTGGGTAAGATAGACTGAGATGTATATAGAATCATAGAATCAACTAGGTCAGAAAAGACCCTTAAGATCATCAAGTCCAACTTGGCCACAACTGCCAAGTCCACCACTAAACCATGTCATGAAGGGCCTCACCTACATGGTTTTTGAACACTTCTAGGGACAGTGATTCCACCACTTCCCTAAAAAACCTGTTCCAATGCCTGATCACCCTCTCAGTGAAGAAATTTTTCCTAATATCCAGTCTAAACCTCCCCTGTTGCAGCCTGAGGCTTTTACTTCTTGTCCACAGATTGCAGACTGGCTGTCACCCCACCTGGAAACCATATATTCCAGTTTCTTATTATTTTTTTAATACATATTTATTTTTACTATTTTTTTTCTTTCAAGTTCCTTATTTTTAGCACAATGACTTGCATTTGTTAGTGGACTGTACTTAGGACAGCTGAAGTGGCTTTAGCTCACAGCTTTCTTCTGTGCTCTTCTGACCAAGGTACACAGGCTCACAGTTGGCAACAGCTTTAGCACTGATTAAGAAGTTCCTGAATTACATGTTTTATAGCATAGCGTATGAAAAAATCCTCAACCCTGTTCTCTTTAATATGCTGGGTTACAGTCTGCAGCATTTTCTCAGTCAATTCAGGAGATGTTCAGCTCTCTCTTCCAAGGAGTGGTGGTATCTGTCTTATAAAGGATGGACAAGCACAAAGGTATCCTTCCTGGCTACGTTATGGAAGTCTAACATCTTTTGGCTCCTCCATTATGTGAATCTATCGAGTAAGATGATTTCAGAACTTCTCCATTTCTCCAGATTTCTGCATGACACAGGCATTTCTTACAGATCTCCCCCTAAGAAGCATGGCTGTGTACTTCTAAGCCCATAGGCTTCTGTGTATATCTGTCCTAGGATAAAGCTCAATCCTTGGGCGTGTGATCTCACAGCAGAGCCCAGAGTGCTGAAACAGACCTGAAAACTTGGTGAGAATGATGTTTTCAAAATGTCTATTTCATGCCTCTAACTTAGATCGGTCTTTTGTAAGTGCTTCCTTTTTTCTATCAACTGCAGATGGAGCTTTGTCATCCTACTATATCCTCTGAACACAGATGATAAGGTTGTGAAGCAGATGGGAGGACTAGCCACCCCCCTCACCTTACACATACAGCAGCCTCCTTAATATGTTGAAGAGGAAGAGTAACTGTTGCAGAGCAGAGCTATACAAGCAGACAGCCTAACGAAGTAGTGCAGTGTTGAGGATGTGTAGGAGGCATTTTCTTGTCTCTCTCTGGTCTCTCATACCCCTGAAGATGCATCCCTCAACACAGCTTTTCTGTATAAGAGGAAATAAAACCCCAAAGAGTTACACTGAAAATACTTCACCTAATCTCATTTCCTGCCAGTATTTTGTTACCTCATCAGAAACAACAAGCAATCTCAGGTAATACTATCAGAATATTCTCCTAAGTACCATGTGTAGTATTACAAAATCAAAGACAGACATATCTTAGTATTTATGTTTGAGAGCTTAGTTGTGAACCTGTCAGGTTCTCCTGAAGTATTTTTTCGAGGGAAAATAACAATACTTAACATTTATATAGCACAGCACTGTTCACTCCTATAGTGCTTTCAAGTTATTACCTAATCAATCCTCACAGTGTCCCTCTGCAGCAAAGATACATTTCTATCCCCATTCGACAAATTCTATACACTATATAAGAAAATATACACTCTTGAGATCTCTAACCAGCTTAGCTACACATAAAAAGTTTGGATAAACACCCAAGGTGAAATTCTTTGCTTAAACCAGTGAGAGTTTTGAGATAGACGTCAGTAGTGTCAGGCTTTCATACCCATACTCTGCATTGTTCATATGAGAAGAGCCAACAGAAGCCACACTTCTTACAGGTTACTGTTATTATAAACTACATCTATATAGCTAATTGAAATAGGGGGTATAGCCTAGGTAGTAGGATTAGACAAGTGTTTAGGGCATGGGAAGCCAAATCTTGTCAGTGCTTCTGATTGCAGTAGATCTCTGAAACTTACCAGTGTTGACAAGAGTGATTGTTGATGTGCAGCAAAACCATGCTGGGATTATGCTGACAAAGAGACAGTAATGACAGTGGTGAAGCTCAGTGTGTGGCACTGTTTTATCTCCTGGGATGAAAGCAGTCTGTGGTACAGACTTCTTCCAGTCTGGTTAAAAACAGAGATGGGCCAAATCCTGCCACAAGCTGAACATCCCTCAAATTCCCAATCAAAATAATGTGTTCAGAATCTACTAAAATATTAAACTTTTCTTCTTAATTTCAACTTCTGCTTTTGGTCCAGACATTTGGAGGTCTGGACCTACATGCCTGATTTTATTCACTGAAGAAAACTACAGTAGAGGCTTTGAGGAAATAAAATGTGTGAGAGGATTTTGATATAAAGGAGAGACTTGGTATCTTTGCCTCTTCATAGTCCTTGTAAAAGTTTTGTGATGGCAACTTATGGATGTAAAATATGTGGGGATTCTTAATGCACATTCCAATAAAGAAATATTCAAACCACAGGCAAATACCTTCTTTAATTGAGTTATATATACTTAAGTTGACAAAACTGGTTAAGAGCAGGAGAATGGAAGACCTACACCATTTCATATGAGACCATTAGACAGTAACAGCCTGCCTCCATTCTCATTTTCCTAGCCTCCTAAAACAGCTACCCTGCCAGAGACTTGTTAAGGAATATTTGTAAATATTTTACGATCACAGAATCACAAACTCATAGAATAGTTGAGGTTGGAATGGACCTCTGGAAGTCATCTGGCCCACCCCCCCCACTCCAGCAAGACCACCTAGAGCCAGTTGCTCTGGATCCTGTCCAAATGGCTTTGGAATATCTCCTAGAATGGAGATTCCATAAGCTCTCTGGGCCAGTGTCAGTGCTCAGTCACCCTCCAAGTAAAAAACAACTTCCTGATGTTCAGATGGAACATTCTGTGTTTGTGCCTTCTGTGCTGTCGCTGGGGCCCATTCAATAATGCAAGTGATCACAAAGGAGGTTTAGCATGAGGGATATCTGACATTGTTGGTCAGCATATCTGCCTCGTCTGATCCATCTTATTCTTTAGAGAATGTGATGAAGCACCCATTCATATGTATATGTATATTATTCATCAACTTAAATTCAATTCTTAATTTATTAACATGAGCCAGCAGTGTGCTCTTGCAGCACACTGAAAGCCAACCGTATCCTGGGCTGCATCAAAAGAAGCGTGACCAGCAGGTCAAAGGAGGTGATCCTGCCCCTCTACTCTGCTCTTGTGAGACCTCACTTGGAGTACTGCGTACAGTTCTGGTGTCCTCAACATAAAAAGGACGTGGAGCTGTTGGAGAGAGTCCAAAGGAGGGCCACGAGGATGATAAGAGGGCTGGAGCACCTCCCGTATGAAGACAGGCTAAGAGAGTTGGGGCTGTTCAGCCTGGAGAAGAGAAGGCTGCGTGGAGACCTCATAGCAGCCTTCCAGTGTCTGAAGGGGGTCTATAAGGATGCTGGGGAGGGACTCTTCCTTAGGGACTGTAGTGGTAGGACAAGTGGTAATGGCTTCAAGCTTAAACGGGGGAAGTTTAGATTAGATATGAGGAAGAAGTTCTTTACAGTGAGGGTGGTGAAGCACTGGAATGGGTTGCCCAGGGAGGCTGTGGATGCTTCATCCCTGGCAGTGTTCAAGGCCAGGTTGGACAGAGCCTTGGACCACATGGTTTAGTGCGAGGTGTCCCTGCCCATGGCAGGGGGATTGGAACTAGATTATCTTAAGGTCCTTTCCAACCCTTACTATTCTATGATTCTATGATTCTATGATTCTATGATTCTATTTCATGGATATCAGTCATGATGGTCTAAGGACATGGGAAAATGAGATTTATAGGCAGATAATCTGTTTTACTAGACCAACTGCTACAGTGGGAAAGCAAGAGACAAACTTTTTTGGTACACAAGTCCTCCCTCAGGACTGAAACAGATCTTCACAGGCAAATACAAAGTTGACTGGCTGTTATTTACCCTACGAGCATTGCAGTTTTTTTTCCCCATGGGCAGTCTTCGAGCCTGACTGAATAAAAGCAAATCTACAAAACCTGCTTTATATATAAAAATACTGCCACAATCCTCCTTGAGCAGAAACATGTGAGACCGCAGAGCAGAGAAAGCAGAACGGAGAAGTGGCAAGTGTTTGACCTTTTTTGAAAAGAGCTATATCTCATAGTGAAAAGGTTTGACATATTTCTTTGTTCAGAGACAATGAGGTAAATCAGCAGACTTCAAACAAACCTCAGTTTGTGAGGATCAGGTCTGCGTATCTCTGCTTAACAAAAGCCTTTTTGGTCTGCAACTGAAAGACATAAAAGTAGTGTTATTAACTGAAATCTGTGAAATTATTCCTGATGTTGTATTTGCAGGATGACAAAAGTTTAGATTCTAGATGTCTTGGCCAGATTAGAATTGATTCAGCACAATACTGTTGATTTCAATTGAGTTACGCTGAACTATACCAGAGTGCTGAAAAAATAATCTGCCCCAGAGATTACAAGAGTATTTTATCATGAAAGCCATAACTTGATTAGAAATAATCAATACTAACTTGATTAGAAATAATCTGATTAGAAATAATAATTAGAATAATCTGCCCAGAGATTACAAGAGTATTTTGTCATGAAAGCCATAACTTGATTAGAAATAATCTTTTGGGAAGAAAAAGTCAAGATAATTCAGATAATTATGAGAAATTAAATTCTGTTTGGTATAAAACAGGATTAAATTTTTTGATTTAAAACATGTATTTAGAAAACAATATCATAATTTCTGTCACATACATTGGTCTGGGGTTTTTTGTTTGCTTTCTTTATCAGTTCAACTCATGATCGAATTCTGCTATGCTCAGTTAGCTGCCATGAGAGTCCTGCTATGAGAGGAAATATATTACCAGTGCTGTACTATTGAGCACTGCCAGTAGGTATTGTTAGAAGTGGCTAGATTTTTTTTCAGACACAATAGCATCTCAAGAAAAATTTCCCTTTACAGAAGGTTAGACTTTTCTCTAGGATAGATTGGTTTGGCATAGGAGTAAAAGGAATTAAAATTAACCTAATGGTTAATTGCTAAATTTGAAGGGTGTGCAAAGAGCTGAATAAATTTTGAAGAAACCCACAAGTGATTGAAGTATTTTGTTTTCAACTTTATGCTATAACTAATTGTACAAAAGGCTATATTGTTATTTAAACCTTCCAATTAACTCAGAAAAAGTAGATTTCATATTTTACTGATACAGGAGTCTGTCAAAGATGACAAGGTTATAAAAATACTATTCTAAATGGATGAAATGAGGAAAATCTGCTTGTTGTAAGACCCCAGATCTGTTTGGGTATTTTAGTCCTGTGGAAGGTGAGATATTTAACTTTTCCTCTTTTTCTTCAATTTTCTAGTATATTTCTGGAATATATTATGGATGATGCAAATAACTGTTCATATATTTTGCCTTAGTAGTTGCAGACTGCACAATTGTTTGATAGACTTTATTTAGAAACATATAAAACTATTTATTCTTAAATGAAAAATGTGGGTGTGTGCTAGGTTTTCATTCCTTTGTAATCAAGATCTTTTACAATGGTCTAATCAACTTTATTTAGAAATGTGCTAACTTAATATGAGGCCATTTTCCTCTATAAATGGGTAAAAGACATGAAATCAATATTTATTCATCTATCTGTAATGTGTCCAATAAGTATTAAATCTCTTTTATGAAAACTTTCCTTTCTTAACCAAAGCGGATGTCAGCACCAAAAATACAGATGCCTAAGAGAGACAGGAGACTCTGCAGTGGCTGAGAGGCAAAAGCAAATGCTTAAGGCTGATTTTCTGTGTAACGAGGGGTACAAGAAGGATCTGTAGCTCAGATTAATGTAGGATTCTAATACCAAGACAGAAGACACAGAGGCCTTTGAAAAATATCCATTATGGGGATGTACATACTCTGCTCTTCCTGTGGTGTGGTCTTGACTGCAAGGTTTGACTGTGGTCATTCAATCATTTCAATCATTTGTTTGCTGTGGTACTTTCATGTGGCACAGGTCTGTGCTCTGTCTTTTCAGAGAGCTTCAGAATCTGATGTGTTGCAAGGGGCCTCTTCGCTTAGATTCGCCAACAGTAGGTGAGCATCACTTGTTAACTGTGCAGTATGAGTTAGGACATTACACAGATCTCCTCTTTTTTTTTAAGATATTACAATAATTAGCCTTTTCAGGATCTCGAGTCTCTCTGAATATCCTTTCTTCTGTGCTGTAAATACCAATGCTTGTGAAATGAGCTTCTTCATTATATATGGAAATAAAGATTGCTTGTGCTTTTAAGAAAAAGTCCAAAATTGTCAAGTCTGCACATAAAGGCTGACAGCAGGAGGTGCTTCGGTAAGACTCCATCTGGCAATGCAATGTATGCATATGGAGGAGAGATCATAACCTGCAGATTAACATGACAAAGCACTGCTGCAAATTTTCAACTGGAAAGACAGAACTGCTTTCAACTCAGACAATAAATTAGATGATGATTCACAAGCAGGGTTAATGGTGATATCTATGGTGCCAGAAGCATGCAGTAATTACAGCTGTGAAGATGAGCTCTGATGCTGTGGCTGGTACAACAGCTAATTATTTAGTGCTGCTGGAAATTCCTTTGAAAAAATGAACTTAAATCTTCGAATGAGGATCTCTGAAACCATCTTCTCTCTTTCTGTTTAATACTTGTTAACTTCTTTAACCTCCATGTCAACAAGCACCGTACTTTCTAAGCCAAACAAAGAAGTAAAACCTCAAAAAAGTATTATTTAAAAGCAGGATGCCTGAATGGGTGGCCACTTTGCTGTTACACCTTTAGTTGCTATACCTAAGGCCATTTGTGTTCTTGGGAGTAGCCATATGCAATTGGGAAAGCCACTGGTCTGAAACACAGCAGATGAGTCAAATGTAACCAGAAGGCATTTGCAGGATGATGGGGCTACCCAAATATCCCCTTAGAAATTGCCAGTCACTCCTTTTTCAATGACAAGTCTTCTGATTTCCTTTATTTTTATTGATTTCTCTTTGGCTTTGGAGGACCATTAAAGGGAGACACAGATGCCATCCTCTGCCATTAAAACTACTACTGACAAAAAACCCCAGGCATGATTGTACATGGAAGAGGGATGACTTCGTGTTTTCATGTATAAGAGCAGCTAGTCCTCTCTAAAGATTCAAAAAAATGCCTGGGTCTCTGCCTTGTGCACCTTCTCTTTCCCTCTCCATTTACATTGTTTCCCTGTGCTGAAATGAATAGGCATTTGGACAGAAAAGCACAAACCTCCAGAAGAGACGAAGATCATCAGGAGGCAGATTGCAACAAGTGATGCACGTCATTTAGGTAGTCTTCAGACCTACAAAGCCCAGGTAGGGAAGGTCAGCTCCTCTCTAGTAAGGAACTCAAGTGCCGGTATGAGAAATCCTGCCCAACATGGCCTGGGGTAAAGAGGTTCATATTTTACCTAGAGATGCTTTTATTTCAGAACTGAAATGTCTGTTGACATCGTAGGTAGGCAACCATACCTCAGAGGGGGTCCCTGCCAGACCAAAGAGGCAGGAACACTCCTGAGGGACTGCAGCCTGTGGACAACCCATCCTGCTGCAGAGGCACAAATAACAGTACAACAGTTAAAACCACTAAGAGACAGGGAATGATGGAGGAAAACTAGTGGGAATCAAGGTTTGTCAGGAAGAAACCAGTCAAAAGCAAAGGGTGACACATAGAAACTAGTATGGACAGAAAGACAGAATCCATTATAGACATAACCCAAACCTCCTGCACCCCTTCACCTCACAAAAGGGATCGGGACAGACCAAGTGTAACTTGGGGTGAAAATAAGGGAACTTGAGACTGGGAATAGGTAAAATAGGTTTTTTGGCTTGAGATGACCATGGAGAAAAGGCAGGAGTGTTGTTTGCTGAAGTAGCTTTTTATATTTCTCTTTTTATTCTGTACATGAATGAGTTATCAGAACCCGGTATTCATTAGCAAGTAAATTAATGCCCAGGTCACAGCTGTTTTGTCTGCAACAAAGTCACTGTATAGTTATTTGTATGATCTTAGAATCTTGTCTTCTGAGAAACGCTGGATCATTGCCCAGAAGATCTTAGCACTACACGGGATCACAAAGACATCCACTGTCTTTCTTAGTCCACTCAGTACAGTGTGGGACTATAGCTGTTGTCACTGGAGTTGCATCCTGAAATCAGCTGATTTTGCCAGCAAAAGCAGCATGGTCATGGAAACCAGTAAACTGACACTAAAACCAGGAGGTGGAGCAGAATAAGAAAACCTGATCAAGACAAGTCGATCTCAATTTGTTTGTTGAACTAAACCTACATTTTGCAAATACAAAGTCAGTAATTACTACCTGCAGAATCATTTGAGTCTGAGCACCGAACTCTGCAACAGATAAAAGCAGTAAATGTTGAGAAAAATGTGCACTTCCATTCATACTGTAGCACATCCACATCCCTCCAGCACATAAGGAGCCTCAGGACAACTGGAATACTTATGAAAACTTTTCTGTGACCTTTCCTTTAGATGCTTCTTGGGCTATTATCTACTGCGACACAGTCTGTCACTGTGTCCCCTCTTGGGTGGGAAAATGGGGTGTTGGTGGTTCCTCAACCTTTCCTGTTCACTTTCCATGGCTTCTTTATAGCCACAAACTGTTCCAGAACAATCAGAAAGGTTTTGCAACCTTTGTTGAGGCCAGTGGGTACATGGTGTGTTTGCTCTGTGTTTTTTCTGCCTTTGATTGCAGAGTTGGGCTGCTCCCTTCCAGTCCCACATGTCTATGGGGAATGAGCTGCATGGCCAGGGCACCTGGGAAGAGCCAGAGCCTTATAACGGGAGCTGTGCAGTGAATCACACTGAACCACAAGCAAGGGCAAGCAGCTGGCCACAGTCAGCCCTGACCCTACTACTGCTCTTTAAGAACCCCTTTGACAGTAAATTAACAAACTTTTGGGTGCAGTAAACCCTAGTCCTGCCAGATTTCTTTGTAATCTGCTAGACCCCTCCTTGTAGGTCCAATATAATCCTACAAGTCTGATTTTGACAGTAATCTCAAGGTGGCCTCTGAGGACAAATTCAGATAGAATCTCTGTGGATTTTCCTGTACAAAACAAGAATATTACCTCTAATTGCATTCTTATGAATTTATATTTCTGTTCCTAAACTCACTGTCCAAGGCATTATCTTTCCTATTTATGTTATGCCACCTTGGCATTTGGGGGTGTATAAATAAAATCATCAGGAGCTGATCTTAGGCAGGATGAGGCTTGGTTTCTTTGAATAATAGAAAGTCACTGGATTCAAAACCAGACTGGGTATACACAACATTTGAATCACCTCCAAAAGTCACAAAAAGCTAAGTTTTCTATATAGAATTGTCAGCACTCTGACCTTCACACCATTTGGAATTCAAGATGTCCAGCCACCTCCTCTGGGTGTCCCCTCCTAGCAGTGGGGAACGAATCCAGATCCCTCCCGAGTGCACAGGAGAGTCAGATGCCAGCACAGTTGGAGCAACAACACGTTTACAGTGTTGCTCCAAGCTCTGTTGGTCAGGCACAGAGCTGCTTTACAGGGAGCTGTGGACATGTGATTTGGCTCACATTGTAATTATATTCCCTTTTCCCCCCTCAAGATCTTCCGTTTTACTCTCATCCCCTCCCAAATAAACAGCTCACTTCTGTGCACCATTTCCCCATCAGCCCTGGTTTTCCTGATTTTATATCCTTATTCGGTATTTATCCTATGGTTACCCTGGCAATTTCTAATTTGACAGCAGTTTTGTCAAGCTATTACTTTTTTGCTATCTATAGTGTCCTGCCGTTTCTCATTTTGCTGTCTTGTTAAATGGCACCATGGGTCAGTGTAGGCCATCTGCATATACATTACTTCCCTTCGTAATCTGTAGCATCCTGCAGTTCCTCATGTCTTTATCTTGTCAGAGGCACCACAAGACAGAGTGAGCCATCTGTACACACCTTAACACATACCTACCTGCACCATCTGCCACTGTATTAACAGGCAGGGGTAAATACAAAATGTAACTGGCAAAAAATAGGCACTTCTTTTATAAACCAGATAAAACAGAAAAAAATCTCTAAAACCTTTGAAACCTACTAAATGAGAAGTCATTGAATAAACTGTGTTCTACTGGATTGTGATTTACCTTTAGGGTCATGTTTTAAAGCATCTTGGTACTGTGTCCTGTGAAAGCAAAGGTAGAGCATACCTTGTACTTCATACTCAGTTCCAGCCCCAGCTCCAACAACACACTAAAAACCCAGTCTCAAACCCACAGTGGAACACAGAAAGAGCCAAAAGACCCTCTTCTACATAAATGGGTAGGTTTGGCTCTGTGGAACTGTGGAGACACAATAAATGGACTTTCCCATGCAAGGAGGACAGATCCTTCATGAAAGCTGATCATGACACAAAGTGCACAGAAGTGTTGCATGGCCCACTACAGTCAGTGCCCTTCTGAAACAGAATGTCCAGCACGTCTGGGATTGGCTTTCTCAGCTATTTCAAAGCACCTGATTCATGCAGGTTTTATGTAACATGTACCACTAGCAAAACAATGTGATTGTTTTTACCCAGTACGTTTTAGTTATAACTAACTTCCCAGAGACAAATTTAATTAGCGATCGATTCTCAGTGCTGCAGACTTCAAAATCCTTTTCCCCTCACTGGGGCTGCATAGTAAAGCACATTGGAATTAGCAGCAAATATGAGATCCCTGCCTTGTCTTACACAGAAAGAGTAAAACAAAGGATTACTTTGTTTTCTCCAAGAGAAGTATGAACTAAAAGCAACACAGCAAATTCCCAAGACTTGCTTGATGTTAATGTTAATGCTAACACATTTACAGTCAAAACTTTCAGCCAGAAGGCCCATGTTGTTTTAAGGACCAGCCAGTGGGTCAGTCCAGGAGTCAGGCAGGAACAAGGTGCTGAGGCAGAAGTGCAACATTTGATTCAGCTCCATGGACAAGTCACTATTTGTCTCTTACCTCAATTTTCTTTGGGGTCTTTGGGGACTCTCATTTTCAATGTGTGTGTTTGTAGTACCCAAAGCTACAGATCTTTGGTCCTGTGGGTTCTTTCTTGGTAGGACAAACAGCCTCTGCAGACATCAACTCTGAGGAGAGGAACACTCCCAGTTCCTCTGCTCTCTCTCTCTACTCTGCATCAGGAGACCTTCCCTAGATGTAAGGAATCCATGATAATGTCAGGAACATCTCATTATACAGGTTATTATAGCCTCAGTCCAAGGTCTTTGCTTCTCTCTTTCTGCCTCATAAAGAGGCGTTGCTTTCTGGAGAAATGGTCCAACGATACCTTTGGGGCAGCACAATAATTCATTGTCCTTTACACTGGGCGTACACCAAAGTGCTGTAAAGCCAGGGCATATATCTTTTTTCAGCAGGTCTGTAGCCCTGTGTGTTAATGCTCTGATCCTGCAAGGGAGGCTGTATACACAAGATTTGTTTCATGGTCTTGGTCAAACTGGTTTAGGAAGGCTGCTGAGATGTGCTCTGCAAGCAAAAGCTCTGTGAACTACATACAGCTTCACCTAGGGAAATGCCATAAACCCTTACCACTAAATATTTCACTTGTGTGGAGATTGTATGTCAGAGATAATGGGCCTAATTTGAACATGGCCTTTTACAGAAAGTTTAATATCACACACTGGGCTTCTGTGATGGGACTTTTGCCTTTTACACTTGCGAACACCATCCCCCAGGCTATGCCACCTACTGACCTGCAAAGAATTTTTTGAGGTTGTCTCTGCCTGACAATGTTAGGCTTTACTCTCCATCCCTTACCTGGATAAGCCTGAAAAGAAGCTGCAGATACTCCAGAATGTTCTGGGATGCTTCTGATGAAAGTATGTATAGTGTGAATCCTTTCTTTTCTTAATAAAGATGATGTAAATGCTGCCTTTCTCAGATTACATTCTTATTCCATATATTGGGTCTAAGTGGCCTATAGAACTTGTATTTCTGTTAGTGGTTTGTTCAAATAGGAGGAGATACCATTTATAGTAGTTTTAAATGATTAATTTACCAGGAAAAGAATATCTAGAGATTCTTACCGAACTATTTAAACAGTATTTTAAGCCTTAAACTGGTGCTTGGGTAGATCCGCTCTTCCCAGAATACACCACCCATCACTACTTACAGAAGTTTAAGACCAAATCTTCCCTGCTTCAATTACCATTTTGTATCAGTCACCTTCATGTAAACCTTGCAGAGGTTCAGGTCATTATAGAGTGGACCAGTTGCCTACACAACCATGTATAAGCATTTTACACAGGTAACCGCTGTTTGATACAGTCTCTTTCCCAGCTGCCTAGACATACTCATCACCACAGGCTCCACCAAAGGTCAGGATGAACCCTTACGCCAGATACATCTGGATACAGGTCTATTTCCATCCATTGTCAGACATGAAAGATGATGTTTTATTCACTTCAAAACTTCAAAACTTCATGGTACTTCAACCAAAATGTCTCACGTCACCATGTTACAGACATGCAGATGAGGTCTGGAGCATTCAATCAATTCTACTTGTTCACCAGCAATTGGGGGTAGAAGATCCTCTCCTTGGGCGGTTTTTCTTTGATTGGGAAGCTTCAGGGCCTGCTTTTGCTCAGTTCATGATGGGTATCACCAAGGTACTAAAGTTTACAGTAACAACAATACCCAGTCCCTTTGGAACATGTGACAGAACACAAGAGAAGTTAATTTTTACAGATGGTGACACTGCAACACAAAGCAGGGCAGTGAATTCTGCAGGGACACAGGGCTCAAATAGCACCTCATTGCTAGTACATTTATCTTTGCACTCAGCCATGTAGTCATGCAGAGGACAGTTTTTCTATGACAATGTTCATATAGAAGAAACAGTATTTGCAACAGGCAGCCCTGACTAACTAGTTGCCTGCTGTGGGTAGGATTGCAGGGGCATGTAATATGCTTGTGGAATAAGCTGCCTGAACTGGCTCCTGATGCTTTTTAACTTCTGCAGTCTTACTTTGATTTGGGGAATCTGAAATGACAAAGGCAGTATTAATAGTTTTTGACATTAAAAAAAGGTCACACTTTGATTTAAGCAAGAAAGGAAGAAGTTTTACAAATGTTCTTTAATTCTTTTTACCAAGTATTCCTTACAATGAGTGTGTGATACAGTAGTTTTTAATTTTTTCCAGTTTATAGTGGGGTCAGAGAACACTGGTGACTGCACAGATACATGTGGAGCTCTAACATCAGGGCCACCCCTGGTTCTGCCCCATCATCAAGCTGTGGTGGTACTCTTCAGTTGTATATTTGCCACAATAATTCCTTGAGACTAGTTAGAATAAACACAACTAAGAGTACCAAAAGATGTTTGAGTTTTTTCCTTCATTACATTGTTTCTTTAAAAATAAAAACCCAACACAACTCAGACGTTGTCTTGTTAACAGCTTTTATTTTTCTCCCCCCAAAACTCAATTCATTTACTGCAAAATAAGTTTGTTAATTCCTTGATCTGAAAAGCTGACAGCTCAGTATTGATTAACCACTCAACTATGCTGCTGCATATTATTTTCAGCTTATAGCTTTGTCTCAGTTGCTTCAAGCTTGTCTAAAACGTTAGTGCCTGGAGTCACAGCATTTGAAAACTGATTTGAATGGAGGGCAGGAGAAGGTCAGGGCTGCACAACACTGTGAATTATACATCACAGCAACACATATGTAAGACGTCATTGTTGTAGAGGGTGGAAAAAGCAGGGGGCAGCACAATGAGTCAAGCATACAGATAGGAGGAGTGTTATCTCTTCTTTAGTCAGGATTCAAATACTTCACTTTGTCATTGCTATCCAACTGAAGCACAAGAATGATATCAACTGCTTAGCTTGGAGACTGAGCTGTAATTAAAAATAGATTGACTAGTCTTTACACCTTACATAAGATAGAATAAGCTATAGCACATTTCTGCCAGGCCTTCTTCCATCCTTCATGCTAATGTTACATCCAAGTTCTCCACACTCATTTTAATTCACAGTCATGTCTGTGAAGGATACCACCAAAGCATCCTCGAAGTAGCCAGCACATGCAGCAGCCTTGGTGATAGATTCAGGGGCTCTGACTGTTAGTTTTGCTTGAACCTGTGGTATGAAGAGAGCTTGGACTCTTCAGTCCAGAGTAGAGAAAGTTCAGGAGAGTCTTGTCAGGGTGTATAAAGACCTGGTGGGAGGGAATGAAGAGATGAAGAAGCCATACTCTTCTAGATAGTGCCCACTGGAAGGGCAAAAGGGAGTGGGCACAAATTAAAGCACTTCAAATTCCATCTGAACTCAAGACAACACTTTTTTTTGCCATGCTGGTAGTCAAATACTGGAACAGGCTGTCCAGAGATGTCGTGGAGTCTCCATTCTTGGAGATATTCAAGTGCTGTCTGGACATGGTCCTGAGCAACCTCTTCCAGCTGATCCTGCTTGAGCTGGGGGAGAAAATGCAGGGAGTATGGACTAGATGATTTCAAGAGGACCCTTCCAACTTGAACTATTCTATGATTTTCTAAGTAATTTCAGGCAAATTTCTACTCTCCTACCATTTGTTACTTCTTTAAACCAAGATCTCTCTTGAAAAGCTCTTTTGATAGTCTGTTCTATCATGCCAATGCTATATCTATGTATATATACCATCTTTTCATCTGAGGTCTCAAAATATGAAATAAATCTGAAACAAAACCAATAAAACTACCTCAGATCATCACCAAGTTAAAGGGAAATTATACAAGACAGGGAAATGTTAAAGGAAAAATAAAAAGAACAATTATGTCCACAAATCAGACAGCAAAGAGAATTTATGTGTAGTGCAAGAGTGACAATGACTTACCCTGCTGATTGCCGCAAGCAATTGAAAACACTGTTACTTTTAATGGGAAGCAATTTGTTAGGAATCAGAGCAGGGTGCTAGGAGATTGTTATTTTCTTTGCCTCTGCCTCATCTCATTCTGAAACAATGTGAAAACCATTGAAGTCAGAGAAAACAGGGCTGGGAGGGACTGTGAGAAGCTGTCCAGTCCATGCTCACTGTTGTGTTAGCTGTACGCAAACCACTGATTGCAGATGGTAGTATGTGCCAGACTCTCTATCCCTCACATAGCTTGTGCCAGTGCCTAGCTTTCCCACTCATTAAGTAGGGAATAGGTTTTCTTAATGTCTAGTGGATTCCTTTTTTGTTTCAATCTAAGACAATTCTTGTTCAACTTGTTGTGCATAGAGAACATATCTGCAGTTATTTACCAGAAAAAAAACCGAGCTCCAATTCCACTGATTGTTTTTGTACTGGTTTTAGCTGCGATAAAGTTAGGCTTCTTCATAGCAGCTTGTAGGTTGCTATGTTTTGGAGTTGTGCTGAAAATAGTGTTGATAACACAGGGATGTTTTCATTACTGCTGAGCAGTCCTTATTTACTCTGTGCTTACACAGAGTCAAGGCTTTTTTTGCTCCTCATCATCCCACCAGTGAGCAGTCTGGGGGTGCACAAGGAGTTGAGAGGGGACACAGATGGGACAGCTGACCCCAAATGACCCAAGGGGTATTCCAGACCATATGATATCATGCTCAACCATAAAACTAGGGAGGATGTTGGATGAAAAGGGAGGCTGCTCAGGGAGTGGTTGGGCATTGTTTGGCTGATGGTGAGCAGTTGTTTTCATCTGCATCACTTGTCTGTCTTGGGTTTTATTCTCCTCTCTTTTTTTATTTTCCTTACATTTTTTAAATTATTATTATTATTACTTATTTTTAAGTGTTAAACTGTTGTTATCTCAAACCACAAGTTTGTTTCTGACTTTCATCCTTATTATTCTGTCCCCCTTTCCAGGGTGGTGGAAGGAGCCAATGAGCAGCAGTGTGGTGCTTAGTTGGCGGATGGGGTTAAACCACAACAATTTTTTTCTAGATCATTTAATTTATAGGTGTTTCCTATTATTGTCAGGCAACACTGGTGTCCTGATCCACAGAATAGCCAGTGAAATGCTTGAGAGATCCATTCCACTGATCGGAATTAACTGTACTGTGATGCATGAGCCATGCTTAAGTGAGGGTGGAACAATGGTGTTTGCTCTTGTTTCAAAACATGTGCGCACCAGGAGTGGGATTCGGCTGACTAAAATAAGTCACCTACATCTGCACTAGAGTGGGGTAAATCTGACCTTTCTCCTTTGGGGTGAGATGAGTTGTGCTTCATGGATTCATGGACTAGACTGACATCAATAGTGATAGTAAGGAAACCCTACAATCAAAGGTCCTGTGCCAGTACCACAGAGATTTCGAGGTTAAGTAGCTCACTTGAGTCTTTAACAATTACATTTGTGCCCATAAACAATAAGCCTGTCACTCCTCTGATACAGGATCTTGGTTGGACATATAGCTCTTTGTACTGCCTACATTTCCCTACCCTGGGAATAAGCATCTTTTCTTTCCAATTCAATTATATCTCACTCAGGGGTCTCTACTGTTAATCAGCTGCATGATTTTCCAAGCCTGTTACTGAGATATTGACACACATAATCCTGGAGGTTAAAAAAGCTTTGAATGATTTGACAGTAGTCTCAGAAAACCTTCACTTCTCTGTATTAATCTGGAATGACTCTGTTGGCTTGAAGAGCTGTTTGCTCTGGTTTCACTCTGGTTTAATTGATGGCAGAATTTGATCCTGTGTAAATAGCGTTTATTGAAAGACAGAAAGCATCATATGCTACTAATGTATTATATGCACTATGATTTGCTAATCACCTATTTGAACTCAAGATGTATTAAAAGCAGCATTTCCAACTGAAAACGTGAGAGCAGCCAGATAGAAATAAACCTTTATTTGCTTCTTTACATTGCACTCCCAATGAGGCTCTGAAAGTACTTCACAAACCTTTTTTGAGCCTTACAGACAGGGGTGCAAGAGAGATAAGAATTCATACAGGTGAAAATCAAATATCTTTGAAAAAGAAATACTGTATCTGACATGCAAGTCATGGCCCAATGCAGGGAATACTGAGTTAGATTTTAATATCCGTGTCAATTGTGAAGGCGGACAAGACACTGATAATAGTCTTTGTTGGCATAAATTTTATGACTCAGCATCCCCTTGTGGAGTTCCAGGAGCACAAACATATTGACATTTTGAAATGGTAGGACCTTTGGGTATATTTCAGAGTTCTTGGCAGGTGCTTTCGGAAGGCCTGTTTTGGAAAAGAAGCATTTTGTGTTTTTACTTTTGGTTGTGACGGAGGGTGTCTAGCTGCATAGCTTTAGGCGTTTGACATAGGTGTTTGGTTAAGAACGACAGTCCCAGCAGCATCAGTGGAGAAACTGTTGTCTTAGTTTCAGTTGGTTTCTTTACTCTGCAGAGACTAATAGTAGATGTTGTGATTCTCTCTCCAAATTTCACGTTTATACACTGCTTTTCGTTCTTATCTGAAAAACACATCTGTCCCTTCTGTTGTGGAACAAAATATAATTAGATTATACTTAATGTGATGTTTCCTGTTACTTAACTTGTTCCTACATAAACTGATGTTTTCTTGCACTCGTTGTGATGATATGGCTATGATTCATGGAAAAAATATTTTTGGTACAAAAAGGTTAGGTAGCAGGCTAATGGGAAAAATAGCAAGCTATTCTAAAGTAATTGGGAGCATTTATCAGCTTGATGTTTATCACTGTTTTGTATGCACTATGTTTTTGTTTCCTGTTGTAGGGCAATTCCACCTAGTGAATCATGGATGGCATTTCTATGGCATCATAAATAAAAGCTTTCCCTTGATGTGTTGTCCTGTTCCCTGCTCTAGCTGTTGTGTCATTGGGCAAAGGTCATAATGGAGTGATGTACTAAATAACATTAAGTTCCCTACCCTGTTGCTACAGAAGCAGGATGTTGCCCAGTACAGAGACAGCCTGTACAAAAAATATTGCTGATAACTTGTTCAAAGTTGTGAGCACCAGAGAGGCAACTGTTTCGACCAGAAGTCTTTGCTGGCACAAGGATGACTGGGAACAAAATTAACCTTGGAAAATGGAAACCAGAAGAAACTTTCCAATGAATCAGTGGAATAGTGAAGTTTGGGTATTTCTGAGTCAAAAATATGCAGCTGCTATTCAAAAACTGGCAGTGTTCAAGGCCAGGTTGGACAGAGCCTTCAGTGACATGGGCTACTGTGAGGCATCCCTGCCCATGGCAACGGGTTGGAACTAGATGATCTTAAGGTCCTTTCCAACCCAAAGTGTTCTATGATTCTATGAAAAGGGAGCTTAATCAGTTTTATGGGAGGATTATAGCTTTTTGTAACAGTGGTGGGTTGGATTTGGTGACTTTGAAAGTCCTTTCCATTCCAGAGTGCCCAGCACACATGTCACCAGCCCCAGGGTCACATAACAAAACAGCACTGTCCCATGACACAGAAGTATAGTTTCATAGAGCACTGAAAGACTAAAAGAAGCTGCTTTTTGCAGGAGGGTGACAGGTTTGCTGATATGGAGTGAACGATTTCCGCATCTCAGCTAGTTGTAAAATGAAACAAACATTTGTCATGAGACTGCTAATTTGCAGGATCTGGGAAGTGGATGGATTTTATTCCCTTTGGCCTAATGGATAACAATGCCTTAAACTTTCCAGTCTCGCTGTCCAGAATTGTCTTTGGTGACTATGGGAATCCAAACTGGGATCTGCCATCCAGGCTTGCTCACCTAAAGTGACACCGCATTCCTCTCTCCATCCCCAAATCTTCAGTACTGTGTTCTATGTGAAAGCTGTTTGAAAGGACTTGTAAACCAAACAAGGGAGAAGTCACTGAATATGAAGAGTTGCCTGGAAAAAGGAAGAGGGGAGAGGAGAATGGAAAACTGTGCTGTATGGTGGGGGAATGGATGACAAATACAGCTCTTAAGTGAGTTACACCGACAATTTGTGAGCTTTCCTTTTCCTTTGCAACATTCCCCTCTTCCAGCCTGAATGGTATGCCACATAACACACTACTTTCAGCCTGCTGAATGGAGCCTCAGTAAGAAATAGAGGATCCAGACTTAAATGAAGGACGAAATGCCATAATATATAATAATCCCACACAGTGCAGTGTTCTGACTCCAGTCATAATGGTGGCAAAGCTGGTAGTACAAATAGGATTTACTCTTCTATGAAATCCTGGGCAAGGAGCGGCTCTGCCCTGTTTCCCCTCCACCTCCACAAAACCTCCATTTTAGATAAGCAAATTAATGTAGAATATTACCATGATATGTCTGCTCTGGTCAGCTCCTGCTGGTTCCCACATTGCAGGAATGTGGGACAACTCTGACTGATTGCTTCCTGTATATCTACAAACAAAGAGATTGGAAAAGTAGCAGGCACACAGCAGATCACATACCAGATCAGATAAGCCAGCCTAAGGGGATCACTATTATACTGCTCCAGAGCAGACATTCTGTCCAAGGCACAAGCTGTCCCTTAAATAAAAAGCACTGCGATTGCAGGTTTATTTAACCCACCGGTGAGCCAAGACTATGGCATTGCCTGAAGTGATTTCTTCTTCTGGGTATAAAGTTTTCAATAATATTAACTTTTCTAAATTAAAAATTAAAGTGCTACCATCTGGGAATTGTTTCCCTCCTCTTACTCCTACTTTCCTATGCCATTTCGTTCAGTAGGAACTTCCAAAGCCTAGTCCCAGCATTGGCTGGACCATCCTTTATCCGACGGCGAAAGGTATTTCACATCCTTTAGCCTCACTAACACAATCATCATTTTCTCCAAGTTAATGAATAAAGTTCCTGTTATTATATATATTTCCCTCCTAGTAGAGGGAAACAGTGTTTTCTGCTTCATGCACATTCCTCAGCACCACATTGTTTGAATGACCCCAAGCACAATTTTATCTTTAATAATACAGTAATTAAAAAAAAAAAAAAAAAAAGGAGAGAGCATTTCTTCTCCTCTGCTGCCTGCAGGACACAGATTGAGCTTCCAGGCTTTTACTGCTTGCTTGAAAGGGAACAGTCCGCCTTAGATTTCAGGCACATCACATTTTATGCAGTACGTTTTAATCTTGACTTTCTGTAGCAGTAAGGAGACGAACATCTGTAACAATATGTTCCTCTAGAGCACCTTTTATCCTCTGCTCTCCAGATGCTTGAATCCCAAATTAATTTTCTCTGCATCGCTGGAAGGCAGCAGGCAGAGATTTAAAGGGGAGGAGAGGGGACAGCCAAGGCTGATTTTTGCCTCCTTCCCCTGTGTCTCCTGCTGCATAGGTATTCAACCAGCACTGATGGAGCTGCTCACTGAGGATGAGGCTGGTCCAGCGCTACATGTCACTGTGGCTGCAGCCTGCCCTATGGCTGGGGATGAGTCTCCAGAGCTGTGGTCCCAGCCCAAATGTCAGCTGCCTCAAAAGCTGGCACAGGCTCTGAGTGTGGCCCCACACAATTACCCAACCTCCTGTCACAGTTATTTCTTGTGTGAGATAGGAAAGCTTGCCCAGTGGTGGTAAATTGAGAGCACCATCACAGAGTAGACAAAGGGAAGTATCTAAACAAAATAAGAAAATCTTACAAACAAACCCCAAAGCTTTCCTTTCAGAAATTTCTTGAAGTAATGATATTTCAGGAAGTCCAGCTTCCTGTCTGAGTGAAGTGTAGTGAATAAAGAAAAGAGTAAAGGAAAATATTGAAAATATTTTGCCCTTTTTTTTCCTTTTTAATTCTCTAAACACCATCCTTTTCCACAGATCCCTTTATTCCAAGTGATGCCAATGAACTCTGTCACTTTTTATGGGATGGCTTTCCACCTTTTCTCTCTTAACAGTAGCATTCAGGGGTGCAATTGAGAACACAGCAGCACTGCTGGGTCTCTTACAGGCACACAGCAAGAAATTGTGCAGAAATACAGGAATGTCTTTCCATCACTAGTGTCTTAGCAGGATAGACAAAGCTAATAATAAACAGGCAAAAATGGTGGAGTTCTTTCTAAAGTCCTGCCGTAGGTTATTGGCAGAGCTGAGGCTGGCTTTCAGGTGTCCATGACCTAGTCTAGTCTAGTCTGGCCTATCCTAGCCTAGCTTAGCCTAGCCTAGCCTAGCCTAGCCTAGCTTAGTCCAATCTAGTCTAGTCTAGTCAGGTCTGGTCTAGTTTATTCTGGTCTATTCTGGTCTAGTCTATTCTGGTCTGGCCTGGTCTAGTCTATTCATAAACAAATTTAAGTCCATAATTGTTCTGCTGTTAAGTACAGAAAATTTATATGTGAAAGCCAATATTTACCAAGCAGAAAGGAATATCTCATCCAACAACATTCATTCAAATATTTGCCCCTGTTTAAGCAACACTTCAGATTTTGTACTTTGTTTTAATACAGAAACCAGAGAAGACTTTACCTCCTTGCTTCCTTTGATCAGAGCAGCTTTTCTGCTGTTTTTTAATTTGTCTCAAACATCTGCCATTAGAAGACATTTGTCTTTTCTGTCAGCTCCCTCTCTCTCTGGCTCAAAACTTGCCAGGGCCTTGTTAGTCTGACAGGCTGCCTTGTATTTGCCCAAAATGTGTCTAGTAAGACCTGTTAAGGCCGTGGAGAGTTAAAATGTACAGCATGGTAATTTAATGGAAAGCACTGAAGAGTCTCTGCCTATTAAAGAACATGTTGTAGTGCGTTTGCATGGCCAGGTTTTGTTAGCGGGGGAGGCGGTACAAGAATACCTTCTGTGAGAAGATGCCAGAAGCTTCCCTTATCTCAGACAGAGCCAACATCAGCTTCTCCCACCTCTGGCCAAGGCTGAGCCCATCAGAGGAGGTTTTAGCACCTCTGGGATAACATATTTAAGAAGGGGGAAAAAGCCCTGTGTAACTGCAGCTGGAGAGAGTGAGAACATGTGAGAGGAGCAGCCCTGCAGACACCATGGTCAGTGCAGAAGGAGGGCAGGAGGTGCTCCAGGCACCAACGCAGAGATTCCCCTGCAGCCCATGGTTCAGCTCATGGTGCAGCTCATGGTGAGGCAGGATGTGCCCCTGCAGCCCATGGTGGTCCATGGTGGAGCAGATATCCACGTGCAGCCCAGGGAGGAACCCCATGCCAGAGCAGGGGGATGCCTGAAGGAGGTTATGACTCCATGGGAAGCCCACGCTGGAGCAGGCTCCTGGCAGGACCTGTGTCCAGAAAGGAGCTCACAATGAAGCAGGTTTGCTGCGGGACTTGTGACCCTGTGGAAGGGACCCAAACTGGAGCACTCTGTTCCTGAAGGACTGCACCCATGGAATGGACCCATGCTGGAGCTGCCAGTGTGTTTAAGTGTTATTTAAATGTTTAAGGTATTTCAGTACACCTCTTTCTGGTACAGGATTCTCCAGCACAAGCTTGACAAAGTAGCTGAGATACAGGTTTAGATACCTGGTAAATCAAACCATCATGCAGTAAACTGCAAAGAGGTTGGCACAAGCAGTTAGTCAGCTGCCAGAAATTGATGCCCAGTGTCTGACAGGTAGTCAGATCGGTGACAGAAATGTGTGATTGGGTAGCATGGGGTACACCTGCATGTATTTATGTGAATGGAAGTACAGGCAAAGAGTGCAATATAAATTCTCTTTACATACATATTTAACTCTGCCCAGTCCCTACCATCAGTCAGCGTGATCACTCAGCTGAAGGTGTTATTAAAGGGCTATCTTGGTTAATCTCCATTTTATGCTTGCACATTTAGTCAAGCAGTGTTGAGGCAGATCCGACAGCTCCCTGAAAGCAGGCAGATGACAAGCTCCTTGAGAGCAGCACCTCCACATATGCAGACATAAAGAGCAGGAACATATATATGTTCTCCATCTGGCTCCAGGCTGGAGCTTTAAATCTATTAATCATGCTCAGAGCCTCAAAAGCTTTTCTAGCTTCATTGCCTGACCCAGAGGAGCAATGGTTCAGTGCTTGGCACTGAAAAGCCAGGGCTTCTGCATTTTATCCCTATCTCTGCAATCAATCCACAGCACAGGGTTAAGTGAGTCTCTTAGGATTAGGTCCAAAGGGCTGAAGACTACAAAACTGAATCATCAAAGACGTTTCTCTTTCCAGGATTTGGCTACTGGACTGTAATCCAGAGCCTGGGGACAGGTACCTCCACATAGCATCACAAGGGAAGCAGCCAGTACATTGACTGAGGACATCTCTATGGAGAGCAAAATACTGGAGAAAAGGGCACATACTAGATCTTTCCTGGTGCTGTGTAGTGTGTGCATCTGGCCAGCCCTGCACAGAATGAAACATGGAAATACAACTGAGATATTGCAATGGTAAAAGCAAAGTAGTTTTGATTGGGAGAGGTTTAGATTTATGTACCCAAGTTTTACCTACTCCCCATTGTGTGTGCTTATAGTTTCCTAAGAGATAGCCCCAAAACAGGATTCAAAAATCTTTACTTAAATGACTAAATAAGCTGCCTGATTTTCATCTCGACTTAGCAGACGCATCTGATTTATTTCAACGTTAACAGGATCATGACTGAAATGAAATTGTACACAGATGAGAGTCCCAGTTGCTACTCTTATTAATCCTGCTGTTTAGGTTCATGTTTAACAGGAGACATATGCAAGGCTCATTTGATATCAAAACAGTCAAGAAGCTCGTAATCTGTCACTGTCACAGACATCTGTGATGAGACGCAGCACTCTTCAGTACAGAGAGCCGCTGAGCGGTGTGAAAAGCCACTGTGACAGAGGAACTGAGATATTGACTGTGCAATGTGTTTTCCCGTCAAAATGGGACAAATCTGTCGCAGAGAATCCAATTTCTCTGCATCACACAGGCATGCAGTAGGAGTCACGAGAAGCCACAGTGTATTGGAGGTATGTTGCAGTAAATGATCTCTGTTAGAGAATAAATACGCCTCATGCCCTCAACAGGTCAGTACTGGGCAGCAGCGTGATGTTTCTCTATCCTCTGTGGAGCACAGAGAGGTCATACTGAGACTTCTTCAGCCAATATTGTCCTCAGATACTTTCCAGGATGGATGAGCTCAGATCTTATCCCAGCTTCTAAAATGGGCTCACCCTACCAGTGAACTCGAAGGCAAGTATCTCCACTTCTACAGCCTGTGCACAGAAAAACAAACAGTGCCCAGGGTCCTTTCACAGGCGCTTAAGGGTGATCATCCACATGCAGCTGGATCCATGCTGAGCTAGGACTCACACACAATTCTGGGACAAGCACAAGCCAGGGACCATTTGCAGTAGGTAGTCTGCACTCTTCCCGAATAAGCCAGTCTGTTCCTAGGGAATAAGAACATCAGAGTGTCAGATGTGCACCTTTCCACACCACACAGCCTCAGCTCCAGCAAACTGTCCTGAGCATGTTTAATTTACGGCAGTAAATGAATTGCAGAGTTTTACTGGCTGATTAGTAGGAATGAGTCCCAGCTATTTTCACTCTGGAGGGGAACTCAGTGGCCAGTTTATGGGTGAGACCTGCAGAATGAGGTCCCATATATATCTCACAGCACTTTGAGTTTAGAAAAAGATTTCAACAAAGCCATAGGAAGGCTTTCCTTAGCTTCGCTTTGTGTCATGTGAACCATTTCATGCCTAGCTGGCTACCCACAGAGCCAATTCATCAATTTTCCTTCCTGCTGGTGTGGGACAGGAGAACTGCAATCCTGGCTCTGGATCCTGGCCATTTACTCTGGTTTGTTGTTACTGACACAAACCAGAATCATATCCTTCAGAAAAAGTCAGAGAAAATAGTGGGATACGCAGGTGGAATGATTTTCATCTCTGGACACCTCATTATAAACTCAAGTTCTGCTTCAAATCCTGAAAAAAATCTTTTTTTTCATCCCTAGCACCCTCAAAAAGTTGGGCAAGGTGAGCAGAGGGAACCATTCCTCCCTCCTGAGAAATAACCATTACGGACCTCTTACAACAATCAAGGATCCCTCTACCTCAATTCTCACACCCAATTTAATCATCCTCTTCTTTCAAAGGTGGACAAAATTCTAAGAGATAGTGCTTCTCGAATATTAAAACTATAATTATCTAAAACATTTCCACATACGGGTCTGTATTGTGTGGAGAAAGTGTCATGCTTACACCACCTCTAGAGTAAATTCTTTAATAGATGTCTGATTTATTTTCTCCCTAATCTCCAAAGTCTATCAGGTTCCTCTCAAAACCAAGAGTACAGCTGAAAAGATCCTATAACTTGCATTAGTACCCAAAATATCTCTTGCCAAACAGACAAATATTGTCATTGATACTTCAGCCTCAAAATTATCAGCCATAAAACTGGGATATTTCTGCTTTCCTCACCAGAATGCTAAACTTCTCAGAACGATGGTACCATCACCTGTAGCAGTCTCCGGAAGGGTGGATTTTCCATCCATCTGTTGGGCTTCACCTTTCCAGGTCCTTTCCTGACCTTCTCTCTTTAGACACGCACTCTTCAGGTCAGTGAGCATCTATTTTGACATGCTTGGGCTCTAGAGAGGAAACATATTTAACTGCCGTTGCAGCATTTAGCCATTTAATTATAAAGCTGTAATTTTCATTTAGTAGATTAACTTTGAGACCAGATGGCATTTGTCGCTCTGCATAAACTATGCTTTGTTTTATCTGCATTTTATTTTTACTTTATTGTTTTGGTCAGTCAAGTGCTAGAAGTTTAATGGTCCATCTCATTTCCTGAGGGATGTTTCTTCAAAGTGAAATACTGGCATTTCCAGGCAGCTTCACAAGTACAGTACAGAAGAAAACACACAAAAATAGTTCACAAATAAACTTGTTCAAATGAATTAGCTTTTTCAAGTTGAAGAAGATTGGTTTTATTTGAAATTTGTATTAAAGCAAATAGGATGGCTCTGATATAAATTGTTTTGATGTATTAGAAGTGATGCTGAATATGATCTTCCCTTCTCTTTCTTGGACTTTAAAGCTCAAGCACATGCACTGTGATTTATCTTCTGTCCTCTTAATTTTGACATGGAGTCCATGCTCTTCTTTAGCTACCTGGGAGAAAAGAATGTCCAGATTTGGGATGTGGATTTCAAATAGCTACATGATTTAGAAGAAATGAAGGAAAAATAAATGCTGAAAAGCTATTGATTACAGAATCTTGCAGCTGATGGAGGGGGAGATTTCAAACTGGACTGGCAGCAATGCTGGGAATGTGATCCCCCAGCAGTCATGAAGGTAAAAAAATAATCGATCCTGTATACTCAGAAATACTTGCATCCGTTAAAAGCACTTCCAAATATGCAAGGAAAGGACAGGGGGGTTAGAACCAGATGATCTTAAGGTCCTTTCTAACCCTAACTATACTATGATTCTATGATTTAGGCTTTAAGATATAAAAAAGGATATTTACCTAACTGCAGTGGTGCGCAGAGCAGTGAGCACTATAGTAAACAGTACCCTTGCATGAAGAGAAGTCTTGTGCAGTACGTCATCAAAAAGCCACTACAGCACCTGAGCTAAACCCATGGAAGCAAGATTGTATCCCTTGATGGATAAAATAATTTACCTGCTGCACACTTGGGAACTTTTTTCTTTCTAGTATCCCAAAGATTTTCCCTTTATTTTTGGTTGTTTTTTGTTTTTTTTTTTTTTTAATTTTTAATTTGTTTAAAAATGTGGCACATTAAAGAACAAATGCTCAAACTGTTACTTGTGAGACTCCATCAGCAGCTTTCCTCTAAGTAAGGGTGAAGTTCCTCTCATGATATGCAAGCTCAGGAATCCACTGTGGAAATGCAGCCGGTTTTAAGGAAGAAAGCAATGTTAACCAGATGAGGGAGTAATCTTTATGAAGCAAAAATACACTGTTCATTCTACGCAGATTGTTGCTAGCCTGGAAAACATCCTGGACCTAATTCTGTTCTTATTTTCTTCCAAGTCAGAAGTATCTGTACTTAAGTCAAATTGACGATCATGAAAGGCTTGGTATAAAAGATAAGAAGCACTCCTACCTGGTGAAATGTTGGGCAAATGGATCTAGGCCACTTTACCATGTTATAAAGAGCTATTTTTATCCCAATCTTTCTTTAAGCTTCAATGTCATAAATCCAAAAATAACCAAACTGAAGTCAAACTCATTCCCGGGTGCTTTGTAATATTAACTCACTAAAGAGAATTAGCTAACTTTTACATGTTCCTTGGTTTGACTTTCTCCATGTATATTAATAGATCTAAATTTTATAAGTAATACAATGGCATTTAAAACAGGCCACTGTTTGCACTCAGAGCATAGGACATGCCTGTGAGCTAAGATACCTGGCTGGAAAGGCAGAGAGACTCTTCACCTCTTTTTGTTGATTTTGTAGACTACAACTGTGAGAATATTTAAATTTGATATTAATATTAAATATTTAAATTTGAACTTCAACCTGCAAAAGTTATAAGATCTTGGTGGAATTAAACACTTTTCAAAGCCTCTTGTGGGCTTTTGAATGTGAAAACCTTTAAACCTCCTTCAGGCTTGTGTCCCATGGGAAGATTTCAGAGATTTATTTGCCTCAAACTGAGAAATAGACAGCTTCTCTCTTTTTGCTCACAAGTATTGTTTCTGTTCTTCCTTTGCCAGCCAGCCTTCCTCTAGGGTGGGCTTTCCACTTCTTCTAATTTAAAGATCCTAAGCTGGTCAATCATCTCTCAACTGACATTATAGCATATCACCTGTCAGAAAGTGCGCAGAGGCTTAATTCCCTTCTCCAAAACATCTATTTGAATACCCACCCCTGCAACCAAGCAGTCCAATGAGAACTGGAATCAAGTCTTTGATTAATGGTATTCTGAGGATACATTTAAATCCAGAGTCCTAGTTACATCCCTAAGCCAAAATACACTGAAAAATGTACTTTTCTCCCTAATTTTTATACACAGAACTTAGGTACTTGGCTTCAGGTGAAAGTCTGCCATTCAGGATCTGAAGTGAGGTGTCTGAAAGTCCAAGAAACAGCAACTTCTCACTGAAGCTGCTTTCACTTTCTGTGGGGTCTGAACACCATTCTTTCACACACCCCTGAGACAGAGTGGTCCTTACAGTCTGAATGCGAGTGGAAGACTACCCAGAGATGCTTGGGGCTTTGTTGTCTGTAGATAACTCTTTGCTTCCTCCCAGAATGTATACAGAAGTATCTACCATGGAGAGGCAGGAACAATCCTGTTGTAGTGGCTGTGCATTACTTTTGAGTGGACCGGGCACAGCAGTCACTCAGAACTAAAGAGAACTAAATAAATATCCTGGTCACCAAGCCTTGTGAAGCTGCCTACATCTTTAATTTCAATGGAGATAAATCGTCTGTGAGCAATAAAAACACTAAAATGAAGGTCACTGCAAGGACCATACTGGGAAAGTGCAGAGCAAGGCTTCAAATGGTTTTGCTTGTTTTTATTCATGTAAAACTTCAGGCTGAACTGAATGGAAGCTGGCTGCCTTGTGCACATCACAGGATACGACATTTTAGCAAACCATTAAAACAAGCTATAAAAAGTCACCCATTGCTACTCTATCATGGAAAGAAATAGACACTGAGAACATGAAGACACATCCTCATTTCAGTCTGAGCTGTTTGTAACAATGCTTCAGCTACCTTTGCTTCACCTTCTGCACCTATCTACCATTTGCAACAAATTCAAGTAGAGACTGTTAAATCTGACTCCCCCCCTATTTCAGTTATCTGTTTTGTTTGCTGACTCTGACAGAAATATTCCTGATTGGGAAATATTTCCTGATTTGACACAGTGTTAAAATGAAGGAATGCTTTAGATAGGTAGCAATGATCTAGTAATCCAGATATTTTCTGAACTGGGTTCATCTGCTGCCTACATTCTCTTCATGTAAAAAAGGAGAAGGCTGTTTAACATTCCATCTTCACAGTTTAGCAATCTCATTGATTTTGCAAATATAACAGACAGCTCTGTGGCATTTCTGTTGCTACGGTCTTTCAGGTAGTTTCTAGTGGCAGGATACCTTAAGCCAGGCTTCCTTCCTATATGCATTCAGATGCTTGAACACATCCCTCCACCTCCTCTGGCTGTGGTTTATTTGCTCTGATAAGCAACTGCTTAATCATAGTAACTGCATCCAGCTCATGACAGAATTGATGGCTCAATGCTTTTGCCCACATAAGCTGGTGTTTTATTGAAATGTTCACATGAGCTGCACTGCACAATAGAGATCCACAGACAAAAGAGTAACAGTAACAATATAATGAGGGTAGCTCATCTGAGAGCTCCACTGAGAGCCAGAATTTACAATATCCTAAATGGAATATCATGATGCACCCACAGGAAGCACAAGGTTCATCTGTAGTGCAGTTTCCTCCACCCTAAATGTATTGTGTAAACATAGCCCAGGGAAAGATAAAACCATAAATGAGTATGTCTCCTTTAAGGAGGTTTCAGAGAAAGATGAGTTTTGGGATACTCTATAAAGAGTCACTTGACCAGTGTCCTCTGGAGCAGGCCAAGTCCACCTCCTGCACACCCACATACTGACCCATGGTCCTGCTGTTTCCTCTCTCTGTGGCTGCCCAAGCTGCTCTGACTGTGAGCTTATCTCTGTAAAGAGACAGCGCTTTCCTTCATTAGGGTTGTTCTTCCTTTCTTAGTGCTGAGGTCTTTCTGCCCAAATGTAACCCACTGCCTCATCACCTATCAAGCAATACTGTTATCCAGTACTGTGATTGTATCAGATATTCCAGAGCATCCTATCTGGTAGGGTTTCCTGTCAACATAACAGGCTGTTGGCATATGCCCTGAAGGTTTTGTATTCCTGGAGACTGCAGAATCCTACAACCTTGTTGTTAATTATAACAGTCCCTAGCAATGGCTGTCATCTTAACACAAATGAGTCTGTGGTGTTTTCCCTTCCCTTCACATCAAATCTAGAGCTGATCCATATCTCAATTTTAGAATCAGACTTGTTTGAGCTGACCAAAGGAATGGCTGGGCCTGTCCGCTTTCCAAGGATTGGTTGGTGTCCCTTTCCTGTTAAGAAATAATCCAGATATGGGCTACATACATAGACATGATAGCTCCGATACTCTTTGGGAAAGACTAATGTTCTACCTGAAAACGACAGGATTGCAGCCTGCAAGATGTGACCATCTCTACCATATAAACTAAACCCAAATAAAAAAAGGCCATCAAGACTAAATAACATATATGGAAAAAGAAAATGCATGAAACAATGGATAATTATGAATAAGACCAGGAACAACTTTGCTCTCCCAAGAATGAGTAGACTCACCTTGCAAAACACAAACCAAGATGTTAGGTCACTAAGCTGAATTTGTGTAGGAGGTCTTGCAAGTGATTAGTTCCAACATCTCCCTTAAAGCAGGGATGATGGATCCCTCTGCCATTCTATCCTAGCAAAATGCAGCTCTGTCACACAATTACCCAGTTACAACTTTTTCTTTTTCTTATTTTAATTTCATTTTATGCCTTGAAGGCCTGCAATGGACTGCCACACACAAGCAGCTATGCACAAGTAGGACTGTCATCCACAGCTTACAGAACTAGTCTGACCTGCACATTGATTTTCAGCTCTGCTGTACAATACTGAGTGGAAGCTACTGCTGTTCCTCTACCAGCCTCTGACATTTCTTCTTTTGCCATTAGACAGCTCTGATGAACTTTGCAGCAAACTCTCGCTCTTACTGGGAACACAAAGGTTAAATTTTCTCCTCCTTGGGATGAGTTTGGCAGACATATGCCGATTCTGTTTTCAATTGTGCCATTTCTCTCCCAGTGCATGCACAGTCACAGCTGTGAATGAGTTGCAGGCTTAAATTTTTAATGTCGGAGGCTATTCCTAGCTACCTCTTCAACATTACCACCACCACTGCATCCTATAATGTACCCATGGAGACATCCTGGGTTCCGCTTAATTGGGACAACATTTACATTTGTCTTTCTGGTTTGTTTGTATCATCAAGTGCTTAAATGGAGTCCTGCTGAGGCATGGTAACAAGTTTGTCTTTCTTTGCTTATCCGTTTTGGAAAAATTTTCAAACTATATTATCTGCAAACTGTTGCAAAAGAAAGATGAAGAGAAGCGTTCTTGACTCAGAGTGAAAGACATCCAGTTAATACAGGTGAAAGAGAATACTGTTTATTAATGGCTGGATGTAAAATGGTTGCTGTGATTTATTTACTGGGGTGAGCTGAGCTCAGGTTATTGTTTTCCAGGGTATTATACAAACACAGAGCAAGAAGCAGCTTCTGCACTTAAGACCTAAATAGAAAAGAGACTCAAAAAATAGAGGCAGTGAAATTGTCCTCATTTTAGAGGACTGAGGCAGAGAGAAGGCAAGTTCACACAGAAAGTCTTGCAAAATCTGGCAGCTGATAATGTCTTCTGTCAGTTTAAGTCATGTGCTTTAAACAGAACAACCTCTATCTGATTTACAAAACTTCAACACATCTGTATCTTCCACAATTTGGAAGCAAGCTCAAATCACAGAATCATAGAATGGTTTGGACTGGAAGGGACCTTAAAGATCCTCTAGTTCTAACCCCCTGCCGTGGGCAGGGACACCTTCCACTAGAGCAGGTTGCTCCAAGCCCCATCCAACCTGGCCTTGAACACTCCTCTGAAATATCTCTTGGCAATTCTTCCTCAACTGGGGAATATGCTAAAGAAACATTGCCTTACTCTCTAACTTTCACATTACTGTATTGTAATGTGAAAGTTACAGAGACAAAGTAATGTAGTCTTTCCACATAAGATTGTTTGGTTTTGTTTTCAGGACACCTCACATAACCCTGTTAACACAACCCCAGTCTGAGGAAGAGCAGAAGAGCTAGCTTCCCGCCCCTGCTATTTTAGGAATAGTAGTTATATGTTATAAACCTAAACCCACTAAAGAATAGGTCTGGCCAGAATATAACCACTGCTGACATCCTTCTCATGGCCAGTATTATCCTCTAGCAGGCACAACACGGCTCAGTAGCCCCAAAAGTAGTGGATCCTAAATCAGCACAGCAGCTAAACTAGTGTTCTGCAATGCAGGTGGACATACAGAGTTGTTCCTGCTGCTAATTAAAGATGAAACCTCCCTGACTCCAGGGTTTGCCATCACACAAAGACTGATGATAGAAAACTTTTGAGGGAAAGGTCTGGCTCTAACTTATTGATAGTCGAACAGAGGTCCATATTAACATGGATAATGTTCTCTCAGTAAAAAGGTGATTGAACCACGATGGATGGGGAGACAAATGTGCTGTCAGTTCCTGGCAAGCATATCTGATGTTTCAGGGGTGAGGGCGTGCCTTGGGTATTGTGCAAATCCATTCTGTCTCTCTTGGCTCATTGATGCTAAGTCAGCTCTAGTCCTAGCCTCTCGGTCCTGTGGCTCTCATACACCAGCTAGATGTTGCTGAAGGTGGAACCACAGCCATTTCCCCTTAACAGCAGTGTCCAAAAGCCACTGGAAGGAATGGAAAACACACTGATGGCTCTTGCCCTGACCTAGGCATATATGGTCTTATTATATTCTTCTTTCTCCCTCTCACTGAGTCATTCCGAGGGTCTCTCCTGTCCAAATTTAATAAAGCCTGTGTGGAATGAGTAAGCTGAATGTATCGACACCTTCACAATAATCTGTGAAAAAGCTGATGCCTGGGCCATTAATTGTGAAGCAGAACCTGGATTTTGTGTTTTGGAGCATTTTTGACTATTGCAGATGAGATATCTGTCCCCTTTTCTGGCCCTGAAATTGCATTCAGCCTTCAGGGATTTCAGACTGTCCTGATGAAACCAACAAGCCGTTTTATTGTCAAGTCCCCAGGATCAAAAAGTCTCACTGAGTTTGAGAGGGGCCATTAGCAATGATGAAGCATTGGAGAATATTGTTCTGCTTCTTAGTTTGTCTCTGTTAATCGTAACACTGGAGTAGTGAGACAAGGCTCTGATTCAGCTCTCATTGATGTAATTGGGATTTATCTTACAGTTTGGCAGCGTCTTGTTCCTCAGATAATATCAGTGAAATATTCTTGGTAGCTATTAACTTACTGACTGTGCTCAGAGGCCACGTTAAGGAAGAATAAACAGAGGAATTCAGGTTAATGGGAAGAACCAACTGGTAAAATTGATTCCATTTTGTGCCCTCAGTATAGGAAAGACTTTGACAAAAAAGGGTGAGTGTGGTACAGAGAAGCCAGGTGGGTTAAGGGGCTGTAACACACGGTGTAGCAGAGATATATCCTGGAAAAAAGGTTAAGAAGGGACCCAGTGTGCTCTAATGAGTGACTATAAAGCAGGCAAAACCAGAACTTCTCAGAGGTGCATACAAAAATGACAACTGGCATAAATTGTAGGACAGGAAATAAGGATACTTGAACAGGGGCACAGAGAGGTTGTGGTATCTTCTTCCTTGGGGTCACTTGAAACCCAAGTGAACAAAGCCATCAGAAACCTCTTATAACTTTAAAGTTGCCCTGGTTTTGAGCAGAAGCAGGTAGATGAACTGCAGAAGTCCCTTTCAATCTTTAATTCTGTGATTCTATACTCAACATGAAAGTGGGAACATTTTATTATCTTCCCACTGCTCTTCTTCCAAGTTTCATTAGCAGTGCTTGAGTTTTTTGTTAATTTGTTCTGTCATATGTCTAGAATTTGACAGGACTGTAAGGCACTGGCCTGTCACAGTGTTTTTCGTATATATGCATTTATGCAGCAAATACAGGCATCAGCTCACATTAGGATCACATTGAACCTGTTTGTGGTTTGTCTCTTAAAATGGTTGCAGGTACACCTGAACTCAGAGAAGCAAACATACAAAGGCACTTTAAATGGAATTTAAAGAGTCTTGCTGAAATACTTCATGACTTCATCTCATTTCTCTCTGCATATATCAGCTTGTTGTCCTGTAATCTCATCCAGCATCTCCTTCCCTTAGTCAGACTTCCTTAAAGACTCTGCTAAGCCTTGAAATCTCCTTCCCCTTTAAGGAAGAACATGAAGCCTCTCCTTAGAGACCTGGGAGATGACATATCTGCAGCAGAGTGTCACCTCAATTGTCTCACAAATAATAATGCCAGAAGCATTTTGGAACTTGAATGGAGGAAGATGTGAAGTTTGTCTTGAAAAAAATAGATGAAGCATTTTTCAGTGACACCTTGGGAAATGTGTCCTTGCACATGAAATTGTCCTCTTTTGCCTCCGTTCATGTATAATATACTGCAGTGAAATCTGCTTAATTGGGATGCCTGGACATTCCACCCTCCATGGGATCAATTGATCCTAATCATAGTGAAGAGTAAATGACCACTGCATAATTAGGCCAAGATTAGCATAACTTCCAGATACTGGGGAAAAATGTCTGTAGTCAACAAAAAGGTAATGCAGAGAAAAATGTTGTTAAAGACCCAAAGGATGTGCAACTCTGTCTTATTTGGGACTTTTATTAAAGCTTCAAGCTCAGAAGAGCTGACTCAGGATAACAAGCCATTTGAGGAAACCTGGTCTGGGTTCATCATAACCAAACAACAGCCCTATCTATAACTGTACATGATTAGATGTGTTAGGAGGTTAAACTTGGAAGGTAAAAGAGCTTCACATGGAAATTTTTGGTGTTGTTTCAGCATAGAACTTACTGGGAAGGTACAAGTATAATCAAAACCTAAAGGAAAAATGAAAACAGTCTGGATCTTTTAGTTGAAGTTCAGCCTAGGTGGAGTTCTGCAGATTTCAGCTGTGAGACCACTGAAACATACATCTGCAAGAGCATTCAACTACTTTACACTAATTATGGATAGACCAACTAGCGAGAGCTGTGGAAACAACTTCAGCACAGGAAGTGGTTTCTCTGCTTTTGTGGAAGCAAAATGTGGGTATCAGGAGGACAGAGATCTTTCTTAAGTTACAAGCCATTTGAACAAGCACACGGTCAGTTAATGTGGCTTTGTGGACAAACGAACTACAGTGATACAGCACTTTCATAGAGTCATAGACTGGTTTGGGTTGGAAGGCACCCTAAAGCTCATCCAGTTCCAACTACCTGCCATAGGCAGGGACACTTTCCACTGGAGCAGGTTGCTCCAAGCCCCTGTGTCCAACCTGGCCTTGAACACTGCCAGGGATGGGGCAGCCACAGCTTCTCTGGGCACCCTGTGCCAGCACCTCAGCACCCTCACAGAAAAGAACTTCCTCCTTGTATTGAATCTAAATCTACCCTCTTCCAGTTTAAAACCATTACCCCTTGTAACTTTGCATCTCTCTAGACCTAATTGGAGTGTAATAGCGGAACCATGCTATTTACAAAGTCAGGATTTTGCTGGAAAACTGTCTCAATATTAACAAACAATTGTCATTTTGTTTCTTTTGCATTTTTTTTTTCTGAGCTCAGGAATCTTATCTGATTATTGGACCTGAGAAGACATGAATTAGAATCCCAAATATATTGTAATCTCTTTATGATCTTAGTTACTCTATTCATCATAACCAATTTCCCTCACCTGGAGCATTTTGTCTACTGCAAAGTTCTGGGCATAAAGCATAGCCATCATTTTCTTAATGCAGATGATTACCATCCCTTTTCATTGAGATAAACGGCCACAGCCAGATTGTTCATCTCATCACTATTCAGTAAAATACTTCAACGTTGATCTCATGCATAGTGAAGAAGTGTTTTCAGAATAAAGACATTTGAATCATGCAGTATAATGGGGCCACAAATGGAGTAGTGATGAAGGCCCCAAACAGACATCTCAAAAAATGATACACACAGCTAGTACATTCTGCAAAGTACCTTCAGTAAATGAGTGATCTTACTGCTTGAAATCCATGAAGCCCCACTTGGGATAAGGTAGAATTTCAGCTGAGTAAATACTCCGGAGCGCAGCCTATGGCCAGCACCACAGCCATCACCAGGCTGTCCCATTTTAATCATTTAAGCACAGTTCAGCACAAAAGAGTCTCATTAAAGTTAACAACTGATCATATGATGAAGTCTTGTTTATCAAAAGTTATGGTGTTGCAACTGATGTATACTTTATCAAGCATGATGAAAGAACTTGGAGTTTGCAATTTTTTGTTGGATATAGTGGTGTAAAGCAGAGTTTAAACTTTCTGAGTTACTGTACCATGTCAAATTTAACAGTCTGGAACACTGATGAATACATGTATACTTATTCCTGTTGCTTTCATTGTATAAGCTGACTATTTATGAACCCTGTAGCCAAGGTCACCTTCGTCATGAGAAGCAATGAGAATAATAAAGATCTTTGGTTAATGAAAAAGAAGTTTATTAATAAGCATTAATTAACTTTGCTGCCAAGCAGGCTATATGTTTTAAGGATGAGTTAACAGGTCTTCAATCTTCACTTTGTTTTGACAAAGCTACCCAGATTTCTTAAATAATAACAATGAAAAATCCAAACAAGAAAGGGTGCATAGGATTTTCCACAATGCCAATAACAGTTGTAAACCAGTTAGTGGCAAAAGCAACCTACAGAAGATATTCAACTTTACTGAGAGCAATAATACATTACAGTTTACACTGAAATGCTCAGCCCAGCTATCCTGCTCCCAGCAATCTTTAAAGCTATTTATATATTACCTATATTGCTTTATTATTTTACCTGTAAGAAGCACAGTTTAATGCTTGAGTGCTTTTCAATTTTGCCATTCAGACTGCAGATTAAGTTTATAATGACTAGCTTAATTTTTACAGGCTGTAACATGTATTTGATCTGAAAGATACCGCTGGCAATATGAGGCTTTAGCTGACTTTGGTGTTTCAACAAAAGTTAGATGCAGTCTGATGCCTTCTTACAGTCATATTGTGGCTGATTATATGACTACATGTTCTTTCTGGCCATTGAAGTATGTAATTTACAGCATATTCCTTTCTCAGGGTTTGAAAAGACAGAGATCTCTGAGCTGCTGGGTAGGAACAATTTTTCTCACTATTTCTCGTGCCCTAGACAGATCACAAATGGATAAGGAGTCTACATTGAATCCCTTAAGAATGTACGGTACTATGGGAAAAGAGCACCCAAACTGAAAAAATAAGACATGGATATACTTGAAAACTTGCTACTGGAAATTGCTATTGAGGGTCAGGAATTGGCTAAATTTGACATGGCCATACAGAGGCAGGAGACTTGCAGAATAAAATCCCTCATCTCCCTCCTAGACCTTTTCGACTATTTAGTTTTGAGTAGGATTTTTTTTATGCAACTCTGGGACATTTTTGTTTGCACTGAAGTAGGCATCTGTAGGCTGCATTGCTCACTAGACTCCTCTGAATGCATTGACTGGATCATAGAATCATAGAATGGTTTGTGTTGTGGACAGTGGGATTGAGTGCATTCTCAGCAACTTTGTTGAAGACACTAAGCCATGTGGTTTGGTTGGCATGCTGGAGGGAAAGGATGCCGTCCAGAGGGACCTTGACACACTTGAAGGGAGGGGCCATGAGAACCTCATGAAATTTAACAAGGCCAAGTGCAAGGTCCTGAACCTGGGTTGGGGCAATCCCAAGCACAAATACAGACTGGACAGAGAATAGATTAAGACCAGCCCTGAGGAGAAGAACCTGAGGGTGTTGGTTGACAAATAGCTCAACATGAGCCAGCAATGTGTGCTTGTCCTAGCTTGGAGGAAATTCTGACTGAAGGAGTTCATTCCCCACAAAGGTTAGAAATGTATCCCAGCCTAGAAAGAAAAAGTCTTCAGTGACTAAAATCCATTTTGGTTTATGTTCAATCCCTTTTAAACCACTCTCACTAAACAAGAATCGTTGATTGCCAAGTACTTACACACTGGGACTCTTTACTTCCTTTTCTTTGAGCAGGACTGTGAAAACCTCTGTATGTTTTGCTGAATGGACTTAAATCCTTAAGGTGAAAAAAAATCTGATGTCAGATCTAGTACTGGAAAATACAAAAAAGTTCTATTCAAGGAAGATTTGGGGGAAAAGATTTCATAGAAGAGTGAAAGGGAGAGAATAAAATACCTTTCTCATATATATATATAGAAAAATAATAATTTCCCACAGTCTCTGAGCTTCTCAAACACTCAGCCTTTAGTAAAACCCACTGAAAATTATATAACTTTTCTCTCCCAGTGATTTGGATTTCACTAGCTGACATCTGTTGTTAGTAATAGATGCAATAAAACTAACTGTGCCAAGAAAGTCAGACCCCTATGTTTATTGTAATAAACTAGGATTTACAATTCAGGGTAAAAAGTTTTTATGGTTCGCTATAATTCTTAAATTCAAAGTGTTTCTTAACTTTGAGACAAAAGCAATAAAAGTGAAGAGATGACCTATTATTACTACTTTTCCACAGTAGATTTCAAAGAACATTCCACAGGTGGTATCCATTTTAGAGATGGTCAACAATTACCTTTTGGAATGATTTTTAAATGGAATGATTTTGTGAAATTATAGTTTTTCTATTCTCTGTGAGAAGAACAGAAATTATAAATCCCCATACACTCACTTAAAAAGCATCTATAATTTCATTATTTACACAGAACATGAAATTACATGAGAGCCTTCCGAGCAGTTAATTTTAAGGTTACAGTAATACCTCTGCTGAAATGCTTAGGCAAAACTGATCACAGAGGGCTTGGATCTACATAGTAAAGTTTATTTCTACCACAAGCATGCTTTATTTATTTGTAGTTTGTATATATATTATATATACATATATTATATAATTATATACATATAATATATATATTATACATGTAACATTCCAGGCCTCTATTACCAGTTTAGTTAATTTCCGTAGAGCCATCTTCTGAAGGAGTTTAATTTCTGCATGTTTAAAAATAATATATATCATACCAACCTAAAATTTAGAGAAATTAAGATATTATCATGGTATGTTCACTATAGAAACCTAGCCTGAAAGAAAACGCAGAACTCTTTACTATTTCAGGAGACATTTTATTAACTTTCTAAATATCTATCCTATTTTAGGAAATTGCAAAAGGACATGTACGCGCACATGCATTGATGCTCCTGGTCAAAAGCCATCAGCTCAGACAAGTCAGCTATCACTAGGCAAAACTGAAGGTCTGAAGCTGTGTTGTTATTCCTGGAGAGATTAAAGTGTTACTCAGTGATGTGACGTTTGTTGTCTGGACAACAGCAAAATTGCTCTTTTGCTTGAGCATTACTGCTCCAGACCTGGTGGATTGAATGATTTCAAATGTCATTCTGAGCAGTGAAAGTCTACCATCAAAAGGAAAACATGAGTGCAGGGTTCAGTGCATGATCACAGAAAACGCTAGAGTTGACTTTGAGGAGGGCTTGCCAGATCCCTTTATTATTTATTACTGGATACAATATTGAACAAGGGCATAACCTGGGCATGATCTTTAAACTAAAGCTGGAAAATGGACTGAGTTCAAATTGCACTTATTTACCTTAGTAAATAAGCTAAGTATATCTCCTCCTGGTGCTTGAGTCATCTCTTTTATAGTGTTGACAACACAAGGGATTTCTGACAGAGTTTGCTCTAAAAGCAATCTGGCTGCAGCTAGTCTGTCCTTCCCATCAATCACAGAATCATAGAATACCAGGTTTGAAGGGACCTTAAGGGACCTCAAGGATCATCTGGTCCAACCTTTCTAGGCAAGGCATGACCTAGGCTAGATATCCTAGCACCCTGGGACATCAGCAGTCAGCAGCTAAGTCCTGATAATAGGCTTTTACTGGAGACAGTGATGAGGAAGGGAATGATCTACCTTTGCATCTCAGCCTGACTAGGAACCTGCTTGACTTCATGTATAAAGAAAGATCCACTTCAAACTTCACTGAGAGGAGTGAGGTTGAGAAAATATATCAGGGGTATTCTGCGACTCTGGCTGCAACTTTAGAGTCTTCTGAAAAGACAAGTATTTTGCTATTGAAAGCACATATCGCTGCTCCTGTAGTTTCTCCTCCACCTCTAAAGGGGCCTCTTTTTCTGCCAGATGTGGGATTTAACAGGTCATGATCCAGCAGTCTTTCTCTGTCATTCACACCATGACCCTAGCTGGCCCCAGGAGTATGGGGGCTCCACAGGAGCATAGGATGGGACTGGGATAGGCTGCAGCATGTCTTTTATTGCAAAAGATCATAACAGCAGTCCTTGTAGTTCTAGAATATACTGGCTAAAAGCTAGCTTAGGTATGTCTATACTGCCACCACCTATGCTGGGAGAGGATGTGCTGGTTGTCAAGTCTTCATGTAGCCCGTCACAACAATCTATGAAGAAAGCAAAATAATACTGTACAGAAGAATCCAGGAGATGGAATGTCCAAACCCACAGAAATGGGAATTTGAGTGATAAGGGAATGAAAGAGCCTGTGTAGGTGTGAGAAGAGAAATTGCTGGAGCAGAGATGCTAAACTTGGTTTAATGAGCTTTCCAGATAAAATCCCACTGTGCTTTAAGACTCTAGGGGCTCTTGGATCCTCAAGCTAGTAGGCCAACCCACAAGTGTTAGTCAGGTTCTTTTGGGGAAGTAATACTGCAGTGTGGTATCAGCAGAAAGCAGTGTGGTATCAGCAGAAAATCGGTCACAATTAATGTACTCTCTGCTGATATCAATTTACACTTAATGACGCATTTAGTGGTAATAAAAGTGGGAAGCTATAAAATACTCTTACCGTTGTTATAATTTGCTACATTTTAGGTGTCAAGGAAAGCCGGGGTCATAATGTGTACCATTTTGGGGGAAAAAAATTAAATAATTAAGGTAGAAAGTCGTGAGAAAAGAAAAAGATAACAAGGTTACTAGGAATTCTAAGTACTTTTTCTCTGTACTGATCGTGAGACTGCTGAGTTCAGGAAATGGCATTTAGCAAGTTCTTCTGTTAATTAGAAATGCCCTCCTTGCCTCTGTACAGTAGTATTGCCTCTGAGATATCTCTGCCACCAGGAAAGGCTTTTAGGAAGTCGTTATGACATACAAATAGACCATGCTAAATTAAATTAATACATTATATGAATGTTTTCAGCTGCTTAGTTTTGGCTGTCAGCAAGTTTTAATGGACATCTAATCAGCAAAGAGAGCCCAAACATCTGAGAATTCTGAATCATTGGGGCATATATGCTCCATCCCTGGCAGTGTTCAAGGCCAGGTTGGACAGAGCCTCGGGCAACATGGTCTAGTGTGAGTCGTCCCTGCCCATGGCAGGAGGTTTGGAACTGCATGATCTTAAGGTCCTTTCCAACCCAAGCCATTCTATGACTCTATGGTTCTATGTATGCTACATAACTTATCTTCAGATCAAGGACACATGACACACCAGTTCCCATAGGATGAGGATATTGTTCAGTATAGTCCTCCCTGTAACGTGGGGCTAAACCAGCCCCAATCCAATCTATGGATCTCCTTGCTGTAGGGTTAGGACAGGAAAGTTTGGACATGAGGATTAATTTTTATTCCAAATTATTAGCCTGTACAGTTCAGGATTGTTAGGATGTTGATTTAGTAGCCCTTGCTTGACATGAAAAGCATTTTTGTTGCCCTACATTTTCTTCATGGAGACTGGCAATGTAGCTGAGGGCAGCAAAAAATGAAATGTGGTCATCAGATGATTTGGGCATGCTGAGTTGACTCACTTTTCCTGCCTTGGAACACCAGAAGACATTAGCTCACTTTTTGGCAAAGGGAAAAGTGAACTGGGGGACTGAGACAGACTGAAAATATGAGCTCCAGCAGGTGCAAGGAAGTAGGTGGAAATCTCATTCAGATGTTGAATAATGGTTCACTAGGTTTGGGTTTTTGTGTTTTGTTTTCCGTAAAAGCTTGGAGTTTGGAGGGGCAGAATGTTTTCAAGGGCCATCAAATTTCAATCAATAAGGGATGGAACAAGCTAAAGCAAATAAAACCACAAGCTTGTCCCAGTTCTATTCCACAACTTAATGCCATCTGAACTAAAATGCTGAGGTTGAAAAATCTCTCTTAATGATTTTTCTTTCACTATTTGCCCTTTTGGACCTCTTTCAGACTTCAAGATTCTTGAATTACTGTTAAGGAGTTTCCACTTCTTGGAAAAAAAACAACTGCTGAAATCCTAAAAGAAGGTAAGATAGCTAAACCTGTCCATCTTAATCCTGCGCTCGCAGCTAGAAGCTGAGGATGCAGAAAGCAGAACTGTGGGCAGCATGTTTTTATACAATCAGAATGAGAGTTAGATGTGTTTACAGACACCTCTGTTGTAAAGCAGCCAAAAGTGAGAGAAATTCATGTTAGGTAAGCAAAAATGAATCAGGGCTAGTTTTATTTCTGCATCAGTTCAATGCAAGAGAAAAGGCAGAGTGTGGTGAGATGAAAACATAATGTGCAGAGAGCCTCCTGGATTTCAGTGGGATGTGTTTGGGGAAGCTGAGATTCCTGCTGTGTAGGAGAAATTCTCTTTGCATTCATAATCTAAACATCCATTTTTGATGGAGCCTGGAGCACCTTAGGTTTTAACATTGCTCTCCTGATTGTTGGTCTTTGCTGAAGGGGCAAAGAAAGGGGCAGACAGAAGCCAGCCCTTCAAGGCCTCTGTACTAACACCGACTGCATTCCCGAAGCAAAAAAGCATATTCCTTATTTTGTAATTTTTTTCTCAAGGACACTGCACAAAAGAGTGGCAGGAAAATCTAGAAGTAGCAAAAGAGCTCTATTTCACTCTAACACACATTATCCCCTGTTGTTTGCATTGAAGTTGCCTTGCTGCCTCTCTTCTCTGCCTTTGGCAGGCAGGCAAGCGTTTTCATTTCAAGCTGTCAAGAAGCTGTGTGGAGATACAGGCTACATTTATTCAGCTCCAGTTATAGGTTACTAATGTTTACGCACTTCTGGATGGCTTGTAGCACATGACACATAAATGTCTATTCATGAGAGACTATTTAGAGACCTTGCCCTTGCTCCTAAAATCTACCTCCTGATTTTTGCCCCTGAAAAGTGTCATGCTGTACCTTCATACAAAAAGAGGCACATTTCCAAGAAATACTTGCCTAGTTATTGCAAGACACAGATGAGTTTCTCTTTCCTGTAAGACTGCCTCCATGACCTACTATCCAGTATTGTATACTGGGCACCTCAGAAAGATAGGGTGATGACACGTATAAAAAGTGACTTCGTTTTCTGTGTTAAATTGCTGACATCAAGAAATCCAGATACCAAATGGAATAACAGGATTCCACTAAAGAAACGTGTGCTTCAGACACTCCCCACAAACCCAAGCAAATAAGGTGATTTCCCCACGTGATCTCAACAGGACATACTTGCCCTGGTGCTGTCTCAGAATACTCAGGTAGGATTGACTCTGGCAGGGGAAGAAAGGTGCACCCTAAGCAACCATCCTGCCGTCCCTTGACATGTTGACCAAGCTACAGTTACATTTAGGTGCAGTGCAAGGTCAGGGTGTCCAGGTTTTTCCTCCTTCTGCAGTGATTAAAGCTCCATTGGCACTGAATAAATACCTCTTTTCACCTCTTTATTGTATCTCTACATCCAGGAGAGCTTAATTCTCCAGTCTCATTTAGAGGAGTTCCATTCATTACGAAATGGAAGGAAAAGGCCGAAAATCAAGCTCTCTTATTAATTTTTCCCCCTGTGCCAGCATTCCTGTCCTGTGTAATCCAATGACACAAGAGCTCATTCTTTGCTTCTTAGAAGTGTTGTGAAGATAATGAAAGTTTGTTTTCTTTTTAATCTTCTCCTTGAATGAATGGTACAGAAAACTTCAAAACTACCCATCCTATCATGAACATTATCTGTGAAAATTAACTACGTCTCTTCCCCCAGTTCATCAGTAGATGGTGGCAAAGAGTTCTTGCTCATCTGAGTTTCAGACCCCAGGGGCTACACAAATATGACAATAACAACAACTGATGGGTAATATTTTGCCATCTGCTGCACTCTTTAGCTTCAGCTGCTCTATTTGTGTGTGAATGAACCCGTTGAAACTTCTGGTTGCCTTCCCACATGAAAAGCTTTGTGAGATCACAGAATCGTTTGCTGGCATTGTTTCCTTTTTCCAGGTAGTCCTTAACTTCCAAAGGCTTCCAGACCTTATTTCTCCGACAGAATCTAGAGAGTACACCTCTCTGAAACTGTCTAGGTACTTCTTTTCGCTAACTCACCTTTGCTGTTATTTACTCTACACCTGAGTTATTTAACCATGAGGCATATGGGAGCATGATATGTATCAACTGCGGGGCAAAACACAACTATATTGCAAGTCGCATTGTTCTATAATCGGGAAATGAAAACCATTTGTCTGTGCTGGAAACCAATGCAAAAACATGCAAAGTCTCTTACATGGAAGATTTTATCAGAGAAATAATTATCTCCTGAAATTACAAGCACAGCACTTGAATTCTCAACAGCATCTTACAGTGTTTCATTATTACAATTTCATAGTACACTAAGATCAGCAATCCTAAACCCTTTATTTGGGATTAGAATACAGATTATATTTTTTACGACCAAAATTGCATTGCAATTTTATAGAATACAGATTATATTTTTTACGACCAAAATTGCATTGCAATTTTATATCAGCAATGTTCTAATAACTACACCAAATTAGCATCATAAGCTTTACTTGTAGGCAAATCACAGTGTGTGTCTACAGTCTATCCCTTAGCAACACAGCTTGGGAGATACGTAGAATTGTGGATGCCCTTAGTATTGGCAAGAACATTGAAAAAAAGCCTGGTGAAAAGCTATGGGGTGGACAACAGTGTTGTTCCTAAGACTAAATCTGTTTCCTAGTTCTACCTCCAGTCTGAATTGTAAGCTGGCACCTGTGACAAGGAGAAATAGTGAATGCTATTTTTATTGCCAACATGGTGTTCTTTTTTTTCTGTTTCACCATCACTTCATAGCCATCAAAATGTCCTCTCAGTTGCAGTGGGGAAGCACAGCTTCCTCAGTCATTCAAAACCAGTCTTGAGAGTGAAAGTCAAAGTCATTTTCTCTCAAAGAGAAATGCAAAGAGTGAGAGTTGACCTATATTGAAATACCCATCCACATTAATAGCTATTAAATGCTGTTCTTAATGATAACATTTAAATTCATTTTAAAGACTTAAGAGGAAGTGAGTAATGTCACTGTGTACAGCTGATAATTGCAGGAAGCTTGAGTAGTGAGACAAAAGCAAAGATGGTGTTTAACTGTATGGGAAACAGTGCGGGAAGAAATACAGAAGATGCAATAAAAAGAGATTCAGACATGCAATCAAACATCTGCCAATGTGAAAAACCTCAAAGTAGAGGTTCTGGATACAGAGATCTGAAAGACTCAACCCACTTAGTGTGGATGGGTGGCAGACGGTGGGGAGCTTTTATAAAATAATGAATAGTAAAAAGGTCAGTCATACAACATGGAGACTTTCAATTAAGCTAAAAGGCGATGATTCAAAGCTAAGGAAGAAAACCTGAGTAATGCATAATTAACCTGAAACATATTGTCACAACATTACACCAGTACCCAGCAGCTTAGAGGAATGTAAAAAGAAGGCCAAGTATTAGTTAGGCAGCACAAATGTTAATTGAATGCCTGACATGGCATACATAATGTGTTTAGTCTTTAATTATATGTCCGCAGTCTAATTTTTGCACACAAGTATCCCTGCCTTACGCATGGAGAAGATGGACCCAGGCAGGGACAGAACTGTGCTTGTATGGGTAGTTCACTGCTGCTTAGTGTTTGAAGGTTTGGTTTTACCACCACAAGGATCTTCTTTCCGTTTATAATTACGCAGTGCAGCAACATTCACATTAAACATGTCACATTTAGAGTCCTAGATGTTATATTCTGAGGGAGCGTTGAGTCACTGACACCAGAACTGTGACCACTAGTGTTGATCAAGTGGTAGCTCTTGTACTGGATTTGCCCATAAATACCCTTCAATTTTCTGCAGAAAAGGACATGGGGCATGGGCAGGCAGCAAGATGAACATGAAGGAGCAATGTGCCCTTGCAGCAACGAAAGAGAAAGAGGCCCTTGGTCACATCTACAAGGCTGTAGCCAGTAGATCAAGGGAAGTGATCATCCCACTCTAATCAGCACATGTTAGGCCAGGCGTGGTCCTCTCAGTTCAAGAGAAACCTTGAAGAACTAGAGGTGGTCCAGTGGAGGGCCAACAAGATGATGGCTGGAAGAAGCTGACATCTGAAGTAAGGCTGAAAGAAAAAAAGGCTGGTTTTGCTAAAAAAGAAGAAAAAAAGGAAACGGGTTTTGCTGAGCCTAGGGAAGGAAAGGCTCAGGAGGATCTAACCATGGTCTTCCAACACCTAGGAGATAGCTGTAAAAAAGCAGAGGTGCTCTCTACAAAAGGTTGCATGGCAGGACAAGAGGAAGTGGACACCAGTTGCTTAAGGGGAAATTTTGTTTGGATATAAGACAAAAATGTTTCACTGAGAGAGCACAGGAGCATTGGAATACATTGTCCAGAGAAGTGGGGGAAACATTCAAGACCTGGCATAACAAGGCCCCGAATAACTCAATCTAAGGGCCTGCTTAGAAGGGTCATAGAGATAATCTCCCCTTCTAAATGAGACATTTCTATGATTCACTATCTCTCACTTCCCTGTCCTGGAGGAGAGAGAGCAGCTTCATTCTCAGCTTCCCCCATGCTTCATGCATGAAGGAGGAGCTGCAGTGTTTGAGAATGCTTATGGAAAGAGTTAGGGAAACACAAAATGAAAGTGTCATTTACTGCTTTCAGCCTCCCACCTGATACAATGGACAAGACTAATCTAAGGCATTTGTCCTGTCTCTGCTGCCTAAAGGCCCTGAAAAATATTCCCTGTCCCCTTCCATCACTATGGCAGTGGCTGTCAAGTGATTGCCTTAATAAGCATAATCATCTCTCCAAATGGAAGAATATGTTGACCTGTGTAAAATAAACATAATTCCAAACCCATATCTTCCAGTAGCAGTGTATTACAATGTCTCCTAATGGATTTGTTGGTATTGCCTCGATTTGAATAGTGCAGCAGGCACTGCTAAGGTGAATTATGAGGTTAACAATGAGACGTAAGCATTGTGTGCTGAGCTGATGGCTCAGACAGAGCCCTTCCAGAGACGCACATATTAAAAACAGCTGGAAAATACCAGAAAACATAAAAAATACACTATTGCTTCTCTAACCCCTGGTGCTGTAAATAAACTTGGAAATTTAGTATTGATTATATCTAACTTTAGAGGCAATGGTGGAAAAAACTACTCCACAAGAGTTACAGTGTGGCTTTTGATTTATCTCAGTGACAACTGTCAGACCCTTCAATGCCTCCATGACAAACAAGCACAGAAGTGGACAGATACGAAAACTGCAATACAATTGATTTATATGGAATGGGAACTCTATATGTGCATGCAGTCATATCCCCATGCTGGTTGATATATACTTCTCTAAAACTATTTCTGTGCCTGATTTATAAGGCATTCGGTATGTTTCTGATCTGACAGCACCTGCAATGCTGGCTCAGCTTTAAAAATATACCCATGCCCCTAGACCATCCATAAAGTTTACAGGACAATTGGAGATGCGCAGAGTGTATGTTCCTCGTGCTCGGCCTTCTTATGTGTCTCCTCTCCACACATTACGCCATGAACTGAAAAATGAGAAGAGAACAGTTTAACAAGTGTTCATTTTATTCGAAAGGTAAAATGTCAATATATTCCTCCTCCAAATATGTCTCTAAAATGAGAGTTCAAAGTTGAGGACCACAGGTCCTGGAAAAAGGGTACCAGTTACTTTTTAAGAAATGTCAATTGGTTAGATACAAAATTAAATGTAATAGAAAATAATTAATAATTATAATTAATAAGAAGACAAAATCAGCTTTGAGAGCAAATAATTTTTATTGATCAGGATTGTATTGTATCCACAACTATTTAATTCTGATACCGAACATCAAGTAAAGTACCTAATGCACAGTTACTAATTCCATAGTCAGAGACTATCTACAAAGCAGTAAGGTAAGAATAAATTTCCTCATGTATAACTGGGAACGTAAGCACCTTTTGTGACTCACCCAAAGTCGTGGAGGCAGCCATGTGAAGAGCTAGGACTGCAGCACAAGAACTTGTGGCCCCCAGGTCCACCCTTGGACCACATGCAGATTTACTTTGGATGAAGTTCGAGAGCTCTTATGGACATGTGATGTATGAAGTTTATCAGGTTATAAAGTCACAGAAGTACATCTCTGAGTTTTCCCTGCTTGTGTTCAGCAGAAACAAGACATACATCCCTGAATTAAACAAACAGAGATTGTGAATATGGAATACAAATTGAACAGAGTGAGTAGCGATGTGGCCGTTTGCTCCTAGGGATATTACTGGATAGAGAAGTAGGTCCATGGCATGAGTGAACTGTATAAGGTTGCTAAAATAAAACCAAGAAAGCAAATAACAATGCCTTCCTCCTCCAAATCCAAGAGGCCCCAACCCCAGACTTTGAAATATATATTAAAGTACACTTGACAGTCATTTTCTTTTTCTAGATACGTTTCATTTCTGTGATTCAATGCACAGGTGTACCACCATAAAACTTACTTTCTTTGGTATCTGCAGTAGCTCTCCTTTGGGGATCTTAGTTATCTTAGTTATGCATAATGAGGCTCAGTCTCTGCACAGCCGTGAATGGTTTACTGTGTAAAACAGAGCATGTGAAAGGTAGCATTATAACAGAATCATCATAGAATGGTTTGGGTTGGAAGGGACCTTAAAGATCATCTAGTTATAAACCCTGCCATGATCAGGGACGCCTTCCTCTAGATCAGGTGGCTCAAAGCCCCATCCAACCTGGCCTTGAACACTTCCAGGGATGAGGAATCCACAGCTTCTCTGGGCAACATGTTCCAGTGCCTCATCACCCTCACAGTGAAGAATTTCTTCTTTATATCTAACCTAAATGTACCCTGTTTCAGTTTATAGCCATTACCCTTTGTTCTATCACCGCATGCCTTTGTAGGCTCCCTTTAGGTATTGAAAGCCGCCTCTTCTCCAGGCTGAGCAAGCCCAGCTCTCTCGGCCTATCTTCATAGAAAAGGTACTCCAGCCCTCTGATCATCTTTGTGGCCCTCCTCTGGACTTTCTCCAAAATGCCTGTGACCCTCGGATGTTGGAGGCCCCAGAGCTGGATGCAGTACTCCAGCTGGAGCCTCATGAGAGCAGAGGGGGAGAATCCGCTCCCTCGACCTGCTGGCCATACTTCGTTTGATGCATCTGACGATACGGTTGGCTTTCTGGGCTGTAAGCGCTCATTGCTAGGTCATGTTGAGCTTCTGGTGAACCAACACCCTCAAGTCTTTGTCCTCATTATCACTTTTATTGACAGATAGAGATAAGAGGCACAGAGTCTTGATTTCCTGAGAAGTCTTTACTGTTGCTGCCCATTGTCATATATGCAGAGTCATGCCCTGAAACTCAATCAGCCATCTTAATCCACTACTTTAATTACCTATTTTCACAGAGCAAGGGGGTGGACACTTGATCTCACTTTGTACAGGTCTACATCTGTCCAGGTGCTAACTAGGTTTGGGTTCACTTTGACTCAGGGATGTATGTGCTTAAACAAAACTATAACTCCATGTTAATCTCGCTTCAGGACCAGTGACCTAGATTTTCTAGGGCTGGCTCTTCATTTTCATTCTCACCTGAAGCCTTATTTCAGAACAAAAGAAAAAGAAAGAAAAGTAGTATCAAGTAACCTTAAAATGTTTTAAGATTTTTTAAACTGAACATGCAAAACCAGTAACTCAGCATTACTCAGCATTGCTATTCACTTTGGCTGTGGCTCTGCAGCTGATGCTTAGCAGAGTCTGTTAATGAGGCTGGTCAGCATCCGTCAAGACTCCTTTTTATTTTGCATAACCAGTCCCTAATGGTACCTCTGCCATTTTAGACTAAAGTGGGAACTTCAAGGAGCATAAGGGTATGCAAGGCCAAGGGCTGAAGCCTAGATGTCCCATCAGGCTGTAGTTCAGCAGTATCCACAGTGAGTCTGTATTAGAGATCAGTCCTCACAGGAAACATGTACAGGCTTCAGCATGTACATGGGTTTGGATTTTCAGCAAGGCTCTGCCACTGTACCACATCTGCTGAGTTCCTGATACATGTTGGGAGGAGACCTGGGCATGCACCATTCCCTCAGGTGGTGAGATTAACAGAGGCATGGCCTTGGTAGGAGCCCACAGGCAATACAGGATGGACAGCAGCATGCCGGGGTGCACCGTGATCGTGCCATTGCGAGCAGGGGGAACAAATCATTTCTATTACACAGCATACTGAAAGAAATAGGCAGATTTACAAAAAACTGTGCTTGACAAGCAATGAAAGCAAACATAAATCCTACTTAAGTTGCATTTAATTTCTTTTGTACTTTTAATCCATAGGTGGGGCAAGAATTCCTATAAACTGGAGTATTTTAGTGCAAACAGAAGCAGAATCTGTCTGTCTGTAGTCGACTGGGTGATTCTGCTTTTCTTTGCAGCACAAAATGACTGTATAAAGCCATTTTTGCACTGAAAGCTGAGAGATCAAGTTTACCTGCTACACGCTTGCCAAAGGGCAGGCAGCCTCCTGCTAAGTAATCTTTCCTAGGCAGCAGAATTTTTATGGTTCTTTAGTGCTTTATCAGGTGCTAATCATCACGTTTTACTGTCTGAATAACAAGTGTATCTCCCTCAAGAAAGTTTTGGTTCACATCCAAAATTCTGTTCCCAGAGTAGACAATATACTTTGATAGCAGTGACCACATTTCACCCTGTGCCTGATGAATTTCCAGAATCACAGTCTGAATAAGAAGTACATTTGTTAGTTGCTGCCTTTGATATGACAGAATATCCTACATTTTATTTTCCAGGATACTGCTGTTGAAGAAATCAGTAATTCCAGAGAGGAATAATCTGTTTCCTCCCCTTCATTCTTGTGTAAAAATGTAGCTTGATTGAGGTTAAAGGATAGCAGTGGGGTGCGTGCAGGGTGAAAATCAATGCCTTGCTTATGTGATCCAGAACTGGACTACTACAGAAAGCTCTGTATTCACAGTAACATGGGCAAATTTGACTTCTCTCTGTTCCAGAAGAAAGGTAACATAGTATGTTGTCTCCTTCCACATGATGGACTCTAAACTGATTCAAGTCGGACTCTCAGTCAATACTTTCAATAGGTCGCTTAAGTGACTTAGAAACTAAGACTAAATTTTCAGAGCAGTTTCCTGAACTCTTCTAAGTACTTTTCTCCTTTAGAATATGGAACTTAGGTTCCTAAAAGACAGGGTTAGTTCTCAAGACTTTGTTCTCTTTCCATTACGCTTTTAAAACATTCATCTGGTGAAGCACCGCTCCCTGAAATGTTCCAGTCCCAGGTTTTGATTTGTCACTGAAAAAGCTGTTATTTCACACTGTATAAGGTCATAACGAGTTGTTCTGTCGAAAAGTCTTTAAGGTAGCTATTCTGGTCTGTGTTTTTACCTGTAAAATGAACATAATCTTATAATGGTTTGCTTTAGTCAATACTCTTCAGACAAATAACAACCAACCCTTTCATCCCTCCAATGGCAGTTTTAGCCTTTGTTTTTCACTGTTTGGTCTCAGAATGTTTTAGGAAGGAAATAAGAACAGTGAATGACTAACCCCAAGATCATTCTGACATCATCTTTGTGGGCTTGTGTTCAAAGCCTCACTGTTAATATGAGCTTTTCAGAAGTGGATCATGAGTGTGAATGTCAAGATGTTAATCTGGTGAGTGTGGGGCCACTGGGAATGTGCTCCAAGGAGAAGTCACTGTAAGGTTTGGAGGATGTTGCAGCCACATATATGGATGATATGGCTGCCTCGAGACTGAACCTCCCAGGGCCCCAGAGACAGCTTGTGCCTAAAGGTCTGTGACCCCCAAAGGGTACTTGATGGTTTCAAAAGCAACCCCACACATGAGTTTCTGCCTTGGTCATGTCAAGAGCATGTTCACTTGCTGGGAAATAATCTGAGCCATTGCTATTAACCATTGCCTGCTATACTCTTCCGTATACCATGGGTAGGAAAGGTGAATGAGAGAGGTGATGAGAGTAGAGGGAACTCATTCTGACCCTATGCACCTGCTGTGTTGACTTGTCTTTTATATGGAAAAGTCATGTTAAGCACATGGTGTCATGGCATTACAGATAGAGGGGTGTGGGATGCACCACTGCCAGTCTCCCACAGCCTTGTCACTGTGGAGGTACAAGACATTACTTTTAAGTCCTGTATCTGTCACACTGGACACAATAGATTTCAGTGCAGCATGTCCAGGAGCTGCTTTTCTGGGCTAGATGACCATGTTGTGGGTCTACTGTACCTACATGGAGATTTAAGGAAACTGCCCAGAGAAGCAAAAGATGTCTAGTTTAACCCCAGTTTAATATAACTCATATAAATTCTGCAGCAACATAGGCTTCTGGCTCCTGTGTTAGCAGGATTTTTAGATGGAAGTGGAGTGTTAAGCTCACTGCAGTCCTTCAGATATTTTTCAAGTGACTTGCCAAATATCTGATCTCATCAAAGGCATTTGTACAAGGTACACCTTGAAACTGAGATTGCATCCAGGGCCTCCAGCCAGAGGGTCTTGTGGGCTTTCAGAGCTTGAAGAGAATCTGGTGCTGTCACACATTCAGAGATATGCAGATGAGCCAGGCTACAGGAAACCAAAGAGACTGTTTATATTTTATCCTTAGTTTTTCTTATCAGGGTGACTTTTATCTTTCTAGTGTGACAGAAACTGGAGAGCTGCAGCCCATCAACTCTTATAGGTTTTCTTCTTTAAGCCATGGTCACGTATTAAGAAATGTATGTTTTCATGGATGCCTCCCCTGTCATTGTGCAGACTACCTTTCCATCTGTTTGTAATCGCAAATCATTGCAGTGGCAGCAAAGGCATGGGAACAGCCTTCTGATATCCACAAATTCCCATCATTATTCTGCTTAGTCTTTGCTAAAGAACTCACCTGATTGTGTCACAGGTTAAGTCCAAGGGCAAAGCTTTTCGTCATCCATGGCAAACGAGCTGCTTTCTCTTCTCATCAATTTAGCTCCTATCTCTTCAACTTCTGTTACTTCTGTTTCTGCTGTGGTGTATGACTGCTCATACATTTTGCAACCATGCGGTTCAGTCTCCTAAGGAGACAGCTCCTTTACACCACCAGCCTTGCAGCAGCTTGTGTCTCTGTATCAGCAGAGATGGCTATCTTACCCAGAAGCTGTTGACTAAAGGTACAGATATTCATGACCTTTCATAATGAACTCATTATGAAAGTTATCTTACTATTCCTAGGTGTAATGGTAAGAGCAGTTGAGAAAGAAATATAAAAATTCTATTTTGATTTTTTTTAATATATTTTTTCTAGTTGTTTATTGGAGATTTTCTACCATTTTTCCTGTTCTTTTCTTTTTTCTTTTCTCTTTTCTTTTGCAACATCATTTCTAAAAATTTATGAATTCTCAATGTCTTTGTCCTTCATTAACTTGTCTAGTGTTTCCTTCCTTCTGTGGAAACCTTGTCGTCTGCTAAATCCTTCAAAAGAAGGGCCACTGATTGACTACAGGTAGTGTGAAGAAAAAATTTGTTTCTTCTCAGTCTCCTTTACTAGAGTATAATTTGATGTCCATAGTTCTTTTACTGAAAGAGATTGCAAATAATCTATCCTACCAAACTTTTCATCTTAGTCATGCCTGACACAGAAGCAGTTTCTAACATCGATTGCACCTGAAATGCTTCTCTGAACTTCCAGCCTTATATAAACCTTGCATGATGGGAATACCAGAACTGTATATAGCATTTAAGCATGGCAAAATATGGATTTTCTTACAGTAGCATAGTAATATTCTTTCCTTTGTTCTCTGTCTCTTTTCTAATAATTGCTAGTATTTCACTTGCTTTCCTGACAGCTGAAGTGCACCAAGCTGATGTGTTCACCACACTGTCACAATCCCAAGCTCTCACACCTAAATGGTAATGGTCAGCTCAGAGTCTTTCATGTTATATGTGCAAGTTGGATTGATTTCTCTCCCATGTGTCACTTTATATTTACCTCCACTGAGCTTCACCTGCCAGTCATCCAGTTCTGTGAGAGTTACACAGAGGACATAACACTTTATAGCCCTTCCCATTGAATCAGAAACCCCAGAATTCCTCTCCCAATGGCCTTGGAGCCTCCTGTCTGTATTACATCACAAGGGGAAAAAAGAAATTACAATTGCTGAAAACTTCCAGAAATTAGAAAATTAATTCGAGTGAAAAAAGATCTCAAAGACAGTGTGTTATTTGGCTCAAGCACGTGTTGAGGGATGAGGCAGTGAGAAGAGGACACCACAAAGGGTTCAGTCTTTTCTACCTCCTGAAAGAGACTGGCCACTTCCAGTGCAGTTTTCCAGCATTACCCAAGAAGAGCCACCAAATATACCCATATTTTCCTCAAAGAAAGACCTATTCATAATATTTTCAGATCAAAAAATGAATTTTGCAGGTCTAGAGCAAGTTTAATTGCTCAGACTTCCTTTGCTCAAATATACAGATGCCCAAACCGCAGTTTTTCCCTACAGCACTGTCCTAATGTTTTTACCTCCCTATGTGCCTACAAGGTAAGGAAGTACTGTCACTCCAATTTACAGACAGGAGATGAGATAGGACAGGTTCAGAGCCAAGGTCAGATTTCAGGGCAGGGATGGAAGAGGCGCCCGCATTGTTGTCTACAGAATCCTTAACCTCTGAAGCAATATTAAGCCATTTTCCCTCCCTGGCGATGGCTTCCTGACACTAAATTTGGTGGATACTCTGGAAGAAATCAGCCTCCAGGGTCAATGATTTAGTATCTTTCTCTGATGCTTAGTGAACAGGAGAGAAATTGACCTTCAGACACTTTGTCTGGTTTAAAGAACATTGTTCTTTAAAGGTGAGAGAGGAACTTTAAGCTTCTGAACCATTCCCACCTCAATCCTCTTCTTCTTTCACTTCTGTTCCCACATCCAACACTTCACTCAATTTCCAGACAAACTTATAGTCTTTATTCTGGTAAAACTGAATTCTTGCTGCTAAATGTAACTATAGGAATAATACTACATATGACATATGCCTAAAAGCCAGATGAGCTATTGATCAACCAAAAAAAAAACCTCACAATGAAATTACTTAACTACCTAACCTCTGCTTAGAAAAAATGCTATTTCCCAGCAATGCTCTGCATTAACTGCGGATACCTGCTCTGCCAACAGAGACCTGCTAAGTCAAGCATTCAGCATTTAAGAAAGTATAGTTCAGGTTGTCTTACCTTGGCTTCTTTGTGCAAACACTGTCTGTAATTATACCGATGTACATATACTTTACACAGAAATTATTTTATGGTTGCGAGAGAGCTGTGTTGGAGTCTCTGTGATGAACTTGACACTTCTGTGAAAGGGAGCGTACAAACTCAAACAGCCATAACATTTTTTGCCATATGAACAGAAACAAAACTCCCATCCTTAATATCGGGTATGCACTTGACAAAAGGTCTATATTCCTATATCTTTCAGGGAGTGATAGCAGGGATTTGCTCTAAAAATCCTTGCTCTCCCCCATCATGACATGGACCATAACAGGGTGTTTAAGCTTATTATAGTAGTCCACAAAGATGACAACTTTCTTAGCTGCAGGATCGCTATATTTTTCACATGGCTTCTTCAAAGTACTCTCCTAGGGCTGAATTAAGACTGTTGAGATAACTAAACTACACAATTCTGATTCTAAACTGTGTTTATTTTAGGCTTAATTATGCCTTTGCATTTCTTTGATTTTCAATACTTGTTTATTAGGAAACTGCAATTCTCCCAGAATATCTGTAGTTATTAAAGTGTACTCCCAAAATGTAATTCTAATGTAATGTCATTTTTAATGTAGACATTCTTTTATTTTTAATATTTAAAGCCTTATACATGAGCAATATAAAAAGACACTTTAGAAATAGAAATCCCAAGACAAATTTGCCTTTAGGTGCCACAAATATAATGAAACATTTCCATACAAATTATCTGAAGATTCAAAGGTATGGAATACTGCCTTTGCATCTTCGGGAGTTTAAGCTTGACTTTGGACACTTTGGATTTGCAGATATGTTTGGGTTGAGTCACTGTATTCTGGAAAAGCTGATGCAGATCTGTTTTCCTTTTAAAACCAGTTCCTATCCTATCTGGTTCCCAGTTTTCCCAGAGTCCTACTCAATGAGGATCTTGTCAAAACACAGACAGACTCCTCTTTTTTCCATCCCTCACCTCGCATTGACCTTTCTATCCTCCTCTTAGCAGCCTCTTCCTCCTTCCCTCCATGGTACCTTTGTCTGTTCAGCATCTCTAGAGATTCCCCTTTCTTGGCTTCTTTCCTGAATAGACTTGTTGAGAAAGGGTTTTGGTGAGAAATATGTGTTGCTTTTCTGATGGGATCAATGGCCAGTTTTTGCCTTTTTTTGTCTGCATTTGAACATTTCTTCCCTAGAAGTGGCTGACAATTCACTACCCCTTGCAGGATACCTTCACATAAAGTGGTGCCTGGTCAAAATGCCAGTCTCTTCTGCTCTCACATGGAGTCATAAGACTCTGCCCTTAGCAAAGATGTCCTTTGAGAAAAGTGCTTCTGGCTTTCCTCCACAGAGGAAATATATGATTGAATAAACTGTTACCGTAATCATTGTGTCTTTTTCTATTATACGCATTCACAAAAAGAATTAATTTCCCCAGGAAGCTGGTTTTTCTTTTTCTAAAAGATTTCATTTTAAAGCTAAAATGACATAGTTGACTTTTATGCCAATAACTATTTCTTTAAGATTTGTTTTATGTATATATATTTGTACATATCTCCAGGTATTTTAACTAATTGTATAAACCAGTACATAGAAATACCTCATTCAGTTGGTTGCCAACTGCATGGGGAATCCCTCTCTCCTTTTCTTTTACTATGTTCTTGTGTACATCTATATAAAAATTACTTCAGTTTTCCAATCCTGAGTGGGTTTGGGGGGAGAATTTGCAGGGGGGGGTATCCTGTTCCTGTGAGCTGTGAAAATACTCGCATTTTTGTAGTCTTTGAGACCTTTGTGTGAAGTGTTGTGAAAACCTTGAGCTTTTCTAGGACAACTGACCCATTTAAGAATGCTGTTACAGCTTATTAAAGGAATGTGGGATCTTTGTGTGTGTTTGTAGAGATTTCCACTTTATCTGGTACAGCTTGTATGAGTTTATTTCCTTCTGGGCAGCTGGAAGGCAATGTCCAGGCTTTCACAGCCTTTTCAGCTAATAACAGTATGGTGAGATAGACAAAGGAAAATCCTGCTTTTCAAGATATTTAATAGATAGTCCAACACAGAAAAAACATTCCCTCCCTCTCACACACTGCTTTGTTCAGATTTCAAGTTAAATTCCATTTAACTGAACTATATTACTGAATCCAGCAAGGGTAGTCAAGAATTCTTCTTTGGTTATGTCTAGTCCACAAGTCTCTAGAGGCACAGACATTTATAGAAGCAAAGAAGTCCTTTAGACTGCTGCATCCTGATATGTAGATCTTGACATTTGTTCAACCGTGTTACAAATCATCTGTTTTCCTTACACACAGGTAGTTAGTTTTAGGTCTACCTGCCAGGGGATACACACATTCTTATTGTAATTTGTCTCAAAGAGATCTAGATTTCAGCAAAAGTCCCTTTTTTCTTGTCATGATAGCATTACAATACAATAAAGAGAAAGGTGTCTGTATCACTGCACAGAGTGTAGGAGCCACTGCATCATAGCACACTGAGAGCCCCTGTGGTAACTCCTCCACATTTTCTCCATGGATGACTGTTTTTTTGGTGGAGGCATAAAGATTGTCCTGCTTGTTATCTGTCCCCTGGTAAACTAAGGTGGGATTTCTCTTGCCTAATTTTATCTGTCTAAAAGCAAATTTTATAATCTAGATTAATCTTGTCCAGACTCACTTTGGAGTCAATGGGAAGCAAGAAGAGTTGAAAGTATGAGTTCTCTGCACCTCATGTTTGGTGTAACTTAAGAGGGTAGTTAGTAATCTTTCTGGTCTTGACTCTTCTTTGCCATTATCTATGGAGGGAACTTAGACAACTAACCCACACGTTCTCCAATTGCAGAGGATCAATCAGGGTGTCTACGTCACTACAAGCAAAATATGCACTTGCAGTGTTTGACTTGGAAACAACCCCCAGTGTGCTCAGTATGGCCAGAAAACTTGAGGCTTTGTGTGTCCTTCCATGAATGTTTATGATGCTAGTAAGACCACAAAGCTTGTGGGGCACTGCACAAAATAAGGGTGCTGGAAGGGGAATTTTCAAAAATACCCATTTAACATAGGAACATGTATTTACATTGCCCCTTTGAAGTTTCTGCCCCCTTCTCTTCCCCAGGAGAATCTGATCTAAAACTCTGATTCTGCAAATGAAAAGCATGCTTGGCTTTACACACTAGATTCCTGAGTCACTCTGAATGAATAGCACAGAGCAAAGCTGACCCTTTTCTTTCTCTCCTGCAGTTCAGAGAAATCAATAACATCAGATGCATGAACTTAGAGAGTTTGATTAAGCCTTCTGCAAGACTGGGTATAAGCAAAGAAATAAAATCAAGGTGCAGGTCCCAGTGAGACAAGCACAAGACATGAAAGTGTTAAATCAGGAGAAACAGCTATTGAGTTTTGCTCTGCCCCTTGGTCCCCATAGGACCACTTGCCTGGGAGCTCCTGCTCTGAATGGATGCTGGTTACTCATAGCTCCTGTGATGAGCACCATGAGAAGCTGTCTCAGAAATCTGAGACACTTTGTTCAGAGGTACTGAGTGCTAAAGCAACCAAACATGTCCTCTGTGCCATAGTTTAGAGTCCTTTGAAGGATTATGAAGGTAGTATGCTGACATACCCTGTTGGCCAGAAATATTGTATCAGATGGCTACATTTGGGGAATGAAACAGGGAAGTGTCTCTCTGGAGAGATCTGGAAGGCTGGCAAGAAGAAACTGGAGAGACAGCCATCCCCAGAGGGGAACTTGTTCTTCCTCTTCTGTTCCTTTCTGCCCCTTGCCACCTGAAACTTCTGCTGGATAAAACAAATGCAAAATCCAGAAAAGGAAAAGCTGGATCTCAAGGCTGTGTCCACGTGAGGCTAAGCTATCTTCCAGCGGTAAACACACTCCATAGGTGATTTTGACTCATTCTAGGCTCTCTGTCAGATACTGATTTAGCAGTAGCAGGGAATGCCACAGAGCAGCAATGATGTGCCTTGTTTTGGGAGAAAAAAAAGGTCTATATCTTTGGGCAAGACCTGTGTTGTGTGCCTTACCCATAGGACCATAAACCAGTCCATGACTGTATTCATGAGTGCAGACACACCACTATATGGTCTGTGTGTGTGTCTACATTCACCTGCTTCAGCAAGAGCCCACAAAGTAATTTCTCACATGTCAAGCTGACCCAGCACAACCAACAAACCTGACTTACACAGCCCTTAAAAGGTGTCTCTGACCACATAAGTGTGGTACCTGTCAAAGTAAATGGGCCCTAGAAAGAAAATGAGGCTTTCTGCACAGACGTGGATACGGTGTGATGATCTGCTCAGTCTTCTACAGATATCACAGATGAACTAACAATATTTTGCTTCTTTTTAATAATCTCTTTTCATTGCTTAGTTTCTTAAATCTCAATGATTGGTGCTGCTAGCTAACTTAAAATGATGAGAGACACTGTATCAGATTAAAAACCAAAGAAGATCCATTTTCCCCACCATCCGGCTTCCAGCAGCTGCTAACGGTAGATATCTATAGAGAATATAAGGAAAGGTCATAGGAGCGGTGTAAAAATAGAGTGACTCTTTCCCATAATACTCTCCCAACCTCTCATCCCAGTGAGAATTAATAGAGATCAGGAATTTGGTAACAGCTCTAACAGATGAGGCACAGTTTATTGGACTAAATTAACAAGAGTATGTTAAAAATTACTAAGCAGAATGTTTTCATTTTCAGGTTTTAAATGTAATTAATTTCAAAAGTTGCATTTAGGGTTTCTTTTTATTTCACTTGGATTTTACTTTGTCACTTTATTATCTCAACTACTTATTGATTCAGAAAATGAATTCATTAGAGTCCGAGTAGCAATGATGAAATAATAGAGATATCTTATATTTTCATTTGTTGAAAATACAATATTTAATACATTTACAATAAGTTGTTAAAATCATATAGAGCTAGTTAAAAATTAAAATAAAGCTGAAATTCAGTTTAAATATATAGACTCAAAGAGTTTTAGTATTAATTTTAGAGGAATTATAACAAATTTTTTCCATGAATGAAAAAACCCAAGTTAAACTGGTGTTGCCACAAAGAGGCAAAGCCTTTCTCCTGACGTTAAAACAAAATGGTCACATTTAACAAACACTTCAAATTGAAAGATTGCTTTGACTTCTCCAGAAAGTAAATTGAAATTAAATGTTCTGAGCTTGCTTTGACCTGATCAAGGCAGAAATCAGAGCTTTTCCTTCTTTCTTTTTTATGCAAATTGACAAAATCCTGAGCAACAACAACAGTGAGAGGACAGCAGTGATTGGCCGTAATTGGTATCAAAATGCATAAATTCATTCTGAATTATGTAAATTAAAGTACAGAATAATTCTGAATGAGCTCATCACAACTTTCTGACAATTGCTTAACATTTTGGTAAATCAGTTTCTCTAGCTGAAAAAACCTCTTTGTTCCAAGCAGGCTTTCTAAAGACCATTTTGCAGACAGACCCAGATGTAAGCAAGCATTTTGTCTTGTTGATCTCATCGTCTTCAGATGCCCAATACAAGAAAACAGATCATTAAAATTCATATTATTTTCTTGGTACTTCAGGCTGGCATTTAACGTGTCATTGAACCTGATGGTTTATTCTGAAGTGTTTTGCTGCTCTTATGGATCATGTTGTTTATGAATACTTAGTATTTGCAGACAAAAAATCTCTGTACCTACCTCCCCAGAATGTGGCTCTGTGAGCATGTCTATAGAGATATTGTTATAGCAACTGCTACAGGTAATTGGAACCAGAATGTCTTGGGCCTGTGAGTGATGCATATTTTATGGTTCATCTTCTGTGTTGTTAAAGGCTTAGAGCTTATGAACTCACTTACTTTTTATCCAGCAGTAGAATTCCAGTGATTCAAATCACAATATCCAAGAGCTTAGGGGGTGGGGAGGGGATAAGAGCACAAATGTTGCAATAATAAAATTGGTGGAGGAAATTGAGGTCAAGAACACAGATCTGGAAAAAGTCTCTTGGGGGTACTGTGTACGTTCAGTGTTGGTGTCCAGATGACGATGATGTGGTTCAAGATGATGAATGTAGTAGAGTGTGTTTAACTATTGTTTATATAGAGAGAATGAAAAGATAAATTAACAGGCTAATACTTCAGTAGTGTGCTTCCAATATAGAAAATAAATCTGTGGCAAGTAACATACTCATTTCAGAGGGCAGGTTTGCTTGTCTGCTACATTATGATTTTGTAATTGTGTCTGAATTTAGTTTCTCCTCAGCCATTGGAAACAGATCATTCTGCCCTGCAATTACAAATATTGATTTACAATGACATTTGCCTCTTGTAAAGTGTTTCAGTAACATCTGCAAAAACAGATGATGCAGAAGCATTAATCTCTCCATCTCTCTGATTTAAAAAATCAGTGGTTTTGCCCTGTATTGGCATGAAGGAACACAACTGCCATGAGCATTTCAAAGAAAAGATTATAATTCTAGAATTCCTTTGCAGTGGCTGTAGGCACACAGATAAAGATTATGGAACACTAGAAACACAACAGCATCCTATTTTGGTATGTAAAGCAAATAGAAATAATAACACACAAACTGCACATCCCACTTTTTGTTTCAAAATGTACCCCAAAGTATAATTGAAGTAAAACTAGTGGAAGCTACAAACGAGAGTGGATTTGATGCAATACATAAACTGGATGAGATTCATTAGCAAATTTAACAGTGCTCATAGCCTGAGTTCAAGTCTGCAGCCAAATCTGAAATCATATCCTTTCTTCTTTCATTGTGAATGTTTTATATATTTTCCTCTATTTTCCTATACAAACCAAATGTTATCCAAAAAAAAAAGATCTGATTTCCAAAATGCTATGGAGAGAATCATTAAATAGCAATCTAAAACTGGTAAACTGGGAAAAGATTGTGAGACCTCATCCCCTTGTAACTCGTTATTCAATGTCTCTTTTCTCTTTGGTGAGGATGAAATGTCCCCCACTACTTTTCATAATTTCTTACCTGTTTTAAAAAAAATTGATAGGCACTGTTTAATACATTTGCAAAGCCCAGAAGAGTCTCTTGGTGCTAAAACAAGAAATAATAATAAGTCCAAAGAACAGTGCAGGAGAAAAATATGCTATGTAAAATGACCATGTAATAGCTGGGATTCTTCCCACACCATTGCCGTAACTGACTTTGGAACTTAGACTTAAAGTGATAAATATTAAGTACTTAGATACTACTGACATTTTCAAAAAGGAAGCATATTAATCATATCCAAGAAACTCCTTCATTTCAAATGCTCCAAGTGTCTGAGATATCCACATTGGGTTAGTAGATACTATACAGGACTACGTGTGAAGTGTGCTTTTCTGAACATGGAGCCCAGCAAGAACACTTAGAGTATATTATAAGGTCTTTGCTGTCAACGCACAGGACATGATCCAGCTCATCATTCACAGCCATCTGAATCTACTGTGCTGGAGCACATCCCGTATGAAGACAGGCTGAGAAAGTTGGGGCTGTTCAACCTGGAGAAGAGAAGCTGTGTGGAGACCTCAGAGCAGCTTCCAGTATCTGAAGCAGGCCTATAAGGACGCTGGGGAGGGACTCTTCATCAGGGACTGTAGCGATAGGACAAGGGGTAATGGCTTCAAACTTCAACAGGGGAAGTTCAGGTTAGATATAAGGAAGAAGTTCTTTACTGTGAGGGTGGTGAGGCACTGGAATGGGTTGCCCAAGGAAGTTGTGAAGGCTCCATCCCTGGCAGTGTTTAAGGCCAGGTTGGACAGAGTCTTGGGTGACATGGTCTAGTGCGAGGTGCCCCTGCCCATGGCAGGGAGGTTGGAACTAGATGATCTTAAAGTCCTTTCCAACCCAAACCATTCGATAATTCTATGATTCTACCTGCATCTGGATGGACTAGGTTTCCGTTGATTGTGCTGGCAAAGGAATCTTAGAAATTCAGGTAAACATTTAAATTTAGATTTCTTTATTTGGAATTGACTGTTACTCTTACACTTGGCCATACAAATGCCATCTTGAATTATTAACTTTTACACCATAGCTCAAGTCTACTGGGTGAGCTGGATGTGGGCTTAATACCACTCATAAAGTGTCCTTACAGGTTGTCATGGCAATAAATACATTTAATCTTGTGAGCTTTAATCGTAATGGAGCCTTTACACTTAAATATTGATTGCAATTTTTAAAAACTGAGTATCTGTACAAAACACCACTTTTCTTTCTTTACAGCAAAGCCCAAACAACACTGCAGCTCTGGTATTTAGAATACAAAATCTTTTCTGCCCAGTATCTGAATATTCCTGCTCCTTTATGGTCTTAAGCTAGACTTACATATCAAACTCTCATATATCTGTAATCTTTGCGAGCTATTTGCCTCATTCTCTTTTTTCATTCTTCCATGTATTATGCACTGCCTGAACTTGCAGGCTCTGTGTGATGGAAATCATGTCCTCTCTTCTATGCTTTTTCTGAGCCCAGCATGAAGCAAGACCTGCAATAGAAACCTCTATTACCATTGCATGTAAAATATCTGCAATCAAACTAATATTGTGATGGACGCATATAGCTATTTAGCCACTTTTGAAATCAAGCACAAACACACTTTTAAGAGCAATAACTGCAGAGGTGGGGCAGAAGCTGTAGCTTCAAATACTATATTTACGTTTGCACTCAAGTTGGTACATCCCAAACTTTGACAGCACAAGATCAACCACTTGCAGCTGGGCTGAAAACTTGTTTGAAATTGGCTTAGTTTAAGGCTGCCAGCTCCCTGCTTCTGCTGTGGCTGCTGTGATCAAATTTGCCAAGACTTCCATTGCATTTATAACATCGATAAATGGGACAGATGGATGCCAAAGTAATCTCTGTCTCTGTGGCAGCTTATCTAATTAAACATTTAGACAGAGGAAGGTATAGTTACAGAATAGTCTGCTTTTATCTTGTGCCTTCCCTTAAGACACTCCTGCCTTTCTGACGGAGCAAATAAACTTTGACAGATGTTTACTTTCAAAGCAAAAAAAAATAGATAGCCGAGTTCTATTAACACAGAATTCAATAGCAAAGCTATTTTTTCACTGCACTCGATGCCAGCATTCTTGGTAGAACAAAGATTTTGGTACTGAGTAAAATTTGATTTGCATGCCTGAGGGAATAATAAAAGAAACCTATTATAGAATGAAATGGACTGTAATCACATTGAGAGGATAGAGATTGTTCCTTGGGTGAAGACGGGGGAAGGCTACTGCCTGGTAAATGGCCTATTGAAGAAGAAAACGCAATGTTATCCAAGATACAACATATGCCAGAATTTAAGGAATGACAAGCGGAATTGCTTCACAACACAGACTTCCATTGCCTTCAGCAGGAGCTACTATATCCTGAATGTTTTGCATAGGGCCACAAGGACAGAGACACTGTTGGACACTGAGCACTGGGACTGTCATTGGAGTATGTCTTAGGTAATGTTGACCAAAATGCTACACAGAAGGTCAGCATTCAAGTTTAAGTTTGCAGCCGTTCTCCCCATGGCAGGGCTCCACTTCTGCTCCCTTGGCAGGGGACCAGCCTCAGCTGCCAGAGGACTCAGCACAAGCCAGACAGAGAATGATTTCAATTACCGATGGAGCAGCTGCTGCTTCAGAAGACATCAGCAAAGCCAATCCCTTCTCCAAGAGCTACTTGAACTGAGCAAAGAGCTGTCCTTCAGGCCCTGACACAGCTATAGTGTGTTACTTTGCTTTTCAAGCACAGGACACTCATCAAAGTAAGGTCAGCACTGCCTTCTTTATGTGTACATATACCTGAGCAGAGATTAATCTCCACCACATGCTCCATCTGTTTCTGCTAGCACTATTTCCAATAAGTGACATTGTGCTAAAAATTCTGGATGCTTACTGCAGTTTTAAGCGTATACAGCACCATGTGCCCTGTAAGCTTGCTGTTGCACAAGCTGTTCCTGTTAATGGTATTTCTGCATGGGTTTAGACAGAAATGCTGAGCTCCTACAGGCTTTCTAATTCTCCTTCTTGTTACTCCTACTGACAGTCCTGGTGTCTGTCCTTCTATCAGCTTATTCTGCTGTGATATTACAAGGAATTTTCCCCCAAGATTGTGCACTATGTAAATGTAATTCTAACTATATAGAGATTCTTATTCTGGTTATACAACAATATATATTATATTTCAAGGCAAATAACCAAAGTTACAAGGGATATCAAAAAAAGCTAGTTATAAAAGAAGTTCAGTGGTATAACACTGGAGAAAAAAAAAACACCTATACAGAAGCAGATGCTTTGTGGTTTGAAGATTTGAATTGTCCTTGCTTCCAGAATGCTACAGAAGTGATTGCAGTTGACAGCAACACTTCTTGTGTTAGGCATAATGCCATTCATTGCTTTTATACTTGAACGACTTGGATACTACACAGTCTGTCAAGTCTAAATCTATTTAAGTCATGACAATTTATGTTATACTACAGTACATTACTTGTTTTGATCATAAGACTAAAATCATTCTTGCATGAAATAAACTAAAACCTTTAAAAACCCAAGCAAGGACTGCTGTTTCCAAAGCAACTGAAATTTTCCTGACTGTGAGATTGACCAACAAGCTACAAATCCAGAGGAGCAATACAAGAGACCAAACCTTCCTCCACCCATACCCTGAAGTGTTCAGACGAGTGCGATCAAGGCCCAGAAGCATTAGCCAACTCCTGCACACTAGCTAATACTCTGTGGTGTGAGATCGCATCTGCAGATAGAAGGCTAGCTTTTAAGTGCAGTGTTTGGTTTATTGCCTGTTGTCAGAATATGGCCATTGCAATATTTGATTTTCCATTTTTTAAGGTAGGAAATAACTGAAAGATGCGTATAGCAAACATCTGGGCTGTTTCTTTGACCTGCCAGCTGCTAGAGAAACAGAGATTATGGAAAGGAAATGGAGGAAAGGTGCTTGCCATAAGAGTGAGACTTAACCCTAAATTCCATGCACAACCAGTCAAATCCCAGTAGGACTAATTCAACAGTTTGCTCATCAAAGACAGAAATATCTGTAGTTCATGTTCTCTTATAATGATTCTTGAAAATCAAACCAAATCTCCTCCTATCCCACCACAGGTTCTTCCTGCCCTGCTTGGACAAGGACACTGTCACTTCCATGAGGATGAGCGCATGGCCCCGGAGGTTAACCATGGCATTATCATCCTTGTTGTTACACACTGTGCTGTCCTGGGGTTTGCTTCTTCTCCTCAAGGGTGGCTGCCTCTTGGTACTGGCAGGTCTGACAGTGTGGTCTTCAGGAGGTGTGTAGTGGGTGGAAGCACATGGCCTTTCAGAACAGGGGATCTACAGGCATCAGCTGAAGCGTTGATCCACCTCCTTGGATCTGTGGCAGGAGCAGAGGTAGGCTGTCAGATTTGAGCCTGTGCAGAGAGGATAATGGGTGCTTGGCACTGAGTGCAGCATGCTGCCTTCACGTGGTTGTCTATACCCTATGCTGCACCTTCTGAAGAAAGACAGAAGGTGGGAAGTTCAATTATATGTGATCATTGAAATATTCGGTATTAAACTGCTCACTGTTACGGTGCAAGTTGAAAGGCATTTTGCTTTTATGAGGATCTGATTGAAAGAGATTCTCCTTAAACTTTGAAAAGAAAACTTAATTAGAGTGGAAGTCTCTATGACTTTTGGTTCTGTAGACAGGTGAGGTAGGAGTTCTTCAACCTTGGTTGATTTATTCCTGTACTAACACTCCTAAATAATTTCTTAATCTTCATTTGCAAGACAAGATGTGATATACAACCTCTTTATTGGAACTTCCTGTTAATCGATTATTTCCAGACAGGTTTTAAGAAGGTTTAACCAGAATAGAAAAAAAAGCTTCAGTTTTCTGTGAAATACCTCAGCTATAATTTTCATATTTTCCCAACCAGCTTTTCTTTTTTCTCCTGTATTTTTAAAATTTAAAAAAAAAAAATCCCCAGTTTGCGTTTGCAAGTTTAACTTGTTTCATTGGCTGTTTTTTTCTCTTCTAAATGACCTATTTGTTTTTGTCTAGAGTGAATAGTGAAAATAGAAAAAACAAAATAGGTGAGGGGATGAAAAGGCACTGGGTGCTGGGACCTACACGTGGCAAGTGAGCTTTCTAATTTTCTGTAGACCTAAATTAAACTACATTTTATAAGCAAATTAATTTAACATTCAAATGTATACTTAAACACTACTCCTCACTTTAAATTTTCCAAAACATAATCCTCAATCCATCTCTTTCCCAATAGCAAATACATCAATTAATATGAAAACAGTTTTTACTGCATATGAGGAACATTCCTGCATTCCTTTCACCCTTACTCACTTTTGACCCTCTCTGTTACACATTATTGCAGGAAGAAACACTTCCTTGAAAAAAATCTTGTTATATGCTTACTTTACAATAAAAATTAAAGGACAAAGATTGCAAATATAAGGCTTTAATCAGGGTTTGCAATAAGAGGATGAATTTGGGAAAACTAATTTATCCATGAAATTTCTTTGTTTAAATATAAACCCAGATACCTTGGCATGCCAGGGAGATCAGCAGCAAATCCTATTAGCAAGATAGCGGGAGGAGAGAGGCTGTGCTGTGTGACTGCTTTTAACAACTGCAATGAAATGGAAGTGTGAGCAAACAGCTGCAGACTGATGAGAATTCGCAGGCAGTTCTGTATGGAGAAGTGTTGCGAATACCAGGAATACACCAAATTAAGACAGACGCATCCAAAAAAGGTCAGCATGAGGTCGCAGGAAGAGAAAAAGCAGAGGGGGGTGGAATAGGTGATGCAGTTCCAAAATACATAAGTCCATCTAAAGAATATTAAATGGGACTATTTAATCAGAGAGCAAAACTTGACAATACAATCCTTTGCAAAGGATTTAGGTAAGATTTAAAAAGTGGTGAGTTCAACATGAGCTTGTAACACAGCACTATTGTTAAATACAGAATCCTGTATTTTTTTCTTCCATGCAGGGATCTTTTCACTTAAGGGTATTGTTAACTATCCTACTATCTATATATTTGGTATTGAAAGAAGACAAAAATCCTTTTCTGTGCAATACTACAGTGAAAGCATTTGCCATCTGCTTTTCTCATTACTGGAAGAAGTACTGAAAAATTACAATGAGATGAGAGTACAGTGCTGGCAGTGATTAAAGGTGGGGAGGAGTGACTTAGGAGAAAGCTTACGCGCTCCTAAGGGTGCCCTTACGCAACCTTGGTTGTCTTTGATGGTAAAGCTGCTGAAGACATTCATGCCGTCATCACAACCCACGAATGCTCATTTTCTTTTCACGTGCAGCAGGTCCCTGCTCCTTCAGGTCTGCCAGTGCAGCTGGTTAGGAGGTGGTACTTGAAGTCAGATCACTGAAAACCTGAATTCAGAAAAAATTCCATCCTCCTTTTTTTAATAGACAGAAAGTCTTTTTACCCAACTCTATTTTCTTGTCCAAGAGTCTAGGATTGGCCCCACAAGTGATTGTACCAATACATCCAAAGGAGGAAATTTGTGGGATCATATTTTGGGAATTTGGTAAAGAGAAGTAGGAAAACAGGTTCTTCTGAGAAAGATTTTACTGCTCAGGGAAATCTAGATGGCTTTTTTAGATGTAGTGGCCTCCTAACTGTTGGGCTCTTACATGAAGGCAAAACCTGGAAGAGACAAAGTGCTAGGCAAAAAAACCTGAAAAGCAAAGAATGTACTGGTCTACAGATATGCATGTAGTATAAAAAAAATTGTCTCAGTATGATATAAACAGAAATCTTGGGATTAAAACTGAAGAAAATTGCAGGTTGAATACCATGCAGTACAGTCTGAAAGTGAGACATGGTCTTGCATGGAAAAATAGTATGAATATTTGCAAGAAAAATCTCAAGTAAAATCCTCTGTAGAAAAGGAACAGATTACAGAAGGATCTTCTTTCTAAGCTGGCCAGTGAAGCAATGTTTCCAGATGAAACTTTCTATTGTATTAAAGGATTTATTTTTGATTACAGATATTTTGCTTTAGATGTAACAACTGCTTTAAAAGCACACAAGTGTTTCTGAATATGATTCTAATGAAAGCAAAGTTGAACTGTAAAATTCTATGCTTTTCTGCAGCCATAGATGATGAAATTAAACTGCTTTTGGAAACAATGAATATGCTCTGCCACACTTTAACATTTTCTTTTCCTTTTTTTTTTTTTTCCAAAATTTAAGCCTGACAAAATATTTTCTGAAATTGAAAGATGAAATCCCCAAAGTATGGAGGAGTTGGTCTTTCATCAGGGACTGTAGTGATAGGACAAGGGATAGTGGGTTCAGACTAAAACAGGGGAAGTTCAGGTTAGATATAAGGAAGAAGTTCTTCACTGTGAAATTGGTGAGGCACTGGAACAGGTTGCCCAGAGAAGTGGTAAATGCTCCATCCCTGGCAGTGTTCGAGGCCAGGTTGGACAGAGCCTTGAGCAACCTGGTCTAGTGTGAGGTGTCCCTGCCCATGTCAGGGTGTTGGAACTAGGTGATCTCAAGGTCCTTTCCAACACAAACCATTCTGTGATTCTATGAACAATCAAATGAAGATAGTGCGAAAGAAAACCTTAAAAAAATACGGATCTTTAAAACATGAAAGAAATATTGACCCTCTACTTGCTGGAAGGTGCTTTAAAAGTTACTGTGAAGCCTTAGTAGAGAATTAATGTCATCAATATCCATAACATTAAATAGAATTGCAAGAGTATGGAAAAGATTGTTTGGAATTTACTTTTTAACTATCTCCTAGTAAATTTGCCTCAAAGCACTAGTTGCTCAAAAATAGTAGGTTTAATAAGTTTTTGGGGTCAACATAAGCAGTGCAGCTGATGCCAATGCTGCACAGGCTGTGAAATAGTGTAGCTTGTATGCAAATGGAAACCAGAACTGTGTACAGCCCATAAGCATGGAAGAGGACAACATATGAGGAGGGAGTGTTTATAATGAAGTGATAGAGCGAGTTCTCCACTGCAGCCTCTCAGTCAGCACAAGCAGCACATCTGAACAGACCACTCTGCTCTGCTTTACAAACAGCTTGTGTTTTATGAGGCTGTTTACAGCAGCAGCTTAGAGCCATGCTATTTATAGGCTCCTTCCTCCACAAAAAAAACCAACCACTAAATAAACCAAAAAACGCATGTGAGAACACAATGGACAATTTCGTATGCATAACTGAGTTAACATAATCAGTCTTTCTTTGGTGTAAAAAAGGAGAGGAGGATGGGGAAAGGAGGAATTCACACAGTATGCCAAGTTATTTTCACAGCCATTAAAAAGCACTTTCTCTTCTCCTCCCCCTGTCTCCCACACAAGACAGTGTAAAGGTTTGGGAGGGCCAGGGCAGGGGCGGGATGGATATCTGGTGTGTATATCAGTGGCTGTATTGTATACATAGCAAGGCTGTTTCCTCTATACATGTAACAGAGAATCCTTTAACCCCTTGCATGAGGTTCCCTTCAGTTTAAAATCTTGAAGTATGGGCCACCTAAACCCAAAGCTTAAGGTGAAGTTTCCACCTTTCTGCCTTAGACCACACAGCTATGTAAAATCGCTCTTCTTTACTTTTAAATGGGTATTTCTATAGCTCTTGCACCTTCTGACTGCCCTTTTCCATTTCCAGCCTTGCCAGGTTGCTGAGCATTCCTCACGGGCACAGCTTGGCTTTGGTGGCAGCTTCAACTGAGGACCTTCCTGGAGCTGTTTGACCCCAGCCTGGAAAATAAGCCTGGTCTGAGCAGTAAGCTGTGGGTGAGAACTGATGGTTGCAATGTTTATGGTATAATAATCCCATCTTTAAGGCAAAGAGCATGACATTTTCGTAAAGACGGAAATGTGCTTGAAAGGACATTTTTCACTGATGGGTAACGCATTTTCCAGCTTCTCCATTAACAGTGACAAGAAGCATAGAGGACATTACACTGCATGAGGATACCAGAAAAATTGCAAATTCAGAATTACCTTGCATGGCTCCAGAAAAAAACCCAACCATATACTGATGTTTGCTCGTTATAATGCTGCAAGTCCTTTTGTTTCTGCAGCCATACCGAGTTTATGCATGTTTAGTTTCTGTTATGACTGCAACAGAAATTTTATTGTTGTTGCCTTTGGAGGCAGATAAAAGGAAGGACAGGGACATTGTTCCGCTGTCATCAGCATCCTACAATAATCTGTGTTGGTTTAATTTTCCTTTGAAAAGAGATATAATTAAGACATAGAAAGGACTGCAAAACAATATTAATGCAATTCAGACTTTAAATATACCACACTTAAGAGTGGGATTTACTTCATCTGCTTTAAGACATCTAGAACTTTGAGGTCTAGTTTACAAGTCACCCATCTTCCCTCTATCATCAGTGAAAAAATAGTCCTTCCACAGTGTGAGCCACACCATTATCCTTAAGCTGTCTCTAAACGGGAAAAACTGTAGAGGAGATAATCTTTCTCTCTTGCCTACCAAGCCAATGTGGCTGACTAGCTCAGATGAATGACCCAAGCCAGGTCGGATAGGGCTTTGAATAACCCGAGCTACTGGAAGGTGTCCCTGCTACAAACCAAAACACCCAAGGACGCAAAAACCTCTAGAGCTCACCTTGTCCATCCACCCTGCTCAAGCAGGCCCACCTAGAGTGAGTTGCCCAGGACCACACTGAGACAGTTTATGAGCATCTCCAAAGGTGGAGACTCCAGAACATCCCTGGGCAACCTGAGCTAGCTCTCTGTCTCACGCACAGTGAAAGGTGTTTCCTGATGTTTAGATGGAACTTCTGTGTTTTGGTTTGTGTGTGTTGCCTCTTGTCCTGTCACTGGGCACTACCGGAAAGAGCCTGACCCCTTCTTCTTTGCACCCTCCCTTCGGGTATTTATATACATTAATAAGATCCCCCCTGAGCCTCCTCTTCTCCTGGTTGAACAGTCCCAGCTCCCTCAGCCTTTCCTCATAGGAGAGATGCTGCAGTCCCTATATCATCTTCATTGCCCTTTGCTGGACTCTTTTCAGTATGTCCAAGTCTTTCTTGTACTGGGGAGCCTGGAACTGGACACAGTACTCCATGTGTGGCCTCACCACTGCTGAGTAGAGGGCAGGAATCATCTGCCTCGACCTGCAGGCAATGCATCATCTAGTGCAGCCAAAGATACAGTTACCCTTCTTTGCTGCAAGGGCACACTGCTGTCTCATGTTCAGTGTGCTGTCCACCAGAACTACCAGCTCTTTTTCCATCAAGCTGCTTTATATTTCAGCGACCCCTAGCATACATTGATGCACAGAGTTGTTCTTCCACAGGTGAAGGACTTTGAACTTCTTGTTGAGCTTCATGAAGTTCTGCTTGGGCCATTTGTCCAGCCTCTGGATGGCAGCACCACCCTGTGGCATATCAGCCACACCTTCCAGGTTGCATCATCTGCCAAATTGCTGAGGATGTTGTCTGTCCCATCACCTAGATCAGTGAAGACATTAATCTTTCATCTACTGTAGAAAGTCTTGGTTCTAACTTAGTATCCCAAACTGCAGCTGCTCAGCAACTCTCAGATAAAATGCCTTTATATCAAAACCACTGCTTTTGAGAATTGCACTGGTTTTGAGTTTTGTTTAATTTTTCAATGTTTCATGACAAGACTTGCAATCATATTAGAAATTGGTCAGAGAATAGAAATATTTTCATGCTTACAACATTGTTCTAGAATATTCCTATCAAGAGAAATTTCTTTTCCTACACTGAATCAGGCAGACAAGACTTCAGCACAGTTCCCCCTTGTGTTCGCCAAATACCTTGTCTCCTGGCAGGTCCTGAAGACCTCTCCTTCCTTCAGAGAGCTTTGAAATATTGCAAGTCTGGACTATAAAACATTTTCTCTCTCAGTGCTGACACAATATGCCACAGACAGGTAAATGCAACTGAATATAGACTCCAGACCACGTGAGCTCTTAAGTAAATCCATATTCATCCAAGGGCAGCTCTCATTTATATCTGCTGTGGGCAGAACTAGTTGACAAAGACAAGAATTTGTACCTAACTTTGAGCTGAGTATCCTCACAGAAAACACCTTCTTTAATCATGAGCCAGTTCCCATTGAAATGCTGCATTGGTCTTCATAAAAAAAAAACAAAATGGAAACAAATTTGGGGAAGGATGGCATGACACCACATTTGACAGCGCCATGAATCACACTGCTCAGATGAATGGTTATCCAAAACCAATAAAAGTGCTCCTGCACTTGAGCACAATGCGTTGTTTAAGGGGTGTCATACTGGGATGGAATCTGCTCTCTGTTTCACCAATCTCATAATGAGCTTTAGCAGGAGTTGCTCTTGATTTATGTTGGATCAGGGTCAGACTGGGAACTTTTCTATCTCTCCATGGTGTTAGCATCATTCCATAAATAACTTCAACACCCAAAACTACAGCAGAGAAGGATCCAATAACAGTCAGTGCAGTATAATTCTAAAATGCGAAGCAACTGAAGTTACAGTGACAGTTATTTTTAAAAGCATAGTCTTGAAATAACAAAAAGCCAAGATTTTTCCACTATAAAAAGCAGTCTGAGAAAAACCCAATTGGTGCTTAAAATAGTCATTAGGAGTTTTTTTAAATGCAGAAATCACTCATAAAACCTCATGATCCAGTAAGATATAACTGTACCTGTCATAGACCTGCAGGCAAAAAAACTTCAGATTGGCAGGGATAATGTTAGAGTTAAAACTCCTTGGGGCTTTATAGAATCATAGAATGGTTTGGGTTGGAAAGGACCTTAAGATCATCTAGTTCTAACCCCTCTGCCATGGGCAGGGACACCTCGCACTAAACCATGTCACCCAAGACTGTCCAATCTGGCCTTGAACACTGCGTCCAACCTGGCCTTGAACACTGCCAGGGATGGGGCATTTACCATTTCTTTGGGCAATCTGTTCCAGTGCCTCACCACCTATTATTCACAGCAATCACCAATCAGGCACTCAAAATGCAATGGTTTACCAGGTGTTTGATTTTTAAGTGGAAATTTGGTAAACCTTTTTTCTTGGTAGCAGAAAATGTTTAAAGAAGATTTTAAATATGTATATGAAGCAGTGGTAGAATTCTCAATTAAATTACAGGGAACACTTGGCATGAGGAGGTAATTTACTTGACTGGATTCTTCATTCATCATGTTGAATAGCATTGTGTAACTGAGGATTTAGGTTCTTTTTAAATCCATCAACATTATATATTTCAGCCATAAACCAAACAACTTTCTAACAAGTACTGACACACATAATGTTGCTTTAAATTGCTTCTGAAGCAACTTAGATTTAGAAAGACTTGCTAGGAAGCAATCAAAAACAGACTAACAGCACAGCTGCTTTCCATTGGTTTTGTGCTAGGACTATAAAGCGTTGTGAGTTCATGAGATATAATAGTACTGCTACGCTAATAGATGTGATAGTCCTAAGTGACAGAGGAAGCAAAGACAAGGGTCAATATGGAACTTTAGAGATGCTGGGACTTAAAAAAAACAATCCTGGCATAACATGAAGAATCCTATTTCTATACCATTTCACAGCTGTTGTAAAGGCTACTGTTCATCTTTCAGGCACACTGAAATATACAGGTCTATTTTGATCACTGTGCTCCATTAAAGAAAATATAAACCATAGAAGCAGATCTTTTCTTAGAGGATAGAGAGTGTTACATAGAGGGAAGTGAGTTCAGGCTCAGAAGCAGATAGTACTTACTTGAAATATTTCTCATTTTGTAATCTTTTCCATCCACTTGCACAAACTTTAATGAAATGTGAGAAATAGGTAAAGCCACTTCAATGAAAAGAAAACTGGATGTAGAGTTGTGAACTATGCAGGTATATGGAACATCTGGGTCTAAAAACCAACCCTGGAATATGAAACGACTGGAGCTGATGAAGTAAAGTCTTATGGGAGTCCAGAAGATTTCAGGAATCTAGCACACAGAGATCATTAGCCATGCTTTGTCTTCTTAAGCAGACAGCTTTATTGCTTTTTTTTTTTTTTAAAGCTAAATTAACAAGTTACAGTGCTGCCTCTTTTAAACAGGTTGAGTGCCCATTGGGAGGGATTATAACTGGATCTGGTTAATTGAGATTTAGTTTATCTGCACTTCTGGATACAAATAGTCTTATGAGGAAGATGCCCTGCAGCAGAGAATGTAGTGTTGACTTCCTATTCATCATATGAATAAAAATGAGAGACAGAATTGAGAATAAATTTTACACTCTAGCCCTGAAGTTTGGGCAAGGGTGTCATGCTGTGAGATGTTCCTTGCACAAAAGCCTGCCTCTGTATTCAGCCTGATAAATAAAGCTGCAGTCCTACAGCTAAAATCTGTACTCCTAAACTTGGATTATGTTGGAAATTCTGGGATAATTCTGCTGTTCTCTTCAATGTAGTTTTCAAAAACTAGAATGAACTGGGATGCTCTGAAAAAAGAGCACAGATAGATGATGCCCTGATCAGAAATCAGAAGATTTTTGGTATGTATGGTGAACTGAATTGAAAGGAATAACTGGAGTTGAGATACAACTAGAAAACCTTAATGCACTGCTTTGGAAGTTAACAGGAGCTTAGGGGCTTAGGCAGTGTAATTTAGTGTAGATCATGCTTTTCAGCTTCTGCACTCCCACTGATTTCTTCTGGGCTTCTTGTACAGCAAAGATGGTGAAATACTCAGCAGGTTTCATGGATAGCAAAACATGAGTTTCTCAACTCTCCTCATGTTAGAAAAGAGTTTGTAGGCTTTCAGTGCCTAAGGGCTTAAGAAATTCCAGGGAGATGCGCCCATTTGTAAGCATTGTTGTCATTATCATCAACGTCCATCATCATTATTGTCTTACTGTCTCCCATCATAATGCGCTTGAAAGCACGAGAGCAACTAACAGTGACTCCGCAGTCCCTTTGTCCTTCGCAATTTTTGATTTCTCAGAAACGTGAATCCTGGTTGGAGGCACCAGTATCAGCCAGGGGAGGCTGCCCTCCACATGGCACAGGAGATTTGGGCCCCCACGAGTTTATGTCCAAGGTCAGGACAAGCCTGTATCTCCACTTGGGAAATGGATGCAGGCTGTGCATGCCCATATAGGTTCTCTCTCTCTCCACTTGTGAATTGTGGGGATTAGAAATCTGACTAGGAGGTATCTGAAATGCATTTAATCTCTATGGCATATTTGGTAAATGTAGACTACTCTTGTGTAACATTTCTGTCTTTTCTTTTTCCCCCTCTTTAACAGTTGTCTTATGGTTCTGGTTCATGTTTTTATGATGAATTCTGAAATTGAAATAACTAAAAAGTTTTAAAAATTGGGCTTTGAAAACCAACAACATATCACAGTAATCATGGTAATAAGTGAAATTATGGTTTCCTTACTGAATGAGGAGAAAGGTGACTGTATGCATGGCATCACCAGTGAGGTCATTGTCTTACAAAACATAAGAGATGATTCACCATTTTCCCAAGAAAACACATCGGGTCAGAAAAGAGTATTTTGCCAAATACAACTTTTCCATTACTCTCATTTGGAATTTTTATAAAGTGTGTGTGAGAAAAATTTGATTCTTTAAAAACGTTTGAGTCCACAGTTACAGATTTCTTATGAGCACATAAACAAATGTTTCCTGATGAAAGCAATATTTCGCGATGAAAGGTCTCTATGTACTTGTATGTACTTTCACAATTTTGCATATTCTTTTTTTTCTTTAACTATGACACAAATCAGAAAAGAAAGAGGGAAGATTTTGAGGGGAGAACACTACTTTTCAATATTTTATATTATATATATTTATATTCTTCCTGAATAAAATTTTGAAAGAAGAATTTTCTAGGGAAAATAATATCTGCTTTCTTCTCTAGAATGCAGCACATTTGTTAACATAAACTCACTGTTTAAAGTTGTTCCAGCTGAATTTTGCCACATTTGAGAAAAATCTGGTCCACTAACTTGATTTTTCCTTCATTTATACCTGTAGGATTCATTTATGATGGTGTCAATATGATTTGCACCAGGGCAAGAGGAGGATGTGAGCCACATTTCTTCTGCCTACTTCTGTCCATCAGAGAGAAGAAAAGAACTTTTAGTGTTCACATATAAATCAATTGGAACAATTTTCTTAAAAATTTATAAGGTGGACAGTTAGGCTGGTTTTGGCTCCCTATAGGTTGAGAGTTAACATATAGTTTCCAGGAGTTTATGATGAGGGGCAATCTTTAAACTGTTCAATCTGAGTAATTAAACCACAGCTCACTAACCCCAGAGAGTATCCTCAGAGTAGTTACACTAGGGCACTTAGTTCACTAAAAGGTGAACATGGGAGGCATTAAAAGAGTCATCATTGCCACCAGCACCAGAAACTGTTGCAGGCTGATGTAGCTGCGTAATTCCCACATAGTCCCAGCAAGCAAACAAGATCCATATCTGCAGAGAAACATGAACATGCTTTGAATCCCACCCGGTCAGAACTGTATAATTTTTCCTGATGCAAAAATTGGTAAATATAGTCTGAAGCATCCAGCTGGGTATCTGAGAGAATGACTATCTAATCTGACAATGATCTGACATAAAAGAACCCATGCCCTTCATTTTCTATCTTTCTCAGCATCCACAGGCTACCAGCCACAAGACCAAAGTCATGAGATCACACTTCTTTGACACCAGATTTATTTCAGCTCCTACTTTGTCAATGACAGCTGAGATCATCAATAGCAATGGCAATGTCTCTAAAAACTCTCACTTAAGCCACAACTCCCAAGGGCAGAAGCTAAATGCAATAGCAAGAAGACATGAGACCACTCAGTCAGCAGCCAACAGTCACCCCAACATGTCCTGTTCCCAACACTATGCACATTCCTCATGGAATTAAATGTAGGGAGGTGAAGTCAAAGGAGTAACACAGGGATAAGTCTGGCCTGGCACTAAGTGAGATGACTGAGTCATTTAAAAAACTCAAGCCCTGCAGTCATAAATTCAACTATACTTTTTGAATTCTTTTTTGCCACAGCCCAGTCCCTCATCATTGAAATAACATTCCCCTCTGCACAATAGGCTTGTGAGCAAGTTAGAGGTTCTGCAGCAATGCTCAGGAGTGTTCACCAACTGCAAATGAGTCTTCACCAAAATGACCAAAGCATTTATTATCTTCTATAACAATATAAATCCTGCCTTCTCTTAACCTCCATCTATGGGTTTGAACCTTCACATCACGGAAAACAGAACACATGTATTTGACCTCAAATTTTAGTTTACCACTAAAAGGCAGCAGATCATAGATCTTGGCAAATTGTTTAGATTTATGTCTTCAGACAACTGCAAAGTATTTTCTTCCCCTGGTCAGGCTGGATTATGCTCCTTCAAATCAGTGTTGATGTCCTTATTCAAGTGTGTTGACTTCTTGACTCCCCAAACCTAAGCTTAGGTCTCTGTGTTATAGCTTCTGTTTACTGGACATATCAGACAATTATGAGATCAAAATATTCTATTTTCCCCTTTTTCTTTATGGAGTGTAATCACTATATAATATGAAAGAAACAGATACAATAGGCAGGTAGAACACATCAACCTATCTCTGCTTAATCATGTGCTCTGTAGAGCACAATAGCCAATAGAGGTGAGGACAGAGTCTTCAAATCCATTCAATCAGCTAACTTTTCTGCAGAGCTTGCCCACAATGGTCCTAGGCTTTGACGACATGGACATTTGTGGAGGGACGTTTTGGAACTACCTTATTCTCTTACCTGGTTCAGCTACCCAGTTACCTGCATAAAATTTCCACTGTCTTGCTGTTTGAGAATAAATTAAAGCTACAAACTCCCTTGAGCCTTCTGCTGCTCAATTTCTGCAGTGAACCAATTTCAATGAAAAGCTTTCTTCTTCAGGTTGATCCATCACCTAGGGACTAAACTCAAATACATCACAAAAACAACTAACTATCCTGTTTGGTCCTACTTGTTAGGTCATCGCAGTCTTACTGGAAACTTTATACAGTGTAAAAAAAGATTATATATATATAAAGTTTGAAAATTGAGAAACTTGTAAGCTAATAAGGTTTAGTTACTTATTTCATTAACTGATGAAATATTCTAGAAATTTTCAGCTAACTAACTATCTCACAGCAACAATCCAAATGACTAGAAGGGTAACATTTCTGTGGTCATAAAATAGTATTTATTGCAGTGGAGTGTGCTGAGGAAAGACTCTAAAAAGCAGTTTTTATAGAATCTAACTGTGCTCTTTCTTTACTATGCTTAAAAAATGCATATGACCATTTTTTATGTTTTGTGGTTTACGCAAAATCTTTAATAAAAGCCGTTAACATCGGAGTTGCAAATAAGCTGCAAATGTCAGGTCATAAATCCTGACATATTTGGTCAGGAGGCAAAGAAACCTGAAGTTGTTTGGTTTTATCAAAGAACAAGATAAATTTCATGGACAGACAGAAGATATCATAGATACGATCTTATCTTTGGGGAGAAAAATTGTTTTGGAAAAATGGTACCTAAGAAAATGAAAATATTTATGGTCATTTTACTCAGGTTGCTTCAGAAAGACTTCTACATAATGAATATTATCAGTAGTCATAAAAACAAGTCATGAAATAGCTCCTTTCTCCTTGTCACTTCTTATTACCTGGATTACAGTTTACGCTGCAATGTGCAGCTGGTTCAGGACAAACGACTTTGGGTGCTGGAAGCAGTCAAGTGGAAGCTGAGATCCCAGTGCAGGCTCATTTCTCGAAGTGGTGGAAACACCTAAAAGTCTAGCTATATAAAAAAATTATATATATAAATTTTTTTGAGTTTAAACCTTTATACCCAGAAAGTCATGAGGAAGGGTTCTTTCCGAATGGTTAAATCCATCATGTTGTGTGTTCTCACAGAGATGGGAAATTTAGCAATCTTTAAGAATTAGAGTGTACTTTTGAAGGTGCTATATATCTTCATTTCCTGTTATTTAGCTGAATGTCTAGTAACTTCACATGCATGGCACAATCATAAGAGTACTTAAGTAACTGCTTTAGGATAAACATGGATGTTAATTTGGTAACTTTTCTTGGTTACAGACACAACTTCAGAAAAGAAAGCCTCTGACAAAAAGTCATCTCATTTTCAAGGGCTACTTATAGAAAACTGTAAACTAGCAAGTTTAAAATAGTTGTATATAGAGAGAATAAAGGTAATTGACTTATTTCACCTTCTATAAGCCCCTGAGAAAACTGAAGGGATACCTCAGAAAAGGGGGTTAGTTAGAAATAAAAAAAGATATTCTGAGAAGTTCCTGCCACAAAGGCAAAAGACAGATTCCAGCTCTAATGTGTTTGTGTTATTAATTCACATAAAGCAGTTAATAAGATGAGCTGAGAAAGAGTTCTGCCAATGAACTGGTCACAAAAGTGGCAAAGCACCAAAAGTTAAGTTTCTCTCTTTCCACAATGAAAAGGGGTTGTAAAAGCCTCTAAATGGAGCAAGCTCTTTGTTTCCTCATGAATTTTATCTTGTCCTCACAGCCTCAGATCTCTGCTCAGCCCAGCTCCAGGTATAAGGTACATGAGAAAATAAGCACACATTGAAATCTGAAAGGAATAACTTCACAGTGAGAGCGTGGTATTTGTACTGTGTTACTGGAAAGGCAACATAAGATTTGACAGGAATTTTATTTATGTTTTTCCTGTAATTAGGTGAAACACTATTTTGATTGAAGATAATGGTGCCTCTGGTTGAAAACCACAGCCTGTTTATTTAGATGATGTTTTCCTGCAAGGGGAAATAATGCAATTCTGTCAATCAAATTAAAATAATATTTAATACAGGCTTTAAATCCCTGGTAGTCTTCTTTTCGATGCACCTTCTTTTGGATGCACCTTACTTTAATATTACAACAAGTACTTGATTATCATAGTAATTACTTACTTTTGCCATTTATTAATATTGAAATTATCCACGGTTAACACATGATGCCTGATATGCTCTTTACTACAGCAATTTTGGTATCTTACAATCTATTTCAATTCTTTACAGTATATTGTGGCATAAAATGTAGACTGATTTACAGTGGGACAATTTCCTTTGAAAGCTCTCCCCACAAGGGCAGGCAGAAAAATTAGGAGCTACAGTTCCTAGTGTCTATTGTTCATCTTTGAAGGCAACACAGTTAAGACTAGTAATTTGGGACATTTTTGTTTGTCTTTAGTTTCAATTTCCTTACACATATGGCAGGGAATCCTATGTGGCAGTGTCCTGGGTTTAAACCATGACAGGCAGGAATAGTGGGATTCACTAAACCTGCAAAGAATTTCCACTATCATTTAGAAAAGAGAATTGTACGTGACTTTTCCTCTGCATTAGGGATCTCCAGCCCTGTGAGCAATTTTCCTGTAGTAAATGCTATGGGATTAGATTGTCTATCCAGTATGAAGTTTTGCTGGAAAAAGACTTCCTGCGTTATACAGTGTATAGAAAATGGACTGGGTTTGATTTTTGTATTGCTTTCTTCCATTTGAACACAGCAACAAAGCTAATTATCCTTTCCCAAGCATTTACTGTTACCTCTTTGACATAATGGGCTAAGGGGCAAGTGAAGTTAAAACATCTGAGCTAAGCAAAGGTGACATTAACCAGTTTTACTGTGAATGGCTTGTCAGACATTATTAAGCTTTGCCTGGGTCCATCAGGGTTCTTAGCCTGTTAATAAAAATTGCTACCAAAAGAAAGGAGCAAAGAATTATTTTCCCTTTTCAGAGAACATAAAGACAAAGATCTGTTTCTTATCTCCACCAGGTATTTAGTTTGTATGTTGGAAAATGAAAAACACTGGCTTTAGGAAGAAATGTGCACCCCAAAATTATTCTTCATGTTGTTTTGTTGGTTTTTTTTTTCCTTAAGAAATTTGAGCAGTAAATATGACAAAATGGTTGGAAAACTAAATTAGCTTTGCCTCCGGGATGCCCAGATCTCAGATCACCTATTAGAAAAGTTCATGACAACACATTTTGCTTTTTAAGCTCCCTGAACACATCATTTTCTGAAATGTCTCTCTGTTCCCAAGATGGAGTTATCTGAAGCACTCCTTCTAATGTGTTTGAACAGTTAAAGTAGCCTAAAGCACTGTAACTTTAATGCATTACAAATGAATAGCTATGGATACAGGGTGTCTTGATGATCCTGAGTATTTGCCTTTGTATTACATTTTGATATCTATGATGTTTGCCTACCCAGCAGAAAAACAAGCTTCAATAAAATTTGATTATTTTATTAGAGCAGTCAAATTAAAAAGTTAAGGAGGTAATAAAATATAAGACAAATTGAAATAGTAAAATTTGCCATTTGCCCAGTTCTCACAGGTGATACATTCACCAAATAGAATTCTAAGAGTCTGAAAGGGCATTGACAGGTCAAATCCTGCAGCCTGTACCTAGGACTGTACCTCCTGCCTTTGCTTCAGGGCTGTCACAGTTGCATTGCAAGCACATCTGTCTCCCATGCATGAAGGACCGAGGAAGATGGGAATGCACTGTGAAGAACTCCAGCTGTCTTTCCTGCTGTGTGCTGACATGAGTGCTGAAGACCATCTGTCACATAAGCAAAGTGCGGAGTTGATTTCAATAAGAAAATGTGGTTAAAAGACAATTGGCTCTTCACTCTGACTTTGCATTTTCCTATCTAGAGTTTCCTCTGATTTCAGTGAGAGGTCTGGCTGAATGCTAACCAGGTGAGGATTGCAGGGTTTGGCCCAAGATATGATGAAAATCAGGTTGGGAATCTTTATTTGTGATTATAGTTGGCAAGGCAAGGGGGTTGTAGTCCCCTCTTCTTGCTTCCTATAATTGTCTTGCCACCATGGATCAGTGTAGTTATACAGATCTCTGGTCGTATAAAACAGCACTCATCCACCTGGGCAGCGTGTTTCCCATACAAACCAGCATTGCATCTTTTACTGCTTTGGAAATTAGTCCCTTAGGAGCTAATCCAACACCCACTAAAATTCATGGACTATCTCCAAGGAGCTGCCAGCAGATTTAGGTAAGAGATTTAAAGGTTCATTCAACCAACTGTATTCCCAGGGCCAGAAGTATCTATAGAATTTACTGACATTTTTACTGAAATTTTTATGACTCCCACTCTTCTAGGAAGGGAGATGTTTGCTGTAGAAAGTAAAGTACACAATTTGTGGATGGAAAGATGGATGGATGGATGGATGGATGGATGGATGGATGGATGGATGGATGGATAGATGGATGGATGCATGGATGAATGGGTGGGTGGGTGGATGAACTGTTTCATAAATTCCAAACCTATACAGAAGTCATGGAGTCCGGAATTATAACTAGATTTTCTTTACACCCTAGATCAAGTGGATGTCATGAAGAGTAGCCTCAAACTTACAAATTCTCCTGCTATTCTTTAGATGACCACAGAATCCCAGCAGCCAATATTATTTTACTCACAAGGATTTTTATTCAGTTAGAAACATGCATTTGTTGCCTTTGCTGTGTAACAGATTTAATCTGACAGATAACTCAATACTCAGTGTGTAATGACTTGTGTCATGACCAGTTTTGTGCTCTATTTGTCTTATGTTCAATCCCTTCCAGCCCATTTTTCATCGAAGCATCTGATGCCCCTCAGAAGCCATAACTCCATACATACTTAAATATGTCAGTAACTTGTGCTAGTTAATGCCACCCAACATAGTTCCTCAACAGAAAACGTGAAAATAGGATTTGTTCTGTTTTAGTCCTTTGTTCCTGGCATGAAGAAAGTTTCTCTGCATTTTGCATTTTTCCTTCATTACCCGTCTTGGTTCTGCTGCAGGAAGTCAGGTTGAGCTTGAGTCCTACTCATTTGTCTCAGTTTGATTTCTAATATTTTGTTGGACATTTACATTTTGGGAACATTTAGTGTCCAGAGTAAACATCTGTGAAATCACAAATTGAGAGAAATTACTGATTACCTAAAAATAGGATCTCGTGAAATGAATCCTGTCCTTTTGAGGAGCACGGCCACAAAACGGAGCTCCATTGCTCACGTTGTTCTCTTTCTGCTCGGTAGGTGCATGCCAGGTACATAAATGAACCTTTGACTGCAGAAAGAAAAATCTTCTCTTCCACATCAAAGGATCATGTTCATGATTTGCTCAGAGTTAATTCTTTTCCCATGTAAAACTGAATTTTTGGGCTCCCCAGGAGAAGCAAGGGCTGATAACATAAGTAAGCAAAATGAAGAAGACAATACATGGCCCCAGAGATGAAACAGACAAAAGGATGCTAGAGAGGGAGTACAATCACTGTAATTTCTTGAATAGTTAATTGAAGCCTATGAAGAAATTAACTACTTGTCTGTGTCAATTTTTAGTGTAGTACACTCCCTCAGTGGTATCTTTATTTCCCTGTGGAAGGAGGGAGGTGTTTTTCAGACTCCATAGTGTCTTATAGAAGCTCTGCACATCTTCACTATGGTTACTGAAACCTGCTCCACACTGCTACATCTCTTCCAAATCCACCAAACCTTCTTAGAGATGACACATCTCTCTTGCGTTGCTTTTCAGAACAACCCTTTTGCCATGTTCCCTGTTTCACTATCTGCTTTTTGAGTGTCAGCTTCATCCCCAGTGTATGACCAGAAAGGCCAGAGAAGATAGTGAAGTGTAAATGGGTAATATATAATTTAACTCTCAGTTGTTTCGCCCCTGTTTTTTTGTGGGCCTTGTCCTTTTTTGTTTTCAATGTATTTTTTAATTGAATAAACCTATTATCTACAAAAAGATACTTGCGTTTTCTTTATCCGAATGAATTTGTCCCTCAATTATACTTTCTTGAGCTTCCCACTTCATGACAAAAAACCCCAGAAGTGTGATGCCCTTCGTAAAAGTCAATAGGAGATATGGAGAGACTGTCCAATAAAGACATCCCTTGGAGAAATTAAAACTGTCAGGAGCAGTTTATAGTCAGCTCGGTTTACGGAGAGTGATGGCTCCTCAGGTGATAAGCAGGATCTCATGGTTGGACTCTGAAGAGGGCTCCTGTTCCTGCTTTGGCACAGGCTCCGATGTCTTCTGGTCTTGTGTCTGCCTTTCGTGCATCCCGTGGGAAGGGGAGGCTGTGCAAGTGCATGTCAGAAGAGAGGAAGAGTCTAAAGATTAAGTTTATTGCAGAATAAATACCATCAACAAATACCAGCAGCACATCTGGCACCTGCAGTGCTGCAAGTACTCTACCTCTTTTAGGGGGGCTTCAAAGAGATTAGATCTCTCTGATTTGCATAAGGTACTTAGGGCTCTTCAGTTGGCCTGGTGATGCTGAGATGTTTCCTATTTCAGGAGAGCCATATTCAGAAAGGGGTTGCAAATCTCTTTTTAGTAGAGTTTTATTTTGCGTGATGGATGATGGGCATTTCGGGTAAGAGGAGTCTTAAGGGGATTGGTCTCAGGTGGGAATGCGATCAGCGACAGGGCAGGGAGGGGTGTGGGCCACTCCTAGTGAATGCACAAGAGCCACTATTGAAGAGTCTGTTGGCTTCTCAGCATCTTAAAAGAGTCAAATGAAAGGGCTATGAGATTTTATCATTGAAAAGCAAACCTATTAAAGTTAAAGCAGTATGATGAAAGCAGCAATCAATGCAGGCACTAGAGGATTTACATAACTCTTAGAGAAATAATTGTTTGGTTTTAGTTATGTTTTCCACACAATCGAGCAATGACAAACTGTTTTATATTCTTCTGCAGTTTTCTCTGAATAAAGCATTTTCTTATCTTTCTTTAAAGATGTTTTGAGTTGCTACCTTCCCTTTAAAACACCCTCTGTGCAGGGAATCTCACTTTCAGCTGCTAAATGGCTGATGTGTATAAGGGATAAACTTTGCCTATAGAGTGTCCTGCCTGTGAATAGGGCACATGGGCATGGAGACCTCAATGAAGTCTCACACAGCACTGGGCTATTCTTCTGGAAACAGAATGAAATAGCTTGGTTGGCCACAGAGGCCACCAGGAAAGTCTAATCAGCATCACAACATTGTCCTTGGTCTGGAAAAGTGCTGAGACACATGGTGAACTACTCTTTGCTTGAAATGCATGTACTGCCTTGAATGGTTTTGGTGCCTGAATCTGTGCATCACCCTTCATCTTTTCCACAATATCTTTGCTGCAGTTCAGTTCTATGTTATCAGTGGCATGATCTGATTAAACAGTAGTGGAAATGACCACATACTGGCAACTTCATAAGCAACTCTTCCTTGTCATGGACAGCTGGCTTCTGAGTCCCAGTTCACACTCCAGCTTGAATAATAACCTTGTCCATCTGAAAGTGTCAGGGATTTTGTCACTGCATTCTGAGAGAAAATTGTTATTGGAAGACCAAAAAGAATTTGAAATAGGAAAAAGTTGATGGTAATAATAGGGAAGTCAAATGTCTGTTTATCTGACTGGCCTGCTATATGCTAGAAGCACTAACAAGCAATTCTGTTGCAAAGCCAAGAATAACTCCTTTGCCTTTTACTGCCCTTAAAAGAAATAGTAGTGTGAGAGTCATCCTGTTATTCTTGGCAGACCGTTGCAGCTCAGTTCTCTCAGAGAACTTCAAGAAAGGGAAATAAAAGGATATGGGGCATCTAACAGGAAACCCACTTTCCTCTCTTTCCATTGCCTTATGGACAGACAAATCCACAGGAGTTACCTCCTCGTATTCATTCCGTTGAGCAATCTACAGACTCAGCATTGTTATATGACCTTTCAACTACATGTGCACAACAAAGGATTGCTCCATGTTTTACAGATGCGTTTCCTGTTTGAAATAATAGTTCAATTCAGAAAAAAAACTGTAGAAAACCAGTGTAGTTTACCTTGTCTACATTTTTCTCAAAGAGTAAGAGACTTCTCTCATTTTATCTTAACAGTTTGTGTAGGTTGTTAGCTGTTTCTAATTGGAAACAAAACAGAATAAAAACTTGGTCTGATCTTAACATCAATATGATCACACTATAAAGGCATTTTTTTGAGTCCCTGGCCAGTATCACCTTACTTCAGCAGCCAAAATTCTATCCCTGCAATGAAGAGAAGCTTCTCAGCCTACTTCATCCCGCCTCCTACCAGATACAGGGCAAGAAACAAACCTCTCCTTAGCTCTCATTAATTAGCCTAAAAGCTATTTGGTAAACCACTGATCATTTAAAAGCCGTATTTCAGCTGTTACACATGATGCTGAAACCCACATTGGATGCACATTAATAAATCAAACAGGAAATTCATTAAAAGCTGAAATAATTCCCAGCATGGCAGTTATCTTTTCCTGGAAAATGAAGTTACAGCACAATAGATGTGGTCTCCTGCAAAATTCAAATCACACAAGTTTTAAATATTCACTAGTTCATTGAGTAACTGTTTACAGAGCACCTGAACTCTGAGTGGTAAGACTTCAAGTTGTGATTTGTGTAGAACTCCGTTGCAGCCTGGAAAGGTTTGCATTTCTTGCTTAAAGTTATTTGTAGCTTAGTTTAGACAGCTGGAATCATTGTACTTTTCTAACAATGCTAATTGGATTCTAGATTGCACTATTTTGCTGTCTTTAGCAAAGAGGGAGCTGGTATCCTGCTTCTCTGCATGCTGTTCAGTACGCACTGGATCATTAATGTGAAATAGTGCACAGCTGGTTTGCAATTCATCTTCAAGATGAACTGCAGTTCCTTAATGGTCTTGAACTTTTAGTTTAAGAAAATAAATAATATAAATCCTTCAATATAGGGCAGAGGGGAGGTATCAAAAGTGCCCATTCCTGGCACCAGGGTTATAAAAAACTCTGCTCGAAAATGCCTTCCATCTTACTAGACATTACTTATTTCCTGACATAGTTTCTTGGAGTGGATTAATTGTTGCCGGCCAAATATTTTACACAACAAAGAGGGTGCCAAGGAATTATCTGAGCATATACATCTGTATCACTTGAAGTGGCCGATATAACTTAGATATGCCACCCAAAGTTCTCAGGCTAAAGTGACACCATGGTATCACATTAACTGCAGTTTTACTTTGTTTTTTTTGAGCATGACATTCACACTTCTTTATAGCTAGGTTCTTGTTTGTTGTATATTAGGGTCATATTTCAGAGCAATAGGAAATAAACTGTTTTGGAGTTTAATTATTTTCCCTCTATCAGAACGTTTTGGGCCAGTGCACCAGAAAATCCTGACTCATGACCAACACTCCAGTGGGGAGTGTCAGTTAAATTTCTGCACAGGACATAAATAATATCAGCATTTTACTGTCTGCACAAAACCTTTCTATAGATTGCTTTCTGTTATTGGTGTCTGATTGCACTATCATTGATGATGAGAAAAAAATCTCACACTGATTTCAGCAGGAGAGAAAATTAAAGTAACCCGTTTAATGTGTTGCAAAAAAGCAATTGCCGGGTTCAGCGTGAAGGCACAACACCAGTATGTTCATATTCCTGGTGAAGTCTAACAGCCTGTGACTGGAATGTCAGCAAGAGTTCTCCTGGGGGACAGGTTTGCAATGTATCCCCTGATATGGGAACAGAGTCAGTTAATTAAATGAAAAGGATGGCAAATTTAAAAGACATGAGAATCTCTCTTTCCATACAGGTTAGTCTATACTGTCAAATCCATCTCACAGAGTCATCAGGTCAAACATTATGGCTGGATATTTAAAGAGTTTGGAACAGATCCTGCCAATTCACATTGCTGTGTGATGCTAATTAGACACTGTCCTGATGGTCTTCAGGTTCCAAGAAAGACAGTTCTTCCTCTGAACTTCAATATGCACTTTGTGTGTTTCAGTATAGTTTTGAGGACCAAGACAGAAGGAAAAATTCTCAAAGGTCAAAAGTAGAACAACAGAGTATAGTAACATTCCTGTTCCTACCGACTTCCCACAGGAGCTGGGTACCAAACCCTCAATGGCGACCCTGAAATTCTCCCCCATTGTGTTTTGACTGTGACTAAAGTACATGAAATTGAAACTCCTGTGGGAAATTTTGTGCTCTGTGGGAAAAATTATCAAAGGGGAAAAGAATAAAAAGAAGCACAGAGAGAGGAGCAAGGGTTCCTCTCACAAGAACAAGAAGCTTCAGCCAGTGTAGCACAAGTAGGCTGGAGTGCAAAGGTACAGCAGAAGCGCAGGTCCCTTCTAGCCCAAAACACATCTGGGTTGGATTCTGGAAGTCAGTGCTCTAAAAGGACATCTATACCCCTTCCCCAGCATCATTCATTTACCCTATCTGTCAATCCCCTAGCATGCATGGGTTTTTTCTCACAAGGTGCGGTGTGCACTTCTGACTAGGTGTTACTGGGCACATTCCCATAGAGCATTCATTATTCCATTTCTTTGGTTTTACCTACAACAGCGTTCCTCTGCTGGAAAGGTTTTGTTTCTTCTTAGTGTAAGGAAATAAGTATAAAACAGGGGTGAAATGCAAAGTAGTGGCTGCTTTATGCTCCAAGCTGTATAATAATAATCAGAGCACAAGTGGGGTATATACATTTTTGCCAAAGAAAATTGCATAGAATGAGGTGGATGGGTACCACAAAACACATTACCAATTCAAGAAAAGAAGTGACTACTTGGTACCCAGACTGACTACCAAAGAGAAAAGAGTGAAACTCATGATGCTGTCTGAAGAAACAATAGTAACCCTGGGTGCAGTTTTGGGTTTATTACAGGGCTTTTTCAAGAAGGATCTTTATTATGCCTGAAGAGTCTATTATTAATAACCTATATCACAGAGAATGGGGTCAGATGGGACTCCACGCATTTTGATAATTTCCCTGACGTGGTACACAGTGACTCACACCTCCATTATTCCTATGAGATTTTTGACTACCCTATTCATAAACCACTACAGTGATGGAGACCCCCTCTTAAGCCATTTTTTGTGAGTGTTTACCTTCTTTTCTTCAAAAGTGTCTCGCAGTAACCTACCAGAATCTCTATCACTGCACGTGAAAACCACTGTATCTTCCTGTACAAGCCATGGACATGGAGAGAAGATTGTCCAACCCTCTTTGTGTGAGGATGATAAACTGTAGTTTGGCTTTCATATGCCAGGCTGAGTTTTCAATCTTTCAAGTATGAAATCATCCATTTCATTTAGAAAAGCACCGAATCCAATTTACCAACACTAAGTCACATGGAATTCGTTATGTCATTTTAAAATAGCTCCTTTCAGATTACAACTGTATCTGAAATATGTGGCTGCTCTGTAACCAAACAATAAAAAAGCCTGAGCAAACAAGATCTGAAAGGCTGTGCTGTGAGACTTGTAACACAGAGGAATGTTATGGTCTGGAGTTCACTGCAGCAGAAAACAAGCTGGAAGAGGTACAGTGATTAAGGCATTTTCTCCACTAAATTTTCAAATTGCTGTGACAAGACATTCAGACTTGTGAAAAGAAGGTTATGGATTTCTCAAGGTGTCAGCGAAAAGCAATGTTTCTGTGCACACCTTGTGGCTATTTGAATAAGCCAGGAAATCGCTCTGCAATGGTAAAAAAGTGCTGAGAAAGTTCTCTCTTTTTGTTAGTGCCATTTTGTGCTCCACCCACCTATTAAGTTTCTGTATCACTGTAGCATGCACAGCTCTTTCTTTCCATTCATGCAGCTGTAATCTATTCAAACATCTACATGAAGAGATCTTTCAGAGGAGACCTCTTGTTTTTGTAATGAGAAACCTGACTAGTCAATTCCTATGGGACATACACTAACTTCTTTCTCACGGTAAAATCCAGACCAGATTGGTAACAAATTATACTAATTTCCCCAAGTTGAGTCTCTTTTGCCTGTCATGGTAACTGCTGAGTGATCTCTCCCTGCCTTTATCTCAATCCACGAGCCTTTTGATATATTTTGTCTCCCCAACTATTTGAGTTGAGGAGGGGAGTGTCAGAGTGGCTTTGGTGGGCACTTGCATTCAGCCGGGGTCTATCCCCCATATGTGATACACTGTAAAATGAGACTATTCATACAACACCACGTTACAAACTGTTCACAACAAATGAGACAGGCAGGCACCTCTCCTGCCAACTGCTAACACCCTGCTTACTCCCCTCAGCTCTGCCTGGAGCTGGCACTTCCAATAACATCTTTGGGAGAAAAAGGGCCAGAAGGGATCATTGTGATTTAGAAGGATAAATATTTCATAAGTGAGAAAGTGATTTGTGCTGTTGCCAAGTTCAAAATCCTGGTACTAACGATGAGTAAGTTGGTGAATAAGGATAAATTGCTATATTTAGGTTGCATTTTGATGCTGCAGTTCGGATGTTCTCAGATATTCACTAGCAAAGAGAGCTAGTAGTGGCCTCTGATCTGGCACTTCTGGGTCTGGAGCTAGTTTGGATTTGCAGTCTGTGGCTTACGGCAGTGTACCAAGGCCCCAGTGTTTAGACTAGATCTCTACACTTTGTGTTGATTGCTTGGGAAGGGAGATGGCGCAGTTTGGGTAAAGAAAGAGGAGAGGCTGGACTGTGACATGAGAAAAGAGAAAACACTCAAACAGCCGGTCTTAACATGGGGAGCTACTGCCACCAGGGCCCATGAGATAAAGGAATAACTGAAGGCCTACATTGCTGTGTGTAGTGATACTTTGTCTGTGAAATGGCTCCTTCCAGCCTAATGTTTTATCTGAAAGAAAGCAGTATTAGACATATGTATTGACCTTTACTTAACATTTGCTGTGCAAAGGCAGGGTATAGACCTACAAGCCACTGTCTGTCAGAAGCAGGAGCAGGCAGCCCATTCCATGAGATTTAAACCACTGTGTGCTGGAGGATCCAAGAGTATGTTGAACATCAGGAAGCCTGATGGTGGTCCACGCTCGCCAATTGGAGAACAAAATACAGGAATCAAAGCTAAAACAAAATATTCAGAAACTGTCAGTATGTTTTCAGTTGTTTAGATATTTTTTGATCATCATAATTCTCATTATTTTTAATTTTACCTTTAAGCTGTGTTAGATTAATGTTTGCATTATTCTTCCTCTCCTTTTTCCTTTGCAGTACAGGCAAACCATTTCTTCTGGCCAACTCAGCTGGAAAGCATGTGGCTTCTTTTTAAACTGATTAGGTATCTTAAATAGACCTGTAATTTCCAACTCGAGCTTCTTATTCATTGTCTGCAATTTTGTATTGTCCACAGCAGTGATCTTTGCACCATTAGAACAGCGGGAAGCTCAGAAAAGAGAGGGCTGTACATATTTTATCCTTTTCACTCCAAGATTTCTGCCATTTCATGCTACATTGCTTTCAGCCTGCCTTTCCTGTCTTTAACCATAATAGTTCTGAAAAATTAGTAAGCACATGGGTATTAATTGGGGTCCTTAATTGTGTATTAGTCTGTAGGGGAAAAAAGAGAATATGAAATTCCATATATGCTTTGATGGAAACTGCCCTGACACCTGGAAAGGATGGCTCATCTCATTCTCTATGTAATACACCCAAATATCATTGGAGTATTAACACATTACTCACTCTAAGGCAGTTATTTTGGAAAGGCGTGAGGCACACAGCCACTGTCAAACTACGTGAATAGCCTGAAAATAAAAGCTTGTGTTCCTGAAAGCTTGTTTGATTTATCCCCTAACTGTATCAGTTAGTCTTGTAAAAGATATTACCTCTTCCCACAAATCATACTTTGCTCATTGGAGCATTACATGGCATACTTAATTATTGTAAGCACACTGGGGATGCTGGATTAGAAAGCCTACAGACATTTAAAGTAGGATTAATGTCTTTGCATGACAGTGGAAACTGATGTAACTTCCATGCCACTGAGAAGCAAATTTGCAATGGAAATAATGTCTTTTTAATGCCAAAAAGTTTGAGTGCCTGCTTGGTTTGAGGAAACATTTTGTGTTCTACATTTTTCTCAGCTTCAAGGTTCTGGAGTCTTGTACAGAAATCATACAATAATTGGATTTTCAGACTTGTTTCCTAGAGAAATGAAGCTTTATGTATTCCTGCAGTCTATCTATCAGTCTCTCTGCTTCTCCCTAACTTTTGAATCTACTAGCCAATTTCAACCAAATTTCAGAGGCTAGAGGTCTGAAAGATATTATATTCCAAAAGTTGTGCAGAAACTGGGACCTGAGTAGAATAGAAACATTTAAATTAGAGCTCAGTGAATCAGAGGTAAATGACTCACGCATTATAGGTAGTGCCCGGCAGCAGTTGGCTGTGCCATGAGCACGTAGAGCCAACCTGCACACCCATGGCTACATTAGCCAGCCTGGACCACCTCTAGTCTGCCCTGGAAATGGGACGGCAGGAGGGACTCTTGCACCAGGAGGGATTTAGGGGGTAGAGGACACAAGTCATTGCACAAATGGAGTTAGTTAGTTAGTTGTGCTGCTTCTGACACAGCTTTTTCTTTGTCTATATTTTGAGATGTTTGTCTCTAAAGAGCCAGTGATTGTTATTGGTCAGAATATCTGAACTGAATGGCTGTTCAGTGTGTGGGCACCACTGTGTGGTGTTCAGTTACTTTCCAGCTTAAAAACAACAGCCGTTTTTGGCATCCAATATGGGGCATGAAGAGTTAACAACAGATCTGCCCAGACCATGTCAAAATAAATTTGTTATAAGCATTCTTTACATTAGTTTCATAGCTGCTGGTCACAATGTCGATTTATTTGCTCCCAGAGTTGTGCTTGTTCTCAGACTTGTGACACTTTTCTTGCTGTCTATGTTCCCTGATGCGATGTTTGTCATCCGGATTAAGGTTACCATTCTGCTGTACTGTGTAACGCTGGTTTATGATATGATAAAATTACTGGTTGTGAGACTAATCTGGTATATGTACTCAGCATTACCATCATATCCATGCTTTGGGAACCATCTCTCAGAAACTATAAATAATTACATTCCTCACCTTTTCTCCTCAGAGAGCTAATCTATGGGAGAGTCAAGAGAAGATGCTTTCCCTTGCTCCTTCACCCTCCCTTTCTCCTCTAGCCTGGTTGGAATGTTTCATATCCTTGGGATGTTCAAGCCAGCATGATCGTATTGCCATCTCCTGAATATGTTTCAGGACTTGTTTAAGGTTAACTACCTATTTAAGAATAATACCAAGAAATCTGCCTCCAGGCTGGATAGTTATGAATGGCAGGGTCTGTGGAATATTATGCACAAATGCTTAGGACAGTGGGTACCTCCAGTGTTTTGGAACTTCACTTCAGGAGGCTTCCCTCAAAGTAGACGGGGGTTTCCTATAGATAGTTGTAATGCTGAGTTTAGGTTGCCCTGTTTCATCTGAGTTTTTGCCATTTTCAGGAGCCTTAAATACTGGGGTTTTTTTTCCTTTTGAGAGCACAAGTAAACTACAGAAATCCATCTTTTTGTCACTGTAACCTGATTGCCCTTAAAAACATCTTGTCCTCTTTCTCTGAAAATGATACAAACTCAACACAATTTCCTCACTCTTAAATGCTGTGGATAGGCAAGGAGCCTGTACCCTACACGATCATGGACAGAGATGCTGTCATTCCACTTGCACTGAGGATAGGGAGAAAGAAAATTAGCAAACTTAAGGAGGAGAAGAAAAGGCCCAGAAATGACTCAAGAACAGAGAAGGTGGCATATACATATTTTGGTTTTGTGGGTAACACCTGGGCAAGAGTGCCAGTCCTAAATGGTGCAGACTAGCTTGTATACATGCTGCATAGAACTCATTTGACATCTTCTCTAGGACCCGTGTGACTGCTTTTGTCTTAAGTCATAGTTAGGATTCATCTTTGTGATTTGTTCCACTTTGAAGTTTGTGATATAATGAATTGATGCCTTACATGATTTCACAGCCTGGCACTGAGGCTTATATGTTAGAGCCAGTAATGCAAAACAAATTCCTCTTGCTTGGAGCAATCCCCCAAAAAAACTGTCTTGTCAGCCGTGCTTTGTTAAATGGAGCCAACTGGATCACTCCTGCTAGGAGCCTGGAGCTGAAGCAGCCTGTGTACAGTTTGGATGGTCTAGAGAGCGATGCCTGCAGTCAAACAGGGAGCAAGCTAAGCTGATGTGCCATCAGAGACTGAAACAGAAGTTGTGTAGTCTGATTGCAGGGTAAACATGCTGAAGAGAAATTTGAAAGGGAACAGTATCCAAGAGTTGCTGATATAGGGCAACATACATCTAAGATAGCAAATATTTGTGGCTCTTTTCAATAAGAAATAGCTCACCATAGAGCTAAATGCGGAGCTAATTGTGCGTATGACTGTAAATGTGGTACACTAGTAGGTACATGAGCACTTAAGATGCTTTGCTCAAGGTTTCTTTATGCTCTGGGGACTTCTAAAAATTGTGCCTTAGGTTCACCAGGCCAACACTATTATGTGTGTGTAAGCTGGACTTCACGTTGGGAAGCTTTGTGTACATTTCATGGTGAACGTTTCTTAGACTTCAGTAACAGCCCAGAGACCAAGCTGAAGTTAGGAAAATCAAATTAACAAAGGCTATTTTCTTATTGTTAAATACAGCTAATTTACAGCAGTGCCTGAGAGGGTGATAAATTAAATAACCTGGTCAAAGGACAAAGACTTAAAACATCTTTTTTCCATGCTCTTCTTCCCTATGTGAGAAGAACTCTTCAGGTATATGGAGATAAACCCCATTGTCCTTCAAAGCTTTTGTGCTACTTGTTACCTTGATGACTGTGTAAACCTTGATGTACTTAGACTCCTGGGAGTGCAGATGTGGTTACAACAATTGCTTATAATCTTGATGAGTCATTCAAAGTAATGTAATGTTTTGTAATCTGTAAGTGGGAAATTAATAATACCCAAAGCTGGTGCAACAACAGATGTTCAGATGCAGTAATAACGGCCTTTGTGTGTTCACATACCTCAAGTTGCAGTTAATATTGGTTAAGAGAACCATTAAAAAGTGATACCATTGTTCAGATATAACATTATTTATTTGAATATTTAAAGAAGCTGGTGGGTTTTGAAATTTAAAATTTTATAGATTAATACTTGTATACGTAGATACACAATTCATGTATTCACATCTACATACATACATATTTTTATATCTATATACAACTATATATAATATCTCTCATATTTTCCATCCTGAAATCCCATAGATGCAGGATTAGATGCAGTGATAATGAGATATAGCATCAACCTATATGAGCTTGTGAATATCATACATTTTTAATAATAAATCATTGAACTAATGATTAGAGGAAAATGTTCTAAACAGAAAGAAGGGTCTATGTTTCAGTTGTGTTGTTGCAATGTTAACTAACTACAAGTAGTTCCAGAAGAGAAATACATGCCTCTGAGATTAATTATCACTAAGTGATTGAGATCTCTGCAGCTTTGTGGTCATACTTGTTTAAATGCTATCATGGCTTGATTGCATTGAGTGATACTAAAGCAAGGGAAGAATTTTGCTTACCCCAGTAAACCCAAACCTGAGGTACACTGAAGGGGCATAAGAAAGGATCATCTAATTAAGAGTTTATAGTATAAAAAGATTTTAGCATTTGAAGTTACATTTAGATTGAAAGAAATGAGTTGTTCAAGGGAATTCTTGAAGTCTGCTCAATTCCTGCATAGTACAACTGAGACAAACTGACCACACATGGACTTGTACTGAAGAACTGTGTTCCCTCTGTTAATAAACATTTTATCCCTTTCGCATAGAGTTTTTACTGAAAATAAATACTTGTCTTTATTGCAAGATGTCTTCTTTCATAAGGAAACAGCTGAAGCCATAATTCACTAGGACAATGTTAAAAAGAGTGTGCCCAGTTATGCATGGCTTTAGCAATATTTTGAAGCAGAGTTTTCTTTCAGAGATTGTATATGAATTTCTATGGCTGCTGTGAAGATCATACATTTTGCTCCTGGAAAAATTCACTAAGGAATTGCTCCAACGAAAGTTGTACTTGTTTATTCACCCTTAGATAATCTGTTCTTGCTGGTGGGTGAGAGAGTTGGGAAACTTCTGAGACAATATTTTGAAATGCACAGATTAAGTGGTTTCTGTGAGAAGGCAGCATTAGTCACTACAATTGGATGTCAGGTCAAAATTAGTTCTCTAAATTACCTTCCTAGTTCGTGATTATTGATTACCACCTTAATATTGTGAGTCAACAACATATGAGAAATTCTAAACCTTTACTCTGTTAAAATGAACTGAGTCTAGACCACAGCTGGAAGGAGCTCAAGTCCTGATTTACAGGATATAGGATATTTAAACATTTTTCAATGGCTTTTGGATCATTTTTAAGAAAACCAAATTAAAGAAAAAGAAAATGTGTTTTATAAATATCCTTCTTGCACACACTGGTAAGAACTAGCCTTTGCCCAAGAATCCCAGCACAAGCTGGGTGAAAATGACCAATTCATCTAGTTGTAATCATCATCAGCTATTGTTACGAGGCTGTGCGGCTCTGGCACAGCCCTATAGCGTGGGCTTCCCTACTGTAGGATATAAAGGGTTCTGGAGTTACTGCCCATGGCTTTATTCACTAAGAACAATACCCTTGGAAACTTTATGTCTGCATAAAATACTTTAAGTTTTCTGAAATTTTGCTTACAATTAGCATAAAACTTATTTTTGTTACTTAGTTTGTAATAATAATAAAAGACCAACATATTTTATGGGTAATACCTTTGGAAAAATATCCCTTTTGAATGGTTTTTTGCCTTCTTTTTAAATTTTTCTTCTTTTTTCTTTTTCCCCTGAAAGATGCTGGTTTAATTTACACTGAAGTCATATTTTGGTTTATTTCCCAATTACAAAACTCAAATGCACCATTTAAGTTTAAAGAATGCCATTTCATCCTTTTGTGGAAAAAATGTTGAAATACATTTCCAACTTTCAGTAGCAAAGAACTCAAAGCTTTCTTGTGTTTTCTTCGCAAAGTAGTACAAAAAGTAATACATTTTTATTATTCTATAAAAGAAAACAATATACTTTGATTATCTGTATTTGTGTGCTTATTTTAGGCAGCACAATCATTTCAAATATGATGACACATAATTGTCATCCTCAGGAAGATGGGCTTAATGATGTCCTTTGGCAATGTAGTAATAAAGTCTAAATAACATACTTGCAGAAATATATGGTCGTTTTCTATAACCAGACTTCTTGTAGCTATTTTTTTTAAGTATAAGTCTAATTGCATTCTTTGGGGTTGGTAAATATGAAACATGGTGTTCAACTGAATTTGCCGTTTTCTTTGTAAATGAAGGACTTCAGTACATACAATGTGCCCCAGAACAGAGTAGCAATAGCAAAGAGTTACTATTATACTTGGCTAAAAGCACCCTTTTTGGACAAGTTTTTGAAGCTTCCTTAAGTAGTTGAACCCAACTGTATGGACTAAATAATAATAATCTGCTTCCTTTAGCAGGCAATCCAAAATCCCTCCTGATATTTAGTGCACTTTTATTGCAGTTAGTTACAAAATTCTGGGCTCCTACAGAAACTGGGTCTCAAGAAGTGGGATTACAACACATGCCCTTGCTGGTAGGTTCATCTAAACTCAAATTGCCAGGTATTCCTGCAGGGAAGAATGTGTATGACATGTCTCTTGTCTCTGACATGACAGAGTCTCTCCAACTCTTCAGAAACCCATTGTACTGACATTATATAGACAATCACTTCCCAAGCTAAACCCACCTTTTCTGGGCAAGGTTATGGTGAAATTTACCAAAGGCCACCTACAAATGCAGCTAATCGCAGTCATATTCTAAATCCAGGGTGGTCTGGGTTCACAGAACATTACTGGGGATAAAATCGCCCTCTGGAGGGTACAAGTAATTATTGATTTAGATTTCTTTGTTTATGCATGAACACAAATTGTTTTTCCATTTTCCAGAGAAGTACGTCAGCATTTGAGAATAATGCATCAAACTGGTTAAAAATCTCAGGAATGTGCATGCCTTTGGGTTTTCTCGATTTCTGGGATCCTAGAAGGCTCATTTCATTCCTTAAACTCCTTCCAGCATATATTTTCAACCAATAATAGAGAAATGACTCACATACTAGGCAAAGACTTGCATGCTTGGCACTATACAGATGACAAATTATTCTCCCCTCATTACCATCACAAAATAACCCACTGTTTGGAAGAGATTAGCTCTTAGGTGAAGAATCACTGAGTTAAACCACACCTAAACAAGACCATTAGTTTTGAAAAGAGGTGTTAAATACTTTTAGGTCAGCAGGCAAAGGTGCTGGGTAAGGAATACTGATAAAGAAAACACCACAACAGCATGGAAATCTTAGATGCACAGTGGAACTATCAATTGGCAGGCTTTCACTTCCCAATATATTTGTTTGCAAATGTAATTAAAATAATTCAGCAATACTGCACTGCAAGGAGTACTTGTGCTTTGTTCTACTGATGCATATTTATTAGACACAATGCACGCACAATACTTCCAAGTGGTAATTAGGATACTCCTCAAGTTGGCACGACTTTTTAATAGACCTGTGAGACTGGGTTCATCTCATCTAATTTTGGTACATGAAAGGTCTCAGTTGTGGTCTAGGCTCCTCTGTTAGGAGTGATCTGACAGAAATTAGCATGCAGGTAAGGACTCCAGCTGCAGTCACCTTGAAGCCAGCACAAACGTAATTATTTCTGTTTTGATCCATATTCTGTAATATTTCCAGAGCAGGAATCTATCACAGCAGCAGGAATTCATTTCCTTCTGCTTTAGCCTTCTGAAAACTAGAGAAAACCAAGTTATGGGACTCAGCTCTGATTTAAGATATTTAAATCTAAAGGGCAGATTAATTTGCTCAAATGTAACTAGCCAGTACCATGCGAGGTACGTGTGGAACCCACTCAGTCCTTAGCTGGTTATTTTAAATGCAATGGCTGCAAAATGTAAATCTGAACTCCCAGATGCTGGATCACTGACTGTCACCAAAGGATCTCCTCAGGGTTCAAGGCATTTGTTTCACGACTGAGTTGTAAAAACAAGGTTCCTATCTTTAGGACACTGTCTGCATTGATTTCACCCAGCTGTCCTGCCTGCTTAGCCACAGGAATTGTACCACAAAGCCTGATACATTCCTCACACAACAGAAAGCACTGTGTGTCTTCACTCCAAAACTGACATAGGTAGGACTGAGAGAATCTCAGACAGGACAAAAATCTCCTTTGTGAGAGTACAAACACAATCAGTTTCTGTATCTGCAATAGGAGGACTGCAGACCGCGTCCCATCTCAGTCGCTATTCATCACCTCTCCTCTAATCCCTCCCATTAGTTTCCTCTTTCTTTTTCAGTACAGAATGAGCAGCCAGAGGTGGTACCATCCTCAAGAGCACTTCAAGAGAGATAATCAGTTTTCCTGCAAGAGGTCAGCCCTGCCACGACACATAAGTGTCCTTGTGCCCATCACTTATGTACCTACCTTTTCACCTGAACAGCTAGGGTGTTCAATCAGTTATCTGCTCCAGGGGGAGAGAAAGTATGGAGCTGGCATGGAGCAGGAGTACATGCAATGCCCTGTGAATACATTATGCTGCCTGCTGGTTTGTGACAATGGACTTCCATAATGAACTGGGTGCCGCTTCCAATTAGAAATAACACTTCTGCAAGGGCAAATGACTGAGGTAACGACTGTAATTCTAATCATGCTGGAGCAGCTGCCTCATTAGTACATACTCTTGGAAGTGTCTTAATGATGTGTGTTAATACACCTTAACCTCTTCCTTCTGGTCCAAAGCAAACCTCATCGCTACAAGAAGCACTGATGGATCTTCAGGGATGCAAGTTTAACTCGTAGTGAGATTATGCAGATGTTTTCCCTGTGAAACACATCGTTGCACAACAAAATGGAGTGCAGTCATTTTAAAGGAAGATATGATGGAGATAAAAGGCATTAAGTCCAAGAGTTTTGGAAAATTCACCTTTTCTTTTAAATTTTCTAATTTGTGCTGAAAAATGTTAAACCTTTTTTTTTGCCTTGTGTTCTAGAAAACGGAATTTTGTTTCTTGAGAAAAAAGGTTAGAAATTTAGGAGATTTCTAATAGCTTCCAAACTTTCCACACAGAATGGTGTTTTAATAATAAGCAATCCTTCAGGGGCTGGTTCTGCAACAATGCTAATGTCTCTTTCTTAATGCCAGATAAAACCCAGTTGCTGAACTTATATTCGGGTGTGATTTTCATGACAGAAACAGAGAAATTCAGTCATGTTTTCATTCCTGTTTCTTCCTGGGCTCACAGCTGAGAGGGACACCTCAAGGTGAAAACTGTATGTCAGTTGTACTGCAGCAATTGAAGAGTTTGCCTTGGACTCGGAAGAAGATCAGGTTCTTCAAGTCCCTATAGAGCATGTCAACAGCCAGCCCACATCATGGCAAATCATGGGTGGCATTTAAGGATGGGGAAAAAAAGTAACTCTGCAAGTCAGGAATGACCTGGCATTTCCTTAACAGATGTTTAAACGACAGAGGTTTTCTTAAGCCACCAAGCTCCTGAAACTTTATTCAGCAGATGAAACACAAACTGGTGATATCTGAACATTTAGTAAACCCCTAAGCTCCTGGTTTGGCTCAAGCTGAAAAAGTGACTGTTCATTTTCTTGTCTATTGGATATATTTGCGTTAAGCCCCAAACTTCCTTCCTTCCACCCCCCATATTAGCAGTAGCTGGTTTCTTAAATAATAAATGCCCAAGGGATCAATGTGGCAAATGCTGTTTTTCAGACTTGCCTTCACATTTTTTGTAACGATGACACTTAAGTCAAAATGAAGGCTGATCCTCTTGGTGAACTTTGAACCCTGTATTTCTGTAAATCAGTTTTCTAACAAAAGATTCCTTCAAACTGGCAGATCCACTCATCTTGAATTCTTATTTTGTCTAGATTATCTGAGAAAAAAGTTTTCAAGTTTTTTAAAATACTAAAATAGCTTAAAAAAACTCCCAGCATTCAAATCTTAATTAATTTACAAGTAATGCTGAGACTCACGGCTCCAGTTCAGGTGATTTTTAGAGCTGAGTTGGAATGAAAGTGGACAGAAGTAGTGTTACACTCTCTTTTGGGGTTTGCAGGTCAATAATTTCAACCACAGCTGAGTCTTCATCCCATGTTATCTCCATCCTTGCCTGTGACTGTCAGGGAAACAACAGATTGACCAGGAGTTTCCCATTTAGATTCCCAACTTCTCTCACTTTCCTTCAGCAGTACTTCCCTGCCACAGTAGATGTATATGCCTCATTGGAAGCCACTTTACATCAGTTTGGAAACAAGCGACGAATCAGAAGGACTTCACCAGCTTTTAATTTCTCCTCTTGTGCTTCCATCCTCAGTGGATTCATCTTTTCTGTGTCATGTGCAAGATACTGTCCCATCTCACCTCACAGACACAGCTAAGCAACCCTACATTTCATAAGAAAGACCATTGCCAGTAGTTGAAAGGGGCAGCTTGCGCACTGCAAGATCTCAGACTACCTCGAAGTAGCTTCTCTGAGTGCCCATATATTCTGCTGGTGATACACTTTTGACATGACTCCTTAACATTTAAACAGCTGGACACAAGCACCGAGTGAAGAAAACAATGACTGCTCACTTATGATGAACAGACAACTATAAAAAGCGGGATTAGTTTAATGATCTCCTGCTTCTTGGCAGAACACTAACCATACTTAGCACCCTTTAGCATGCTGGCCAAGAGGGTAAACATTTTAGCTTAACCCTTTTTAAAGGTTTATGATTTTTTTGCTGCTGGTTGCTAGTTTTCTATTAGGAAATTAATCTCTGGGCAGGTAGAATGAGCTTCAATATCTGTAAAGGGATTGAAAACAAATGTGGTTTATTTCAAAACGGATGGGCAGAGGATCAGTTACCTCAGCCCTGCTGATAAAAAAGGTCTTGTCAGTTTGTGATATGATTACTTGCTTGTATAATTTATACCATTCTTTCTGTCACTGCCATAAAAGGAGGTTTTTCAGACATTTGAACACTGTGACATTGACTCATTAAGGTTTATCCATTCCACCCACGAATTATATTTCCCAGTAGAAAATGGAGCAACATTAATTACAAAAGTGAGATTTCTACACCGAGATATAGAATCGCCAGCACTGAAGTGCACATTATATTTTAAGATCATGCACAACATACTCTGCTGACATAATGTGTAAGATGGATTCTTGATCTTTTTTGTTATTATCATTTCAACCCTGGGAAATTTAAGCTACGTCTGTTCTAAGGAATTAAATATGTCTGGATTGTTCTCTGGCACTGAAGCATGGGAAAACCTGCATCCATATTATTAAACTCTGTTAACATTCAAATCAGGGTAGTGACATTCAGAGCACTTGTTGGGAACACGCCTGAGCTACCTCCTGGGCTGTGTCTCTGATCCCAGTCAAAACCATGATGGGGTCAATTCTAGTAATGTAGCAGTAGAGACAATGGCTTCCAGTACCCACAAATACTCCCTGCCACTATTGAATTTAACAGTGGAGGCACAGCCTCAGGTTTCAAACAAAGACAAGAAGAAAAGAGACCTGACTTTCAAGTAGTTATAGATGTTCTCCATAGGTAGAAGCTGTATTGGTAGCATGTAGCTATTGATACTATTAGCCACCTGCTGCCCTGGTCCTCAGTGTAGTTACTCTTTGCAACTCAATTAACATTTCATCTGACTACTTGCACCCAAGAGGGAGTATACAGAGATTTCAGATGGATTGTACTGCCTAGGAAAGATTTTGATGATGTTTCTGGGGCTCAGTATAGATCTCAATGCAATTTCTGGTCGTGTTAGTTGCATATCCACATGCAGAAACAGGAATGATCCCCCAGGGGTACCCACTTTGGTGCATATAAGTGCCTTTCCTCCAGCGCAGTTTCATTTCTAGAGCTGTCAGCCTGGAAATCCTCATGTCTCTCATATGGAGACGGCCTGAAATCTTTGTGAAGCTGCCAGGGACAGAACGTATCTCTGTATATCAGACCCCTGGAGCCACATGTACCTCTGTCCTGCTATAATTTTCAGTGATTTGTCACCTCCCCTGAATAAAGTTGCATCAAAGTGCATCTTCATGGTAAAACTGGCTGTGGGAGAGTGATGATAGAAGGCAGGACTTCACTTTCATTGCAGTTCCCTAGGGCTGGTTTTACTAAAAGTAAGAGGCTGGAAATGCCACTGCCTGCTTTGCTCCCAGTCCTGGCTCTATCAACATGCTACACCCTGTCTTTATTGTTGTCTTGAATTTTTGGCTGTCTCTGGATATTTTTCAGAAAGGCCAAAAGAGTTCAGCCTCTTGAATGACTTTCCCAGTTACTGGCAATTGCTTTGTTCCTTCTATAAAAGAAGAGAGAATGCTGACAATGACTAGTTTCTGATGCAAGAGGGTTTGATCTTTTTGTCTGACGTCTGTGCTTGATACGTCTTCTAACATCAATTGAGGGATACTGGTCAAACTGACACCTTGGATATTGACATTTCTAATTTTTTACAGACTAATCTTACTTGGGAGAGATTCCAGAAATTCCTGAACTTGAGGAAATGTAAAAAAATAAATTAAAGCCAAGTGGAGACAGTTTTCATTTGGTGCTTTCAACTCATCCATACCTAAAGTGAGTTGATCAGTAGGACTTTCAAAATAGGCATCTTCAATACAGGTGGCACAGGCATTTCTGTTTCTTCTGAGCTAGCTTTCAGAAATAGTATGCTGAAAAACAATAAATTAGAGAGAATAAATGAAAGGTAAGATTGGCCAATTACTTGTAATGTAAATTGTTGACAAAAGTATGTAAACGGAGCTGCTCTAGAGATTACCATTGTGGGCAAAATATGATCTGGGATCTCTCATTTTCACCATGGTGCATCATTGCTTTCCCATTGTTTAATTAAAAAAGGCAGATTTCTATGCTTCCAGCATCAGCACCTTACACCGCAGTGTCTCAGAGTTTGTCTTCGATTCAGGAAGAGGTACTTACTAATCAAGATCATTAAATTTGAGTTAAGAAGTGACAAAACACTCTTAATTTCAGATTGATTTATCTAATTGCAATAAACCTCAGCTGTGGGGACCTACGGTGAAGTGATGCTACAAATCTTTTGTCTTCACTAAGATTTCGCAACTGGGCAACTCAGGACACAGCAAAGATTCAAGGTGTTGTTTTTAAGACAGGAAATGCTTGAAGGAGAGATTGGCTCTGGATGTAACAGTTCAGTTCTCTGGCATGCAAAGAACACAGTCGGGTATAGTAGCCTTTTTGCAGAAGTTTCAATGATCTTCCCCTGCCCTGGCCCCCCAAAGAAACAGACAAGGGAATATCTGGCAAAGCTGTGTATGGATGCATATGTGTGTACCAAGTTTTCACTAACTCAGGAATTTGCTGACTTGAAGATTAGTAATACTTTTCTCTGCAAAAGTGTACATAAAAATAAAGCTTCATTTAGGACAGGAGTTGGAGCTAAGAGTTATAATTACTCTTATGATCCTGAAAATCTGTAGCTGATGCAGAAATCATTAATGAAGCCCTGTGTAAAGGGCTATACGCATGCGAGGGATGTTTTCGCCTACATTCTTCTGTATACATAAATTTCTCTGTCTCTCCCTCTCACATTCATTTTCAGAAATACAAGAAAATAATTAATAGGCAATTGCATTACCTAGAAAAGATATTGTCCTCTTGGATACGTTTATGGAAATGAGGGACAATTAATTTATCATCAGCTTTATGATAGCAATAAAAAATATTTATTTGCCTGAAAGGATTTGCATAAACTTTGATATCTGATGAATAAAATGAGTTGTTAATATAAAAAAGAGAGCAAAATGTTCTGATTAGTTTTTACCACTGCAAATCTACAACAGTTCTGCTGTTATGAAGGTATGCAGTCTGGATTTATGCCAGAAGAAGAAATACCAGAGTCTGGCCCAAAAGAGGGCTTCAGAAAGGGAAAGGTCACTGAGAACTCTAATTTTATGCCCATGTGATGAATTATTGGCATGAACAACAACCACTTAACCTTTTAGCTTTCATTTCACTGCACAAACATTAATGGATTTCTCTTAACCCCTGTGTGAGGAAGGTCAGTGTTATCCCAGGTTTAAAGATGAGGAATTGTGCAGAGAAAAGCAAATGCAGGGATTTTTATGCTTCTGAACCTTACTCTGGCTGCTAAATTAGAAGGATTTGGGTCCCGTGCCTCAGACCCATGTTATATGATTATGACCTACAGCTTGCCCCTTTGCAGGAGGTTGCAGAGAACTGGAGCATGCGCTGTGTAGAGATGCTGGCTGCATTGTGTTGGAAAGTAGACACTAAATTCATAGAGGGGCGAGGACACTTAGAGGCTTTAACTCTTCCTCAACTTTCTCTTTGCCTCCATCCCATCTGGGTGCATCACATCTGTGTGCGGGAATTGCAGTCTCAGCCCTGCTGGCTGTGCTCACTTGTCCCTGCTCCGAATCAGCAGCACTGCCGCATGTGTCAGAGCAGCAGCAGCTCTGAGTCACAGAACCCTGGGGAAGGATAGATGGCCTTGTACACATGACAGAGACCTGTGTTCAGTTCTGCTTATCCAGGTTTTGGGCAAGTTGCTTGATTAGCTTTGATCACCCATGTAAAATGAAGTAGTAAATCTTTCTACTGCCCTTGGTCGTGTACGTTTAATTAGTTGTTTCTCTGACAACAGGGCTGTATTAAACACTTTGCTCAACAAAATCTTAACAATAATAGCAGAGCTTTGGGGCTGCTTTTGATCCCAGTTTTGCATTCAGCTCAATTGTACATTGTACATTGACATGAGAGCATCCCCCTCATATTTCTTTAGTTATAGAAACCATATAACAAAGAAGTAGAAAATTAGCCTAGAAAAAAAGATTTTGTGTGTTCCAGTACAATTTCTTACATTCAAAAGTTAGATAGTTATGAAATGAAGACTTTTATGTTTATAAAAGATTGACCGTGTAACATCACTGAAGTTTTCTTGTACCTCGATCATTCCTATTTAAGGGTTATCACTGTGTGATGGAGGACTTATGCCTCTGTCCTGAAGACTGTGACAATATGATCATGTATTAACATCATCAACAAAGATAATGCATCCAGGTTACATGAAAGAAAATTCAGCTTTAATGCTTCCTACACAGCAGAGGCCTTTCCAGATGAACAGGATCTCCCAAAATCCCCAGAGATCTGACATTGGCAATCTTAATGTCAGTAGAGATCACCTTTGATTAAAAGACTACTCTTGTCCTTGGTGAAGGATTTAGACATTTCTGCCTTCCTTATTACTCTCTTACCCATAGTCCATGTAGGCATGAAAGTTACAAATCCTGTTTGGATGACTGGCTCACTCTTCTGCAGCTGCCCACCCCCAAAGCAAGATCTTTGTTCCTACCTCTACTATTGGAGTCTGGATATTGACTTGAATGTTTTACCCCACATTATCTTTACTTACATAAGGTAACTCAGAGAAAGATGATCCTGGACTAGTTTCCTGCAGGAAAATCTGCTTTGCAGGAAGATACCAGTGCCAAGTCCCAGGGTAGGTCACTATTCCAGATAGCTCCATGAATAGCCAGGATCCTTTTCAGAGAAAAAGAAGTTCACTCAGCTACGCCCATAATCCAAGACCTTCTAGATATGGTTTCTTTTCTTGCAGATAGCCCCTTGCCATCTGCAACTACACCTTCCATCCCCCCCGAAGAGCAGCCAGCTCAGATACGATCATTCCTCAGTGTCAGTAAATTTGAACATAATTATCGAGTTCAAGCAGAAAGTCTCTTAAAAAGGCTAAACCAATTGAGCCAGAGACCTAAAGACCGGTCAGACCAGCTTGAATTTCTAGAAAAAATATTGGAACAGATACTCAAGCTACTGGCAAGCACTTGGAATTTAAAGCAATGCTGTGACTATACAGAAAAGGTTGCATTTAGAGTGGTATTTTAAATAAGCTGCAGTCAGACACAGGTCAATGCTAGCACTAAATATCTCTGGAGACTGCTTTGCAATCCAAAAATAAACTCAAGCCAAAACACCAAATACTCAGAGCAATTACCTTCATTTTAGCTTTTTCCAAGTGTAAAACTCCGAACATATTGAATTAATTCTAAAATACTTATATGAAACATGTAAAGCTCAGAGGAAAACAATTATTTCAAATAGTGAAGTAGAAATCAAGTGGAAGTTGCCAACTTTTTTCAAGAGAGCAAAGATCTACATAATAAATCCTGGCAGAGCTCTACCTCTTGCTCCCACCCATAACACATATGTTTCCAATGGCTACACACTTTTTATGTGATTCTACAAGTGTGTAGAATTACTCATAGTGCACAGTTTAAGCTTCAGTATCTAAATGCACATTTCAATGTAACCAAGCACCCGCTTATCATCCACCTCTTGTTTGAAAACTTCAGAATATACGTGGAAGTGGGCTAGTAAAAACATCAATCTAACTTCACCTAAATAAGGCAACACATGGCACTTTGTCTAGGATGAAAAATACTGTTGTTTCCAGTAAGAAAATTTTTAGGCTTAAATTTACTTGCATGGCTTGGCAGAAAGACCCATCTGACAGGTAATGCTGTGATGAAGGTCTGACATGTTCTAAATCCTGCTGTCTGCTGCATCAGCGAAATGGAGGAATGTGTATTAAACCACAGCTTTGCAATTTATGTTGAAAAAGCAAGCCACAGAAAGCCAATGATTCATTTCACTATGATTGTCTATCAGAATGAAAGGTACTGAAAGACCTGGAAATGAAAAGAGTGTCTCCAGACTTGTTACAAGACGAGGGCAGCTCTCTGAATACTCAAAGACATCTATACAAATAGTAAATAAGCATGTCCAGGTCTCAGGTTCAAGAACCAGGCCATGATTCTTCCCTGGGAAGGTGGTGAGACACCGGCTCAGGCTGCCCAGAGAAGCTGTGGCTGCCCCATCCCTGGCAGTGTTCAAGGCCAGGTTGGACACAGGGGCTTGGAGCAACCTGCTCTAGTGGAAGGTGTCCCTGCCTGTGGCAGGGGATTGGAATTGGATGAGCTTTAAGGTCCCTTCCAACCCAAACCATTACATGATTCTATCTTTCTATGATTATTTGTCCTATTTAATCACTAGCATGCTCTCTAAGCTATATTTGCTCTGTGTCAACCAACAACACCTGGAATTATGTGAACGCAGGAAGGACACCCCAAGGACCATTCCCAGCAGAAAAAATGGGAATTTGCTTTTTGTGGGAAAGGTTAGCCCTAGAAGAAGGTTGTAGCTTGTTTTATTTAGTAGTATAAGTGCCTGAACAACTAAATTATTGGGTAAAGACTTGGCACTGCCTTGCAAACATTTTTCAGCATCACATCTATATATAGTAGAGAAAGCGTGCTTTTTGCCATATAATTTTATCTGTCTCCCATTTTGTAAAGAAGATGCTTTCAGGGCAGTTTGAATCAGTAATTCAGATTGCTTGATTCATTTGCAACAGCTAAGGATTCGTAATGAAAAAAAATTACGAGTTCAATTCTTGTATTTGATTCATCTGAGCCTAGCTCTGCAAATCACAGAAGAGACACTGTGACCCTTTTTACCAGTTCTTTCTTCATTTCACAGTTCACTCATTTTCATAAATATCAGGAAGAACAAAAATATTAAGGACTCCTCAGTAATTTCCAAATTATCCATGCTGAAAACGCATCTGGCATAGAATCAGATGATTACCATCAGCAAGTCCTCTTATAGAAGCTAACACAGATAGTCTTTAAAGTGTCTTGATGGAAGAAGACTTTTCAAAAGAACCCTGAAACTCACTGATAATTATTCAAACATATTTGTCAGTGGAAAATGTCTGGGGATTTCCCAATGTATCATCGTATTGTTTTATTACCTTGCAAACATGAATGTTGTTAACTAAGAGTATGCCTGTTCCATAAATGAAAATGAAGTCTTCTTACAGTGTGACTGAATGTAAATAATATGGAAAGAGTGAGTACATAACAATAAGATGTAGAGAAGACGAAGCCAGACTCTTTCCCAGGGATTCTCAAGGAAAGATGAGGCATTGATCACAAATTGCACCAAGAGAAATTCTGACTGGACATAAGCGAAAAAAGAAATCAAACTGAGCATGGTCAAACATTGGAATAAGTTTTCCTGAGAAATGCTGGTTGTGGCACATCTCTCCTTCGAGATGTTAAAAACTTGACTGGAGAAGGTCCAGGAAAACCTAATGTAATTTTGGAGTTGGCACTAGTTTGCAGAAGGTATTAAATCAGATGAGCTCCCAAAATCCCTTCCAACAAGTTTTTCCCTACAATTTTGAATCCAAATATCCAAAACTACATTCATTTCAAGCTGTGATTAGAACAAACTATATAAAAGTTGATATGGCAATTCTCCATAAACCAAAACACAAAATATTACAGCAGTCTGAGAGCTCTGCTTATACCCCTGATGTACTAGGAACTCTCCAAACATACTAAGGGATAGTCTGTGCTCCAAACAAGTTTTCACTCACTCTGTTATAAATAATATAATCATTTAAGCAGTGATTTTTAATTGAATGTGGGTATATACCATGTCAATGTCTTCACCTGAGCAAGTAATCTTAGTCTTTACTTGCAGCGTGAGCAGAACTGATTGCCAGAGCTAAAAGAGTTTAGTGGGGACTCATTTCATTTTATAGTGGAAACCTTATTAACTTCAGGTGAATCACATTCTAAACTTTACTGGATGCAGTGACTAGGATGCTGCTGACTGTACTAAGAGGTTTGATGTGGACAAAGACATTCTAAACACATAATATTGAGATTAATCTTCTCCAAAGCACTAAACTTTAAAGGAGATTAACATCATTGTGGCTAATTTCTACTTTACAAGGAGTGAAAATGGAGCTCAAAAGGGCGGTGTGATTCTCAGGTCACATGCAAACCACACGAGAGTGAAACTCAAGTCTCTCAACATTCAGGCTGTCATGCCCTCTTATAGATTGCTTAGCTGAATAATACCAGGGTTACAACAAGAAAGAGACAAGCCTTTATTAAGTGTTATCCATTGCTCATTGCCACTAATTAAAGATTTGGAAGACTGTAGGACTTGCCTATGATTTAGAAGCAGACTGTGTTCATACATGATAGGCCAATAACACTGGCAGGCAGGAGCAATAGTGGATATATTACTTGCTGGAGTAATTTTAGAGACACTACCTTGTCTTTTTTTAAAAATTAGGTATATAATTTAAAATAATTATATCTATTTTAAGATAATAGGTATATAAACTCTGAAATTTATGTTTAGTATTATAATTGTATCTTAGTGTAAAAATTGTAGAAGGAAAAAACATTTAAATTCGAAGTTAAAGTGTAAGAAAAGCCATTCCTGAGATCTTTTATACTCAGCATCTCTATTTATTCTATTGAAAAGTCTGTTTTTTAACCTTTTATCCTATCATGGCTTACATTGGCCATTGAAATATTTGTGTGTGATGTATGTGTCAAACCACCATGGACTGGAACAGGCTGTGAATACTCGGAATAACCCACTGCCACTCTGCCAACTTTGACAAAAATATCTTTGAAGTCACAGCTTCTTTGACTTGAGCTGGGTGTTAGCCAAGCCATAGGCCATCAGCATCAGTGCAAGTCACAGTACCTGATGCTATAAGGAGGTTAGCATCCACTTTGTTCCCAAGCTCCTGAGTAAATGGTATTAAAAATGATGGCTTTTTATTCTTTCCCTTATTGCTCTGTAGGTATCCAGGTCTTTGATCAACTGCGCTGGTATGAACAGGATTTACTTGAATTATAAAACTAATGATTATTATTTACACAGAGGCAACACAGCAGCAGTGCTAGAAGTCTCACAGTTTTGACATACAGTAACTAATACTGAGATTTCAAGGCTTCTTAGAGAGCAGATCTAACCCTCAGGATCCAAACTTCCACAACCTGCTTAAATCAAACTCTGGGAAACATGCAGATAAGCTTTCTTTTTGGTCTACCCTGCAGAGAAAAGTCTAGTTCTTTATCCATCAGAATAACACAAGCTGGGTTTGGGTCTTAAATCAATGCAAATTCCTTGGCAGGTTGTATCTAAGTCTCCATTTCTCATCGTAACTTCTATCTAGAAATACAAGAAAGGAAAATGAAAACTACATGATGCCAGGTGAAACTGAATGAAACCAGATGGAATCTATTCCCTACTTAACTTCTGCTCCATCCAATCATCACTGGAAACACTTTTTTCTACTTGTCTCTGTGGTGGGTTAACCTTGGCTGGATGTCGGGTGCCCACGAAGCCTCTCTACCACTTTCCCTCCTCAGCTGGACGGGGTAGAGATCCTAACTCAGTTGATTTGGGTGCTTGCACAAAAGCAAATATTTTATAAACCCCAGATGTTTTCCATGCACATTAATTATTGTGATTTTAAAAAATAATCAATTCTTTTTTTAATGTAGGTTAAAAATAATTATTAAAATCCTGAAATGCTCTATTTTTCTCTATGGAACAGGCATACTCTTAGTTAACAACATTCATGTTTGCAAGGTAATAAAACAATACGATGATACATTGGGAAATCCCCAGACATTTTCCACTGACAAATATGTTTGAATAATTATCAGTGAGTTTCAGGGTTCTTTTGAAAAGTCTTCTTCCATCAAGACACTTTAAAGACTATCTGTGTTAGCTTCTAGAAGAGTAATACTTGGAAGGGCAAAAGAAATTTAAATGTTAGTCAGAAACTAAGGGTATATTATCTGAATTGATATGTCTGCTATGCTCTTTTCTGAGATAAAGATGTACAGAGTTACACTGCACTATACAAACTTTCCTAAACTACCAAACCAGTGTGTAAACAGGAGTATTACCATAATAAATTTTACCCATAATCTGCAGCACAGATATTGAAGTTCCTATTGAGAAATATATATATATACACACACATATATATAATAGTGAGAACTAAAAAGGAGTGGGAAAGAAAATTTAGAAGGAATTAGGAGCTCAATTTTATGTGTGATCCTGGAGGGAATGAATAATGAGGAATGTGACTAGCAATACGTATGTGAAGGTAGTGAGGAAAAAGGAATTATACACAGTGAGGCAAGAAAGGCATATATGGAATCAGTGGAAAACAATTAGAAAAGTTTATGCTGGTTTCAGAGGAATCTTCCTGACAGCCAGTCATAGAATCATAGAATCATAGAATCGTAAGGGTTGGAAAGGACCTTAAGATCATCTAGTTCCAACCCCCCTGCCATGGGCAGGGACACCTTGCCCTAAACCATGTGGCTCAAGGCTCTGTCCAACCTGGCCTTGAACACTGCCAGGGATGAAGCATCCACAACCTCCCTGGGCAACCCATTCCAGTGCTTCACCACCCTCACTGTAAAGAACTTCTTCCTTATATCTAATCTAAACTTCCTCTGTTTAAGTTTGAACCCATTACCCCTTGTCCTACCACTACAGTCCCTAAGGAAGAGTCCCTCCCCAGCATCCTTATAGACCCCCTTCAGATACTGGAAGGCTGCTATGAGGTCACCACGCAGCCTTCTCTTCTCCAGGCTGAACAGCCCCAACTTCCTCAGCCTGTCTTCATATGGGAGGTGCTCCAGCCCTCTTATCATCCTCGTGGCCCTCCTCTGGACTCGCTCCAACAGCTCCATGTCCTTTTTATGTTGAGGACACCAGAACTGTACGCAGTACTCCAAGTGGGGTCTCACAAGAGCAGAGTAGAGGGGCAGGATCACCTCCTTCGACCTGCTGGTCACGCTTCTTTTGATGCAGCCCAGGATACGGTTGGCTTTCTGGGCTGCAAGTGCACACTGCCGGCTCATGTTAAGCTTTTCGTCAACCAACACCCCCAAGTCCTTTTCTGCAGGGCTGCTCTGAATCTCTTCTCTGCCCAGCCTGTAGCAGTGCCTGGGGTTGCCCCAACCCAGGTGTAGGACCTTGCACTTGGCTTGGTTAAACTTCATGAGGTTGGCATCGGCCCACCTCACAAGCGTGTCAAGGTCCCTCTGGATGGCATCCCTTCCCTCCAGCGTATCAACCGAACCACACAGCTTGGTGTCATCGGCAAACTTGCTGAGGGTGCACTCAATCCCACTGTCCATGTCACCGACAAAGATGTTGAACAGGACCGGTCCCAACACCGATCCCTGAGGGACACCACTCGTTACAGGTTTCCAACTGGACATCGAGCCATTTACCACAACTCTTTGCGTGCGGCCATCGAGCCAGTTTTTTATCCACCGAGTGGTCCATCTATCAAATTGATGTCTCTCCAATTTAGAGACAAGGATGTCATGTGGGACAGTGTCGAATGCTTTGCACAAGTCCAGGTAGATGACATCGACTGCTCTGCCGCTGTCCATCAATTCCGTGGCTCCATCATAGAAGGCCACCAAATTGGTCAGGCAGGATTTCCCCTTAGTGAAGCCATGTTGGCTGTCACCAACCACCTCGTTGTTTTTCATGTGCCTTAGCATGTTTTCCAGGAGAAACTGTTCCAAGATTTTGCCAGGCACAGAGGTGAGACTGACTGGTCTGTAGTTCCCCGGGTCTTCCACCTTCCCCTTCTTGAAAATGGGGGTTATATTACCCTTCTTCCAGTCATTGGGAACTTCACCTGACTGCCAGGATTTTTCGAATATGATGGACAGTGGCTTAGCAACTTCATTCGCCAGCTCCTTCAGGATCCGTGGATGGATTTCATCAGGTCCCATGGACTTGTGCACGTTCAGGTTCTTAAGATGGTCTCGAACCTGATCCTCTCCTACAGTGGGCCTAAGGTCTTCGTTCTCACAGTCCCTGCATTTGCTTTCCAAGACTTGGGTTGTGTGATCAGAGCATTTGCTGGTGAAGACTGAGGCAAAGAAGTCATTAAGAACCTCAGCCTTCTCCAAATCCATGGTAGCCAGTTCTCCTGATAGCTTCTGGAGAGGGCCTACATTGTCCCTAGCCTGTCTTTTATTTGCTACGTATCTATAGAATCCTTTCCTGTTATCTTTTACATCCCTTGCCAAACTTAATTCTAGCTGGGCCTTAGCTTTCCTAACCTGGTCCCTAGCTTCTCGGGCAATGCTCCTGTATTCTTCCCAGGCCGCCTGTCCTTGCTTCCACCTTCTAGAAGTTTCTTTTTTCCCTCTAAGTTTCCTCAGCAGCTCCTTGTCCATCCATGGAGGTCTCCTGGCCCTCCTGCTGCACTTTCTTCTAGTCGGGATGCAACACTCTTGACCACGTAGCAGGTGATCCTTGAATATCAGCCAGCAGTCTTGGGCCCCCCTGCCCTCTAGGACTGTATCCCATGAAACCTTACTAAGGAGGTTCCTGAAGAGGTCAAAGTCTGCTTTCTTGAAGTCCAGGGCAGTGAGCTTGCTGCATGCTCTTCTCACCATCCTGAGGATCTCAAACTCAACCATCTCATGATCACTAGAGCCAAGGCTGCCCTGGAGCGTTACATTTCCAACCAGTCCCTCCCTGTTGGTGAGCACAAGGTCCAGCATGGCACCTCTCCTCGTCGGCTCCTCTACTGCTTGAAAGAGGAAGTTGTCTTCCACACAATTAAGGAACCTCCTGGATTGCTTGTGCCGGGCCGTACCGTCCCTCCAACAGATGTCAGGATGGTTGAAGTCCCCCATGAGGACCAGGGCGTGCGAGCGTGAGGCTGCTCCTATCTGTCTGTAGAGCGCTTCATCCACAGAGTCCTCTTGATCAGGCGGCCTGTAACAGATCCCCACCGTAATGTCCCCCGTTGCTGTTTTCCCTTTGATCCTGACCCACAAACACTCTGTTACCTCATCACCCATCCCCAGACAGAGTTCCATACTCTCTAGCCTATCACTGACATAGATAGCAACGCCCCCTCCCCGTCTGCCTGGCCTGTCTTTTCTAAACAGCCTGTAACCTTCCATTCCGACATTCCAGTCATAGGAGCCATCCCACCATGTTTCTGTGATACCAATGACATCATATTCCCGTAACCTTGCACACATCTCTAATTCCTCTTGCTTGTTCCCCATACTACGGGCGTTTGTATAGAGGCACCTTATCCGAGCTCCAAATGCAGCCGACTCAATGGCTGGGGCAGCTGGAACATCTCTACATCTCTCCAAGCACTTATTACAGGTGCTGGCAACTGACCAGGAATGTTGGGATGGATCAATGCTCCCCTCCCCCAACACATCTAGTTTAAAGCTTTCCTGACCAGCCTGGCAAGCCTCCTACCAAAACAGCTCTTCCCCTTCTTTGTCAGACCAGCTCCACCAGCCTCCAGTAGATCTGGCCTCCCAAATGGAGCCCCATGTTCTAAATAGCCAAACCCCTGACTATGGCACCAGCTTTCTAACCATTTATTAACCCGCCAGACACGCCTAGCTTTTTTAAGGTCCTCCCCTTTGCCCTGGAGAATCGATGAAAAAACTATCTGAGCTCCAGAGCCCTTAACCACCTCTCCCAGGGCTCTGTAGTCCTTCTTAATGTCCTCCAGGCAACTGCTGTCTATATCTCTAGCACCCACATGGACGACTAGAAGGGGGTAATAGTCAGCAGGACTTACTAGAGCAGGCAGCCTCTCAGCAACATCCCTGATCCGAGCCCCCGGCAGGCAACACACCTCCCTCGAGACTGGATCAGGCCGGCAGATGAGCGCCTCTGTGCCTTTCAAAGTAGAGTCCCCTACTACTATGACCCTCCTCTTTTTCCTGGAGGCACCAGTAGTGATCCTCTTTACTGGTGCATCAGCAGGGTGCTCATTAGGTGTGGTGGGTGCTTTCTCATTAGCCTCCTGCAGAACCGCGAAGCGGTTCTGGGTGGGGACATCAGATTTAGGAGGAAGCTCCTTGTCGTTAATTGTCCTCTTCCTCCTTTTTTTGTTCGTTTTTCTCGTGACTAATTCCCAGCTTCCTGGGTTGCTGCCCTCCTTCTTTCCTGTACGAGCAATGCTGGACGTTTGCAGCCCCTGCGCAGTTTGAGCCTGGAGCAAGCAGCCCAGCTTCCTCTCAGCTTCCCTGGCATCTTTTAGCTCTCCAACAGCCTCCCGCAGCTCAGCCACCTGCTGCAGGAGGACCTCCACCAGAGCGCACCGAGTGCAGCCCTGTCCATCGCGCACCCCCGCCTCACGAGACCAGTCGAGGCACTTCCTACACTCCGAGGTCTGCGCCGCAGCCTCCCCTCTCATCGGCTCTGTCTGGGTGCCTACGCTGGCCACCGCCGGGGCAGAGCTCCCAGAGCGGGCCCTGGTCCTGAGGCGAGTGCTCACCATCCCGCTCGCTGCCCGCTCGCCCTGCCTGCGCGAACTGCCGTGCCACACCCTGTTTGCCCGCCCTGTTCGCCGCGCTCCTGGTCGCTCGCTGCTCCCTGGGATGGGTTTTACCCACTGAGGGCTGGTGCCGTCACTCCTGGCGCCGCCCCCTGTGAGTCAGCTGCTCGCGTCAGCTGAGCTGCCGGCTCCTGGGCAAGTCCTGTCGAGGACTTGAGGCTCCCTCGGTCGCTCTTGCCGCTCCGAACTGAGGCTCCTGGACGCTGTGCTTCCCCCCGCTCCGGTGTTAAAGGCGTCCTCTCTGGAGATACTCACCTCGGCAATTCTATTAATCTGTTACTGAGCTCCCAGATAAAGCCCTGTTTCGCAAGTCTTTCTCAGTTCTGATAGATGTTTCCTTGGAATGTTCATCACTTGCATTGGAGTGAGGGACACCACGAGTAATTTCTTTCCCTAGATAGCTGCTGCACACTGGCCAAAACTGTTGTGATATTCAAACCTAAATTGTGAGGGCAGCATATTACACCCCTTTTACTATTCCCCTTTTACCATTCTAAAAGGACTGCGTAACCAGAAATTATTTCAACTCAAAATCTCATAACCAACTTCATCTGTAGAATACGTGCTTTCTGAGACAGTTAATATTTATCCTGAGTGAAGACAATACTCTCATTGCTGGAGAAGTCTATTTTAAAAAGTATCAGAATTTAAGAGTGAGGAAGAAAAAAATAATCCTTACAGTACTTTCATTTCAGTTGTTTCCTGCCCCACGACAATACCAAATTTAGCAGCCGAAACCCTACAGCAAAAGCAAACGTATTTAAATCAACTGAAAGAATGAAGAATAATCTCATCATCTTCAGCTCAGTCTGCAGGAGTCCTATTGCATTCTAAGGGACTGTAGCCCATGCTCACCTTGAAGGTTTCCTTTGGTGTTTTTCTTTGCCCAAAACTGTCTCAGACAGCTCTGTTCCTCTGTTTTTCTTGTGACCTAATGCCTAACTGTACTTTCCCTATATATGAAATATGGATACTCTATCATTATCTCACTTAGGCTTTGGAAGGCTCTATGCCCAATACTGGCTCTGACTGAAAACTCATGAATTCATAAGATCGATGTTGGCACAATCATGCATTTTCCCTTATAAGTCCCATAAATATTTTGGAGAGTGTCAAGTCTAACTAGATTTCAGAAATTGTACTAAAGTGTGAAGCGTCTATTAGAAAATGTCTATTTTAACAGTTTAAATTGCTGTATTTTAATTCTGTCATTTCAAAGTTTCTAAAATGAAACTTGTAAATACTTCCAATTTAAAATCAGAAAGAAATATTGAATAGCTGCAATGAAATATTCCATAATTGTGTGGGGGTGGGACAAAACCCCAATAACTGAACTTGTATTTCAGGTAGAAAGACAAATTATTTGGTTTTCATTTCACGGGAGTCATTGGAAATTTCAACTCCTTCCCAGTTCTTAATTTTAAGACATCATAGTTTCACAGACAGAGAGGCTTCCTTCTGTAAACTACAGGGAAGACACCTGAAAGAGGCTATGTCTGAGGCTCATCCATTCAATATGTTTGTTCCAATTTACTTTGTATTTGTTATTTTAAGAGAATGCCTTATTTTCATAGGGGCATTTACTTTCCCATTGTTTACTAACTCTGAAAGTGGCATTATTGCTCTTCCAACTCAGATAATGGCCTTTGCTTTGGTAGAAGCAGAAGCTGGAAATGGGTATTCAAGAATTTCTTTCCACTCCCAACTCTAACCTTGCTCACAGTACTTCGATTTGCATTGTTTTGTGGAACTAGAGAAGGTAGAAAGTAAACAAGGAGGGATTACACATTGGTAGTGATCATATCATTAGTGTACCTTAAAAAGAACAGCCCATGAGCCTGAAGATGTCTGGGAAAAATCTGGCCAAAAATCATTCAGAAACGAGCAGAGAGAGGACAAAGTCTTTCAAAGGCCATAACTTAGCCTGCTGGACCACTCAGCTCTTCCTCAGTTCATGGTTTTGAACAAAGAGTGCATAAAATAAGCTAGGTTCTTCTACCTTCTCCCTAGGGGGTACCTAGGGACATAGATGATCTACAGCTATCATTCTCCTGTGTTGACACTATATGCTGAAAATGACCAATCACAGCACAGGACTTCATAAACTCTTATACAAATTGCAGGAACCACCCAATCCTTGTGCACTCTTTTTTGGCATGAACAGAGAAATTCCCAGGACACGGTACATGTCAGATAACACCTACGCAAGCCACCATCACATCTCCAGCTATTACAGAGGGCATTTCTTCAGAAGGGATGATAAAAGGATCTGAGATGTGTCTGTCCCTAACATACTGGAAGACTGAGATGAGTTAGCAGAGATACAGGGTGTCATTTTGACAGAATATGCAGTCAATTTTCTTTCTTGTCAGCAAAATCTCATCATCTTCACCCAAGAAAAGCTCCCAGTGAATTGCTTAAGGAATCACTGTATGAAAGGTTAGTTAAGAATTGCACAGTTTGTCTCCGAATAATGTTCTGCACAAAGAGAAAATGGAGATGACATTTTTCCCTGGTGGGCAGAGGAGGAAGACTAACTTTTCTTCGTTCAGGTGAGGGTTTTCTAGCCTTTTCTTTTACAGAAATAGGTTGAGTTAAAGATGGAGTTATTATACTGGCAATTGTATAGTCCCACTTTAAAATTAGAAAGGGTCCGTAAGTTGCTTTCATGGTGTTTTCAGACCAGCTGGTGGCTGTGTTGGCTGACTGTCTAAGTTATTAGTGAATGATTTGACACACTGTTAATCACTGTGCACTCTTATTGCCAGCTTTGGCAAGAAATTTTGCTTCCTTAAGGAATTTCCTATTCTGCAAATCAGAGTTTAATACCAACCAAACACTATTCATCAACAGTAAAGTCTGCCTTACACAGCATGAATTACATTATTACATTCATTTCGAGTGATAAGTCTCCTAAATATCTTGGCTGTTTTTACCATATACTCGGTTTAGGAAAGCAAAGCAATTCTTTAGAATGAGTTTTCAATTTATACGCTTGAATAGTTTAAATTATATTCCAGCAATACATAACATGTTTGTACCATGTTCTGTAACTTACTCAGGCTGCTTGGATGTTAGGACAGTAACCACTTGTGTATTGTTATCCGTACTTAGCAGATTGAGGACAATCTTAGAATTAAAATAACCCTCTACAGGTTTTGCATTTGGTAAAGTTCAGGTTGACATCAAGACAAAATCAAGAGCAGTGGAAAATAAAAAGCTGTACAATTTCCCTTCATAGGTTCTATAAATAAAAGCTTTTTTAGTCTTTTCAGTCTGACCTGCCTTGACTCAGCACACTGCTTACGAGAAATGTCATGCCAACTGTATTGCTGTTACTACCATCACCGGAGGTCTCATTAGAGCCTAACTCAAGATTTGAAGGAACAGGGGAATTTATGTGCAGCAGCAATATATTTTGGTGATGATAACTCTTGATAGAAAATTGAATGACAGGCTTTCAGCACTACAACAGGGAGCACACACTTTACAAATGGAGTGGCAATGTAAAAACACCCCAAATACAGTAGTCTCTTGCAGAGCAGAGACTGAAGGGGTCTGTAACATACACTCACTCATGACCTGGAGTCATGGGTCTACTGCAAGTATCATCTGTCAGAGAACTGAAAATGAGATTGTTTGCCACTTTAATTAAAGGTAATTTTAAATTTGTCAACAAACAAATTATCGATCCTTGTACTGAGGAAAAATTCAATACAAATCTCTCTGCTACTTAAATTCATGACAATGTGTCAGTTCTATACACTGTTCATACTCATTTTCCTTCCATAATATTTCTATATAGGGTGGTAAAATACATTTTAGGGCTAGCTCCTTAAGAAAAAGGAACCCCAGACATTCTTTCAAATGCAAAATGTGGTGTTTTGAAATGGTTTTAATTTGAACAGCAATGAAGATAAAGTTAAGCAAAAATATCAGGGTTCCTATGCAGCAAAGAAAAAAGTATGTGCCAAACAATTTCTTCTTGAATCTGATATTCTAGTTAACAGTGAACTACATGCTGAATTTCAAAATGAAAATGTAAACTTCTTCCCTATTGGTCAGACAGCCTTCAATTTTATTTGTTTTAAAACAAAAAATCAAGCAACCTTCCCTGCATCATTGCCATAGCTGTTACGGTAATTTCTTCTGGATGTATTTCAGAACACAAGAATGGCAAAGTCATTCACTCTTTGGGTTGTAAGAGGTAGAAGAAGCAAGAAAGTTCTTCCTTCCTCCTGGAGATCTTTAGTTTTGATGCTAGGTTTGGGTTTGATGGCAAAATTTTGGTGATGGCAGGACACAGCTCTGGACCTGCCTACGATGTACCCAGCTCTTAGACTCTTCTGTTCAAAGTCTGTTACTCAGGGAGTAGTGAAGGTAGATGTAGTGGAGTAGTGGCGGTAGTCGCCTTTCCAGTGGAGTCCCCTCCTAGTAGAATACTGGTGGAGATAGATAGATGTTAAGGCCCCTTTCTTGGTAATTTTTGCACTGTGTCTCTATGTGCATGTACAAGGCTTTTTAAAATCTGTCTTTAGAGATAAAAATATGGCCTTTGGTATTCAGGTCAGAACTTGAGAAGCTTTTAGGGATGCCAGACATATATTTCAGCTTTTAAACTTTTACTAAATAGTGATAGATCATAGGATACAGTGAAAGAAAGTGTTGAAGAAACAGATCTGGGTATCCAGGTATATATAGAACAGATTTAACAGTTTTGCCTCTGCCACAGGTTTCACAACCAAACTTAACCAAACATTATTCTTTCTCTCTGAAAATCTGACAAAGACCTGGGGAGACTTAATCAGGAGATACTTGTATGAATCTTGCAAACTGACAATTTCAGCAACACAGAAGTGTCACCAGGTAACTGAAAACTCAGCTCAAGAAAACACAGGAGCAGTAACTTTTCATATGCACCATTACCGCTTGCCAGCTGAAGTTTCAAGCTGAAATTGAATTTCTTTAGTGATGTAGCCACAAACTTCAGTTTCAAAGAAACTTTTAAGACAACCACATATGACCTTGCTAGTGTATTATATCACAGTGCTAATTAATAGCTATTACTCGGAGACAGTTTTAGTGGAAAATAAATTAAATCAAGTACACACTAAATTTCTTCAAGGGCTATATATTGAAGTGCCTGGGTTTACCACCATTAAATTTGACTGTGCTGTTTGTGCGTCTTCATCCTTTTCTTTTAATGAGGACTATAAACCCGAGATATAATTGAGCCAGTACCAGGAAGAAAACTGCCCTTTAACAATTTTAATAGCTTCTGAGCAAAGCCACACAGTGATAACCAACCACCTGGACACCCCAGAGCTTAACAGAGAGCTGTGGTAATGGTATTCCAATAGCAGCACATTGTATGATGCATTCCTGGTGTCTGCATTTATCTTCTTCATTGGACTTCTTAAGGTTACTGCCAACCCATTCCTTCAGCTTGTCAAGATCCACATGAATGGCAGTCCTACCCTCTACGATGACAACCATACTCCCTAATTTGGCTTTGCCTACACACATGTAAAGGGTGTATTCTGTCCTGTCATCCAGGTCACTGATGAAAATGTTAATTGTTATTGGTCCCAACACTGAACCCTGATCATTTGTGGTTGTCATAATCTGAGAGAATCTGGATGAGTTCACGAGGTAGCTTGCTCATGAACAGCATGTGGCCTGACCTCTAGAAGCCCTGGTTTAATTTCCCATCATTCCAGAGGAAAGCCTGAAGTGTATGTCACCAAGCATAAACTAATACACTGAAGGACACTTCGCTGATGTAGCATTGTGTTCATGTAGCTACATAGATTTTACTAGGCCTTTATGGGCCATGGGCTTTACTGGATACACCAAAATGCTTGTGTTCTCTGTTCTCTTGTGTGAAAACATCTCTGCCTTACTTCAGGTGGAGGCAGTGAGGGTTTGTGCAATGGAGCTTGGAAGATTCTCATGGGAACATCCTGGGAGCTGTGTGCCAATTGAAGACAAATACATCAACTCATCTCCTCTATGCTAAGATACATGCCGCCTGACTTCATCTGGTTAAAATTAGAGCTGTTATTATCATCATACCTATTTCAGCAGCAGCAGATTACATTACAGACACCTGAACTGGCAGTCTAGAATCCCAGTGTCAAAAGGAGCTAGCCAAAGAAGCTGTTGGAGATCAGGCTGCCAGTCATGAGACTGGAATGCCAACAACTCTGTTCACTGGGCTTTCTCCATGGCTAAAGAGAGGACCAGGATGGCATGTTTGGATGCTGTCACCAAGCCATAAACAGCTAGACCACCTCCAGCACCAGAAGCTAGCCCAGGGTTGCCATCAATGCTCTCTCTGTACTCAGTCAAGAGACACAGGCACTACTATGGGTGTAATAGTTCAGCTGCTTTAAAAGCTTATGTTACATGGTCCTGTATATTGTCTCCTCCTTCTGCTGACTAAACACCTTTCTGGATGTGTAGTCAAAAAAGATGAACCCTGCCCAGACTTTGCCTGTGAGACAAATGAACAAAGATAGACTCACTTCCATGTCAGGTCTTTATCAAAGTAATTGAGGGGATTTATTTCTGGAAACACCTGCCTAGCGTTAATTTTCACATATACATCTGCATTACAGAGGTGCTAATAACTTGCTGGCATTGTAACTTAGCAAAGCTTGGCACACATCCTTCCTCTTCTGAAGATGTCTCACTTTGTTTATTCAGGGCTCTTTACCTGTAATGATATGCTGTACTGTGTATTTAAAAGGTGCTGCTTAATAAATAGAGCCATGTTTGTTTAGCAGATCGAAGAAGTAGCTTTGCTTCTCACAACATCAAGCATAATTTGCCTTATTTTACCCTTTTGATAGGTAAGTCCATCAATTTTAGCTAGAAAAAACTTAGAAATAAAAACTCTATCTCGTGCTAGAGATAACAGCATTGCAAACAACTACAGTTTTATTCCATTCCCTGTTCGTTTTGCACTTCTTTGCAATCCTTAAGTTATCTGCAAGGGTTGCTGTATTTCCCCCGCCTTTTTTTTTTTTTTTTATTTAATTAGGCACTATACAAATATCTTATGTTAAGTAGAGGGAAAATGTGCACAGGAGCAGTTGCCGATTTCTTACTTTCTGCATGAGCTAGGTGAAAATACAAATAATCAGACTCCCTCTCAATGCGCCAGGCACCAAGGTTTTGTTTGACTGTAATTGCTCCCCTGATTGCCATGCACACAGCCTGGGCAGCAATCTCAGGTTTGCTAAACTATCATCTTCTGCAGTTCACAGAAGTGAAATAAGGACGTGAAATTACCTCTGTTCCTCCAGTTTCCAGAGCTTTTTTTTGTCCCTTTAGCCAACAACAATCTAACATTAACTTGATCTTGGGTGAGAGATACTTCATTTTTCCTAGTAAAAACAAGGGGACTTGGTTAATGTTGAAAAATTGAAAAGGAAATGGTTAATTTTTATTGCCTATTACACCTTCATTTCAGTTCTGCCATCACTTTATTCAGAAAATGAGCATAGCTTTAATATAGTCCTAAAAAGATGAAGATAGAATGTAAATTCTGAAACATTGATTTGTGATGCCGTAAATGTGCATATTTTAAAGATCTTATCATAAGCTATGTTTCCAGTTGGTCAAAGTTTAGCTAAGCTCAATTCCGCGTATTTATTTTTCCTTCAAAATTAATTGAATACAATGCTAAGTATCTATCCTGGACTACTCATATCTTTTCTATCCGTTAAGATGCCAACAGAAAGGTAATTGCAAATCCAAACCAGTGCTTTATATCTCTCATCTCACCCTACTTTTACTCTAAGTCAGCAAAAAGAATTTAAAAATAAATCAAAGGCTTCCCATTTCATTGTGTCAAGACACATCACATTACATTAGAGTAATCTTTCAAACTCTCCTACTAACTGGGACAAGAACATTGAAATAAACCCAATTCCAAATTCCAGTCTTGGCAAGTCAATACAAGGGGATATCTTGGTATTTTAAAATTATATTTTGTCATGGCTTTCAAATGCATTTTACTTATTTGTAACAAAAGAACAGGTTTTGATGTATGGAAAATGTCTCCATATCACATTAGAGAAGTACCTGGACAACAGTTACTGATTTGACCTTTGTAAAACATTATCGCTGCAGAACTGAAACAATACTTCCTCAACTCCTGCCATTTTTAGTTTCTTCTCCCCCTTCTCTCCCTCCCCAATTCCCAATTCCTGCACTATCACAGCTGGGAGAATATCGAACAGAGCACCAGGGAGGAAGAAAAAAGCTGTAGACCACATCTTTAATTTATGTAATGAAGAGATGTCCTGCTAATACACAGCTCTCCTCTTTATCTTCCCTCTGAAATGGCGAGTTACAGTCTAATGTAATACTTGCTTTTTTTTCCCTCCAAGGCAGGGGCTATCAAAATCTCATTGACAGAAGTTACCTGTATGAACCAGCATGAAAAAGCAATGAAAATTTCAAATATTTTTGTATCGAAATGTGTCCACAATTTTGCCCAGCTCTGATACGAAGCCAGTGCTTGAATGAACGCTGCTTTGCATCCTTAACTATAAAAGCTGCAACCTGCACAAGTCTGATAACAGCTCACAGCTAATGCTGAAACATTTTTCCAGCTTGCAAGCATTTCCTTTAAAGAAGAAAATTAAAGAGCAGCCATTAGCACCAATAACATCGCCTTCCATCCATCCCATGGCTTGGTGCACACTGGAACTGCTAGAAAAGGGATCCCACATTCTTGAGTGGAAAATGAAAGTGACCATGTGAAATCAACAGCTTTCCGCTGGGATACAAGTCAAAGCCTTTAAAATAGCAGTAGTCAGCTATGTTGATTGTTTTTTCTCTTAAACCACCCTATTTTATTCATTTCTTTTGCTCCTAAAGAAAAAGGTTTTAAGCTCACAGGAGCCCAGGTCTTCTCTTCTGGAACACTCTTTCTTGTCCAAATATCAAGCTATCATAGTGAACCTCTATGGGCTTTCCTCCCACTCCATCTCTCCAGAGACTTGCTGAGACTTTCTTTGCATCTGAAATTAAACTAGCTACCCTGTAATTTTCTATGTAGCTTGTCACCAGCAGTCTAAGTAATGAAGACACCTGCTGGTTGCTCACCACCCAGGCATCAGAGAGATCTCTTCTGGCATCGATTTTAATTAGCTCGTTGCAATGCCTTTTGCCTTCTCATCCTTTTTTCATCAGGAAACCTTCACCCATACTCCTTTCTGAATCACACTCTGCACATCTTGAATTGTGCTGAGCTGCAGCTGATTCAAAATTGGACCTCTTGTGTTCAGGAACTCCACTACTCAAGGCAGAGCAATAGAGCAATTGCCCTCTCCTTTGCTTTGCTTATTTCCGTGGAGTATAAGCGTTTCACATACCTTGTGATTCATCTAAATTCTGTAGAATCTACATTAAAAATATCTGACCACATTAAAAAGGAAATATTTCAGCCTCTGACACTGAGCAGTCAAAATGCATTATTAGATGAGCAGAAGTGTGAACTGCGGCTATCCATCACAGCATTTTTCACCATGCACCATGTAACAGCCATTTTCCTAACAGTAGACAAGCTATGGTGCATTTGATTGCACGTGGGCCAAGTTCTTTCCTTCTTTTCTGGAAGGAAAGAACCTTAGTGGAAAAAGACTATACAAAAAAAGGTATTATCAATATGATCTGACACAAATACAGCAAAAGGAGCACAAGAACCACAGCAAAAGAATACCCGAAAGAGGATACAGTGATGCACAGCACCAATGACAGTTGCTAAATGCCTGTGAAGCCTTCATGGCATGTTAACAATAGGGATTTGAACTGTTTAGGGCTGTGCTTTACAAATGATTGGGAAGACCCATCTGCAGCCTGTTGCTTTGCTGCTCAAGGCTCATATTCTGCAGCACTAGACAGAGCAGGAATGCTTGGACTGTTAATTAAAAAAGCGGACAAGGACAGATTTCAAGCACTGAGCCCAGGCTACCCACACTTAACTTAATGGGTTTGAACTATTAGAGCTAGCTCTGCCATAAGAAATCTATTTTTTTTCCCAAGGAGGCTATTTCTAGCTTGCAGCAGCCTGTGCTGTTTAAGTTGCTCACATCCAGGGCAAGGTGCATGCTCTTTTACACTGCTCTGAAGGTGTTCCCCAAAAAGGTCTCTGGGACAAGCAAGGAGTATATCCTTAAAAAGCAGCTCCGGGAAGGCTCTCTGATGTAGGGGGCCTTATTTCTTAGCTCTTACTGAACAACATAAGCCGTCAAAGAAAAAATACATTTTCAAGAAGAACAGGGCAGTTAAAATCCATTCTGGAGAATGAGGATGCAAAAAACCACAAATAGCGAAAACTCAAACACTTCACTGTGCGTCTGCAAGCAACGAGTGACAGGGAAAGGAAAGAAAAGCACTTAGAAGCTGCTTTATGTAGCTGCTTTGGGCATTTAATAGTTTCCAGTTACCTCAGTTGGAGATGGAGAAATATGAACACGCATTACATTTCTGAGGAGTGCAACACTCCCTATAAAACCAAAATTTACGAGTACAGTGTTTTCTGCAGAGCGGAAAAAGGGAGGGAGCAGAGAAGGCTTTGTGAGTGATCCGAGGAGCCAGTCGCGATGCTTTTGTCAGTTCACTGACAGGAGAGCAGGTCATCCTCTGGTTCAAATGCAAGATATTCAGGCAATGGCTGCATGTTATAGGGATCTGTTGGCCAATTTGGTAATAAGATTTATTTGCTGTCTGCAGAAGCGATTGTATTGTCTCAGTGGATGGAATAAAACCTGCAATATGTTCAGCGGGAGACAGCGTGGTGGAAAGCTCTTTAACTGGCTTTGTGGCTGTAGCTCCACCCTGAGAAAGGGAGAGAGATGGAGAGAAAGGCTGCATCAGTCCCTGAGAGACCTGATGAAAAGCATTTCAAATTTGCCACATGAAGGAATTCACTCATTCCCATCTTCCATTTCTGAAGCTGTAATAGGGATGGGAATTGGAGCCTGTTTTCCCCAAGCCTCATGCCAGTGACCTGCTTAGAAGAGGAACAGATGTCTCACAGAGGGGATGAGCAGAGAAGCTTCAACGGCAGCCAGTGAATTAGAAGAGAAACCTTCCCCCAATCCTTCAGTCTTGTAGAATTCAATACATATTCTTTTCCAACTATTTTTTCCCCCCAGTGGGTATAAAAAGCAAATATGAGTGTTTAAAATAAAAAGCAGAAAACCAGAATAAAATAACAAACAAATCACTATTTTTGTCTCACAAAACTAAAACAAAACAACCCCTCTGTTTAGGAAAAACCCTAGAAGAGAAAACATTTTGAAAATTATATCAGTGAGAGATTTTTGCTATGAAGCTTTTCTAGTGAAGGAAGGACTCTGCCTACTCTATCTTGGAGAACTGAGAGGTGGCTTGAAACCTCCCAGATGAAATGCAATTGACTGGGCAGGTGGAAGTGATTGAAACAAAGCTGTTCAGCAGAAATGCTATACATTTGCTTAAAGAAACTCAGACATGTCCAGGCATGGTGGTCTGTCAAATGTTCAATTTGGAGCTGAGGTCATCTTCTTCCAGATACTCATCTCCTCCGTGCTTGCACTGGAGGTGGGTGTCCCCTCATGGAGTATAGAATCATAGAATCATAGAATAGTTAGGGTTGGAAAGGACCTTAAGATCATCTAGTTCCAATCCCCTGCCATGGGCAGGGACACCTCGCACTAAACCATGTCACCCAAGGCTCTGTCCAACCTGGCCTTGAACACTGCCAGGGATGGAGCAGCCACAACTTCCTTGGGCAACCTGTTCCAGTGCCTCACCACTCTCACAGTAAAGAGCTTCTTCCTCATATCTAACCTGAACTTCCCCTGTTTAAGATTGAACCCATTACCCCTTGTCCTACCACTACAGTCCTTAAGGAAAAGTCCCTCCCCAGCATCCTTATAGACCCCCTTCAGATACTGGAAGGCTGCTATGAGGTCTCCACGCAGCCTTCTCTTCTCCAGGCTGAACAGCCCCAACTCTCTCAGCCTGTCTTCATACGGGAGGTGCTCCAGCCCCCTTATCATCCTCGTGGCCTCCGCTGGACTTGCTCCAACAGCTCCATGTCCTTCTGATGCTGAGGACACCAGAACTGCACGCAGTACTCCAAGTGGGGTCTCACAAGAGTAGAGGGGCAGGATCACCTCCTTCGACCTGCTGGTCACGCTTCTTTTGATGCAGCCCAGGATACGGTTGGCTTTCTGGGCTGCAAGCGCACACTGCCGGCTCATGTTAAGCTTCTCGTCAACCAACACCCCCAAGTCCTTCTCTGCAGGGCTGCTCTGAATCTCTTCTCCACCCAACCTGTAGCTGTGCCTGGGATTGCCCTGACCCAGGCGTAGGACCTTGCACTTGGCTTGGTTAAATGATGGCTCCTGTATCCATTCCATCACCCATTGCTGTCAAAAGCATCAGGGTTAACAAAAAGCTAAAATCAAACCAAAAAAGATATATTATTTTTAGTTATGTTTGTTAAACCACATTCCACAGGCAGGACTGGCTGAGGAGAGGCGAGGTGTTCATTCACACATTGTGATAAATCACCATAATCCTTGATAAGGTTAAACGACCCATCCTTCTTGCCGCCTTTGAGCAATTGAATCTTTGTCTGAGCCTTCCCTTACTGCTCAGTTATCTATCTTCAACTCTTCTAAGACCTTTTAATTTTGGAAAAGCACTAGAAAAGCATTAACAGTTTCGGTGTTATTCTAGGCCACTAAACCTTCTCAATAGCTATGCTGGTTTTTGAGGACTCTTATTATCTACCTCATCAAGTTCTTAGGAAGCCAAGCTGTACAGAAGTAGAAGCAAATTCCACCTGCTGCATCGGCTAACCTAGCAAAAAAAAGAGATATCGGATGCATGCAGGTGGACAATGGGGAATGGAGAAATTTCAAGACATTATTGATCAAGCATTATTGATCAGCAAGGACCAGGCCTCAAAGGACCAGATTCATTGGCAGCAGGGAGTATACTCCTGTTCTTCAACCTGTCAGCCATATAAGTCCCTCGTCATATTCCAAAGCCTAATCTTAACTTATAAAACATATTAATTCCAAACTGCAATGTGCTGTTCCATATTAGTCACTGCTCCCAGAATTTCTTATTATCCTAATTAAGCCCTGAGATTCTTAAGTTCTGTAAGCCATGCACCGCATTTATGTTACAGGATAGAAGATTTTAATTGAGCAGCCAGCTCATTATTGCTCATGCTCAGACTGTGGGATAACGAGTTATTAAGGCTTGCCTCAGGTGATTTCTGAGCTAGGAGGCAGCAGGAGGGGAGCTGTCGTGCATAGCTGATGGCATTGCCTCACCATGGCAGCATTTAGGACAGGTTCTCATAAGGAGAAGCTCAAGTCTTTAGGACAGAAAGCAAGAAGAAAATTCAAAGAGAGAGTGCCAGGGGCCTCAAGTTCCTGTTTTCTTTTAGTGGTAGAAATAATTAAGCTCACGCTTTTGTTGGCAGAGCACTAGACAGTAGATCAGTCATCATTTCTCCCAAGCAATGGTTTGACTCAGGAAGCAGAAGAAACATCATCATCTCATGGGCAAAATTCAGACAGATATATCTTTTCAGTCTTGGATGTACTTGCTGATCTGTTACATTCTCCTGTCTTCCTCTACAGCCTAGAAATGAGCAAATCCCATCTGAATAACTGATTCTACCCTTTCTGGTTTGTTTAGAGTTTTTTTCATGTTTCAGAAACTCAGTCTGAGGTCATAAGGAAGATATCCATAAGACATTGTAATTGGATGTTTGCAATTCAATCATTTTTTACAGTAATTGCTAGGAAATGTTAATTCCTATCCTCCACGAACTGTTTTGTGACCTATATGAATGTGAGTCACCAGATAAAACCATATCTAGGTTTTTTCCATTATAGTATCAGAACTCTTTGTGGCTACTTCTCACACTTCATCCTCCTTCTCAGAAGGTTTTGAAGTGTTATACCTTTAAAATAAGAGAGAGGGAGATAGGGGTTGGAATAGGACACTGGGTCATAGGATTTAGATACAGAATAAGCAGCACTAGGAAATGAACTCTTACTTTGTTGTCTCCTGGAAGAGGGCTTTACTCTCTAAGGTATCATTTTCTCAAACCTGAACTCTTTATTTAGACTTAAAAAGACAACTCTGTACAGCCCTCTGCACATCTAATTCCATATCTTTTAATAACAAAGTTATATATTGATGATAACAGAGATAGGGATGAACCATGTGTGTGTGTTCTGAAGAGGGCTGGAGGAGTGTGAGAATAACATTTTCTTTGCTCTAGACTATAGTAGGATTTTCAGTGCCCTGCTGTCAGACCCTTCACGGTTTCACAAAAGCCATAGGACACAGTGCAATGTCATCTGCGAAACCATATCCAAGAATGTCCTTACCTACCTTGAAATGCTGATTCTTTTGGGGTGTCCTTTCCTGATGTCAACCACCCCAAGGCTGGTCCCTTCATCCTATCATACCCTATACCCACACTGCTGGGGTTTAACTTTGACCAGTGTTCACTGAGCCTCATGCAGGGCTATAAGGGTGTTTTGTGGCTTTTCATGTCAAAGGACCCAAGGCAATGTGAGAGTCACGAAACTGTGAGGGTCAAGAGTGCTGTATTGTCCCAGAGCAAGGCTGAGAGGTTATGGGATGTCTCAGGGTTTGATGAAACACAAGTGTAGAGGGAGGAAAATGATGCACATTTCTCAAGAGTCGTCATCCTTGCAGTGAACTATCCCATACCTGGCTTTCTCCTCAGGCAGACTTACTCAGTTCTCTGCAGAGAAAGGTCTAGAAGCCAGCTAGGAAAGTCTGTAAACCAGCTAACATGCTGTCGTGATCAAGGGACATGAGAAAAAACATAGAGCTAACACATTTGGCAATACTGATGCCCTTAGATGCCCTTAGATCCTTAGATGCTTTACTGCAGTAGAGCAATACAAAAACAAACTCCAGCAAAGAGTTGAGACACTGTACCCTGGAGGTTAACGCAGAATAAAGCCATGGTTTTATCCATGCTTGATATTGATGTAATAAGCTTGAATCATGGTCTATAATCCTGTCTTCTAAACTGGTTCCCACTTTAAAAATGAAGGTCAAATACATTCATTTTTAAACAACATTTTCATCTCTGTCACCAAGGAGACCATTGCTTTTCAGACAGTAATAGCAATAAGTACACTTATGAAACCTCCAAAAGAAAAGCCTGTGAAGAGGTTCGGTATTTATCCGGAAATAATTTGTGTTCAGCAGGTCACAGGACTGATAGCCCTGCCTGACCTATCTTCTGTTTGACTAAATAAGACAACACCTTCCATTGAAAGCTATATAGCACATCTAGCCCTCCTTTTTGTCTAAATCATAATCTGTTGTGAGGCGTGAAGCCCTTTGAGATTGGCACTAGACAGAGTGACAGTTTGGGAATAAAGCCATTATAAGATTTCAACAACTCCAGTACTTGTTTATTTGAGAGACACTTCTCAGAGCTAGAAGTAGTATAACTAAGACATTCTTAATCCCTCCTGGATCCTTGAACAATGAGAGATGTCCAGTGTGCATGAGATAAAACTGACCTGATAAAAGAGCTGAACTTCCATTTCACCTAGCTACTTTAGATTATTTATCATTTCTAGTACGATTAGACCTAATATTCCTAATCAAACCAAGGCTGTCTATTATAGTCTACTATAAACAGCTAATTCTATAAAATAGCACAGGCTGTGAACAGTGGGAAAAGTAGGTGGACAATGGGAAATAAGACAGAGAGTAAACAAATGGGCATAAAAATGTGGATATCCCAGGTGTAGGCACTGCTCAAAGCCAATCAGCAGCAGTAATCATGGCTGATAGAAACAGAATTACTCCGGAATCACTGAAATAGAGAGGGATGATTGACTGGTGCTGTGCACTTTGTCTCTGATTGCTCTTGCCTACTACTAGCAGGGAAACAATTACTAAAAATTAACCATTTACACAAGTGACAGACAATCAGCAACACTAAAAACCCCTCACTAAGTTCTCATATCTTCAGTCCTCTCAAAAGTGTGTCAAAATAGATGTTGCCTAAAAGGCCAGCAATCTCTGCCTATTTCAAACAAACTGGTGTTATCCAATTTACTGAAATCCATCTGCATGTGCAGATGAATTTGGGACTGTAGATCTGTGAGTGTGTCTCAATTTCCTCAGTAAGAAAAGGAAATGAAATCATGTCAGGAAGATAGACCAGCTGTAAGAAAAGAAGAACGAGCTGATAGCTGTATAAAAGGCCCTTCAGGGCGATCACGTTTACCAAATTTAAAAGGCTGGCACTCACAAAAATGTGGGAAGAAATCTCCTTTTATAAAAGCATGATCCAGAAGTGCCTGCGGAGTTCAAAAACAGAAGATAGCATTTGTCAAGCCTAATTTCTTACTTCTTCAGAAAACATCCTGAGGCTTCTGAGGTTGGAGTTTGATGTTTGAAATGGCAACTTTCAAAATACTACGTTTATAATTTAGCAACAAACAAGGAAGTTGGCATCGACTAACTGCTGAGTTGAGCATAGCTCCCTAACATTCTGCCTGCCATTTGATTCACTTTCTATAAAATCAGCACAGTAAACAGTTTTCTTGCTTTTCTAGGGTAAGTTTATTTCCCTTACCAAAGGCTCCTTGTTCTCAGCTACCACACACAAAGACGCACAAACCGATGACTCTCCTTGGTCCCCTGTTTTGGGAACACCTCCACTTGCCTCCCTCCCCTGCCTGCCAGCAGTGCTGTGTGTTTCTTTCTTACATTCTTTCCATACTGGATGCTCTGTGGAGAATGACCTATCCCATTAAAGTGTCTTTAAGCAGCCTTGAATGTAATTACCTGAACTGGAATATATCCAGGATTCTGGATTTAACAGCCATTAAAAATCTTGTTAAACATTTGTCATACCATCTTAAATTGCCACACTCAGTGACAGCTTGGCATCTGAAAGATGGTAGTTCAGAACAGCACTGCTCTTACACTGTTGTATTTGCTCTTCAAACAGTGAAGAAGTAAATGCTCCAGTCATGGAGACAATGTGATGGATGGTCCATCAAGAGACTTTGCAATTCTCAAATACTTTGCACCCAAACATCCAGAAAATGGCTAAATTAAGCCTTGGCACACCTTTGAGTTTGGTAAGTAGCTGTTAGTTTCAGCACAGGAAGACCAGCAATGTGACTTGTCAAAAGTCACAGAACAAATTTACAGCAGAGCAGGGAATGGAAACGTCCTGGCGAGTTCACCTCTCCTGCACAGGGATCTCTTCTCACCAGGGTCCCCGAGGATTTACAAGCACTTTAAACACAGAAATAAGCTGGTAAGGAGCCTCATGGTCCAGACTTACACTAAGGTGTGAATACGTGATTTGTGCTGGCAAGAAACAACTCCTGAGTTTATTAATTCTGGTAAATAAAGACACTCACAGCAAGGATAACTTTAAAGAAATCATTGTCAAAATTTCCTACTTCTCACACCCACATGTCACCTCCTGCCACATTTGGGGGTTGTTCTTGAAAAATCTCTGACACTCTCAGGGCACTTTCCATGAGTGAGGAATACAGAACCAGGCTGCTCATGTAATAAATGGCCCAAGATTGGCAGGGCATTGGGGGTGGATTGCTACAGCATAAGCTCTGATTGCTTGATAGCAGTGGAGAGAGTCCAAGCTGAACTTTCAATAGTGTTCCACGAGCCTGTTTGAAGAGGAGGAAGTGTTGGGGAAAAAAACCTGTTTGTTGTGGAAATGTTGATATAAAACTGGGTTTGTTTGTAAACTAACTTGCAGATGACCCCACCATCTCTGCCTGCACAGCTGGTGCAACACATGCTGTGAAGGGAATCGACCTGCTATTCTTAGAGTATAAGCTATTCAGTTAAGGTACTTACAAATGCCTTCATGACTGTAGCTCATTACCAGCAGACAGCTTCTGCTTTAAAGATTCATTTTTAATATGCATTTATATTAAAATGAGATGATGTAGCATGATCTAGTTTTCATTACAAGTTCAGGTCTTCAAAGGAAGTGCATAATAAATCCCAAGTTAAACCTCATAGCTACTTATGCCATGCCCCAAGTGCTAATGGGGAAAGCAATGTACTGTAGACAAATAAAATAGAAGTACTTTATTCTAAAAAAGCAACTTATCTCTAGACTTATATTCTCTGTGTTCTGAGCCTATGATAAGCATTACTGAATGTAGCACTCGCTACTGATTCTCCTAATACTTGGTTCCATTGGTATTTGCTTATGCAGCTGTATTTGTTAATCCACTGAAGTCCTGCATAAGGGAATTCTTGATTACTTATAGCCACGAGGAGATTGTGACCTTCTTCAAGAATGGCTGCCTTCACCATCTGTCTGGAAGAAATTAGGTTAAGTGAGAGTCATACTCTTTTCATAGTTTGTCTGGTTGCATGCTTAACCTTGAAAAAAAACATGTTTCCTTTAGGAAAGAGAGAAACACCAACTTTAAGCCTTGTTGCTTAAAGCATGTTGGATCCTTGATTTTCTTCTGAGCCTATTAAAGGTCAAGTGTAAGTGTTCATCCTAGTGCACCCTCTGAAAGGAACTTTTGTAGATAAGGTATAGCAACCTTTGTCTTCTCTAGAAAAACCTTGACAGCTTCTCAAGAAAAAAAAATCAATCAATCAAACAAGCTCAAATATCTTAATCTGAAGAATGGAGTATGTTGAAGAGGTAAAAGAGAAAGATTTGTTTTCAGGAAGTACCAGGAAGATCCAGCTTAGATATGAGATTTTCAAAATCTCATATGAAGAGAAGACCACCCCAAGATGATATACAGCAGCCTCAAATACCATCTGCTCTCCCCATAAGCTATAAGGAGTTCTTTAAAAGTCAGTATTCCCTATATTTCTGTAATCAGAGATGCATTCCACTTCATCATCCCAAACTAGGCATCTAGTTTAAGCTCATTGTGCTCCCTTTATGGCCAGTGGAAATGTGGGATCATTTATGCCAAGCTAAAAGAGGAAAGTAAAATATATTGCCTTCAGTAAATCAGTCTCCATTACCTACTGAGGGAGCCTTGACAAATATGTCAGATACAAGTGTCTGCATTGTAGACCCCTGAAGTGAGCCAGGACCAGCCCCACCTCATTTAACAGGCACCACCTAATAGCTAGGGGGTACCTCGCAAAAAAGGTGCTGTTAGCAATGGAGCAAGCCTAGCCTGATGCTCTGGGAGAGCAAGAACTGATATAGAGACTGGCCTTGCAGGAGCTAAGTTCAGCCAGTTGGTTCTCAGCGATCCCATACAAGAACTCTACATTAACCATGACTTTTAGTCAGATACATGAAACACAGTTATTTATAGTCTGTCACAGTCACTTTGCATCAGAGAGAATTAGCCTGGTGAACTCTAAAGCCATGAGGGGTGCAACTTTTTGTTTCACCTTGTTTGAATTCCACCAAAGTCAGTATTGAATTAATTTTGATAAAGTGCCTGATTACAGCAGGAACAGAAGTAGGTGAACACTTAAGAATTTCTGGATATATTATATACCCCTCCAGCACTGTTTGTTTGCAAAATTCATGGATAGTTTTAAAATCAGATGACCATCTGTACACTTCCTCCCCATTTAGTCACAACAAAAAAGATTGTGTTCAATCCTGCCAAAGAGTTGCGCTTCACCTCTGGAAAACTTTTGCCCAAAAGTCAATACTTTTCTAAGAAAGGTATATATAAGCAAAATTGGTGAGGGTGGGGGTGAAAGAAAAGTATGGAAGCATGATATTTCCTACCATGAAGGCTCCAACCATCTACAGTTTCAATAATAATTCTGGTCATGTAGTGGTTGAATCAAGATACCCTATTCACTTAAACATCTAAAACCACGGTAAATCAGTGTAGATAAAATTAGAGTAACAGATACAGTGTAAATAATAAAATAATAATTAAAAAAATAATTTAAATATTTTAGTTTAATGCTGTCACCTAGTAATGCCTGGATCAAGTGGTACAATAGGCTGGTAAACATCATTTGATACACCATAAGACAGAGGCCCTGCCTGACATCTGGCTTACAGGTAGCTGCATTTAAGGCCATCTTGGTATATCTACACTGCACTGGTGGAGGGGTTCCACTCGAACTCAAAAAGTGGAAAAGAAAAGTGGAGATGAATTAGTTTAGCATTGTGTGTATCCATAAAACACATAGAAAAACCAAATGAGGTGGCTTAAGAGTGTCAGGACACCTATGATGGGATTGCCCTAAAGTTAGGGAGAGGAACTTGGTGTGCTACCTTTGTAAGTAATTAAGAGTTCATTAACACTAATTGCCATTATCAGTTGTTCCTCCAACAGGATAAAACTTATTGTCCTCTCTATTTCCTGTCTTGAAAAGGGTAACTGTTCACCAGCTCTGTAAACCAATTGAGATCAAGTAGGTACCCAGGTAGGAGAAAACATTCGTGATGCTTTTCTGTTCACTGTAAATCAGCAAGATAATTTCATCCTATATGGCCTATTTCTGTCTCCTAAAAAAATTGAGACCTACTTTGATTTTCTTTTCCATTGTGCTCATTAATCAGTTCCTTTGACTGCCCACTCCATAAATTAATCACCTCGAAAGTTGGAACATTGTTCTCTTTTAGACCCCAGACAGCAACACTGCCTTTTCTTCTCTTTCCTCTGTACTAATGAATCCCAGGTTTACCTTTACCTGGCTGGCAGACTGCAGTTCTTCTGGTCTGTTTCAGACCAAATCTCTTGTAAGCTCTGCAAGGCCCTCTCATAATTTTTTTCCCTAAAGAGATAACATACCTTTTTGCTTTGGTGAGCAAGTCGGAGAAGGAGTTACTGCTTTGTTTTGCCATGTATTTCTCTATTGTCTAAGAAAGGTAATTTCCTTTCTTTTCATTGCTGTAGTGATCTTACTGGTGGAGAGCAGCTTTTTGCTGCCAAAGTGAATGCTTAGGACAAGATCTGGCACAGAGTAGGGGAGCTCAGTGTCGGTGGCTACTGTTATTGCTGTGATTAACTGAGGATACCCCTGCCTTCAAGTCAACGAAATCAGAATCCAGCCTGTTCCTGTGGCTAGCTGATGTAACTTCTCACTTCTTTCAGAGTTGGTGCAAGCTGACATCTGGAGGGGCTTTCTCTGCCTACACTATCATTAGGCCCTCACGTCTAGACTTGGAAGACCCATCTTGGCAGACCCAAATCTGTAAGCAACTGAAGGGTAAAATGTTCATGTGGTATCTATCACAGCTTTGTATTTAACACAGGACTGGCTCCAAAAAGCATTGCTTGCTTTTGAGATTTGTGGTGCTGATACAAAATGTTAGACAAGGTTAGCTGGCATGTACTGAACTTTCTAAAGAAAGCCAGGCAGCTCTCACTCACGTAAATGTATTCACCTAACTGGAATAATCACTAACATTGGGCTGAAGTAGGCAAGCCCTGAGTTGGGATGGGTAACAGCTGAGTAACAGATACATTGTTGGGGTTGATTGTGAGACCAATTACACCCCAGCCGAGATGGTGGAAGAATGTCCTGTGCTCGCTTTCATTGCAGGCTCTCCTGCTGCAAATCTGGGTGAGCCTCCTGTTGCTTTCCAGGAGTTCCTAGCCAGGGTCTTATTTGTTCTTTTAACTACTCAGACACAAATTGCTTCAAGCTGTTGATTTATAAAACCCTCTACTCTTAGTACCTCATTCTTTTTCTTCTCCACAACTATTGCTGGAACAGAAGCAAATGCTAGTTAAAAACATCAATTGATTTTCACATCATGGTGTAAGTGTCCTGACAACAGTAGCCTGGGAGAGAAAAGAAATAACAAGGTTTATACATTTGTCCCATGTGAAAAGCCACAAACTGCTTCTCTCTGTAAAATAATGACTCAAAGTTGTTAATGTAGTTTCTGCCCTGCCAGAAAACAAAAGTATGGTTAATAAGGTGTGAATCTCACACTACTGGCTACCAGACTGATGTTGAAGATGTTGCCTGCTCAAATATGCTGCTCTGTATCAAAATCCCATCTTAAAAGATCCAGCAGAAATGTGTGCTCTGTAGTGCTACAAGCACAATGAACATAGTAAAACCACATTGGTCATAGAAGTGTAAAAAGAAAGAAGGGTTAATAGAGGTAAAATGCAGAGAAATATGACGCGACTTGCTGCATGTAAAGCTGGGACCTCACATCTCCCAGTGTTCCTTTGAAGACCTTGCTTACCAGAGAACACGGCCCTCTGGAACAGCAGTCAAATATAAAGGTCTCATTCTAAACTCTTGAGCCTGCCATTTTCTCCCCAAAATTCCCAAGCTGAAAGCATTTCTAATGACATAAAGTTCATAACAGAGAGCTCTGTTCTGGAATGTCTGTCTGATGAGCCATGGCAAAGCCCTTTGTCTTGCTGTTCATAAGAAGTCAGAAACCTTCATTTTTGTTCACACCAATTAGCACTTGTTTCCTAGAGTCACAGCACTAAGACCAAGTCCAAAGCGAAGAATGACAGCCTGTGTCACATAAGCAGGCACCGAGCACGTGGACTGAGCCTCGGGCAATCTGAAGAGGAAACGTATCTCAGCAGTGAAATGTGTCAGGTTTAGGTTCATTTTTTTCACACTGGCCTCTTACACATGGTATATATCCTCACAAATGAGAAAAGGTTGGAGTAGTTATTGGGTGTCAACATACATTACTTCAAAGCCTACTGTAAAGAAATTTAGGGCTCTTCACATCCAGCTTTAGTGTCACATTTGGCTCACATTACATATTAAAGCATGAGCAGAGCACAACCTTTGGGGATTTAAACCCCCGGCTTTGTACTGGTCTGTGTCTCAGCACCCTTACAGCCCATTTAAATTATGCCTGTGACAGATGCTGAAGAATGATATCTGAGACAGTTCTGGGAGTTATATCTGGGACTCCATAGGATAGAAGCAAGCAAGTGGCTGCTTTGCAGAGGACTTGAACTCTGTCTTCTTAACATCGTCTGCCTTACTCTGTCTCCAAATGGAGAACAAGGCTAGGTGTTCTTGTTTTGCTGTGCCCTCCAACAGTCAGACTTTCCTGACCGTAGCTCTGGTGATCCAAAGCTTCATCCTCAGAACCTAGGGTGGGTATCAGTCTCTTCTCACGTGTAAGCAGTGATAAGACAAAAGGAAATGGTCCCAGGTTACACCAAGGGAGGTTTAGATTGGGTATTAGGAAAAATTCCTTCACCAAAAGTGTTGTCAAGCACTGGAACAGGCTGCGGAGTCACCGTCCCTGGAGGTGTTTAAAAGATGTGTAGATGTGGCATTTAGGGGTGTAGTTTAGTGGTGGACTTGGCAGTGCTAAGTTAAGGGTTGGATTTGATGATCTTAAAGGTCTTTTCCAACCTAAAGAAGTCTATGATTCTATGATTTTATATGAACTTCAGGCTAAGCTGAAGAAATTCCCATTGGTTTCAGTTGCTCTTGTGCTGCTGAAGCCATGGCTGTGTCTGGGTCCTGATGCCTTCGGTTCCAACTTCAGTATTTTGTACATGGTTCCCATTTGAATTTGCTGCCCGTAGCTGTATTATTTTTAATCAGGGTGAGTCCATCACTCCCCATCAGTCTTGCTGTGGCTTTTCAAAGAAGGAGCAGAGGGAGGAAGAGGGCTTGCATGCTGCTGAGCTGAACTCGACTGAACTGGCCTGAAATCAATTTGCTTGCAACACAGTTTGACATTTTAACAAAACAGTGGCAAATAACTATCATTTTATTTTTATTGTGCTAAGAATGGGAATACAGAGACCAGAAAATGACATCTTTGTTGCACTTGGAGATTTGGGGCAGTGGGAAGGAGGGAATCCATAAGTTGATTTTGATTTTGCATTTAAATGTTGCTTTTTTTCCCACCAGGGTTTCTGAATGCCTTTAATTAAGGAAGTCTGGTTTTAATTTTCATCTTGGCAATCTGAGAAATAACTAGTTAGAGAAAAGAAAGGAAAGAAGCATCATCTAGTTGCAGGTCTCAGCAGGCCGTGTGTCAATAGTGATCTCCAGGATAACATTTTTATTTCCATAAGATAGACTTATTCTTTTGTTACACAACTTCCTTAGTAATTATACATAATGGCTGCAGTTTTACATAATGGCAACACTTATATATAATGACTGCACGGGCCATGACAGCTTAACTTCTACTGTATTGGTCTTTTAGCTTTCAATTGTATAATATTTAAGGGAAGAGAAGACAATCTACACACCAGTGAGGAGCTGGCAGTAATGTGTGTCTTTACTCTTAAATAAAAAAGATTGTGAATCTGTTGGAAGAATGGGAATAAAATTGCCTCCAAACTACTTTAAAATGCCAAACTTCAAACAGTGGGACCCACTTGCCAAGCAAATCAGTTGACCTTGCTGTGCAAGAAATACCAGAGCCTGCATACGCAGCAGAAAGCCCCAGCTCCAGTTGTCATGTATCCACTTGTGCAGGTCAGCTCTCCCAGAGTAATCACCTTAGCTTTATAGCTGAAGCATAGGTGGACAGCTTAGAAAAGCAAGTGTTGAGTTAAAAGCTGTAAGGGTGAAATTCCCACCTGTGAGGAAAGCTGATGGTCCAGACACATGCAGGTCAGGAAGTCTGTTCTGCTCAGGAGCCACTGACACGTATTTCTAGACTGAATGGGCATTTCCCAAGGGTTTCAATTTTAGAGGTCAGTGAATAACCTTCCTCTGCTTGGGCAGATCTAACAGCTCTTCGAGTGCCAAGGGAGCATAAAGAAAGTAGTTAGATAACTCACTGATTCTGCAGTATTGTGTCTGTGGTCCTTTTTACGTGTGCTGCCCAGAGTTGTACTTTTATATTTTATTGGAATGATTTTGCAGTTCCTGAGAGAGTTCAGGAAAGACAGTGCACATTCAAGGAAGCAGGAGAGGCTGAGAGAATGGATAGCACAGCTAGCACCAAGGAAAGGGGATCTCAGCCTTCGAAGTTCCTAAAAGCCCTGAATAAAGTAGTAAGGGATGTCTATCAAGCCCTTAAAGATTACATGAAGAAAATAAAGTATTGCCAAGGGTTAGACCAAATTCTCAAGTATGTTCTTTCTGGATGTGTATACAGCCATTGATTCATGAGAGAAGACGCAACACACCATGCCTCTGGCCTCATGAGAAGGATGTGTCTGACGCGGGTCCCAATGAAGGCTGTCGTAACTATCTGTGAGGAATGCGTCTTACAGCTCTGAGGATGAGATGATATCTCTGAAAATGTGATAGCTCAATTCCATAGCTTCTTGCCCTTCAGGTGACTGAAGCCGTGGAGCAGGAAGATGAGCTTAGTTTATCCCAGAAGTGTGAAGAAATATGGGGAAAGTAAATGGGCCTTTCATTCTACATTATGCTCACCTCATAAACACTTCCTTACTTGTTGAGTACAGGTAAGTCTATTCTGCTTGTTTTGGTCTACTTTGACCAGTGCTTCCACTGAGACATACAGCCTGAGCAGCTTTCTGGAGAGGCCTTACCCATCTCAGCAATAGGGTCTTTTGAACTACGGAATGAACAAATGCTTGGCTTTTATCTCAGTCCCACTGTGAGGACATATTGCATTTGCTGAATAGGAAGATACACTTTTTCTCCCTCAGTTTGGCCTTCCAGTTTACCAGCAGGGCCATTTCCTGGGCCTTTTTGAGTGTAATGTATCTGTCCAGGAGACAGCCCAGCATGTCTCAGGAACATCCCAGAGCCTGAGACAAAGGTTATAATCCCCTGCTCCTCATTACCTGCACTTAGCCAGTCCCTTGTACTGTGTATCACACAATCTCCTTGCTGATACCACTTTCTACTGTGTGCCTGTTGAGAGCTTTCCAACTGGTTAGTTTCTTTGTTGATACACTGAGCGTGGTGGCAAACTCAGATCATTATCAGGAACATGTGCTTGGTTCATGCTATGTAACCTAAAAAACTACATAGAAATATTTCCTATTCTTCTGTCTGTATTACCACAGGAGTCTTGTACAGCTCTCATTTAATCCTTTGATAGCACAGACAAATCCTGCCTGCTAGCCTAGCATCTACCTGCATTTCTGTCATTGCAGGATGCCTATCATCATCTTTTCCATATTAATTTGTTCAGGTATGGAAAATTCTCTGCTTTGGTTTCACAGCATTCTCCAGCGAAAGCCTCTGATGGTCACCTACCACACACCCACCAGCATTTGAAGGATCCTCCTGCTTCCTGCTACTGACCTCATACTACTTTTTTCATTGTATACATGCCACTGTTTCCATGAAGGATCCTGCTGTGAGTGCACATTGTTAGTTCATCTGAGCTTTGGTACCGTAAACTGTGTTGGACTTACTAGCTTTGTACTTTCTGTACCTCCTGGTTAGTCCGAGGAACCAGCAGGTCATGGTAGATCCACCACCATTTGTGGACCAACCTAACAAACCATTATATCTAAAATTAATGTGATACAAAGCCAACAGTGGTCAATCACACTGTGTTATGTGGATTTTATTCTTGCTAGTTAACATCTATATTTGACTAATGTTCAAGGACTCTGACCAGAATTGAGAAACAGGCTTGAGTTCTATAGGGCAGGAGACACTTAGAGTAACCTAGCAAAATTTGCCCCATAGATTCACTTGTGATGGTTAATCATGTGAGTAACTGTGAGCATGGTCAGAAATGTGACCTGACCAGTTTTCTTTTTCTGGTTAATCTGAGTAAGAATCTGGCTTGTGAAAATTTCAGTATAGAATTAAGACAAATAAGTCACCCCTTTGACTCCCAATTATGATGTGTGTGATTTTGTATTGAATTTCCTTTTTTCTGTTTCCTATTCGCAGTTCCATGTACGATTTCTATGAGTATGTAAAAAAAAGTAGTCCTGACACAGAACTGAAGACACCAGCCATGACCATGCTGAGCAATCCACACATACAAAAATTTAGATTTGGAGAGTTTTCTGCATCTAGTTGGAAGAGGTAACTTTGCATCTCTGGAAGATATGGAAGACTTTGCTGTTTGGAATGTAAATTGGCACACAAAACCAGACCTGGTTCCTGTGTTTTGTTTGGCTTGGGTTGTCTGAAACCTTTGGTTTACCAGTTTGATGTTCACCCATCACAGGATATTCCTACATGGGGAAAGAGCATGTCTATGGGCTTTTCCATCTGCATGAAGGCTCCAGAGTCAATAGTTACAGCAGTTGCACCCTAACTTTTATGACATTTACAGCACTGGTTCTTGATCTTTGTGTTTCAGGCTGCCAAGACTATAATTCTGTATCCTGGAAGGATTTTGTCAAATAACTTGCAAAACATTTCCCAGAGGCGACAGGGAAAGGGATAAAAGGGTAACAGAGATAGAGATAAAATAGCAACAGCTGTCCTTCAAATAACCCTGCAAACCATCAGTAGTACAGCATCTAGACTACAGAAAATAATCAGCAATGACGTGGAAAAATATTGCATGTAACCACCTTTTTGTTTAAGTTATAGATGAGTTTCTACAGTTTACCTCAACTCATACAATGATTTAATAATTCTTTTAATCTCTGGAAACCCTGGTAAAGTTTCTTGCATTTCATGTCTGGGTTTAACTTTTAAAATTAAATCAATAATACTTTGTTCAATGAGAAACTTCTACACACAGGCATAACTGTAAACTTGGGGATAGTCTAATTGACTTCAAAGGAACTGAAAGGTGCTTAAGCACCTTGCTGAATTAATAACTAATTACATTGTAACTTGAAGAACAAATTTATTTTCATTTGCAAGTTCAGTATAATTTATTCAAACTTCCAATTATAGATGGAATATTCAGATCTGTATGAATAAACACAGCGGCGTATTTGAAATTGCAAATTAAAGCTTGCATGAGGAAAAGACAACTAGCTTTAGATATACAGGAAGAAGCTAGTCTAATACAATTTCAAAAGCTCATCCACAAAATTGATGTTCCTGCCTTTATTCTTGCAAGCTGAAAGATTATAAGTACTGACAGTATAAAATTACACAGATAAGAGGAATGAATGAACTACTGGAAAGCAATGAAGGGTCTATTCAGAAGAGAGTTCCTTTTGCTTTTTCTGCTGAAAAGGTTTCTTTTACTTCTCATATACAGAAAATGCTGTAAAAGTTTTTCTCATTCAATATTATGTACAGAAGAAACAACAAAAAAGTTTTGATAGTGCTTGAACAGATTTCAAGAAGTCTTGCAGCGTGCTATGAAGAGAAAATACATTTGTTAACTGAGGGACAGTAACAAGGCATTTTTTTCTTTACCAAACCCAGACAAAATGTAACCAAATTACTGGACTGGTTAGATGATAGCCTCTCCTCCTTCCTTGCTCCCGAGGACAATGGAAACTTTCTTCCAGTGCAAAAGCTTTTTTCTTTTTGGCTGAAATCTTTGTGAAAGATTTTCTTATATTGAAAATCCATTGAAAAAGGAAAGTTTAATAGAAAACTTTAAACTGCAATGCTATAATAAGATCACGCTGTTAATTCAGACATGTGAATGTTTAAGAAATTGACCTGGAATTTTCCCTCGAAATAAGCATTTGCAGAACAATGTCTTTTTTTTGCAAAAGAAATCCCCATCACACATATCAGAGACCACTAATAATCCTTCATATGCATTTTGAGAAAGAAACATTTAAAAGAAGGGAAGATTCTTCAGCTAATTTCAACTGGAGCATGATCACATGGCAGTAAGGCTTGGGCTAATTCAATCATTTTGATGAATTTACATCCAAGATTATTATGGTTTATATGAAAGAATAAAGCTGAATTTCCAACCATGATGTTGACTATGATCCCATACCTTATTTATCACTGTTGCAAATACACCACATCCTTCCTGTGCTGTGGCAGTCACCTGCTGTCTGAATGCAGTTATCAAAGTTATGTGTTATAATGATATATGGTAAAGTAGGCTGGAAGAAGATTTTCTGCATAAATCAAAATACCTGGAGGTTTGCAAGTTAGCCTAATTTACATCAGGGTCCTGACCTGCAAGGAATGAAATGATAAAAATGTCTTTTCACCTTTGTCAATTATTTCAAACGTTACCATAAGCAACTGGAGAAAATTGCTTTTCCATTACTGAAGACAAAGCATGTGGACTGCTGAGTGTGGGTGGCAGGAGGCATTCAGAGAAGGGGCAAAAGTAATTTACAGCATCACTTTGTCCTGATCAGAACCTATCTTGTTATCCTGCAAAGGGCAGATAAAGGAGGCCTATAGGGCATCTGCTGTCTCCAAGAGATCTCTTTGTGAAGTCTGTTTTCTTTTGTAGTAACGACCTCACCTGCTGCAGACAACCTGGTATATGTTTCTTGTCTGCAGAATAGGATTCCAAAATTTTTGCTTATATGAGGTAGGTCACTCTCAACTGAATCAAAGGAAGGGCTATAATCAGGTTGCATTGATGGTGCTGACATTTTCTGTGCTGTAGCATCTTCTCTTTCCTTCTCAGGGGCAAATTCATTACAGTATGAGACTTAACAAGCAAGTGATCCAGTTATAGTATGCATAGGGCTCCCACTAACCCAGGTTTCTCATGCAAGAACTTGAATCACTACTTTGTAAGGAAGGAAAATCCCTAAGCTGTTATGGATGGGGCACTGAGGCTCAGAGAGTGAATCAGCCTGCATGTCTGCAGCACTGCCTTCAGCTCTTTGAGTAACTCCAAGCACCTATGTGTTAGATGGCACGGAGCATGTTGGCCTGGAGGACAGAATCGTGCTTTAACATGAATTCCTGCTGTCCTGGTTGAACCTGGATGGAGAGCTCCATGGCTCCTGACTGCTCTGGTTCCTTCTTGATACAACTGGGGCATGAGTTTAAACAAACCCAGGTTTCATCCCAAGATGGAGCAATGGGGCTGCAAGGACACTCCCAGGATGACTAAACTGGGTTCTTGGGTGGGCAGCAGACAGGGACTGAAGTCTGAATCAGCAACAAGCACTTCACGCTCATTGCAACAGAGAGCCCAAATATTGCCTGAGGCCTGGCTGGTGTGCACAGAGGAGAGGTCTTAGGGAAGCGAGGACTGGCAGACAGGCTTTCTGAATCAGACATGGGTGCCTGTCCTGAGGCACTTTTTCCTTGACAATAGGGCTCACAGCTGTCCCATGTAATTCCTATTAGATCCCAGATGGCCTGGGCAAATGATGAAAGAGCTACCCTGAGGATGAACCCTCAAATATGATATAAAGGATTTGCAAAAAGTAGCATGCAGATAAACCTGGGCAATGTACCCTGAGTCCTTCTGTCTGAGGATGCGTTTGCAAGGCTTGTTAGGAGCGCTGGGTTTGAACACCATCCTGTTTCCTCTCAATATATATAATCTCTTAAGTCTTAGACTACAGTACCCAGGCCGGGTCACTCCTGAGCTCGTAGAAATGGTATGTCAAAAGGCCACATTTCAGGCTTGTCACGTGAACAGCACTGGCGATTTTTCTGTCATAAAAGAAGCTGTTAAGACCTGATACTGAGGCCTGAACATGGAAGTTACAGGCTACTTTGAGAAAGGGGACTTCAGCCTCTCTTAAAAGCTCCACAGAGTACTGAATAGGGACCAGAGATCTTCAGTACACCACAGAATAGGATAAGAGGCTCAGCACCGAGACCAAATATCAAATAACTCACACAACTCCACCACTAGTCAATCTGGGAGCTCACTAGACAATGTTAATCTCTCATTGGCAGAGTTAATTTAATTTTTTTAATTAGTTTGCTTTCAATAAATACCTGAAAAATAGATTTTATTTTCTAAAAATATCCTTCTATGAATCAGTTGGTATATTTAGAGAGGAACAAAAATATCCTGCAAACATCCTCTGCACTCAAAGCTGTACAATGTGTTTTATCTATTTCTTTTTAAAAGAATGGAATGAAAACTGTGGATGGTCTTTTAACCCCCTTCAGGACTGTGACACACTGATGAAGCAGTATGAGAAACCTATTCAGTAGCATATCTATGGAAAAATCGAAGAACTCGGTTTCTGAGGCTTCTTAGTCTTAGCACTAAATTCCATTTCACAAAGCATAGGCACATGCATCTCTAAAGTATTACCCCAAAAAATCCTCTTAACACTTATAGCAGCTTTCATCCCTCTGCTTTCTGCAAGGACTAATCCATACCTACAGAAACAAGGGACCTTTTGTTCAGCCTCAGTCTTAGCCCTTTTTTGTTATATTTTTCCGCTGTAGAAGCATAGCAGGGTAAGGGATAATATGGACCCAGAGAAGCAAATACAAAGGCAGGCTTAACCCGAATGCATGAATCTCAAGTCTAAGGAGGACTGGATAGGCATGAGGATATTTTCTGTCTATAGTTGATACAGATCCTTAGAAGATAATTTGTCTGTGGCTCTGATTACCTCTTTGGCTGGCCCCAGAACCACAATGACAAAATAAATTGAATTCAGAGTAATAATGTTGTCTAAGTTAACCTGTATGAGTAAATTGAGTATCTCCTGGACCAATCTCTGATACCAACATGAGCTGTCATTAATTGGCCCCAAAATGGATTCTCAGAGTCCTTTCACTTTCAGAGCAACATTTCTGCACACGTAGTCTCTCCTGGGAGCAGTTTCCAGCCCCACTAACTTCCCATCTGCACTGGGACTTGTGTCAATGCCACTTAACATGGGACAAAACCATCCTAGGGATCACCCTGGACTCAGAAGAAATGTCAAAATGCAGCATCAGAGGATGTTACTGGTCTGATGTAATTTATGTCTCTCTATATGTTTACACTAGACAGTGCACCCGTGCCTGGGAAAGATGCTGAGAACAAAGTCCTTGTGCGTGCGTGATAAAGATTTATTGTGCAAAGTGGGGCACATCACTCATGGACTTTTTTCCTTTCAGTGCAGTGTGTCTTATTTCACAGAATCATGGCTCTTGCTGCAGGGGGGGATAAAGACAGTCAGGTAAGCTTGAGGGAAGAGTGCCGAGAGCACTGGTACTCAGATTAAAATACATCAAACCCATATCCCTACGAAGGATTTTTGGTGCATGTTTCCTGTTGGTTTCAACGCCCTTCCAGACAAATGGGGATTTTCAACGGCTCATTTAACAGTGTGTATAATTCACTGGTGAGTTACACAGTGCTCCATCTGTGCCAGCCCACAGAGCATAAGGGCTGGGATAGCCCCCAGCTACAGAGCCGGGCTCACAATACAACCTCATTCATCTCATTCCCAAGCTTCTGGTTCACACACATGTCCTGCCAGCCGACTCAGCAGCTTGCACACATGTGGCTATTACAACTAGAATAAACTGGTCATCTCCAGCTCATTAGAACATTGCTTCATATGTCTGGCTTTTTCTTATTATGGCTGATTTCTGGTTTAGATACAGAATCTGCCTGGTGTGGGGTCAGTGGCTGGTGTTGACAGACCATCTAGCATCTTCCCCAGAAAAGCTATCTGTGGAAATTTGTTATTGCTGCTTTTTTGGGAATACTTCTTCTACCTCGTTCCTTGGTGTCCTTATCCTTCCTCTCTGAAACACAACTTGGGGATTGCTTCTCATTCCTTTTTCACATGCTACCCCACACAGTGATGCCTTGAGCCCAATCATGGTTTTTGCTGCAACTGCAAGATAAACAATACTTGTATTTCATTCATTCAGGCTTTAGTCTTTTGGTATTTGTGACAGATTTTATACTCAGTCCTGGTTTTAATATGTCAACATTTTAAAATTAATAAAACTTTGGAGATGGAATAGCTTTGTGCATATCCCGAGTGTCACAGTCACCCAGATCAAAGTAAATTATTTTTATTAAAACTTAACCTTGACTTAAATATATCTGGGATAAAAGCTGTCTCAGAAGTACGTATTTGTTCCATACAGCAATAGCAGGTGAGAGAAGGTGCTGGTTATTTTCCCAGGTTCAAAGCATATGATGCCACAATACTGTACTCCCTTCCACAGGAACACTGGTCATTCTTTCCTTTCAAGTCGCTCTCTGATGGCTTTGACCTTAAGTATTTCTTTTTATTGCTCTTTTTCCCTGTTGCCCACTGGAGAAACATTGGATAGAAGTCTGATCCCAGTGATTCATCAAAGGCCATGCAATGAATAGGTCTCTATGAAGAACCAAAGATGATGATACTGACTGGTGTCTCTCCAGTCAGGTGGCTGCTGTCCTTCTCCTGCTCACTCTGTGGCTAACTTCTGCAGCAAACTTTGGTCCAGTGCATATTCTTATGCACGTCTCCAAAATCCCACATGCATATGTGTGTGTGCTCATACGTGCACACAATTATTCCCCTGTTTGCTGGCTTGCCGTTTCTTTCTTCAGGCTAATGCTGATGTAAAATAAAGAAGTGAAACTAGAGCAGCAGAACATTTTTCTCTTGTTTAGACGCTGGCAAATGGTGGATGAGCTCATAGCATAGTTACAGAGGCCAGGGCAAGGTAAGGCTGGTAAAGTTGTTGAATGCAGTTTCAACTGTCACTTCTTCCTTCTTTGTTGTTTTCCTCAATGTTGCAAGACAATGAATCAAGAAGAAGAAAGACCAGGCTGTCTCTTTCCTCTTTCCTGCAGGGTTCTTTTGCAAAATACTGCCTGTTTAAAAGCATCCCTAATTCTAGTGCTGTGTGCATTAAGTTTGACCAAAAACGAAAAGAACTGAATTCTCAGAAATACAGTTGGGTGCTAACACTTAGAATATAGAAAAGGAGGACACAGTGATTAAAAAAAACCCTCAGCAAAGGCTGATACCCATGTCAGACTGCAGCCCACCACAAGATTCTGCCCACGTTAATACTGCAGAAGCTACAGTGCCCCAAGGCCTTAAGCAGCGAGCACATCCTGGCTTCAAAAGGAGACTTGAAACACTCCAAAAAGAGAGTGGTTTGCTTAAAAGATGTCGTTTGAAAAACCTAATTCTCCATGCATTAGAGACAACATTTACAAGGCCCTAAGATTTTGGACAAGACATCTAATAAGCTACAGGTCTGGAGAAAGTGGGAGGGTAAAGTAGCACCATAGTGTGTTGCTGATTATATCCATGAATTTGTAGCCCTTGAGCTTTGGATGTCTTTTCCCTCAACCATTGTAGCAAAATGTGATTCATCACCAGGAAGCAGAGTGACATTTCAGTCTGAGAAACTCTGAAAAGAGAGATTTAAAAAGCTTCATTAAAGAAATGACAGGGAGGGGAAGGGGTGGGGAGGTTCCTGAGAAAACTGTGCAAGAGATTTTGCTTTCTAATATAAGTCTCTATTAAATTAAATGAGTGCGAACTTTGCACAGAAATGAGGCATTCTGTCCCATGAGATTTCATCTACCTGTCATTACAGTCAATGAAAGAACTTTCATTAATCAAAAAAGAGAAATATTTTCATCTAATCACTGAAGGAACTTGAGGACACATCATCTTTTTAGAGTTAGTTTTAATTCATATGCTTTTCTTTCCATCAGTGTTTCCACTAACTGTATGCCTCATCAATGCAAAGAAAACTGCTTCTATAAGAGCCGGCAAAAATTGAAGGTTTCCAGCTTGCTGGAAATATTAGGTTTCAAAATTAGATGTCAATGCAATGCTCACTATTGTGTTTTCCTCATTCTCTGCATACCTAACTAAGGCCCTGAGGATCTATTTTGCAGAATCGCCCAGTATGTCTAGTTGTATTTTAAGTCAATAGCAAGCTGTGCTTCAGGCACAGGAGTTGTAAGACTGGTAGTGTTCAGAAAACAAGGTACTAGTACTTCACGGGGGATGAAATGTCAAAAATAGATTTGTACAAAAATGAAAAGAGAAATGGGGAGGGACTCTTTATTAGGGATTGTAATGATAGGAGAAGGGGTAACGGGTTCAAAATTAAACAGGGGAAGTTCAAGTCAAATATAAGGAAGAAGTTCTCTACTGTGAGGGTGGTGAGGCACTGGAATGGGTTGCCCAATGAAGTTGTGAATGCTCCATCCCTGGCAGTGTTCAAGGCCGGATTGGACAGAGCCTTGGGTGACATGGTCTAGTGTGAGGTGTCCCTGCCCATAGCAAGGGGGGTGGAACTAGATGATCTAAAGGTCCTTTCCAACCCTAACTATTCTATGATTCTATGATTCTATGATTCTATGAAATGAGCTGAATTCTTAGAAATACAGTTAGGTGCTAACACTTAGAATACAGAAAAGGAGGACACAGTGATTAAAAAAACCCTCAGCAAAGGCTGATACCCATGTCTAGAATGAATGTATATGCCAGATTTTAATCTCAGTTCTATACTTCTGAATAGAGGTGTTGAGAAAACAGATTACTTTTTTGCCTATGTGTATGTGTGTGTGCGCAAGTGTAGTGATAAATACCATAGAAGAGCAAAAAGTATATAGGCCATACGGTCAGTAACCAAAAGTGTGGGAGAAAAAAGGTGGTTTTTTTATTTATTCAATGCTTTATAAAGTCACTGAAGAGATTTGCTCCAAATTAAAAATAGCAGCTACTTTTCATCGAAGACTGAGTTCATATGTGTGCAAATGAGGAGAATGAATGAACAGCAAAATTAAACCTGAACAGTCCCTAAATTCTTAGTACTTGAATTTTCAGTCTTAAAGTTCATTTAGTGTGCATTTCTGCACGTAAACGTTCTTGATATTAAGCCAACAGCACCAAATGTGGCTCTATATCTAGACATCAAGTCATTTGTCCATCTCTTTATCTTCCCCCCCCCAACTTAATACAAAATGTGAGTCACAGGAAATTATGTAAGAAGAGCTGTATAAAAAATATACTGTTAATATAATATTTCACTTTCTCAGATGTTGGCAAGTAACTTCGAACTGCATCTTAGTGTTGGCCTACATTGAGCTGTGTGTATGTGTCATGAGCAATGTGCTGGGACTGCTCAGGAGACCTCCAGAAGGCAAAAGATGTTACAAAATGAATTAAAACATTTTAGACTGGTAAGGAACAGGCCACTATCTCAACTGCCACTGTAACATGCAAAATTAAAGTACTATTTGTATGGTAGCTGCAACAATGAAGCCTCAGTACTGCAATAATAATTAAAAGGATGAATGGCTTATTTCCAACAGAAGAGCTTTGCAAATGCATTTACTTTCCAAGGAAAAGCTGGGGGAGTGCATGCGTTCCTACAAGACACTCATAAGCCTCACAATCCATTGCTGAAGGTGCTTGGACTCTCCCAGAATCAGGGCTGGGCTGGCAGCTGCCTTGAGAAAAATTGTATTACTCTTTGATATCTAGTGAATATAATTTGATGATGGTGTCAAAGACAAGTCAGCTCTTGTCACTGTTACCCTTGTTTCTACAGGCTTTTCAATGGGAATATTGTAAAGTTGGGCTTTTTTTTCTTCACTCCTTTCTAAGGCTATTCCAAACCTGTTTTGTGCAGTTATTCTGTGCTATTCTGAATCAGAAATACTCAGCTCAGCAGTTGGGAGCATGTTTGGCGCTTGTATAGATTTACGTCCTGTATTCCTTTCAACTAAAACCACAGGAATGCAGGCATGAAGATGACTGGAGAAAAAAAAAGCTGACCAGGAGCTATTATTAGACTGTAACTTGCCAGGCTGCTGGAGAAGAAACACAACACATTGACTCTTTGGGGATATCACCTTTCAACCTCCCACCCTCTGCTGAAGCAGTTGTACTAATAGATATTAGCTTGTGGAGATGAGTGAAACAGCTAACATCCCCCTGTGCCTCGCCTGAGCTTTCCAACGCGCTCCAAAGTCAAGGTCTATAGCTATTGGCAAAAATATTTTAAGTTTCCTTCCTGCACTAGGTTTTAAAATGGAACTTAAACATGAGATTTAAGGAAGGGTATGATGAACACAAAGATCTTTCTATGACTGATAATCATCCTTTTCTGGCTCTGACGCTCTTATTTTGGGGGATGAGGAATTTGGAATTCGCAGCTAGAGTCCTAGTCAGCATATATGTGGGATGACCAATAGAGTCAGAGCTGGTTCAGAACTTCTTTGCACTGACGAAATGGGAGCAGGAAGGACCTTTGACAGGCTGCAAAGAGCAACTTCACTCAAGGAAAGCCAAACAATTATTTTAAACTAACAGATATTAGAGCTTCCAAGAAAGCCACACAATTGGTATGGTAACAGATTAGAATGACCTCAAGCCAAGAAGATCCTTATGCCTTTGAGTCCTCCCTCCTATTCCAGGAGGAATTTCTAGGTGAAGGTCTGAGCAGGAAACCAAACTAGAGGACCTTAGTTTTGTCTTCAAAACTATCAAAAGTTGGTCTTATCTAAATATTTCCAGTGTGATTAGTTTGCAGTCGTGCTTACAGCACCATAGAGTCACAGCCATCTTCATAAAAGCATACACTTGGTCAGCCTAATCCCATATCTATTGACATCTGTGGCAAACAGTACAAAAACAGATGCCCAGGGAAAAAAGAAAACAGAACAAGAATGTTTGAGTTCCCTCAAGCACTCTCCCAGTCTCTGACTATTTCAAGGATTCTAAGCCTGATGTGTTTTGTCTACTAGTAGTCTCCAAAGGATCTCATTCTTGTCCTGTCTACTTGTCAGGTAGACCTGAGTTGCACAGGTCTACCACCAATTGTCAACAAACCCTACCTACAGCTCCTAATCTCATGTAATGGCCCTTAATTCTTCAAATGGAAATGTGTGTGAACTTGCCTTGTCAACAAGAAGCATTTTCATCTGGTTCCCAGTTGCCATCCTAAGCAGAGACTATTCATTGTCACTGTAATGTGACTGTGTCCTGATGTCATGCTGTCTCAGTCTACATTTTGAGCTGTTTTCCTCGCTGTGATGTTTTTTCACATCTTACTTTAACACAGGAGAGGGAGGAGGGGAATTGGGTCTTCTTTTGACTAGGATCGTGTGCTGCATCGAGTAATATACATGGAGGACAGGGAAAATTTATCTTCCCTTCTTTTTTACTGTTCTGTTTACAAGCAGCCTGCTTTACTCAGTAGGAGAAATCTGAATGAGACAGTTTCTTACACTGAAAGTGACTCCCAAGCAGTCTGGGATGTGGTTAAACTGACTCCCACACACTAATGAGCAGCAAATCAAAGCAAACAAGCAAAACTTTTCTATAAAAATGCAGTATCTCACAAACAAAATGGAATGCTGCCAAACACAGACAACATCTGGAGCTGGACCAGACTGGAGGTACCCTCAGCTCAGCATATGGAGAGTCTTACGTTCCTAGGATGAAACTAGCAGTCAGATGTGGGATTATGTGGGAGATTTTGGGGCCTACAAGGATGTTGGAGGCGGATTCTTCATCAGGGACTGTAGTAATAGGACAAGGAGTGATGGGTTTAAACTGAAACAAGGCAAGGCCAGGTTGGACAGAGCCTTGAGCCACATGGTTTAGGGCAAGGTGTCCCTGCCCATGGCAGGGGGGTTGGAACTAGATGATCTTAAGGTCCTTTCCAACCCTTACGATTCTATGATTCTATGATTCTATGATTCTAAGTTCAGGTTACATATAAGGAAGAAGGTCTTTACTATGAACATTGTGAAGCGCTGGAACAGGTTGCCCAAAGAAGTAGTAAATGCTCCCTCCCTGCAGTGTTCAAGGCCAGGTTGGACAGAGCCTTGGGCAACATGGTCAAGTGTGAGGTGTCCCTGCCCATGGCAGGGGGTTGGAACTGGGTGATCTTAAGGTCATTTCCAACCCTAACTATTCTATGATTCTATGATTATCTGCTCTCCTCCACTACATGTCAGTTTCATTCTAATCGCAATTTGTTGGTGGCTCCATCCCTGTCACATATACTGCGATGTCCCACTGAAAAACATTATTAACCTGAACTGCTCTGCCTCTGAATGTCCACAGTAACTGTAAAAGTCTAATCCCCTTTCACACCTTGATGACTTACTGGCCTGGGAAACCTCCTACTGAACAAAAACCTACACGGGTTTATTGGTTTTGCTATGGTTTTGCTTTGTTTAACATCCCCCTGCTCATTTACTTTGTCAAGGCTTTGATTTCCACTGGGCACACCATGCATGTGAGTAATGGGTGCAACCCCAGCAGCATGGCCGCCTCACCTCCCTCACTGCCCTGCCCAAGCACAAGAAAACCAGAAAGCAGGGGACCAGTACGAACACAGATGTGAAGAAACCTCTATTGCTTGCTCTGGAAAACCCCCTGGTCATTGGGAGGGGGAGATGAAGAGAGGAGAGGCCATTTTGCTTGCTGAACAACACCTCAAGACAGGAGATGACAGCCAGCATGGCTATTAGGCAGCTGTCAGTACCCGTGAGTGACTTGACAGTTTGGAGAGGTGCATCTCCAAACCTGACAGCTTCTGAAGACACAACATTTCATGAAGGAAATGAAACAGGATGGGAAGCAGATGAAAGGCAGTCCCAGGCTTTCTGAGGTATGTGACAGCACCTCGTACCTCCCACCGGTGGGGCTGGCTGCAGTTTCCATCACAGTTCAGCTTTATTGCAGGAGAAACGGTGGCTTCCATCTCAGCTGGAAGGTGTGAGCTTTTCCAGGAACATCCTCGCACTGTCAGCATAAGAAAGGTCCAATGCAGACCCATAGGAAGGTCTAAGCAGCAATACTTAATGGCTGCTTCTGTGAAGGAGGAGGAGGGCAGGAGGTGCTGCAGGCCCGGAGCAGGGATCCCCTCAGTCCTGGAGAGACCCCGCGGGAAGAGAGACCCCCCCCTGCAGCCCGGGGATGGCCCCACACCGCAGCAGGGGGGTATTTCCTTCAGGGGCTGCACCCATGCAGAGCCCCCGGGGAGCGGGGTGTCCCTGAAGGATGCAGCTGGGGAAGGGTCCGTGCTGGATCAGGGGGATGGGTGAGGAGAGAGCAGCAGCCGAGAGGGGCTGTGCTGGGCTGAGTGCGACCCCATCCACACCGCTGCACCTCGGGGAGAGGGGTCGGGAGTTACGGCATGAAGGTGGGAACGGGAAAGAGGGTGGAGGGGAAGGTGTTCTAATGTTTGTCTTTGTTTCTCACTACTTGAATCTATTTTACTTGGCAATAAATTAAACTAATTTTCCCCATATCAAGTCTGGTTTGTCTGTGGCGGTGATTGGTGAGTGATCTTCCTGACTTTATCTTGACTCATGAGGTTTCTCATCCTATTTTCTTCCACTGTCCTATTGAAGCAGTATTAGTAAGCAGCTGAGTGCGAGTTTGGCCCTTCCCCAAGGCTAACTGAACACAACTTGGTGGGGTTTAGTGAGCTTTTCCAAAGCCTGTGGAAGATAACAGCATCACAAAAGGACCCTCCATCTGAGAGCCTTGCACCGCTTAGGAAACTCATCATTATGCTGCTGATGCCAGCATAGCTACATGCGATTGATGCCAATATGAATTGGAAATCATTCCCTTGGATTTCGTCTTGTGTCAGGCAGCTCATAAATACAGAATGAAAATAAAATGACCAGATTGCTAACAGACTGAAACAGTGGCAGGAACAGTTTAGAATAGATTTACTGAGGAGTGTTTTCAGTCTGGAGATAATTGGGTGATGGGCCAGATCACTGATTTCTAAAAAAGTGGCAAATGAAAGCCTGGGAAAAAAAAATAGTTGGGGGTATAATTGCTGAAAAGTGAGCATGGAGATGCTAGTTTTCTCTAGGTAGGTCTTTCATTCTAACTGGTTTCTATTGTCTTTACCTATACATGTTTTATGGTAAAACATCTTCAGCACGGGCACCCTGCTATGCCAGAACATTTCCTGCCACCCTTTTTGACACAAGCTGTTAGCTACAATGGTGTGGCCTTCGATTTTTTCAGTTAAAAAAAGCTGCTGGCAGAGACAAATACCTCTTTAATGCAAATGCTTTATTTACAGAAACACGGCACAATTCATGTGATTGTCATAACTTCTTTCCCCAAATTCTCCCCAGCACACCCCCCACCTCTGCTCTGCCTAAGTTGTCTCTGAGTCCCACAGTTTATTCCTCCCAAATCTGATGCATTTCTTCTGGCTGTTCTCTCCATTTGTATCATGTTTTGGCTTCTCAGAGACCTAAAAACCTTACTGAAGAATAGAGAATTAATCCTCATTGTTCATGCATGCTTTACAAGTGTCTTTGCTTGGGCCAGTGCTTTATGCCTGTGCTTGCAGTAAAACTGCTGTCATTGCTGCTAACTAGCTTCATAAAGAAGCCTTATGAAATCTTAAAATCCTTGAAAGAGCAGCAGTGATTATACCTAATCTGTAGCATTATTCTTTCTTGTCTTCTTCTTCTTTTTTTTACATAGTCTTAAGGTGCATATAATGTGCATCAGAACATAATTAACTTACTATTCCTCTTAGCAATTACGATATAGCTGTTGCAAGTCTCCGGCCTACCTCCAAGTGCTCCAGTGATATTATTCGTCTACCCAGGAACATCTTGAAAGTTTGATTGCAATTAATGATTTCATAGAAATGGTTTTTACCTTGTTAATGGATGTCTTGTTCAACATTCATTCAGATCTCAGGGGGCTGCCCATGGTCTGCATCACTCTTACCCACCAAATACAAAAGAAAATAACTTAACAATCAACAGTAACATAACAAGAAATGTAAAACTCACTCAAAATCAGTAACTTACCAATTGGACAAGTTCATGAGTAGGCTGTAGATCCTGTGGATGCTGAAGATGACCTAGGTTCAAAAGGAAATTAGGCAAAAGCTGTTGGACACAAAGACATGCCTCTGGAAGTCCCTGCTCTTCAGGTCAATAGAAGGCTGGAGAACACCTCTTATACTTGCCATATTCTTTACTCTGCACTTACCGTCTGCTACCAGTCATTGCCATGAGAGACTATTGGGATAGATGGACCTTTATTTGGACGTAGTATGATGATTTTTCATATTTAGGTAATGTGAACTAACATGTCTGACCCTACAGCTACAACAGTGAAATAAAGAGGGCCACCACAAAACTCAAGAATTATTGTGCAGTCATCTGTCTGATGGACAGTAAAAGGTTAATCCAAAAGCAACAGACAGAGAAAGTACAGACCACACACAGAGTGTGGCTTGCCATGGAGCCATCACTGGAATGAAAAGGCCAAGGATTCTGGCATTAGAGAGTGTCTTTAATCCAAATCTCTCCCAGGTTTCCAGTTTGCAAATGACAGATCTGTAGCTGGGGAAAGAAACCATCCCCAAAACTATGTCTATATTGGCAAGGAGATGTTTGCCAGACCCGTTTTGGCAATGGCAACAAAATTGGTTTCCAAGATAGCCAACACTGCTATCTTGAAAATAAACGAAACTTTTTATATCCTTCTTTATTCCAACTGTTTTGACATTGTTTTTCTTGGCACTCCCAGCACATATGACTGAGATGTTGTAAGGACACCCTGCCAGTACCTCCTGAGAGGTGTCCCTGCAGGAGTTTTAGTTTTGTCAGGGGATCTCCAAATGAGAACCTCTGATTAACTCTATCACGGTCTCACGCTCCAGCAGGATTTCTACTCAGTGTCTTTTAGACACCTTTGCAGAGTGGCAATTTCATACTAGTAGTTCACCTACTAACCTTCCTATGAAATTTTAATTCTTTAAAACTTCCTTTTAATCTCTGTGCCCATCCTTCCACAGGGAAGCAGTGTGTTAGCAGGGGTTCATCTTCGCTGTGATTAACCTGTGACCTTGTTGTGCTAATTACAATCCCTGGTAAGTCACATCTGACAGGAGGAACAGCACTACCCACCATTGTTCTGGGGCTCTCCTGCTCTCCTCAGGGGCTTTGCAAATACTATTTTTTTTCCACAGCTCAAATTTCACACAGAAAATCTCAGAACCTATTTTTGTATCAGACATATGTTATATTTTCCTGTGAAACACCTTAGATGCATAGCACAGTCCAACTCATAATGTCTCCTAAAAGGCCCACAGAGTCTTCATAAATGTATGCTCTGTTTTTCCTATGGAACCTGCCAGATCTCTGCTGATGCATTAAATGTAGAAAAATGTTTTACTTCAGCCTTGTCTCCTGGAATTTCTCCTCAGCTATGAAGGAGGAAGGGACTCCTTGTTATAAATGTATATAGTTCTTTAAGGTCCATACTCATGGGAAGTTTAGCACTTGTTTCTTTGAAAAGGCTTTCAAATGAACAATGAGTTCACCAGCTTTGCTGATTTATTTTGTTTCAACTGTTGTGAGCCCTACAGCAATAAACCAAGTAAGCTCCTCTGCCAGCCTCTGCCTTAGGACAAGAACAGTGATAATGAGTTTAGTGGGTGGGAGGGCTGTGGTCTTTCAGTTTAGCTCTGTACTCAGTCAACAGCTTTCTTATCCCAAGGATGCTTCTTCAGTGCCACTGGTCTCTTGCTCTTCTAGAGGATGAAACAAAGTGCTTTGTATGTTTCTTGCCTATGTGATTTCTACACAACCTCCCTTAAGGGGCTTAGATATCAGGAAAAAGTTATTTACTGTGAGGGTGGTGAGACACTGGCATAGGTTGCCCAGAGAACCTGAGGATGGCCCATCCCTGACAGTGTTCAAGGCCAGGTTGGACGGGACTTGGAGCAACCTGGTCTAGTGGAAGATGTCCCTGCCCATGACAGGGGGATTGGAGCTAGGTGATCTTTAAGGTCCCTTTCAACTCTAACCATTCTATGACGATTCTATGATTCTATGATACGAGAACAAAGAAGGACAATCCCGGCAGATTTCTGGCCTCTTTCTCTGTATCTCTATTGAAGCAAGTACTAACTGAACAGATTTTGTTCATGTCAATTATGTGTCAGCTTTTGATGCCCTACTGAATAGATGGTGGGACCATATCAAAAGTACCTAGGGAAGGGTGAACATGACCTCAGCAACAGTAGTACTAACGGGGTAAGAATACTGCATATGACAAAGGAAACAAAAGAGGCTATCATCACGACTGTGGTGCTTTACAGATTCTCTGTTGATATCCTATGTTCCATAAGTCCTCCTTCAAACAACAATACAAAGACGCAGCTTTGAAGGGACAAGCAGGTGGCATGTAGAGCTAAGAGGGAGTAAAGGTAACATCTAAGTGGTGAGAAAAGTTGAAATGTGTAAAGATGGTTTTAAGGTATCAAGCAATGGAGTCAGATTTGAACTGGCAAGCAAAACTGAAACACATATAGATTGTTTTGAAGTAGCATGCAGAAGTGAGAAAAGGGACAGGCAAGCTCAGGGTTTCAAGCAGAGCTGAAACAGCTTAGGTTAGAGGTGCAGAATGCAGTAGTTTTGCTGAATAATGACTCTTGTGAAGGTATATTGCTACCCAACCTCAGAGGAATGTCCATTTATCTGAGTTCGCCAAAGGGTATCCAGGGAATCCTGGGATTAATATATTCTCTATGCCAGCAGATGGGCCTCCTACAGAAGTTGAACTCTGACAGCTTGGATAAATGTGAGTGAAGAATAACAAGGAAAAAATAGCAGCTATTTAAATATTATAGTTAAATATTGCACTTCTATTTAAATATGCACTTTATTCTGAGTCACTGAGAGTTTGAGGGAAGGGCTGGTGTCAGACCCTTGATGAGACATCCTGCAAAGATCTTCTTACACATGCTGCCCTTTCCAAGCTTATTTTGTTCCGTGCCCTGAAGCAAAGTTATTGTTGTTTTGCTATTTCTACCTTCAGGTCCTGAAGAGATGCTTGTGCGCTGTTTACTTTTCCTCTTTTTCCTCTGAAATAACGCAATAGTTTTGTGATAAAGAGCACCTGACAACTGGGTCACATTCAGATCATGTCCCATTTGGCACGACCACACTGCTCACACAGACCTGATCACATTTTTTCCAGCTGTACACTATGTTTTCAGAGAGCTTTGTGTTTCAGGAGGTGTTTGATTGCCCCATTCTTTCCACTCTAGCTGTTTTCCTACTTGTACCAACTATGTGTTATCTCTTAAATCACTCAGAGCCAAAAAGGTCTGCTGTTCCCAAAGTCTGCTTCATGCCTTGTCTAACTGAACAGCTGTCTTGGTGCAATGGAATAATACCAGCTAATTCATCCCAGAGTACCTATGATATCAGTTGCTTAGCATGTGAGCAGCTTGATGTATTTAAGGCCAGAGAATCTTCCTAACAAATACTTCCTGGGGTCCAATGCTGCAGAACTGCACAGCTGTTATAGGTGGCACCTACTTTCTTCTACAATCAGGCTAAGAGGAAGGTAGTTTTGGGCACATGAGGACCTCTCAGTTGTACCTGTGTCTGTCTTCCTACAGGGCCTCCTGCTAATGCTTCAGTTTATTTGTATGCCTGTTTGGGTTTCTTCAAAGGAAGTGAAGTCAGTTAATGTGCCTGAGTGTTTATTTGGTGTGTTTTCAATCACGATGAAATTTATGAATGCACACAGGAGAGTTGAAGGCTAACAAAATTGCATAAAGAAAATTCACTGCTAAGTTTCTGTGGTAACATAGCAGGGTAAGCTGCACCCATCCCATTCCATCATCTCTCTCCCTTCTGTATTATTTTAGGAAACCAAGCAATGTCACTGCTATGAAAAGGCTTTGGCATTGGAACTGGAAAATGGGACAGAAGTCATAGAGAATTTGTTTATTCTGGTGTGTGAAACACCCTGAAAGGCACTGTCCAAGTTACCCACCACCTCTTTATCTGTAGTTAATGCCTGTGTGAGGCAGTGATCAAGTTTCTCACAGAACTTTCTTCTCCCTCTAATTAATGAAAATCAATGGCTCTTAACGTCATTACAAGGATGAATGAAACTACTGTACTCCAAGGCCGAATCCAACACTGACTTTTTGAGTCACATCTGGTCCTCCATGGCTTAAAGAAGAAGAGAGACAACTTGCCCTCTCAAAGAAGACATAAGAACTATCTGAAAATACCTTTAGGACATAGCTTTGTGGTTCAACTGCAGGGAGACTTTATAGACAGAAAGAAGGTAGTGCCCTTGTCAAAGTGTCCAGAGTTGCTGAGGTCACTTACTACCAGCAGAATAGGGTGTCAAGGCATCTATTGATTACAGAGTAGCAAGACAACTGAATAAAAGCATCCAAAGAGAAAGAGATTCTTAGGAAGATTGGCTGCTGGAAAAATATTAGCATAGAGGTGGAAAGTGCTGAACCACTCACATTCTTAGATAAGCTCTTGAAACTGGTTGGTTTGGGTTTCAAAAGGCTAAGGACTAAACAATTGCTAAATAGCATGCATCTGCAAAAGGTGTCTCATAATCCATTTGCAAACAACAGATAATTGGTGTTTGAAACCAGCCAATACAAACTTATCAGCTTGTGAGAGTACCCTGAACTGCAACACGCAACAGTGATTTATAGGCAGATCTGCAGCGATTGCCACATTGTTATTCAAATGCCTCAAAGAATGCTTGTTAAATTCCAGACGTATTACCCCATTCTAAAGCTGAGTGGAAGAAATCATGTTTCTGGCCAGCTCTAGGTGTGACTTTTGTTTCTCATCAGTCCAATACTGATTCCTATCTCTTCTCCCTTCCCAAACTTCCTTTTCTTACTTTTTCTCCTGATCTATTTGCCCATCCATACTTCAACTTAAAAAGTGGGATCAACCCTTCACAAGAACTAATGAGCCTCTGTGCAATGGCCTCTGTTGTTTGATTCTGCCAGAGTCTTTCTATCTGGAGGCAAGGAGATCTCTTGTCCTAATGCTACTATGATGACTGGGAATACGGTCATCATACGGGTGGAAGCGCCTCTGGGATGTGGGTAGCTGTGGATCTCTGATGTTTAAGGTGTTCTGTACATGATCAGTGGGAGAGCTAGGCAGAGATTGAACAAATCTCACAAGATCTTTAACTTCCCAATGATTCCAGTGTGCAATTAGAAACTCTGAGCGGTCCCATAGCCAGGCGGCTGCGCCAGGTCATAACCTTAACTATCCACCATATACTACAGCATCCTTTGCATTCACACAGCAAATATCCACAGATGGAAGGAAGTGCCTCCAGTGCCATGTGGAATAAAAATCTTATTTTCCAGTTGATTAAATTATACAGAATACATAATGTAATTCCAGTTTTTGTGTTTGAAGGCAGCACATTGGCCTGGTTTAGGTACTTCTGGAAACTTCAGCTATACTTACAGTATTCAAATAAATGGGGCACAGAGCTGAAGGTCCGGTTTGGAATGGGAAAAGTCTAGGTTGATCCCTGGCACAGCTTCCATCCCTCTTTCAGGCAAGGTGTGGACACAGCTTGGGGAACAGCAGGAGTTCCCAAAAAGCAGGTTGAATGCAGTCACCCTCTTTTGGAGAGTAAGAGACTCTAGCTGTTCTGACAGGAAATTTGCCATGTCTCTTGCTTCAATGTCTTTTGCACTATTTACTAGCAAAAATTACATCTTAGGGTGTCTTGGGAACCTGGAGACGACTTCTAACACATGCAATTTGATTTTCCTCTCAGTGCTGCTGCTCAGAAGAGGAAGAACCCTGGAGAACAGATGTTTCCATCTGCTTGAGATCAGTCTCAAAAAGCTGTTATAAGGAGGTCATTACTATTACTACTCTTTTAGGAAGATCTTTATTTATATGAGGTGACCTCCTCCTTAAATGTGTTATTTATGTTACTGAGTACCTTGCTTTTAAACCAAAGTGAGGAAGTTTTTTCAGTATCTATGCAAATGTCCTGAGCAAAGTGCTTAAACATGAAAGCATTATGCCAATGAATGTGGTGTGAAAACACTGCTTGAATTAAGCCCAGGAATCCTCTTACTCCAGTGTAACATTATTTCTTTATTGGGAATAAAGGAAGTAGAGGAGGTACACAGGGGAGAAGAAGGTAGTAGTAGGGAAATACTAATCAACATATGAGAAGTTTTCCTGTAGCCTGAAAGAAGAGAAAGTGTGCTTAAAAACTGAGGCACCTTTGAGAAAAGGGATGGGTTTTGGACTACAGAAGGGAAAGAAAAAAAGGCTTAGTGAATCGTTAAACGCTTTTGAGACCCAATGGTGCTGCCTGACACAGTTGCTTTTGCTGAGACATGCATTGGTCCAGTTCCTTCCTGCCATGGCTGGAAAAAGACCCAAACTCCTGGAGCTCCACATTCCTGGCACTGGTGGTATCTCTTACTAAACACTTTTGTCAAAACCATGTCTTGATCATATCCTCTCTTTTCCTGCTGTATTGCTTTACTTCAAAGAATATTGATGTGTTTTTGCAGGACTTCCAGAGAATGTATAGAATCAACACCCAATTTTATCGTCTCAAAGACAATGGCACATTTCCTGTTACAAGGACAGACGGGATAGAAATACCTGCTGAATAAGCTGCCTGACGTCTTAGTGCTCAAAAATGTGCTTTGTTCATTGCCAAGTTTTTCTAGGTCTTGCAAGAAGCAGGTCATCACAAAATTGGTCCTATTAGCAGGATAGAAACATTGATCCATGTTAGTGTCTGGATTTGAGACTCCCTAGTGTTCTGAAAAGTAAATTTATGAGATGTTCTGAAATCAGAACATTAGTTCAAGTTCACATCCCTTCCCCTGGGTAATTAGATTCTGATAACTACAACAAGAGTTAACTTCCATATGCTGCCTCTACAATATTCTTGAGTATGGTTTTATTGTTCCTTATTAATCAAGAAACACTTTATTGTAAAACAGTGCTGTTATTAGACTACAAGATTACTGAAACTGCAACAAGCAAAGTTCAGCCAGCTGTGACATTCAGATACGCATCATAGAATCACAGAATTCTTTAGGTTCGAAAAGACCTTTAGGATCATTGAGTCCAACCGTTAACCTGATGCCACCAAGTCCACCACTAAACCATGTCCCGAAGTGCCACATCTACATGTCTTTTAAGATCTAACAGTCCTGACAGCTATGTACAGAAGGTATTGGCAGCAACTCCCAATGCATTTTGCAGCCACACTAGTAGAAGGAACTATTATTTTCCTCTTATGATCAGGTAAAGATGGTTTTGATGTTTTACACGAAACCACAATCATGGGAGGGACAAGAGGAGGAATTGAGCTGAACTTCCCTGTGGCCAAGGTAAATACAATAGGAAGAAAAGCAATCTTAGATTTTCTGTTTTATAGCAAGTTGAAAATGCAGATATAGCTAAATAAGAACCTTTTCCCCAGAGTACCTCCTCTTCCATTGTGTTGAATATGTTTCCTTTTCTCAATTATGTGGAATGAAGATGTCAAGTTACAGTTCTGTAAGCATCTATTCACTGGAAAGTGACAGGATCAGCAACTTTTTGCTCTCCTCTTTTGTGCTCATTTAAACAATTTTTAAAAACTACCATCATGAACAACCAGTTGTAAATTTTATTTACACTTACCTGGTTGATTAGTCCTGCTAAGTGCAGGAATGTCTTATTCAAATAGAATATAATTTTGCTTTCCACCCATTTACCAAGTATACTCTTCTCAGTTCTTCCTAAATTAATTCTTTCTGCTTTTTTGAGAAGAGCTTTTTGCCAACTCACTTCTAAATCTTTAATAAAAGTGTACGCAATATATTCAGGTGGCTTTTCCACCCAAACTATTAGCTTGTCTACTGTGAAGCATTTTTCAATATGGAAATGAGGGTAAGACAGGATCTGATCAGTCTATGCCTAGAAAACAGATATTGCAGCCTGCTGGAAGCATGAATGCTGATGTTTCATCAGCTCAAAGACTTTCCTGGTTTCGGCTGGGATAGAATTAATTTTCTTTCTGGTAGCTGGTGCAGTGTTTTGGCTTTAGACTGAGAATAATGTGGATAACTCATGGGTGTTGTAGTTTTTGCTCAGTATCACTTATCCTGACCAAGGACTTTTCAATTTCTCATGCTCTGCCGATGAGGAGGGGTACAAGAAGCCATGAGGAAGCAGAGACAGGACACCTGACCCAAACTAGCCAAAGGGGTATTCCATACCACAGCATGTCATGCCCAGTATAGAAAGTGAAGAGCTGTCTGGGAGCCACTGATCTCTGCTTGGTGATGGGTTAGGCATCGGTCAGAGTGGTGAGCAATTGTTTTGTTCATCACTTGGGGATTTTTGTTTGTTTTATTCCTCTCTCTCTCTTAATTTCCTTTTATTATTGTTGTTGTTTTTATTACATTTTACTTTCTTTCAAATATTAAACTGTTCTTATCTGAACCCATGAGTTTTTTACTTTATTTCTGATTCTCCTCCGCATCCCAGCAGGGCAGGGGAGCTGTGTGTGGAGAGTGAGAGAGTAGCTGTGTGTTACTTAATTGCCAACTGGGATAAAACCATGACACAGACTGAAGGTGAAGACATTAAAAAGCTACAGGAGGCAAAAATAACAACCACTTTTTCACTTGTAGCCATGTGCCCACCTTCCTAATTGCACCTTCACACATTTTGCCTTATCTAAACATGGAAGGAAGGCAAAGCTTCCCTCTAGAGAGAAGGGAGGATGGTGGGCAGAGTCCAAGGACTGGCTCTGAAGGATGCCTCCAGGCTTTCATTCTAAAATGGAAGTCTTCTCCTGCCTAATGTCTTGTAGCAAGCCATGTTTGTTAATGCAGTTCACCTTGAACATCCAGTGGTGATTCAGGCATAGTAAAACTGAAATCTTTCCTGCAGTGCAGCAGCAGGGCTTCCTGCTGGCTTCAGAAGTGGCAGAACTGCCTGTGCAGACAAGATCTTATTTCAAAGCCTCTTGTTGCTACATGATATAAAAAAGGATTTTGTGATTTCTCTGATTGAGCAGTTCCTTGCTTTCTCTATGTTTATATATAGCAAGTTTGAAAGACACAGGAAATCTTGGGTGGGTGTGCATGGAATGTACATGCTACCAAAATCACTTGATTATTAATACAACGGCACATAAAGGTGTATTCATGCACCACTACTTTTACTTGTGATTTAATTCTGTAGTGCTAATGATGCAATTACTTGCAATTATATGTATTTAGAGCTTTGCATCAAAATATGGTCTCATTCGTTGCTTCCCTCATAAAAGCAGTTCTAACAATAACTCAGGTCAAACAAAACAACTGTACAGAAAGTTTGCTTTTCATCTTCTTTTAGGATTTGTGTTGTCATTCTGTGCCAGAAGGTGGTGCCACAGAGCAGGAAACAGTTTGGGTATGGACTGGCATGCACACCTTGCAAGATAAGAGGTTAGGACATGGCTTTGCCTTCCGAAGTGTATTCAGGATCTTAGCTAAAGCCTGACACAATTCAAATATCCTAGGACAGAAAGCAAATATTTGTTTGCCTTTCATTTGTGTTTCTTTCACACTGATGTTTCTTTGTTGTCAGACATTTTATTAGAGGATTTCCAGCTTTCTTCTACACAATGGAACCTCCCCCTTCTCTCCATCATAAACTGACTTTATACAGACATGAGAGATCTGTGACATGATCCATCTCCCTTACTTTTTCTCCCTCCTTTGCTACTTCCCTACTTACAGCTCTTGTTTTTTTCTAAAATAGATAGAAAATATTTACATCATCTGAAGCAAGTTCACAGCATGGTCACTGTTTTACAACTGATCTCCTAAACAGTTTCTGTTGTCATCTTTCCTCACTTGCCTGGGTCAAGACTGCCTACAGAAGAGCTGTGGGACTGCGCAAAACAATGAAGTGTGCAAGTCAAAGACTAAGAGACATTTCATGTTCTCAGTGCTTGATAACATCATGTTTGCAACACAAAATGGACATTTGTTATTTCTGCAGAGATCCTGTAACTGCGTGTAGCCATGTACAGAGAGTGACTCCTTGGTAAACCTCCAAAGAATTCCTTCCTGAAAGACACGCTTCTCCTCCTAAGATTGCTTAAACCACTATTTGGAACAATTTTAGCTTAAGTGTGCTTTGCAGGATTAATTGCCACCAAAGCAAGTGGATATTTACAGATTCCTGAACCTACAGATGTGGCTTTAACCATTACCCTTTTTCAGTGTTTTCAAGTCATATACATTCAAATGAATTGGTTTGCAAACCTGTTCCCCTACTTGCTTTCAGTATCTTGATTATGAACTTGGTTGAACCTTGTTGCTATCTTCATTCTGTTGCATGGCAACCTGTTGGCTCTGTTTCCTCTGCCCTCTCTTTCCTCTGTCAGGCTCACTCATGGACATTCATACTCTTTCTAGGTCTTCCTAGCATCTAGACTTTGCATTGCATTGTACAATATGGTTTCTATTCACTACCACTCTTCTTAAGTTTTGCTTCATCCACTGCCTTGAGTCTATAGCTCACACATTTAGCCAACCTAATGCGTGTTTTCCCATCAGGTTTTAAGCTCTTTTTTGCTAGACTCAAACCTGCTCAGACCTTTTCATACATTTGTTTTCTTGTTTTTGGAGAGGAGGGCTGCTTTGGACTGGTTTTACTGTCTTTAACTATCTTCGATGTATTGCCACAGAGTCTCAAACTTATATCTATGGCAGTGTAACATGTCCAGAAAAAGTTCCTGACATGAAGACCAGCAGACACAGAAACAACTGGTCCATGTCTTGAAATAGGGTGGCCACATCCAAACTGCTACTGAGGATAGTCCTGGCCAGTGCTAACTTCCTAACTATGCCTGGAAGTTATTCAGTGGAGTGCCAGGCTGCTTGGGACAAAGCCATGCCAGACACTAGTCTGGCAATTTAACAACATAAACTAATATGTCCCAGTGTTCAAGAACATCCCTTGATACTGCCGAATGTTGTAACAGGGTCTGAAAAGCCCAGTAGGACCTTGCATTTTTAAAAGATCTTGTCTATACACCATCTTAAATGTGTTTATCTTTCCAGGAATCTTTTCAGGATCTTCTGCGTGGCAGTTTTATAGGCCAATGTTCTTGTCTGGACTTTGCTTCCCCCAGTAATAAAAAGGTCATTAGTTGTAATCTGTGTGTTTGGGAGATCCAGGAGACAGCTCTTGGTCTGACAGCACCAAAGGGCCTTACCCTCCTCATTGCGTATATCAGGGAAACACTGATACCCAGCTGATCATGCTGATGATACTGGGTGTGTTCTTAGCTCCTGGTAAAGTTTACTGACTGTATTAACACTGTTGTCTACAGCAGCTTTAAGCCAATTCAAATTTGTTTACCCGCTGGTTTCTTGTGCTGCATTGCTACCTTACCTTTGTGGTCCTGACAGTTTCTTTTCCATTGACACCAGCAGATCAAACAGATCCAGTCATTTCACAAGGCTCAGATTGCACTATTTCTAACTCACATTTGTCCCATGGATGCCAACTGCTTTGAAAAATGTGTTTATAGATAGAGATCATTCTAACACTGAGAATATTTCTGGTGTTAACCTTCCTGATATCCCACAGTATGTAATAATTCTGCACATCAACTAGTACAAATTACAAGCTACAATAGGTTTTGTTTCTTGGGCGTTTTCTTTCTTTTTTTGACAGTCCGCATTTTCCCTTTGGATTTTAGCTGTGATCTGCAGCCCTTGGTTGTGTGTCTTCAATAGAATTTTGCTTCTTATTATGACTGATTCATAGTCTAGGTGGGATCAGGCTCACTTGGATGCTCACGTACCAAGAGAAGGGCCGGCATTCTTCAGCAGCATCTGTGCGCTTAGATCATTAGAACATGTTATACTCACATCACTGACCTATTCCTGTTCTCTAGAAATCTGCCTAACCAGTCTACAGGATCTTCTGATTTTCCTTCCCAGAGTACTTGAGTGCAGGAATATAGCAGATGTTTACGTGATCCTGCGTTGTTGCGTGTGATGAAGCTTCATTCTGTTCTGAACAGATTAGACTGGATGTCAAAACCAGTTAAACTATGTTAATGCAGTACTCTACTGAGGATAGCTAGTCCTGCTGAGAACTATACTGCACCCAGTGTTCCCACAGCTTCCATGGCCTTGCAAGGGTGCCTGGAATCTCTTTTCTGCCTTCCATGGTGCCATTGTTAATGAACTCACTGGACCATCCTCAGTCAATTTGCTTGTCATGTGTGCCCCATTACTTTAGTTTGGTACTTGTATTCTTATTCTGCACAATGGCTGTCCTTGTGTTGATGTCTTCCTCACAGATGCCTATTGTGCTTACTGTTTGCGGGCATTTTACTAGGATTTAGACCCGCTCTGATCTGCTCGTATTGGAATTTCTGCTAACAGACCCCTATCTACTCCTTCGCTCTTTTACACAAGCATCTATTCCTTTTGCTTGCTGGTTTCTTTCCAAATAAAACAGTACTTCTCAACAGCTTTGCTCCACCTGCATCCACAGTATTTATCATGCCAGTAGGTTGGACATTATTCCTGTCTCACTTATTTCTTGCCATTTTTTTCTTTGGTAGAGGTAATAAAGCTTTAGCTCTATTTTATTTCCTTTATTCTCCATGATCATGCTTGTAGACTCTCCATCCTTATCACCACACTTGTTAGGAGATTTGGTCTAGAAATTGATGAATCCTGGTGACCAGGGTCCTTTCGTGGTATCCGTGTGCTGTACTTTCAGGTTGTACTGTGCTACCTTGTTAAGTGTGGTTGCCTTACAATGAGCAACTACCTTTCACATCAGAGAACTTGTGGTAGAAGAAAATACTTCCCTTATAACACCACTGGGTGTGCATGATGTGGTGCCAGTTCATGATATCTGGAATCTTATTCTTTAGAGAAACACAAGGAATTCAATACCTAGCTGCAACTGCTTCAGTCCCAGCATAAAGGAACTAATAAGAGAAAAGTGTAAACCCCTAGCACATGGTAGGATATGTATGGCGTTTTTTAGTAGAGTCCCAATCTCTACAAGAGGAACTTGTAACACACATATATACCTCCAAGTACATCAGACCTGTGATTCTGGATGGTTATAAATGGTTGCAAAGTCTCTTCTTAAATGCCCTGCATGCCCGGTACTTGCCTTTGAGTCTATGAATGCTACTTGTGAACCAACCGCTTTTGGAAATCGGAGGGGGTTTTGGTGCCTGTCAGTGAATTTTACAAGCTTGGTACTTAGCACCATTTCTTCTGCTCAGTGATGTATGCACTTAGCCCCCCAGCTATGGGGCAGCTGGGCTGTCAGGTTCCGTTTCTGTTGTGGCAGTTTATAATTAAGTGCATTTCCATTCAGATCATTTTTCTTTGGTCACAATCTATTTCAGGCATAATCGCTTCTCAGAAATCAAATGCTCCTAAACCCGTGTAGCAATTAGAGTGACTGGTCATCTGGCATTTTATGGAGTTCATGAAGACACAGGGCAACTGCATCAGAATTCCCCACTTAGGCAAACTGGACATGCAGGATTTTCATCCATGCTATTTGTTAAACTCTGAGATTTGCATGATTCTATGCAAAATGTAGTGAAAGCAGCCACTGGTGGTCAGCAATTTGAAAACCAAATTGTGTGTTTCAGGGTGTGAAACACACATGGATAAAGAAGGCACTTTTAACTCAGGCTTCATATCTCTTTGAGAAGTGCAGTCCTTGATGGGAATTGACTGTTCAGGTCATGGTTGTGGCCCAGGCAGATGCAGTAAGTGGGTAGGAGTGTGTGAATAAGAATTATGAAAGATTCAGGACAGGACAGGTTCAAGAACCTCTAAGGAATCTGAAGGTGCACAAGCCCATGGGACCTCATGAGATGCACCCATGGGTCCTGAGGGGACAAGCAGATGAAGTAGCCAAGCCACTATTCATCATATTTGAAAAGTCGTGTCAGTCTGGTGAAGTTACCATTGACTGGAAATGGGGAAATATGACCCTCATTTTTAAAAAGGGAATAAGGAAGACTCAGGGAACTACAGGCCAGTCAGTCCCGCCTGTGTGGCTAGCAAGATCATCAAGTAGATCTTCCTAGAAACTACGCTAAGGCACATGATAAATAACGAGGTCATTGGTGACAGCCAGCATGGCCAGCATTGCCTCACTAAAGGAAAATCATGCCTGCCCAATGAGGTGGCTTTCTACACGGTCAAGGGAGGTGATTCTCCTCCCTCTATTCTGTTCTTGTGAGACCTTACCTGGAATACTGCATTCAGGTCTGGGGCCCCCAATATAGGAAGGACATGGACCTGTTGGGGTGAGTCAGAGGAGGGCTATGAAGATGCTCAGAGGGCTGAAGCACCTCTGTAATGAAAACAGGCTGGGAAAGTTGGGGTTCTTCAGGCAGGAGAAGAAAAGGCTCTGGGGAGACCTACAGTTCTAGTACCTACAGGGGCCTACAAGAAAGCTGGAGAAGGGCTTTTTCCAAGGGCATGTGGTGATAGGACGAGAGGTGATGGCTTTAAACTGAGAGAGGGTAGATTTAGGTTAGCTATTAGGAGTTAAGTAGGACAAAAGTGCACTGAGGCACTTCATCCTCTGCCTGCTCAGTGAACATTCGGTTAGAATGACAGTGGCCTAATTACAGACCCTCTTTCCAGCTGCTGCAGCTGCAGTGAGGCAGGTGCTGGTTATGCAAAGGCTCCACAGGGGTCAGAAAAGTACGCCTGGTGTAGCTGAAACCTAAAAAAGCAGGTACTGGCCAGCATTGAACATATAAAAGTTGGGTTGTTTAGATTCGTAATATGGGTTCCTTCTACCATCAACACAGTGAAAAGAAACCACAGGACCAACTTTGCTGTATTGCTTCTCTTGCTAGTTACAGAAGAAAATGAGGTGATCTATTTACATAAGGTGCCTGATTTACAGGTGGCTGAAGATAGGTGAGATAAAGCCCCAAGTCTTGTCAAGATCCTGAACATCTACCTTCCAAGAGCAAAATTGCATGAGAGCATTTAGACAAGCATCAGGCACTGACCTTTAAAGATGGAAATAAAATGAGTTTGGCTCTTTTGGTACTCTGTGCTCTTTAGAATAAAAGTGCTCAATACTTCACCCGCTTGTCTGCATAAACAACAGTCCCAGTAGTGCCTGGTCTTTTCTTTATTTCCATCTATAGCATGGATGCCTTCGTATTAAGGCTCTATGATTGATAAGGCACACATGAACAACACTCAGTTACTATTTAAAACAGGACAGAGTTTGCTCCTGGGCTTTCTGCAAATGTGTCTGACTAGAGTGAGTTATAGAAATGGACAGATTTACAGCTACCAGCTGACCACGTCTTTCCTTTCGGTGTGGTGATGAATTGCTTGAACATGAATGTATGGAGAGACTCATAAGATATATCATACTGGTATATCTTTTACCCTGCTACACTTTGTGCTCATAGAACACTTCTTTCTTCTGAAAATAACTATATGGGTATTTTGAAGAAAAAGCAACAACTCCTCCCAAAATAAACTATAAAATATTCTCAAGTAACTTTGCAATGTTCTGCAAGACAAAAAAAGGGTGTGTGGGGAGTGACTCGATGTTTGGGAAAAGTACCTCATATATAAACCAGTAACTATTATGATAGTTTGTGAAAGTAAGAAGGATTGTGCATCTCAGTCACTCCCCAGATGATGAGGTAGATTTGTTCTTAAGAGTTATGATTCATTAAGTGACATCTGGAGTAGACCTGCTGAGATTTCTTTTTGGTAGAAGCCTGGTCCTGATCCTCATTTGTACTTCCAGAATTTCTTTCAAAATTGTTCCAACTACAGAGGTTTTAACTATGTGTTAGCCATGGAATATCGGTAAAGCCAGCCCCTAGTCCAGTGCAAAAACCATCTGTGCCTACCAGGAGGTGCAACTGCAGAAGTGATGCCTAGCCAGACTAGAACACACCCAATGTTACGGTTGCAATAGTCACCCTGATATCCAAGGTACCTCCAGGTACCCAAACACACTGAGGTTTTCCACTCTCAGCCTTTGTTGGTGAAGATTTGGTGGATGATACAGATGTTAACATCTGGTCATGCGGGCACTTCTGACAAAGTTATAGTTATGCTGACCTCCATTTAGATCACGGAGGTATCGCTCCCATCTGCTGCGATCACATCACTGCAGCCAGATCTCCCATTTTAATGTGGGTAAAAGCCCCATGTGGTACCCAGACACACAGGGGCACCAGTTAAAACCAAGCAGACTGCCATGGGGACACTCTTTTAAGCTGAATTGCAATAAAATAATTGTTCATTCAGGGTCACAATAACAGTATTGCCTCAAGATAAAGGATAAAACTTTAAAGGAAATAATTCACAGGCAAACCCCATAGCTGAAACTCTCTTGACTGAACAGAGATAATTTTCATACATTTTAATATTTTCTAGATTATGAAAAATTTAATTCAGTCTGAACTGAGAAGCAGGGTTTTTCCAATGAAATATCCTCTATCAGTCAGTGTTCTAGATGACTTAATCTAAATTGAAATAACAATATTTACAAGAGCGTTTCTATTGGTTTAAATTCACACTTCCAGCTAAACTATTACATCTTCAGAGCGCTGAGTCCTCATTTTGTTTTTCAAGTGCTGGGGGTTTTATTTTATTTATTTATTTTTTCAGTGCAGTGAAGCTAAATACATAAAAAAGTGCTCCAGTCATTTAAAGGTCAGGGAGTTTTTTGCTCTACCTGAAAAACCCCAAAGGTCTCCAGCTGATGTTGACTAAATCATAGAATCATAGAATCGTAGAATAGTAAGGGCTGGAAAGGATCTTAAGATCATCTAGTTCCAACCCCCTTGCCATGGGCAGGGACACCTCGCACTAAACCATGTGGCCCAAGGCTCTGTCCAACCTGGCCTTGAACACCGCCAGGGATGGAGCATCCACAACCTCCCTGGGCAACCCATTCCAGTGCTTCACCACCCTCATTGTAAAGATCTTCCTCCTTATACCTAATCTAAACTTCCCCTGTTTAAGTTTGAAGCCATTACCCCTTGTCCTACCACTACAGTCCCTAAGGAAGAGTCCCTCCCCAGCATCCTTGTAGACCCCCTTCAGATACTGGAAGGCTGCTATGAGGTCTCCACACAGCCTTCTCTTCTCCAGGCTGAACAGCCCCAACTCTCTCAGCCTGTCTTCATATGGGAGGTGCTCCAGCCCTCTTATCATCCTTGTTGCCCTCCTCTGGACTCTCTCCAACAGCTCCATGTCCTTTTTATGTTGAGGACACCAGAACTGTACACAGTACTCCAAGTGGGGTCTCACAAGAGCAGAGTAGAGGGGCAGGATCACCTCCTTTGACCTGCTGGTCACTCAGGGTTCAAGACAGCTGTGAATTCTGAAACAGATTTGAATCATCATAGAATCATAGAATACCAGGTTGGAAGGGACCTCAAAGATCATTTGGAGCAACCTTTCTGGGCAAAGCATGACCTAGACTGGGTGTCCCAGCACCCTGTTCAGCTGAATCTTAGAAACATCCAACACTGAGGAATCCACCACTTCCCTGGGGAGATTATTCCAATGGTCGATTGCTCTCACTGTGGAAAACTTCCCTCTTGTGTCCAATGAGAATCTTCCCAGGAGTAACTTGTATCCATCACCCCTTGTCTTTTGCATGTGACTCCTTGTAAAAAGAGAGTCTCTATCTTCTCTGTAGTCACCCGTTAGATACTGGAACATGGGGATATGGCCATATGGGGTTTGCAACAAGCATCTGCAACTGTGTCTGATTGAATTCAAGATTTCTATTATTTTTAATGCAATTCAGTACCAGGGAAGAGCAAGACAGATGAGAGACTGGGAAGAAGATGTGGGGAGAAGGCTCTTCAACAACTCCCTCAACAACTCCTTCCCTTCCTCCTTCCCTGTTATCTAATCCCCTTGGAATGTAACAGTTCTCACAGGGCTCCTATCTGGTGAATTAATGGGATTTTCAGAAGAGGAGGAAAAAAGAAGGTGGAAAAAAACCCTGCCTTTCTGATCCAGTAGGAAAAGAGAAACTCCACTTTCTACATCTTGCAGGGTATCTGCTTAAGGAGTTAGTCTGGTTATGATAGCGCTCTCTTCCTTTAAATATTTACTTCGACCAGAGTAGCTGTCCCCATGTTTGGGTACAGCTCTTCTGGAATGAAAGCCTGGATCTTGTTCAGCCTAAACCTTTCTGGTATTGACAAATTAACCAATAACTGGTGTAATCTATATCTCCAGTGGAACATATGCTTCACTGACCGGATCAAAAAAATCACCAGCAGTGGTTTTCTGATGTAGGTAGAAGCTTTTAGATTTTTCCTCTGCTACAACAAAAGCTTGAGGTTTCTCCTGTAATACATTTTATCCTCCATATTTTGAAGTTTTTAGTCAAATCTTCATCCAATTTTTAGCTGAGCCCTGCTAACTGTTCAAAACCTGACCGCCGCCTTTCCCAAGAACTACCTGAGCAGTTACCCTGCCGTATTTCTACAACAGAATATCCCTAATACATGTGCCACTCTGGATTCAAGCCCCTTTTTCTCCCACCACTTTCGCCATTGCCAAGAGGGTTTTGACTTCAGATCCTGCCCTCCAGCATGTGTCCCCAAGTCCCATTTCCCCAGTTTAAGCCCAAGAAAATCCACTTGTGTGAGCAAACCCATTGAGACCTGTCCCTTAATCCTAGAGTGAAGTTCTCAGCCTTTTCAGAGGCCACACTCCAGAGCCTCCACTCTGGCTGCATGCCTGACATTCCCCTTGATCTAATGCAGTGCTGATAGCTGGGTTTGTAGGGCAAGAAGGGAAACTGGAATGAATAGGCATTTTCTACTACAAAATGCAAGGGAGACCAAGGAAAAGCACTTGAAAGTTCTTCATTGAATGAACTGATCTGCCAGCAACAGATAAAATGGGAATGGAACCAAGCAAACAGTCCCAACACCTGCACACTGCCTTGTGTCTCTGCCTCTACCTCTGACAGGGACCTGCAAACTGTCTTATGTGCTGGCAGTGTTTTTGCAGTGTGTCATGACAGTTAAGTGTTCTTGAAGAGAGAGCACAAATTACACACACTCCCATGCTTCACCCTCACTGATCTCGCCACAACAGCACCACTGAGAAAAGTAGAGAGGAGGCTCCATTTTGTTGCCACAGGACATGAATAAATGTCATCGATTTCAATGGGAGTTATTTGTATCCTGCAGCGGGAGACTAGCACCCTGGTACCGCTGCCGCTCTCTGACTCTTGGTAGCTGGATCTCTGCAGTAATAGCAGGGCTAATCCTGCTGTCAATTTTTCCTCTGTTTTTGTTGGTTTGTGCTCTGCTTTTATCGAACCAATCATTGGCTCTTAAAGAGAAACTTTCCCTCTGGCCCATTATTCCATCATCATTCATTATGAGGGTTTTTTGCACTTTATCTGATGTATTTGATGCGAGGCTCAGACAAGATGGGAGGGACTTCAGGGATTCAGGATGCAATGAAATCTCAGAGCTGCAGAATGGGGAATGCTGCAGATGCAAAAGCAAGAGCAATACAATATGCACATTTAGCAGCATAGAATCATAGAATGGTTTGGGTTGGAAAGGATCTTCTAGTTCCACCCCCGCTGCCATGGGCAGGGACACCTCACACTAGACCAGGTTGCTCAAGGCCCTGTATAACCTGGCCTGAAATACCATCCTTCCATTTCGTTCACTCTCATTGCTGCAGCAGACAGAGGGGATCTATGTGTCCCTCTGTGATCCCACAGACGCAGAGTTTTCCAGCCGTTTCCATTTCAGAGGGCTGCATTCCCAGCTCCCTTTTCATCGATGTCCCAGCATGCAAGCATGTGCTAATCAGTTTTAACAGTAATGGACTTCAAAGCTGGGGACAAAGTTGCTGCCGCTCTTAAAAGATAAGAAAGGCCAGCAGGACAAGGGTGTTTTTTGTTGCCTTTAGTTTGAACTTGTCATTTGTGGGTAGGTCAGGATGAAAGTTGATCTCTTTCATGTAACGTTTGTCTGATTTCTTTCAATCACTTCCGGATTAGCTTCTTGCATCTTTGTCCAGAAAATGTTTTTTCAACACCTTGTAACAAAACTTCCTTCCCCGCTATCCTACATTTGTACCGAAGGAGTGTTGCCTTTGTTTTATGAGTGCTTAAGGTTAAACAACAACACTGATGTGCCATGGGATTAACTTTGGTCAAACGGGACCAAAAAACCAAGGTCCTGTACAGAAAGTACAACCCCCAGAACAATCTCCACAGCCAAAATCTCCTGTGCAATAGTATCTTTCCATGGCAACATCTTGCAGATGGCTGAATTTTAGCAGTTATCTGGGCTGACACATTCATTAGTCTGCACTGGAAGAACAGAATTCTTACGCATGAAACTACCTTATATATGAACATAAGCAATGTTCTGAACAGCTCAGAAATGGACGATTTAAACAACCATCTTTTTACCTATCATGAACTCAAGGGTATGGGTATTCCAAGGAGCAGTGGTTTTTTTATGGTAAGTAATTTATCTCAGGACTATATTGCTCCCTTCTTCTTTGTGAAATGATTACAATTATCTCTTATTTATTCATTATTTGACATGGGCAAGGGTGAGGCATCCCTGCCCATGGGGGTTGGAACTAGATGATCTTAAGGTCCTTTCTAACCCAAACCGTTCTATGATTCTATGACTATTCACTTGCTAGGTACATATCTTTACCCATTTGGTTTTGGTGTACAAGCCATTTTACACATAACTTTTTGCAAGTGATCAGAGATTTCTGATCAGTGTTTCAGGGATTCTTCTGAGAGGGGTAATGTTTTCTTTGATGCCTCTTGACTGAATGACTGTTGTTACTAATTCAGCCAGCTGGAACTGTGGCAGGAGAAGTGGTGCCTATCCTTTTTTAACCAATGCACTCTGCCCACACGAGCATGCCTTCCAGCAACTGAGCTTGAACTAGTCTCAGCATGGGTTCAGGCATCATAGATTTGCCTTCTGACTTTGTTATCATGCACTGAAGGTCTTTAAGTGATGGATGCTATTCCTGTTCTTGTTTCCCTTTTGCTTTTGGGATTTTCAAAGGGAAGCAATCAACTTAAAGTTTTTCCCAAATAGCAGTCTAGCATGGAGTAATGCTATTTGCACAGACTGCCTATGCCTGTGCTAGAAAGGGAAAGGTGACACCAGTAGGTGGCTGAGGATTAAGCATTAGAGTGGCAAACTCAGATGAAGCTCAGAGTTGCACAGGCATGAAGAAATGTATAAGCCTCTTTGGGCTTGGTGACTCACATGGGTGGAACTTAATTTTCTGGGTGGGGGTACAGAGGAATTACACCACCTTTTTCCACTCAATATGGTGCTGGCATTTCTCGTCCCAAGTGATACTGAAAAAGGAAGAGCTGAGAAAGAAAGAGAACACAACGTTTCCCTAGAATGAGGAAAAAATGTCAGTTTTTCTTCTATGCATTTTCTTCTATGCACCCCCTCCCCTCCCTTCATGCTACCAGCAACATTCATGCTATATCCCCTGTTTTGGTGAACTTTGCGCCTGCTTAAAGGTTTCTTCAGCTTAACAGCCTGGCTTGTTAATGATTTTTAAGAATTGAGTCATACAGTTTGCTCAGCGACATCTCTCTTCCCTGCGGCTCCCTTGAGCCTTGTTTAAAGGTCTCTTGATGTCAACCCACCGGATGTTTCCAATCCAGAGCACAGCATAGGCATTGTGTGAATTATATACGTCAAACACTGAAGTTCAAGAGAGCTACGGCATATGCTGAATGGTTGGAGTTCAGGGGTTATTTGACAGGAAACATCTTGACGAAGGACCTCTCCTTTCTGCAGCCTGCTGTTTTGTGTCTGCTCTTGGGGATGAACAGCCATCTCAGCCCAGACAGGGCCCCTCTGTCCGGCCACTGAACCAAGCTCTTCGCTTGTTTCCAGTTGCTTTGGTTAGACAAGAAACAGCAGAGCTAATGGGCAGAAGGGGATATTAATTTGCATTTGAATGCAGCCCAAAACAGTTGCTCAATGTTACTGCTGGGTAATGGGAAAACTAAGCTAAAAGGGAGCTAGCATATGGAAAAGAAATGTAGCTGATGCTGAGAAGACAGACTGCAGTTGTGGTGAATTAGTGGCCACAGCTGTTACATGGAATGCCTTACTGCTCTCAGGGCAGGTAGCGTTCAAAAGTAAATATTCCCTTTTACACACATTGTTACACAGTGTGGAGTGGCTGAAGAAATAAAAACAACCAACAGGAAGAAAACTAAAAGTGGGGTGAAAAAGTGATGTAGCTGCAATATTAAAAGTCTAGTGATGAAAAAGCCATAGGAACAAAGGAATGCAAGAAAAGCTATAAACCCCATAGAAATGTTTCCTACCATCTGCAGTGGGCCACCACTGTTTTCCAGGAGTCTGGCTAATCACAGTAAGCCTCCCTGAGTCAGACAGAGCCCAGAGGAGCCAGACCTTTGTATGTGTTGATATGTGTTATTGTAGCTGAGAGCAATATGTGGCTCAGAGCTGTCGCTTTCTTCTATTCCCCTTTTTCTCAGCACCTGGGTTCCCTTTCCTGGCTGAGAACCTGACCAGACTGACCCCATGAGCTACCTGTTGTCCCAGGGAAATCAGGGAATGGGTTGACTTTGGAAGGGTTCACACAAGCAGCTCACTTGCAATCTGGATCTTTCATTTCATTCAGTGTTGGTTCGTAGCATTCAGTGCTGAGATCCCGCTGTGATCCCACTGTGGCATGGACACACTGCAAAGCAATGTGGAAAGCCACAATATCCTCCCCTTATTTTCATTATTATTATTTTTTAATTAAGTGAAGAGATATCTCTCTTGAATAAGCTTTAAACATATACAAACTGATAAACAGACATCCTCACCCCTTCTTTTACAGTCAGAGCATTGCTTTTCCAAACTGGCTAAAATTTGCATCAATAAGCCAACCTTTTCAAATGGTACTAAAGCCCCTGCTGTGTTCAATATAAGGCTCACCTAAAACTCCCAGTACCCTTTGAATTTTGCCACGTGTTCTGGAAAAATTAAAAGTTACGGAGATGTTTGAATATTACTTTTTTCCCAAAGCAATGCCTGGGATTTAGTTACATATCTGCCAGCAGTGCTGGTGTGCGGTTAAATACATTGCAGGCTTTGAATTTCTCAAGCTTGACTGTAAAGGGATATTGTCTGTGCTTCTTATTGGTTATATCAGATGAATCCCACTTCAGCCCTTTGTTTGCTTTGCTGATCTCATTAGACATAATTAAAGTTTTTATCTGGTTCATATTTAGCAGCTTTGTTTAGCTGGGTTTTTTTGCTTTGTTTTTGGTGGGTTTTTTAACAGATCATTTGCTTCTGAAGCCTGTTCCACGCTGCCGTTCACCCAACATTATTATTACCAAATTCTTTGTGAGGGTTCACTACCTCCCTCATAAATCATTACGTTCCCATTTAGCAAATTTAATAACAGGATCTGGTTTCAATCCTCCCTGCACAGAAAAGCCACTTCAGCTTTTCATTTAGACAAGGAACTTGATGGAATGTGCCTGGTGCTCAGAGCAGCTCCTCGCTGGGGTCAGCTGTGCTGCCTGGGGCTATGCATTACAGGGATTTGGGCCTTCCTCACCTTCACTGTTGGAGGAAGAAAGGGAAGGAAGGAAGAAGAAAAGGAGGAAAAAAATAAGTTTCTTTCATCAGGCTAAAAAAAAGGTGAAAGTATTCAGGTTCCAAAGGGAAAAATATTGAAAATTCTGAAAATAATGAAAATTTTTAAGGAAACAGATTTTTAATAATTCAGGTGTGTGTATTAAGACATGTTTATACACAAAGCCAGCACAGTCACATTATCTGGACATTTGAGCCTGCCTGTATAGCCCCAGAGAGGAAAATACACCAACTATCACCATATGGACATGGAGCAGCAAAAAGACTTGGGAGCAGTTCACATCTTGGTCACAAACTGTAGGTATAAGGACATGTTACACTGATGTGAGGAGGGAAAATTCAGCACTGAAGCTAGTCCTTAGTGAACATCTTTCCTATTTTGGATACCCAGTCATCATTTATTGCAAGGGATCACCATTCATGCATCATGATAACAGGCGTTTTTTAAGTCATAGCTGAAATACCTCCAAACATTTGCTTACCCCACAATCATATTTTCAAATAGACATTCCTCTAAAGCTAGCTGATATATGAATACAAACACATATATAGGTGTTGGGCTTGTTCTAACACGTGTGCTTTGATTTGATTCATTTGGTGCTTGGCCTTGACTTTAGCTGGCCCTACTGCAGAAGCCCCTTGGAAGTGCATGAGGTCCCCAGTGCCATGTCACCTGAACACCTCACCTTCTTGGACCTGTTTTCCCTCTGTGAGTTTGAGAAGAGTATTCTCCCTATTTCTGCCTCTTTCTTCCAGGACCGCATCTTTTTGCTCTCTTATCAAGCCTTACCAACGCTAGAAAAGGCATGATATGAGACCACCGTCCCAGTCCCTTTTCTAGGGATGTGTGATCACAATCACAACACCCCACAGCATGACTTAGCAGTGGTGACAGTCTCCCTCTGCCAGTCTTCGTTTGAGCAGAGGCTTGATTCAAAATCCATTAAAGCCAGTCAAAGATCCTCTTTGATTTCAAAGCACTTTGGATTTAGGCTTCTTTCCCATCTAACAGGAGTCCCTTCCAAATCAGCTCCGAGGCACATCAGTTGGATGCTGTGCAAAGGGTTTTCTAGTGCCAGTTTCAGCTCTGTGGGTATTAAAGAGCACAACATCATACTTGACTTTCAGTCAGTCGCATTCTGCCAGCACTTGCATTTTGAAGCAGTGGAGTGGGGGAAAGGGGAGATAATCTCTCATGTAAGTGTACGAAATGTGCACCATTAGAACATAAGGACACCATAATGCTATCTTATTAAAACTATCTTTTAATGAAAATGGATTATTTACTTTGTAACCCATAATGCTTTCCCAGAAAGTAGTTTCTGGATATAATTTTCAGTTTTCTTTGAACCAAATGCATCCCTGACCACAGTTGTTCTTATAGCTCACAGCTGTTGCCACTTTCAGACCACCACAAGCCTCTTTTTTACCACCAGGACACACAGGGAAAGCACCGCTATTATTCCCAGCTCTAGACTGCATATCAACTGCCTGTCTTACTCTTCCCAGTGAGTCTTACACAGCATCACTCAGACTCTGTCAAGAAGTTTGATTCAAGCCTGCACGGATCCCAACGGCCCGATGAAGCACTGTGTGAACTCGTTAGATGGCAGAGTACAGAGCTGCAGACCTCGGACTGTCTCAAAGACTGGCTTGCTCTGGAAGTGAGCACCCGCCGCCTAGCTTTGTGTGCAAAGCCTAATGTGCCTATTTCATATTGCAGTGATCTGAACATCTGTGCTCAATCATATCTGACTGTGATGTGCACTCTCGAGTACACAAATGCTAGCGATGATCTGTGTAACTTCATCATCCTGTAATTGGCAGTCATACTGTCTAAGGGGCTCTGAGCTCATCTCCAGCATTGGCTCTTTCCTGAGCTCTGTGCCCTGAATTGACACAAGCATGTGCAAGAAATGGGCAACAGAAGGTTCCCTGAAGTGTTGTGATAACCCTAATAGGCAGCTCAGCCCCACACAGCTGCTCACTCGCTCCACCCCAGGGGGATGGGGAGAGAACTGGAAGAGTAAAATTGAGAGAACTGGTGGGTTGAGATAAGAACAGCTTAACATGTAAATCAAAAGCTGTGCACACAAGCAGAGCAAAACAAGGAATTCATTCACCACTGCCCATCAGCAGGCAGGTGTTCAGCCATCTCCAGGAGAGCAGGGCTCCATCATGTGTAATGATGACTTGGAAAGTCAAATGCCATCACTCTGGACATCTCCCCCTTCCTCCTTCTTCCCCAGTTTTACATGATGAGCATGACACCATATGGTCTGGAATATCCCTTGGGTCAGTTGGGGTCAGCTGTCCCAGCTGTGTCCTCTCCCAACTCCTTGCACACCCCCAGCCTACTCGCTGATGGGGTGTGATGAGGGGCAGAAAAGACCTTGACCCTGTGTAAGTGCTGCTCAGCACTAACTAAAACATCCCTGTGTTATCAACACTGTTTTGATCACATATCTAAAACATAGCCCGATATAAGCTACTATGAAGAAAATCAACTTTATCCCAGCCAAACCCAGTACACTTATGTACAAGAACTGAGCACCAGAAACAGGGTAAGGCTGAGGCAAAGGAAAATGATTCAGTTTCACCAGATTATTCTAGATTATAAAAAAGTATTGCAGAGATGATGTTATATTTTGCCCAAGGCAAGGTCAGCCCTCCACTGACCATTTGGCACCAGCCATGCTGTGGTCCTAAATCCTCACTGTCTTGGTTAGCAAAGCCCCAACCATTCTGTGAGTATGGCAGTGAAAGGGGAGGTCAACTGAGAGACATCATGCTGTCTTATAAATTCAGCATTGTGAATCTTAAGTCACAAGCTTAAGAAAGCTTTCAGATTAGGCTGACAATATAATAAAACCCACATGAATCTCAACTCAGTATTGATTCTGATCAACCTCACTTGGGATTGCAGGCCTGCCCCAGCTCTTACTGCACATGACTATGTATTTGAGGCCCGATAAGACTTAGAGACAGGCTGGTGATAAAACATGCTGTTGTACTGACATGCCTTTTCTCTTCTTCCAGGGGGTAAAAGTAATTGCATTCAGTCCTCTCTCCTGTATGTCTCCATGCAATCTGTTGCAAGGAGACAGGATGGGTGGAGAACTTCCAAAAGGATGCTTTTCCTCACTTCTTTTCACTTGCAGTGTGAAGAGGTCTACAAACCCTGCCATGAGCGCAGATCTTGCACCTCATCTCTTCCTGAGCTGCCCACTGGAAGGCAATAGAAGAAAGCACTTAAAACAAGGTGCTCTCTCCTACCAGGGTTTGAGCCATCCCTGGCTCAAGGGCTGTTAGGTGTGTAACTGTGAGACCTGTTTTACTTTAATACTTGAGCCCATGTTAAAAATAGAGGTCCTTTAGACTATGCGGTGCCCATACATTTGATGTGTGGAACATGTCCTCATATGAACCCAGTGGCTATTCAAACCTGCAACGGTTTTGTTCATTGTATTTATCTGAGAGAGCTACAACAAAAGCCTGTCCCCGCATCCTGCCTGCATGGCTTGCTGCCCTTCCTGAGAGCTCATTAGGCAATTCAATTGCACATAGGACCTGACCAAAAGCCCACTGGGGCCAGTGAATGATTCCCTATTGATCTGAGCCCTTGAACTGCAATGGTACAGGCGAAGCAAATTGTGCAAAGATTCTGCTTTCAACTCATGAGGACAATATTTGAATTTTCCTGCTTTTTTCTTTTGTCTTTTTTGGACTTTGAATTATTTTGTTCAGACACATTTCCCCTCTATAAGTCTGCTGGCATTTCTAAATGCAGTTACTAGCAGGGGGACGATGAGCAACAGGAAGAAATCAAGAAAAACCAGCAGTAAATGGAACTTTCTTTAACACACCAAGAGCCAGAACAGAGGGATTGAACCACAAACTATTGTAAGAATAATTACAGTATTAAAACAATAACGAGAAATCATAATATATTATGGCTTTGCAATTAAATAGCATCCTTTATCTGATGAGCTCCTTGTGCTTTACGAACTTCAGTTAATTAAATCTTCCTCACACACATGATCTGCAGAAGGCAGTAATATTCAGCAAGAGTTTCAGATGACTGCATTAGCAGAGCAAACCACACTGTCCTTCCATAGGAAATGAGCACTTTCCTTTGGAAAAATCATGTTTGCTCCATCTGCTCTGGAAAAGTTCCTCCCCATTCGAACAGAAAAGTAGCTTAAGTAACGAAAGTTTAATTTACTTGAATTTAGACAAGATTAGGGCAAGAGAACCTGAATTTCTTAAAAAGCAGCTAAGTCTGTGAAAAAAAAAATCATAGCTGGAAAAGGAGGAAAAGCAAAGGTTACGTGGGTGCTGCACTAACAGCAACATCAACTTGCTTTTCTACCTCCTGTTTGTCTGCTCTTCCCCTTGTCTGACTTGTGGAACCAGTGACAAGAGAGTTTTCAGCCTGGAAACAAGCTTTCTTTAGAAGAGGAATAAAAAACATGGGTGTCTCCTGTGCACAACTTGCAATAGCAACACCAGCAATAGACTGGGAAATGAATGCTCCTTTAGGTGTATGCCAGCTGTCGAGCTTACACTAAACAATGTTCTTAATTAGTAGTAATGAGTTGGCAAACCCCTGAAAGTTCATAACCAATTATTTTTTAATAATTATGACCACTTAAAGACAATAGCACATTACAAATGATGACTAACAAGGACGATGCAAATGTCAATTAGAAAATAATCATCCCAACTTGCCTTGAAGCACAAATCACTGCAAGTGCATTTTTCATTCAAAGGGGAAAAAAAGCCAAGGAAAGGCAAATGACCACGTGCTGGGAAAATGAGGAGCAGAGCTATTCTGCTTGCCATGCTGGGTGCTGGAAGGACAACACAGAAACTAATGAGTAAGTGCCATGAAATAACACACAAAAGGACCATCTCCATAGTGCTGCATTTGGTGACCACAAACCACCTGCACTTTCAGAACAGCCCTGTATTGGGTGAGGCAAGTGAGTGGTCTGTGCATCCATGTCACCAGGCACAAGGCACCACCAGTGACATACAGTTGCCTTGACAAGGGTGGCTATTGCCTTTTTATACACTTCAGGATATTCCACTTAATTTTCAGCTGTCTATCTTAGACTTATTCAGCTATTTTAGATATTCACACAAGACTGGTAGAAATTACATAGGAGCCATGGAAAAGCTGTGCCCTCCTGGAGGAGCAGCTGGAAAGCAGATGGGTTGTGTGAGGCAGCAAAACCACGTTAGATGCCTGTGTTTAGATATCTGAATCAAGCAAGGAGAGATTTCAGGTCCTATCAACCTTGTGCTGGCCTTGCAATATCACACCTTGATCGGCTCAACATGGACCTTTCCTATGAGACATTCTCTGAAAGTTGCCGGACATGGAAATACAAGGCAAGAAAGAGTTCTGAGCTCAAAACTGTGTGCTATATTCAGGAAGTGCCACGTCACAACTGCTTGGTGATTGTCTTAGGAAGGAGAAGAAAGAACTGTACTGGAATTTGAAATGAAACGGCTTTCTCAGATCAGGATGCAAGTGAGCACATTCAAGGGAGCTTGTGGCCCAGAGCAGAGCTCTTGAGGAGTAGCATCTCTGGAGCTGAAAAACTCAAATATCTGTTTTGGTGGTGACAGTGAAGGCAGGAAAGGGTCTCAGGTTTCAGGAGTAAATGCAGTGATATAAGTCATCTTGAGATCTCTCTTCAACTTCTCTTACATTCTTGGCACTATTGAAGACTGGAATTGTTAAGATTGTTTTTGTGTGGTTTGCTTGGGAGTGTTTATATTTTTTGCCTCTACTTTGAAGGACATGGTAGAAAACTATCCCTCTGGAGCACAAAGTAAGCTTTATCCAAACACTGTTAAATGGAAAAGCTCAACCTGCAAATCAAAGGAAGTATATATTTCCCATTCATCATGGTGAAACTGCTGAAAGCCAGGAGATGAAGGTTTGATTTCGCCCGCTATGACAGCACACATTCAGCCACTGTATCTCTGCCACATTACACGTAGCTCTGAAAGGTAACTGGCAACGTATACATGACTTATAGATACACAGGCACAAGCAAACACGATGAAAAATGTATCAGCATAATGTAGAAAGCAAGAGCCAGGGAGGGATGTGAATTATTCTCCCCTTACAACTTGAGTGCTCAAAACTATCTTTTGTGCTGCATAAACCAACTCAGAAAGTAGTCTGTGCTCAGCATAAAAATCTTATCTTGTATATCATATCTTGGTAGGTTCAAGGTGGATTTTATCAGGACTAGGGATGTCATAGCTTTCCCAGTGTGTGTCTGTATAGGATTACAGGGCTAGAGCAGAGCCATTTGGCAGACACCATTCTCCCTCTTGACCCCAAGTTGAGTGGTTTCCTGTGTTCCATCCATACCTAAGCAGCACTTTAATCATTTACAACTATAAAGGATTAAAATCAGTATTATGCACCCCCCCAAAAATTTTGAGTCTTCCAAAAATATCACAAGATAAAAGGAAAGTCACTTTTCTTGGGACCCCTACCTTTTTTACTTCTTAATCCTTTTTACCACGACGTGACTGAGTACCTACACCATTGACCACAGCATAATGTAGTTTTAAATACATTACCTTAGGTACTAATAGTCTAGCACTGACAGAAAATCCCATTTGAAAGGACTGGCTAATTAGGTCAGGCTCTGAGCTCTGTGCTGGCAAACTCAGATTGCTGCCACACCAACCTGGATGACAGCTCTAACTTCAGTTGACTTGAAGTTACCACCAGGCTGACGGAGAGGGTGTAATGGATAAAAAGGCATTCTTTAAACTACATGGAAATACATCTAACTGGTGGGTAACCCTCTCCATATATGTCACAGGAAACAGGAGATATGTTACTGTGTTTAGCGACAACAAAACCTCTGGAAATGGCAGACAATTTATATTATGCAGTCTGAGATGGTTGGAGGTTCAGTTCTGCCAACCTGTCTGTCTGCTTTGGTTGCAGATCAGTGCTTAAATTCTGCTCACAGATTCTGCAATGAGAGTGGAGGATGTATCCATCATGAGCTCCTTGCCTGAGGCATCTTTGCATCCTCTCCTCATGTGCCTGGATATATTATCCATGTTTACAGGCCATGTTTACATTGGGGAGTTACTTGCAGAGATACTCAAGCTCACCACACCCAGGCACTTACCTGAGCAGGACACTTGATAATCATTTCAGCAGATCTCCACCTGAATAAATTAGGCTTGTTGCGAGGCATCTGATTATAAGCTCAAGAACTCTTGGTGGTTACACACTTTTCCATATCACAGCTAGACTCTCTGCATGGCACTGTGTGGATGTCCCAGCCCTCTTGGTGCTGTCTCAGAGCTCTTCCCATTGGAATCTTCTGTGCAGCTTCACCCAAAAAGCAAGGCATGAACCCCAGGGAGCCTAATAGAATCACAGAGTCATTTAGGCTGGAAAAGATCATTGAGTCCAACCATAGAATAACTTTCAGGAAACTACAAAGTGAGGGAGGAACATGTTGGTCCCGAAAGAGCTTTGCACAATGGCTGCTCACACCCAGACTGGGCTGGAGGAGCTCAAGGATCACTGAACTTCTCTGGTGCTGACAGTTTTATCTTGTGCATGAATTTAGGTTTGTAGCTGGCATTCGTGTATTCAAATTATTGTTTCAACTAGTCACAGAAAACTATCAGGTCCAAGTAGTGCGTTACAATATACCTGTGCTTCCCAAAACCTACAGGACAACCTATAAAACACCCCTAAAGCAGAGACATTGTCAAGAAGTTGTCCCATTTTCACACTAACCAGTGGCTAGCTAGTGTAGCTGGCTGCGTAGCTAATACTTTCCATATGGTAGTATAAAGATAACCAGGTTGAATCATGCCTTTTAAGGCATTTTTCTAGTTGGAACATTCCCCCAGCCTGCACAGTACCCAAAGCAGGGACTGAAGCACACATTTTGGCTCTGTGCATTTGCTATAGGTTGAGATTGAAGAAATTAAGCAGCTCATGATATTCTGGCTGTAAAGATTTATCTGAGGCCAGTTCCTGCCCATAGAGTATCCCTGCAGCACTATTGCATGTTGTCATTGCCTAAATGTAATTGAGGGTGAGACTAGGATCTTAAAACCCTTTTTTCTCAGTTTTTCACTTTTTGTTTAAATTTCTGCTGCCACAAGCCATCATATAATGGTGAAAGACAAAATGAGCAGCTCTGAAATACAGCTTAAATGGATTGGGAACCATAAAGACAAGGAAAAGTAGAGTGAAAAGACTTGAATATGCCTGGAAGAATGGCCATCTTTTTCAGAATTGCACTTAGGAATTTTATCACTCTTATAACAAAATGCAATGTCATAAGATGGGCATAGCTGTGATTCATATACACTTTCATAAAAGTGACAGAAAGTGTAGCTCGTGGTGCCTCTTAAACAAATACGAAATTTAACTGCCTCAATAACATTTGGCAATTCAAGATAAAGCCAAAGTCCTATGTCTTATATTAACAAATTACTAGCTCCTAAAGCAGGCCTGCATAGCCTGTTGTACAATTAGTGACAAATACGGTGCCTGCAACATATTTAGTGCCTGGAAAATAGAACTGGTCTGTATGATGTATGAGGACTGGGTAATGATTGTAAGTAATGGTCTGTTTGTACATCTGAACAAAGCAAAGAAAGCAATTAGCCCTTCCCATAAGCCCTCCATCACCGATGGGCTGTCATGCTGCTTTAGCTGACTTGGGATAGAGGAGTGGAGAGGAGAAAAGGAATTGCTAGAAAAAAAGGCAGAGAAACATGGAAAGAAGGGAGGGCAGGTTGTTCCCGTCACCAAGGCTGGTTGACTTGGATGTCATATTTTGTCCTCTGCTTTTTCTGTTTCAATGGAACCTTCTTCCCATCCAGGTTCGACACTTGACATACTGCCTGTACACTGGTGCCTTCTCTAGCTCCTTGGCAATCAGCATGTGTCTCACTGTAGACAATCTCATTCCTGTGCTTCTTTCTCCCTACTGGCCCTTGATCGCACCGCAGGTCACAGATAATTCAGTGAAAAAAAGCAGTTTAATGCTAAGGAGCTGCCCCCTTCTTCCCTCGTCCTCCCCCCAAAAAAATACCCAAAAAAAAAGGACAAGAAAAAGAAACGAAAAATATGCTGTATTGTTAGAGAAGAAATAGGGAAAAGAGAAAAGAACTTTGTTATGGTAAAACACAGATCCGCCATGCACATTTGAGTAGAGACTGTGCAAAACTTAGGAAAGGGGAAAACATTCAAGGGGAAGGAAAACGTGATTTTAGGAAAGGGAAAGCAGCTAAGGAGATTAGTGCTCATCAAGCTGCAAGTACGTAAGAAACAGCTAAGTAGGAACTGAGAGATCTGTAAAATTATGAGTCCCAGTGAGTTTGGATGAGAGAAGAGTTACTCCCAGTTGTTGCCAGTAGACAGCTAGGTGCTTTCAAATAAACCTGCTGGCAGGTCCAAACCAAAGCAAACCAGAGCAGGATACTGCAGACAACATACTAACATGTGGAATTCCCCACTCTTGTCATCTTCCTGTCTTTAATTCTCCTCCACAGTCCAGGCAATACTATTGTCTCTTTCAACTCCATCCCACTGCACACCTCAGAAATCCTCTCCACAATATTTTCCTCATGCACATCCATTTGAGCTCCCAACATCATCGCTGTAGCTAGCTGGCTTTGGTATTTGCTTTTACTCTTCTGCTAATTGGCATTAGTGTAGAAGGCAGTATCCTAGAAACATCTTCCTGTCATCCCGAAAGCCACCTATGCTTTTTACAACAGCTAGAACCCACAAGTTGTGTCATTCCCTACACTTTGTAAATGCAGAAGATGCTGACCTGCAGATAGCAGCTGACACAAGATTCATATCAGATTTCCCCTTCTGCTCAGCTTGGGAGGAAAGCTGTAAACTGGTCAGCTATGGTTTTATTTCTGAATTGAGTGTCTCTGTAGACCAGGGGCTGCCAGACTAGGATGCAGGTATTTCAAGTATGTTATCTGTCATCTTGCTCTGTTGTCTCTGAGTGTATCAGTAACTTTCTCAGGTCACTGGGACATCATCACAGCCTGTAAATTCTGCAGAAATGCTCATCTCTCTTGGTGTACAAAGGGCCGACACAGCAGAAACTCCTGTTTCTCCTCCTGGAAGTGAAAAGGAGAGGGCGTAGACAGTGAGACAGGCATGAGACTAGCATGTACTAGAGGCATTTGCAGATTTTCACACTGTGGTTACTCAAAACAGCATGGAAAACAACATTCTTTAATCTTTAGTGAAAAGCAAGCTGGCTGAGGACTTCACAGGGAAATGCAAAATGCTGAAGGATATCATGGAAATTAATGACATATTTGACCTCAGGTCAAAAAGAAGAGAGAGAGAATGAGCTTCAGATAAGAAAGCTGCCGGTAGGAGGGACTGTAAAATAAGAGGGAAAAACACAAGCCAGGGTAGAAACAAGCAGTACAAATACATTCTTTGTTGTTGAGCTTTTCTGAAGGGCTGGTGGAACTTTCCTACGAAGGAGGTTGTGTGTGGTTTAGGTTTGGAGGAGTTTTGTTGTGATTTTGTTTGTTTCAAGGAATAAAGTAAGTCTGTAAAGTAGTAGGTGAACAGGGGGTTTTCCGTATAATTCATACTTATTTGAAGAAGCGGGGGAATTCCTTGGATTTACATACAACAAACAGCGTGTTACACAAAGCTGCTGTAGATTACAACAATTCAGCATAATTTCACTGGAGAAACAGCCACTCAGCTCCTTCAGATGCTTCAACATCTGTGCATAGATGTTGAAATGTTACTTTTTGTCTGTCAAAACGTTTTCATTTCTGTAGTGCTCAATTCCAAGATCATCCCACCTGCTGCCCGATTAATTTTCCTGCCCTTTTGGCAGCATGATAGCTATTAACTTTTATTCAAAGGAATAGGAAGACTGGAAAAGAAAAGTTTCATGACAAGAAATCATAAATCATCAGGTTGAGGTTTTGATTTTCCTCCCTTGCAGAGTGAAAGAAATAAAACCTACCTGCAAGAACTGTAGATTCTTTGCCAAATCTTGACATCTTTTTGGGTTTCTGTAAGGTCAACAGCCAGAGATGGCATCTTGCAGGTCCAGGATGATGCAGTTGGGTTGGGCCAGGGTCGAACTTGACAGCTGCCATGGTTAGGAATGAGCTTGTTAAGAGATGACAATTCTGTTCCCACCAAGGGCTCGGCAAGAACTGGGAGTTCCCCTTTCACATAGACACCATGTTGTCTCCATATTGCTCCTGAGAAAGCTTCTACTGCCTTCCACAGAGCTTATGCTAGCATCCTAAACCTCTAATTTGAGAAAGAAAATGTGATGCACCCATTGCCCTTGCCAGCCAGGCTTGTCACAAGTTGTCCTTGGTGATAGTCGCCTTGCTCAACGAACTAACTAGCTCAGTGCAGAAATTACTGGGCAAAAAATACCTGATAATCAATCAGTTTTGCAACAGTTCAATGAGGTGACTCTAATGGTCCTTTTTGGCCTTTATGTTTATGATTCTTTGAACATTTACCCCTGAGGTTATGGGCAAACAGGTCTGGCAGAGAAACCAGGAGATCCTGCATCCTGTTCAGTTCATGGACCATTACATTAAGTCAGTCTTCCCTCACTGTCTATTTACATGATGAACCATATTTAATCTGTTTTTCAGATTGGAAAGAGAAAGTCATAATGGAGTCTTTTGCCAGTTTATTTATTTATCCTTTTAGCTTTGTCCATCTCTTTATGCTCAAGCCTATTAGGTGATTCTAGCCCAGCGAAGCCTAGATCCTCGTCTAAGAAATACAAGTACTTGCTCCTTTTTCCCTTTTCAGCAGCAATTAAAGGAAAAAATGTCCCCTCATTACAGCCCATCACCTGCTGAATCATCAGTCGATATCCTGCCTCTGTGTGTGGGAGGCTTTTTAGAAATACTAAACTCATTATTCCCTGACCTAGTGATTTATATTGTGATCCTTTGCAGGAAGAAAATGCACTAAGGTCACAAAGTAAGGGACTGAAATCAAGAGCACATTGTAATTGATTGAACAAATGGTAGCCTAGATGATAGAAAACTGCAGACAGGAGGAAGGGAAATATCAGCGCTCTGTGAAATATGCCAATTTAAGTTCTCGTGATTTTGACAGATCAAAACCCATGAGGTTTTATTTGAGGTGGGTTTGCTTTCTCAGAAGCATCACTGAAGTCATAGCAATGGCAGAGCCCAGCACCCCTGGGCTGAAAAGAGAAGTGTCTGGTAGACTTGCAAGCTGCGTCTGTATACTGGTGGGAGTTACCAAACATGTTCAGCAGGTCCTAGGATGCTCTTCTTACTTGCCCTTGGATATTTCCTGGAGCTGAACAGCTTTCAATAGTTCTTTCTTCCAAAGGTTTCAGATGAGAAGCAGCAGCCTCACTCACTCATCTGAAGGCACCTGCTTCAGAATGACCATTTCTTCAAGCACAGCCTTTCTATCTACTACACATTCAACAACACAGATGCTGGAAATCCTCCTCCAGGCTCTGCCCGTGGGTGGGTAGCACTGAAGATCAAAGACAGACTACCTTTGAGCAAAACAAACAAATAGTCCAGCATTAACCTCAAGGTTTCTGATTGATTTAATATGAATTCTTTGAAAATGAACTTTAAAATCCTCTTCAAGACACTCAGGGGGTGTGGTTCTGGTGTGTACTTTGCAAACTGGGAACTATTCAACATTCCTAATGGTGTTCAGGTAAGTATTCAAAATGCCTGGATGTTCTCTATACACTTTACGCCTGCCAAAAGGGTCCTCACAGAAGCAATTTCCTCCTTCACAGCAGCAGGCTGGCTTCAGTCACAGTCAGCATTGGAAAAGGAGAGTTGTTCTGAGGAGGGAAACATGTTTTTGAGTGCCTACCAATGCCAGTCTCTAGTTTCATGCAAACCAGGGCTGATGTGACTTCAAAGAACAAAAGATGCCCTGAGGTGTAATGCATTTATCAGGTGTTTCACTGGATAAGTCTCTTCTCTCTCAAATCTTTGGAGATTTCCTGGCATGAGACAATAATAGAACAAACCCCATCTTGCCTATGCACATTTAGTTAAGAACAGCTGAATTAATTTCTCTTAATTAAAACTACTATTACTTTGCCAGTTGCCTCTGGACTTCTACATGCTGCAAACCCCAACTGCAACATGTAGTGCAGTTCTGAGTGTACAAAGAAAGATCAGCTGAAGTTTGCTGCTAAAAATAGGTAGGAAAACTCTGAAAATAAGTCTCATACTTTTCCACATCAGTTTCTCCAACCTTACTGCTGGTAAATCTTCAGGGAAATACTTGTCTTCATTTTCAGATTCTTTAAAAGGGAAGTTTTAGCTCTTTCTGCTTTTGTTCATCCTTCGTTAATCTTATGGTAAGTAAAACAGCAAAGTTCAAGTTGTCTGAGACCAATCCAGAGAAGCACTTAGCAGTGTGAATGTCCTACTGAGTTCCAGAGGGAATGCTTGAATGTTTCAGCTTGTGCTAGTGCTCATGTGCTTTGCTTCTGGGGAGCTTCTGATCTCTTTATCTGAAAATTCAACCTTGGGAATGTATCCCAGGTGGGTGCCGATTTGGCTCCTGGGGATGCAGGAGAAAGCAAAGTGGTGCATCATCTCAGGGTGGTTGCTGGCACTCAGCTACAGAGTTCCAGACACCAACAGAGAGCTCTGAGAGGTGACCGCTATGAATGCATCCATGGTGTCAGGAGATGTGACTGCCCCTGCTCCATACACTGCTTCCTGGCTGGATGCTACATCAGAGAGAGCAGAGCAGCGCTCCACTGCAAAGCCCAGAATCTCTTCACCAGTGCCACCAGAGGAGTATGGTGATACACCAGTGTCACCAGAGGATTAAGGTGACACACAGCTGATGAGGTGTAGACACAGCCTCTTTTCCTGACCCTCCTATGCAGAAGAGCAGAGAGGACACCCCATCCGGGCATGGTAGAAAGCTCTATGCCTGTTTGAGAGGCACGAAGGTGTCCGAGCCCTTGAGCAGATGCCGCAGTCAGCACGGTGAGCTGTGCATTTCTCTTATGCAACCAAAGCTCTTTTATGCAACCGCTCCCCAGCAGTGCCCTGCTGTATCCGATTATTATGGGGGATGAAGAACATTGTTATTTTTAACAGCTGGATCAAGGCTCAATGGGCTTAAGAGGATATTCAGAAGCAGCTGCTTCTGCAAGGCTTTCAAGGCAGTGGTGACCACTGATAAAGCTGTTTGCTTCTGATTTGGACACTGATTTTCCATGGCATTTGTGTTGCCTTGCAGTTACAAAAGAGAGGTTGGGTCCTTTTTCCATAAATATTGTAAACTACTTGTTGCCGTTCATCCAGACAATGCAACAACAGCTTTCCAAGACATTCCTTTCCATCATATCAGGAAACACAGAATAACACCAGTGCTTCTGGAAGGAAATATCTCAATCCATAGCCTGTTTTTTCACATAGAACATCTATCCTTAAGCACCTGTTGGCAACAGCAGTTCATATATGTGCAATATTAGCATCACTTTACCCAACACCCAATTCATTCTTGATTTCCAAGGGCTGGTAGTACCATTACATTAAAATAAATGATTTTTTTCCAGCAGTGGCATTCCTGATGTTCACATATGTGCTTAGATAATGCTGACCATACTGTAAGCCATTACGGTACATAGCTTGAGCAGAAAGGGTCTGGGCATCTGTGAAAATATAAAAGAGGGGGAAAAAAGCAGTGGTTTGTTACCCTCATCCACAGACAAAAGCAGGATTTTCATCACAGGTTAATCAACTTCCTGTGTTCCCTGCAAAAAAAGTAACAACCAGGTGAACTTTCATTTTTTATCCCATCCTGATGCACAAAAAGCAGACCCAGACCTTGATCTTCTTAAAGTTTTAGGAACTGGGATAGTGGCTTGTTTCACTCCAAAGGGAGGTGTAGGTTGTGGTTGAGGTCTCCCATGCCATGGAGGTCCACAGTGCAGTGGTGGTGGTGGGGGAGAGGGCTGTCTCTCTTCTTTGGTGCTAAATTATCAGGAACAAAGCAGGAAGTACTTTATTTTTGTAGATCAGTAATTTCAAGCACCCTAAGTCTCAACCTACTCTAAATTATTAAACAGCTTATTTATAGCTTTATATGCCTGAATTCCATTGGTTTTCTGTACCTTCTCAGACCAGCAGCGGCTGTCTGACACTACATAGTCGGAACATGCTGTGGGTCTTTATGGTTTGCTGAGCATCTGGAAGCATTTCCAGTTGTGCCTCTGTTAAAGGTGGGATTCCTCTTATGGAACTCGAACCAACCAAAAGTCTGGCGAACACCAAGTCTAATCTTTCTTATTGTCAGTGACAAGAAAATATACTATTCATCAGAAGATGATTTCTTCTACCTCAAACATCTATTTTAGGATGGGCCAGCTAATCGAATACGTGATTTATCGTAGTGACCATTTCTAGTTGGCAAGACTAGGTACAAATTTAATTCTTGATAGATGAAGTCAATTAAAATCAACCTTACCTGGAAAATCAAAACAAACTCTCAATGGTTTTAAACAAGCAGAAAAATACATAAAAATCTAATTTTGTCCTGAGTTGCATGTTTTAATAGATTGAAATGCAGTACTCCAGGAGAGATTATCAAGAAGCAAAGCATGACTCTTTAACAGTCAGTGTAACGTGACCTTGCATTTTAATCACAGAGATCTATGTTTGCCAGGGTGTACAGCATTGTAATAGGAAGACTAAGATTGGTGGTATTCAGAATGCCTGGGGACAGCTGTTGTGGAGGCACCAGCAGGAGCACACAGCAGGGATATGCTAAGGGCACGCAGATTAGCAGATCATCAGGACCCCAGCACATCTACCTCCAGCTTCACAAGACACCCAGACCTGGAGATGAGAATGGTGGTGACCTGATGACTCACAGAGATGGGATGGAATGGAGACACTGATCACTGTCAGATCCAAAAGAGTGCAAAAATGCATAGTGGAAACCTACACATCCTGAGAGACCCAAGAAAGACTTGACAATCAGTGTTCTTTGTCCTCCATACCATCACAATAGGTCCTGGATCTGATATATTGACACAAGCATTGTGATGCCTCGCTGTTGGGTTGATTTCAGGTCACCACAAACATGAGCATGAGACTGAGCATGAATCAGCAAAAACATTTATTCTTTCAGTTTATATTTTAAGAAAAATCACCTTTCCCTATTGTAAGGTCATGGTTATTGCCATGACTATAAGTGGTATGGGTATTTCCTGCACTTGTTGATGAAGTGTTGTGACAGTATTCATGGATACGTAAACTGCATGCAAGCTGCCAGTTTAGAGCATATTTCTTCGTAAAGGAAGCAGAGTTTACACCCTGTTCCTGTGAACTGACAGATATCAGTTGAAGAGAACTGCTGTTTAGAGAAGCATTTCTTTATCCTCTTGATTGTTTAAGTTAAAAAAAAGGGAGAAAAGAAGGTTTTAGAGGATTATTTTTCCTATCTCAGAAATAAAGATACAGTGCCTGGAAATGACTGATGCAAGCTATTATTAAGGGAGATGATACATTCATACATTTCAGCAGAGTTAGATGATGATGAAGCTGAAGTTAATTCAGTCTTGTAATTGCAGATAACTATTGTTCCAGAAACAGTATCATCTAAAAGATCTGGTCCATATCATCTTGATGTTTACAAATAAACACTGAAGTGAAATATAAACTGGCTAAAATGAAGTTAGAAGAAGAGTTACTTCCTGTGATGCAGTGAATACACTGCACTGCTCATCAGTAAATGGTTTCTCCTTTGGTAGTTTTGCACAAAAAAGCAGTTGCAAAATAACACCAAATCTTATTAGTACACTTCAGATTCCTTCATTGTAGAATATTATCTTCCTCAGACTGCAAAAAATTGTGAGTCACATGCTTATAATAGTCAAATTATCTTTAAAATATTGTCATTTAATTCAGGAATTGCCAAAATATGTTTTTAATTCAAATGTTACATCCTGTCATCCTGTTTGTGGAATACAGAGATGATACTACAAACAGCACCGGTATTTGCAATGGTTTTTTTTTATTCAGCTGGTATCCTCTGCCCTTTCCTCTAACCCACAAATATATTCACTTGGGAAAAAAAAGGTGTTAAATTACATCATGATGCATAATATTTTCATGGTTTCAAAAGAGTGAGACCAGTTAATACCAGGTTATATGTTTGCTTGGCAATGATGTGCTTGGTGTTGTTGCCTTAAACTTTGTGGAGTACCAAGTGTTCCAGACTGGTGCAATAAAAAGGAAATTAAAAAATAAATGAATTTTTTCCTATTGCTGCATTTTCCTGATGCTGCATCCTGGAAAAGCTGTGAAGAAGCACACCAAGAATAGTCACCCCTAGTATGCATTTAAAGTAAGTAAGTGAGTAAGAAAGCTCCCATATAGCTATTTTTCATTTCATATTACACTCAACTTTGAAATACAATGCATGAAGGAGTCACAGAACAGCCTACAAAACATCAGGACTGTAGTCTGACAATATAAACATAATTTGTATTTTCTTAGATAGTGAAGCCTGAGGACATGATTAGTCATAAAATATGACTTTCCAAGAAAAAAACCCTAAGTGTAGAACTGCTTGGATTTAGTGTATAAAGTGCTTGAAGAATGCAACGATTCAAGAATATTACAATGTAAAGAAGGTCAAGGACAATGTCAGCAGATGTTAATGTCTTCTCCTAGAAAAGGAACAGTTAGACATCCCAGATGGCAAAGACTCTAAAAGGAAGAACTGCAAGAACAAGCGGTTGTCAGAGAGTATTATTTCACTAAAGACAGAAATACTAATGAGATGGGAAAGTGGTTTGCCCTTTGTTGGGGAGCTGTATCCTATATTTCAAGTAGCTTGGTGTTGTTTTCAAGATTCAGTTTTGGGATTTTGTGAGGGCTGGAATCTCACTGTGGCTGCTCAGACTCACAATCATGAGCAATGATTCGAAAGGTAATGCTTGGGAAAACTGGAAGATACGTGATTCAATAGCAGCTTAAGCTTCCTCTTAGGCCGGAGAGCAAGTTGCCTGGTCTCCATTCATTCCAACATCCTGCAATGACACAGATTATGTCTGTCCCGAAGGGATTTAGCTGCATAGGTGCTATTGGTTTTAAGGAATTACATACACAAATGCCTTTGAGGATCTGGACTTTCCTGAACATTTAGCAATTTCTAAATGAGATTTTGTATTCATGACATTTAAATTTGATTATCAATCATTTACAGAAGTAGCATCTTGTCTGTAGCATTATGCAGGAAGATTTTAAAGACTGCCATCAAACATTTCCAGTGCAGATAGATAAGCTGCTGGCTTGGTTGAAATCAAATGGTGTAAATGACACCTTTTGTTTGAACTAAATGAGAGGAGTAAATATAGCCACTGCTGGTGTGGGGTGCCAGCCCATGGCACTGGCAAACCCTTTAAACACCAAAATCCAAAATGAGGGAGCCAGAAGTGCCCCAAGCAGCTGATATCAGCATCTGATGGCTTTGGCTGGCCAAAGAAGAGGGAGAAGGAGGAAAGAACCATCACAGAACTAGCAGATAGTGCAACACAGCATGGAGATGCTCTCCTGGGGTAGGGGAGAGTGAGCTGAGAGACTGAGCTGCTCCTGGACATCACTGGAAAGGTAGGTTTCAGCTTCTGTAACAAGAAAACTGTCCCTGTCTGCTGACTCCTGCTGTGCTCAGGGTACCAGCATGACGCTGGTATATTTACGTTGTCTCTTTAGGCTCTATACTTAACCAGTAAATAGTGGAAGTTTCCTCCAGGACAAATTTGAAAGCAGTAACTTAACAGAGTTGCCCTGGTGACATCTCTCAGTCTTTAATCTGGGAAAAACCTCAGGCTACTATTTTCAGGCTCCCACTGATTCCAGCTTAACATAGCTCTGTTTCCTGCATCAGGAAAGCTGAAGTGGTGATATTTCTCTGTCTCGGAGCAGTGTCTACTTTATTAACATTTTGGAGGCACAGGTACTATGGTAACGAGCACTACAGTCAGTGCCTAAAGAGGAATTTACATTGCTGGAGATGCTGTCTTTGAACAGCTTGACACATCTGTTCATGAACAGCAATCTGATTCTCTGTCAGCCCGCAGGAAGACTCAGCTGAGTTGCAGCTGGATCAGACAATGCAGTTGTGTCAGGATTTCAGAGGTAATCTAAGACAGAGCCATCTAAAATGTGAGTGAGAATGAAAAAATACCTAGAGGTTTTAGGAGACAGCAATATTTATCAGGAGTCTGAAGTTATCTATTCTGAGCAAAGCACTAGGAAAAGCAAAACTTGTGTATAGCACATAAGTAGAAATAAAGGCTCGCTGCAATGCAAGAGGATTAATGCTCTCCTAATCCTGTCACTCTAAATTATTTTGAAATATGGGCATCTTCTGGTGATTGTATTTTTGCAAGAAACAAACAAAAAAACCCACCCTTCCTACTTTCAGATGACATTAACTATGCCAGGAAGAAATCATAAAATCAAATTAAACTTTGGAATAAGCTGTCTGAAGCTAGCAAGACTGCCTCGAGTTGAATGCAACTGCTGAGATCTCTTTGCTTTACATAGACATAAAACTTTATACTGTTTTCTTTTTTAGTAAGTTAACTCATGTCTTTTCTAGAAGAAAATGAAAGATTTCAAAATTATGACAGAATTTTATTTGATTCAACTCCAGCAATAACAGCAAAAAGCAGACAATGAAAAAAAGAAAGTGAACAAAGCCATAGTAGCTGGAAAGAAATATAGAGCCAAGATAGATAGATACTGAAGATATAACATAGGCAAAGAAAACAAAAGAGAAGTAAAAAAAAAAAAAGAAGAGGAAAATAGAGGGAGGAGACAGAAGATATTTCTGAGATTAAAAGAACTGGAAAAGCAATTGATAAAATGTAGCAAAGCAAGACACAAAAACTGTGACTCATTTTAGGCAAAAAGAACAGGTACTCTAAGCTACTGTTTTGCTGTTGTTAGGAAAAACACTAGGAAATTATGACTGTAAAGAGATCTGTCAGTTGATTTTTAAATTGAAAGCCTCATCTAAAAACATGGAGGGAAAGGTTCTTATTTCAAATATTTACACTAAAGAAATGTATTCCACAGAAAAGCAACTGTTCACATATGGAGAAATAGAAACATAGAGCCTTTTGCTAACAAAAATCAGGAGAACTAGAAAATAAAACTGAAATGGAAAAGGAAGTAGAACCACCTAGTTCACTTCACCTTTCAGATATTCTCAACAGTGATGTATGGACAATATGGCAATAAAGATAATTTCACAAATACACTTAAAACTTATCAAAACCTAGTATTTTAATCATCATTATTTTAATGACATCCTCTACGTAATAAAAATGTCCAATGAGCAGCAGAATTTAAACGTTTATACTTAAGGTGCTCTACTGGGCTTTTCTTCTCCCACCAGCTGAATTTAGAGACAGAAAGAATAAAAATCAATAGGAAACATTATTTAGATGGATGGAATGGCCTGGCACCTCTTTAGGATATTCAGCACACATCACCTGAGGTTTCTGACTACTTTCAAGTTTGTTGACTACCATAGAACTCCTATGGATAGCTTCATATTCACCTGGACAGAAAAAATGTGTTTAACAAAGGAATCTAAATTAGGCATGGAGGTACCCTGTGTTCCTACTATAGACAACAGAAAGTAGGTGGCATTTCCTAAAGACAATTCAGCAGTCTGACGATGTCAAATGCCCTCTGAGGATACCTGTCCCTTTTCATTCACCAGAGTGGTAGCTTGGAACAACTATAGGACCAACAAAAGATGGATAAATCTGAGCTTTGAGCAAGAGGAGGCAAGATCCTTCTCTGTGATTCCTGCAAAATCTGTGTGGTCCCTGAATGTTAGATCATGTCAAATGGGAAGCCTGACATATCTAGAATGAGTTGGCAATCAGCCTTTGTGCGTATAACTTTTTACCAGCCATGTAACAGCAGGAGTGCTCTTGAGATACATCAGTGAGCAGTGCCCTGGGGGACTATAAATTGACTTAAGGGTGACTTCTAATTGAGATGAACCTATTCCTTTTTTGTCTTGAAACAAGGACTCTGTTTTTTATTCTCTGAGGTCCTCACACTCTTATGTTGTGTGATTAAACAATAGCCCTTTTTGTTGAGGGTTTTACTATGTCATAATTTAGCTATGATATGAACTGGAATGCATAAGCCATGTTTAACTGGTTCATTCTACAGTGCCAAAACAAAGGCTAGATTGTGGTCAGGATGAAAGGACTTAAGCAGATCTGGATACATGCTCAGATCTGAATTACTCAGTGCCCATGTAAGCCAACAGGAGGTATGCACTTAGCATTTTGGAAATATGAGGCAGAGGGTAGGAGAAAAAGTTGACTTATTCTGTGTTGTCCTTGGTCACTCCTTTCTCTGTTTCTTCTTGTTTCATTTGTCATTCCTTATGTTTTGGCATAAGAGAATATGACAAATAAGACCCTCAAAAAGGAACTTGTTCCCTCTGACAAAGAAAACCAAGTCTATCCAGTTAATGCTGGAATTCCATTTAGCATTTCCAGCTATAGATAAGGGAGCTGAATAAGTACGTGTACGTTACTTTTCATTGCACGTAATGACAACAGCCAGTATTATAGGAAGATGGACAAAATCTGTGTTTCAGCCCGCTACAGCGTGTTATGTCTGACAACTACAGTTGGATTTATTTTCAGAGTATTCCTGTGAGTTGCAAGAATGCTGTCATCTCTGCTGTACAGTTCAAGAAGTGAGGGTATAGCATAGACTAAGCGAAGGATGGGGAAGTGCATCGGAAGACTAATTATTAATGGGTTAGTGTCAAACTAAAAGAAAGCATTGGGTGGGGCTCTGCAAAAATCCATCGGGTTCTGTTAAATGCTTTCTTTAATAGTTTGGATGAAGCAATATAGAATGTCCTCATTGAATGAACAGGTCATATAATACTGGAAAATGTTTGCAAACGTTTTGGAGACTAGGATGAGGATTCAGAAAGATCTCAGAAAATGGATAGGATGTCCTGTAAAAGAATAGAGCGTAATTCTGTAAAGACAAGAGCAAAATCCCATATTTAGATAGGCATAATCATTCCACAGGATACAAGTTGGTTAGGCAGCAGTCCTACATAAGTGCTCCCACCTGAGATCAGTTACTGCACTTCTGGGGCACAACAGCCCTTAACCTAAATGGAAATTGCTCCCATAGGAAGTAAGAAATAACTGTGAATCCCATTAGTCCTTACCCTACATTCAAAGGTTATTTCTTCAAAACTATCTATCAATACCTACCATGTACCTATGGCTGTATTTAATCACACACCCATTAAAAAGGCAGTGTATGGCACCTGTATTTCACATTTAAGGAAAAGGAAGAAATAGGCTGCACGGCATTACGGGAACAAATTTGTTACCACATTTCTCAGTGTGCATGTGGAAGGAGAGGCAGTAGAGAGTCAAGGCACAGCACAGGCTTCTCTCAGATGATGCTTTCCATTCTTCTGAATTTCACCAATTGTTTTAATAAAAGTCTCTAAGAAAACCCCAGAAATATAAGTTTACTGTCTGTCATACAGGTACCTACAACACCAGCTCTGCTCAGCCCCATTAACCTCAGTGAGGAATTACCTCAGGTGCATACTGAGTGTCATAGAAACTAATTTTAAGGCCATTTTAGTTTCTATGCAAGTAAACAAAAGGAGAAAAACATGTCTTTTGTGTATTTTAGTGATGGTATCCCAGATTGGAATACTCCTTGCAGTACATCTCATTTTTCATTTATTCAGAATGTTGCTGCCCACTTGGATATATTCAGTCCTCAGTCAGGGATAGCCTGACTCAGTGAACCAAATGTCTCTCAGAAACTATTCATAAATAAACCTCTCCATAACACTCCTGAAGAAACTTTGCATGTGAGTGTAAGAGGGTGAGATAGTACCTGTTTGAAGTAGGAAACTGGCTGCAGAATAGACTACAATCCTCCATTCAAAGTAGACCTCATTCTGTCTAAGCCATTTTTCACTTTGTCATAGCCACTCTGGCCTTTCACCACTCATTTCTTCCCCCGCTTCAAATAAAAACTTATGGCAATAGATTAAACCGAATACACATGATTTTTCTTTGATGTTTTCAAAGGCAAAACAAGAATACGCACATTTCCAAATGACACTCTGCTGTGACTAAAAGATTTGTCATCTGGTGGGAGTGCTAATTAGAAGCAATTATCATTAAGATTTACCTGCCAATATATTCCATCTTCCAAAAAAGATTATGTTTGTTTACTTTGTGAATCTCACAGCTTTATGGATTTACAGACACTGGAAATGAGTGTAAGATGTGGCAGCTCACTGCTCAGGATGGTCCTAGCAGTAAGGCTCTCTTGCCTTTGTCACTGATATCTTTGTATAGGACTCTTCAGACTATAAAAGCTTTCTAGCTGTTCTAAAAAAACGAAAATGGGAGGAAAGCAGAATTGAGAAAAGCAAACTATTTGAATGTCTGAGACGAGAGAGTGGTCTCCTGTGGAGATTTCAGAGCATGGCCAAGTTACATTACTATTAATCAGAGCCTGTATCCCAGAAGCAACAAAAACAACCACACGAAGTTCAGTAAATTCAATTGAAGGGAAGAAAGTAGGTGGCCACAAAGCATGGGTCACATTCATCAGTGTCTGTGCATGGAAGTCTCCATATGTTAAAAGAACGACTACAGCATCACTGCCAACTCCTGCCTTTTTGGTATTTTCCCAGATGGATTTAATCCCATGCCACTGGGGAAATGAAGCTAACCAAATACACAGAGATAAAATGTTCGCTGCGTGAGGATAGCAAAGCTTTGCTGCTACATCCAGGCATAAACAAGCCAGGCTAAAAACACAGAAGCTATATATTTTACATAGCTTGCCATGTTGACATTTAAGTTTTAGGTGTTTTCCACCTCATGAAGTTTATGTGACTCCATTAGACACCTTGGCTGCCACTGCAGGTCAGTAAAAGTCAAACATCTTAGACTGGGATCCACAAAATTTAGCTGGAAGGCTGCTTAAGTTATCCAGGAGGATATGATCGTATGTGTCACAGCTCTTCATATCAAGGTGTTTAACTTGGGGCTTCAGGGAGGGATTCTCAGGGATCAACATTGACAACAAACCTCCACAGCTGCTCTGCACCTTTTTCCTAACATGTAGGAGAAAATGCAGTTCATCTTCCTTTATCGAATAGATCACTGGCTACAAAACTCATCCATAAGACTGAAAACCTAGGTTCAAAACCAGCAGGCTAGTTGGGTACTCACTGGTCTACAAAAAGGATGGAGGGATAAGAAACTGAATTGATAAAATTCTGTTCTAGAAGACAATCTGGACCCAATCTCTCCTTTGCACCCCTGTTATGTTGATTCATCTCCTAATCATGAGACTGTGGATGTCTTGGTGACATTTGGCATACATTAGATTTAAGATTCATCCACCGAAGTGTGGATGTTTAAAATAGCACTAGGAACCTAGATGCCCCAAGCTCTCATTAGAGTTAAAAGGAAACAAAGCAGTGGATCTAAGGTGTCACCTCATCTTAAGATAGATGCATAAAATAGATGCACTAAAGCATATCCTGAAAATTCCTATTTCTCCCTCTTGACTGAGAATGGCCCTAATGAGCTTTGATGGATGCATTTATATGGGTACCCACAATATCTCTAAGGCATCACAGTTTTTATTGTAGATCCATAGTTTCAAAAGAAAAATGTTCTAGAGTACTGACCTCAGACTCATAGAGGTCACAACTTTCTAAAGTCCATTTTTTGCTCTCCCACACAGAAGGTATTTTTATCAGAAGCTGATTATGTGAATTTGATTGTTTCTGAAGAAACAGTTCACAGTTTTATAGCTTGAAGACGGTTAATCTCTTTTATTGCTTATTCACAATAACATGGTAGGAGACTTCTCCCATGCAAAGACCTCAGTGTGCTCTACACCACTGAGATATATGTGTCCTATGGAAGAAGAAAACAGTAATCATATTTTAATGGCAAGGTATGTAAAACAGAAAACAATTATAGATTTAAACAGGGTCATAAACTCATCAATAAGTGAGTGGGCAGAGATAAGCAGGAACAAGATCTCTTTGCCCTTTATGACCTCAAAACTTCTTTCTGCTGTTGGTCAAGTAGTGAATAAAATCGGGGCTTATTTGTAATAACTGGCTTCTTCTAAATGCTTTGCAAATCAAGAACACAGAAACAATTCCTCAGCCAACATCATCCTATTTCTTTTTTGTTATGAAAAATCTACCCACATTCTTCAGAAGTGAGAAAACTTGTCCAATACTTTTTGAGGTGTTTGGCAGCTTTCAGCACTTTGGAAGCACCTCAGCAATGTGTATTTGGGAACACTTTCAATGCCAACTTTTCTCTTTCGTATATACTCCTTCTATTTCATGCATACTGGAACATCAAAAGACATGAAAGAATTCAAACAAGGATGCTGCTCTTCACTTTAATTTGTCTTTTGCATTGAATCCCAGGAAGGCAACTTGAAAAGAAAATATGGAGGTAGTAGGTTATTAAACTATGTCATCTTTTAAATCGTTTTAGTTCTCTTTCAAAATTTGCAAATCCTGTGATAAAGCAGATATTAAAAACAATCAATCTGATTTCCTGGAGGGTGATAGATTAATTATTCAGATGCAGCTCCTCGCAGAACAGATGAGGTCAGACAGCAAGAAGTGCAAGGGGAAAAGGAACTAAACATGTCCAGGTAATCTGCAGAAAAAGAGCATCACTGTGTTTCTGAAGGCAAAGTGGTGTCTCCAGTAAGAGAGGTAGGACATTAACCAGGCAAATGCCTTTTCTGCCCTAGGCATGTGTTATCTGATGGGCTTTCTTGCTTGGAATCTTACTTTCCCTTGGGAGGTAACACATATAATACATGTCAGATTCCTCCTTTAGATACTAGGCCTATTTAAAGTAATTTGATACATGCCATCAACTCTAATAGCCTGAGGAGTCTAGGTTTCATTGTCCTAATAGTGCTCTTTGCCTTTTCTACCTCTTTTTTTACGATGCTTCTTTCTAAAGCACCTCGAATAGTCTATGAATTAAGCAAACTCTTCTTATTAGAAGAGTCTCCAGGGTGCCTTCAGTATTTCAGGTTCTAACTTCAGACCCAGGACACAATCAATGAATGAATCAATAATAATCAATGCACAAAGCATTTCAACAGGATTAATGACTGGCTGGGAGGCGCTGATGGGCAGAAATTATGTCAAGGACCATTAATCCCAGCTGGTCATTTGTCTCCAGGCAGTGCTTTGTGCCAAGGTCATTACTGCTATTCTAACAAAAAAATAAAAGGAAGCTGACATTGGCACATGGATATTTTTAACTCAGCTCATGTAGAGTCGGTTGTTTTATATGACTTTTTCTATTAACGGTGAGCCACTTTCCACCAGGCATTTCCATAGCATAAATTGTCCCAGCACCATTTTCTCCATCTAGCTAATCAAAAAGCATTTTCAGCCACCTACAGGTTGCACAGAGGTGTCTTAGGATTCATGGAGGCTGGCAGACCAAGGTCTCCCACAGCAAGGATCTACTTACAGACACTCAGATATGGCTAGGATTACAATGGGGACATGTGTACTTCTGCCAAGGTGCTAGGAATTGTGGCGGCCACATAATGTGTCTACTGTTTCCTCAGAAAACCCTGTCAGCTCAAGGCCAAAAGGGATCATAGAGCCAAAAGGACTTTTAAAGATCTTGTATGAGCCCCAGCATGTTCATCTAACCACAGATACACACACACACAGATGGGATGACATTAGAGTTACAAACATTCCCAAAGTATCCTAAAAATTACTAACCCATGATATATGGCAGCCATAACGTGTTTACAAAATATTTTAAGAGCCAGCATTCAGGGCTGTGTTAACTGCTAAAAAGCTCTCAGTTCCAGTTTGCTAAATCCAACTGCTTCTCCCCAGAACACCTTCTTCTTCAAATCACAGAGTATTCCTGTGTGCCTGATGTATCCTGATGCTCTGAGCCTCTCCCTTTTCCCTCTGTGTTTCCAGATTGCACTAATAGTGATATAAGATGACCAACAATGAGTGGACAGTCCAAGTAAGGTTCCTTCACATCAAGATCCACCTGTTTTCTTTTGCAAGACACATAGTATGGATGGTACTATATTGTTCTTAGTAGTTTGCGATGCAGAAGGAATTAGATATTCCTAATCATGCTAGGTAAACCATAGGAGCAGTGGGTCTGGGGATTGTCTTGTGTTACTATCAAATGCACTTAGATGCAACTTGCCACACTTCTTGAAACTTCTCCACATTTCCAATGGGTTTTGGGTTTTTATGTAATTCACACAGGAAACAGACCAAATTGGAGTGCATTTCCCTTTCTTGCAAAAAACATTCAGCTAATAATGATGAAGTATGAGCCTCTTCATGTGCTTCATAACTTCCAATTTTCCTGTCTAAATGATACCATGAAAGCTTTAAAAATGTTTTGAGTGGCTGTGGATCTTTTGATAGGGAAGATATTAGATGAAAATACCCTTAGATTCTTCTGAGGCAGAAGGTGAAAAGCGCTTCAGTTCTACTTTCTGATAATGGGGCAAAAGTTTACCAGTTGTGTTACTTGTTTTCTGGGAATTTTGGAAAACTTGTATCCTAGGGAACACAGTCCAGGCTTGTAAAAAAATAAAAGAGCAGATGGTATTTGGATCAAGAGACAATGTGAAGATTCTGATGAGGGGGAGGAATTTTACTTTGTCTCATTTGGGCAGAAGAATTAGAAAGCACATGAAGCTTTCATTCAGTGCAAATGTAATGTGAGTAACAGGACAGATTCATTTGACTGCAAACATCTAGTTGCCTGGGCTGTATCAGTTATAAAATTCATTACAGAATGGAGCTCCTCAGCATAGATATATGCTCTGCAAAGTAGTACTTATTTTGCATGCTTTTACTCTACCTCTCCATGGTATTGTTTCATGTAATCCAATTTTGCTCAAAAAAACCAAAAACAACCACCTGAACAAAGTGTTTCCTGTTCACATTCTATAGGCTTTTCATGATATATAGATATTACCTGTACCCCTCTTTTGAGCTATCATGGGACTGGTGGGAGAAAGAACTATATATACACATATATTTTTCTACATAACATCTAAACCAAATTTTGTGTTGAAACATTAACAAGGCAAGCTAACTGTGTGTTGCAATAGAAACTGATAAGGTGCTCTTTTAATGCTTGAAAATATTAATTGTTGGCAAATTAAGCCATTTTCTGTGTACAGTTTGCGTCATATAGTTTAATGAAACTAAAAGAAAAAATGAACGACTTAATGACTCAAAATCCTGAAGAAGTCATGCAGAACTAGATGGAAATCTCCTGGAGACTATGAGCTGGAAAATGCAGCCTCTACCTTGTGCTACAGAAAAGGAGCAAAACTCAAGAGAAGCAATGACAAGTTTATGCTGTCCTCATTATCTTCACTAATAACAGGATCATTCTCAGCCTGTGCTACAGCCATGCTATAAGATGCTTCTGGTGAGATTTCAGAGTTGGTGTTGACACCATTTAATTAGCAAATTGCTACCTCACCCTGTACATGCCCATATTAAGGTACAAAAGTGTATTTCTGCAGTGTTCCCCTGGGTTTTCTCACAATTTCACCTCCAATGTTAAAGCCCAAGGTGTGCGTGTGTAGATATATGTATATGTGCATATTCAATTAGATGTGGTGTTTTCTAGGGGATTTCTGGGGTGTAAACTACACCGCAGGTCCCTCTCTTGTTGGTCCATCAGCTCACACAAAGCCAGCAGGTATTGCAAGCTGTATCTTGATTCAGAGAAAAAAACCAGTGTTTTCCCGGGATATGTATCCGAAGTCAAAGTGAGACAATGTGGAGAAGCTGAATGAGAAAGGAGTCTCCACGAAAAAGGCACAGGGGTGACACTGCAGCTGTCATTCAATGAGTCTCAATGGAGAAGACTGTCAATATTGTTATTAACCTCAGGCTGTACATTGGTGGCTGTGTTACAGCCTGACTTTCCTTTCACACCAGTTAAAATGATGGGCAGCTGAGCTGCAGCAGCTCACTGTTTTTGTCACTGTACATCAACCTAGCACTCAAGAAAGCATTTGGCCTGTGATGATAGCAATGTCCATGCCCAAGCCTCCTTGCCACCACTGAGGTCGCTCCTGGAAGCAGGGCTGTCCTCACCAGCTTCAGAGTGTGGAAGAAGCAGTAGCAAATAGTCCAAGCTCGAGTAGGTGACATGGGAACAGGGCTTTCTATCGAGGAAGGGAAAGCTGAAATAGCCAGGCAGGAAGCAGACTCCAGCAGCCCAAAACCCAGTTAAAACATCACCTCTGAATGATTTCTTACCTCACAAATATTTGAGATTGCTTCCCGTGAGGGCAGATTTGAGACCTTTTATGCTGTTTCTGTTGAGAGAGAAACTCTGTTTCTGGTTGAATAAACAGTGTTTGCTTAGAAAGAGATAAAAAAGACTTCTAAATCCAAAGCAGTAATTAAGTATGCAGCAATTCTGAGCGTATTCATACTGGTAAATGTTATTGACATTTTCTTTCTGGATTTTTTCCAGTGGAAACACATTATTAATATCCTATTGTTGCAATGAGCTCTTGATATACATAGAATTTATTTTTTTCCTGTGTTAGTTTAGCCCTGAATCAGTTCTCACCAGTAGCAAATAGAGAATGTTTTGCTTTAGCATCACTGACAATGACAGAAAGGGGAGCACAGCACAGCACCAGTGCCAGTTTGCCACCTACTGCCTCAGCCACTGGAAAGTGCTGACCTGGGTAAGCTGCAGAAGCAGCAGCTGAAATCCTGACCCAAACTACTACTGAGATAGAAGGCAGCTTCCTAAATCATTCCATTCCTATTCCAGGTACTTAGGAACACGCCAACATGTTGTTCCTGGGTCTACTGCCTATGCCGTGCTTCGGTATGCGAGCTGTTCTGCAAACATCTGTTACGCTTGTGAAAAATTACAGACTTGCTTGCTTCTTTGCTTTAGTGCTTTGGGGTTTTTGTTAAACTCTCTAGAAGCAGATCCTTTAGAACATTCAGCAAAGAACTCCAGAAATCTGGATAACTACTAAGTTCTGTTGCTCAGCCTCTCTCCAGTTTACCACTGATTAAATGTGCTTAGGATGCACTGGGTTAATTATAATAATTGATGGAGTTTTAAAAAAAGCCAAGTCAAAAGTGTTTTTGTGCTGGAAGATGCCTCATTGCTGAGCTAGAAAATGAAAGGAAGCAATTTGATAAAATTTTGTTATACAGAAAGATAGAAAATAAAAATGTTTCAAATAAAAAATACACAAGTCAGCAGTTTGATCTTAGCAGAGCAAAGCTTACTAGGGTTGAAATAGCTGCTTCAGTTTTGAAACTTATTTCATTTTATAGTGAAACATGATTTGTAGTGGGAAGTAATGTCTTTTATTAGATGGTGCAGTTGGAAAAAAACAGAGAGTCTCATAGGCATTTTCTTTTAAAATTATAATATGAAGTAGAAGAGATGTTATGTCAAAATCTGAACAAATTGTTTCTACTTTTTGGAAACAAGACATTCAAAATCCACTAAATTCTCCCTTTTTAACCCCAAAGGTTACCTTGCTTACTCCTTTGGAATGGAAATTAGTTTTACCTTGAAAAAGTGTTTCCAATTCAGCTATTCCAACACAGAAAGAAAGAAAAAATTTCTTTTCCCACAGACAACAGATTTGGATCTAAATGGAGCCCTTTGCCCAACGAGTGGAACAGCCTCCTTGTGCTTCAATCCATTCATTAAGATGTTGGTAATCATGGTTAAAAGATCCAACTATAACAGAAGAGTGCAGCCAAAGAGTAGCATTAACACAGTGGCTGTGCCCTCTTGGAGGTGGATGGCCAGTGTGGTACAAGTGTCTTGGCGCAAGGTACATCCCGACATCTTATCAAGTTGGCCACATTATTGCCTCCTTCATTCTGCCCTGGGCCAGTGCTCCCCTCAACTGCTTTGGGGTGTTTACACTGTCCTTTGAACACAGTCACCAATATATTTGCCTACACAACCAGAAAAGAAGACAAGCGAATAAAATAGAAGCTGTGAAGATTTCCATCTGCCTCTGCCTCAGGCCACTGGGCAGGCTGCACATAACACAGCTGAGAACTGCTGCTCCCATCTCTGCTGGGAACAGCCCTTCTTGCAAGCGCTTGGAGCGATTTTAGGAGGTGGCACCCATACCACACAGAAATACAAAGTCCTTTGTGCTTAATCTGTCACTGTGCCTGGCCTTGAAGAGAAGTGGGATATGCAGTTTGTTTGCACAAGGCAATACAGTGTTTTCTTTGATAATTGTATTGTATGCGGAGGGGGGAAGAAGGGGGATTGACATCAAAATCTCAAGGAGGAATTTATTGTTCATTTGCACTATCTCTAAATAATAACCTCCTTAGAAAATAAAAAGGGGGAAAAAAGCCTGGGAACATTATTTCTCTGTGCACTGGAGATTAACTGGATGCACACTACTGGGTTACTTCAAAGCTGCATTCATTGACTCTTATTTCCTCTCTAGTCCAGGCTTTCTTAGGGAAACCTGGGAAGAGCTGGGGCTCTAGAATGTCTCCCAGGAGCTACACTTGTGCATAGTAGCTTGCTGTCTGTGCTGTCCTCCATGGCCATATTTTTGCTCTTCCAGGTATCTTTACCTTGTTCCTTGCTCTTCTAGTGCCACAGGAGCCAAAAGATAGTAGCATAAACTTGCCCTGACATAAGACCCTGTGGGTTGAAGGCAAATCAAAGCCATCTTTGCTCTGTGACTTCCTGACTTCTGTGAATGATCCATCTCCTACTTAACTGTGTTACTTGCCATGGACTTTAAAAATTTTCCTGAGATATGCCAGCATCAGGAATATGTCAGAAATAACTACTAGCTTTAAAGTGATGTACATTTTGGATATCAGAATGCAATGTTCAAACTGTACCCAGGCTTTGGATGACACTTGCCTGCCCATAGATTTCTTCCCAGAAGCGGATACAAAGTGTTGTGTGCAAAATGCACAATGAAAGTACTGTCAAGGATCCTACTCCCATGGGTTTGGTGGGCCTTCTTAGTAGCAAAGAAAATAGCTGAGAACAAGGCTTGTAGCTAAGCCTGTTGTAGTGCTAGTGGAGATATCTGTAAACACAACTATATAGAGTAACCTGTCATGCAGAGATGCCATTACATTTTTATGTAGTGTTGTAATGCTATTTCCATGTAAAAACTTGACTGCAGATTATTCTGGCTGCCCTCTCTGCCTCAGGGGAATCCATGGATAAAACCATAGTCAAAGAGCAGGCAACTGAAAATGTGTTTCCTCTCATTTATAGGTCTTTGTGATCCACGGCATGTAAAATGACATGACGAGCAAACCAACCATGGAGAGATGCAGCATGTATTGTTTGACCAACCTAGGGGCTTAGGGAGGGAAGGAAGTAGCACTGATGGGGAGAAGGGAGGAGAAGAGAAACAGAGGAAACAAAGGCTATTTCTGTGGAGAAGAGATAGGGAGAAACAGGCACATAGGAGGAAAGGAAATTGTAGCAGAATTTTGATGAATTGAAGCCTTAATTGTCCATTCACTGATTTACTCTTGAGACCCTACTCTTATCTTTTCCATATGGTGATAACATGAAGGAAGAGAGATGCTACAACTCTGGGTGCTAATATTCCTCTTGCTGTGTGGAGATGTGCAGTTTCTTGTTTTCTCAGACAACTGATGCCTTAGATGTCTTAGCAGTCAGCAGTTTCTTGTGGAGCAGACCCAGCACACTAAAGGACACGGATAGAAAATGTCTCTGTTCCCCTTCCAAGCTTCAAGTCAAGAGACCTTAGGGACAATACAGCTGCAAGATGCCCTCTCATCCATAACACATCAGTCATTTTAATAAGCAACCTAAGGTACCTGCTATGTGATGAAGAGCAAAATACTATAGGATATGCTTTACTGAAAAAGGCAACGCTTTTAATATGTTGGTTCTGTTTCTGTTTACTTAAGAGAATAAAACCTCAGGGATAAAGGGAACTGCTTGCTTATACAGAGTATTTTGTGCCTAATTAATTTTATGTATGGACATGAGCTGCTTTATCCACTAGATTAAGTACCAGTTCCAATGTAACCTATCTTGCTTGTAGTTTGGGGCACAGGGCATGATTTTATTAGCCATTTTAGATTGCTTGTTGGATTTTTTTATACCTCAATAAAATTTCTGGCATAGTTGCTGTTTTCTCTCATAGTTGAACAGACAGCAACGTAAAGTTTTCAGAAAAAAACCCTGGAGGTTTCACTGAGCTCCCAAAGGCATACAAAGGGGTGAGTGCAGTCAGACCTGTCAGCAGAAGCTGTTTTGTTTCAATGATCACTCCACCAGCCACAATTCTTGCTGCATGACAAACTCAAAAGCAGCACCTCCCAGGACCAAGGCGTAGCCCAGAGAAACATTGCTAAGCTCCTGATACTGGTATCATTTGACTGGCTCTGTCTCCTCCAAGAAGTACCATAGGAGAAGTGGAACAAGAAGTGTTTGTACCTTGTCCCTGAAGGGGGGACTGATAATTACCTGAATGGCACCATAAAAGAGAGTATCAGTCAAAACCTTTTCTTTCCTGTGGCCAACCTTCAACCTCTGTGTCAATACCCTTGTAAGGGTAGACCAAACCCTGACACTCACTGAAAGGACTGCATAGCTTGATGACATCTTTTTCTTAAACTACAATCCATGGAAAAAGTGTGCATAAGGAAAACACAATGTCTAACATCACACAGAGCAGGAGCAAAAGAGTCCAAAAGGGCTGAGACTGGTGGGAGACCAGAGGAGGGACTGATTGTATTCAAGTTCAGTAACAATCCTCTCAGAGCCACACCGAAGCCACTTTACAAACTGATCAAGGAAAGAGCATTGACATCAGTAGAGCTTAAGGGCTTGAGCTGAAACTGAGCTTCAGATACTCATCTGTCAATTGTGGAAGATTGCATAGTTTGGGGAGCAATGTGAGCTTGGATATGTAGATACCTTATGATATAGACATAATCTAAGAAAACCAGAAGAGCAGCAGAACTCCCATGGTACACATATTACCGGCTCTATATGCCAAAGTATGACCTCCAGCTAGGATATAATAACCAACTTTCGTGAACAACACTCATTATATTGTGTCCATTATAAGAGTGCAGCTACATGACAGTGCCATAGGCTATAATGTTCTCAGAATGTTCTCTCAGAAGAGTTTCAATTTTCTTCCACGAGACAATGTCTTCCTTTCATGAGCTTATTTCGTGTGTCCTGTGCTCACTGTTATTTGATAGGATGGGATGTGTGTTTTTTTGTTGTTTTGCACCTAAAGCAAGAAAGGAACTGAACACAAAAAGTCTGTATTGATTTGGGAGGCACAGCAGGGTAGGTATCCAGCTAGTGTAAATCAGTGTGATAAACACCAACTGAGAGCTTTTATTGGACCACTATAAATTTGCTGGATCAAAGTGTTTGTCAGTGACCAAAAACACCATAGAAATGGCCTGGCTGGCCCTCTGTTGACACAATAGAAGATGCTGCTGATTCAGCAAGAAAGCTTGGATTTGTTGTGTGATGACTTAAAGGTTTTCTCAAGTATTAGTTCAACTCTTCTTACTGAATATGAAGTGTGGGGTAACTCAAGGAGCACAAGCATCTGACTAAGGAGTACAATAAACACCTGTGGGTTTGTGTAAAAACTCTTGAATAGTATAGGCAGATCCAGGTAGAGTCTGCCAAATTTATCAGTGGTGAGTAATGGTACTTTATGTGGTCCAGTACCTCCACACATTGCTAGGCCTCCCCTAAGGCAACCGACAGATCTGTACCATATAGAAAACTACACCTGTGGAAGTCACTCTCAGCACCTTTGATTCAATGGGTATGCAGTTGGTAGAGACAAGAGGGTGCAGGATGCAAGTCATCTAATCCTGCAGTACCTAAAACCCACAAAGAACAGTATCTCCCCAGTTCCTTGTTATTAGCCATAAAGGAATTGGAGAGCAACAAACTCTAATAGTTTTGGTCTCTCCACAAAGGTCTGAGACCTGACAGTCACTTGCCCTAGAGAGATGATGGCCTGGGTGTGTGCATGGCTTATGTTTTCACGGAGGTATGGGGAAATGAACAGAAAAGTCACACACGAGTCTACTCCCAGAGAGACAAGACAAACAGGTTTCCCCTCCAGGTGCAGTCGCTTATCTTTCTGATCATGCGGATATAAGTATTTTGTGGTACGTCACACACTGAACCTGAAGAGCACTCTTGGGGACTCTATGTTACTGTTTTCTACTCAGCCAGGAAAGTTTGTCTGAGGCTGTCTTGCGCACACATTCTTGCACATTCCAAGGCAGAGTTCACACCAAACCCTGTCCTGAATGCCACGGTAGGGAGCTGGTGCTTCTCACAGCCTTGTAGAAGCGATAACCACTTTAAATCTAAGGAAAAGGTTGATTTCCGCAGGCCAGTTCAGTGTGATGCTATTGCAGCCCCCACTCAGCCTGTCTTAGTGTGGCTGTACTGGCTCTGGCTGGGGTGGAGTTAACTTTCCCCATAGCAGCCCTCTCTGTGCTGTGCTTTGTATTTGTAGCTAACACAGTGTTGATAACACACGAATGTTTTGGCTGTTGCTGAGCAGTGCTCACACAGCATCCAAGGCTTTTGTTCCTATCCCCCCTCCAAGACCAGTCGGCTGGCTGTGGGCAGGAGGTTGGGCAGGGACACAGTTGGGGCAGCTGACCCAAGCTGACCAAACGGATATTTCATTCCATATGATGGCATGCTCAGCAATAAAAGCTGGTGCAAAGGAAAGGAGGGGGGCATATGTTATTAAGACATTTATCTTCCAAAGCAACCAAGGAAGAGGCTGGACATCGCCTGAGAAGAAAATAAATCTTTTTTTTGTTTGTTTTTCTTTTCTTCTTCCATGTATAACCTTTGCTTTTTTTCATTAAATTGCCTTTATCTTGACCTGTGAGTTTTTCATCTTATTTTCTCCTGTCCTGATGAAGAGGAGGAGTGATAGGACAGTCAGGCAGGCACTTGGGACACCTGACAGCCAGCCAAGGTCAACCCACCACAATGGCTGACACAGGACATGGTGCCAACTCTACACATGAAAAAGGCTGTAAAACCCAGAGCGAGATGGCAGTAGTAAATGAACCCAGCAAAGAATCCAAATATCACTACATAGGAAAAAGGGAAGAGTAGGTAAATCAGGATCACTTCTAACCAGCCACTAGTAAAGCCATTAATGGAGACTTTGTGGTCTCCTGTGTCATCACTGATGAAGGTGTTGCAAACAGGCATGCTCATAGAGACATAGAATCATAGAATGGTTTGGGTTGGAAAGGACCTTAAAAGCATCTCGTTCCAACCCCCTGCCATGGGCAGGGATACCTCACACTAGACCATGTTGCCCGAGGCTCTGTCCAACCTGGCCTTGAACGTTGCCAGGGATGGAGTATCCTCAGCTTCTCTGGGCACCCTGTTCCAGTGCTTCACCACCCTCACAGTAAAGAACTTCTTCCTTATATCTAAGCTGAACTTCCCCTGTTCAAGTTTGAACCTGTTACCCCTTGGCCTATCACTACAGTTCCTGATGAAAAGTCCCTGCCCAGCATCCTTGTAGGCCCCCTTCAGATATTGGAAGGCTGCTATGAGAAGCTCCACAGCTTCTCTTCTCCAAGACAACAGAAATTATCTCACACTCCCAGAGTAATACCAATTTTCTCTTTCAGTCCCAATTTCCAGATAAACACTTCTTTGCCTGTCTCTCCTTTTTTTTAAAGCCTATTTTCACCAGTGCAGTTGGGTTTCCCTGATTAAGCTCTCTGTGTCTGTGTGATCCATACTAATAACCTCTGAACCTGATGGCCAAAGGTACTGACAGATGTCAGAGCTGTGAAGTTCTACCACTTTATGAAAACAAATTAACCCTGTCAATCCTTCCAGTGAGAAAAAGAATGCCACAAGGCTAACCTCTAGTGCGTAAATGCTTCAGAATGCTTTGCCGGGGTACTGCTGGGGTTTTATTCTATTTAAGCCATGTCTTAGTTTGCAGTGTGGTCAAGTAGGGTTTTTTTCCAATCAGCTAGAGACTTGCTTGTGCAAGTAACCATGTGAATATATTAAGAAACTTCCATGATGGCAACTTCCTGGAGGAAGGATACCCAAAGATTCCTTATAATCTACAGAGGTGATGCCAGAGGCAGAGGTTTATATTATCATCTATAGTCCTATAGATGGTCTACCCACCCTCCTTCTCACAGAAGCATTGTATTTACAGGCTAGGTTTGATGACAGACCTTTAGCATATGCCATTAGGATTCATGGTCAGATGATAGAAGATGGAATTAAAAACCATTGCCAAAATTCCTGAGCTCCACTTACCCTGCATTTCCCACCATGGTTTCTACAGCAGTACCTGCCCTAGTAAAAGAGCATCCATAGGGGATTTGCTATTAAGTTCTAGTGCCCAGGAGAGGTGTGGGAGGATGTGCTTGCTGCAGAGTATCTCCTGTCTCCAGGGGGAAACATGCTAAATGTATTTTAGAAAAGGTCCTTCCATGCATTAATTAGAGCAACACTGAGTCACCCATCTCATTTGCACTGCTGATAGAGATCAGCAAATACTTCCTCCACAAGATTTTGACATCTTCCAGGGGCTGCAAGTAACAGCACAAAGAGATATATATACACTACCTCTTTTAGCTGAGAATTTGTGTTGGCTCTTTTCTGATGGATCTAAATGTTTGCTAGCAGCTTGTGTAGTTTTTAATAGGAAGGCTGTATCCTCTTTCCTATATCCAGAACAGAGCTTTGGGAAGTGGAAGCTTGATACCCTCCCCATCTGGCTTGATGGCACAAGGATCCCAGTGCGGTGGAATGGATGACTGGTGATGCCCGATACCTTCAGATTATTTCAAACCAGTGACACAGCGAAGGATTCCTGCTCTGCTCCTTAGCCATCCTTATGTAGCATCTTGCTCTGTGTTCCATATAGCATAAAGTAGCAGATGAAGGCTGAAAATGGCATTTCTGTGCAGTAGAACCTGTTCTGGATAGAAGGAAAAAAACAGCAACAAACCCTCAGCAAGTTTTATGGGACAAATTGCAGGAGAGGTCAAATGTCAGCTTTGTGGGTCCTAGACCTTAATGATGAGAAGTAAACCCACCAAATCTTCCAGGCTGGCGAGAGGATGAGAGTACTGCTTCCTCACACCTTCTCCTGCTGTTGGAAGGGAAGGAGAGCAAAGGAAGGAGATTGACCATCCCTTCTTTAATCCCAGTCTGTTTGCAGTTGCATGAGCTGAAATGTTCATGGCAGTTTTTGCTGTCCTCCTGTGACAGCTCTGAGACTGTAAAACAGTTTTTCCTGGTGAAACATCAAAATTGCTTAGAAAAACTGATGTTTTTTCAATGGAAAAAAATTAATTTGGCCATTTAAATCAGAAGATTCTCAAACAGCTCTACCAAACAAGAAGCTACAGTCAGTGATTTCAATCATAACACTACTTCAAGTTTTTTAAACAAGATTTCAGTCCTCTTAACAGAATGTGTGATGTCCTACTATGCAGAAACTGTGGGCTATGTCATAGTTCATTTGAGATTTGACTTAGGATTTTAGGAATCATGATGTGGGAGGTGTAAGGACAGAGTATTTGCATAGTGGGCAATACTGTTTTCACAGAGAAATAGCTGCACTTAGGTCTTCCCTCCCTTATTTTATCTTTTTATAAGTCAAAGCACAAGCTAGAGAGCCCAGTGTACATTTCAGAGCATCACAAACTCCCTTTGGCAGACAACTTACTCACACTGAGGAAAAAGCACTTTGCCAGGTTCAAAAATTAATTAAAAATGTCTGATGTGACTCTAGAAAATCACATACTGAACCCCTGTGATACATATTTAATGGAAATGTACTCCTGAAATTCATTAAATTTTACAGATTTATATCTTCCAAATAATTCAAAGCAACATCTCCAGAACTAGCAATAATCTAATCTCCCAAATTGATAATTATGTGGAATGACATAAATAAGGGATTTGATATGCAGTAAATACTCCCAGATATTATTTCACACACACACACACATGCACACACACACAAAAGTCCTGGTAATTAGGAAGACTGAAAGGGAATATGTCGTTTGATATAAATCAAAACTGACAGGTCACAAATAATTCAGTGCTTCCATTATTACACTTTATGGGTTTTATAGGGCATACGGTATTGGTTGCTACCAAATAATTCCACCCAAAAGGCAGTTCCAGGGGACAGCAGGTATGGAGTTTCTATATCTATTTGGTACAGGATGACTGCAGCCATTTAAAAACAATAAAAGGTCTGTAGAGTGACTTGTGATCCTAATTTAGTATATTTTTTGAGGGGTGTCTTGAGAGACCTTGGAGGGACCCGGCTTTTAAGGATTCACCATGCTCAGCACTCTCTCAAGTGCTTCTGATACAAGAAGTTGTGTACTCAGAATTACTAATGATGCTTCGAAGGTTTGGGATAAAAATGTGCATGTTGATGCTTAAAAGGGAACTGTTTTGAAGTCTGCCATTTTTGGCTCCTTCTAGAAAAACATCCATTTCTTATCCTAAAAATCATGTCATGCTTCAGACATCATCCATGTTCTTTGAAAAGTAAATTAAACGCTTAGATCCCAATGGCATTGAGGAGATATAGGTGTCTTTTAAGGCACCCTCTAAAAATTTGTATCCTGGATTAGTCTGTGCAACCATGGAAGCATCTACAGGAATGAATAGCCCTATTAAGCTCCAGAGGGATTCCTTCCATGAAATCCTGCTGCCAAGAACAAGGAAAGGATACACAAACTAGACCTTACCACAAGGGAAGACATATATTTTTAAAGCATGGCCAAGATGCCAAGATTTGAGAGTTATGTGCTGGCTGTGGGTGACTTACTGGTACCACACTCAATGCTGTAGCGGTCTGGCTTCTCAAACAGGGCTTTGCAGCATCTGTCAGGGTTGCACCTACACATTCCCGGGCAAAGCAGGGGAACAAGAAGTAGCTTGAATGTTTTGTTTCCTCTGCCTGGCTGTACTGCAACTGGTTGTCTTATTTTTGCAGTCTATGCGGTTTTAACCAGCAGTCTTACACTCTAGTTAAAAGCTGGCAATGCAAGCGGAGAATCCAGAATTCTTGGGAATACATGTCTACATGTTTGGTGTTTCCTCCTCCTTTCACGTATATTCTTCTCTTCCAGTTGAAGTCACATCTTTAAGATAACTTCATGCTTGTCATTGCAATTGTTAAGGAAGTCCAGGTTTTGTAGGAATTTTTGGATTCTCCTGTGTAGAAGGTGATCCATTCAACATCTAATCTAAAATCAAAATTGTTATGAGTTGTGGGGGTGAAATAAAGGGAAACAGATACGTATACACACTGGCTTGTAGCATGGGTTGAAGTCGGATGGGAACAATATCCTGAATTCAGCGATCTCAGTGGGGCCACAGAATTTCAGCCGTGTACTGGTTAAGATGGCAAGATGAGAAAAAAAGGAAGAAGAAACATAGGAAGGAAAAAGGAAAAAGGGAAAGGAAAAGGAAAAGCACTGGGTATATGAATTTCAGAGATCTCAGCTGGCTCTACCTTGTATTTACACCAGTTGGAGCTCATTTCTCTATATTTCATAAAGAAGTTTCCTGACTCAGAAACATTCAAGTTTATAACTGCTTAAAATCATATAATCATAGAATCACAGAATGGTTTGGGTTGGAAAGGACCTTAAGATCATCCAGTTCCAACCCCCTGCCATGGGCAGGGACGCCTCACCTCACTAGACCATGTCACCCAAGGCTCTGTCCACCCTGGCTTTGAACAGTGCCAAGGATGGACCATTTACCACTTCTCTGGGCAACCCATTCCAGTGCCTCACCACCCTCACAGTAAAGAGCTTCTTCCTTACATCTAACCTGAACTTCCCCTGTTTTAGTTTAAACCCATTACCCCTTGTCCTGTCACTACAGTCCCTCATGAAGGGTCCAAATCCCCCTCCTCCAGTTGAAATATGGCATTTTAAAAAACTTTCCTTTATCTGGAGACCTCTGTGGGCTTTGAAATCATGTCGCGGTTTTAAAATTTTTGTGGTTGTTAGTATTTTTTACTGAAACAAAAGTCAATTTTTGCAAACCCACAAACGTCCGCGGGCACTCAGGCTTGCTAACACTTCCCACAAACATCTCAGAGAGTAGTTAAAAGGAAAGCATTTGTTTTAAATCCTGGCACCTGAAGACAGCTGCTGGGAAATTTTCCACATTTTTCATGTATTGCTTGGAAAATAAAAATGGGTACACTGTTAGTGTGTTTCTTAAAGTCTGCATCTCCTTACAAACTGATAATGGATTAATAGCTGTGGAAAACTCAGGGCAAACTGGCACCTATACAAAATGTAACGAGCTCAAAAGGTCACATCCCAGAGTCAGATAATAGCCAAATATATGGTTTAGATTAACCTCATCCAGACAACAAAGAAGTGGTAAATGCTCCATCCCTGGCAGTGTTCAAGGCCAAGCTGGACAGAGTCTTGGGCAACCTGGTCTAGTGTGAGGTGTCCCTGCCCATGGCAGGGGGTTGGAACTGGATGATCTTAAGGTCCTTTCCAACCTAAACCATTCTGTGATTTTTATGATTCTGAGATAAGCAGATGTTATTTCTAGGATGTAATCATGCTCTGAAAAAGCAGAAACCTCCATGTTGGGTGGGGTGGGCTGTGACATAAGGGATGTTGACACAGCCTGGCCCTGCTGAGCAGGGGCTGCGGAGGAGGGAGGAGAGTGAGTGTCAGTTCCAGCACTGATGGAGATGGTGGTGATGTAGAGGAGACCCCCATGAAGGTTTCACCTGAGAGCTCATGCCCCCATGGCTTCCCCTTTGCCCCGACAGCCTTAGGGAGCAGGGAAACACACTTCCCAAGAAAAGCAGGACTCACCATAGGTGATTGAGTCCTGGCTGTAAATCCTGAGAATCTTGTGATGCTCTGCGGCTTCAGTTTGAGCACTGGCCTAGAAAAGCAAGTGATTTATGGAAGTTTCCTGCACAAGGCAGGGACCAGGGGTCTGAGGCGCCTTTCACTGAGGCTAAGAGCAAAAGCTGCTGGGGCATGCTGACTTGTTCAGAGCAGATGTTCATAATGCTCGCTCACAGCATTACCAATCCGCAAGCTTTTCTGGGAAGCATCATGTGGGCTTAACGGCATTTTTACTCTGTGTTATTCCTTCCTGGAAAAATGAGCTGTAAAAGCCTCTTTTGTTGAAACCAGCTGCCCTGACTCGTCACTGCAGGGAGAGCCCCTTGAGATACAACACCACATGATCTCTGCTCCGGGCAGACATGAAGATCACACATCAGTGCCTGTCGCCACCACAGCTGGGCTGCATCTGCCTCTACCAATATCCTGCACGCTGCTGCCTCCAGCACACCAAAAGGGCCAAGACAGGAAGGGTAGAGAGAGGCTTGATTTGACCTTGTAGCAGCATCCCTGGGCAGGCTGGAAGGGTGTTTTGCCTCACAGACATTTGTGATTACTGCTGAAGAAACTCACTGCTATCTTTACTACATGTGCAGCCAATTCTTGTTGTTGTGTTTCCAGCTCCCTGCTGTCAGCCCAGAGCTGCTGAGCAGACAGAGCTGGCCACAGCACAGCAACCACTGCTGCAAACTGAGTGACTCAGCAGAGAAGCCAAGGCTTGATTGGTCATGGAAAAGAAATTGTTCCATCATCCCTGAAGCATGGAGGTGTCCCTCAAAGGCATGGCTGTGGAGAGGAAGGACTCCACCTCTGGGAATCTCAGGCTCTTACCTTTTCATGAAGGCTTTTATTTATATTTTTTGCTTTAGTAAAAGAAAAACTACAGAACAGCATATGCATCTCTACGGTCTGAATCACAGAGCCACATAATGGTTGAGGTTGCAGAGGACGTCAGGAGGTCATTCAGTCCAACACCTCTGCTCAAGCAGGATCACTGACAACCAGTTGCTCAGGACTGTGTCCAGACAACTTTTGAATATCTGCAAAGAAGGAGACTCCACAACCTCACTGAGCAATCTGTGACAACACTCAGTCAGAATCACAGTGTTCCCTGCTGTTCAGAGCGAGCCTCCTGTGTTTCAGTTTGTGCCCATTGCCTCTGGTCCTGTCACTGGGCACAGTGGAAAAGAGCCTATCTCTACGTTCTTTATACCATCACTTCAGGTATTTATATACATTGGTAAGATCCCCTTGAGCCTTCTCTTCTCTAGGCTGAACAGTCCCAGCTCTCTCAGCCTTTCCTCATACGGGAAATACTCCATTGCCTTAATCATCTTCATGCCCCTTTGCTAGGCTCTCTCCAGTATGTCCATGTCTCTCTTGCACTGGGGAGTCCAGCACTGGAGACAGCACTCCAGTTGTTTCTCACCAGTGCTGAGTAGAAGAGAAGGATCACCTTCCTCAGCCTGCTGGCAGTGCTCTGCCTAATGCAGCCTGGGACACCACTACCCCTCTCTGCTGCAAACACACATTGCTGGCTCATGTTCAACTTGGTGCCCACCAGGTGCCCACCAGGATGCAAAAGTACACAGTTAGAGCTGTGATTTCCATTGTGATTTCCATCATGCACTGGTGCATGTGGTCGTTCCTCCACAGATGTAAGAATATGTGTTTCTTTTGTAGAACAACTGATCCCATATTTTAGCAATAAGCCAGTTAAATGATTTTCAAATAGAGAAGAAAATCAACAAAAGGGAAATGCCAAAATATAAGAATACATGGGGCATCATTGAGGACATCTCTATGGAGAACTGCTTAATGGGAAACTGAGTAGCATAGGGGAAAAGGGGCTATTTCCCCACCCCTGCCCTGCCTGGGTCCTGTCCAGTCTGCTGGGTTATGGCTGCAGCCAGACCACATACTCATAATGAACGACATGAGGTTTGCTCCGTGACAAGAGACTGAAACAGAATAGAAGCTGTTGAGCATCCTTCCACTGCCTCCTGGGATTTGCCAGCACACAGAACCCCAGGGAGCACAGAGCATGTATACCTCTGTGTGCGGGCGGAGAAACAGGCAGAGCCATGATTTCCATCATGGCTATTTCTGCTCAGGAGCTTCCCCCTTGGAGCTGATCCTCTGGGAGCTGTGACAATACAACTTTCCTGAAAGAAAAGGCATTGTTTTTCCAATTAAAATATTTCACAAGCAGTTGTCAGTGTTACAAATTACCAATTTCGAAAGCATCGAAACAAGTTTCAACTTTCTAGTCCTTATTCATTTTATGTTGACAGATTAGATGAGTTTACATTACATTTCATTGTGCTGTGTATGTGTTGCAGCAATATTGCAGTAATTTGGGCTACCAACCCCTTGCTTTATCTTGTTTAAAGTCCTGCATCTTCTGGGAGTAGAACTGTCATTTTAGTCCAGTGCAGAACATTTCAAGTTAATCTCAGTACATTCTCTGGGAATATTTAATGGGGTCAAGGGAGAGGGAGGAAAAAGAGCACAGAGCCAGGTATAAAAATAGGATCTTTTGTTTTGTTTAACTGTGAACTTTTACGCAATAAATTATGTTTTCTGAGTCTGGTTTGTTTTATTTTGGGAACATATATTGTCAGTAAGAGGAACTGAGAGAAAGTTTCCTCGGGGAATTCCTCTGCTATTATTAAGACTAAGAGAAATCCATTTATAACTATGCTTAATTGGCTGCTGTCTTGACATAACCTTTTCAGAAGACTGAGGGCTGCTCTTCCTTTCTAACAGCAGGGCATCCCTAGAGACCCTGCTACCACGTGTCTCTCACCTGTAGAGCTGCACTGAAAAAGGAGAAGAGTTTCTCAGTGTCAAGCTATACTATGACGAAGTTGAAAGCTAAAGACTGATGAGGCTTTGGGAGAACATCTTGTGTCCTGGTCCATAGGTATGAAGGGCTAAAAAGATCCGAATGTCTTGTAGCGTAGGCAAACGTGGATCAGCTGGAAAAGCAGAGGGCTCAGGGGTGGTCTGAGAGACATGAAGCAGTTGTAATTTTATCAGTTACCCTTAATCTAATAAATGCACCTCCTCATTAACTTTCTATTCTTAACCTCTTGGTTTCCTTCAGAGATTTTTCCCCAGAGCTCCCGGCCTCAGCATGACCTCCCAGAAAAGGCCTCACTAAGAAAATACCTATTTCATGGAATCATAGATTCCCTAGGACACTCGCTGCTCAGGGATGCTCTTTGTCATGCCCAGGTTCAACACTTCTTCTCTAGTATGCCCCTTGCAGGTAAGTGTCTTCCCTGAGAGTCAGGTGGACTAAAACTCTCTTCAAATGTCCCCTTTTGCTCCTGATGATGCAGGCGTGGAAGGAAGTAGGCTGCTCCCACCCGCAACTCACAGGAGAATGGTCCAAGAGGCAACAAGCTAAGAAGCTCCGAAGCTATAGATGAGACAAGGGGAACTGCAGTAGCTAAATGGGTACCTCTGATGATAGCTTAAATGACGCAGAGAGCCAAGTCTCTAGAGGCAATTGAAGTGTCTGTTGTCACAAGTGAAAACATCTAAGTCTTAGGATGTCTCTTACATCAAACTCTGATCTCTGGTTCCTGCATAGAGAGGTCAGCTGTGTTTCAAGCCACTGGAGAAGTCGCATTTTCTCTGCACCAGAGGAGGCTGGGAACATTAAACAAGAAAAGAAGCAGGGACGGAGATTGTGCAGAGGACAAAGTTGATAAAGACTGATGGAAAATCAAAGGCTGAGTGAGAGGAGGAAGGGAAGAGGACAGCGGAGCAGGGTGAGAGACAAAAGGCAGGCTCAGAGAAAATGAGAGGACACTGAAAAAAACAGAAACTAGGGCAGGAGAGCGGTAGGGGAATGAAAGTGGGAAAGAGTTTGAAGGAAGCAGTATGAAATAGCGCTGCATAAAAGGGAGATTGAGAAAGGAGCAGAACACAGTGGACTAGAAAGAAAAACAAACAGGATTTTCAGAACAGCAAATATAGCCATAGAAATAAGATGTAAGTGGAAATGGGTATAGACGCTCCCATCTGTCCAGGCTGACTTTGTCCTCCTGAGGAAGAGTCCATCAACAAGTAGATAGCTGGGACCAAATCATCAAGTGTGCTTCTCTCATGCTACAGGAGAGACCCTGCCTATCTTGGGAAATAAATCCCTGCTTGAGAGCACATGTTTCAGCCTCATATCTCTAAAGAGACACAAGGAACTGAGGGGAAAGGAGTGAAAGAAAGTAAAGACCTCTTTTGCTCTCAGCAGAAACTTACAGACAGCTTTAACTCTGGGGACTTATTTTCCTTCTAGCTCTATACCCAAGCTGGGTCATTGTGTCAACAGAGTGAATAAAGCTGATTGTCACATTGTCACATCTCTATTCTGTGTCAGGGATGGCCCCAATACGGCAGTAACAGCAAGAGACACACATAAGCTAAGCACATAACCATTACCACATCATTTCCCAGCAAAAGTAATTCCCCAACTCTATTACACTCTTTGATAGTGCATCACTGTAACCCAGGAACCCACATGGCTGACTAATCATCCACAGATACCACCCAATAGAGTATATCCTAGAGAAAAAACATCAGCCTGTCATTTCAGTCATGACAATTCAAAGTTGGATGATGCTGTAAATAGCAAAGAACACTGTCCAAAACTCCACCTGCAAATAAGGATGAGCAGGAGAGTACCCTAGGAGGCACAGAGTTTCTCTCAGGCCTGGTACAGTCAATGTAGGATGTGTAAACATACTGCAGAGCAATATATCCTTTGGTCCTAAATGCTACTATCTAGAAAGATGGTAAGATAGAGCAGCTATGAAGAAGGAGGTAATTAAAGGAAGAAGAAATAAAAGCTGCTGATTTCCAAGTCACTGCCCTTGACCAGTTAAAACAGCAAAGCAGAACCTGCATAAACCTGCCTACCTGCATAAACACCTTGGCCATTAAGTTTCCATTCTTTGACCCTCCTCTCTTATTTGATGAATCTAATTGTGGACACTGACAGTTTTTCAGCCATTTTTTTTCTCACCATCTGTTCTAATTATTCAGGCTACCAAGTGCATCTGGAATAAATATATCTAGTGTTGTACTTATTATAATAATTAAACATATTCTCTTCACTATTCCTATCTTTTTTCTGTGAAGGGATTGACGTATAAAACATTTTGTGATTTAAATTTACAATCAGTTTAGATTCAGTTGCTTCAAGATGAAAAGTCTTAAGGAACTGGAAAAATATGTCTGAGTCACACTGCAGATTTTGTCCAGCCATGTCTCTGCAGCTACAGTTATGAAGAGCATTTACACGTGGAGTGGAATCCATAGCATCCTGACCATACAGTGACAATAGGGCCTATAAAAAAGATGGGGAGAGGCTTTTTAGCAGGGCCTGTTGTGATAGGACAAGATTAAGACTGGATATGAGGAAGAAATACTTTACAATGAGGGTGGTAAAACACTGGCACAGGTTGCCCAGAGAGGTGGTGGATGCACCATCCCTGGAGACATTCAGGGCCAGGCTGGACGTGGTTCTGGGCAATCTGATGTAGGTGAAGATGTCCCTGCTCATTGCAGGCAGGTTGGACTAGATGAGCTTTGAAGGTCCCTTCCAAGCCAAACTATTCTATGATTCTATTCTATGTTTCTATGAGTCCAGTTTGCTGCAGCCCACACTGCTAGAGCCATTTTGTAGATGAGGACACTGCAGAACCCATCAGATTTATAGTGCTTTGGGAATGCACACAGGAGACTTTTCCTCACTCAGGCCCCAAAGGAGGTATAATTAGTTTCAGAAATTATGTGCCATAAATCTTTCTGCCTGGTTATTAGTTAATTAACATTTCTGTTTCATAATACTTTGCAGTGCCTCCTCTGTGTGTTGTTGCAATGGAAGTCTGAGTTTTGTGTGTTGGACTGTTGGGGAGTTGGTAGCCCTGCAAACTTAGGTATGCAAAGAGTCATGTCTCATACTGAGGACAGAAGATAATAGTCAGGGGAGGTCAGAAAAAGCCCTGCACCTTGTTTCTGTGCTGTGGACTATACAGATACTTTTAAATCCTAGTGAGTCCCCAGGGCACTGTGTGCTGTCTTGGTCCATATATATCTTAGTGTCTCACAGACACTGGTTGCATGACTAAGCCCCAGGTCTGTGTCCTCTTGGCAAGGCTCAGGTGTACTGTAAGGCCCAAAAGTACATCTGGATCCCTCCTGAGGACATGCTGAACCTCACATGAGCAACCAACCATGTTTACATGGCTTTCTAGGTGGGATGCAGAGCATACAAGCCATGCTCTGTCTTCCTTTTCTGTTAGGTGGAGCCACTATCACAGAACAAAGACAGATCAATCACTAGCAATCTCCAGGTGAAGAAAGCATGGCTTTGCTACAGTCTTCGCCCTTTCCCTGTGACAAATAATTGTCATCATCATTATTACATTACATGACATTAATCATCACAGGGATCAGATGAGAGCAGCACACAATTAGTTGACAAGCAAATCCTTTATCCAAACAGTGGCTTAGTTAAGGGTTGGTTAAAAAAAAAAATGCAGTGAAACAGAGGGTTACATTCAAGAATGCTTCCCCAAAGCTGATCCCGCAAACGTTGAGTGTCCTGTGTTACTAAATCACTTCTTATTTGTAACCTTCAGCTATGCCTATAGCACACACTTGACAAATTTAGACTAAAAGGTGGCTTATATTTTATAAGAAGTTATGACAGGGCAGGCAAAGATTGGATTTTGGAACCTATGGTGAGTTACAGCCTTGGATGGTTTAAAAACCACTGGAAGATAAATGGATGATACATGCCTACTACTGCACATCAGTCACCGAGACCCGGCTTTGGGAAAGGGTCTCACTGTCTTCACTTCATTCCCTGTAGCCCTCTTTGAATGCTGCACAGCCCCTACGTGCAACAGGAACCATCCTCAGTGATAAAACAGCAAGAATTTTACTTTCTAGAAATCTAATTTATGGCTGCCAGTGGTGCTCTTCCACTAGTGAATCTGTTCTTTAACTTATGTTGGAAAGAAATTGACAGCTTCCCATGCTGCTAGACACATCTTTGAAAGAGAAAATGGAAAAGGAAGGGAAGGGAAGGGAAGGTATGTTAGGAAAGTCGTCTCTCCAAATAAGAGCTGAGAGACTTTATTGCCATAATACGAAAGACGTGTCCTATCTTATTGCCCAACTATGCGTGGTCGCTCAGTCTCCTTTCCTGCCCAGTAATTTTTAGAAGAGCCATATGGCTGCAGTCACATATTCTCCTTCAGTATCGAATACTGCTTTTCCTTTGGTCCTTGAGGCATATAGTTTGGATTTACTTGCCATATGTGACTGAAATCAATGAATGCCATCTGCTGCTTCAATGTGAAGTGGGTTGGAAAGACAGCCTTCAAGCACACCAATGCCAATGGACAGGCAAAGGAAGAACATGCTTTTCCCATACAAGACCCTCACACCATTCCTTGTAGTGCAGCTTCTCAATATATTTGGAGGTGAGCTGGAGACAAGCCAGAAGATTCTAACAGGACCCACCTTCAGCCAAGAAAGGAGACATCTGAGGAATCTGGTCCCTGAGCTAGTAACAAGACAGTTGCTCCAGCCTTGCCTTCAGCACAGTGAATGTGCATGAGCAATGGCAAAGATTCACAAGGGCCCAAGGTAGATCCAGTGGTCATGATGTTTTTAGCTATATCAACTGACTTCTTCAGACAAAACTTAAGCCACCTCCAATATGGGGTGAAAAGAGTTGAGAGAAGAGGCTAAAATGGATCTTGTTTTGGTAAGGAAGTTGAATGTTAAAAAAACCCCAAACCCTGAGGGTTTAGTCAAACCCAAAGCAGAAGGGTTTTCTCTGGGAAGCTGCCAAATCCTGGTCCTTCTTTCACATCCACAGTAGCCAAAGAATTGCCAGGTGCTGTCATCTGCACCCTGAACCACATATGATGGTAGGCATCAATCGCAGCATGTGCCTCCAGCACTGGAACCAAGCCGATCTGTGGGAAGGTGATGTTTAAGCCTCTGTCTAATGAGCTATAACAGCAGAGTGCTCCATTTTCTTCAGCCATAATCCAATTTCCACATAGAGAATAATCCACTCTGCTTTCAAACAGGAACTTTATCCATCAAGGGGGAGAGAGAGAAGCAGATTATCGCCTTATTGAATGAAGCAACCTATTGCTCCCTAAATAAGCCCTTGCCCATGTATTGCTCCAGCTGTTGGCTGTACGCAGTGAATGACTCTTTGTCACTGCTGATGTCCTTTAATGCATGTCTATATTTTCCCTCCACTATGATGCCACTGCCACTGATTTCTCAGCCACCCTTTTAATCTTATTGTCAGCAAAGGAGCTTGATCACAGACCCTTAAAATGGATTCTGGCTCCTCACTCTATGGAATTCAGGAATTTACTTCATCTAGATTTGCTCAAGACAATTAAGCAGAACTTTGTTTACCTATCAGTTAAGAGCCTCTGAAATCCCCCGGACGCGTGAGGTTAAAGATGAAGTGAGTCAGTGTTCGTAACTTACAAGGTTATTTCATTTCCTAGGCTTGCGTTGTTCACCTGCTGTTCTCATGATGCAGTGAGAACACCAGATCGCTGTGTGTCCTGGAGTTTATCTACTGCTGCTTTACTGAATTTGTACAGACCACCAATCAATTACTTGGAATACAACACACGCACTCCTATTTATACACCCTCCCTCTGCACAGCAGGCTACGCCACCAGGATGTGGAGAGTGATCCAGGATCTCCTCCTTCAAAGAATGCTAATGGTTTACCTGCCAAGAATTGTCTCCAAGAGGCTTTGCTACAATTGCTATAGCAATTCAGACAAGGGACTGTACTGCAGACAATTCTCTCTTGCAGCAAATATGGACACATTTCTGAGTCTATTTTAAGGTGCCCAGGTAGAACTATACTAGGCTAGTTCAGGTATTGTTTCTGGTGACCTGGACATATACCATGGGTTTAAAACCTATTGTATTCCTTCCCCTTTGTATATAGCAACATGAATTCAAGAATAGGTTACTGAACTTTAATTCAAAGAGCGCATAATACAGATTAAACAGATTAAACTTGGTCTGGGGAGCTTAGATACAAAAGTCTGTCACAAGCTGTGCAGGTTCTTGCACCACGACTCACCTATGTCCCTGGGAACAGAAGTCCGCTGTGTTATTTTCAGACAGTTGATCAATGTATTTGGAAATGTCTTTTCATGGCAGGGGTGTTGGAACTAGATGATCTCTAAGGTACCTTCCATCTCAAACAATTCTGTGATTCTATGATTCTAGGAAAGAAGGGAAGCATTCATTAAGGTTTGGGCTCTGTTGGTACCTAGTAGGAATTCTAGCAGTATTGAAATAAGCCAAAAGTTATAGACAAGATGGCTGGAGATAGACTGAATTATGAAGAGACACAGAGATACAAGCTACACATATATGCACATATGTATAAATACAGATATTTCTTTTCCACAATGTTCATTACTTCAGCATCAAAGCATGAATTCCCTTGCGTTGCAGGGCAGGGTGAGAGACAAAGATATTGAAAAGAAAATGGGGAAGAGTGACAGTTTAAGTGACTTGCTGGAGGACATGGAGACAGTAGCAATCACCTACTTCTCATACCATGCCAACAGGAGGATAACCTTGACTGTGAAGCTGATACAGTTTGCATTTTATAGTAGTAAAATCACACTGTGGATGGGGCAGCTTAACCCTGCCCCGATCCAGGTAGCTATGAGCAGTGTAGTGCTCCAAGCTAAATAACAAGTGAGGAAGTTTCTCCTCAGTCCATGTGCTTTTTTTCACATAGGAATCTGGTCCATGCAGAGTCGTCTGGGTCCAAAGCAGTGGTGGAAGCAACCCTGGGAAGAGCTGTAAGCAGAAGATACGATTTAATTGAACAACATTTGGCTTCATAAAGATCGCACAGATGGAGCAGCCTGTTTTTAAGGAAAGCTAAAGGCCATGCACTGCTTAGGCAGAATTGAAATTTGTCCATCCTGCTAACTCTAAAAATAAACTGTGAAGAATGTAATAAAATTGGACTTAGGACTGGAGGCATTTTGATTATTTTGAAATGCTTATGCAGGAGCCAATTGGGATACATGTACATAACCAAGGAAACAGGGAATTTACATAGTGATTAAAAACATGGACAAGACTGTACGTCTGCAAGACAGAAACCACATTGCTGTCCCAAGCCCATCTACAAACTAGTACAGTTTTATCATTGCCCCTGACTTAAGACCTCTCAGCGCCAGAGCAACAGCAATGTCTGTAACCTCAGAACAGTGGGTGCATATGATCAAATCACTGAAACTGGTAAGGATTATGGGGCCTCATCCATAGATTTCAGAGGGCTTAGGAAAAACCCTTATTAGCTTACATATGATTTTTTTTTTCTAATTAAACTCCCTGGTAGATAAGATTTAGGATAATGAAAGAACTCAGTCTTCCACCCCCAAAGGAAAATATACAACCCCATATCTACATCAATTTCAATTAGTCTTAACAGGGAAGGCAAGGCCTTCTAAAAACATTCACTCAGGAGCACTGGTTTCTCTGTAATGGGTAATGACCATGAAAGAACTCAGAGCTCACAAAAGTAAAGCAGCTCTTTCTTCTGAAAGAAATACTTACAAAGATACTGCAGCTTGCAGGCATCATTTTAGCCACGCATACATGGAGTGACCGTACGGATATCTCCATTTTTCATGCCTACTCATCTTGCTTGCCTCCTTCTGAGCCTCAGGACGGTTGTCAAAGGCACCAATGACACAGGATTTGGTGGGAGAGTTGCCTGAGCCACCAGTGCAGGTGTCACATGAATGCCACCTACCTCCTTGCAGGTCCTATGGGGGATGGAAGAGTAGGAGATCTCAAAACAACTTTCACTGTCATGGTAAAATAGCAAGCAGTCATCACATGAAGTACAATGCTTCCTTGAAGGTTATTAATTTAATGTGATATTTTGAGAAGACCACCTGCTACAGAAAAGCGTTAGATAAATCATCAGAACAAACTTCCACCCTAAGGGAGGCATATTGCTCCCAGTTGTTTGAGAAAAGTGTAGCTTGATGCAAAAGTAAATAAATGCCTTTTAATACACCAGCATGAAATGAGGCCTCATCCTGCAATACTCTAAGCAAATGCCAAACTATTTTCATCCCCTGCAGACTCCAATGAAAGCTGAAAGTCTCGATTGACTTGAGGAGCTTAGTATAAGGAGGAAAATCACCAGTGTGAGGATGGACATGTGCTCATTGAGGGGGCTTTGATCATCAAATAACCTCATTTTGTTTTTCAGATGCAGAAGACCTTTTCCTACATAAGCAATATTTATCCTTATCGTGATTTGAAATGCAGGGAGTAAATGCCAGTGAGATAGCTGGCTTTCAGCGGGGCTTGCACACATCACTGTCATGAGAAGGGTGATATCTTGAATGGTACGAAACTGCTTACAGACCTCAAATATACTTCTCGTTCATTGCATTATATTTTGACTTGAACCGTATGATTCAAGGAGTCATTTCACCATGCATGAAAGTAGAGAGGTACAATCAGACTGTTTGGGCAATAGAAAAGATGGCATCCCAAAGAAACTGCAAATACTTACAAACTATCCAAAGAAAAAAAAAATAAATATATTTTTGTTGTATATATATTTGCTGCTGTATAGCAGCAAAACATGTTGGAAGTCTTTCTCTGCAGAGCTTCAGTCCATGGAGCCCAGGCACTAAAAACATCTGGGATTTGAGAAGAAACCAGCAGTAACCCAAGGCAGGACTCAGCCCAGTGCATCTTCTCTGTGCCCCTGTGACCCCGAATGCACAAAGCTCCCTTTCACTGCAATTGATCTTTGCTGTGAACCTGACAACAACATCAGTCTGGTCAAGGACAAAAGATTGGAGGGCTTTGAGAAATCGTGGTTTTAATCCCGGTTGAAGCCAACATTCTAAAAGCCAAACATTCTAAAGACAAAACCAAAGAAATTACAGCCAACAGGAAATTCTCATCATTGGTTGGCTATATTTATCAGCTTTTCAGGATTGTAACCCAGACCCTTGCACATAATGTAACAACACAGTTATCATCTGCCTAATAATTAGCACAAACAGGATTTATGTGTTTTGATGGTTTATGGGAACTTGTATTTAGTGATAAGGAATAGGTCCTTTTGGGAGCTTTCAGACTTCTAAACTGGCAAATTCAGAACTCAACTGAAGTTTATTCAAGGTTGGAGGTTCCTTACATAATGAAGTTGGTGTAGGGTCTATATCTATCTGGTTTGATACAAAGTATTTCCTTTGTTTTGTTTCTCTCGAAGAGGCTTTTAGCTCCAGAAGTGTAATTGGCTCCAAGAAAATCAGAAGGTGAACTCCTCAGCCTGTTGGTCAGTTGACGGTGCCCGTACAAAAGAAACCTAGTAAGATACATTCCTGTCTTCACCACTCATTAGTGCTGCTTTGGGGTGGGAATAATACCTCACTTTCTGTGCTGTGCTAGAACAAAGTGTGAGGCGAAGTAATTAATTACCAAAGGAAAGATCTTGTAAAATTGGGCCACCTCCTTCCTATCAGCTCCCCACAAATCTCTTCTCCTGGGTCCATTGCTCAGGAGCATGACCTACACACAAGCACACCAACCGGCAACCTGTTTACACAGGACTGGTCACTTGATCCCCTTTTCCTCTATTTTCCCACACTTGTTGCTCCCTGAACCAGCCAGATCCCTCCATTTCCCTAACTTTGGTTCCTCCCTTAACCCATCCCATACTAGGTCCTGTGCAGTCACCAGGTGCCATTCCCCTGCACCCTGTAATGTGTCCCACACCCAGGCAGTGACCCCTCTATGACCTGTGAGCTGAGCTGGGGAGCTGTTCCCGTTTGCCCTTGGGAGGGTACTACTTCCAGTCCATAAAGCTGAGGATCTACTAGGGTAGCCCCAGCCCGGCTCATGGGTTTGTGTCTCTGGCTGGGTCCCCCAATTGCCCTTGTGCCTCTGGGTTCCCTGTGTGTGTGGAGATGAGCCTTTAATCACAAAACCTAATACAGTTTCACACCAGATGAAGGAAGATCCCAAGAACAACCCCCTGGAGCTGTCCTACTGCTTGTTGGGCTCTGCATCTGTGTGTTGCAGCCTTGCTGTACAGCTTTGAGTAAGACACTTACTTGGTGTATTCCACGGAGCACCATATATAGGATGAGTGGAGAAGGGTGATGATATTCTGCACTTTTTAAATGGTTGTGTGACACTGCCAAAGACTTGGTTGGGAAAAGTCTTAAAGAATGGAGTACAGAGGGCTGTGTTCTTCCAGGGTATGTTAGAAATGAAAAGGAAAGAGAGAGACAGGACTGTCTTGGAAGAAGGGTACTGTCTGAGACTTGGAAATCTTGGTCATATGGAAATGATCTGTGGTGTCTGCATCATGGAATAAGCCTCCAGGGGAGCATGGGACAGGAGAAGGCCAGAATCCTAGAGTCATTCTACCATGTGCTACCATACACCCTTTATCCCATACTGCACAACTTTCAATACCAATCGTTCTGCCCTGGAGGACTGTAGTCTGTCCATGTTCCTCATTTTGGGTATTAAACCCAGGAATTGATTCTTCTTTCATCTTCTCCCTTGAGGCCAAGTGCAAGCACTACTACACTTGCTGAATTCATCACTGTGTGCAAACTGTATTTATATGACAGCAAATCTATGACTTTCTTGTGTTGTTCAGCTAGCAAGAAAAGGAAGCCTGTCAGGTATTCGCCAAAAGGCCTTTTACTCATGGTCCAGCATTGGTCCTTTGCCCTGAATGAAGCCAGATACCAATGCAGCAGTTTCCTTGGGATTGTTTCTGTTGTTTTTCTTCCCCAAACATGCAAAAAAAGAAGAGCTGGATTCTAACAAGTAGTTGGTTTTTTTCCCTCTGTAATTCATCTTTAACTTTAAATAATCAACCTGGTCTCCCTCTATATTCCATGTTTTCCATAATCCATAAGCATGCGTAAACCAAGCAAGTTAAAGTAGTGAAAGAGAAAGACAAAACCCAAGCACAGCTAGTAACATTTGTAAAGGAGGGAGGGAGGATCTTGGTCTATCTGTGTCTTGCAGTCATGAGATGATGGCAAAACACTACCGTGAAGGCAGGCTTTGAGTAATCTAATGGAATGTTTGTAGGGAGCTGGAAATAAAAGTAGTCCCCAACAGGCGTCTAAGACTGTCTGATAACTCTAGATTAGAAAGAGGACTATTAGATCTCAATTAGACCCTGAAGATACTACTGTTCCTAGGAGATTCCTAGAATCTTAAGACTCCCTAATTTTCATAGGTGTTGGTCACCTTGGTCTTTGCATACCACAATGTAGATTTAGAGAGATAGGGCTTAGTAAGCTAAGTACAACCAGAAGAGAACAAAGAAGAGGCAGTCCATAGAACTGAATTTTGCTAGAAAATGCTGATTTGAAATATCCATGGAAATGTATCTGTTGCAGCAATCCTTCATTAAACTGTAAACTTGCATAGTACCTTTGAGTTTGGAAAGGGCGGGAGGTCCCTACTGTACTGATAGGTACTAAGGTCTTAAACCAAGTGTTAGTTTCCAAGCAGTCCCAAATCCTTAAAAACTTTGTCTTGAATTTTGGTATCCCTCCCCAGTCTATCTGGAAAACTTGAGATCCTCAGGTTAACATGGGATTGTCATAACTTCTATGCTGTCTGAGGTCAATGGAGGAATCTGGAGATTAAGAGACGAGATTCCAATCCTAGGAGCTCAGGAAAAAACAAACCAAACCAAAACTAAACAAAAAACAAACAACAAACCAATATGTGTCCAACACCAATAGGTGTAGAAGAGACATTAATTCTTCCCATGTTGCTTGACTTCAGGCTGAGCCCTCCAGAAGCACAGAAGCTCAATGTCCCCAGGAAGCCTGGGAGGATGAACTGCCCAAGAGTCACTAATGAACCTGACTGAAACTCATAAGCTGGTCATATTTGACTGTCTGAACACTGAGAAGCATCAATGTCCAGCACACCACCACCCAGAGCTTTTGAAGTTAAAATCTGGTAATATCAAAGCAATTGGACATTTGATTTCAGCCAGCAGTATTTATGACCTCCCTTAAATCCATTCTACTTATGCCGAGAGAGTCATTCCTGACATCGTGATTGGGGAATGATCAGCAAGAAAATCCAATTAGGCTGGAGTTGATTAACCTGACCATCACCTTGATAATTATATTTATTATGTGTATAACACTGTTGAACCCTTACACTGTATTGCAAAATCCATCCCGTGCATAGATTGGAAGTATCTGAAAGAGTTTATTTTAATTAAAACTTAGTAACCATATCTTTACAATTTTTCTAGTATCACTCTATGGGAGAACATGCTGGAGGACAGTAAATGTCTGGTAGTGGAGAGAAAAGCAACAGATGTGACCCAGCAGGTTGCTGATCTCTTTTTCCGCTCCTTGTTATATTGCCCCTATCTCACAGTTTAGCAAAGGAGTCCCACAAGGATGGGATGAAGCAGGATTTTACTGATGGCTAAATCTCTTCTTATGCAATGAAGATGACTGAGAGACAGCTTTTTAAAGCGTGAGTTTAGCAACTAAACACCCTGGAAAGATTTGCTGGGGGCTGGGGATGGCACCCACCTCATGGAGCAACATGAGCAGCTCTCTGGTCTCCTCACAGACCAAGAAGGGTCTCTGCCTGGAGTATGGGACACTGTGGGATGCAGGGGAAGAGCATCTCTGGATTGCATAAGGCTTATTAAGGGATGGTTATAGAAATAACCAAAGGCAGGGAAAAGAAACCATTAGCAAGACTTGGTGAGGAACAAGCATGGGAAAATAGAGGGATAAGAGGATCAAGTGGCTGGTCTTAAACGGCTTGCTGAACAGTATGCTTGCCTGGCTGTGCCCTGTGCTTCTGTTCCATCTTCTCATTAAAGCCCATTTTAAACCTGATTTAAACCCTGTTGCATAGGGGATAGGGACAGGGGGGAGCACACAACATAACACTGAGTGTGGCAACTGAAGTGGGACCAGGAGTCACAGGTGCAACATGTGTTTAGTGCAGCAACCAGAGTGAGTGTGGGGGTGAGTCTGTGATCACTAGTGAAGATTGAGCTGGACCAGCCAGTGAGTAGGTGACATGGCCTGGGAGCAAGGGGGTGAGTGAATCTCAGAGGGCAAGACCAAAGAAGGCTTTGGGGAGCCCCAGACAGCTATCCGTGTGAGTGATGAAGTCTGTAATAGCAACTGAATTGCGACTGTGACCTTGGCGGCTTGTATCTCCAAGTGCCAGCAGCTGGGGAGACTGGGATCCAGGGGCAGCTACAGGGCAGATGGGGTGTCTGAGCCCAGCTGCTGGAGGGATCCAAACTATACATATATATGTATATATATACATTCCCATGAACTGACCATTGTCCTACTCAGACAGAGAGGGCAGCAGCATGAGTCCATTGGTGCTTACTGTGTTTGTATGAGTGCTTGGTGTGTCTGCAATCTGTGCGGCCAGCAGTGTGTGTATGTATCTGTGTGGTGTGTATGTGTGCTCTAGGTGTATGTGCCTGCAGGGAACATGTGCTCAGTCTGGCTACTGGTGGGACCTGGGATATGAAGCTGCCCTACCCTCACCTCCATTGGGCTGCTGAGTCCAGCCTTCCCTAGCAACAACCATCACCTATGACATGACAACACCTTCAGGTACAGATGGGAGCTGCTTCCCATCTCTGGCAGCCCAATGTCACTGCCCCAGAAGAAAAGGCCAAGGAGAGAAGGAAAGAGAAAGCACAGCTATAAACCTCAAGCTGCAGTAGCAGCTACATCCATCAGCCACAAGCCCATCTGATCTGTGGGTTTCATAGCCCCTCTTCCTTTCTTCTCCATCTGCATCCTAGAAAGATCCTGCCTTCATAAAGGGAAATGTGTAATTACTCCTTCCTTCCTTCGTGCCTTCTCTAACCTAATCTGTGATCAAATCCAGCCACCAAAGTCAGACGTCTTTCCAGGGATGAACTTTCACACAATCCTGGAAGCAATTTTCTAGTTCTGTGGTTGTTGAGAATAAAAAATTAATGCATCTTTCTCTGTGTATACACACCAGTCACGCGTTGTGTGTACACTAGATTCAAAGGGTCATAGAAATTAGAGAATAGAAAGCCCAGGGGAGAGAGTTGCTCCAGCTAAGGAGCTTTGCAAAGTTGTTCTCTGCATTGCATTAAAGAGAGGAAGAGCTTTGGGCATTCCTGAACTGTCATGTCGTCCTTGTTTTCTTGTCACCTTCTTACTGAAACAGAGGTGTGGGCATTGTCTTTCCCAGAGAAAATAGCTTATTAATTTTAATGAGCAAGCAAGATGCGTGCTGTTGAGGAGCATGCTCAAATTAAAACATTATTATTATGGAATCAAACACGGGCCTTTCACAGTGACATTTAAGGAGCCATGTCCTTATTTTTGGTTAAAACCCACACTGAGCTAGCTTAAGATTCATCAACATTCCTGTCTGAGGATCTCACCCAGGTTAGATATATTTGATTCAATTCTCAGGCTGTTATATACTCTTTCATTATGGATCTGTCTTAATGCCAATCAAACGGCATTGGAAAAGCTCCAAATGGCTTTGGCTGAGTAGGATTGTGCCCCATTCAGACCATGTGCTTAAGGTCAGTGCCTGCTCTCAGGTATAAATCCAGCAGAGTGTCACTGAAATCAATTGAGATATAGCTGATTTATTGAGATGACATTGGCTGCAGCAATCAACACCGCAAGAATCTGTCTGTGGCCTCAAGTCAGCCCAGAGCTCCCAGGATACTCACACAGGTGCTGAAATCAATACACAACAGGACCTGTTGTCTAGTTACCTTCTGACTCTCATTTGAGTTCTTTTGGGTTTAATTTTCTAACAAAACAGCCATCATATGCACTGATTCTGGGGTGGAACATCATGATGTGATTGAAAAGTGTCATGTTTGCTGTAAAATTATTGCCAGATGTTTGTCTAGCCCTACGCAAATGGAGCAGCAACATTAAGGAAGTGTCCTCCTCCACTTTGCTTCCCCAGCTGAAGATCAGTGAAAATATCCCTGTATTTCTTGCCCTGTGGCATGGCCGTGCTGTTCTCCTCATCCCACACCCTCATTCGGTCTCTGCAGACACTAGCAGTGCCTTCAGATGTTCCCCCGTCTCATGATCTTCCATTCATCATCTCCTTCCTTCTCTTTAATGCTTTCCTTCTCCTCCTTCTGACACCAAAGTTCCTGCATTAGTCAGACTCTCTTTTTTATAACACTTCTTTAAACATCTGAGTAAAGGGGAAGTAAACACCCTGCCAAACACTGCATTTTCGCAGTTAAAGTGGCCAACAAGGAATGTGCTTGCCCGCTCCCCTCCCAGCAAGGCTATCTTAAAGTCATCTCTGATGAACCAGAATTTCACACCTGTATGTATGTTCATACCTTGTGAGTATATTTGTTCCATTTTTTAAAGAAAATAGGGTGGGCTTTTCGCAACAGCAGCAAAATAAGGATCCCAGCCCATCTTAGTTAGCTTCTTATTTTCTCCATAAAGAACAATTCATCCCACCTTTACCAATGAGCAAATTGATGTTAAGCAAACCTAACCAGTGAGAAGGGGAATACTGACATCTGCTAAATTCTTCTATCACAACCACAGCTTCTGAAAATCCCTCCGGTACTGTAGAGGCTTTTCCATAGTTCTGTTGGTCCTGTATGGCTCAGTGCAGTTCTGTGCAGGTATACCCAAGCTACAGATATACCCACACCAGCTCAAATACTGAAAGCAGGCTAACCATGCTAACAAAGTCTTCCAACCAGGCAATTAGCCCTCCTGAAAAGCAGGATAAACCAGACAGGAAAGCCTGGCGGTCTCATTCAGAACTGTTGCAGTTTCTTTATGTGTTATTGCACTACTCTGTGTAGATAAACTTTCACTTACAAGCTTCATTTATTCCGCCGAAATTAATGCAACAGCATGCAGTTACTATGGTGATGTGAGCTACTTAACTAACTTCGGCTATATACATACTCATGTGTAAGCTGGTTTTTGCTTTGCGTGAAGTCTGCTGGCTCCTGACTACAACCAGACTGCAAGCCAACATGTAAGAATGGCTGGATGATCAGGGAGTGTGAATACAGCTTAGAGACATTTGCTCTTCTGTAGCTATGAATTTGTTTGTATGTCTTTGTGTTCCATGTACGTATAGACAACAAGCAGAAATGACCCATGTCTCCCAGCCTCATGGCTCGTGCACCAGTGTATGCTGCTTTCATTTTGCCTGCCTTAAGCACAGAAGATAGGTCTACTTCTGAGTTATTCTCCTGACTGCAAAAGGCAAGACTTCAGAGTAGGTGGAATTCTCCCAGTGACAAGATCCTCAAAGTCTCTGAAATAACCTGGATGCTGGAACCCCCTCTCCAGGGCTTCAGGGGATTTAACGTATCAGTACTTACAGTGATCTTCTGCACAAAGGGCTCAATTCGTAATTACCATAACCAGGTAGAGGACTTCCAGGAGCTTTAACGATTTGTCTGTGGCTAGGAAAAGGGTGAACTTCATCAAAACCATGATGTGCTGTGAATTGCCCACTCAGCTGTTGATGGTGTCTGGCTTTACTGCGCTGCTTGTTCCTAATCTCGGGAGCCTCAAATACCTGAACATTGTCATGGCGATTTTATCCTCCTTTTCTTCAGAAATAAATCTCTGTGTCCATTGATGGCTCACTCAGCATATTCGCTTGCCTGGTGCAGCTCACAAAGTTGTGCTGTAGCTTATTATGGAAAAGAACAAAAGTAGTTCTGACAGAGCTCTGACATACTATAAATGGGTGGTCTCTCTGCTAGGGTGGCACAGAAATGTTTACTTTGCTCAGAGATTAGAGAACATCTGTAGAGCATTACACAGACAGGATTGTGTCACTTCACAGCAGGCTGTTTGCAGAAGCACTCTATCATTACCAAACTGCTCTGTGTGCAGCTGCATGGTGCCCAGAGAAGGAAAGAGAGGTGGCGCCCATTGCACCATTGCTGTTGCTGTTACTGTGTTCAGTTTTGGACCCCTCACTACAAGACATTGAGTTACTGGAGTGTGTTGAGAGAAAGACAATGAAGCTGGTGAAAGGTCTGGAGCACAAGTCTTATGCAGACCAGCTGAGGGAACTGGGGTTGTTTAGTCTGGAGAAAAGGAGGCTGAGGGGAGACATTATGTCTCCAACTGTCTACAACTACCTGAAAAGAGGTTGTAGCAAGGTGGGGGCCGGTCTCTTCTCTCAAGTAACAAGTAATAGGACAAGAAGAAATGGCCTCAAGTTGTGCCAGGAGAAGTTAGGTTGGATATTAGGAAAACTTTCTTCCCCAAAAGGGTTATTAAGCACTGGAACAGGCTGCCTAGGGAAGTGGTTGAGTCACCATCCCTGGAGATGCATAAAAGATGTGTAGTGATGGACTTGGCATTGCTAGGTTAACAGTTGGACTTGATGATATTAGGGGTCTTTTCCAACCTAAACGATTCTATGATTCTATAATGGAAGCTGGATGCCTAAGTAGTTTGGGATTCAAAAATTGCCACTTTCTTTCTGTATATGTAGGTATTAAATAACTTTGAAAAGCACAACTGAGATTTGTGGTTGTATTTGAGGACTTTATCTATGGAGGATTGTATCAGTGGATGTTCTTCCAATTCCCAATGGGTCTATAACCCTTCAGATGCTCTCCGACATGAGTGCAGACAGCAGAGAAGTCTGCGAGCTGCAGAGACAGTTGTCTGCTGAGACCTGTTAGGTTGACAAAATACTCATCCATGGTTGTGGGGAGGAAGAGGAATGAGTGTCTTGAGCTGTATCAAAGGCGTTTCTTCAAGACGGGACAGGAGTAAAAAAGTGGAAAGCCTACAAAGAGGGAAGGCTTCAACACATCAAGTTCTCCAGCAACATCAAGCCAGCAACTTCGGGATGAACTCTCAGATTGTTTTAACCAGTCAAAAGCACAGCGATCATGCAGCAACAAGCCCACTGGGACTCGCACTGATGTATCTGAGCCTTCAGCTCTGTCACACCTCTGCATTTTGAAGTGAACTGGTTCCCGTGAAACCTCCCCTTGCACAGGATGGAGCAGACCCAGCTGGTTAACATGCTGTGCTCCCTCACACAGGCTTCCCTCTTATCCTTCTTTGCTTTGTTTTTTCCTTCAATGAAAGCATTTATTTTAATGTCATTTAAGCTGAAGGAATCTGGTGGCTGTTACTGTGCACTGTAAATCTCCTGCCCTCATGCCGCAGCACAGCCCTCCCCAACCTGTGGCAGCAAAAGAAACTGAGAAGGAGATGGGAATGAGATCTGAGCTACACTTTATAAAGCTCATTGGGCAGTCCACTTGGCAATACAGGTGTCATTTGCCATTAAAACAGGAAAGGAATTTGCTCTTTTCTCTATTACACAGCAGTGACTTTTGTCTCATTGAAATGTAATACAGGTGTCTGCACAGTTCAGGATGTACTTGCCTGCTCCCAGCGCTGCAGATCAGGAGTTGCAGCTATATTTTACTGCTTAGGCAAACAAAGAGAAAAGATATGTTCCCCCAAAATAAATAATAAGCAGAAGACTGGATGTCCAGGCAAAAAAAAACATCCTGTGTAACCAAGCAATGCTTCTCCCCTTATCTCTGTATGTCCACATTGTCTCAGTGAGTTGCACAAGTGCCATTTCATGTCACTAATACAGTAAATTAGGGAACTATGGCTTTGTGCATGCTGACTAGTCCAACCCACCCATGTCAGAGAAGAAAAAAAGTGAGGGTTTGGTTATTAAAAACACTTCATGGCCATGAAAGCCTGAACTTAAATGGAAATGCTCCTTTTTGAGGTGCAGGAAGTAGGCTACAGTTAGAAGGCAAAGTATTCAAAACCCAGGTCCAAGCAGTCTTAAAGCTTTCTCGAGGCTGATAGGACTGTGATGCTTGAGAAACCAGGAAGGTCTGAGGAACGTGAGTCAGGGAAAGCTTAGCTGGTACCTAAGCATTAGGTAAGGCAAAAAGAAGAGTGATAGTGGCAGTAAGAGGGTCATCACTGCTGAATTCCTGCATAATTCTATGATTCTGTAATGTATACCAGTGTATCACCAATATTTCCCACATTAAGCCCAGGGCTCATGGCTTAGCATGCATCTTTTTAGAATGGCGCAGAGACAGCCTAAACTCTAAGCCTGGGTTAAAGATGTCAAATGATGGATAACATCCCACTGCCCTCAGGAAGATGTTAGAGGGTGGGCTTGGCTTTGGCCTGGAAAACCTGTCAACCCACTGCTCTCATGTCCTGACTGGGACTAACCACCTCTTGGCACAAAAATCAGCCTGGTTCCTGTCTCGGAAGGAAGATCATAGCCCTTGAATCATAGAATCATAGAATAGCTAGGGTTGGAAAGGACCTTAAGATCATTCAGTTCCAACCCACTGCCATGGGCAGGGACACCTCACACTAGACCACGTCACCCAAGACTCCGTCCAACCTGGCCTTGAACACTGCCAGGAATGGAGCATTTACCACTTCTTTGGGCAACCCGTTCCAGTGCCTCACCACCCTCACAGTAAAGAACTTCTTCCTTATATCTAACCTGAACTTCTCCTGTTTTAGTTTGAATCCATCACCCCTTGTCCTATCACTACAATCCCTAATGAAGACTCCCTCTCCGGCATCCTTGTAGGCCCCCTTGAACTTGTTCAGAAGTTATGCTGTTAGTTGACGTCTCTTAGCCAAGAGAAAATACTTCAAGTATGTAATGCACCCCAGCCCTAAGGAGTTAATCCTCCTTGAGGAGGATGTTCCAGAGCAGAAGAGGAAGAGAAGAAGATAGCATGGTCTCTAAGGTGAGCAGCTAATGGCACCCTGTCAGGGCAGCTAGTTGCTGAGTCACTGTCAGTATCAAAGGCGGAACAAAACCTTCTCCGTGACTACTTTGACCTTTTGGTGAGCTTTTGTTCTCCTTTTTCTGAAGAACTTTCGAGTCTCACCAGGGCAAGACGGAGTGCTATTACCAGTGTTCAAAGATGCTTTAAGCACTGACTAACATGAGTCAGAATCCAGCCTCTGTCCCAAGGGCAGGTCTAGCTAGCAGACCTGCTTCGTCTGATTCGTCCTACTTACTCGTTATCCTTGTTGTGACTACCTTTCACCTTATTTATGTTGTAAATATGCTTAGATTCACTTTCCAGACACTGGCCATCACTGGATATGGTGAAGTTGGGATTGTACATAGGAAGTATAAGGCAAGCTGTGCCTCCAAATTCTACACCCATACCTGCACAGTGAGTGGTGCAAATAGGGTCTGTTAAGGTGATTTCAGGAGCTCCAAGGTGAAATCTGGTTTGGCTGGCAGGATGTGTGAGGTACTCTGTGCTTTGTCTGACATGGTTTCTGCTTCTCAACTGCAAGCTGAGTATCTGAACTCTCTTCTTAGACCCTCGATGTGCTGTGATAGGCAGGCACAGAGCACAGTACGCTCTATGTGAGCTCTCTGCAGCACTGTGTGGATTGACCAGTCAGCACACATGGCTTCAAAATAGTAGGAAGGGCTGGGAATCAACCTGCACTGGGGTAGTCTTGCAGTGGAAAGGGGAGGAAGCTTTGCTATGTTGGTTTTTCTCTTGGGTTTAGTGTAGCCAAATGCACTCAAGAGATTCTCACTGATTTTCACAGTAGCGCCAGAATCAAATGGGTGAACTAAAATATGTCCAAATCAATGTTAAAACTCTGCATTCAATATTATAATAAATGTTGGAAAATTTTGGTTTGTCTTCTGCTTTCTGAACTTTCAGGGCACATTCAGTACATGTTCTTATCAAAACTAGAAAGAGTATATATAAACAAAATACAATTAATATGCATTTACATTATCTATAAGTATTATTAGATAAATACAAAATTTAAATACAGAAATATAAATATAACTCATAAAAGCTAGACATTTTATTTTTCTAAATTATGAGATATTCCCCTGTACTGGTTTTTGCTGGGATAGTGTTAATTTTCTTCATGGCAGCCTGTATGGGGCTGTGTTTTGGATTTGTGCTGGAAACAGTGTTGATAACACAGGGATGTTTTAATTACTACCGAGCAATGCTTACACAGAGCCAAGGCTTTTTCTGCTCCTCACACCACCAATGAGTAGGCTGGGGGTGCACATGGAGTTGCGAGGGGATACAGCCGGGACTCCAACTGACCCAAGGGATATTCCAGACCATATGATGCCATGTTTAGCAATAAAAGCTGGAGGAAGAAAGAGGAAGGGGGGTACATCTGGAGTGATAGTGTTTGTCTTCCCACATCACCATTACACATGATGGAGCCCGGCTTTCCTGGAGGTGGGTGAACACCTGCCTCAATGGGACGTGGTGAATGAATTCCTTCTTTTGTTTTTCTTGGGCATGTAACTTTTGCCTTAACTATTAAACTGCCTTTATCTCAACCTACAAGTCTTCTCACTTTTACCCTTCCGATTCTCTCCCCATCCCACTGTGAGGGGCTGAGCTGCCTACCAGGGTTAAACCACAACACCCCCAAATCATCTATTTCCAGGAATGGGGGATTTCTGTGAAATATTGATGAGAAGCCAAAGATAGACAAACAGTAGTTCTATGACATGTTTGCTCAAATAGTGGCAATGATTTCTCTCCAGATTTTGGTATAGATGAAGACATAGCACAGGCCATTTCTAAAACTGCCACATAAACACTTCATCTTACATCAGTAACATGAATGTTGGGTATTTAGAAATGACAATTCAGTTTTCTAAAGCTGAGCATTAGAAAGTAAAAGCAAAACCAAGTATTATATGATTATATTATTTCTTCCAAAAGTCCAGGTGTAACCGGTGTATGCAATGACATCCACAAATCCAGTGTCAGAGTTACAATTTAAATTTCATAGTCTTTAACTTGCAGAAGCACACTCAGGCTCTGCATATGCTACCTTGGGAGATGAAGATCCATCTGAAAAAAAGTCTATAAATTTGAAAAATAACTCTCATAAAAACTAATGTGATTTATGTAAGCACATTAAGGGGAAAATACCCTGAACAGTTGGTTTAAGTGCTTAGACTTTCTAAACTTAATATTTCCATATGGTTCCATTGTAATTTTAGATTTTTAGTGGCTTCATACCCTTCTTTATGTTAAATTTGAGAAACAAATCAAGGTGCCAGCACAAAGAAATTAAGGAACAAAGATGCCTGCAATGGGTGTTTGATTGTCCCCACATGAAGCAATGATTCTTTCTACACATTCCCCTAATCCTCTAGGAAACATTATTCCAATTGTCACAGGGTTGTTTGTGTGATGTTGTGAACAGATGATTATAAAAATCCTCTGATATAAATAGCAGGAAAGTAAGGGAAGAAATGAAAACCCTCCATTTTATTTCTTTCTTTTTAATGCAGGATTATATTAGCTAAGTAAAGATTAGTTTCAAAATACCAGACATGGTTTGAATTCTTAGGGAATTATTTCATGTCTCCAGCACTTCCACATTTATCCCACAAGGGTTTCAGTTTTGCCTAGTCTTTACTACCCTTATGATGAACCACCACTAAAAATACTTGTTTTATCTGTAGCTCTCAAACTGGCTTGTGCGTAATTTTTTTAACTAAAGGTACAAAACACTTTGAAAAGGATTATTTAAACCAGCACAACCCATTGTGTGAACCTTCTCAAATCAATCGAAGCCCACTTTATATTGATTTAACTTACGCTGATTCCTACCAACTAAAACTAAATGGATATAAATCACTTACAGAATAATGTGGAGGGAGCTGCAGGGGCATTTTGTGGTCTCACCTGAATCGTCTTGGCTCACTGACTGCAATAGTGTGCAGCAAAATTTAACAATAAAAATAAATTCCTTGGAGGAATCTCTTCGCTACCACAATTTATTCTTGCTTTCCCTCAAAGAAAGCTATGGTATGAGAATGTGAGAAGGGAACATGATAAACAGCCAGTACAATCTGCTTTCATTATCTGGATTGGACCAGGTTATAAGTACAGATGAGGTTCATGTGAGATGATACAAGTGTAGGCTGAAACTTCGTTCTCTAACACAGCCTGTACATCTGTGGGGGCATAGCCACAGGCAAGAATAAACGGCAACACTCGTCCAAGAGTGCATTTTTCTGAAAGTGTCTGCAATCAGAGCTAGTAAATGTGGTGGAGTGAAGAAGACAGGGATGGAGGGAATGTGGGCAAGACAGAGGACAGGGAGACACACAGGGTTTATTAGGGCATTCCTGCCTGTTCCTATAGTTTGTGGTAGAAGACCCCCAAAGGGAACTAACTAAAAGGACTCTAATGGGAAAACTTCTCATTTCTCCCAGCCAGAAAGACATGCATATTCCTACTCAGCCATGCCTGCTACCCAGGCTAGCAAGCATAGAATCATAGAATAGTTAGGGTTGGAAAGGACCTTAAGATCATCTAGTTCCAACCCCCTGCCATGGGCAGGGGTGCCTCACCCTAGACCATGTCACCCAAGACTCCATCCAATCTGGCCTTGAACACTGCCAGGGATGGAGCATTTACCACTTCTTTGGGCAACCTGTTCCAGTGCCTCACCACCCTCACAGTAAAGAACTTCTTCCTCATATCTAACCTGAACTTCCCCTGTTTAAGTTTGAACCCATTACCCCTTGTCCTGTCACTACAGTCCCTGATGAAGAAATATATATTATACCGATGATATTTGTCAAGAGAGCATTACAACCAGCCATGCCTAAAACAGGGATAAGGTGTTGGGCAAGAGAAAGGACTTTTATTCACTTCTTTCCTTCAGACCTAATAAACCACTATGGAGTGATGCTTAAAATACCAACACCCAAACATGCTTTGTATAAATGAAAGAGGAACTGCCCAGATGCATGAATCCTTTGTCTTCTGTTGCAGACATTGTGTAAGTCGCAGCTTGTCTTCTTCAAGTGGCAGAGAAAAAAAGCCATCGAGAATGGATTCATTGCTCTCTGCTTTATAACCCAATAGATGTAAGTATTTATTTAAAAATAAAACATCTGGCAGCTGTCTGGCTAGGCTAATGGCTGAGTCTGGTATGATTAGACACAGCTCAATGGCTAATGCTGGAAACCAAGATGGATGGAAGGAGCTGAAGCCTGTGATGCTGCAGGGGTTGTTAGTGTCAGAAAAATGGAGAACAGATATGGAACAAAAATATCAAGGTTAATAGTGACATCATCTGGTCTTTTTCCAGGGGGACCATAATTATGAAGGTGTTTTCTCCTCAGTGCCATATGCATCTCATTAACAAGGTACAATCAATAGAAAGTAGAGGCTGTGGACAACACACATATTGAAATCCAGCTCTATCTCCCTAATCAGATTTTCAGTGAACTGCCCCAGTGTGCACTCCTAGCACTTAAAGTGAGGCCTTCTCTTACTTAGGCATTAATATCATGCATCTGCTGGAGATGCTGCAAAGTCTTATCAGTGTGATGTGTAGAGAACAAAGGCAAGGAAATGATTCAAAGCTGGGAAAATGACTTAGTTGAAAAGTCAGATTCAGCTTGCCTAAATATAGAGGTCTATAATGCAGGCAGTGACATGAGCCAGTCAGCACAGGCTTCCTTCATTGTTGCTAGAGAGAAACAGGCAAGCTGCGAGGGACATCTACCTGCTCTGGTTTAAGTGTACACTTTAAGATGAGGTGAACTTCACCCTGGAAGGGCTCATTTCTCTGTGCTGACTCCAAAGAGATGGTGAGCACTGCTGTATAGCCATCTGTTGGGTAGAAGTTCACATCTGGTCAGATATATCCCATGTGAGAGACTGGAAAAACTCAATTTATTTAATTAATCCCAAGCAGATCACAGTGCTAACTTGATTATGGCATGGAGGACCTTCAAACGAAGACAATTCTGTTTCCAGTGGGCATTGTTACACAGAAGAGAGAAACAAGAATTAACAGCTGTAGGCTGAAGCCAGATGCATGCAAGGAAAATACATAGGGAGGGGTTTCATACAGTAAGTGAGACAAACTATTGCCAAAGAGTAGCAAGAGAAGTGGTGGCTTCTTGGTCTCTGGAAGCCTTTGATGTCTTTCAGACCAATGCTTCTTGCTCCACTTATTAAGGGTTAACTGAATAAACCCCTGTGGACTGTGTTGCTGCATGCATCAGATCAGATGACTTGTCCAGATCTTTTGGCTGATCCTCATCTTAAATCTATTTTAAAGCTTTCATATACTTTTTCTACACCTAAAAGTCCACATTCTCCTCTGTTCTGCAGAGGAAATACATAAATAGATAAAAATACAGCAGGTTATTTTATTTGCTAAAAAGAGAGCTAATCTTTTTTTAACATAACTACATGCTACATAGTCATGGGAACGATTGCAAGGATGTGGTCTGCACAGATAAGAATAGTTTTGTAAGCAAAATAAGACAAGACTTCTGAGCTGCTGCCCCAGGAAGCAACAGTTCTTCAGGTGACAAATGGAGATAAGAAGAATTGAGTTTGTTCAGCCCCTTTCAGGAGGTACCATTGTCCACAACCTTCTAGTTTCTGAGATAAAGAGAAATATTTTCTGCATTTCAGGTTCAATTCAGATCTTGGAGAATTCAGTAGAATGTGTTCTACTGCCTTATGTAAACTGCTGTCAACCTGCTTTTCTGACTTCTTGGTGGAGCAGTTAACACATCATGGGGGCAGCTGGGAGGTGGTGTATGTGCTGTGCTCTGTCCTCATGTCCTTATGCATATTGTTTCCTGCTTTCCTCATTTTCCTTGGTGTAAAACAAGAAATAGCTTTGCAGGAAACTGCATCTCTCTTGTCAGTGCTCAGAGACATAAAAGCATTCCATAAGGATGGTATCTCAGCTCCTCTGCAACTGCTTTTCAGGGAGGAGTGGCTGGACTATAAGCCGGTTGCAGTAGGAAACGTGTGTTCATACTAAATAGGTCCTTGACCCTTGATGGCAACTGTGGGAATGACAGTGTAAATGATATAGGTATCATCCAATAATGACAATACACAGGCTTTAATACAGTAAAGAGAAGGGAAGTAGAACAACAGAGAAACAGTATTTTATATGCTCTAGGATGGGTGTATCTCTGAAGTAAAGAGAGGCAGGGTATATCACTGAGAAGATCTATGAAGATACCAGGGGAAAAAAGAGAATGTAGCAGCCCAGGGGTTTATTTCTTAAGCAACTGTACATTTTCAGTTTCTATGATGTTCCTATGATACATACTTTACATAGGGTTAGATGGAACTTTTAATTATGTGAATTAAAAGGTAGGCAAAAAGAAAGACATAATGAGTGTTCTACAAAATAAAAGGTGAAGGTAGATCCCTGCATGATACAAATCATCATAGATCTATGGAAGGCGCCAAAAAGCTGACTTATACCAGCTGAGGATGGAGCCCTTGTGTCTGAACCTATCAACAGATCAAGTTTCAATGCTCAAGCATGTAGGAGAGTTCTCAACCAGAGAAAATGTCTTCAAGAAGAAATAGTAGAAGACTGGGACAGTTGCAAAGGCATCTCAACCTTGTATGTATTCATGAAGCTTACTTTGAAATGCATTCTATTTAATTAACAGTGATGAAACTGGAATGCCAACCTGGATCACAGCAGGGTTTTTCCCCCGTGTATCTTGAACAAAACTTAATTTGACTTCTCAAACTGCTTTAAGTACAATGTAAGTAAGGAGAAAAATAAAAAGTGCATTTGATGACACAGACTAGCAGTAACAGAGGAAATGGAACAGTAGCTCATGCTATATTGTGCTGTACCAGCTAGCTTCTGTTTTTAAATAAAAAAATCCTTTCTCTGCCCAAAAGCAAACCTTTAAAAACTGCATTTTGGAACAATTTATCTTTGGGAAACTTTAACGTTGCATAGTATGTGACTGTTTATGTGAACATATTAATAATAGCAGAGGGGGGTTGGAACTAGATGATCTTAAGGTCCTTTCCAACCCTAACCATTCTATGATTCTATGACCTCAACAGCACTTCCCATGATAAGCAGCTCCCTATTTTCAGCCTTCTTTGGGCTGCTCATAGCATCAGCACTCCTGTAGGAGCAAACCAAGCATCCTTTTGCCCATTAGAGAGGTTAGGAAAGGATCTCGGATGGTGGCCTTTGCTGGGACCAGGCTGTTTAATATCTTTGTTTCTTACTTTTAGCACAACATAACTGATACCGCTTGCTAGTGATGGATATCTTTCAGCATATGTAACATCAAGCTACATTTCCTTATATGATGACGTATAGGTCTGATTCATTAAGGCAGGTTGTTTTCTCATACAGGAAACCATATAAAATATTCCCCAGGAATGCATCAAGTCCCATATGTAAACTTCGGAGAATTTGTTCTCCCTTCTCCTCTTGAGGCTTTCTTGCCTCTTTTTGTCTTCTTATATGGTAGTTAGTAACATTATTTTAATTTACAGCCTGAATACATCCACCTGCAGCTGATACTCATTCCTCCTTCAGCTGCTATACCTTCTCCCATTCCCTGACATTCACTTCCCAATCAATCAACAGCAATCAGATTCCCCCTCAGCTTTCATTTTGAAAGGCTTAGCAAATCTCATTTGCCCATTTCATGGCTTCATCCTTCTGGCAGCTGAATCATCTTGTACACCACAATCTTTCCCCTCCTTCACTGGAAGCAAGTAAAGAGTTCTTATCTCAACGCAGATGGTTTTATTAATTCCTAAGGGTGAGGTTCACCTCGCTTACCTCGGTCTAAAGTGACAACTCCCTCAAATCTGCTACTTGCTTTCCAGCTGTGAAGCAGGTAATCTCCCAGCCTACGTAACTCTTCCTACACACCCAAGAGCTGTCCTTTAGCTGGATACTTCCTCTTTCTGAGTGATGGGCTTATCTTTTAGCTTGATTTGGGTGATAAGACACCCTTCTGCCTCTGTGATAGCATGAGGAAGTGTTGTGCAGCATTTTAAACTACACTGGACATGCTCCTTGCTCCACAACTTGGAGAGAGATGTTTCTGCACCCTGGCTGCATGCAGAACCTTGTAGAACAGTTGAGTTGCTGCAGTGGTGAAAGCGAACACTTCAACACCAGTACATCCGATGAGATGGTAGGAGATTGGGAAAAGTGCAAAGGTTCTCAAAAAGCTATTTTGAATCCACTTTTACATAAAGCACCAAATGTTCTGTTTGTAACATCTAATAGTTCATGCTCAGCACACACGGACTTTGGACCACCAGTCTCATTCCACCCTTAGTTTCCAAAAAAACAGCCAGTTGTCTGAGTAGCACCATTTCACCTGCTTCGTCAAACACCAGGTAAGCACAATCTACTACATTAATCTTTTCCTGAGAATCACTTTTTGTCTCAAATCAACTTACAAATTAATCTTGTTTAATCTCTCTCGGGTAAGCACAGGTTTGCCTTTCATCCCATTTTGTATTTACCTCCAGATCTTAACTTCATTCTTTCTTCTAAATTTAGTTTAAGAAATCACCCTGTAGTAAGCTTAGATTAGTTCTTCTCTGGTTTTCTAAATCACTTTGTTTTTTCCTCTCCCCAGTTTCTCAGATGTAGGTTATGTTTAGAACGTAGCACCTATCTGGTGTACAGAAAGACCATTTTCAAGTCTTTGAAATCTTTTGTCCAGCTCTCATCTCCAATCATAAAAGCAATTCCTTAGCTTACCCAACTTTGCTCCTCTGCAATCAGGGAACTGTATTTGTAGTCTTGCTTTTGTTTATCTTACCCTGCAACTTCAGTGGAAAAAAAAGTCATGATCAGTTACTCCAAAAACCTTCTTTGATGACAAGCTCTTCTCTCATCGCTGATTTGTTAATACCAGATCTAAAACAGCCATTACAGCTGACTTAGTGCTGCTTTAGTGAAGAACTCTCTAGCTTTTGCACACAGAAATGATGAAACCTAAGTGTTTTCCAGTCTACATCTGAGAAATCTATTTCTAGACCTATTTTTTTCTCAGGTAACATCTCAAATGCTCTGTCCTACAGCAAGCTCCAAGCTGTGGGTTAGCCACAGATCTTCAGCATTACCCCAGCACATGCACTTACCATCCCTCTTTGGGGGGATTCTGCCCACACCATTTATCCCTGCCCAGCCTGTCCCATCAGCTGGGAAGGACGGCAAAATGTTATTTTAACTAATATATCTGGCAAGAAAAAAAAAACGTTTTCTATCCTATCTATCTAGCTTATTATATTCCTTTTCTGCCATTCAACATAAATGCCTTTCGATACTAAATTAAGCTGTGTGACTAACATCTGCCAGGTGTGGTTCCTTGTTTTACGCATAAGTTTCCCAGGGGACGACTTCACATGCAAGCAGTGTTTGGATTTGTTAGCGTGTTTAACTGAATGCAGCATGTACAGCCCTTGGTATGTGCGAGATGTCCTTTGAGGAAAAACGTTTATCTTGAAAACTGCACGGTGGTGCAGTTTGTGTGCCTCTGTGACATTCAGAAGAGATGAAACAGTTAGTGCTGATCAGACAAGCACATAAGCCTGGCTTTGAAAAGGTTCTTCTGCATTACTATATTTATTTTGTTCAAGCCACAGAAAAGTGCATTCCTGTCAAAACGTGTCTTTAACAGGCTTTGCTTGCCATTCTTCTTGCGGGCTGGAAACTCAAACACAAGCCTAATAGACACTTCAACCTAATCAACAATGTTTATTTTCTAACTCTAATTTCACCGTCTGTTTTTTTTCCTGACTCTCCAGGGGGATAGCCGAAATGAAACAAAATTAATGATGCTAATAACTTCACCATCAGTTTATGCACAATGCACACAATTTCAAGTCTTTGCTTGAGTGTGCTGCTTTTGGCTAGGCTAGAGTTAACTTTCTTCATAGTAGCTAGTGTGGGGCTGTTTCTGGATTTGTGCTGGAAACAGCGCTGATAACACAGGGATGTTTTCCTTACTGCTGAGCAGTACTCAGAGAGAGCCAAGGCCTTTTCTGCTCCTCACACCACCAATGAGCAGGCTGGGGGTGCACAAGAAGCTGTGAGGGGACACACTCAGGATCCCAACTGACCCAAGGGATATTCCAGACCATATGGCGTCATGCTCAGCATATAGAGCTGGGAGAAGAAGAAGGAGGAAAGAGGACATTCAGAGTGATGGCATTTGTCTTCCCAGGTAAAGAGTGATGGAGCCCTGCTTTCCTAGGGATGGCTGAACACTTACCTTTCTCCCTTTAACCCTTCTGATTCTCTTCCCCATCCCATGAGCAGCTCTGTGGGACTTGGTTGCCTGTTGGGGTTAAACCACAACAGCCCTTTTTGGTGCCCAACATGGAGCTCAAAGTGCTTGAGAGAACAACAGATTTTAATGCAATGTGCTAGATCAAATTTATAGCTGCTATTGCTGTTTAGCTACTAATTGACAGGCTCCTGTGCTTGCCATGGGGCTTGCTTTGCTTGCCTTACTCTACATTAGTCTAGTGCTCGTTAGTGGCTGCTTTTTGCTTTCAGAGCTCACTGTACTGCTGTGCTGCTTGTCATCTTATCTGCTGTGGCTGGGAATGTTCTGATAACAGCAGTAATGTACCTGTGCTGGTAGATGGCCGGGGCATCGCTGCTGTTCCTGTGCTGCTGCACTGGACAGGCTGGAACTCCACTGTGAGCTGGTGTTGAAGGGACTGTGACCTGTGGATGAGTCCATGTGGGAGCAGGACACCGTGAAGCATCTGTGGCTGTGAATGTGTCCACACCAGAGCAGGTACATCCTGAAGCATCTGTGGTTATGTCTGTGCCACAGCAGAGGTACCTCTGAAGGGACTGTGATCAAGGACAAGTCCACGCTGGAGAAGGTACACACTGAAGCATTGATGGCTGTGCATGAGGTTCTCTTGGAGCACCTCAAAGCATGTGGACATGAGTAAGCCCACGACAGAGCAGGTACACCCCTAAGGGACTGCAGTCCATGGATAAGTCCAAGCCAGAGCAAGAGCAAGGCGGGGAGTGATGTTAAACCCTATGGTCTGGTCCAAAGGTACTGGGGTGGAGACTGTAATGGAAATAGCTTTAAATTGTTTTAACCCAGGATTTGAGCTGCATGTTACGGGAATTACTACAGCAGGAACCCCTTGTTGCTAGCCAGGCTAGAAGCAATGGAAAGAGTTCATTGCAATGTCTAAAGGAACCAGGGGTGGAAACTGTAATGGAAAATATCTTTAAACTGTTGTAACCCATTATTTGAGTCCCTTGATATAGGAATTACTATAGCAGGAACCACATTGAAGCAATGGAGAACAAGAAGCCCAACCTGAGCTGGCTTTGGTGCTCAGTAACTCCATGCAACACATCACCTTGTCTGTCCTGAGTGACCACTGTAACAGTTGGTACCCAAAGTCAAGCACTAAATTAACTCAATGGATATTTTGCAGGCATCACACTTCAGACATTGTATAGAGATTTCACAGGGTGGTCCACAGACAAAGGGAATGTTATCTGTGTATTAAATCAAAGGATGGGAAGGGTGGTAGTTGTTAATGAGGTTGTATTGGATAGTGTGAGACCTGAGCATGATGTAAATGGTATGAAATAAGGAGTGGAGAATGTGCTGGTTTTGGCTGGGATTGAGTTAATTTTCTTCATAGTAGCTAGTATGGGGCTGTGTTTTGGACATGTCATCAAACCAGTGTTGATAACACAGGGATGTTTCTGCTACTGCTGAGCAGCGCTTACACAGAGCCAAGGCCTTTTCTGCTCCTCACACAACTCCACCAGTGAGCAGGCTGGGGGCGCACAAGGAATTGGGAGAGGACACAGCCAGGACAGCTGACCCCAACTGACCCAAGGGATATTCCATACTGTATGACATCATGGTCAGCATATAAAGCTGGGGAAGAAGAAGGAAGGGGGGGATGTTCGGCGTGACGGTGTTTGTCTTCCCAAGTCACTGTTATGTGTGAAGGAGCCCTTCTGCCCTGGAGATGGCTGAACACCTGCCTGCTGATGGGAACTGCTAAATGAATTCCTTCTTTTGCTGCTTGTGTGTGCAGCTTTTGCTTTACTTATTAAACTGCCTTTATCTCAGCCCACAGGCTTTCTCACTTTTACCCTTCTGATTTTCTCCCCCATCCCACTAGGGGAAAATGAGTGACTGTGTGGAGCTTGGTGGCTGGCTAGAGCTAAACCACAGCATTGGGAAAAGCTGAGAATTTTCAGCCTAAGCACTGGGAATAGATGGTTCTCAAGGCTCTATGAGATCAAGATGCATGAAGGTAAGTCAGGTGAATTTTACTGTTGCGACTTTCCATAGGTGATGCCTGAGCTGCCAAGAAGGGTCATGTATGTTGGGGAGATTGAACATGCTACATGTGTATGAAACATCTAAAAAGCATACCATACATGTCTCTGCCATATAGTTACTTACCTTTATCCTGCTTATGCCACTTGTTTGTTCTGCAGCAAATTATTGATGGCTGATGAATGTTCCTACATGAATTTAACTTCCTATATCCTGACAGAGGTACTATAGTTTTATCTATTTTGATATCCTCACAGTGTTTTATTCTTATTTAGTGTTTATTATTCCTCTCAGGTTTTATATTGTCCTTATAGCAAAAAATACATTTATTTAAGAGTATAACAGCAAAGAAATATTTCATAGCTTGGATTGGTTTTTATTGAGTTTGCTTAAGATCCAGATCTGTTGAATATTTCTGCAAATCGAGCTTGTGGTGTTTGCTGTGTGTTTTGATGTGCTGCAATCCTGAAAGGTTTCTCTGGCTTTCTCAGATATTTATTGAGAGCAGGTTGTGCCATATTACAACCTTCACCAACAGCTGATGCTCCCGTGTACAGCACTAATGAGTCCTAGAAGGTGAAAACCTGTCTCTATGTAACAGTTTGGCCTCAAAAGAAATCCTGCTCTGATGTCAAAGCTACCTGTCTCAGATGTGGTCCTGCAACTAGGTGCTGTGAAGCAGATGCTGAGAGCATCAGCCATATGCCAGTGCCACTGAGCTGTTACAGCTCCTCGCTATTTGAACTCCGAGAGCAGGGAAGGATGTTGGATGCTTTTTTGTTTCTTTTCTCTCTGCTTTTAACACACCTCAGTGCCAGAGTCTGCTTCTGTGAAGTGCAGAAGTTAAAGATGTGACCTGAAAAGCCCATTTTAAACCTGAGCTCGTGCTAGTTGCCTTTAGTAGGCTTTGGATCAGGGGAGACTATCGCAGTTTGGTGACATCTATCAGAAGTGCAGCGTGTTGTTTCCAAAAAAAATCCCAAAAATCTCAAACCACCAAACTGGACAAGATAAAACTGTCTATCAATCATGGCAAAGTCAATTGCCATCAGATAGCATTATAAAGCTTGCTCTCACTGTGCATAAACTGTAGAAAGTTACGTAAAATAAGAGCAGTGCCTCTGACACGTTCAAGTACAGAACACCTTTTACGTCTTCAGTGGAGACAAGATACATGTAGACCATGTGTTTCTCTTACCAGTAAGAATAACCAAATTGTGCAGAGTCTGTGGTCAATGTTGTTAGTTTCACATTTATGAAGTTTTGTTGGAATTATTTAGTCTCTTTCACAGCTAGTCATGCCAATCGCTAGGTGTGTCTCTGTAAAATACACAACAAACATGAATGATTGGCTACTTAGAAATATACAGGTTTATCAGTAAATCACTTTGCCTCATAAAGGGATCCACCTGCATGGAGCTTGGTCCTGGACTGGAGACATAACCAGCCAGGTCAGTAATCACCCCTGCTATGTTAATTGAGGCAGTATTTATCCAATGACATTTTGGCCTGTGCAAAGAATGGTCCCCTTTGACAGAACTACTGGGGGAACCTGGGGATGGGGCACTAGCTGAGCACACCCCTGGGTCCTCTCTTTTTTTCTCCCATGGTGCAGTGGTAGCACTTAGCGCATCTCTTAGAGCAAGCCAATCATTTCTGAATGACTATTTATTTACATAGGCGAGAAGAAATGGCTTCTTGGCAACCGTGTACACACCAAATGCTGATTTTCTATTTTAACTTCTTCTTGGCCTAGACACAATGGCAATTGGCTTATTTGAAAGATGACAGATTACCTACTGAAGGGAAAGCAAATGAGGGGAGAGCAAACACAAGCCCAAATCTGCGCTCTCCCAGCGTAGTGCCTATCCTTACGTCTTGCCGAAGTACTTGAAATTGGTTTTGGGCCCAAAAAGCTTTTAAAATAATCAAAACAATTTCTTTCTAATTGCAAATCTGAAGTAACAATAAAATAGAAATGGAACACTGGACAATCCAGGAAAACAATGAAGAGTGTGGAAACCAGTCCATAAGGCTGAAACCTGGGCTGATTTTGAGCATCCGCAGAGTAAGCGCCTCCTCTCTTTGCTGTTGCAAGGAGTTAGGAAGGGACAAGAAATGAAGTCCAGAAAAGGTGAATCATTGTCGAATCATTTACCAGCAATTATTACTCCTTATTAAAATTGCCAAGAGTGACTAAGCTGGCGTTCCTAGCACTACCTTGTTTAGGAAGGTAACAGGAGGTTGACAAAACAATTGCCCAGACAACCTTCAAAAAACAGCCAAAAGCCAACATGTCTCATGCCTCCTTCTCCAGCACCACCTGGGACCAGCCCTTCTGCAGCTTTAGGTTAAACAAACTGCAGTTCCTCTGTCTTTACCTTGGGATGAGGCTTTCTGAGATGGGAGAGCCATAGTTCTGCCCATGTCTGGTTTACCCGTGTGTGTAAGGGGAAATAAAGGTGAAATTGCTTCATTTCTCATCTTTTCTGATCAGCGCTGGTGATAATGACTTCCTTGTTATGGCTTGTAGACTCCAGCACGCTGCTGTGTCGATACATAGGAGGGCTCAAATCTGAGTCTTAAATAAGAGAGAGTTTTGGTTCCAGCACAGCATGTTTGTAAAATATCTACTGACAAGACAAAAAAGTAGTTCTACATGGCCTGTAAAACATATGTTAAAAAGTCTGCATCACAGACCAGCTTTAAATTATTCATTTTTAATTCCTTCAGCCTTGAAGGGCCTTTAAACATTGACTACTGAGAAACAATCCTGCCACTGAGGGAACAGCTATAAAAATGAATACTGGCTACTTAAAAATATAGAGAAAAAATGCTTTACCTAGGCACAGCTTCTGAATTTTAAAATATGAATAAAGGGCTGGATCCCCACTTGGTGAAAGCTGATACAGCTACTTTGATGTCTGCATAGTTATCCCCTATCAGCAGCTGAAAGCCCTGGCCCAGAGTTTAGAATAGATATCGTTTCTCCACATAAGAAGACAAGTGAGATTTGCATGGTTAGTTCAAACTCTTTCATATTCACTGAGCTGTTGAGGAAATACTGTCTGTGAAACAAATCCTGGATTCTTTCCCAAAAACATCTAAATGACACTTGCTAGGAAAATGATACAGTATAAAGGGGACCAGATCCAGCCCTCTGAGTTGGACCCTGCTGTAATTACTAAGGCATTATCAAGAGAGCACTTGCTCATTGGGGTGCATCAGAGAAGTTGAGAGCATCCAAAGGGGTTAATTGAGTGTAACACCAACATAACAAAGAGAAATAGGTTCCACACTTGCTGTTTCAGGAGGATTTGGTCTTGTTCTCTGCTCTTGGCTCAGCCAGGCACTAGCAGAGACCTGAGGAACCACTCTGTGCTCCGCACTTACCTGTGCTCCACCCCTATTGCTGTGTCATGCCCCCTGAGGCACCCCTGGGGCAAGCACCCTCCTCTTCTGCCTTGCTCTGCAGAAAGGAGCTTTTCTGGCAGAAACCAGAGAAGAGCTTGCTTCCATATCTCTTCCTTGCAACTTGTAACCCAGGCCGGGGTGGCTGGAGGGCTGTGCCATATCTTACCCCTTGTGTATTCCAGAGAAATAGGGCTGAAAATGCAGAGAAAAATTCATATTATCCCCTGCTCCATTTCTTCAGTCATAGAATCACAGACTGGTTTGGGTTGGAAGGGACCTTAAATCTCACCCAGTTCCAACCCCCTGCCACGGGCAGGGACACCTTCCACTAGAGCAGGTTGCTCCAAGCCCCTGTGTCCAACCTGGCCTTGAACACTGCCAGGGATGGGGCAGCCACAGCTTCTCTGGGCACCCTGTGCCAGTGTCATCTTGATTAACTATCAATCAGGACACTCCTGACTGCAGGGTGCTTCCCTTGCTACAACCTATGGACACACTTGCAAAACATTATGTACAGTATAATGAAAAATCACCTGTTCTACTGGAATAATTCTTCTTCTCTGTTAAACTTGTGGACAGATCAGTGTGGCACAACAGTGAAATACAGATTGCTCAGACCCTTCCCTGGACACTGTTGCTTTCATAGGATATTCTTCTTAGCCCACATCACCGTCTCACTCTCCCCATCACCTCAGGAATGCTTGGGAGGGATCTCCAAACCTGATGTACAGCCTTTTGGCTGGTGAGCTGTTCCCCAGTGATATTTCCATAAACAGCCCCACTCACCCACAATCATCAGGAAGGAAGTGAAGCAGCAAATTCAACTAATTTGCCTGAAGGTATGAGAGTATCATGTCAAAAGGGTTGCAGAAACTGCCACAGGTGATGAAATCGGAGTTCCTCAAGAGCCTTAGCCCACCTCCAGCAAAGTGGCAAGCAGCTCCTGGGAAAAAGCAGTGAAGAGCTATTTAATGCACTGTTTCCTTCACACACTAACTCCTTGTGTTGATATGTTCCTTGTGCAAGAAGACTAGAGGGTTTTTTTACCCTCATTACTTTAGATTAAATCCCCTCCAAGCCCTGTTTATGAAGGGTACAACACTATGTTGCTCTGCAGTATCCAGGGGCAGGATTTAGTGATGGGGGAGCCCCTTGAAGGTTTGTGTGGGCTTATGCTCCTAAGCACAAAGCTCAGCCTGTCCCAGGTGCTCGCACCTGGACACAAATATCTGCACACACTGTGATACTGGTCTGAATTCACACTTAAGCTTTTACTAATATAACTCTATGGAAACAGGCTCAGTGACGATTGACAACTTACAGCTCCTACGTAGCACGTTACAGTTTCCACTGGAAGTATGTTGTGCTGGATGTAATAAACTAACAACGTGGGCAGTTTCGGTAAGTAGATTAATGACCTATAAAGTCATCCCCTCCACAAAAGGGAGTTACACACCGGCTGCCCAGCGTTAAGGGACATGTTCTTCAGAGCTCAGGAATAGGTTCTCCCCTCTAACATGTGCTGTGGATGTTCACTGTGCATGTTACACTGCCTACGGGGGAGAAGACCAGAGAGATCATTTGCTTTTCTGGAGGTGTTATAACCTTCCCACTTCTTGTCTCGGCTTCAGTCTTTACACATCGACACTAAAAAAGCCAGCATTATGTTGTTAAATAGTTTTAGCAGACACTTCATCAGTGGAATGTTTCTGTCTGGGGGATTCCTTAATGATGCTGTATTCTTTTTAATCCTACAGTGCTTTATAGTCACCTTAAATGGTGGCTGGACTAAAATAAGGTATTATCGATTAAGTGCTATTTTTTTATTATGATTAATGATGCACCGTATGTTTTCTCCTCTGAGAAGCATGGAATTTCCTCCCACTTTCCCTCCTGCGACCACGTTCAGGATCCACACAGCCCAGTGTCAGCTACAGGGGTTTCGAGGAGAAGACCGGTGTTCCTGGGTGGTGACCCTCCAGGGAGCTCACCTCGGAGCCCGGATTTACCCCGGCACCGCTCCCAGCGGAGACGCTCGGGTTCGCGGTCGCGCAGCCCAGCGGCTGGAACGGGAGGGATGGAGGGGGAGCGGGAGGTGATTGGGGGGGAGCGGGAGGGGATGGCGGGGTGCAGCCGCCCCGGTACCGCCCTGCCCGGCTCCGAGGAGGAGCCGGCGGGGCCCCCGGCGCCGTCCACGTGGCTGAGGGCGCGCTATATGAGCGGCAGGAAGCCCCGCCGCGGAGGGAAGGGGAGGGACGGGGCGCCCGGAGAGGCTCCACGGGCAGCGCAGGCAGACAGCAAGGCAGCGGCACTAGCAGCAGCGACCGCCCGTCCGCCCTTCCCTGGCCATGGGGCTCGGCGCCCCGCCAGCCCCTTGCGCCCTGCCGTAAGTATCGCCGGACCCTCCTTGCTCTCCTTCTCCTTCCTCCCCGCTTACCTGGAAGTCCTCCTGCTCCCCCCCGCCGCAGAAGGCGCGGCGGGAGCTTCCCCTTGCCTTCCAGCTCCTCATTCGGCTGTGAAGTTGTTGGGCTTTTCGTAAATCATTATGATTATTTAGCAGAGGGGGGCGGCCCCGGCGCTGGCGGAGCTTGCAGCATCCTCCGGCGGGTGCCCCGGCACTCCGGAGCGGGGAGCCTTCGCCCTATCCAGCCGGAATTTCCCCCGGATTTTCCTCGCAACACCGAGTGCTCGGGGCTGGGGCGCAGTGGTGGCTGCGGGGACCGGTCCCGCGGCATCCCCCGATCCCCGAGGACCGGTCCTGCCCCGTTCTGCTGTAGGGTGGGCGCTGACAAGCGGGGACCGGCGGGAGGGATCAGCCTTGCGAGGTCCTGCACCCTTGTTTTCGTGATGATCTTTGGGGTTTTCCCCCTTAGGGTAGGCTGTGCGCCGAGAGAGGAAAGAGACAGTATTGCTCCGTTAGAGAGAAAAGAGCAGACTTGCTGTCTTAGGTACCCACTCGCACATCTCGGCTCGCAGAATTAATTTCCAGTGGGGTATAAATAACTACTCTCTGAGGTCAGCAGTTTGGTTGTTAGGTGTGTTTTTACTGCATGTGATATATTTATCTCTGTGGCAAACATACATCCCAGGTCCTTGCTGTGATTGCATTTAGTCTTGGCATAAATGAAAACAAACCAGTAGAAGAAATGCCTTGATGCGTATTTAGTCCTTTGAGACGCATGAGGTCTTTCAACTCTTTGTAACGGCTGGGCTTGTGTGTATCCAGTACGTTGAAATAACTCATTCATATAATTGTAAGTCTGAATTATATATTTGCCTTCAGGGCACACATGTCAAAGGAAAAACCTCCCTAATTATGGATCTTTCCGAGAGATTGGAAGGGTGACAAAGCCCTTGTAATCTTTTGGGTCAATTTTCATAAGCTCCAGAAGCTCTCTTTGAAAAGGAAATTAAATTTCAGTGTGGAAAAAGGGACAGGAGATTCAAGGATATAAAAAAGAAAGTCTCAATTCTACTTTGATCCTGTCCTCATGAGTTCATTTACATTGGTGCTCTTCAGTGACATAAGTTGAAAGGAAGAGTCGCCTCTAACTGGAGTCTTTCTTGGCAGTTCGGAAGATACTCAATTAGTAGCACACTCCTCCTGTATATTATTTACATGGCTTTAGCTGAAGGGGTGGCTCTGTGTGAAGCATTTGCTTGGAAATACTTGGATCGCTACATCCATCGTGTCTCGTGCCGTCCAGTGTCTTCTGTGGCCATTATGGTCACACCTCCTAAATATTTATGTTTTAATCCAAAGCCAGTGGCCCTGGGTCCTCTTTCCTGCTCTTGTCAATGGTAGGGTTGTAATCTGCAGGGCGCAGCTGCCCGTGAGGTCCTTTTTGGGCTCATCTGAGAACCTGAATGGTTTTTAATCTGTTTGAACACATGCTCAGGCGGTGGTCGGGGGTGGAGGAGGGAATGGTTGATGTAAATAAAAAAGGTGGATTTGTTTGTTACTTAAAGGCTCTCATTTTCTTGATTATCCTGGAAACAGCAAAACCCCAGTGTAGGTCTATAGTAAACTTAGTGCTCTGTTCCTCTGCCAATTTCTCACTTCATTTACTCTATTTTGGTGCTGCTGTAGGGTAACATTTCAGCAGCAGCAGGTTTGAATCCTGTGCCTTAACAAAGTCTTAGTCTACAGTTCTGCCAAACCAGCTTTAAGCTACCATTAGATTTTTAAAGTACACTTCTGTCTAATATACATTTATTTTACCTTTCTGTTAGTAGCATGTAAGTGAATAGTCTCTGAAAGAGCAAAAGAGGAGAAGAATCTGATTCCTTATTCTTTTGGCTCACTCACTTGGTGCGCACTCTGATTGTGCAGTGGAAACAGTGAGTTTTTTCACACATCCTGGCCAAAAAGGAGCGTGCAGCCTTGTTTGCAGTTTTTCTTCCAAACTTGATTTCAGTAATGGTGGTGGCATCTCAATTGCGGAAGGTAGCCTTTAAAGCTAAACATAATTCTATATTCTACTTTGTATCTGCTTATCAGTTTGCTTTTTTGTTTATGTAAAACTAGGAGTAATATGAGGGGAAATTAGGGTCACACAGATGGGATGCCTATCTTCTAGGTTATATATATAACAGCATCTTTTATGCCAAGCACATTGCAAACGCTGCCATTAAATGATAGTAATAATGCGTTTTTATTAGGAGCTTCTGTTAGAAGTATTTTCAAAAGCGTGATGAAGCAGAAACGTGCTTTTAAAAGCAAAGGAGTAAGAGCAAATCCAGCTCCATAGCACATTTCGAGTGCTGTTAATCCCACCACCTGGTGGAGCTTTTCATGGCACTGGGAACTCTGAATAAGGATGTATTTTTTTGTCTTGTTTCAACACTGCCAGATGCTGCATGTAGAGTTTCTTTAACTTTTTTTTCTTTCTCATACCAAACTTTATGAATTTTCTCCATCTTTTACATACTCTATACTTTGCAGAAGGCAGCATAGGACTGTCAGTGTCTCATCTGAAGCAGCACCCCTCTGTAGATAGATGAATCGGTGAAGTAGGAGATACGTTTTGTTCCTTCCTGTCCTTGTCTTTCCCTTGCAGCATGCTTTTTTCTTTTCTTTTCAAAGGCAATAGGATGCTGTCATAGAACATGACTGTAACCTGGGCATCCAGAAGCTATTTGTTTTCACTTAGGAGCAGTTCTTAAGTAGAAGAATTATTTTTAATAGCCAGCCCCTCTTCCAAGATACTCTGATGAAACCTTTCAGTGCCAGCTTGGTTAGCTTTGTACTAATAATTTTGATATAAGCATTGCTGTAAAATATCTGCTAAACAGCTTCAATTCAATGGAAACCAAACTTTTTCTCAGTTTTGTCACCAACAAAATAGAAGCAAACCTTAATTAAACAATGGCAGGTCAAGATAATTATGGTTTTGATCAAATGAGGCATTCTCGCCCTTTGGTTTACTGAATTCCACATCCATTTCCAATTCCCAGATAATCAGAATTACTCATTTTCAAAGAGCCGAGAAAAATTTCAGGATGGTTCCTCTGAATTTGATGTGACCTGCATCACCTTGTGGGCCAACAACCCCTAGTTCTTCTCAGGGCTCATTTCAATCTGGACTCTGCCCCAGCTTGTGTTTGTGCTTGTCACTGCCCTGACCTTGGACTTGGCTTTGTTGAACTTCATGAGGTTGGCATTGGCCCGCCTCTCAAGCATGTCCAGGTCCCTCTGGATGGCATCCCTTCCCTCCAGTGTATCAACCGAACCACACAGCTTGGTGTTGGCAAACTTGCTGAAGGTGCATCAGTCCCACTGTCCATGTCGCCGACAAAGATGTTAAACAGCTTTGGTCCCAATACCAACCCCTGAGGAATGTAACTTGTCACTCATCTCCACTTAGGCATCGAGATCCACAACTCTTTGAGTGTGACCATCCAGCCAATTCTTTATCCACTGAGTAGTCCATCCGTCAAATCCACATCTCTCCAGCTTAGAGACAAGGGTGTCATGTGGGGCAGTGTCAAATGCTCTGCATAAGTCCAGGTAGATGATGTCAATCACTCTTCCCTTCCCACCAATGTTGTAACCCTGTCATAGAAGGTCAGGAGCAATTTGTCGTAATGATAGGATCATAGCATAGTTACGGTTGGAAAGGACTTTAAGATCATCCAGTTCCAACCCGCCTGCCATGGGCAGGGACACCTCACGCTAAGACATGTCGCCCAAAGCTCTGTCCAACCTGGCCTTGAACACTGCCAGGGATGGAGCATTTACCACTTCTGTTCCAGTGCCTCCAGACAGTTCAGTTACACCAATGAGAGCTGGGTGTGAATACCCAATTAAGACACTGATTTGTGCCCTACCTGGGCTCCTCCAAAAGCACTGTAACTCTGCCCTGTAAAATGGACAGTGCTTCAAAGAGAAACAAGCCTCGAGCAGCTACATAAGTGGTTGTGAGGCCAAAGAGTGAAGGAGAAGGAAATGGATGCTTGCTGTTATGAAAATACAAGGTTGTTGAAAAATACAAGGTGATACAGTAATTGCAGAAGTAGCTAAAAATGTTTGCTAGTAGCAATGAAACAAAGGAGTTTAGAGTAAGTTGCATCTCTGCAAGGTGAGAGTCTCCTGTCAATACTGAGTTGAGTGTAAGTGTTTGCAGAGCACGTTGCTATGTAACTGCAATTCATTTTGGGATTTTTATTTAAGAGGGGAAAACCTGAAGGTTTGGAAGGAAAAGAATTGATCGGTTATGATCATTATAATCACCACCCCAGCTCGTTTGGAGCGGGGTGTCTCTGCTTCACAGAGCACCAGGAGAAAAGGCTCCTTGTTTCCTCTGCTACCATCTGACCCACTGCTGGTGTAGGAGAGGAGCTAATTTGTTGTGCTTTGTTTCTGCCAGCTTAAAAGGAGCTCGCACACTTTTCCTTTACCTGTAAAAGCTCTGGATGAAGCATGCTGTATAAAAACTAAAGTTTGACCAGATTAAGCCAGAAATGCTCAGTGCGATCACTGCCTCTATTGTTTCTTGGAGAAGAGCTTTCCCCACCCCACTTTAGATAGTAGCCCTTTGTCTCTGTGGCTTAAAATACCCAAGTCCTCTCTGTGGGGACTGTCATCACACTAATTGACAAACAATCCTGAGAAGTTTGCCCCATTTAAAGTTATTATTTTGGAAAAAGGACAGTTATCCTGTGGGAACAGGCCTGACCGCGACTTAGATGTTAGCGCAGCAGAAAGCAGTTGCTAGATCCTCTTCAGGCAGGCTGTCAGGGACCCACACATGCAACTTTTTCTTCTTTTGTGTCTGTGTGTGAATTCTTAAAGAAGCTTTGCTCAAAATGCCATTTCCCTGATTTGTTTTACCACACACAAACATGGAGATTCTCTTTGTTTTATGAAGAAAAACCTCCAGCACAGCTTCGTTTTGGAAAACGGCGTTTCATCAAGGTGCAAGTCTCCCCTGAGGTTGTTCTCAGAGCCACTAACCACACTTTTGGCATGTCTCTGAACTTGGAAAATGTTATGAGTCTGGCTGTTGTCTGCCAGTAGAACTTTTATACCCTCACTGTCTCGCATGGAAATCTACTGGCTGTGATTCATGGATGCAGAAGGTATCTGTGGGTGTCCTCAATGGGGAGCTTAGAATTATAGAACAGTTTGGGTAGGAAAGGACCTGAAGATCATCCGGTTCCAACCCCCCTGCCGTGAGCGGGGACACCTCACACTAGACCATGTAACCCAAGGCTCTGTCCAACCTGGCCTTGAACACTGCTTCTCATGGAACAGACTGGAGGTGGAACAACAGACCCTGAGGCAACCAGCTGTGGTTCCTATGGGAGTTTCAGGCTTGCTTGGCAGAGGTGCACACTCCGAGGGTGGGATTACCAGGTTGGCATGTAACCCTCCCAGCTCTTGGAGGAAACCAGCTTTGCAAGACACCTCTTCTGCAGGGTTAAACTTGGTGCTGTTCAAACTGGTGCCATTTGCTCCTGCGCTGCTGTCATCCTCCTCACTTAACTGTGAGATGTAGCATTCTGCCATCGGTGCCTGAGGGTCACGTTGAGGGTAAAACTAGGACTTGCTCATCTTGAAAAGCATCTCCTTCACAGTCCTTCACCTCTACAAAGGGAACTGTTCTGAATTTGTCAAAACCTGGATACCTTTTTTACTTCTGTATCTAATCAGGTTTCATTTGACAAGTGTAGCTTTTAGAGGCAGAAATTCTGTTATTTGGGCACTGACACTTATCTGAATATTAAAAACCCTCTTGCTTTTATAGCTGTCAGAACCAATCTTTCAGGTATCCCCTTCCAGCTGCCATGCTCTCTGGTGAGCTGATTGCTATCTTGAGCAGGTACATGGCAGCATTGCTTTGGCTGGCACCCATAATATTGACTTCCAAGGAAATTAAGGTGTTTCTGCAGCTGGTACCAAGTGCTGTGGTTCGGGTTTAATCCTGTCTTCCATCAGTAACAAATGCAGCATGACGGTTTCACCTTTCTCCAAGAGAGAAGAGGGTAACGCACAGTAACCTTGAATATAGGCTTGTCATATCTAATGAGCTCATTAGGGCTTGATCTGCTCACTACCTGGAGACTGTTGAAGTCAAGCCCGAAATATCTTATGGAGATAGAGTGGGAAGCATGCTTCTTTCTGAGTCAGCACAGGCATGTTGCTCAGCACATGTGTTCCAATCAATTGCTGAAGCTGTCATCCGCTTAATGAGACTTACAAAGCTTGTGCCTTCTCATAATCTTTAAAACACGCTGCACTTTTATGAACAGGCTTGTGGATGACGGTTTCCTTACCTAAAGCCAAAAGGACTCTTCAATCAGTATAGCACTTTTCTCAGAGCCATCAGTCATCTCTGTCCAAAAGTCCAGCAGAAGGTAAATGAAGTTTTCTTCATTACAAAGTTAGCTTTTCCTTCCCAATGGAAATGCCTTCATAGGTGTGACAGCCTTTGGTAGTCTACGTATAGCTCTTACTGAATTTCAGCTTCCTGCCCAGAATTCCTGGGACATGAGATTGTTACAAGACTTTTTTTCTTCCTCAGAGGCCACGGGATCCTTGTCGACACTGCATGGTAAAAGATTTCATGCCCTGATGAGTGATCTTCAGGGCATGCAGTGGGAACCTGCAGAGCAACTGGGTGTTGGGAGAGTTATAATTGTTTGTGCAGAACAAAGTAGCACAGCTAGCGTGTAGAAATAAAGGTGTCCTTCAGTCTGTTCAGAAGGCTATTTTGGGAGGCATAAACAGTGTAAGCATCATAGCAGAGAGACTAAACTATGCCACATCAAATGAGAATAGTATTTATGCAGGCTCATGCTATCCTTCTCAGTGGGTAACTTCATAGTTCCCCATCACTTGAGATTTGTATCTTGATCTAAAGAGGATGGAGACTTATGTCTTAGCCTCTTTCAGCAGGATTCTCTAGGTGCACACGCAAACCGGTATGTTAGCAGGGATGTACCGCAAGTACGATGAATGGCAAAAGCTCTATCCTTTTGGTATAGTTGCACAGTGATGCACCGTTTCATTACTGTGGTGACTTGTTTTTTGATCTTACCTTAAAAGTAAGCAAGGGACTCACTGGCATGTTTGTCTTTTTATTGCCTGACCTTTCAAAGGAGATGGTGGCAGGGGAATGACACAGTGACTTTAAGATGACATTGCATTCCTTTTGTAACAATGCTGGAATTCCTGTTGAGATGCTTCCTAAGGATGTTGCATACATCAGGCAAAAGCTCTGCTTATGTTTTCCTTTGATTTATACCCAGGTCCAGAGACAGATGCTGTAAATCGAAGTAATTAAATGTGTTTGGTTTCTTGTAAAAGATGGTTACTGTAGTTCATTTCATGGTTTGGGGGTCAAGAGGAATCTTTAAAAACAGCTTTGCTCCGCCTGTGTAATTTGCAGGGTTGGTTGTTCTGGTGATTTTTGTTCATTTGTGTTTCATTTGCTTTTGTTTTGTTTCTTTCTTTGATTGCAAGCCTTATTAAATAACTTTGCAAGCCGTATTAAATAATTTTGCAATGACAAACATTTTCTGTTGGGTGTTATCAGTAGCGCTTCCTGTGCTCCTCGGCTCAGGGAGCTTTAGACAGAGTGAGAGGGACGTGCTGAAGGAGAATTGCTTTGTGCTTAGCAGAATTGGAATAAACCCAGCAAGCACATGGTTTGTGCTTAATTCCAAGAGCCTGAATCAGATCTCGCTCCTACTAATCTCTAAAGGGATTATTCCTGATTTATGCTATGCTGAATGAAGTCAGAATCTGGCCCTGAAAGTCTGTTTGTACTTCAGACATTGTCTCAAAGCAGCCAACCTGTAAATATGAAAAAAGAAGCTTGGCTTCCTACAGGTTAATTGTTTAAATTTGTCAAGCTAAGTGGACTATAGCTTGTTTAGCAGGGTTTATTTTAAACTAAAGACTCTTCATCCAGGTAACTATTGTAAAAACTCAGGCTAGAATCCATTTACCTCTGTTGGGCTAATAAGAGATAGTAATCAGAGGACGCTCTTTGGTACAACACAGTGCTCTTTATTTGCATAGCACCTTTCTTCTGAGGATATTAAATAACTACTTCATTGTGATTCTGGAAGCTGTTCAGCCAGACAAGTCTCTTTAATGACCTGCAGTGACTCCAGTTGCTAGCAGTGAAGTGAAAATAAGCTAGTACACCAGGCCTGTAGTCATGAGTGGCATCTGTAAGAAAAGGTCTGCAACCTAGAAGAGGGGAAGTTGTTATCTGAAAATACTGGGGTTTGTGGAATAAAAGCTACAGCATATCTATCATCTGCTGTGAGGAATATCCATCTTTATTAGCGCAAGTTCAGCTGGTGTTCACTGAGAAGTACCAAAGACAAGTGTGCAGTTTTGGGGTGGGAAAGCACCATGATGGCCAGTTCCTTTATAGCCCCAAATTGATATACATTTTGTTTACATTTTTGTTGTTTACATGCTCATTTTTAAGGCCATGTTTATATCATACTTGTCTGTATGATATGATAAAAGGCAGGTTGAACACACCTTTTCATAGGGCTGCTCTAAAAGAAACTGGTATGTTATTATATCCCTGTGCATATTCTTAAATGAGCAAGACACATTTGTCATTGCTGCAAAGCACAATTTTGGTCTAGTGACACACTTGCAGAGTGTTTGAACTACCTAAAGGCAGCCATGTAATGTCAGGGAGCAAGATGGGTGGCCTCACATGATGGCCTGTTTTATTCCCTTTGAATATTTCATCCTTGAATATTTTATCTGTTATCAGCTTTGATCTCCCAATAACTGTCTCTTTGCCATGACTATTTGAGATGCTCCAAGCTTTAAACTACAGTAGTAGTTATATAGCTATATAGCAATCTGGGTTGTTAATATTTATAAACTCTAAAAGCATGGGGGACATGAGTGACTGAGTCAAATGTCTTAATTCCTGGGAAGAGATGGTAAATGGCTGTCTCAGCAGACAAGCAAGGTGTAATCCCAAAGGGAAATGACACGATGCATGCAAGGTTCTTTAGATGACCATGGAGGGTCCTGGACTGTAGGACCTACGGCCCACAACTCACCCAGCATAGTGAACAAACAGTGAGTTCCTGTCAAAAAGAGGCAGTACAGGAAGATTTTGCTCATGCTGGTTCAGTTATCCCATACAAACATCTGCTCCTGCTGTGAAGCTCAGCCACCTTTTCCTGATTGAAAGCACGGCTACAGCGTTAAGTATATTGAACCAAATTTGACATGCACAGCCATTTGACTGGAGAATACACTTAATTTTCTTTACAATGAGTAAGGAAGTGTGCTACTTCATCAAAGGCGTAATTTAGCTTTATTGCTAGATACCCCAAGTTGTTAGCCATGACTAATGTAAGCCCTGCCTGTCTATCAGCAGAGACTGGAGGAGCTAATGACTGTATTCCTGGAGAAGAGACTTCATTGATTCAAACTGAAATAGTGAGCCATGCTCTGAGGAGTTTGTATTAAGAATAAAAACCCCAGTTGGTTTTGTGTCTATAGTTTATAGAAGGAATTCGGAAAACCATGTAGTGAGCTCTCTGTGTATTTTTCTGTTTTCCACAAGAAAAACCATCATCATCTCAGGTCCACACCTCTCTACTTTTCTATATTCACCTGATATAAACCAGAATAAGTGGCACAGCCAAGTAGCAAATGTGTGATTTAGTGGGGCAATGAAAGCTCCTGGTTAACCCTGTACTGCTCAGCAAAGCTCTCCCCTTCTGCGTCCTCTCCTCTGCAGCAATGTGTGCATCAACCTGAGCCCACCTCATGACAAAGGAGTGATGCTGGAGTTTCCTTTGCAGCTTTTGCCATTTGATGGAATCAAATTGTTGTAAAAACTCTCTCCATGTGTATCCACACTGTAGGGTAAAAGACGCTTTTTCCCTATTTGTCTCTGCTTTCAACGGGTCTCACTAAGGCTGTGTCCACAACAGATGTAGAGGCAGAGAAACTTCCAAATACGCCATGTGCCAGATATAAACTGTACTGTCTTACCAAACTGGTTAATGTTGCTTAGCTGACATTTCTGTAGTGTAGGAAAAGCTGCATATTATTGGCCAAGCACTTCATAATTTTCTGGTATTTCTAAAATGACTGCCAGCACTTGGAAATATTGAGTAATTTTTAATTGAAGGGATATGATCAGTAGGTGATTAGTTTATGAAGTGCCTTGGATGTATGCTGTGTTGTAGAGACAAGCCATCTGGAGCATGCCTGTGGTTTAGCTTCTGTAATGAGTACCCATGGACTGCAATGCCAAAATGACCAGCTTTATTACACCAACAAAGATCTTGAGTAATTCAGTTCATTTTCACAGATCTAAACAGACTAAAACGGGAACATTATTTGGCCCAAAGTTTTAGTTTGATGCTCTTAATTATTAGCCAGGATTATCAATGCATTTTCCAGCACCCTTAATATAACCAGCCACTGCAAATCAGATTGTTGAATTCCTTCCTGTATCTGTGGCTTTTACCAAATTTGCTGTGGCCAAGATTTCACCCCATTTTGCCTGGACAAGCTGTGTGACTCCATTAGGTGTTTCTTGTATTTGCTGCTCCTCTAACCTGCAGTCCTAGTCCTCTGCCTCTGACCTTGGGGGTAGACTGGCAGGGTAGAAGAACCATAGAATGATTTGAGTTAGAAGGGACCTTTTACAGGGCATCTAGTCCAACCCCCCTGCAGTGAGGAGGGACATCTTCAACTAGATCAGGTTGCTCAGAGCCCCATCCAACCTGGCCTTGAATGTGCCCAGGGATGGGGCACAAATTGCCCACCTCTCTGGGCAATTTGTACTGTCTCACTGGTGGTGGTTACTGGACAGAAGAGTCCCATCATAAGTCTGTCTTAGTTACAAAGCCTGTAGCTTGCACTGCCGCAGGGTACCTGTGCAGTACTGGGTACCTGAAGCGGTATGTCTGTGTTGCCACTCTTGTAGCTGCTGGAATTACTCTAAAATGAAGATTGATTTGCAATATCATGCAAAAATGAATCCTCCCTCTTTCTGAAATCACCATTACACAGTCTTTTTGCTGAAATCTGATCACTCATGGTCATGTAGAGCACTAAAACTCAAATCTAATGTGCTGCCCTGCATCCAATGTATCGAGGGGTGTAGGAAGGAGTGAGGGTGAGTGGAGGAAGTGACTGAAAGTGTCTGAAAGAAAAAGAATCCTTGAGAATGCTTTGATCTGAGGTTGAATATCTGTGCACCGAGGGGGGAGTGTACTTTTAGGAGAAGGGCACAGTCTGCATGTCAGTAGATGTATTCTATTTGATGTGCCAAGATCAAGGTGTCGGAGCATTTAACTGCTCATTTGGCCACCTTATCTTGCATTTTCCCTCTTAATTTTTTGCTTGTGTTTAAGTATCCTTTTCCCCCTCTTGTTCTGTGAAACATTCTTATGCAAAGCCAAATCTCCTGAAACTCAAGCAAGCTGCTTGTGGCACAACAGCAGCAAAGAGGTGCAGGAGTTTTGGCTTTGCATAAAAATCCATCACTTATTTTCTTTTTTTTTTTTTTTTTTTTTTTTATTTTATTTTATTTTCCTCTCTCCCCAAACTTGTTATTAAGTGAGCAGTACTTTAATGAAGCATTTCATGGAGGAAATGTTCTGTCCTGTAGATTGTTCCCAGATCCCCGAAGGAAAGATTATTTACGGATTAAAGCCCTTACTGTTTCCTTTGTCATTGCAAAGCAAATAATGAGCAGGACTTGAAAAGCTCTGGTATCGCCAGGTTTGGAGTACCAGCCCCTCTCAGAACATCAAACAATCATGCCAGCACTTTTTTCATGGTACCGGATGACTAAATTTCATAGCAGATTCTCCCCCAATTTATTGCTGCTAATGACTATGTGAATGAGACTTAGAATGTAAGCACAAGTCTCAGCCTCAGTATTTGAACTGAAACAAGTCTGCACAGGAAGAGCCTGTTGGAAGGGGAAGCAGCAGTTTAAAATTGTCAAATTTTCAATTTTTTTTAATTGTGATTTCCCCGAATGCAATCCACGGCAGACCCAGGAATAAATTGCAGGAATCAGGTTCTTGCATTCCACAGACAAGTGGAATGCTGGCACATGATGAACAAGCCAGTGGTCCCTCTCTCAGCAAGAGGTGAGTCACTTGGGTGATTCCTTTTTTTAAACAGCAGAACTGGATTCATGCTTCAAGCAGCCTCAGACAGCCAAAAAGGAATAAACTTCAGGTTAAAACCTAGTGTTTTGTGTCATTGCTCTGCCTTCTCCTTCCTTTATCCCCTGCGGTGACAATATGTCAGTGGATAACAATGGGAAGGGGAACTATGCCACATGTGGGAATAATAAAAACTAGCAAGGTCTACACTGTGAGGTCTCAAATTACAAGAAGAAAAATGGGAGCACCTCTCTTGCCTTTTAGTGTATGGGAAAGAAAAATCGAAGCAGGTTTAGATGGAGCATTTGGGCAAGCTGAGCTCAGATTTTCCCTACACAAGGTACCTCTTGGAGCAGGGGAATGTGTGTATATTTATTTATATATGTATATATAAACACACACACATGCCTGGAAATATATCTATATATATACACATGCACCTGGAGATATATCTGTATAAAGATAGATAGATCGACAGACAGACACACAACTATCTATCAATCCATCCTTGTTCAAGGAAAACCACTCCTGGCTGACTGAAGTCTGTTATTTGTGAAATACCCAGAATATGTCTGTAACACATTTTGCTGATGCAAGTGGAAGCACTTCTCAACATCTGTTAACAGCTGGCCCCTCTACCTGCAATGCTGCTATAGGCACTGCTTTGAAAAGATGCGTTTCAGTGACAATATTGATCTGAGCTTAGTCTTAACTGTATAATCATAGGCTGAGCATTGATGACCTACAGTTTCAGGGAAACAAGATAACATTTACTTTATCTTTGTTCCAACAGAAGTCTGTGATACTATCTCTGATCCCAGCCTTTGGAGGGGTCCTGTTGATAGAGATCAGGTAAATAGAGACTGCTCAGTTTTAAAGTAAGCAAAAGGGGAAAGACTTTGGATAGGACACTGGATTGAAGAGAAGGTTTTGTTTCTCTGCAGTAGAACAGCTGAGAACTCCTCTTTGGAGTGGTTTTGCTATAGACTGTAGCTGCTACTTTGCACCTCCTGCAGAGCTTGTCTGGTTTTCTTTTCTATCCTTTTTATAAATGAGCTGTCACACTAAAAACTTTTGGATCGGAGCTGAGTGGGTCTGCACAGTATACTAAAGTATTAACAGTCCTTAGGCATCTACTGCTAAAGAGCTGAAATGCAGAGGGTTTATTCCATGCGGAAGTCACAGACACTAGAAGTTTAAAGTAATGAAGACATATGGGGAACCTTTGAATTTGCAGTATAAGGGGACTCCAGTAGGATAAATAGCACTTGTGGGCTCTTTTTGTCTCCCTTTAAGGATTCTCCATATCCCATGTTGTGCAAACATGACTGATGAGATGTTAAAATATGCCCAACTAATATTCCTAGGTACTCCACTGTTTTGGATGGAGAAAAGAGCGTTTAATGTTTACTTGATCCTACATATACCTGTTTATATAAGAAAGTGTGCTTCCTTTTGCTGGACAAGTAGTTTATGATATCTGAACGAACTCTATATGAGAGCCTTAACTGGACGGCTTTTGTTTTCAACAACTGTGAAACCCTTCATATGCTAGATGAGAAGAAGGAATGTGGCTCATCTACTATGAGGGTGGTGAGACACTGGAACAGGTTGCCCAAAGAAGCTGTGGCTGCTCCATCCCTGGCAGTGTTCAAGGCCAGGTTGGATGGAGCTTGGAGCAACCTGGTCTAGTGGAAAGTGTCATTCCTGTGTCAGGGGGTTGGAACTGGATGAACTTTAAGGTTCCTTCCAACCCAAACCATTCTATGACTAGTAGGTCTTGATAGGTAACAGACATGGTCGCAAATGACAGCATCTGGTTGGCAGTGTGTTGAGAGTAGATGTCCCTCAGCAGGGTTTGGTGGCCCTGCTTGGCAAAGAGGTAGAACATCCTCGGATGTCCAGCTATGATGACCCTTGAACAGTGAAGGATGCATGGGTATGGGAATGAATCAGTCCAGGTGCACTGTAGTGCCCCATGGGATTGTAGTTTGGAGGGCTGCCAGGCCCAAAGTAGCCACGGAGGTGTCCACCTTTCAAGCAGAAAACCTTGGTGTGCAGAGGAATTACTGCTGCCCAAGCATCTCTGTAACCTGAGGTGCTGTATGGACTGCAATTAATCTGGTACCTACCAGAGACATGCTACTCTCATACTTCACTTGACATAGAGAGTGAAGGGAGCTGCTACCACAACACTCATCTTTTCTTCTTTAGCAGGATGAAACCTGGAGCAGCATTGTCTCTGTCTCCTCTTGGTTACAGCACTCAGAAGGGGTATGGAGATGTGGGAATTGTGCCTGTGCTGGGGAAGGTGGTTTTCGGTTCACAGGGCTTCCCAACCATGGCAGCTCCAGTAAGTTTTGTTCTCAGGCATGTCTTTATTATTCATTTCTGTGGCTTTTCAGTTGAGGAAGTACTGAGAGCACTGTACTTTTGAATGTCCTGAGTTGGCAGTGAGGACTAAAGGGGTAAGGGAAAGCCATCGAATGGAGTCAGAGCTTAGAGGAGCTGGGAAAACAAACTGCAAGGAAAAAAGCCTGGCTTCTGGGAGTCATTTCCTTAGGAAGAACAGTGGGAGCAAAAACATGTGGCATGACTAAGATATGAAGGAAAATCATGCTTATGTTTGGCAACAATCCCTGCCTTTCAGTGCTGAGGTAAGGCTTGGTTTCTGCATTTCTCTGCAGGCCTCCCATGTGTGGCTTTCATGGGCCAGTCTCATGCTCCATCAGTGGTGCTGGCTGACAGAGCTATTGGCAGAATCAATACTGGGAATAATGTGTAGCTGCGACCCCATGATTTAAAAATGATCTTGCAGAAGGGGGTATATGTTCTCTAGCATCGCCAAGGGAGTTGGGGCTTCATTTTCTTTGAAGAACACTGGTTTCTTTTAATTGGGAGAAAACTGTTCACCTTATGAAACGAAAGGGAGTACGTGGAGGACAGGCATGGGGAGGGAGCAATTCATGCTGCTTCTGAAGCAGGGAGCATTTTTCTGTGCTGGGAATTTGCTTAGAGTGCAGATCAGTGTGGGATGTATCTGACTGAATGCAAGCATCTGCAATGCACGCACTACTGTCAGAGCTGGATATCTGTCCTCCTTTTATAGGTCACGAAGAGAAATAGGTGCTTTGGCAAGTGATTTGTCTCATTTTAGATGAAACATTGAAAAAAGAGGCTGTGGAGGTGGGACTTCATGCCGTGTTGACAGTTAAAGAAGCCTTGATGGCTTGCTTGGGCATTGAGGTGAAACATAAAATCACATGGGTCTTGTCCCAGCATAGCTAGGAGTGAAATCCCATTAACCTCTTTGCTAGGGATGCAAGTGCCAGAGGATAGAGGCTGGGGCGTCTAAACCGAGGGAGCTAATACTGGTTTTGTAGTTTTCTTCTGTGGAGAACTGAAGCCCTAAGGCTGTGTCCATCAGGTAAGCTGATGGGAGGCTTTCAGAGCCCCAAAAGAGCCGAGTTTTCTGCACCTTACTGAAAGTCAGTGAAAGCTGTGCCTGCAAGCTTCTTTTAACCCATAAAACAAAAAAGGAGAAAAAAAAAAAGGTATTTTGGTGGTATCTATTGAAAAAAACATCCAGCAGGTAGGTGTTGTCCCTTCTAGATGAGTGTGAAAGAGACGGAGAAGCTTCTTTATGGTTCAAAATTAACAGGATCTGCTCCTTTTTCTGTAGAAAGGGAAAAAAAAATATTACTGGCCTGGTTGACCCAGAGCTGCCCTGCAACCCCAGGATCCAGATTCTTGTTCATAAAAGCTTACTACATATAAACAAAAAGTAAAACCCCAAATAATCACTCATGCTAAGATCCATGGCTTAGCTGAATACTAACCCAGCTGGTGTCCCCTGCATACACTCTCACGGATGAGAGGTCCAGACTGACCCTGTCCCAGGCACCTGCACATGCAGTGAGTGAACCCCAAAGTGCTTGTTTTCCACATGAGAAAACAGCTTCCTCAAGTATTTAATACTGGGCCTTGTCCCCTGCTTGAAAGCATGCTTTGAGCCCAATGCCATAGGGCAAACATGAGCAAACTTAGGTGGTTGAAGATGTCCCTGCTCATTGCAGGGAGGTTGGACTAGATGAGCTTTGAAGGTCCCTTCCAACCCAAACTATTCTATGATTCTATGATTTACGTTCCAGGGAGGTGTTGCTGTTTTGTCAAAGTCAGTTAACCCTGAAACTTGCCACTGTGCTACAGTTTTGAATAACCGAGAAAGGCAGGGTTTCTGATATGCCAGATATTGAATCTTTTATATGCTTCAGGTTGTACTGCTGTCTCCAAAGGTTGAGGAGGAGAAGTCTTTTAATATCTTAAAGAGCCTTTCACAACTTTCTGGTGGTCTTTTGAAGCCCCAATTGCTGGTGATAGCCTGGGAATGGAACTTTTCCTCATCAGTTGTAATTTCTGTGGCAATTTCCCTTTGCTCACACTGTTCAGATCCTTTTGTCTGATGTTTTATAGCAGCGGATTCATGAGCTCTTTTTCAGTAGAATAGCTCTGCTGTGTATGCAAGTCACTGTTGGTGTTATAACACGTTTGTCTTGAATTTGATAGCCCATTGGTCTCACACATGTTCACTGTCATTGCAAAAAGAGTGCTTTTGTTGGCTTTTCTCAGGAAGGGATGAGAGGATGTAAAAATGAAATTTCTTTAGTACAGAAACATCATTTCTGTTCTCTGCTTATAACTAAATATGTAAAAGAATAAAGCTGAATGTGGTTCTGGGCAACCTGATCTAGTTCAAGATGTCTCTGCTCATTGCAGGGGCATTGGACTAGGTGACCTGTAAAGGTCCCTTCCAACCCAAACTATGATTCTGTGATTCTATTGCTCATTCTATAGAGAAATAACAGGACCACTGCCTTGCAAATGCAGCTATAGAATGTGAAAACATGCTTCTTGTTCAGATGATTTTGGATTGTAATTCTGCATCACACCTCTGCCGCTCGGTGCTCCGCTCTGTGTCTCTCTCTGTGTTCAACTCATAATGTTTTGAGTATTTGTGACTCGATGGACAGCTATAGCCTTAGATACGATGTGATCTAAAATCCTCTGAGACACTAAAACACTTGAAGGCAAGGAAAGATGTTGCTAAAGAGCACATGATGTAACTGGAAAGTCTGACCACAGGAAGCCAGAAGTCTGCTAGCGACACTATTTACTTAATTACCTAATTTGGGGCATTTAAGGAACTACTTAAGAAAACCCAACAAACCAAACCTAAGTCACGGGCAGTACTTTTGAGGTCTGAAATGACTGTGATGGATGATCCTTAGGCTTTCAAAATACAGATGCTTCCAGAAAAACAAACAAAACACACCTCTGCTGTGTAGCGTGTTAGCAGGCTGTTTTTTCTCTTTTTTGATAGCTTTTAAACCAAAAGTTCCATTTCAACTTGCTGGGAATGCCAAGTCTGCTTCCCAGTGATGCTTTCTTTATTTCCAAGGTTAGTACTGAACCATTCATGGGTTTGCACAGTCCTCCAGGTTACTCTCTGCCTGCATGCACTTTACACTGGCATGGTTCTCTGGTGCTCTGGCTGCTGCTGTTTCTCAGTGCCAGACCTCAGGGAGTGACAACTTCCCAGCACAAAGCACTTGAGCTGTAGTTCTGCATTTGCATTGCCATATTCCACATTATTTTACCTTTATTTTTAGCCTCTGACCTACTGCTGCTGACCAAGCTGAACCTGTGCCCTGATATGAATCTTGTGCTACCCTGAAACCTCATGCACAGGAAGCATCTGTCTGTTCCCCTGCTGTATGGGGCATTCTTTCAGCGGATTCTCTCTGTTTCATTCTGCTTCATTCTGGCAAAATGCCCTGAAAAAGTCATTTGACTAACCCAAGCTCTCTGCAGATCCAGATCACGCATCTCTTGCCGCTCTTGAGATGCAAGTGATTCCTGCTGTGTCCACCTGCTCAGAGCTGGCTGTCTTGGGAACGTGGGCATTCATCAGGTTTGATTTTTTTCTCCACACACCCCCCCCTGCTTCTCATTGCTTTATCATTCATTCTCTCTATAAGAACAACTGCAGTTTGCTAGGAGAAGGTGAATAAACATATGCTCGATTTCAGGAAGCAAAGTTCAGGATGGGATTGTTAAACATCCACTCTGCATATGCACAGTGTGGGGAGTGATTTTCTCCCAAGCTTCTGCGTTTTCAGGTTTTCCATTGACAGAAAAGGGAGGTTAGCTTTGGTTTTGCAGGTGTAAGAGAAAACAAGTGTCTGTGGCTTCCTTCTGATTTTACACTGGCTTTTTTTCTTTCCCATTTGGCACAGTGGCTCCGCACAGGCTTGGCAGATACTCAGCCCTCTGTGCTTTCCTTTGTTGAGTCAACAACAAATCCAGCCAGAGGAGAACAGCTTAATGGCCTATAGTAATCATGTAGCCAAATCCTGGCTAAAATATCCCCATCCCTCCAACCTGTGTAGCTCCTGGGTTTGCCTCCTTTCATCCCAAAGGGGACATTTGTGCGTTTGGTGGGGTATTGGAGGGTCCTTGTTATGCCTTATGTGTTCAAGGCCAGGTTGGATGAGGCTTTGAGCAACCTTGGTCTAGTGGAAGGTGTCTCTGCCCATGTCAGGGAGTTGGACCTGGATGAGCTTTAAGGTCCCTTCCAACCCAAACCATTCCGTGATGCTGTGCCATAAGGCAGGTCAGCAAGAAGTGGCCACAACCCTTGTGATTCTCAGATCCCTGGTTAAGTATGTACCTAACAGGGCCCCTTTTAGGAAAATCAGGAGAGCCTTGAATTGGGATGTAGTGCCTTTTCCCAGGGTAAAAAGTAATCTACTCTGTTCTGGACAAATGGGTTTCGCTTTGATATTGTAGGCGCAGATTTTAGTCTGGTGGATTATTTCTGTGTTGATAAGATTAATGATGTTGTCATGGTTATCTTAATGGTGTTTCACTGAAACGCCTCCTTTTCAGGTTGGGTAGCAATGTGGGAATCTCTCTCTTCGCATTTTAAGTTGTTTTCTGACTTTCGCATTAGCAGGAGAGGCTTTAAGGTGTGATTCCCAGTTCTGAGACCAGAAGGTCTATTCAAAGAATTCAAAAGCTTAGGATTTCTGAGGTCCAACTGAAAGGTATTTAATGGTTGGGGCTGCTGACATGCACCAAACCCTTCAGAGTATGCCTGCAAGGAACAAAAGCCTCTGAGAGACATACTAATTCATTACTGTGTACACTCATACATTATAAAGCTTAATGTTTGCTTGAAGCCTGGGTGATAGGGACTCCATTTACGCTGTGTTTGGCTCTTAATCATTATGATAATTTATTATACATCATCTCTAAAAGGTAGATTAAGTCCAAGCATGACAAAACCTCCTATTGGGTTACTGCTGAGATCTGCTGGTAACAAAACCAGCGCTAGGTTTATTTTTAATTTTTTTGAAGCAAAGTTCTTATTTACCTATTACCAAACCATGCAATTACTTAAAGACATTATTTTTCTCCTCAGTGATGAAATAAGCCCCATAGCCATATCCGTGAGGTCAGCCGGATACCTGCAAATGAGGTCTCTGAGCTTAGCAGCAGTTTGCTAATTACTGCTGATACAGTGCCCTGTAAGGAGCAGTCATTAGCAAGATGCTGTTTGGGCTGCTGGCAGTTTGCAGGCTGGATGCACAGCACACTGGTGGCTGTGCTGTTCTCAACTTCACAGAAATCCTGAAGTGATAACCCTGCCGTCAGCACGGGTGAGCATAAGCAGAGCGGACATCCTGGTGGAGGCCAGGCAGTGCTGTTTAGCTCACCGCACAGTCTTTTCGAACTGCAAGAACTTATTTTCCCGTTTGGGGCCCCTGGGCTTGACTTTCAAAACAAGAACCGTATTCTGAGCTTTTCGTTCCAGCAGAAAATCACAGAATGGTTTGGGTTGGAAAGGACCTTGAGATCACCTAGTTCCAGCCCCACTGCCATGAGCAGGGACAAATCATCTTGCTTTTTCCTCCTGAAGCTCTCCTAAGTGCTGCAAAGCTGTAAAAAGAAATCAGGTTCTGGCTCATGCCTTATACTTAATGTTTTGTCATTTGCCAGAGCGGCTCTTTTGGTCAGACTCGTGTTCCCCATGCGGGCTGTGGCTGTGCAAGGAAGATCCCACGGTATTAGCACATGCTGCTGAGTGCAGATCCGCTCCTCGTGTGTGGTTGCTTTTGCTGCCTACAACTGTGTTTCAGCTCACTGTGTGTGAGATGTCTCTCTTCCAAGTGAGTAAACCACAGATGCGACTTCCCCTGATTACCAACTTTTATGGAAAGCTTATGGCTCTCTAAGAGGTCTCTTCCTCCGCTCCCACTGTGCTGCTGCTTTTCTGAAGGCAAATTAAATAGATCTATTCCTATCTGACTGAAGCCATTGAGTTACTTAAACAGATTGACCTGACTTAGGCTTATCAATTTCTTTAATGAGGTATCCTCTGCAATGTCTGCTTGGCTTTTGGCCATCCTTCTCATTAAAAAAGTTTGTTTTGGAATTTCTTTGTTCCATGTGGACTCAGTGCCAGCTAGTTGGCTGGGTATATGCCTGACCCTTAGCCCCTAATAATGCTTTAATTTTCATTTTTAAATCTAGCAAAGACACTGAGAAATATAAATGTAAGTTTTGGAGAGCATCTTAACTGTTGGAGAGCAGCAGTGGAGAGGGTGCTTCTTACCTGTGACTCCATGGAAATAATCCTGCAGAACAGAAGGAGTTTCCAGATGAAGATGCTGTTTCTTTCAGCCTGGGTGAGATGCTTTCTCGCAATCGCCTTTTAAAATGACAGCAGTGACAGATTCCACCCAGGCTGGATGATAACCACCTCCCACTGCAACTTCTTTATGAAGTCAAGCCTTCAGGATCATACAGCAGGCCTCTGTGAAGGGCTTACTGGAAGCTAAGGAAAAACCCCATTATCTGTGCATAGAGAAACTGATGTGTTTCTCTGGGATGAGTATGCACCAAAAATGGCAGATTTACTGTAACAAAACTGCACTCTGCTCTAGAGTATCTCTCCATGTCCCCGTCTTCCTTGATGCTGATGGTCCATCTCCTAAAGCTATTAAAATAGCTAATGTTAGGAGGATTGTTTTGTTTGTTTTCTTTTCCTTCAGCCTCTAAGTATTGTATATACATGGCACGTCAGGGCCTGATCCTGCACCCTAAGCCTACTTTACCCAAAAGTACCTCCCAAGCTCTTCCTCCCCTCCAAATAAAACCCAAGCAGTACTGGCTATCTTCTTTCTGGGCACAGGTTATTAATCCTGCAAGTGAGATCCTGAGCAGAGCACTCAGTGGTGGGAAGGAAATGTCCCTCAGTCTGCTTCTCAGCGAAACTGATGCTCACGGCTGACTGTTCTGCAAAAGCCTGTCTTGTCCACATGTCTTGGGCACAACATGTACAGTATGGAGACCCCAAGGAAGCACAAGCAGAGAGGGATGCCTGATTTTCGGGTGCCTGTTGTGTGCAGCCATGAGATAGATGTCAAATACTCACTCCTGGCAAGATGCAATGTGCAGGGACATCACCCCAGGTACCTCTGGGAACATTATTATTATCATTATATTACTACAGCTACTACTATGACTACCACCAGCTAACTCTGGGAACATTATTATTATTATTATTATTAGGAGTAGTAGTATCATCATTACTGTTATTACATCTTGACATTACATCTTGACATTAGTACATCTTGACATTACATCTTGACTATTATTGCTATTGATATTGTTGGGATTTTTTCCTTTAAGACAAAGTCCCTGCAGAGTTTAGGTGCCAGTATGGGAAGAGGGCTGCTAAATAGAAGGGATTAGATATGCAGGTTTGCAGTTGGGCATCCTTATTAATCTCTTCTTATCTCTCTGACCCTTTCTGGAGCAGAGTCTATCATCAGAGCTGGCCAGGTTTAGCAGGGACCAGTTTCACCTTGGTCTTTGGAATGCTTCACGTGTACTGGTAGTGGGGATAGTTTCACAACTCCAATGAAGTGTCAGTTTGCTCTTTTATCCTGGTAGAAATAAACCCAATGTAATACAAAGTTGTTGCAGAAGAAGAGCCTTCTGTTCTAGCAAATAAAGTATCTCTGCTTCTGCCCCTCCTGCCTCAGACACCCAGCCTAGGCGCTGACAGTGTTTTCATCTCAAATGCACAGTTAGAAGAACAGGGCAGGGAAACCCAAGATAAATCCTGTATAATAGATACCTTCTATATAAAGACACATTCCCAGACAGAGCGAGGAGGAGGACTGTGTGTGATGCTCAGACTAGGGAATAGAGCGGGATGCAGAGAAGCGGTGGCAAATCCATGGCTCTAGTGAGGACACTGCATTACAGATCCTAGCAGTGCGTTCCAACCTCCTGATGGCGGAGCAGATATTGCTCTTGTATGTCACAGTATTTATTACTGACTGCTATTGGATTTTTATAAACCTGATTCAGCAGAGCATTTGCATCTGCATTATTTAAGTGAGTGGGAAACCCACTCTGTCTTTATAAAGTTAGATGTGCGCCTAAGTGTCTTGCTGAGCTGGGATTAATTTAGAGGAAATAAATAGCTGCTTCCTGGCTTGGATAGCAAGCAGTCTGGGGCCAGCATTTACAACCTGATGAGATTTAGGATGTTTCATTTGAGTGCTTAATTTGAGATACCTCAGCACACAAGTTTATCAAAAAATAAAAGCACCCGTGAGAAAAGCAGAGCTTGAACCACATTGGACCACATTCAGCAGCCCAAACGCTAACATACAGAGTGTTTTCCAAAGTGCGTGGTGCAAGCTGTTGGATAATGAATGTAAAGCTGTCCAGAGGGGCACGTATATTGGATGTGCAGACAGTATTATTGAGTTGTGGTCAAACTAACCACAGATAGACCTGCTCTGACTCAGATAATCGGGTAGCAGTCTGCGTGCGAGCACAAGAGTTTGGAGAAGGTGTTTCTTGTGTCCTGGTGTGTGCCTGCTGGGCTCTGAGAAATTGCCTGTTAAAGTCAAAGAGGTTTTTTGAGTGAAGAGATTCAGACTGCATCGCTGTGGATTTTAGTTCCTTCCATTCATTTTTGTTTGATTATCAGTACAACACTTTATTTTAGCACAGTGTAATATTTTACTAAAGGCACATTTGTAGCTAATAACATTTATGAAGAGGCAGCTTTGACTGAAACTACATCTGAATGTCACTTAAATAATGAATGGGAATGCCATATATTCATTAAAATTTGAACAATGATAACTGTATGTCTTAGAGTCCCCTTTCTGATGGATATGGCCAGCAGCCATTAAAATACAGTGGGAATTCTTGTTCGCAGGCTCACAATCGCTGATAATAACACTCTTGATAAGTATTTGTAGCTCAAGACACTGAATTTACAAAAGAGATTTGCTGTAGCTAACAGTGGCTCTGAAGATTGAAATGTTGCCATTATTCAGCTCTACTTCTTCTTTTCCGTTTTATTCTTTGTTAAAGTCTCATTTGTGTAAAGAAAGGATTTCACTACCCTATCAGTCTGTAGAGTTGGTTTTCTGCTGCCCGCTATGAGAAGCTACTCACTTTTTGAATTTTAAATGTTAGCCACTATCCCCACTGGTTTAAAGGGGGGGGGGGGGGGATAAATCTACTTTTCATCCTATTTTTAACACAGAGGGTTTGTAGAATTTAGAAATGGAAGTTACCTGCTGGGTCATCGAGTCCGTTTTCTACACCCCTCTGCTCTTTCTTCGAAGCCTTCATGTTTCTGGGCTTTTTAGTGCTTACAGATGCATTGCTGCTGCTGCTGTTTCTCCAGCTCAGTGATGTGTGGATGTCACTAGGCTCTAACAAGGAGTCTCATGCGGCACTTTGAACTTAGAGGAAAATAAGGAAAAAATCCTCTTAATAGCATGTATGCCAGGAAGTGACTTTGTTTAGCTGACAGTAAATATGAGGTACTTCAAACAATTTATTAACTACAGAGTCTTGCAACTCTTTGCTTAGACCTACAAGGCTGACCCAACCATGGGAGTGTAGTACAGTGGCTAAGGTGGCCGGCAGATTTATATTCTTCTTTTTGACCTTGAAAAAGTCACTAAATAGAGCTTTTGCTTTCCACCCTTGTCCACTGTGCGAGGCAAGGTTTATCTGAGCAAAAAGTGCTTGCTCAGCATCAGTAGAGCACTGACTGTGCCAGGACCCTGAGCTTTATCTCTCAAGCCTGGTCAAATAGAAGATATTAACTTAGTCCTCTGAAGAAATAGATCTATGAAAGAATCTTGTAGGTTTGGGTTTTTGACTGGCACAAAGTGCTGGAGTTCTCCTGAAGGATTTGGCAAGCTGTTTGCATTCAGTTTTCCTTCTGTCATCAAGGATATAGTCTGTTGACTTTGCTGATTCTTTCCCCCATTCCTGTGTTCAGTTCCGATCTGGCAGCGGGAGCTGGAAGGCTCACATCCTCGTGCATTAAACAGGATGCAGTGCCTAATTATTATCTTGATTAAATTTTGTGATTAAGTGGTCTGTAATTGTCTGTAGGCTCAGACTTCCCAAGATATTACTCAGAGCTACTCTGACTGATCATCTGGTCAGGGTTGAGGTGGCACTGCGTTGATTAAATCTTCCTTTAAGGGGAAATGGCACAGATCTCTGCATGTGCTTAAGCTCTGTGGAATTATGTTACATTTCTCTAGGCTGAGCAATATATAAAAGTCTATCAAGTGCGGGCTAGATAGATAGGTAATAAATATTGAGAAAATATCTATAGAGAGATGTATGTGTAAAATATATTAATGACTCTCTTAAATTTCAGAACACAGGAAAATACCAGATTCCTGATAAATTTCCAAAGTATCTTCAAAAACCAGAGAAAATAAATACATGATTGCATCATAACCTCCCCTTGATGACTAAAGCTATGGCATTTTTAAAGCTAAGGAAGAAGCAATTTTAGGGGTGATTAAATTGAAATCTCAGTGTTTCTCAGTCCTTTCAGGAAAAAGCATCCATGTGTTTTAAATTTTGCTCCTTTAATATGCTATGGCATATTGATAACTAAAAATAATAATAAAAAAGCAATTCTCCTTTTAACAAAGGAAGGGCAGTCTGGTAGTCAAATGTTGTTTTCCAAGCTCGGTGCAACTTGGACTTAAAGAGCTGCATATCACCTGGCAATAACAGTGTGGAGATGAAATCCACTTGGATAAAAAGTACAGAGCAATGTGACTTGACAGGCTGAGTCCTAAAGGGCAGCAGTCTTGGATCCAATAGTCTCTCTCATTTTGAATAATTGCTGTGCAACACAGAATCAAATATTTATTGCTGAGTACAGGCGCATTTGCTTTCCCTGGTGACCCTCTATAAGCAAATGTGCAATACGATTTTATTACCAGGAGTGCATTTCACAAAAGCTGTTTGCTTTACAGAATTAAATAAACCCGGACAACGGACAGTCAATACTATTGTTTTGCCTTCTTGCATTTAAATGCTGCCTCCTAGACAGTTCAATAGCAAGCCAAAAGAGAGAATAGTTCTGTCTAAATAATTCACGCAGAGAAGTCTACCTTTGAGGAAAAACTCACTAGAGCACCAAAATCATGGGGTTACTTCTGTGTAGACAAAGCATTCAGAGTGCTGCCTTCATGTGAGCAGACCATAGTGATTGACTGGTAGGATTTAGGTTGACTGGAGAAATCTTAGCCAAAAATACTGTTTCCAAACTGGAATGGCTGAGCAGTGGTGAAGCTTTGATTTTGCGGCCAGTGCAGCATCTGAAGGGTGAAACAATATTTGTGGCTGAAAGAGCTTCTGGAAGACATTTGAACCCATGCCATAAATTTATGAACTAGAAACGTTTTTCAGAGCACAGGAAAAGGACATCTCAGAGCAGTGATTGCCTGGGGAGGGGCTGTGACCACTCTTGCCTATGTGCAGAGCCTGCGATGAGCCCCGTATCTCTTCAATGAATTAGAAATAAAGGCGTGTGGTGCCTGGTTTGTCATGATGACAGCATATTGCACCATTGTGGAGAGATGTTAGGAGCCACTTCAAGTGCCAACTAGTGCCTTATTTGTTGTGCTAATGTATTCATGCAGTGTTGACTCTCCCTTGCTAGGAGAAAACTAGACTAAGCAGAGTCAGAAAGGTTAATGTGTTGGGTCTTTTTCTATCAGCTTTATGAGCACAAGAGGGCTAAGGCATCACAAGGCAAGGAGCAGGGGCTTTGTTGTCTTTGTAGAAGCTTGAGAACTTCACTCAAAGATAAAGATCCAGCATAACACTCTAAACTCTAAAATCTTGTAATTGTTCATATTCATATACATGCTGGTGGAGATCTCCCCCCCCAACACTGTGCTTTGTACAATGATAAGGTTAAGTCAAAGGGAAGCACTATAAAATATATATTGGATGTGATTGATAGCACTGCATGGAAGCAAGACTAAATTCTGAAATGCTGATTTATTGTTTCAAGACCAGCAATTGGGCATTTTATGAGACTTGAGCTAAGGATTATAAACACTGGATGACAGGCACAGTGGGACCAGCTGTTCAGACTATACCACCAGTCTATCCAGTTATTGAGAGCCAGCACGGAACAGCAGAGAGAAGCCATTAAAATGTTTTAGAAGTCCTCAGTATTGCACATCTGTCGGTGGAGGAGGGATGAGAAGGGGCCCAAGACCAATCAGAGTATTCTGGGTGGGTTCTTCCTCTGCATGGTCCAGGATCAAGCTTCCAGCTCCAGAGAGTAGCACAGAGCACAGGATCATGCCATAGTGGACCGTTTTCTGAGAGTCTAACTCCAGGTTTGGAGCAACAGGTTTTGTCTTGATCAAAGAAAGGTGGGAGGAGATGTGTCATCTCAGCACTCTGAGTGTGTGGTTTGGCAGAGGAATCCTCTCTACTAACATTTTCTTTGTAATCATTTGTGGGATAAATAAACTGCAAGCATCAAACACAGCCAAATGGAATGGAAGCTACGGTGAAGGGGACTGTAACAAGAGGACTTTCTCCTTCAAAACGTTGTGTAATTGGTGACCCAGCCTTCTGAGATGAAACTTCTGGCGTGAGAGTTTGATCTGAAGAACTTTTCTTATTCACTCAGAAGCTCCTGCCTCTTGCCCACTCGGTAATGTGCTGTTGAGACAGGTAGACAGGGCTGCTTTCCAAAAATAAGCAGGTATTATGCAATAAGCTTAGTTATGTTAATAATTAAAAGATGGACATACTATTTATTATCTGCTTTCAAATCCAAGTCGGCAATTATACTGATGATTACAGATTTTTTTCTCTTATAAAGGGAAATGTGTGTTGAAGGGCAGAACACAGAATTTAGTGTTCTACTTTTGATTCTTTGCACCTTGGTAATTGATGAAAGATGCTGGCACATGCTGCTAGAAGCTTTTCGGTTGGCTTTGTGCTTTGAACCACGTCTGACAAGGCACATCAAGAGTCCTTCACAGGACCTTTGCTCTAGCTACAGCAAGATCCTTCTTGCAGGACCTTCTTCTGGAGTTCTCATTGAAGAGATTGGAGTAGATCTGGAGAGAAAGTGCCTGTCCCCATTATGTTGCTTTGTATTTATTTGTCCTGATTCTGTTGTATATAGGAGCTGACCTGCACCTCATGTTCACTGTGGTAAACAGAGGCAATCTTAAAATTAATCCTGAATTTTTAAAAAGGGGACTTTAGATAAAGCAGCTGGTGGAAATCATTTGGAGGACTCAGCCGGCTTTATGTGAACTTGGGGCAGGCTCAAATTACACTGACAGGTCCAGCAGTGAAAAAAACCTCTGTGGCTGTTGTCAGCTAAGGTACCATTCTCTTTCACTCTGGATTATTCACCCTGCCTCTCCTTAGGTGCTTCATTTTCATGTCCACATTAGGAGCCCAGGAAACGAAAAGGTGAGTGTATTGGGTTTGTGTGGCAAGGCTTCAGTAGCAGGGGGCCTTCTGTGAGAAGCTGCCAGAAGCTACCCCCATGTCTGATAGAGCCAATGCCAGCTGGTTCCAAGACAGATCCACCGATGGCCAAGGCTGAGCCCATCAGTGATGATGGTAGCACTTCTGGGATAACGTATTTAAGTGGGAAGCCCACCCTGGAGCAGGCTCCTGGCAGGCCCTGGAGAGAGGAGCCCACGCTGGAGCAGGGTAAGAGTGTGAGGAGTCCTCCCTGAAGAGGAAGGAGCAGCAGAGACAATGTGTGATGAACTGACCACAACCCCCATTCCTTGTCCCCCTGCACTGCTGGATAGGAGGAGGTAGAGAAAATCATGAGTGAAGTTGAGCCTTGGAAGAAGGGGGAGGTGGGGGGAAGGTATTTTAGGATTTAGATTTTATTTCTCATTACCCTACTCTGATTTGATTGGCAATAAATTAAACTGATTTCCCCACGTCAAGTCTGTTTTGCCTGTGACAGTAACTGGTGAGTGATCTCTCCCTGTCCTTATCTCAACCCATGAGCCTTTCAGTACATTTTCTTTCCCTTGTTGAGTTGAGGAGGACAGTGACAGAGCAGCTTTGGTGGGTACTTGGTGTCCAGCCAGGGTCAAACCATCACAGTAAGGCTTCCCACATTGCCAACAGAGGAAGCAAGCCCCTGTGCCATGGTTGCTCAGTGGATAAATTTAACTTTGACGTTACAAGTGTGAGTCAAAAGAGTGAGATTGAGGTGTACATCCTGCACTGGGTTGGAGCTATATGTCCCGACTCTTTTCCCAGTGGTTTGTGGGACCCAAGAGATTATCCACCTCCATTCACCGGCTCCATCATTCCTGGGTGACTTGTATTACCCTCTGCAGGAGCACCGCTGCCTGCATAAGGAACTTGTGGGTAGTGTCACACTGAGCACTGTATTTACATCTCTGCAACCTCAATGACCATGAGGTTGTGCAAATGTGAGGAGTAGATGCATTTACTGTGCGAGTGGTGAGACACTGGCACAGGTTGCCCAGAGAAGTGGTAAATGCTCCATCCCTGGCAGTGTTCAAGGCCAGGTTGGATGGAGTCTTGGGCGACATGGTCCAGTGTGAGGCTCCCTGCCCATGGCAGGGGGGTTGGAACTACATGATCTTAAGATCCTTTCTAACCCAAACTATTCTATGATTCTATGTGGCTTCTCTGCCCTAGAGCAAGGCAGTATGTGAATTCTGGGCAGTATGTGAAACATGGACAGACATAGCTAGAAAACAAACAAACAAACACCTCAAGTTGATAATATGTACCCTTATCACACTGAAAAGAAAATCCTGAATAATACAGTCACAATAATACGGTGTCTCCGAGGTGCAGGTAGAAGCAGCAGCTAACTGTGGTGGCTGGTGCTGGTCAAACCGGCACTACTGCTGCGTGGGGCCCTGCAGCCCTTTGCAGCACTGACACAGCTGGCAGTGCTCGCTCTGTCTGTAGTTTACTGTCTCTCATAAAGTGTTCCACATGCGTTTCCCCCTCCTCTCTCCCTCCTTGCCTTTAAACAGATGGCATTGAAGGACTTTGTCTTTTTTTTCTCCCACTGTTTTAGGCTCTCCTTGCCTCTTGTCATGTCACGGGCGATGTCCCTGACAGCTGACCACTGTGCCAGCAAGCTTTTCCCTTGTCCAGAACCCAATCTGTTACAAGGCTGCCTAATAACCCCCTCCTCCTGCTGCAGACACGAAGTGCCCTCCCCAAACGGCTGCTCTAACCTTCTGCTTGAGGCATCAGGGAAGGGGCGCATAGAGCCTTGGCAGAGATCTATGGGAACAGCAGCCAGCTCCATCTTAAACTAATTCTTACCCCTGCCAGGGACAGCTGCCTAACAACTGCTTGGAGGACCCAGGCTGAAACACAGCCCTGAAAAAGAGGCGTGAAGGGGGCTGCAGAGGGCAAAGTAACATTTCTTTTATTGCTCTAGCTTGAATGATTTACCTTTGAAATGCTGAATGCAGTGGGAAAGGGAAGGAGCGGAGTCAGGAGCAGGGGATGGATGTTGCATCTATGCCTCAAGCTCTGTAAGGGAGAGAATAAGATGGTTGTCCACAGGCTCGGTCACCCCTTCCCCATCTGTAAAGCGGAGCTGGCAGCTGCATGTCTTGTGCATGGTGGTATTTGGAGGGATTACAGTAAAAAAGGCTTGTGGTGAAGAGTTGTCCTGGGGCTTGAATAACCGGCTTGTTATGTGCCACCTTCCCCTCCAAGGGTTTGGTCCCAGGTTAATCCTCCAATAGCAAACCATCCTCAGTGGGTCAGGAAATGAAAACAGAAATGATGGTAAGTCCTATTCTGTGACATCTTTCCAATGTGCTTCAAAAGCAGTAGCGAAGCCCCGTCTCAGCTGGGGGTTGTGTGATGTCTGTGTATGAGTGTGGGGAGAGATGCTGTCAGGCAAAGCTGGATGTTGCTGAAAATGGGCGTAAATTGGGGCTTTCTCACTTTGAGAACAGCAATCTTGAGGGATTTTGCTCTGGCTTCATGGGGGTGATGAGTGGCTACAATTGTGGAAACCAGTAAGGAGTAGATGCTCAGTATCTCTGGGAGCTTAGCCCCCAGAAGAAACTCTGGGAACTCAGAGCCCAAATGAAAGCAGTGAGTGCTTTGTTTGTCATCGTGAGCCCCAAATGCCACCCAGATTTTGTCACTTCAAGTCTGGCATTGCCGGGGATTTATTTTATTTTTCTTTATTTTAATCCTTTACTGTCTAGGACTATTAGTGGTTTTCATTTCTTTTGCTTGCTTATCAGGAAGACAGCTCTGTCTCCATTTCTTAATTAGCTTGGTATTTCTACAGTCATTTAAAGATGTCTGGCCAATTTGAAGCAACGTGCAATACCTGTCAAGCCAACTTTACACATCAGGGCTAGGTAGCTCGGGGACAGGAGGACGTTGCATGCCACATGTGCTCTCACAAAGCCATATTGTCTGGACTTCAGGCAGGTATTGCCTGCAGGAACCTCAACCTGCATGTGAGGGAATGTTGCTTATGGGGTATCTGGGCAGCAAAGGGTTTTTAGTCCTCCCCAGTAGCACTGGTGGGGCTGCAGAAACTTCTTCATTCCCTTCGTCTGCTGTGATGATGCTATGGAGCCCAGTCACTAAATGTGGAGCTCACCCCCATGGTTTATGTAAAGCTGTTTTTACCCTGCCTGTGTTGAGCAACTTGAGCTGAAAATCCTCTTTTGCCCCATTGATGAAATGCAGCTACAGCCCTTTGCAAAGGAGGAGTTGGAGAGAGCACCAGTAATACCCTAGGGCCTGCAGTGATAGGACAAGAGGTAATGGTTTTAAACTAGAAGAGGTTAGATTCAGACTAGATATAAGGAAGCAATTCTTTACTGTGAGGGTGGTGAAACACTGGAACAGGTTGGTAGATGCCCCATCCCTGGCAGTGTTCAAGGCCAGGCTGGACAGGGCTCTGAGCAACCTGATCTATTTGAAGATGTCCCTGCCCATTGCAGAGGGGTTGGAGCTGGATGACCTTTGAAGGTCCCTTCCAACCCAAACCATTCTATGATTCTAATACAAGCCATGGGGAGGAAGAGGGGCAATATCCCTCTCGTTTGTTTCAGCCCTTGCTATAGAAAAGGGTTTTTATCATGGTGGGAGGTTGGTTTGGTTCAGACCAGCAGAAATTTGGACTGTGGATACGTCCTTGCATGCCCCCTACCTCCTTGCACACAGCAATGTGACCCATATAAGGGTTAATTCCAACTGTAAGCCCTGTCAGCAGGGCAGTAAACCTGCTCCCAGATGCTTCCTGCTCCCAGCTAATCCAGGCAAATCCTCTTTCTTTGTACCTTCTCCTCTTTCTTCCTCTACCTTGGGGTGAAAAGGTGAGGACAAAGGAAAATTACAGAAACACTTCAACCATTTGGATATGTGCAAAAGAGCAAAATCAGTCTCCCCAGGCAGAGCGTAGCCCCTGCTGTCCCTATGGGCTACATGTACATGGCTGTGTGCAGTCTGCTCAGCCTATGTCCTCCTCCCCACCTGGCCCAAAGCATCCCAGGGTTTTCCCTATCATTCCCAGCATAGTGTCATGTCCTGTAAATGAGGGATGGGATCACAGGCTGAAGCTGTTTCCCAGGCCATGTGCATCTGGAAACTGATGGACATTCTTCCTGGGGTTGTTCACCCTGGAGGAGACTCAGGGACGACCTTATTACTAACTACAAGTACCTGAAAGGAGGTTGTAGCGAGGTGGGGGTTGGCCTCTTCTCCCACGTAAGGAGCGATAGGACAGGAGGTAATGGCCTCAAGTTGCGCCAGGGGAGGTTTAGATTGGATATTAGGAACAATTTCTTCCTTGAAAGGGTTGTCAAGCACTGGAACAGGCTGCCCAGGGAAGTGGTTGAGTCACTGGAGGTATTTAAAAGATGGAGATATTTAAAAGTTATTTAAAAGAAGAAGGTATTTAAAGATGTGTAGATGTGGCACTTAGGGACATGGTTTAGTAGTGGACTTGGCAGTGTTAGGTTAATGGTTAGACTCAATGATCTTAAATTCTTTTCCAACCTAAATGGTTCTATGTTGCATGACTCTATGATTCTTGCTACCCTACATGGCTGGGCAAGCCAGGATGCAGCTTCAGCAGCACATGGATGCTCACAGACGCTACAGGGCGATGCTCTGAGTTGTTCCTAAAGAGTCTGGTTTTGATTCAGGGCTGAAAGGTTCACAGCATAGTGTTAATGCTGGTCTTGCTTCAATTTCTTTCTTTAAGACTGTTAATCAAAAAAGAGTTTGGGGAAGGGCTTTTTTTAGCTGTTTAGCAGGGGATGGTCTTAAATCGCTCGGCAAGGCAGGAGAATTTCCTTTACAAGCTGTTTTCAGGAGTTAGACAAACATATTAAAACAGTCACGTGTAACTGGTTGGTGCCTTCTTTGCATGGGAGGAAACGTCTCAGCACCTCACCCAGCTATGAACGAATGTCCAGAACTACAGCCAAACCCTCTCAGTTTCGGGTGTCAGGCAGGAGCTGCACCTCACTGGGTGGATGCCTGAGAGGTAAGCACTCTTCTTCTTGGCTGCCTTTCTGGCTGACGGTAGCTCCGTGAACAGAAATGACTGCATGTATTTGTAAATCTTAGGCAAAGTCTTTTTGCTTCCGTATGCCATTTGCTGTCACTGTGAGCCCTGTTGCCGTCTGTCTCCCACACTTCCCTCACTGTTTCTCATACAAATCAGTGATGCACCAAATCTGCCACGCATGTAAAACAGAGCAGGGTCAATGAAATTCAGAAGTGAGAAATACAGGAGGCTCTAAAATGAGAACCATTTAAATCAGCTGCAAGTTTGGAAATATCTCTGCAGCAGCGATGCCAGTCACAGGATACTTGGTCTTTTAAACAAAGACCTGCAAGTGATCCATCAGTCTGTTGAGGCACAGGATGCCCTGGTTTCCACCATCTTTTCCTAAGGATGGGAACACTCCAGCAACAACAACTACCATGTTCTGTATCAACTGTTTCTGTATAACATGTTTCTGGGGCTGGAGACTTTTGTCCCCTTTTAGAGCATCTTAAAAACAACGATGCCCTTCAGCCGACGTGACATGTCCTCCATAAGAAGTCATAGGTCAGTTCTCTGGGAATATTTAAGATCTATTTGTAATGACTTCCCTTTGGACGCAGTCATTATTTTTCAGCATTCACTTTATGTTTTTGTTTTTTTTTTAAATCAAGAGATGTAATAAAAGCAATTACAAACTCATCTTACCCTGTTTAAAACCAAGCCAAGGGCAACAGTGTATTTTAAAGAGTTCCTTGGCAAATCCTTGAGTGGTTTTAATTAAAGGTGAAATGACTTAATAAAGGCAAAACACAAATAAAAATGCTGTAGCTCCCACTTGCAAAGCAAACTTTCTGACACAGATCGGGGGCTCATTTAAAAGAAAACCCAAAGCCCCAGGGCTCTGCTGCCTGCAGTCACTGGGGACTGTTAGTCTTTAACGCTGTGCCCATTAAAACTTGCCAGGAGCTTTATTGCTAGAGTAAGTGGTGATATTTGTGTAAGCCCTGTTTTAAAAGTTATCATGAAACTTTTCACTGGAGTGGGAACAGGATCCCACATTCATTGCAAATATACACAATAGTTCGCAACAGAAAGAAAAAGCTTCCCTGTCCCACCAAAAACGGAGGGATGTTTCAGATAGAGAAAGGATATTGCAATAAATGTGGGATCCCATTCTCAATGTTTGAAAGGGAGATGTGATCTTGAACCCAGCGACAGGATTTAGCTTTACGTGTTGCTCCTCTGTGGGGTTTGTGCTGACACAGTGCTGATAACGGTTATGGTCACTTAAGGATAGCGACCCCAAGGTTGAAGATGCAGTTTGTGACCAGCACCAAACAGCCCATATAGGACTGATGTTAATCTTTTGCTGATGAAGGAGAAAAAGTTCTTAGTTTTCTAATGTACCACCAACTGGAAATTATTGTCGGGGAAAAGTAAGCAGCATGGGCTTTCCTGTCTTGGTTGAATAATCAGAGCCTAAGGACAGTGATCTTTCCTGCTCCACTCTTTGTCACTCGTAAAAGAGTAAACCCAGATGGATGTTTCCAGCATCCGACCTGCTATGGCCTGGTTTTCTAGGTAGGATTTGGTTGACAGCACTGCAGAGTGCAAGACCACAGCAATATCGAATTAATCACCGCTTTCTTGTGTTAAAACTTCTGATTTTACAAAATCGATGGTTGATAGTATGGATGCCATTTCAGAATTGAAAATTTTAACATTAAATAAATTAAACCCTTCCTCTGCTGTTTATTCCTGTACGGATGAGTGATAGTTTGAATTTCTCTTTGAACCAGAAAGCCTTTAAATATTCAAGGATTGCTGGCTACCTTAGCAGTCTCCCTTTTTATGTTTGAACAATCTAAGTAAGACAAGTGGAAAAGATGCCATAGTTTTGTGCATGCGTCTGTGTGTTTCTCCAGCATGCAATTATCAGCATCCACATAATTCAGTATTAACATTTTTAATGTACTTCAGGATGCCCAGTTGAACGGCTGTATCTGCAGCCCTGATGTATGCAAATCCATTTTGCATGCGGCTCTTGACATATTTTCATATTCAGGATTAGGGGGAGACTTTTCTGTGCCACTCTGATATATGCTAATCTTTGTTTCTCTAAAAACACTTTGAAAGCCCAGACAAAAAGACAAAATATCTTCCTCACTGAAATGCTGTGTTTTTTTAATATACGCAGGGTACCACATAGTCCAAAGCAAAGCTCTCACTGATGGGGTACCAAAGGGCCATACTCATATTGCCTGCTCTGGGCAGCTGCTTCTGTCCACTAGGTATTAGAGATCACCTAAGATCTGATATAGTCTTCTGGATAAAAGGCAGTCTGAATCATCCGTTTCTTCCTTGACTGTCAGCACCATTGTAGATGTAGGACAAAAGCTAGAATGGGAACATCACGATATGCACAGAGGCAGGGTGGCACCTGGGCTAGAAGCAAGAGCACACAGTGCCTTTGGATCCAAATAGGTCAAGTACTCCTATTAGCACCATGTAAGTGATCAATCAAAGTAGCTGTCTCATGGCTTTGTAATTCTGGCTTGTAACACAGTATATTAATTATCATCAAATATGTTACTTATATCTGCAATATATTTTTAATGTATTATTGATATTATAAACTTACTGCAGCTGCCAAACTCTCAGAAGTGTGCAGAATAAATGGAAAACTCTTAAGTATTATTTTTAACCTTGCCATAGCTGGCATCAACTTCCAAGTCCAGACTATGCACAGATGCTAAAACACCTCTGAATTTAATTGTGAGACAGTTTGACACCTTTGTAGCACCAGAAAGACTAAACGTAAATCCCAGGTAAATGAAGAAGGAAATCCCTGTGCTGTCATTAAACCTTCTCCAGAGTGAATTCAGTCTGTCTGATGAATAAATGTTTAATGCAGAGCCGTATCAGTTGGTGTTATCGATTGTAAGAGAAATGCTGTTGGTTTAACGAGGAGCCCATCAGTGTGAACTCCAGTTAACAACCTCACATTGCCAACAGCTGCTTGGTATTGCTTCAAGGCAGGAATCCCAGCAAAGAGAGTTGGAGTTGCTCACATGGGCACACAAATATGTTTCCAAGATTTTAGGGATTATTGACAATACCATCAATATTATCATTATCATCTAATCTTTCTCTGCATTTAGAATTATAATGCCGTGAGGGTCCCTGCAGTGTGTTAATCACTCTCTTAATATCAGGGTTCCTAACAACATATTCTTTGAAGTCTATTCCACAGAAACTACTGTATTTATAGTCATATGTTTCCCTGCAGTTTTAACCAAGAAATAGATTGGTGAACATCTTTGTGCTGCATACTTATAGACAGGCTAGAAGATTGCCTGCTGTCAATGTGATTGAGTTCTGTCTTGTATTGAGTTTGCATGGCAAGGTTTTGGTAGGGGGGAAGGCTTCTGTGAGAAGCTGATAGAAGCTTCCCCTGTGTCTGATAGACCCAGCACCAGCAACTCCAAGATGGACCAACCGCTGGCCAGGTGTTGTGGTTTAACCCTGAAGGCAGCTGAACACCACACAGTCATTCGCTCACTTTCCCCCCATTGCGATGGGGGAGAGAATTAGAATAAAGGTAAAACTTGTGGGTTGAGTAAAAGACAGTTTAATATGGCGGAAAGAGAAGGAAAACTAATAAAAATGATAAAAGAATATACAGAATGAGCGATGCACAATGCATTTGGTCATCACTTGCTGACCAGTGCCCACCAGTCCACGAGCAGTGGCCCACAACCTCCTGGCCAACTCTCCCAGTTTCACTGTTCAGCATAGCAGCACAGGGTGTGGGATGCCAGTTTGGGTCACTGTCCTGGCTGTGTCCCCTCCCAGCTTCTTGTGCCCCTCCAACCTGTTGCTGGCAGGGCATGAGAAGCTGAAAAGTTCTTGACTTAATGTAAGCACTGCTCAGCAACAACGGAAACATCGTGTGTTGTCAACATTGTGCTCCTAAATCCAAAACACAACACTGTGCCAGATACTAGGAAGATAATTAACTCTGTCCCAGCTGAAACCAGGATACCATGGCCAGCAACAGTGGCAGTGCCCTGAGACAACAGTAAAAAAGCCTGCGTTACTACAGCCAGAGGGAGGAGTGAGAATATGTGAGAGGAACATCTTCTGCAGGGTCAGTGCAGGAGGCAGGAGGTGCTGCAGGCACCGGAGCAGGGATTCCCCCTGAAGCCCATGGTGCAGACCATGGTGAGGCAGGCTGTGCCCCTGCAGCCCATGGAGGTCCATGGTGGAGCAGATCTCCACCTGCAGCACATGGAGGACCCCACACCAGAGCAGGGGGATGCCTGAAGGAGGCTGTCATCCCATGGAAAGCCTGCGCTGGAGCAGGTTTGCTGCAGGACTTGTAACCCTGTGGGGGACTCACACTGGAGCAGCCTGTTCCTGAAGGGCTGACCCTGTGGAAGGGACCCACTCTGGAGCAGTGGAGGAGTGTGAGGAGTCCTCTCCTGAGGAGGAAGGAGCTGCAGAGACAACATGTAATGAACTGTCCACAGCCCCCATTCCCTTGTGCCACTGGAGGGCAGGATGTAGAGAAGATCAGGAGTGAAGGTAAGCCCAGGAAGAAGAGAAAGGTGTTTTAGGATTAACTTTTTATTTCTCATTATCCACTCTGATTTGATTTGTAATAAATTAAACTGACTTCCCCAAGTCAAATCTGTTTTGCCCATGACGGTAATTCTGAATAATCTCTCCCTGTCCTTATCTTGACCCATGAGCCTTTCAATGTATTTTCTTTCCCTTGTTGAGTTGAGGAGGGCAGTGACAGAGCAGCTTTGGAGGGCACCTGCATACAGCCAGGGTCAAACCACCTCCTACCTTTAGTTCAGACTGTCCTATAATTTGAAATAATCCTGTATCCTCACCTGTAATCCTATAAAACTGAAACTAATGCACATGCAGGAATTCGCTTCTACAATACTTAGAGCTTGCCTCTATTTCTACTACTGCTGTTGACATCATTAATTTGTCTTTCTGTATTTGGATTACCTGAAAGTAGCATTCTTACTGCCTCTGGAGAATTGGCAAGACTTTAAAAGATACGTAGCCCGATATGAAGGTAAAACCTAAAAGAAGGGATCATAATTTTTTTCACCCTTCTCCCAGCAGGAGTGAAAATAGAGCTTTATAAAATTGCATTTTATTTTGAACTGCTCAGTATATTGCTTTCCTTTAATTACCATAAATAGCCATTTTCTAGAAGGTTTTTTGCAAAATGAAAACTAGAATTTTGCATTTAAAATGTCAAAGATGATGCTTACTTGAAAATTGCTTGAAACAGAAAATCAAAGTAGAAAATAATTGTATCTACTGAAAGATTCAATCTGATCACAAAAACTCTATAAAATAAACTGTGCTTGAAAATCTCCTTTCCAGCGCTACAACCTATCATGAACCATTTAAAAACTGTGCTAGGTGCAAACACACTTAGGTGTCCTGGAAACCCCTTTGATAGCTCGTTTTTCCCAAGGACGGGGTAGCAGAGCTTTGATCCCAGCCTACAAATAACCTAAGAGCACGGGAAGGTCAAGAGAGTACAAGGGCACTCTGTTAACCATGGACTGTGCCATCAAAGGTTGTCAACAGGAATCAAACACCAATTTTTATGTGTCCGCTTTCTGCTTCATGTTTTTAAACAACTCTTCGAAGTAGAGCTATTCACAGAGATTGGTTTTAGTGAGTGAGTGCATTTTAGTTTAGGGTTTTCACAGTAGTTATTGTTTTCATTGCCCCAGCTTTAGAGTCTCAGCATTCCAGCCTGTATAAAGACAACACAAAAAGTCCTATCCCAACCCATTGGTGGATATGGACCTAGCACAGAAAAGCTTTCATAGTCGTCCAGCAGCTTAAACCTGTGTGTCTGTCCAGCATTGCAGACTACAGGATGAGAAGGAAAAGGTGATCTTTTAAGAGCTTATACTGATATATTTGCTATTTAAAACAACAATATGTTTGTGGGGAAGGGAGTTTGAAATATACGAATGAAATTCAAGTACCACCAGGGAAGCAGAGGTGCCATTTCTTGATAAGAGACCTATGTGCAAAGAGGTAGAGCTCCTCCAAAATCACTTTTTGGCAAGAGAGAGGCTGTGGAAGACCTTGCTACCAGCAGCTTAGTTTCTCACTGTTGGTTTTCAGCACATCCCTGGTACGATCTGGCAGCTTTCACCCTCTTGGCTGTAATCACTGCTGTTCATGGCGTGGCTGGACAATGCTCTCGTTCTGGTGCTCCTATCTTGTCCTGAAAACACTTGGTCTGAGGGTTTAGCCAAAGGAATGGACCATAAACAGGTCAGCAGTGGAGCTGCCCCTTAAGTTTGAATTAACCATCCTTTTCACTGGCCTCTCCCAGTTTATCCCATGAAGAAGATGCCAGCGGGCCAGTTTGCAAGGGATGATTGCTTCATGGTGAGCATTCCCTTGGCACCATAATGACCTGGAGAAGTTGAAACTGGCACATTTTGGTACATTATCAGCGCTACTTTTCGATGAGCCTGGCATGATACCAAGCCTGGCCGCAGTAACAAAGGGCTATTGTATAAACAGTGACTTATTTACATGGTAGCTCCCACTGGAAAGAATTTGACCCTGAGTTTATCTCTATAGCCACAGTCATCCATGTTGTTTCCCAGTGATAAGGTGAATGTCATAGCTGCATAGCTGCTGCCACCAGGGGAGGGAGCTGGGCCCCCCTACAGCCTTATCTTTCACCCCAAACCTAGTTTTGCTTCTTTCAAAGCTGAAGATCAGGTGCCGTATGAAGATACGTTAATTAATAGAAAACACAGCATTTATCAAAAAGGTGGCAGTTTGATTGGGATCCTAGAATGAATTTGCAGCATCAGCATTTTATATTCATAGAATCATAGAATCACAGAATGGTCTGTGTTGGAAGGGACCTTAAAGATCATCCAGTTCCAACCCCCTGCCACAGGCAGGGACACCTTCCACTAGAGCAGGTTGCTCCAAGCCCCACCTAAGTCCAGCCTGGCCTTGAACACTGCCAGGGATGGGGCAGCCACAGCTCCTCTGGGTACCTTGTGCCAGCGCCTCAGCACCCTCATAGTAAAGAATTTTTTTCCTTATATCTAATCTCAATCTCCCCTCTGTCATCTTAATTCCATTCCCCCTGTCCTATCACTACATGGGAATACACCTTTTCACACCTTATAAAAAGTCCCTCTCCAGATTGCTTGTAGGTCTCCTTTAGGTATTGGAAGACTGTTAAAAGGTCTCCTTGAATCTTCTCTTCTCCAGGCTGAACAACCCCAACTTTCTCAGCCTGTCTTCATAGGAGAGGTGCTCCAGCCCTCTGATCATAGGATCATAACTAGTTTGGGTTGGAAAAGACCTTTACAGATCATCTAGGCCAACTCTCCTGCAATAAGCAGGGATATCTTCAACTAGATCAGGTTGCTCAGAGCCCCATCCAACCTGGCCTTGAAGGTTTCCAGGGATGGGGCATCTACCATCTCTCTGGGCAACCTGTGCCAGTGTTTCACCACCCTTACAGTAAAGAATTTCTTCCATATATCTAGTCTGAATCTAACTTATTTTAGTTTAGAACCATTACCCCTTGTCCTGTTGCTACAGGCCCTAGGGTATTACTGGTGCTCTCTCCAACTCATCCTCTGCAAAGCAGGGCTGAAGCTGCGTAGCACTGATGGTGCAAAACATGATTTACAGCTCAAGTTGCTCAATACAGGCAGGATAAAAACAATATTTGCTCTAGGCCAAACACCCCTTGGGGGAGTTGACTCCTGGTATGTGAGGGAGGAGGAGGCAGTGGAGTGCAAAACATCTTCACCTTGGTGGAAGGAGGCACGGACAGCAGCTCTCAGCACTTGAGGGTACGGGGAGGCTCATGACCCTTTCTGAGCCAGAGCCTCCAGCCCTTTCCTCAGAGCACTGCGAGGGAGTTTTCAGTTCTAGACCGCTCAGCAATATGCCTGTTAAAGTCTGCCAAGATAAAGATTTATTTTGAGGCAACAGAATGCAAATTCCCCACCCAAGGTTCTGTTAATCTTACACACATCTTATATAAAAAGCTGTTTGCTTACCCTGACTGCACGGACCTGTTACGCACGTGGGCAGGGCAGGCTGTGTTAGAGTACCAGGGAGATCTCCTATGTGCCTGGCCAGCCTGAGCCTGCTCACTGATAAGACACAAGTAGGTAATGATTTCATTTCGGATCACTGGCACCTAAAATGTCATGCATTTATGCTCCATAAACCACCTGCAGTTTTTCTTCCCTTCACTGTGATGGATGAAACACAGACTAATAGCTGGCTCCAAATCCAAGGAGCATGGAGGAGTTGCCGTATTCAGATTTGTCCAAAGCTACTTTTTCTCGTGGCTTAAATGTCCCTGAATGGTTTTGTTTGCTAGGCAGTGCTGATATGATGAGTTTGATTTGCTTGGGGTGAGCATTTTAATAAATCAGAGAATGAGACACCAACTGGCTTGCCTGACTTCGATGCTGTGACCTCGTATGACAGTGGCAGCCAAACAGATTTAGATGATCAGGGATGGGGTAGAAGAGTTACAGATCATTTTCCCCCTGATTAAATGACATATGAGATTTGGGGCTGCTTTTGTGTGGCTGTGGGCACACGGGACAGCAGCACCTATGTCACCCTGTGAGAATTTAATGATGGGCAGGAGAGAGGAGCCAGTTAGCTCCAAAAAACAAAACACAATTTGATTTTAATTAAGTTATGGATGGAAAAGGGGAAAGTCATGTGGCAGCTGGTGCTTTTCCTATGGTGGCTTTTTGCGTCTGAAAAGGATGTGGCTTACCTTTGCTTGCCAGTGCCATGGTGCCAGGAGCATGGGAGGAGCCACACCAGGAACAGATTGAAGTCACACCAGGAATGGATTGAAGTCACAGGGGTTGTGTTGGGGCACAGGCAGCATCCTCTTGTGTATCCAGCCCTCCTGTAGCCTTCTATGCTTGGTAAGACTGATCTCCTGGAGCAGGAGGAGGTGGAACAGAGGTCTTGCATGGGCTCCCAGCATCGTCTGGTTAAGTGTGATTCACGTTTCTGCCCTATGTTCAACACTGACGGGTTGCCAGGCTGTCTCATAATTGCACAGTCTGTCTCATGTAGCAAAAGCCTCATGCTCAGAGGTCTCTGGCAAGGTGTCAGAACAATGAAGTGTTTCTGTCTAAATGTCAGCCAGCTCCGGGCAGTGAGAGGCAGCCAGCGATGAGCTGGGGCAGGACAGACAAGCCTGTGGTTTGGAGTGAAACAGTCCCTTCCATTGTTCCTCTAAGCACAGACCTGGGGTGGAAATGTATGTGTATCTTTCCAGGGACAGGCTTTTTGCTGCCCCAGGATGACATCTTCTGAGACTACTCTGGGCCTTTGTGGATGTAGTAAAGAAAGATTTAACCTTCCATCCTCTCCAAGGCCAGGGCTTTGAGACCGAGGGTTGCTCAAGTAGTTACTAATGAGGAGTGCGGGTGGAAAGTCACAAAACAGCAGGAAGGATGCTTGAGGACATACTGTTTGTGTTGCCAGAAGGCTTTATAAAAACATAGCTGTGAGTGGCTTAGCTGGGAAACTAATTCATCTTCGGAGGTTTTGCAAGGGAAGAGGGATCTGAGCTGTGCTTCTGAAAAATGGGCACTTACAGTTCTGACACCAAGACCTTTTAGCACAGCTCTTCTTGAAGTTGAATTGCAGCAAGTGTCAATTCCTTGAAGTATACAGTTTCCAGCTGTAAAACACTGTGGGTCATAGAAGGGTTATATGATGACCACCATCAGTCATGAGAGAGCTGCAGCCAGTCACGTTGTTCTTCCCAGCTTCCATCAGGGCAGGTGGGTACATGGGTTTTGTGTCTAAAGGACTTTGGGACCTCTGGATTATTCAGGCAATGAATGGAAAGCTGGAAATACCTCTGTACAGCGATGGTGATCCCTGTTGCCTCTGTGCTGTTCTGCACAACACACTGTGTCTGGATAATGCTGGCAACTTCAAGCTAGTGAAGTGTGTTTCACACTAGGGTTTAGTGTAACTGGCCAGAAGGCAAAAACTGGATCCTGAACCATCAGCATCTAATGTGAGCTAGCTGAGATCTCTTTGAAGTGGTGCTGGTAATAAATACTTCTTTGCTAGCAAAGTAGGCATCAGAAGGGGATCAAACTATATATTAGTGTAGAGGGAGCAAATTATACCTTAGTGTAGAGGGGGATGAGAGGGAGTGCAGTGATTTCTTTTCTTACTGTTTTTTCATTATTATTTTCTACATTTCTTTTGCGTAAGACCCGTCTCTTTAAAAAATAATCAAGAAATTAAGCATTCTGCTAATACTGTGTGGCTGACCACACAGACCTTGTGCAATCCACAAGTGCTCTTCCCCTGTACCCTATAACATGTCCCAAACATGCTCTGGTGTTGAGCATCTGGGTGGGCTTCATGTTTGGACATAGGGGCTGAGGCTGTCCTGGATTAGCCTTGGGAGGGATCCAGACAGGATGTCCCCTCTTCTGAGTCCTTATTTCAGGTTTCCAACTGCATTGTGCCACTGTGCTCCTTTGGGCTGGTTCAGACTTTGATGGACTGATGGCTCCTTGGATGGGCCTTCAAGACAGGATATTATTTAGGCTGCCCCTCCTGCTGTTGTCTCTCTGTGCTCCATTGTGGGTGTACAGATAAGCTTTGCTTTTATCACATAACCGAACAAGTCCAGTGAGAATATACTGCATTTGTAGGTGGATTTGTCAAAAAATATTTCCTGAAGGTGTTAAGAATTGCTTTATGTTAGTCCGTTGAATCGATGTGTTTTTATTCTTGTCTGTTAATTGCCAAATTGGCAAGAGACCAGGGACATTCTTCAGATTGTGAGTTTACAACAACAAAAAAAAAAGATCTACCCTGGGGAAAAAAGAAGAAAAAAGAAGAAGAAAAAAAGAAAGCTCTTTCTGTTCAATGTGAGACGACAATGAAGGTAAATAGTCACAATGGGTTGATCCCAGTATATTTTATAATATAAAAGATTAAGCTCTGCTTTCCTTTATGACCATTTAATCACACTGGACCCACTCAGGACAGATTTTGGAGGAACATGCTCCATCTTCTGAACCTGCCCCTCTCTGCTCTTGCCTGGGACACTGTCACTTCACATTTTCTCTGCATTGCATGTCACTGGCAACATAAATAAGTTATCCTATGGTGTACAGGGGTGTTTTACGTAGGGAAAAGGGTATATGTAGGAAGGGGGAGGAGGTGGGAAGGTAGCAGGAGAAATCCAGACCACAAATAAGACCTTAAGCACCCAATCACTTAAGGTAGCTTAATCTGCTGCTTGCCTGGGCTGGAGGCACAGAGCCACTGGCACACTGTACTTTAACTCTGTTTAACTCTCAGGGGACCATAGCTGGAATGAGAGCTGGGCACGTAATTTAGGTCTCCATACGTGAGGTCCCCAGGGGTACTTTCTGGATGTGAGTCCAAAATAGGCTGTTCACAGATGTACTAATGGCAAGGTCATGCGGAGGTATGTTGATAAGGACCGTGGCTGGTATCACACTGCTTACTTGTAGTGACTTAAATTAACTGTCGCAAATAGTATCAGGAGGTAAAACATTCCCGGCAGCTAGAGTTGGCAGCCCTCCCTGGTTTCCCACACCAGCTGCTGCTTTGGCATCATCCCTGCCCTTCCCGCTTCCCATTGACGAATCCTATGGAAACCCTTTTGTGAAGATTTATGGATATACGTGAGCAGAGGGAAATGCAGGGACGGTCTGAGATGCGGTGCAAGATGCTGGGAAGAGTGAAAGTACTGATGTCTGGGTTGGATCCAATGTGTGTTTTAAGAAGGGAAAAGAATGGTCCCGCTCCAAGTCACAGGGAACTCGATGAAAGTATTTTCCATTCATTTCAGCCTTCCTTTTCCTCAAGCCCTAAATCACATTTATAGACCCCAGAACCTTTCTGTCAGGTTATATATATATATATATATATTTTCTTTTTTTATTATCAGGAGTATCCATAGGAAACACAAGCATTCATAGGAAACTGCAAGTAGCAAGCATTAAAATAGAGTATCCGGTGTTTATTTCCACACTGGAAGAGGGTCTTGGGAGTTCTTCTGGTTTCTCACCTTCCCATCACATGCTATAAAAGGCAGAATGATTAGGAGTTTGGAGACACTGCAGTCCGCTGCATAAACATGGGTTTGTTTGGGGTTTGTTTTGATTGGTTGGTTTTTTTCCCAATTCTAAATATGTTTAACCTTAGCTCAGTTACAAAGAAATAAATAATAAAAACAAATGGTGAAATAAGTGTTTGTTTCGGAAGCCAGAACTGTTTCTTTTATGAACAATACTCTATTTTATAGCTTTTCCAAGAAAGGCTGGACAATCCCCCTCCCTCCTCCACTTATTAATAGAAGAGCAGGATCTGTGTTTACAAATACTGACTTAGCCCAGCATTAACAGTAGTAGGGGTTCGACCTGCCAGCATCACAGCTCTTGAATTATCTGTTCCATAGAGGGAGAATCAATCTGCTCCTTGGATTTGGCGTCTTTTTGGTGGGGTTGGAGGCTGTGTTTTTGTTTAGGGTAACAACTACATCTAGGCTAGTAAAGCAAACGTGTTTGGGGCTGCGCTCCAGCTGGAGAGGACAGGGCCATGCATGGGGTCTGTGCTCTTCAGCTCTCTTTCTACCTCTCCAAGGCACAGCAGCAGCATCCCCACCACCTTTTGGGTTGTGATTCCCAAATTGAACAGTTTGGAAGCTTTCTGGTTAGCCCCAGAACTTCCCTCTAAACAGTTAAAGCGAGCACAGGATTGTTCCCTGATGCTGTTTAATTCACTGGTGCAGGTGAGCCCAAGCAGCCGGGGTTAATAAAGCTTTTTGTTGTCCAGCCGGACCCACTTGTCAGCCCTTGAGCTCCTGTAAATGCATTCGTAGGGGCCAGACTTAAATCTTGAGGTATTTGGCAAACAGCAGCTAATTGAACAGCACACACTGCCCATCACGTGCTGTGGATGAGAAACATGAAGCAGAGCAAAGGCTTAAGACCATTGTTTGAGGCTCCTGCCTTTGGATTTGGTTTTATGGGACTCAGTAAATATTTACACGCTGCCTGTAAAACCCAGGCCTGTGCTGTCTCCAAGACACCATGTCAAACCCCATTTGGCCTTAGGCAGCTTCTCACAGATCCCCAGGAGAAAAGCCAGCAGCAAAGCTGGGGGTGCTGTACCCAGCCCAGAGCTGTGACCACCAGATGCGCTTTGTCCAGATGCACTATCACTTCGTCTGGATAAGCATCAGATTTGGGTGATGAGATAAGGGGGGTCCTGCATCGATGTGGCTCACAAAATGAGTTAAAATGATGGGTTTTAACAGTCACAGTTGTAGTTTTGCTGTTTCTTTGCTGGTCTGAAGCCTGCAGCTGAGCAGCGAATGAGACTTTTGCTGGGCTTTTTGCTTGTTTGTAAACCGCATGTGTTCTGACACAGATGCTTCTGTGATTTTTTCCTTCTCTTTTTTTTTAATCAAAAGAGTGTTATTTAACCAATGGCACTTTGGGGGCTTTTTGCAAACATCCAAAGTTTGAAAAACCACCACATGTTTTTCTTCCCACAAAACAATGGCATCGTGGGAGGAAGTGATCCACTTTTTGACTTTAAAAAACCTTGTTTAAATCACTGCTGCCAGGCAGGGGACACCAGGGGGGAACAGAGCAGCTCCGTGTCCCCCGACTCATCGAGGCAAAGCAGCTTCCTGCCTCTCTGCCTGGCTCAGGATCCCATGGGAACTCTCTGAGATCACAGGCTGCCTTCACCTGCCCTTCCTTGGCAGGAAAAATAGCAATAATCCGTGTGAAACAAAGGCCATCTATACTTTGATTTCCCCTGTCCGTCCCAGGACGTATAAGGTATTCTTGCCTGGCTTTCTCTGAATCACGAGTCCAGCCCCATTGCTTTAGAAATTAAGCTGGTTGGGGGGAGGAAGAGAAAGGAACCAATTCCTCTTCCTCCCAATCCTGCTCCTCCTTCTTCGCCGAGTTCTTTTTTGTTCAGCTGCTTAGAGTTATGAATACTTTGCTGCGTATCTTGTGGCTCTCAAGGTCAGCGTAAGGGGAGGAGGTGAGTCATGGCCATTCAGATGGCTACAAACTGTAATTCAAATACAGCCAGAGCGATGAGGCTGTTTCAGTAAAAAGGGACTCAGTGTCCACAGGTCTATTCTCTGCCCTTTCAGAAAGTTCACCCTGAAACTTCTCAGTATGCAAATACCACAGCAGAAATCACAGCCGGTGCTGCTGCATCAAGGGCTCTCTGAGCTGATGGGAAGTTTTGGGATGGGCAGAGAAAAGCGGAGAAATTAGGTTGGAAGGAATGCAAAATAAAATATTCTGACAATAATTTTTCTTTTTTTTTTTTTTGTGTGTGTCTCCAGGCTGCAAACTGCTCTCCATGGCTTAAATGGACATCAAAGCATGTCTCTCTGCTGGAATGTACATCCCTGGATGATCTGATCCTTCATGAGCTAACTTCCAAGATACAAAATAAATAACCACCCTTTTCGCTCTACAATCTGCTTTCTTTAATTTATGGCTTGCTCCCACACAGAAAACCTAAATTTTAATGCTGATATCTCTCTCCTCTAAATCTTCTGGAGTGTGGAAGGACAAGGGTCTGTCTTTGTTGAACGTTCACTGGGAGAGGCTAGCAGCAGTGTAAGGGACTTGGAAGCGCTGTGAGGAAGTGAAAGGAAATACCTAGCTTTGCCTTTTTGAAGCCTGTTTAGGGGAAATATAGCTTCTTCCCTTATGGATGGAGTTTGTATGTTCAGCCTAAGCCTGGGGTGGTAACTGGCAGGTGCCTGCAGCACCCTTTCCTTTTTGCCTTACGCTGGACCCTACATTGGGCTTGACGGCAGAAACTGAGTGGGAAAGATGGTCGTCATAAGGAGGAGGAACGTGAAAGTGTTTACCTTCGCCTTTCTGCTCATCACGGTAACATCATTTCTGCTGAACTACACACACCAGGTGACCACCAACACATGGGACCCGAGACATCTCATCGTGCAGTTTTCAGAGCAAGTCCAGAAGCTCTTCAAGTACCCCAAGAGACCGTGCAGCTGTCGCACGTGCACCTCGGAGCTGGGATGTTCCCTCTGGTTCGACCAGAGATTTAATTCAACTATGCAACCTTTCCTGACCTCACAAAATGCCTTGATCCCAGAAGACAGCTACAGGTGGTGGCTGGTAAGTGGGAGGTGTGGATGCAGCCCGGTGTTTGTGCGATGGCTGTGGTGTCAGGCTTTGAGCGGTGCCGAGCAGATCGTGAGAGATGGTTCCTGCCAAAAGCTTTTGCCATCTCAAGCTGACAAGGAAGCAGAGGTGGAAGAAAGTGGGTGTTCGTGCTGCTGTTTAGCTTGTAGGCTAAACATGTTCACTTGCTCCAAGATAGAAAACTCCCTGGCAGAGTTAGGCGGCGAATCCAGAATTTGCAAATGTTAATATTGCCTTTTTCTCCCTTCTCTTTGAAAGACTAGACTTGGTAAGCCACCTTGTGTCTCTTCAGGTGGTGAAAAGGGCTTTTGCTGTCCATCGAGTTTGCGTTGTGAAGTAATTCTCCTGGGGCTCTCCCTACCATAAGACATGGAGTACTGCATCCAGCTCTGGAGTCCTCAGTACAAGAAAGATATGGACCTGTTGGAGACGGTCCAGTGGAGGGCCACAAAAATGGTCAGGAGGATGGAGCACCTCTCTTATGAGTAAAGGCTGAGAGAGTTGGAGTTGTTCAGCCTGGAGAAGAGAAGGCTCCAGGCAGACCTTATTGCGGCCTTTCAGTACCTAAAAGGAGCCCATAAGAAAGATGGGGAAAGGCTTTTTATCAGGGTCTGTTGCGATAAGATGAGGGATGATGGTTTTAAACTAAAAGAGGGGAGATTCAGGCTGAACGTGAAGAAAAAATTCTTTACAATGAGGGTGGTAAAACACTGGCACAGGTTGCCCAGAGAGGTGGTGAATGCACCATCCCTGGAGACATTCAGGGCCAGGCTGGATGTAGTTCTGGGCAACCTGATCTAATTGAAGATGTCCCTGCTCATTGCAGGGGGGTTGGACTAGATGAGCTTTGAAAGTCCCTTCCAACCCAAACCATTCTATGATTTTTTGATTCTACATGTAAATAATTGGCCGGATTAAATGGAAAATTGTTAATTCCATGTGTATGAGAACAGTCTCCATTGTGGCTGATGATGTAAACCGGTCTGTAAAGCACACGGGCAGCTGCAGGTCACAGGGAAAGAGCAGCCCCAGCGTGTCCTTGAGCAGGGCAGTCCAATGAGCCTGACCCAAGCATCATGAAAGCTAGTGGATAACTTGTTCAAAAAGCACACGAGGGAAAAAGATATATCCTGAACGTTTTGCCTTGTTAAAGCCCCTTTTATGTTCTCTTGAAACAAGACATTGATTAAATGAATTGCTTGTGGCCTGTGCTCCTGAGCTTTTTCCTTCTTTTGGAAAAACAGTGTCCCTGTGCCTTTCTTTGAACACACAACAGCCTGCAACGAGCGCAACAACCCTTGATACTGAATTTGGGGCTTTCAGCCCTTTCCTGGCAACCTGGGGAACCCCCTCCGCAGTCACCCACTTTTGCAGTGAGGGCATTTAGGTTTGGAGGAGGTGTTAAGTGCTGGGGGAATGAAGGTGTATGTGATATATCATTTCTCACTCTGCTGGCTGTTGCATTTACTGGTGAAAAAGAGATGCCACTAAACAACAGCTTTAACTATTTCATAAATTATATCCTCATTTTAAAATTAAACCCTCCTTTTTGCTGTGATTTTCACATACTCCAGGCGTTATATCCTTTCACCAGCTCCTTGACCATGACTCAGATTTCCCATAATTTGTGTTTTTTCTTGCAGCCCCCAGACACTTTTCCTTCTGGTCCCCACATTTCCTGTGTTCAAAAACCATGTAGATGAGGCCCTCAGTGATATGGTTTAGTGGTGACTTGTCAGTCCTGGGCTAACGGTTGAACTTGATGATCTTAAAGGTCTTTTCTAACCTAGTTGATTCTATGATTCTATGACTTCCTAGTTGTGCTTTGCTGGAGCCATGAGAAGGGAGGATGGCAAGCTCAGGTCCTAGCTCCACTTGCCCTGGGGTGAAGTTTTACCAGGGAGCTGAGCTGATCTAACAATTGGCAGTTTTCTGAGGTGAGGGGATACCCCAAATCGAGAGGATGAGGTTGTTCATGGACACCATGAGTGTTCAGGCTGGTTGTGAAATGCCTCCTGATATTGCCTCTGAATGCAGAAACGGGGAGCACTCAGCACCTTGAAGATATGCTGGGGACAGGATGGGATAGTAAAGCCTAAATCCTATCATCAGTGCAGAGGCTGTGCTGGGTGGGCACGGTGCCTCTGCTCTGTCCCAAGGGCTTTCACATCGCCCCTGAGCAAAGCCACACTGCATTCTGCGCTCAGACCTCGCTCTGATTTAAACATGAGGTTTGAATGCATCCTCTCTTAAAAGAAATTAAAAAGGAAGAAAAAGGTTGGGACTCTTAGAACAGAACTTTTGAATTTCTGATTCTCCTTCTTAGTGAGACTGAAAAATAGAAAGGCACAAATACCTCACTTCAGCTCAACCCGAAACAGATTTTTTGGGGGGAGGGTTGTTTCTTTTTCAGCTAAACTAAAAATAGCAACTTTCAGCACAGCCAAAAGTGTTTTCTTTTGTCCCCCCACCCCCAGTAAAAGCTTTCCATTTAATTTTCAGGGCTGGCTGACCCTATTTTTATTGTTTTCATGTATTTTTTTTGAATTCAGGTCAAGTTCAAAGGAAATGCACCACTTCAGAACACAAAATCAAAGCATTTTTTTTCTTAGATGGTAAAAATAAAACTTCTCAGATTTCTATACTTTTTCTACCATATTTTTTTTTCAGCCAGAACTTATTTTCAACCAGAATGTATGAAATATTTCGGTGTCTCCCAAAACTGCATTGTGTACTGGAAATCAGTTACTTACTGAAAACACATGTCCTACTCTATCGTAGATGGAGAAGGTGCTCTGACTCCTCTGAAAGATGCTTCTGGGTAAACCCAGGCATGGTGCAGCCTCAGCTCCTCACTGCAGCCTGTTTCCTATGTACATGTTGCTTTGAGTAAGCCTTTCAAATCCAGTCGGTGCCATTTCTGCAGTAATTCCCAGGTGCATCCTGGCTGCACTCCCTTTTTCACTGTTCATTTTTAGGCCCGTCTTCAAAGCGATGTTGAGATTTCAGCCAGTCTTAAATGAAACATTGCTCATGGCCATGTGTTACTCTCGCTTGCTTTGCCAACTCAATAATTTGTGACTTTTTACTATATTTGTACTTAAAAGATGAGACATGAGGAGACCTAAGATTTCTTAAACTCCATTTCAGGGTAGAAATGACTGTGTTTGCTCTCAGGAACTGACTTCAGACAGTGTGCTGGTTTCGTTATGCTGTAACTGAGATGACGGTGACTGCACTGGATCTATTTGCAATGAGGCTGTGACTTTCCTGTCACAGGGAGACCCATGTGATATATTTGGACTAAACACAGGCAGAGTCCTTGCCAGAGAGCTGTCTGTCTACCAAGCTCAGTCTACCCTCCCTTCCCATTAACCCTGTTGTTGCATATGTGAATAAAGAACATTAATATTAGTAAGGAGCATTAGTATCCCTCCACTTGTAGGAAAGCGAGATTTCAGAGCCAGTATTTGAGATGAAGTGACGTTTGGGGCTAAAGGATGTGGTGGTTTCACTTGCTTACAGCTCTTCACGTGGCTGACAGGCTGCTTCCATTTCTGCCTTTCCTTCCTTTCCTTCTTTTCCTTCCTTCCTCCTCTCCTTTTCTCCTCTACTTGCATGTCTTTCTGTCTATCCATCTGTCTGCCTTCTCTTATCTTATACTCAGGGACTGGGAGAGCTTGAGTGTTTTGGAAGCTGGCACCTTATGTTATGTGACACATTTCTTGCTGTTTGTATTTTCTGCCCCACCTCCCTGAGCCGGTTCACCTGCAAGTTTTTCATTGTTGTTCCATGACACAAGTGCTGTGGACATTTCCATTAAATTTAGTAACTTGTATGTAAGGAAAGAGGGCAAACAAAGAAACCGTGCCATAACACAGCATAGCACTTATTGACAGTTTTCTGGTTTCATTCTCAGGGGCTTTGGCATTGTTTTTGGTGGTCAGAAAGTATTAAAAATATGAGATCAGAACCTGATGTTCTAAATCCAAAATAAGCCTGTTGAGGTTGATGGATTAAAGCTGTCATAAGGAAAATCAGGCTCAGAGTTCCCTGGCAATCTTATCTGTAGCACATTGTTCATAAACATTACAACAATTTTTATCTCGAGTCTTATGATATTTGAGGGTCTTGCTTTGGTTTTTTTTTTGGAAGAAAGCTCAGCTCGTGGGGCCATGTGATCAGCCTATTGAAAACAAAATGTTAGCTTTTACTCATTGTGTTTGTAGGAAAAAATGCAATATACAGCATAAAGATTTGCTAAGCAGATGGCAAACAAGAGGGCATTCCCAGTACATGTGCTGCACTGGTTTGTAAGGCAGCAGCAGAGCTACCTGGCACTTGCGTCATGCATTTTGAATGTTCTTTGTAGGAAATTTGCCCAACTACTTTGATCACCAGAAGTCTTCTTTAAAACTGGGACGCTGTCTGTGACACTTTGAAAGGAATGCACAGGGCTCAGTGCACTGAAGGTGGCAGAAGGTGGAACCAAATCCAGGCCAGGTCCCAGGATCTAGTCTCAGTGCCTGCTATATGCCCAGTCATACCTGTACTGCTTGGTTGCAAGCAGGGCATTGAGACCAGCCTTGGACATATGAGGATCTGATGGATCTGAAGGTGATCCAAGCTCACAGGTCCCTCTAAGCACTGCACTGTGCTCTGCTGAGCTGCAAGCATCGTGCAGCCAGAAACAAAAGCACACAGAGCTGATGGAGGCAGGGTCCTTGCTCTTTAGAGTGGCATGGAGGTGGCCTATGAGCCATGGAAGCCAGAAGTCATACAATTTGTCATATGCATATCATTGTAGGATATTTACATAAAGGACGCACATACTTTCATATGTGAGAATACCTGTTTTTTGACAGGCACAAATGATTAAACAAACCTCAAACTCTTGAAAGCCCCTATATTCTTCCCTTTAGTCTCTTTGATGCATAGTCCTGCATTGATGCAGGACATTAAATACGACAATAATAATTTTCCAGACCAAGGAGGCATTTTTAAAATTGATGGTTTCCTTTTAACCTCTCCTTCCATCTGCAAAGTGGAGATTACCTGGGTTTGCCCCACCAGGCTGTTGCTAGGATTAATCTTTGTACAATGCCTTATAGCTGGGAAGCGCTGCATCAGTATTAATGCCTCTGAACTGCTGCAGCGAGGCAATTAGTGGCTATGCAAAAGAGATTCTCATGGGGCTTTATTCACTCTTCATCTTTTAAAAAGAGTTAAAAAATATTAGAAAAGGCACAAAAAACCAGTATTGCTACACCAAATAGCAATGGCTGCCTGGCTGTGTGCTCACAGGTCTGCCCGACCCATAGCTATACCTGCCAGTCTACCACAAGGGTTGTGTCTCGATCCATGCCCCATCTGCATACACATCACACCAATAGTTACAGGTTAAGCAGGATATTTTCTACCTGCTCATAAATTGGGATTTTGAAGGTGTATTTAATACACTGCCAAACTTGTCCATAGATGCAGGATGCACAGGCACCAAGAGAGTTTTCATTTGAGGCTCTCCTGGCTATAGCTGTGTCCTCGCCACTCCAAGCTATTAGCGCTGAGCGGCCTTGGCTGCATTCACACCCTTTGAATCCTCTTAGCTGAATTTTGGGTATTGCTTCTTGGCAATCGCTGACAGTGTGATGGTACCAGAGAGCTCGGGGAAGTTTATAAAAGCAGGGAAGTCCCCTTAATGGAGGTGTGCACACAGGGATGAGAGAATGAGCAACAGCCTGTTCCTTGGAAAGCCATAGGTAAAGAAAGGAAGCGCATAAACTTTCAGGGTACTTTTTCTTGCCCTTTTTTTCTTTCCTTGCTTTTTTTAAAATAAGAAAATGCAAAATCAACAAGTAACTTGTGTGAAGTGGGGAGCTTGTAAGGCTGGGAGGACAGGGTAGTTTGCTTTCCCTGTGAAGATGACTAGGACATTTCTTATTTAATAGTAACTTCTTATTCAAAGGTTGTGGATTCAGCTTACCAATACCTAAAGGGGCCTAGAAGAAAGCTGGAGAGGGACTTTTTACAAGGGCATGTATGGATAGGAGAAGCGTTTAAACTGAAAGAGGGGAGATTTAGATTAGATATTAGGATAAAATTCTTCGCTATGAGGGTGCTGAGGCGCTGGCACAGGGTGCCCAGAGAAGCTGTGGCTGCCTCATTCCCTGGCAGTGTTCAAGGCCAGGTTGGACACAAGGGCTTGGAGCAACCTGCTCTAGTGGAAGGCACCTGTGGCAGGGGGTTGGAACTGGATGATCTTTAAGGTCCCTTCCAACACAAACCATTCTGTGATTTTGTGATTCTGTGGTTCTATGAAACGTCTCAATCTGGACTCTGAATTACAGTTTTTAACAACCTAAGGTGAAGAGTTGACTTCCAAGAGGCAGACAAATATTTTATGGAGGGCAGCTGGGTTGTTAAGTGATCTAGTGATATTTTATATGTGGACGTAAGGTGGGTTAAGATACCTTTTGTACTCAAGCAAGAGGTTAAACTGCATCTTTGAACACAGCTGTTGCTTGCACAGATTTCTGAGAAAAGCAGCCACTTCACTCAGGGTCAGGTATTTCAGTGTATTTAAGCCCTCTCCTAGCGGCTGTATCCATACACATATCCCTGGTACACATCTATGGCACTTGGAGGGAGGATGCTGTTCCAGAAGAGGCATGTGACACTGCCTATGGCTCTGGCTTGCTCAGCATGGACAGACTTTCACTCAGTGCTTTTGTTGATTTGTGGCAAAGGCCAGACTGGTGGGAACTTGTTAAAAAGACAAAAAAAAAGAGACAATATTACTCAAAAAAAGGACAAAAATCTGGTGTGGGGAAGTGAACTATAATTGGCTTGTAGTTGTAATGCTGTTAAGATTGTCTTTTTCAGGAAGTCAAGTAAACATTGTGCAATAAGGAGCTGGCGTACAGTAAGTCTGAACTTCTAAAAGCTCTGCCTTGGAGTTAACCAGCTTCATTGTCTGCTCTGCTCTGTTTTTCTGAGGTGTCAAAGACTGAAGATTAGAACCAGTGCTGACTGGAGATTAGGCCTGAAAAGTGTAGTCCAATCAGATAATCATGGAGGAAATTAAAACAGAGCACTTCTAGTGAGTTAAGGACAGATGTCTTATTGTGCGATAAGGTCACACAGTGCAATAAGATCATCATCCTGTTTGAGATCATTGAGGATATCTCTGTACCAATCTTTGCTATGGAAGTTGGGTACAACCAAGGGATCATAGGATGATGGTGTCCTGCTTTCAAGCTGGTGTTGATGCCCATGTTTTAACTTGGTTGCAATGCAGTTACTGTAGACCAACAGCAGCATTACAAAAACAAAAGGCAGATCCCTGTTCTGTGTAAATGGAGGTGCCTACCTGTTATAATGTTTTTTATCATTTTAGTGCTTTAAGCAAGTCAATACACCAGGTCCTTTCCTTTCCCTATGCTATCATTCTGGCTGAAAAGACAATTTAACTTAAAAAGAGGGCTCAAGTACTTAGAATTTTCTGAACATTACCTTCCTCATCTGAATTTTCTCAGGGAAAATCAGTTCAAGAATAGGTTTTTGGGTTGTTTGGTTTTGGTTAGTTCTTTTCTTTGTTTGTGGGTCCATCCCCCACTTCTCTCACCCCACCCCCCTGCATATCTATGCTCTTAAAAATGTTTTGGTGCATGTTTGGTTGTTTTCCCTTTGATTTCTTAAAGGCAGTTGAAAGTCAGATCACCTTTACAGAGGCAGAGTTTGGGTATATGCACATATGTGTTCAAATAACTCAAAATAAGTTCTTTTCTAAAAAAAAGTTGTATTTTTCTATATTATCCACCTGATACTACACTCCAAGACATCTGTGAAGTCTCCATTTATTTTGAAGGCTGCAGACTTTCTAACATTAAGTGGTTTTTGTATATTCAGAGTAAAACCAGGTTAGATTGGATTCATAAAGAATGCACAATAGTTTAGGCAAATGAATAATCACATGTGTAATAATGTGGTGATAATCATAGAATCACAGACTGGTTTGGGTTGGAAGGACCTTAAAGCTCATCCAGTTCCAACCCCCTTCCATGGGCAGGGACACCTTCCACTAGAGCAGGTTGCTCCAAGCCCCTGTGTCCAACCTGGCCTTGAACACTGCCAGGGATGGGGCAGCCACAGCTTCTCTGGGCACCCTGTGCCAGCGCCTCAGCACCCTCACAGGAAAGAGCTTCTGCATAGTATCTAATGTAAATCTTCCCTCTGTCAGTTTAAAGCCATTTCCCTTTGTCCTGTCACTACATGCCCTTGTAAAAGTCCCTCTCCAGATTTCTTGTTGGCCTTTAGGTACTGGAAGACTGTTACAAGGTCTCTCTTGAGAAATTCTTTCTAAGGACTTCATAGCATGGCCATAACAAGAGATTGGGCATCCTGATTACTTTGCATCCCAATCACCTTGTGCGGTCCATACCTGAGTATATAGGCTAGCAAGGATTAGCAGGAAGATTAAGTGTATGTATGCGACATTTCTTTGTCTTCTTTGTTTCAAGTTCCTAGCCCCAATGTTGTCTTGTAGCTCAGAACTCCCCAGACCTGTTGTTGAATTCAGTGCAAATAAGATTGCTTTACATAGTTCTGCAAAGAGACAGCAGGGAATTTAAACAAAACTTAGAGCAATACATCTGTTTGTGTTTGCGTAAGAGAGAGGGAGCAGGACAAATTAACAGTTCCTGGTGCCGTTGAAGGAAATGCATTGGAAACTAAAGCCAGATTACCCCAGGCCCTTGCTGAGAGTCATTGGAAAACGTGTTTCTCTTCTCTCCCTCCCTGCCTCTCCTTGCCCTGGGCTGGCAGAGTGAGGGCAGAGCCTTTTGGCAGGTTTTATTTTAGGAGCCGTTCTCCCTTTGTGAGAACCACAGGGGTGGGCAATGCTCTGCGCTACCACTCCCAGCCTCTGTAGTAGTCGTCAGAGAGCAGAGCCCCAGAAAGGGAGTGTCTGACCATCACCTGCCCTGCACCTTGCCTATACCTTCCTGACCTAGCCATTGTTTCCACTATGCACCACAGAGCTGCTTACAAAAGAGTTCCCCTCCATGGCAACAGGCACAATGACCAAGGTCCGGGTGGTTTTCTTCATCCTGGAGAATTTTTGGGATGATTTTACATCTCCAACCCTCAGGGCTAACTCTGCTTTACCATAGTTTCCTATTCACTAGCAGCTGCTTCCTCCACAGTCCAGAACAGCAGCAATATGATCTCCCAATTCCACTTCTGGCATATGCCAAAATTTGAGGAAGAGGTGTCTGTGCTCCATCAGGTTCAATGAGACTCTTCAGTCCTTCAGAGGAGGGTTAAAAGAAATCTTATACCTGTCCTAATAGAAGATACATGGCCCAAAGTGGAATTAGGCTTATAGACACCAGAGGGACATTTATTCTGCTGAGGTCAGCCTTGGGGAGAACTCATGGTCTGTTCCACCATCGCTAGAAAGAGACTGAGGAGGTGTAGGAATCAAAGGAGAAAGAGGGAAAAAGAGGAACCAAGTTAAAAAAGTTAATGAGAAGGGATTTTCCGCTTTTCTGTTGGGTTTTGGATCTTTTTCACACTTCAGCTCCCAGCTGAAGCCTTGCAACACAGGAGACGGTGTCTGCAGGTAGATGTGAGAATGGTCTTTGAGCAGACATTTGAAGCTACGTCTTGCTCACATAAAAGCTGTATTGGTAACCTGGAGTGATTTTTCTCCCCAACAGAAACTGCAAGGAGAGAAAACTCCAAAGAATATTAACGCTACCCTCAAGGAATTTTTTGGGATCATTCCTGGGGATGGGGACCCGCTGCAGGAGCGAGGCACTTTCACGTGCAGACGATGCGCTGTCGTGGGCAACTCTGGGAACCTGCGGCAGTCACAGTATGGCCAAGAAATTGACTCCCATGACTTTGTGCTCAGGTGAGTAGGCACCACCTCGGCTCCACATGGTTCTTGTTTAAGAATCACTGGTAATTTTGGGGACAAGTGAGCAAACAAGATTTCAGGGGCTATCTAGTGAAATCTGGTACTTAGGTCAAATCTAAGTTCCAGGGATGTGTATTGGAGATACGGCTGCTTTAGCTTGGAAAAGAACAATGACTAGATGTTGTAGCTTGTTCTGCACTATTTAGAATTGTCTATGTTATAGTAAAATATGTAGTAAAATATAGTAAAAGTTAATGCAGATGGTACTCACAAGTGCTCTTTTACATACTTATTGATTATATCAGATTTGGCCTTCTTGCACTGGTTCATTCTCAAACAACGTTGGCAAGGAAAGACAAAGTCACTTTGCAATGGGCAGGAGAAAACTGGTTGGCTGCAGCTACTTTGTAAAGGGTCATGTCACCTCTTCTTTTCCAAGCAATGAAGTTTGGCTATTTTGTCCCACTGAAATGCAAGCAGGAAGAGGGTGAGCAGAGCTAATCACCCAGAGGGCAGCCAAGATATGCGGGCTAACTAAGTTCATCTCCAGGGTGTTGTCCAGCTTTCACACCACAGCTGTCAATACAGCACAATTTGGGGAGCGATGGAGTGCAGGTCAAAAGGCCTGGAAGGGAGCGATTGCTATTAAAAATACTCTGGGAAATAACATAATCTTTAGTACGAAGCTGTGCGCTAACATCAAGAGCGAAGCAGCAGCAGATCAACACTATTTGAACTGTTAAGCCACCTTATGCCACTTGGCTTCCTATGCGGCTTGGACACACTTTTAGAGTCTTCCGATGACATCTAAATGTTCACAATAAATTGTTTCAGGAGTTGCTTCCATCAGTTGTGTGCCTTGTCCTCTGCTAAAAGAACCTCTTGAAGGCAGAGACAGCCAACCTGGTCTTCAGATCCATGATGGGAAGTGAAGGGCCATTGACATTAGTCCTGCAGGTTTCAAATGTGAGGCAGCTGAGGTGCATTTATGCTTAACACTGTGTCCTTTGCTATGCAGACACCCCCATTCCTGTGCGGACTTTCTTATCTTACCTGGCCTATGTTTCCAGATTCATACAGAAAAGGCTTTGCTAGACTCAAAAGCTATTTTTTTGAGTAGTAACTAAAGAGTAACACACTCAGTGTTTCTGCTCTGAGGCTTTGCCCTTCCTGTAGCTGTGCATCCCTGGGAAGGGAGAAATTCTACGTGACTTGGAATTGAACTTGCCTGTTTTGGGTTTACATTTTAGCAATCTCAAGCCAGATCTGAAGGGATGGCACAGGATTTTAGAGTTCATTGTGGCAACGCGTGCAGAGAAGGTGAACCCTCTGTGTGCTGATCCAACAGACAAAATCTCTGGTGACCTGATGTTCCCTTCCACATGCTCTGGTGATAAAGCCAAGCGCTGAGAAGAGCCAGAGAGTCTGAGGGGACACCTTTCCTTCCACACACTGTGTTCCAACCCCCTCTTTTTTGTTTAACTATCTGCTTTCATGAGAGAAGGAAGTTCCGGCTTGTTCCTTCCTGCTGAGACTGGGTGTGAACAGTGCCTTCTACCATGTCACACAGGCAGCCCCGTCAAGGTTGGTGGGGAAGGTACATAGACCCGAGGGCAGGTTGTGAATAAGATAACTAAGGTGCCACCCTTGGCTTTATCCTAATGGAAAGCAAACCCCATATTGTAAACCTTAGACTGACTAATCTCAAGATAAAACATAGTACGTCTGCTACTTTATTAGTATTTCTATACAATACGATGTGGGTTGCTGGCAGGGAAGAAGCTAACTCAATAACAAGTCCATGCAGGCTGGTAGGCTATTCTGCCTATGCTAATAACTCTCTTTGTGGAAGTTAGAAGAAACTTAACTAATTCATGTGGGGGAACACTGCAATAACACAGCCTGGCATAGATTTGATAAAGGTGTTTTACCTCTGCCATTACCAGTGACCAGAGCAGCATGTAGCCTGGCAGTGTACAATGCTCCTCATCACCTTATCAGCTACATTCTTCCCTGTCCTCCCTTCACTTCTGCCAGGAGTTGTGCTAATGTCTCTGCAGAAGACTCCACTGGGCTGCAGAGAAACCCCATTCTGCTTTGAGATAGCTTAGGGGTTTCTCCATGGTGTTGCACAGCACCATGAATTCATGCAAGGTTAGTCAGAGATCTCTGATCTGCATTACACTGCACCAGAGAAACATGAAAATCTCTACCTGTCTGGAGCTAATGCATCAGGGAAGGAACTGCTGATGCGTTCCCAGATTTGCTTTCAGAAGTGTACACAAGCATAGAGACATTTCTGTAGCCCTGAGTTCAGAAATACACACTCTGTTCCCTGATACACCCCACATAAGGTAGCCCTGTTTGGCCAACACATTTTGACTGAGCCCTGGTGGGTCCTGGACAGGTCTCCATGCACTGACCCCTGGGTTACTTAAAGCACACCACATGTGTGCAGAGTCACCCTAAGTAGATGAATTGAAGTTGGAGGACATACTACGACATAAGATTTGAGTAAATGAAGTGTCAGCAGAAGGTCCTGGATTTGTCACTGTGGCTTTGGTGCCTTTCAATGGGAGAACGTGCCGCTCCTCACCACACATTACATGGTTTGTTACCTTGACCCTCAATATCTAAATACACCCATCCAGATGGGGAGGGGATGAAGCTGCAAGAAGTCAAGCTGATGGACTTCAGGACAATGTTTTTCCTACCTCCTGGAGGCTGCAGCTTTAGGATGAAAGGAGATGAGTCCTCATGGACTTCACCACTTTTTTGATCAGCTCTCTGCTGACTGTAAATGGAACACAGGGATGTGCTCAGAGATACACTTGCTTGGTAGACACTCCCATGCAGTCCAAGGAATCCCATACTAAAGCTGAGCTTTCATTTACTATTAATTTATCCATATGCGTGATGGTCATTGAAGACCCCTACACCCTGTCAAGGCTGTCTGAAGAACCTGTATACAGAACTTAGCCATGGGAGCATTTTCCTGCTTTTCTCAGGCAAATCATTTGGGGAAGATTCACACTTATTTGTACATAATTCCCGTCCTGCTTCTTTACTCTCTTCACTTCTTACTTTTGGGCTGCAGAATGAACCGTGCCCCCACGGCTGGCTATGAATCAGATGTTGGGAGCAAGACTACACACCACTTCGTTTACCCTGAGAGCTACAAAGAGCTGGCAGAAAATGTGAGCATGATCCTGATCCCCTTCAAAACGCTGGACCTGCACTGGGTTGTCAGCGCTCTCACCACAGGCACCATCAACTTGTGAGTAAGGGCAGGGCTGAAGGGGTGGGAGCACCTATGTTTCTGTAGGAGATAACGCTGGGCAAATCCCTGCTTCTAATAAGGCCTATGGGAGCTTTACAGACCCTCTCAGGTCAGAGTTTCGTCCTGAACACTTGCTTTCTAGGAACAGCTTAATGTTATGGTGCACTCTTTGAGGCAAAGAAGTTTGGTCTGTCTTTCCTGGTAGAATGTGATTGAGAGCGGTGCAGAGGAGACACTATTGTTTTGTGTGTCACCTGTGTGCCTTAGCTTTAAATTCACATGTTCTGCCTGCCAATAACGGGCCACAATGGTATTTATTTTCCATTTCTTCTTTATGAGTGCTTTCAGAAGTAAATGTTCACCTGGTCACCATTAATACATGTATGGCAGTACATAATGTGAGCAAAATGCATGTTTCTTCTGGATGCCTGCTAGCAGATTCCCTCCCTTCCTGTAAGCTGGCTTTTCCTAATCCAGAGAATGAAATACGTGACATTTGTACCGTGTGCGAAGTTATCTGCTGGATGTAAAACCACAGCCTTGCGGGATTGCTTGGTGGCACTCTACTGCACATAAAGAGCAAGAGCACATCAGATTATTCCAGAGAGAACTATTTCAAGACATTTCAACTTTTTTTCCCAATTTCGGGGTCTCAGAAGATTAAAAAGTTGGGAAAGTAAGTCCCTGTTGAGTGAGAACAAGACCTGCTTCATGTTTTTAAGGAAAACTTTTTGATGGGACAACAAATGGAATTTTCTTTCTTTCTTTCTTTTCTCTCTTTGCATTTGCGTTTAGATTCTTTTCACTTATTAAGTTTCTCTTAACTTGTAACGAATCTGGTTTATTGTCTTTTTACCTTTTTTTTTCTCGCCACTTAGCATACACAGTCATAAGCTGTCTTGAAAAACATCCATCTTCAGGGTCCACTCATAACTTGGAAGAAAACAGCCCGCAGTTAGAAAACTGGCTGAAACATACCCAGTGTCCCTCCTGATTCCTCTTCAGTCTGCAGTGAAGTGAAGCAGTGAAGTGGTTCTGCAAGGGCATCTCAGGCTCTGGAGGAGGTCTCTTCCTCCTGCAGGTCCTTGCCATTGCAAGCATCCATTCTTCTGCATTACTGCACACGTCTGTGTGTGCTGGTGGGGGAGTTCTTGTCTGTTTGGCCATGGGTCCACTGCAGACTGCACTTAGAACCAGCTATTGAGCTTCTTCTCAGCCTCCCCGATGCTCCACATCCTCCTCATTGTCTCCTACAGCTCAGCTACCTGCTACTACCTGTACCTATACCAGATACAGGAGGTTCTGTACCTGGGCACACATCTTCCAGACAGGTCTGCTGCCGTCCCTTGCCCTAAGAGAAGGGTCTGGGCACTTCCTGCAGGCTGAGGTCTACACTGCAAGTTATGTGAGCCCTTAGCCTGTCAGGAAGATATAACTGGTTGACCACAAGGCAGTCACAGGAAAGGAAAAACATCTTTGCCTAATAAACTACAGGATATATTATGTATTTATAATTTGATTGTATACATGGGCTTGGTAAGCATCTGGTATCAATTAGAGCATAAGTATTTAACCATATGAAAGAAATACCATATTCAAAGCAAGGAAATTGCATAATTAATAAGTTGGTATATGTTGGAATAATAAAACCAGAAAACCATAAGCACACAAATCATAACAGTAAATGTAACATGATTTGAAACTAGCAAAATAAACCTACGGACACATTAAGCACACCATGTCGGGTACAGTGTATAAGGAAATTGTTGATTGCCCATTTTCATAGGGGAGAAGGCATGAAATAAAAATAAACCCCATCTGAAATACGGTATTTTAGAAGAGAAGAAATACTCACCTCCTTACCCCAACCTGCGTGGACATCATGCCTTGGGCACAGGCTGCATAGTATCAACTGAGGTTAGGTTAAGAAGAACCTAAGTTATCCCAAGATAAGCAAGATAAGCATCCTGTATTAGTTAGACTTCTACACATTGTTTAATTTTCTGTCTCCCATTCAAATGAAGTAATAATTTCCTAAGACTCAAAACCTGTGAATGAATCATGTTTTCCTCCCAGTAGTATTGTAATTCAAGAAATTTTTGCAGTTCAAAATGAAAGCCAGACTGCTGATAGCCTTAATAGTAGATTGAACTGATAGCTGAATGATTCTCTCAGGCACGTCCCATTTGAGTGATGGATGTCCCATTTCAAAGTGGCTCTCTAAGACTGAGCATTGTCCTAGAAAAGACTAAGAAAAGCCTCTTGGGAAAGAAAACCTTCGGGTTTTCTTCAGTCATATTTAACGTAGTTGCTTCATCAGTCATATTTTCTTCATCAGTCATATTTAACGTAGTTGCTTCAACTTGCCTTCTGCAAGTCTTTCAGGCATCTCCACAGCGAAAAAAGTTCCATGTATCTACGCTTGGTTTGGCAAAGAGCAATCCTGATATTCCTTAGAATATTGTACATCTTACACTTGGGTCAAGGGTACAGTACATCTCCTTTACAAGGCAGCCAGTAATGATGGCAGACATCACTAGAGCCCTGCAAAGTGGCTCATAGAAGATGTTTTCCATGTTTCCCACCTGTAGCCACCTTCATCACAAGCTTCACTCTTTGCCCTGCTCCTGCGTGGTACTTACTGGGTCACTAACTTCCTAGCTGCTACGTAGCCCAGGTTTTACACAGGTCTCCATTCGGTCTTAACCAGCATGCCAGTACTTTCCATGTGAATTTAGGAAATTCTGCAGCCAGGTGACAGCTGGACTTGGATATTGCTTCTGAAAAATGAAATATCCCATGATTAAAGTGACTAGCGTCATCTGGCAAGAGCTGGAGTAGTCTCCTGGTTGGATCAGAGCTGTCTGCAAATACTGTCTTGAACACTGCATACCATTCTCTTTGGTTTTCTGCTGTACTTAGCCAGATGTCCATGAAATATGGACCCAATGTTTGCTTCACATCACATTTTTAGAAAAGATTGGCTATTTGTTTATATAATAATGAGGAGATTTTACCAGCAAAGCAGCCCTTTTTGTCTTCATAACCACAAACAGGACATGGGATCACCAAGCCTACTGACTTTGCTAATCAAGGTCAGGTGTGGGAAGCGGATGCCAGAGCAGATTTGCTGAGAGCAAATCAAGAAGTCTGCATGGGTGTCTCTTCCCCATTAGCATCTTGTGCCACATCTCTGGAGAGCTGGAATCCACCCGTCACCTCTACCACTGCATCCAGCCCAGAGCAGGGATCACAGGTCAGGGATGCCCTAAGCAGATGAGGACATTGCCAGGTCACCACTGGTTTGGGAAGACTTAGACTAATGTTTCAAAATGCTGGTGATCCATGGTTGAAGGAGAAATAAAACCTTAATGACAGGAACCTTGCTGTTAAAAAAAATCAAGTGAAAACGTTTAGACTGAACTAATGGAAGGCTTTGGCAATTTACTACAGCCCATCTACAGAGTGTGTAGAGTTTGGGATGTACTCCAATGACGAGGCCAGTTCTCCAGAATCTTTTCACTTGAAACAACTCAGGGAGAGTCTCTTTTTACAGCACTCGTGATGAGCTGTGCAATGCCAGCATGCACTGGCATGAGATATGGGGAAGAAAAGAGTTTTTTGTTTCCAAGGCATGACTTGTGATTTCAACCCAGTCATAAGGTATGACTTGGAAGTTTTATGCTGGGAACTGCACAAAGCCTTCTGCGTCCTCCTGGGGAGGAGGGGAATAGCTTGCTAGTGAGGGGCTGTGTACTGGGAATGCCCGAGTTGCACATAACCACAGAAATTAGGAACTCTACTACCACCTACTCTGAATATCATGTAAGAGCTACAAGTATTAGGAGAGGAAAAGTCTCCCCCTGGTGGGAAAAGGCTTTTCTGCCATGGAATTAAACGCCCAACCCTTCCGTTCTTCAAAGTGCAAATACTGCAACAGTCATGATCCAAGAATTAGAAGTCACGGCTCCACATAGTATTGATTCTACAGTATATTGACAACTAAATCTTTGGTGTCCTATTGTCAATAATTAACTTGAAAATTTAAAAATGGAATGGCTTCCTATAAACTTGCTTCAGCAACAACTCAGTTCTTTTCATGTTGTGTTTATTAATCGCAGCCTCATTTTCCAACAACTTCTTGCATTTATTACTTTCAAATAAGTTGAATTTATTACTATGCATGAAGAACATTCTTTTTTTGGAAATACATGAAGATATTAATCTGTTGAGCTCTTACTAATCTTGGTGGTTTGTGTTTGTTTTTTCTTTTAACAGTACATATGTTCCAGTTCCACGGAAAATCAAAGTCAAAAAAGAGAAGGTGAGCAATGCTGCTTTATGGTTTTGTTCTGCTAATCCACTTGTAGGTCTTTTGCCTCTTTGGGAGACTGCAAGAATCCAAGGAACCCCTTGACATTCATAAAAAGTGCAACCAAAATACACACACATTACAAGACTCAGCTAAGCTAAAGGTTTAGCTGCTGTGTGACATTCAGGCCATAGATTAACCACTAAATAACTGAGGTTGGAAAGAAACTGCTCCTCTGACTATGCCATGGTATATCCGCTGTTCTGAAGGTGGCATTGCTTCCTCTAGGACTGCTCAGAGACATTGAAGGTGCACCGCTGGCCAGCAGTGCTCACCCTCCTCAGCATTTGCTCTGTTCCCACTTGGTGTAATGACACTGAGCTGTGGAGAGCCTTTGGAGGGTTTTTTAAGTAATTTGACTAAACTAAGGGTGTTGCTCACTCCTTCTATAACAAGGAGCAAAGTGAACTTTGAACAAAGAAAGTTGCATGGTTTCAAGTCAGTGGAGAGAGAATTCATGATGGTATTAATGGCTCTTGAGGAAGGCTCTTAGCCTGCAGCTATAATAACTACCTGTACCCAATTAAACAGCTTGGAGACTAGGCTTAGGCCAAGGCCATGCTGGTTTTGTCCCAGGTGAATTAATACTCTCCCAGGCAATGTTCAAGTAAGGTTTGGAGGGTAGCATAGACCAGGGTATATTCCCTGTTTTGCACAGGGACAGAATTGAGCAATGTGGACATGATCTGTGCCATGCCACTTCCTTCAAGGCTAACAAAACACCTCTGAACCATTTCATTTTATAGTGTGGATGTGTAGAAGGCAATCAGTCAGGAGATTTCCCTTCTCTGAGAAGGTTGAAGAAAGATGGACAAGCTGGTGCCCACCCTTCAGCAGTCAGAAGAGAGTCCATCCCATGCATACTGACCCATTGCCCAAGTATGCTGTGGTTTAATAGACATGTCCTACTGTTGGAGGCAGGATTTCCCATGGGTCAGGATGGTCATGTTGGGCTGTTAGCCCCCATGCAAAGACTTTTATTGTAGCTGCATGGTTTGAGGACATAACCAAGGCAGACTATGTAGGGAAAGGAAAAACATTTCTTCTTCATAGACCTTCCAGCAAAATACAAATCTTATTCTCTCACCCTTTGGAGAGGCTGATTTTCTAAGGTGCTCAGGTTCCTAATGTCTCAAGGGCTGGAAAAGTATGACATTAGCTCCATGGCATTAAAATTACAGATTAAAGCACACATTCTCCATTCAGAAGGCCAGGTTTTGCCAAAGGCTTCAAATGAGACTTTTAACCAGTATCAGTTCAAGTTCCTGTGCTTCAAACCGTGGACCTATAGAGGGCATTAAATAATCACTTAACTCATCCCTACCTGTTGTGAGGAACACAGTAACCTCTGCAAAACCCGTGTGAGATGCACTATGGCAGGTTGTTAAACTCATGTCACAGTCGAGTAGCACCAGCCCAGGCTGCAGCTGATGATATGCAGCAGCTTCCCAAGCAGAGAGGTGAGAACCTTATATTTCTTCCCACACTATGCAATGCAAAACACCTTGTGAGAAGCAATTACACACAGATAGAGTATCAGCAATTAACCTCTGACTTTGTAAAAGGAAAAGCCCTACAGCTAAACAGGTAACACTGAAAGCCGTCACTTTAATTACCAACGCAGCATGGAGGGAAAACCCTCTCTTTGCCTCGTTCAGGGAAGGGGATCGAAATTAAGGGCTCCTACCAGTCCTTGGATTTACTGTACACTCAGGTCTGATCTTAAGTGCTCTCTCTCCATTAGGTGATCTCGTCATTTCCCCAGGAGATAGCCAAGTGCAATGTATGTGTTGAAAAACAGCGTGTTTGGAAAGCAGGAGAAATGCTGCTAACGCAACCTGAAAGTTTACACCTGACCCCTGGTTTCCTTAGATCTGTACCTGCAGAGATACCAAGACATATTAGACATATTGTGCAGAAGATGCAGTTGCCACCCAAATCACAGTTGAACTCAATGATCTTACCGGTCTTTTCCAACCTAAATGATTCTATGATTTTACGAAGTTTGGTATGGCATCTTATGCTTGCCTTGCTCAGGCCTCCCAACTCCCCAGAGCTCACGTGCATTATAATAGGAAGCTGCAGGGAGAGTTAAATGCCTAATTTTCTTCTTATTTTTTCCATTTCATATCCTTTGATTTCATTAGGAACAACCCAGGATTTACACTAGTGTAAGCAGGTGGGGTATCAAGACCAAGGGAGTGATATTCATGTGTAATTGCACATGAGGAATATTCTTGAATGCATTTTAACTATGGGACTTTATTTTTCCCTTTCACCTGCCCTCAAGGAATAACTATTATTCCTTTCTCCCCCACTCCCCTACCCCAATGTCCTTTAGGGTAGGGGAGTGAGAGAGAATGACGTGCTACCATTGGGATTTTTTCCTAGGATATTTTATTTATGAGTCTTTGTCTCCAATTTTGCCTAGATCCTGGTTTATAATCCAGCTTTTATGAAATATGTCTATGAAAACTGGCTCGAGCATCATGGAAGATACCCCTCCACAGGCCTTCTGTCTTTGGTGTTTGCACTTCACGTATGTGATGAGGTAAAGTCTGGCTGTGTTTAGATATATGGATAAAAAATCAGGACATTTCACACTGAAGTGCCAGGAACATGCCCTTGCCTCTCACTCAGCCTTTATTTTCCCCCCAGATGCAGAGTCCTCAGTAGCATGCATGTATGCTCGAATGACAGCAACGGATTATATATGGTGTTTTGACCTCCTGAGGTCAAACATCATGCTTAGGGGACAGGAATGTGTTTTTCATATTGCTAAACAAATATTCACAGATAGAAATTTCCTTTTCTATACGAGTTCAGGTGTGGCAGTGGTCTCAACATAGCTTAGGATGTAATGTCCCTTGGGTAAGCCTTAAAAGCCATTATTCTGTGGTTGCATCATCTCATGCGGCAGAATTGCTTGGCACACCACCCAGGTCCTATAGATAAACTGAGGATCAAGACAGTTTCTTCAACATTCCATATGAAAACAAATTGCTTCCCAGGCTAATACTAGTTCCCTCTTACTTCCTAGGTGAATGTGTACGGTTTTGGAGCAGACAGCAAAGGACACTGGCATCACTACTGGGAAAACAACGCCTCAGCCGGGGCTTTCCGGAAGACAGGTGTCCATGATGGGGATTTTGAGTTCAATTTAACTTTGACTCTTGCCTCCATTGAAAAAATAAGTTTTTTCAAGGGCAGATGACCCTGGCCACGGGGAGAAGTGGGGGCTGCAATTTCCAACATGCAGCAGGACAAAGGTCGGTGAAGATTATGTGGGCTCCAGCCAGGTTTGAATGCGTGAATCTGCGGTGGATTCGGAGCATCTCCCTGCTGCAGTGCTCACTGCAGGGAGCATGGCCGAGGACCGGCATTCACGCTGCACGTGATTTCCTATCCACAGATAGCTGGGAACTACCAATCAGTTGTGGGAATAAATGAACCTCTGCTTAGGCTCTACAGCTTGATTCCTGAATGACTGATGAAAGATCCGCCTGTTGCAGTTAGGGTAAACCTGGGCACAGGAGCTGCTGGTTGTGTGTCCATTCTTTCCTCGAGTAAGGGAGGAGATCCTTGAAGTAGAGTGAAAACAACTTCTGCAACTTGAGACCTGCTGGGGCAACTGTGAACATCATAGTAAGGATTACCTCAAAGAAACGAATTCACTTCTATTGTTGATCTTCTTTTTGAACTGTTTCTTCTGTTTCCTCTTACTACTTTTGGTTTCATGCTGTATTAAGAAAAAAAAAAGATGACGTTGCCTGGAGTAGTAAATATTTCAACCATTGCCTCATTCTGCATTGATAGTGTTTAAAAACATGTATCAAATCATGTCTGATTATGTATTATTTAATATTGCTTCCTATACAGCCATAATGAGACAGAAAACAATACCGGAAACTCCAGCAAAAAAAATGGCCTTTTTAGCCACTTGTTTGTCTTGTTTGGTTATATATAATCTTTATTTCTTTTTTATTTGGTGGAAAATACTCTGGAATGCTCATTTTTATTTCATCCCTTGAAGGTTGGAATGTGGACTTTTTTCTTTCAGTCATTCATATGTGCCTTTTCTAATTGTGCAACAGATGTGATTTTCTTTTTTTAAGATGACAAACCACAAATTAAATTTTTTTATAAGGGGGGTGGGGAATTAACCAAAGTGTAGCCTCCATGTGGTATACTTTTGTAGTCAGAACCAATAGCAACAGCTCCTATACTGTGTTTGAGCAAACACAAACAAGACTCATTTTTAAAGGTAGCTTTTACCTTTTTTATGGGAAAATATCCAAAAGTTCCAAGGAAACTTTTTCTTCTTATTTTTTTACAAATCTAGAAAGTGATATCTCTTTACAAGGTCTCTATTTGAAGTGGATGAAATATCATGGGTTGGGATATCAGCTAGTAATACACTGGGAATCTTTTGCCCTGTAGCAGCATCTACAAGGACACAATCTACACAAGCTGATCCTACAGTGTAAGCCAGACTTCAAAATCATGTGCATCTCTGGAGGAAGGAGTGTATTAATGTCAGTACCTGTAGGCAGTGAGACGAGGGAACCAACAGCAGAGATTTTATATCTACCAATTTTCACTGGAATCAATGCTTTTAACCCTCAGAGACAGATAAAGTATGAATCCAAGAAGAGAGTTCAGGTAGTGAAGAAGGGAGAATAGGTTTTTATCCTTGATATCATGAAAACAGGATTCATGAATTATTGACCCATTTTCAGCTCTGGTGAAGCCAGGGGAGTTCTTGCCACAGATTTCAAGGGACTTTCAATCAATCAGGCTTGGGAAAAAATGGCATATTTCATTTTTAATGTATTACAGTGGTTGGGGTTTGTGGCAATTTAGAAATCATGATCTAAATTACTCCTCTTTCATGCACCAGTTGTGGCAGCATGTCCAAGCAGATAAACATTTGAGCTCAATGAAAGCACAGCCCTTCGACCAATGGTGTGCTTCAGACCAAGATTTACCCCTTTGTCTTTCCGTGCCAATTGTTAACAGCGAGCTCCCCTCCAAGGCAGCAATTCATGGCACAATGGCACGGTCAGCTGGAATATCCCTATTTTGGGCCACAGCACCAGTAGCCAACATGAACTGCTTTACCCACATGAGTATTACTGGACTCACAATGTATAAAGAGCCGAGGATGCCAAACGTCTGCACAGAGAACTGGGTTTCCTTTGCTGTACACATGTAACCCTTCAGTTTAGCAATATGGAAAGGGCAGGATTTTCAAATCCTCATGCTGAGACCTGTTTGTGATCCTCATGTCAAGAAGCCCTTTCCCAGTAAGGTGGCCAGCAGAACTCACCTGCATGTCACAGGCGCAGCAAATTCAATGGGCTTGCTGTCTTCTACATGTCCTTTTTGTATGAGTGAAACATGTCTACCTGAACAATGCTTGTTTGTTTTATTTAAGCATTCTCACTGTTTAAGTTGTTAATCAATATGCTTCTGGTGAGATGCCACAGTAATACAAGCAAAGTAACTATAAGAGGAAAAAGACTCCATGGAAGATCCCAGTGATATCTTTCATGGTGGTTTGGTACCCAAATCCCATTGATTTTGGGTTTTTTTATCATGGGTGACAGTTTGGGGTCAAAGACAGTGGTAAAACAATCAGCTACCTTCCAGCCTCTGTTGTTCTGAAAGTTTCCTTTTCCTGTCCAAAATTAAATCTCCAGTTTCCCTGAATATTCTGCCTCTGACAGCACATATAAAACATCATGGCTTGTACTATTGTGGATAGATTTAATGTCTTCATCATGGAACAAGCTGCAATTCCCATCTAATTTTCTTGCCAAGAGCAAGCAGTAACTGTGTACCACTGATGTCCATTTTTCAGAGCGTGTGGAGAGCAGAGAGTGGACCTCTCCAGCTGCAGGGTGAGAGATGGTCTGTGCCATCACATTTCTATTCCAGAGGAACGTTTTCTAGAGTCCTTTAGGCAACTGGCTATTCTGTTGGATATTTGTCTCAGTTCCTCCACAATTTTGCTGCTCTTTCAAATGCCTTCAGAATAAGGAGATTCCAACAGATGATGCTGAGGGAAGAATTAATTCCCACTGCCATTGTGGAAGACTGTGGTCGTGCTGGAAACTTTCTGGGTTTAATTTGTTGTAGAGAACTACAAAGCAAAAAGTTCAGCAACATGTCAAGGTTTCAAATTCTTGTACTGTATTTGCCACCACTGCAAAGTTTCTGAAACACTCCTGGAGTATGTGTTATGTTTTTTACCAAAGCCAAATCTCTTGAGCACTTTTTTTCTCCCATGACCAGATTTCCTTCCTATTTTTCTTTGACTACACAATCGATTATGATAATAAATTCTTTTCTTTTTCTCTGATGAGGGGAGGTCTCATTCAATCATTCTTTGACATTTTATTTATTTAATATTTCAGTATGATATGAATCAAAATAAATTTTTTATTGTAATCAAAACAAAGGTGTTTGTGCACACTTCTTCTCACAATACTCACATTAGCTCCTAGAACTTCCTCTGTCACATAACAGTGTAATGTACTCTCTGGTCACATCAGCATGCTTCAGCCTGCTGGAAAGCTTGTGGTCATGGGCATCACACTGCGCAGTTTGTGTCAGCTCTAGGACTCTGGAGAAAAATCTTAAGCTTTATATATGTACCTGTGGTCTTCTGATGAATCATTCTCTGTTTAAGTAATACGTATAAGGGTAACCAGGGCAGACTCAGAAATCGACTTGAGAGGAAATTCAACTCACTGTTCTCTGACAGACAAACCTGGCTCCCTGCATAGGAGAGATGGTGAGGATCCACCCAAGGTCCCTATTTTAAGGGCCTTATTTAGCTGCTATGATCACACAAGCACTTTAGTCATGGATGACCTAGGCTGTCCATTAGAAGAACCCATCTAGGAGATGGACATCTTTGATCAGATGTCACTTCAACATGACACACCTCCTCATCTGCATGGCCTTGTCTTTACATGGGGAAATGCTACCTTAACTAGTTCTTGTGGCTGTCGTAAGCTGTTCAGTTTACTTGTGTTCCATTTCCATTCATTAAGGGCATGAGTCATATAGATGGCCTAGCAGTGATGCAAATTGCCCATTGAAATGCAACCAACGTGGTTGCTTAGTGGTAGAAGCTCAAGAAATCATCACGGGGAAGCTCCTATTCAGATACAGGCAATGGTCCGATGGTCACAGTAAGAGCTGCTTTCCAGTGGGACCTTCAGAGGACCAAGTTCTCAGGAGCTGCTTCACACTTTGCTTTTCAACCCAGGCTCTAGACATGCTGCATCAGTGAGATATTAACCACCATTAATGGGTACAGCCCAACCAGCAACACACTTCTTGAAAATGAGTAGAAAGCAGAGGCACAGAAATCTGAGAAGCTATCCCAGTCATTTCAGGTCCCAAAGCCTGGTTTCTGCCCAGAGCTTCTGTATCCAGGCTGGTCACAGGGTTGTTCCAGAGAAAGCAGAAGTGTTAACCTGGGGTGGCTATTGAACTGGACTGTCCTTCACAGTGGCTCTGTACCTTCATACTTGCCACTGTGCAGAGGAGATGCAAAGAATTTCATAGAATCATAGAATGGTTTGGGTTGGAAAGGACCTTAAGATCATCCAGTTCCAACCCCCTGCCATGGGCAGGGACACCTCACACTAGACCATGTCACCCAAGGCTCTGTCCAACCTGGCCTTGAACACTGCCAGGGATGGAGCATTCACCACTTCTTTGGGCAACCTGTGCCAGTGCCTCACCACCCTCACAGTGAAGAACTTCTTCCTTGTATCTAACCTGAACTTCCCCTGTGTAAGTTTAAGCCCATTACCCCTTGTCTTACCACTACAGTCCCTGATGAAGAGTCCCTCTCCAGCATCCTTGTAGGCCGCCTTCAGATACCAGAAGGCTGCTCTGAAGTCTCCATGCAGCCTTCTCCTCTCTGTCATCCTTAGCAAAGCAAAATAAAGTGTTGTATATAAAGGGAACAGCTTGCTCTTGAAAAATCATTTTGCATTTTATTTCATGTCCACGCACAAGAAGTGCATTGAAATGCAATGTTTTCATCAGGGAAGTAATTTGCATAAAATTACCATTTGAAGACCCCCTGAGACCACTAAGACATGCAGTGACAACAGCAACATTCAGACAGATGGACCGACCACAGGAGTTGGAAAAAGGACATTGCTTATACCATCAAATAAAGAAACAAAGTACCCACAGGGGGACAGTATGGCTTCAGTTCATGGCATGGGTTCCTTTGATGGCTCACATTCAGGATAGCAATTAAACCCAACGAATGAAAAGGCAAGGGAGTCCCTTGCTACCTTTAAAAATCTCTGCTTTCACTTGTCTTTCCTGCAGACTTTCAGGGAGCAGATCTCATTACCTCTTGTTATCTCCAGGCAATGTGAAATAAAATGGGAAAAGTTCTCCAAGGTTAGGTACTTCTATGAAGAGGTAAATCTCAGTGTTTTCAGTTTAATTTTCTCATATAGGAAATTCACTGTGTTGCTTTACTCCCTAGTTTCTAAGGTAACCTTTGGCTGGCAGAATATAAATATATCCGTATGGGAATATGTCTGTGTCTGTGACATTAACACTCCTACTAAGGCAGGACACCTCCCAGAATAGTTACTTTTTCCACACAATCAGACTCCAGAGTTACACAGCAACTACCAGTTGTCTCCCTGTCCACCAAGACACTAAATCAGTAAGGCCTCTGCCACTGATGCTGCAGCTCCATCATGTTCCTTCAAGGATGTCTAAACCAACCCTCCAAAGGCATCCTGCAAGGATGTCCCAAACAAGCCTTCAAAATGCCTTACAGTTTCTTCCCATGTGGAATTTTGTGTTTCCCTCCTTGTTTTCCTGGGGCTGGTCCCGAAAAGCTGTCACCATCCAGCAGAGCTGCACATCACTGCCTCAGCCCAAACCTGCAGTCTAGGGCTGGGTGTTTGAATGGATTGGCCATACTTGAGCTGTGCTTTGAAGCACGTCCAGTTTGCAGCCACATCATGTGCTCTCCTGCTCACATGCCTGAGTGGTAGAAAACAGTGGGAAGAGTGATTTCCACTCCTATTTCTCCTTTGGGCGTTGGAGGATTTTGTATAACACATCCTTATGTTCAGATGTCAGAGGGTGTGTATGTGTGAGCAAGTTCCCCAAGACACTGATGAGGCACCAACCTCCTGCCTGAAGCAGTGGAGGCACAGACAGAGCCATGGGAGTGATTGACAGATGATGGTTCCTCAGTGGGAACATCAAAGAGTTGGTTGTGGAGAGAAGTTCTGCAAGCCAACAGGCTCTGTTTTTTGAGGATTTGTTTTGAATAGGTAGGTAAGGAAATATAAATAGAAGTAAAGGTCAAGACAGGCCAAATAGAAGTAAAGGCAATAGAGCTTCTAGAAAACTTTGGGGAAAAAAGTAGCATTCTAACTATTTGTTTAGTCCATCAAAGTAGGTGGGCTAGGAGTGAATTAGGCTGATGATGCTTTGGGGAACACATGTTGTGATTTGACCCCAGTCAGCAGTCAAGCACCCACACAGCCACTTGCTCACTTCCCCCCTCTCCCCTCTGTGGGATGGGGGAGAGAACAGGAAGAACAAAAGCAAGAAAACTCAGGGGCTAAGATAGAATTTAATCAGTGAAAGAAGAAGAAAAAACAAGCTATGTAAAGGCAATCAATCATCAGTACTCCCCACCAGCAGGCCAGTGGCCAGCCAGTGTTTGAGCAACATCCACCATGGAAGACTCCTTCTCCCTCCATCCCAGTTTATTGCCAAGGTTGACATTATATGGGATGGAACAACCCTCTGGGTAGTTTGGGTCAGCTGTCCTGGCTGTGTCCCCTCCCAACCTATTGCTCACCCCATTTGAGTTGCTGGGATGGGCAGAGTGAGGGACAGAGAAGGTCTTCACACTGCAAACACTGTTCAGCAACAACCAAAAGTCTGGTGTGTGATAACACAGTGTTTTACCACCAATCTCAAACACAGCACTATATGGGCTGCTATGAAGAAAGCTAACTCCATTCTATCCAGACCGAAATAAACTAGAGACTCAAACAAGTCTGTGGATTCAAAGGGTGCTAAGACCTTTCTGGAAGTCTGAGAGCAGGTAATACCAACAGCACCTGAGATAAAACTTTAGGTCAAATTTACACCAAACTACCTCAGTTCGGTGTTCCCAATTACTTGTTCCCAATTACTTGTTCCCAACTTGTTCCCAATTACCCATCCCACAGATAACCTGCTGGAACCAGGTGAGGTTACTGTTCACCACTAGCAAGAATGACATGATCCAAAGTGAAAAACCTAGGAGTGAGAGACACTGGTAGCACTTCAATTCTTTTTACTGTAGGAGCTAGAATAATATTTTAAACCAGCAGCAAGAGGCAATAAGAAATCACTGTTTTATGTGTCTGTGTGAATGCTGTTTGCTTCCCTCTTGGGACAGCACCCTGAAGGTGAGTGCCATTCCACCAGTCCTTTCTATGGGGCTTCATGGGAGCCAAGAGAACTTCACTGCTTGTCACCAGTTGCAAGTCTGGCCCACAGCTACATGACTTCACAGCTTAGCAGAGAGATCCAGCAGATGCAAGTAAATGGAGCTGGAACAATGTTTTTATTTCCTATAATAAGCAAAGGAACGGGAAACATCAGCATGCACGCAGATTAATGAGTCTCTGAGCAGCGAGATGTGATTAACTCATTTCAGTCAGTGCTGGGGATCTCAGCACCTCATTAGTTTTTTCATTAATGGTTACAACTAATGGCTGATTAGTGTCTCTGTTTCACCAGTAATGAGTTCTCATTCTTAATGGAGATGGGAGTTTTCCACTGGGTGGCAATGAAAGGGAGAGAAGAAAAGAGAGCTCCAATTCCTGTTCTAACACGGCACCTCGCCATTGCTGTCACAGACCCAACTATCCTCCCTGCACCCTGCCACACTGGCATGGACAAACACGCAATATGCCAAATGCACTCAGCAAAACAGAGGGAGAGATCCCAGTTGTGGTTCCTGAAAGAGGTATTGGCCCAAGCTGTTTAACAGTAGATGGGACAGCCTTGGAGATACCATCTCTCTCCCTAAGCTAATGGGCATGAGGGGCAACAAGTGACTGGAGAGGCACAAGGAAGGGAGAAGAAACACTGACAGAGATACAAAGCAACAGCTGCGTTCACATGGAGCGCTCAATGCAGTGATTTGTTTTCTAATAGACTTTAATTATTTCCCCACTAGAGCGTGCTGTTTTCCTATTCCCATGAGTTATCCAGTGGCTTGTGGAGCATACAGCTCTCTTACAGCATTGTGTGTCACATTACAGGCTTAGAGCTTCTTCCCTCCTGACATTACTACCTTCACAGCTATAAGGCTCGGGATTTATTTGCTAAATCTATCTATTTTAGCATCTGGATGAGATCTAAATGCAGAAGCCCACTCACCATGAAACGGAAGGAGGAGCACAAGATAGGAGAAGCCCAGCAAGGCTTCACACTCTGAGGATTTACATCACTGCTGTTATCTATGCAGTTTTCCTTTCCTGCTTTAGAAGGGGCAATGGCCCCAGCTATGTGTGTGTTTTCTTTTGCAGTGACTCTTTAGAAATGCTTGTAATTGAGAAAAAAGAAAAGAACCCAACCAAAACAAAACAATTATTTTGAAATTTTGAAGCTTGATTTCCTGACCAGGGACAAATATTTGGGACTTCTGTCTAAGTGGTGATGCTCAAATCATTTTAGTTGTGGATGTAAAAAGCTTCAGTTATAGCAGATCAAAATGTCCTCTGTGGACCATAAAGGCAACTCAGTTGTTTCTAACAGGACTTACATGTTATGCTACCAATATAATCAACTTGTATAGCTTCGAATTTATTTGCTCTCAGTTGTGGTACCCAAATGTTAAATGAGGGGCAGATATATTGTAGAAAGCAATCAATGCTGCAAATTAATTAGCTGAGTTTAATGAGAGCAGAAACTCTATCTGACTGCTGACTGCCAGCAGTGCATATACTCGTGCCTTGGCCATGCCCCGGAGCCAAGGCAGAGGCCAGCATCCCATGGGGATCAGTGGGGACCACTTGGCAAAGTGCTGAGCAGGGTCCCTGGGTCCTGATGCTGGCCTCAGGCTCTGCTGGGTCACCACACCAAGCCCATTGCCTGTCCACTGCTGGGGGAACTGCAGCCATCCCAGGCACTCCTAGGGACAGCTCTGGCTGGGGCACACTGACATTACCCATATCTCCCCAACACGGATGCAGAGCTGCCTCCCACCCAGCTCATGAGAGGAGGTGCTTGTGCCAAGCCCAAAAGAGACTGATAGAGTGCAGCACACTCAGCCTCCATGGGAAAGATGTACCTCCTATGGCCCTCCCCAGGCCTGTGGCAGAAAGCTCCACTGTTTAAAGTTGTGCTATTTGACCAACTACTGCCTTCAGTTTTAAATTTCCTACCCAAATACTTCATTAGGCCCCCAGGCTTCAAATATTGTGCTATCACTACATTGAACAATTGACCCACTTCACCTCTTTTGCTGAATGCTCTTCCATAGTCCACCCATTTCAAGATGAAGAGTTTTTATTTGCTATTCTTTTCCCCTCTCTAGATGGATGTGACATCCTTCACTAAGCCCAGTGACTGCTATCTCCTGACCACAGGTGATGCAGGATTGCCGCCCAGGGCAAAATTCACCAACCTGGCTAGCAGATGCTCTAGGTGCTATTGCTTTGCTCAGCTTTCAGTTGTTTTCAGTGGTGTAATAGCTTGTCCTTACTCATAGCCCATGAGTGGGAAAATCACAGGTAGGGAAAGGATGCCCTGAGGTTTCTAAATGGAATTTCCTTCTTGAGTGTATACCTCGTTAAGAATAAACCTACCCTGGGTCACCTGCATTCAGGGGCAGCTTGGATGATTATGGTGACCATGCTGACCTGCTTTTGCAGGAGTAAGGCTGAGCTGTTTGCCCAATGCTTCCTTCATGGTAATGGAAAGCACAGTAAGGCTCAACTCATCAATTCTATGCATCTTTCCATGAATAACCCACTATTCATTCCTGTAGCTACACCAGTGCTGCTCATACATCATCTTTTGGAGGTGATGTCACCCCCACTACTGAGAAGAAGTTCTCTTCAGCTGACTGACCATATTTATGCTGCTTATCACCTAACCTGGCATCTCTTGTGTGCTCCAAGTACTGTCTCTGTGACCTAAGAAAGAATTATTCCTAAACCATACATATATTTTAAGCAAAATTATGTGAAATTATGTGAGAGTACTGCAGCAGCACCATCAGAGTGGGATTCCTATGACACAAACCTGGATGTTTATGTTGTGTTCCCAGAGGTGGCATGAAGGGAGTGCTGGTGAGTGCAAAGGATGAGCTGGCATCTGGCATTGAAGAGTAGGAATGTTTTGGGAGCTCTTTATATATGTAGATATATAAACATAAAAATAGGGTATAATAAAATACGTCAAGATCCACTCCTGTGACTAAGGGCACAGATGTCCTATGGAACATGTTTGCACAGCTAAACCTCTTTGGCTTAAAGATACTGGATGGCTTCATTTATACTGTCTTTTGGGAACAGTCCTTGGCTCATGCTGTGCCCCAGGCTGAGCCTGATCAGCCTCTGGGAGGAGATCAGAAACCATGAGCTAAAACAGTGCCGTGGAACAGACTATGGACTAAGCAGTATGTATGATCGCAGGACATGGTTTGTATACCTAGTCTGCATGTATACACTGGGCCTTCTTATCTACAATAAGAGCAAGCAATGCATGTAGGTGCTGAGAATTTCTGTCTGGCTTTTATATCCTTGCTCATGTGTTAAGGAGTGGTGAAGATGGCTGAGACAAGTTAATTTCAGTAGTATCAAATGGCAGCAGAAGCAACAATGGCCATGCATTGCAGCTTGGGAAGTTCAGACAGGACATTAGGAAAAATATCTGTCTCACTAGGAGGGTGAGAAGGTCAGCCAAGAGAAGAAATGGGACCTCTGTCCTTGGATGACGCCAAGACTTGGCTAGACAAAGCCACGGCTGGTCTGATACAGCACTGGGGATTCCCACTTGGATTAGACACCTTCAGAGAGTCCTTTCAGCCAAAGCTTTCAGGAATCTCTACTGAGCTCTGCAGCATTTTCCTGTTGATTTGTGATGCTGGGGTTATGTCTGGGCAGTCTGTGTGAAGCGAATGGCTCTGGTGAATTGAACCAGCATGCAGAGTTATGAACAGAAGACAGAGATTTCCTAAAATCCATCAGCAAAGAGCCTCTAGCATCCAGCTGTTTTGAGAGAGGCTGTGTTTTGCAGGAAGGACAGAAACATTACTGTGTTTACAATAGTAAAGGTTGGCCTCACAGCTGGTACCAAATACCTTCAGTTCTTTGTGTCTCAGGTATTCGTTTCCTTCAATAGCAGTGCCCTTCAGATCCTCCTCTCCTGTGCAATCATACAGCACCACCTAAACCAACCCCCTAAACAAACCAAACTCATCAGCTCTGCAAACCTGCTCTGTGTAGAGATAAAGGCAGCATGTTATTACTTGGCCATGTTCTCAGTGGATGAAGATCAGCTCCTCCTCCCAAAGGTCGAAGTTACAGCAGTTTGCACTAGTCAGCAGGATTTTCCATTACATCCCAGAAGACAAAGAAAAGGAGGAAAAAAAGGCATTTTTGGGCATCACCTGAACTCTCTCTCTGTGAATTTCACTTTCTGGATTTGCATTTATGGAAATGCCATATGGCATTTATAGATATGCAGTAACCTGGCATCCTTTCCATTCAACTCTTGTCAGACCTCTGTCTAGTGTTTAGAACAGGGAGGTCTGGGCCTTGGTCAGAGAGTTTTGTTCTGCCCTGTAGACAAGACAAAAGATGCCCACTGTGCTACCAAGAATCATCAAGAAGTGGCACTTATTACAACAGAATTATCAAAATCATTTTACACCTAAAATTTATGTATATAAAAAATGAGACATATGGACATATACATGTATTTACCCATCAAATGTCCACCTACCTTTTGGGCTTGATTTCTTTTTTCACATTATTCCAATCTTTTTTTCCCTCTTTCCAAATTTTGAGGAGTTGTGGAAGAATTATGACAGTTGGAGAGAAGTAGAAAGCACCTGCTTTTAAATTATAGCAAAAAACACTAGAGAAAAGTGAAAATTTTCCTTGGAAAAGTTAATGATCTGTGAAGTCCCATTGCCTTTTGAATGAATCCTTATCTGAGGAGGGAGTCTACAGCCAGGCTGCTTTAAGCATGGGGTTAATGGATTTCGCTCTACTGTAGTTTATTCTTACTCTGTAGGTCAGTCATTAACCATTGTCTGGGCTACATTTCTAAACCTGACCTTGACTGGACTGTGTCATGCTCACAGTTACAAGTTCATCGACCCGACATAAGACATGCAGACCTGGCTTTCAGGAAGCCCTCACCCTGTGATGCTATTCAAATAAGAATTAACAGCTCCGCTGACATCACTCCAAAGCTGCTTATGTGAAGGTGGTCTGATCCCGTGTTGGCCTGAATTCAGTTTAGGACATGACACAGACACTTCTGAAGCCACCAGCAGATCTTTCCATCTCCTTTAGTGGAGTTAGATTAGGGCTGAAGGTGATGCCCACACCAGTGAACAGCAGTCATGGACAGGTTGGCCAGAGCCTTGGGTGACATGGTCTAGTGTGAGGCATCCCTGCCCATGGCAGGGGGGTTGGAACTAGATGATCTTAAGATCCTTACCAACACTAACTGTTCTATGATTCTATGGATCTTCCCTGGTGTTGGTGCTATGCGACAGCACAGCTCACATACGCCTATCTGGCTGCATTTAGACCCATGTTGCTTAATGGGAATGGCTCCCAAAACCACACCAGTACATGTGCAAGCAACTAAGCAGAAGACACAACTCTGGGACAGGGTTTCAGTCTGTGCTTTGTTCTATTTATCAGTATGGGCCTAACCTGAGGTAGGTCAAACACAAATCCCACCAAGGTACTCCTGAGCAGTGGGAAAGGGCACTCTGCCAGGGCAGGTAGAGCCTGCCCCATGTTCTTTCCCATCCCCATCAGTGTTCCCCCCCAGTGTGGAGAAGGTATTTGTCATCTACTGTTAGCTTTGGCTCAGAGACCAGGTCTTGCATTTCTCCTTTACTAGCAAGAGAGATGAAAATCAAAGCTCATGCATGTTTGCTTTTCCAGTAGGTGGTGGGACTGGAACAATGGAAAGTGATTTATGCTCAAAAATAGTTGTAGAGAGAAAAAGATACTGTGAATGCAGTCCCTACCAAAATGGGAATAGGTAGGGAAAGGGAGTTGACAGTACACAGATTAGTAGCTTGTCTGGGTTAAACGGTTAGTTGAGGTGTAGGGCTCAATGCTGTATTAAAGGACAGAAATGATGTTTCATGGCTTCATTCACTCTTTCCTATGGAAATGACTACTTCACTTGGAAAATTGTCTATTCATTTCATAGCACATTTCATAGCAAGACACCCCTGAAGTGGCCTGGGGGAGGCAGAGAAAGGTCAATTCCTCCATCCTACCCATGATCCCATCTCCAGTTAAGGCCAATATCAGCCTGACGTCAGGAGAAAGTGACAGGTCAGCCATCCCCTCCCCTTATCTTCTCTTCCCTGACATCTTCAGTGTGGTCAGCTCAGCCTGGCAGACCTGTAGGGCTCAGAGGGGAGCAGGCAGCAACCCCAGTGAGAAGTCCCGGCAGAGTCAGCCCTTTGCTCCACTTAATTTTGGGTTGTTACTGACCTTGGTAACCTAGATAAGAGGTGGTGAACTGAAAGCTGTAAAGCCCCCTGTTCCATTCCTCATCCCCTGCTCCGGGCAGTAGCCTCAGGAAAGGGTCTGGCTCATCAGTTTATTATTGATCCACGTCACTTACAGTTGTTGTAATTGCAGAGACGGGAGTTGCAATTAGAGCAGTGGGATCAGCTGTTAGTTACCAGAAGAGGCCCATCGCCCATGCGGCAGTGGGCAGAGATGGTCCAGAGACCACATGGTGAGGAGCAGTATACTTCGCCTCTGATTTCCACTTTGCAAACCATGCCTGGACAGAGGCCACCCCTGCAACTATAGGCAGGGAAGGAGGAGAAGTGAGAAGAGATGGAGTAAGACCTGCCCCTTTCAGAAGCCAAGCAACGCCAGCCTGGCTCTCCCATTTTCTGTAACTTAACCCTAGGAAGAGCAAGGAAGGGGCTGTGCAGCTGCACAACCACATCATTTGGCACAAGAGCAAACATCAGCAGCCACTGCTCATGAGGAGCCCAAATCTCCTTTTATTCCCCCTGGTAAATCCATTCTGGTGATAGTGCTGCTCTGGAGAGGCTGTCCCACAGAGCAATAACTAAACTGGAGTATGGTCACAAACATATTTAACAGATCACATCGTCCTGCTTCTGGCACAGAAACCTCTCCAGCTCTTTACGGTCTTCTCCCAGAAGGGTAAACAAGGACACATGTGGTATGTACAGCTTCATTTATTCTGTCCCTGACCTGCGTTTTGGTGCTGATTCTAAGCTCTTCTCTGCTGAGAGCTAACGAAATCCAAACTTGTGCTTGTTCTGATTTTCCCACCCCTCCCCTTGCTCCCATTTCTGATTTCTGAGATGTCCTGAAAATAATTCTGTTAGCAGGAAAATAAACAGGACATTACTCTTGATGGCATTCAATTGTATTTTCTCTTTCCCTGATGTCAGCCCCTGGCAGAGGGGGGTAAAGAGGAACTCAGGGCCATCAGAGAAGCTTTTCTGGCACAGATGAGGAACCTGTGTGCTGCCAAAGTCTCCTATTGTTCAGCGTGCACCCTGCTGTTTGTTTGGGACCTCCAAAATAAAGCCTTACTGTGGAATTGTTAAGGAGAAAAACTAAAGCTGACCATAGCAAAGGCAGGTCAAGCAGCAGAACTAGCTGGTCCCAGCAAATGGGCATTTTTTGACTTCTGTGACAGCTGATGGTAATGAACAAGAGTTGGTATTTTTAAATGGCTATTGTTGTTTTTGGCTTAGTAACGAGGGGTATTATTAGAGACTGAGCAGAAGGAAGACAGAACACAAACCAGACTTGCATCCTTTCAGACTCTATTCACAGGGCAGCCTTTATCCCCAGAGGCACAGCTAGGCCTTTCTTGGCTCAGCTCACTGTGGTCTATCATCCACTCCCTGTCTGCTGGACCCCCACCAGCACTGGACATCCTGCTCTTCCTGCAAGCCTGTGCCCATCCGTACTGATGGTGCTGAGTGCTTCTGCTCATTTCTTCATGTTTACCTCCTCTGAGTGAAGCAAAGACTGGAATGTTGAAGGTTCAGTTCCTTGCCAGAGCAACTTTGCTTAAGCATAATCTGTATTAGTTAAAAACACAGTTATTAAACTTGGGAAGAACTTCCTCTGCGCCACAGGGCAGAGCGGTCCCTCTTCAAGGACACACATCATCAGGATGCTCCAGCCAGCCATCATAAAGGAGATCCAGCTTCTAGGGCTGCTCAGCTGAACCCCCAATTGCAGTGATTATTGCCACCTTACTTCTCAGTCTTTCCTGCAGATGGCAACCAGCATGTTCTCAGTTCAACCAACCAACAGGCTGCAATAACAAGTGACAACATCAAGAATGACAGCGAGGGAGAGATATTGCTTGAGGCGACACTCCAGACTGGATGGAGCTGCTTGGATGCAGGAGGGCAAACAAGCCACACCAAATGGAAGAAGACATCTGAAATCACCCTTTTCTTACTCACAGATGAGCATCAGCCTTTTTTCCACCCTGCCAAGCATGCTGCAGTGCTTTCACTGTGATTACTCCTGGAACATTTAAGTGTCCCCTTTGTTTTCCAGCCCAGATTTTGCCCTGAGATCATAAGTGTGTCGCTACAGTGTCAGACCAAAGGCTTAGCTGCTCCAGCATCCCATCTGTAATGAACATCCTTGAGCAGATGCTTGAGGATGTGCACACAGAGCAAGTCAATTATTCTTCCTCTTCTCTCTCAACTTGTGGCAGTTGACACACCAAAGAAGAGGTTATATTTCAATCCATCCTGTCCTACATGGATTTCTCTTTAACTCACCTATACTCCAACGTTGCACGCATAGAAAGAGGAGAGAACCCATCAGTAGAGGGCAGTGCTGTCCTCACTGTCTCAGCCCACGGACACGTGTTCCAAGGAGAGATGAAGTGTTAGTATGTGTTATTAAAGGTTGAGGCCTTTTTGGCACAGCTCTGTGTTTTGGTCTCCTAGTAAACCAGCTTAAGGACTGCTGGGGTTACAAAAGGCAGAAGTTAATCAGTAACTCAGATGTTTATCATTCTGCTTGTTTAACTACTTATTCCTCCCTGGCAATACCTGCCTGTTTTTGGCTTTTTACTTTCATCTAATGAGTAACTACTGGGAAAGGGATTCAATACACTTGTTCTCTCAAAATATTGGGACTTTTTTTTGCTTGTGACCATTCTGACTATAAGCAGCTGTACCCCACATTCATCGATGAATAAAAAGGAAAATTCAAGTGTTTTGAGAGAAAAAAAGTATTCATCCCCTTCAGCACAGACCAGTCCCTCCCAACACGTAGTCTGGCATGTTCCCAGCTTCGGTGCTGTTCTGCAAGCATGCAGCTCCATGTACACCCTGCTATCACTTTACCCTTTGTATGCTCTCTAAACACCTCCCGTTTCCTTTCCTTCCCACTTGTTCACATGGAACCACAGGAAAAAATGGATCTCTGGAAGTTTTGTGGTCTATGTATCTTCCCTGTGCTCTAGGCAAGTGCTTCTGTCTACTGGGAGAGGAGCAAGGAGGTGAACAAATGTTGTTGTAGAGAGAATTTTAGATTAGGAACTTTCTACAGGGGAGGATTCACGGCTGTTGTTCCCAGTTTTGTCGTTGCTACGTTTGTGGATGTGGGCAAGTCAGCTGCCCCTGTTCACATGTAACCTGAAGCAATGTGGTCTGTGAGCACTGCAGTGGTAAATCAGCTGAATATGCAGGTTTTAGACAACTATAAAAGTGTGTTATCAAGGCAATATAAAACATTGCTATCTTTTTACGCAAGTCTTCCTGTACAAGGGATGTGCCGATCTCTCCATGCCCCTTCTCACCTATTGCTCTGATTCCTTCCTGTGTTTCATTTCTCCCCACATTCTCACTGTGTTCGGTTGCTTTTCTCTGCATGTGTTCAAAATACAGCTCCTAAAGCAACTGTTCAAAAACTTCGTTGTGTCAAAGCTTCGTGCATATTCGTAATCCCCTCTTCTCACTACTGATAATGATGTGCTTTACCAGGTTTAAGTTCTCTTTGCCCAGCAGCAGTGCTACATCTGCTCTCTTTAACTCACTTCCATCTTCCTGCTTAGGGCTGTCTTTGCCCTAGATCCTCCACTCACCCACATCACCTCCAGCAGAGAATTAGGCTGTGAACATGGCCCTGAGCACACTCAAAATGAAAGCCAGGGCCAGAAAAGGGCAGAAATGCTTCCACAGTCTTTACTCCTGGTGATGTTGGCTGAACCTGAAAGCACACAGCTGGATGCCAACAGCCTAGGCAGAGTTTAAAGGAATGGTACTGGGAAAGGAAGGATGGCTTGATGGACACATTCTTTCTGTAAACTGAAAAAGTCTGACCACAGACAGCCAGAAACAACAAATCTGGAGCTCTGCAGGGCAAATTTTGTCATTGCTTTTGAGAGAAGGAACTCTCTTGACCTGGTAATGATGTTATTAGTTTCCTAGCATTGATTCTGAAATTCCTCTCTCTTTCCAGCCTAAATTAAACACTAATTAAAGCCATCTATTGCAAAATCAACCCTAGGTTCATAGTGCTATTTATTAAGCTGCCTGAAAAGCCCCAGCTCCCTAGTAAGACAAGAGGGAACAACATTTTTATGTTACCAGTTTTCTAACTCTGTTACTTCTATGCAGTGAGGTGAAGGAGGCAAAAGAAAGGAGTAAGCAAGAGGAATAGATCTCACCAAAAAAGAGGGGTCAGTAAGTTATCATTTTCCATTTGCCAGAGGTAGGGTAGTAATTTGGTCACAGAGAACAGAACACTAAAGAAAAGCAGAGGTCCGTGCTCTGTAGTATGGAACATGCTCTGTAGCATGAACAGAAATCAGCCTCCATAGAACGTGCCAAGAAAACCTGTGACTGCAATGTGAGGCTATTGGTCTTCTTGCATAGATTAGTCTTCCTTAGCATCCAAAAGCTTCCTGTTGAGCACCCAAAAGCCATACAAAGTCATTGGTCAGACTAAAAAGATTTGGTCTTAGTAAAAACAAGATTCATGTGAAAGCCAAAGTCATTCCTGGATGCAAAGTTTTCTTCAGCACTTTCCATAAGGCTTCAGGCAATCAAAGGAACCAGCCTTTTGCAGGTACAAAGTGCTCCATTATAAAATACCATGTTCTCTGCCAAGGTATTGTCCAGGTGCCCGGCCCTCATCCCAAGTAGCTGCTGCTGGTGTGTTTACTGTGGAGGCTCCCAGGTCTGTCCTCCTTGTTCAAGCTGGAGACTGATACAAGGAAATCTACACAGCATCTGAAGATAGGGTGATGGTGCGCAAGCCACTCACAGTGCTGCAGCTTGCTTGCTCCTTGGGGCTTGGATGGGGAAGGGGATCACTTCTGTGCAGGGATGGTGGAGAACTGATCACTCATTCTCCTTTCCCACAGTAAAACCTGCAGGAGGAAACAAGAGGAGCAGCAGTGAGAGGAGAACCTGGCCCAAAAGCGCAGAGAAACTCCAGGTTGTAACTACGGGGACCCTCCAGGTGCCCAGACCACAAGTGCGTAGCATCAGCCTTTCTGGTGGCTGGTAAAAGCCAGTAGCTAAACCACCACCATGTTGCCCTATTGGGTGACTGTTGGCAAGCTAGTAATGACTTTGTACATTTCTATCTACATTCAGCTAATGCTTGTGCAACTAATTCACCCTTTCTGCTTAGTTGCTGAACTAATTGTGATTATTTATGGTGGGAACCTTCAGTCAAGTGATTGCAGGTGAGATAAGCACACACAGACTGTATGCTGTCAGTGGAGGATGGCTGGATGGCCACAACAGCCAAGGGTCAGGACTGTAAATTCCATGTGTCTTAGTTTCCCACTAAGCTTTCGCAAATAGATTTCCTTACACTGTAACCTATTCTGAAATCCTTTAATAAACAGTGTTCATGGTGGAACCAGGTGTTATGGGAACATATAACCTGCAAATCTGGAAATCTAATTTGCTGTGTCTGGGAAGTTTTCATTCACAGCTTGCCTTGCCTGAAGACAGGTACTCTTTTTATCTGTATTTCAAGAAAAGGCATTCTTTTCCAGGAACATATAGATATGTTCACATGGAAACAAATCACACCCAGACCTGTAGTCAATGGATATGAGCAGAAGCACCTTCTATGGCCACAGACGTTAATTCACAAACACAACCAAGAAAGGAAGAGGGAGGATGAAAGAGAACAGTTCATCAGAGGCAATGAGACGCTCAGAGCTCACTCAGGTTGGAACACGCCAGGCAGCATTGTTCTTCTTTTAGCACTGAACTCAGAAATATCACATGAAAGGTGTGTGTCCCAGGGAAAGGTATCACCCAGCCCTCTGAGACATGATGGACGTGCTTGAAGGGATGTTTCAGCTGGACGTGCTTGCAGGGACATGAATTTAGGGAATTGTTTGTTGATTCACCACTGTGCTTTTTGTCTGGGTTAAAATTTTACTTCACTTTCCTAACACTGCACAGCTCAGCCTGAAGCTTACCAAACGTAGCAAGCTTTATAATCTGCTAACCTTCAACTTTGCTTGCACTTTTCTCCTTGCTTCCTTTCCTGTGCTATTAATCATCACTTCATTTCTGGAAAGCTGAAACCAGACGTGGGGAAAACTGATCCATCAGGCAACAAGTTTCCAGTTCCTGCCAATGTCATTCCCTACTGTGCATTTACACCTACAAGGACTAGAAGGCCAAGAACAGGAGTCTGGAGGTGACTGCTCCTGATAACCACCTGAAAGGCATTCCTAGGTCCTGTTTTCATCCTGTTCGCCAGGTCAGACACTCACCAGACCCAAGGCATCCTCAGGCCTCAGTTTGATTTAATCTGAAGTGGATTGTCAGCAGAAATTCAGCATTAGCCTTGCCTTGGACTCCAGACACACCTGTAAAGGCCTAATATAATCTTAGTATTTGTACATACACCATCTCCTGCGCCTGGTGAGGAGCCCTCTGATTGCCCTGTACCTTCAGCATAGCTTTTATCATCACCGTTACCGTTCTGGGAGGTGACCAAGGGGAGTATGCAACACACACATGCACATGCACCAACACACAGGAATGTCACACTAGGTTTCCAATATTCATCGTTTCTCCTCACATACAAGTATGATACCCTTGTCTGCTGTAGGGTAGGAAGGCTCTGCAGAGGGATCTGGACAGGCTGGATTGATGGGCTGAGGCCAATGGTATAAGGCAAAATGCTGGGTCCTGCACTTGGGCGCATGCAACACTGCAGGCTTGGGGCAGAGTGGCTGGAAAGCTGCTCATGGAAAAGGACCTGGGGGTGCTGATTGATGGAGCTGAACATGAGCAGCTTCTGCCCAGGATCCAAGAAGGCACCAGCACCCTGGCCTGTGTCAGCACCAGTCCAGCAGCAAGGCTAGGACAGTGACTGTCCCTCTGCACTAGGCACAGGTGAGGCTGCACCTCGAATCCTGTGTTCAGTTCTGGGCCCCTCACTACAAGAGAGACATTGAGGTGCTGGAGCAGGGCCAGAGAAGGGCAATGGAGCTGGTGCAGGGCCTGGAGCACAAGTGTGATGAAGAACGGCTGAGGGACCTGGGGGGTTTTAGTCTGGGGAAGAGAAGGCTCAGGGAGACCTTATCGCTCTCTACAACCACTTGACAGGAGATTGTAGTGTGGTGGGGTCGATCTCTTCTCCAAGGTAACAAGTGACAGGATGGGAGGAAATGGCCTCAAGCTGCACCAGGAGAGGTTTAGGTTGGAGATTAGGAAAATTTTCTTCACAGAAAGGGTGCTCAGGCATTGGAACAGGCTGCCCAGGGCAGTGGTGGAGTCACCATCCCTGGATATGTTCACAAACCATGTAGATGAGGCCCCCAGTGACATGGTTTAATGATGGCCTTGGCATCGCTGGGGTAGAGGTTGGGTTTGATGATCTTAGAAGTCTTTTCCAACCTGGATGATTGTATGATTCTAGGATGAAAACACAAACTAAGATCCAAAGGACATAAAAAAACTGGGGGCTTCAGGTCATGTGCTCTGTGACAGGTCTCTGAATTCCCATGTGCCTTTCACCACCTTTAATATTGGTTCTTTGTCTTGATAAAACGATGTTCATCTCTTCCCCCTCCTTCTAGGTGGTTCCTATGAGTCTCCGTAAATTCCTTCTCTCTTCTGTTTTAAAAATCCCTGTATTCCCCTGAACTCATACAGGAGATATTTCACCCTCCAAACTGCCATCCAGCGTACAAAAGGCATGTGACTGCTTAACACTGCCTCATGTGTGGGTAGAATGAAGTCATCACATTTGATGACTCACCTTGCTCGTCTAGGCAAGGTGAGACTCTCTTTTGTCATCAAGGGTGGCTACGACAAATCTTGATTTACGCATCAGCTTCCTCATACCAGAACCATGCCTAATCTATGCAGTACACATGTGCTGATACTCAAACCAGCACAGCATGATGCAACTCAGAGCTAAGAGATTAAGAGTTAGGATTATTCAAGTCCTAAACTCTTCTAAGTCACTTCTGAAAATCCCTTACGTGAAGGCTGCAGGCCTAAGGTCAGAAGAGAAAAAAATCTGTCTGAGCACATGACAAAAGGGAAGAGAGGTGATGATCTTCTTAAGGAAATGAGTGTGGACCGGGACATATGCATCTTAGTCACACAGGGATTGTACAGGTGCCAGCAGCAAACAGTGCATTACCCTTCACACATAGACATATCAGTACCACCTCCTTTTTTGCTGCTCTTTATAATATCCCCCAAAATGAAAGAAAAGCTTGTCTTTAATGGTCTGAACACTTCTGCTATTAGAAGCTAAGCTTGGACCTGCCCAGGATTTTGGCTCACAGCAAAGAATTACAGTTGATCACTTAGGAGAAAAACAGTCAAGCAGAATTGAATAAGGTGAATGGTTCTGTTTGGCACCATCTTCACAGAACAGCAGAAAGAAGATAGTGGTGAGTGAAGACATGAAACCCCCATGCAAACAGTGCTTCCTGATGGATCATAGTTAAGAGGAGGGTCTTGCTTTAGCAGCAGGGAGACAGAGTATGGCAGAGAAGTAAGGGATTTCTGAAGAGCCTGAGGAATTAGTTATACACCATATACATTTGATTTCAGAATGAGTGGGGTTCTCAGAGTTGGGGTGCATCTGTCGTGACGCCCTGTACCAAGAAAATACCTTCTTGGCTGCTCCAAATCTTGAATGCGCTCCATCTCCAAACAGACCATAATGAAATTATTGATGCTCCAGGCATGGAGCAAGAGGATGTGTCTGTTCTCACATCCCCAGGTCTATTTCTTTGCATGATGAAAGGAAAACAGATGTTCTCCAGATGAAACTCATGTTGTTACCACTCTTGCTGGCCTGCACTAAAAATTTTTAACACTAAAAAGCAGAGCTCCTGTATGAGTTGGGATGGGAAGTCCTGGCCTTATGACCAGACTGGTTGAGTGACTGGATGTTACTGTAATTCAGAAATGACAATATAAAACTGAATAACAGTCACTGGTTGAAGCCCAAGTTTCACCTTGTGCCCAAACACATAACTACAGCATGAACTCCATCGAAGAAGAGCTAAACTCGGTAAATCCCAGGGCAACAAATTGTATTATTCAGCTATTGGCATAAAACTTTTAACAACTGACATCTGAGGAACTTCGCAGTTGCCAAGTATTTTATTTCCTTTTGTTACTTCACTAAAGCACTGCAAGGCCCAGCTCAACCAGCTTCCTGACCAGACAAACCTTACCAAAGGCTGTAAATCAGCAGTTGCACTGAAAGCCGGTGTCATGAAAGTCAGTGCTACACAGCAGTCTGATTTCTTTTAAATAAGCAAGTAATTCCAGCCTAAATTGTGCCTGGAAAAGGTTTGTTGGAGAGGAAAAGCACTTAACCAGGTTCTGCAGAGTGTTGCTCTGTGTTATCATTGCCAACACTGCTTCTGGATGCCAGATTTTCCCAAGACAGCTGCAGACTTAATACCACCTAGTTCCTCACATAGTACTTTACATATTCCTTCTATCTCATCCTTCAAAAAGTCCTTTAAGAGGACAGAGTTTGGAAGATTGCTCAGAGGATATCTAGCCGAGGTGTCTTTAATATATTCTGTATTTCACTGACATGCACATGAGAAATGAACTCTTCATCTATGGCAAAACTCAGGAAATATTAGGATGCAAAGATCTATACATGTAGACTGGGATCCTTTAAAGGACCTATGAATATGGAGGAACAGATGCTTCAGGGAATTACCATATGAATCCATGGCATGAACAATACCATACAAAAAACACTACTTATGATGATTATGTCATTTTTGTGGAAACAAAACCTGCAGCAAATGGGCTAGAATAGCACTATTCAAATACTTCAGAAATGCAAAGCTTCCCCAATGTTGGTTGTTGGAAGCCTGACCTTTTTGCAATGTAAATACACTCTGCGAGGATAAAAGATATAAAATATGGCCCTGATACTCTCAATTTGCACTGAGTGTCCCAGCTAGGATTAATTAATGTTCCTGTAAATTGAATTTCAGTAACAGGCAGGGAAATGTTTAAACTCAAGTGTAAGGAAGGCTGCAAGTTACCTACACTAGATGTTACCTAGCAAATAAACTTAGCCTACAGCAGGCTTTCTCTCAAGTGTTCTGACAGCCATGCTGCTTTCACCCCTCCTAAGAGCTCTGCCCAAAGAAACTGAAAATCTGTGTCAGGAGAAGAAGAAGTCCTTCTTCTCCATCCTCCTCTGCAGGTTTGCCTTCTATCCAGACTCTTGGGATAGAAGGCAAATTGATCTCAGTCCTACTCAGCACCTACAGGCATGTCCTACAATCCCTCATAGCATGGAGCATTCTACCAAGTCCAGCTGTGCCAGAACAAGTAATTTCTGTGAACACTGTGTAGAGCGCTGAAAATGATGCCATGATACGAAGTCCCGGCTTTTTGCCCTCCCTGACAAAACTCCAAGAGACTCCAAGAGAATTTGGTTCTCTGCAGTGAGGCAAGAATGCAGTATCTTTTCCAGCTTTTTCTATATAGTGAAATATAGTGAAATATATAGCTGTATATATTGCTATATAGTGAAATATATAGCAAGAAGGTAAATTCCTAGAAGATATTTCAAAACTTAGGAGGCTGGAGCACACCCCATACAAAGACAGGGGTGATGGGTTTAAAGTTAAACAGGGGAAGTTCAGGGTAGATATAAGGAAGAAGTTCTTTACTGTGAGGATGCTGAGGCGCTGGAACAGGTTGCCCAAAAAAGCAGTAAATGCCCCATCCCTGCAGTGTTCAAGGCCAGGTTGGATGGGGCTTGGAACAACCTGGTCTAGTGGAAGGTGTCCCTGCCCATAGCAGGGGGTTGGAACTGGATGATCTTAAGGTCCTTTCCAACCCAAACCGTTCTGTGATTCTATTATTCTATGGTTCTATGATTCCTGTCAGGTGTATAATGTTCTATCAGATCTTACAGAATTTATTCACCAAGCCAATCCTGTGCAATTCAGTGCAATGTTTTCTTCAGTCCACGAAGTCCTGCCCAGGGACTCTGTCTCAGGCTTTTTCCCATTAAAAGCAGATTGAGCCTCACCTGTTGAGCGCTGGGCTGTTCCCTGCAGGATCTCAAGTGCATTCCTGACATACTTGTTGGGTGGATCAAACCTATCCTGGGGTCTAGTCCTGCTTGAATGTGTAAAGGATTCCAATGTTATCTGCTACGGTATTTGTAGGGTACTGGCCTATGCTCTCCTCTCATACCTTACCTGGGATTTCCTACACTTTGAAAGCAGCCAGGAAGATGCTGTTGGTGACATATTACTGAGGGCAGTGACCCCTCCAGTGACTGCACCCCATGAATCCCATGGGGGTGGAATGTGTCCACTAGCATAGACTCCTAACCCAGCCTCCCACAAGCAGTCTACAAAGGTTTTATTAAGGTTAGTCCCATCCCTACAAGGACATGGCATTAAATATTAATTATTGTTAATTAATAAAAAATTCATATTAGTAGTATCTTTCTTTGTAGTGTATATGAGAAATAGAGGGGGTGGATGGTGGGGAAGAGGGGAGTGTGTATGTGTATACATGCTGCGGGAAGTTTGCACGTACTGTGCACCTGCTGCAGACCTCAGGTACTGTGTGGTTGTGCTTACAGCCTGCCAGTAAACCTCTGAGCAATCATTATTCATGGGAAAATGCAGATGCAAATAAATTCAAAGTTTATCCTAGGAGGGAATCTGTGATTTCAGACAGAAGTGCCAAGAGAAAAAACATCTTAAACATCACCTCAAAGCACAAGTTTTGTTTGCTTTTCCAACAAAAAAATCAGGATTCCAAGTTCTAAATGGCCTTTTTCTTTCATAACTCCGAGTTGCTTGGTGGAGTTGGGGTTGCTTTTTGCAGCAGCTGGGCAGGAAGCAGCCCTCAAAGATCAAGAGACCAGTCCTTCCAAGATCCAGGGACCTTTTCCTCTGATGAGTTTTGGCCAGAGTCTCAGCACTGAGACTTCAGCAGCCTGGGGGACCACTGGGTAGAAACTGTGTCATAAGGGAGGGAAAGAGAAGCATTTTGCAGACTGTTAGTGTGGAAAGAGCATGAGCAAACAGGCAATTGGTGTGGAGCTGGAGGAGCACCTGAGATGGGACTGCCACTGGTATCATGGTAAGGTCCTGTCTCAGCTCACCCTGCACTAGCAGGAGCATAAAGATAGGGTGAGGGATGGTGGGAAAGGGCAGGGATCAGTAAACAGAGAAAATCTGCCTTGCAGCTGTGTTTAAAGGATGCTGGAACAAAACTGGACTGTGATACAAGGACTGTAAGAAGGAATGACGTATATCAGGTTAGCTGATACAGTTGGAAAAGGCAGAAGGTGCTTCTGGACTGCAAACCCTTCTCCAGGTTGGTATGTTTTACCCAACTGCAGCAGGTAGAAGTATAACCTCTTCACATAGACTCTGTCTCACCCATATTCAAAGACCTGCATGGATGTCGTCCCTTCTGAAATGACACTTTGACATTAGAAGCCACAGAAAGTCCAATGAACACTCCAGCATGGCCACATGTGAAGTCTTCAGGTGGTTTGTTTGCTTGCCAAAATTCTTTTCCTTCCTTCCTTCCTTCCTTCCTTCCTTCCTTCCTTCTTTCTTTCTTTCTTTCCTTCCTTTCTTCCTTCCATCCATCTGTCCTTCCATCCTTCTCTTTCTGCCTGTCTTTCTGTCTTTCTTTTTGTCTTTCTTTCCATCTTTCTTTCCACCTTTGTATTTTTCTAAACTCTAAAATACACCTGAAAAATCAAATGGCAGAGGCATACTTTAAAACACAAAACATCTTCCTCATCCTATGCCTTTGTGGGAAACAAGGCAAAAGGGGCAATCCTCAGGAACTCACTGATGACCCATCCAAGTGCAAGTGATAATTCCCCTTCTGGAATGCAAAACCTTAAAGTTAGCTGTGGCTGCAGCTTTGCTGTCCCAGCTTTAGGGGTGTCAAACAATCAAACAATCAGCCTAGCAAGTAAATCAAACAATCAATCTAGTAAGTAAAACTTGTGACTTGCTTTCTCCCACTCACACTTGCCAGCGCCAACACAGGGTATAATAATGTGCATTGTCTTTGGTTAAAAATAACATGGGGGAAGTAAAACTTCCCCTTAACTGAGTCAGCCCGAGGCAGCTCTTTTAAAGAATGGTGAATCGTGTTACAGGGCATTTCAGCTTCTGAGAAATGCCCTGCAAGGTCTCAATAAATGTGCGTCTGCTCCCAACTGGCCTCTCAGCAAAGGGCAGCGGGCAGACGCAGTGGCTGTCTAAGGTTTCAAAACACTGGTGTCCTTCAGGAAAGGTTATCTTTGGCCAGACAATGGAGCCCTTGGAGGCAGTGCTGTCCTATAAATGGTGCAGCAGAGCAGTTTGGTTGGGTAAGTGATGTGGGCTGGTATTTGCTTGCATTGTGGTGGGGACATTGACTGATGTGAACCTGGCTTCTGCTCAGGTTGGAGTCCATCTGACCTTGTTTCCTCCCTCATCCCTTCCCAGCTCAGGTCCGGGAGTGACAGGTCCAAGTTACAGCTGTGACATTTTAACTCCATCATAGACCTTTATTTTCCTGCTATCTTGTTCTTCCCTTTCAAGGCTGTAGTTGCACAACCCTGTATGTTTCAGCACTGAATGACATACTCCCTGCACATACCTCTGGGCTGTAAGCTGGGTGGTTACTATTATGGCCACTATTAAAACATAAAGGAGAGATAAAGACGTTTCAAAGTGACAGGATGACAGATGGACACAAACGGCTGAGTAGTTACCATATACTTCTGGATAGGTCTTATCTGAAGTCAGAATGTCATGTTTACATTCTGAACTCTCATAAACACCTGCTGAGCAGAAAGCAAAGTACAATAACGCAGTGCTTCAGGATGGTGTTGACCAAGCTTCGCCATATCCCCAGGCAGATCTCATCAAGTGGGAGCTCCCTCAGCACAGTAACCTATGCCAAATGATGATAAGAATTTAATCAATAACTGATTTTCAGGGGCTTTTCAGCAGAAATCAGGAATCACCACTGATCTTTGCTCAAGCACGTGTCTGCTCTGAATAAACACATGCAAGAAAGTGCGTCCAAGTGTGCTAGTAAACAGTGTCTCCTGAACAGCAGCACAAACAGTTTGTCTCCTGGTTGGTATCAAGATGGCAGCTCTAATTTTGGAGATATGCAAGGTGAATTCAGCAGACATTGGTCCCAAAAGAAGGAGGCTCAAGTCTGCAGTTAGCACTGTCTCCTTGTCCTGGTTTTGGCTGGGATACCTTGTAGGCAGCATAGTGCTGTGTTTTGAATTTAGAATGAGAGTAATGTTGGTAACACACTGATGTTTTAGTTGTTGCTGAGCAGTGCTTACACTAAAAGTCAAATACTTTCCAGCTTCTCATGTCCTGCCAGCAAGAAGGATGGAGGAGCGCAAGAGACTGGGAGGGGAAACAGCCAGGACAGCAACCCAAACTGGCCAAAGGGATACTCCATAACATATGACACCATGCTCAGTGTATAAACTTGGTGGGGGTAAAGCTAGCCAGGGGCCACTGCTCGTGAGCTGGCTGGGCATCATTTGGCGAGTGGTGAACAGTTGCACTGTGCATCGCTTGTTCTGTATTCTTGTTATATATACTTGTTCTAATTCTTCTGTCATTATTATTGCCATTATTATTATTTTCTGCCTTTTCCATCCCACACAGATGATCAGAGGGCTGGAGCACCTCTGCTCTGGAGACAGGCTGAGAGAGCTGGGCTTGTTCCCCCTGGAGAAGAGAAGGCTCCTTAAGGGGAGACCTTAGAGCAGCTCCAGTGCCTAAAGGGGCTACAAGAAAGCCAGAGAGGGGATTTTTACAAGAGCGTGTAGTGACAGGACCCATGATCACCTTTGCCGTGTGCTGCACACCTACCAGCCATGCAACGTCCCCATTCCAGTTATCCGAGGCCACAGGACAACATGGCCCTCAAGAGACTGCTCTGTCCCGATTTGCAAACCCACATGGAAGAAGGTCAGTTCTCAGCTTGCTGGGAGAAAACTGGGGATGCATGAGCAAGGCAGGTTACTGTTTTCCAAACCTTTATATTTCAGCTAATAATTTTGGCCTTGAAAGGCCACTGGGAATGGCACTGGTATAGCCTCAAGGGCTGGGGAAGGAATCCCACACCTCCTCTTCTGTAAGACTACAACGGCTTTTTAAGGCTATCTTGAATAAGCTCTGCCCAGCCCATAACACCACATATTATCTAACACATTGGGCCAAATCTTGCTCAATTCAAACACTCAGCATAACTTCTCATGTGAGTGGGAGTCCCCCATCAGCCCTGAGGTCATTACTGAAGCTATTCAAACACTTTCCACTCCCTTCCCTCCTCCTCCTCCTGCCTACCTCTCTGCTCTCCAAGCCAAACAATTCACCCTTCCCATGCTATATTAAGATCATATGCAGAAAATCCAATACATTATCCTCAGGATTAAGTAGCATTAGCAGAGAGTATTAACACGTTGCTGCTGTGTTTGTGTCAGGGGCATGTTTATTCTCAGCAGGCACTAAATGTTCTCAGAGACCCCCTGCGCAAGGAAGGTAGCACAGCAAACCCATGCATTTAGAGGCTGTGGAACAGTTTAACTACAGATGCATTAAGGAATTCGCCCCAGGAATGTAAACAGATCCAGAAGGTTTTGTGAGCCAAGGCAATTAATTTTACCAGAGTTCTCTTGCATGCACATACATGAGTATACCCACATACCTGCTCACACCCTTCTGCCTGAACCCCTACATAAATATACGACGAAAGCAATATTTCTAAGGTACTAATTATAGTAAATGCTCTTGGCACAGAGATGAAAACTTCATACTTATTTGGGGTGGGGTGAGGTTGGAGGTTATTCACTGGTCAAACAAGGAGGTATCCATTCATAATAAAACATTAAAGGATGACCTGGGCTTAGCTGCAGCGCATGGCAAGTGTACATAAAAGTTAATGTTGTTAAATACATTTGCCAGAACAAAGAACAGCTTGACCTCAGGAAAGAAAAATCAAATCTAATCTTGTCAGGCATTTATTGGAGCCTTGGGTCTTCTTCATCCTTCAGTGCAGATTGTTTACTCCCTGTATCTTTGTGCAGCTCTCAGACACTCAAATGAAATGTTTTCACATGTCCTGGTCAGGCAATTCTAGCCATAATCTCTGCCATTACTGTCCTTTTAGGCTCAGACTGCTTCAAGGATACGCTCAAAATGCCTCACCTACATTTCTTGCATGATCCTTTGGCAAAAAAGCATCAAGAAATATAAACCAGGACTTCTGTGACTGTAGATGCTCAATAGTCCTTGAGCACCACCCAGTTAATCAGTCTACTGATCAGCTTCTGCACATGCACTCAGCTGCCCTGCTCAGGCAATCAGGTACCTATTCCTGCACATTCACTCAGTTTTGGAACTATGTTGGGCACCAGCTCAGCCTCCTGAGGTTCCCGCTCCATTATTTGTGTCAGGAAAGACCTTTCTCATCCTGGGAAAATCTGGCCCGTTTCAAAATCAAAGTACAGCCACTCCTTATAAAAAATAGCTACTGATTATGCTGGTGTTCATAGAATCATAGAATAGCATCATAGAATGGTTTACGTTGGAAAGGACCTTAAGATCATCTAGTTCCAACCCCCTGCCATGGGAAGGGACACCTCACACTAAACCATATCACCCAAGACTCCATCCAACTTGGCCTTGAACACTGCCAGGGATGGAGCATTCACAACTTCCTTGGGCAACCCATTCCAGTGCCTCACCACCCTCACAGTAAAGAACTTCTTCCTTATATCTAACCTGAACTTCCCCTATAAGTTTGAACCCATTACCCCTTGTCCAATCACTGCAGTCCTTAATGAAGGGTCCACAGTCCCTAACGCAGAGTCCAAGGGAAGTGATTGAATCACCATCCCTGGAGGCATTTAAAAGATGTGTAGATGTGGCACTTAGGGACATGGGTTAGTGGTGGACTCAGCAGTGTTGGGTTAACGGTTGGACTTAAAGGTCTTTTCCAGCCTAAATGACTCCATGATTCTAAATCCAAATTTTCTTCACAATGTCTGGGGTATGAAGGCTTTTCAAGTATTTTTAGATCAAGGAATTAAAATTTCAGGTTATTTGCTCTGTTGTTTCTCTATTGAAAAAAGGTGTTAAAATACTTACAGTTCACTACGTGTAAGATTTCAGTTTCCATCCATCTTTAATTTTAATGTTGCCATTTGGATTCTTACCGTGTTTTAATTTTACTTATTTTGTTGTTTGTTTGGTTTGGTTTTGCTAGTGGACTAGAGAATCCTGTGTTTAATAAACTTTAAATTAAACAAATTAGCTATTAAAACAAAACATACCTAGAACCTAAATCTATTGTCAAAAAAAACCCCAACACTCAAACAATTATTTTTTATGATATTTGGAAACAGCTCCTAAAACATTACACATCACAAATTACCAAACTGCCATTGTTCAAATTGCTTTGCTTTGTTAGAAGTATTAAGAACGTTCTTGTTTATTTACAATCTTAGCTAAGATGATACAGGAATGTATTACTCTGATTTTGCCCAGTTAAAGGTTTACTATTTTTTCTCTTTTTAAAACTTTACGGAGTTTATATGCACTGTTGGGTGCTTTTTTATAAGGGTGGCATCTAACAAAACCCTCATCTCAAGCGTCCATGCAAATACCATAGAGTGAGAGTGGGAGGGGAAGGGAATTCTGCACTCCCTGCAAGAAGGAGGCACATAAAAATGCTTCTGAAGGACTCTTCTGAAGCCTAATTCCAGCCACATTCAATGTGACTGTGGCAGGAGATTTCCCTAACAGACCCCTCCCAGGATGTGCTGCACCATAGGCAGCCCTTCTCACCCAGGTCCCATATAACACTTGGCCTTGTAGCAGCCACAAGCTCAAGTGGGTGATGGTGCAACTCCAGCACCTCCGCAACAACTACATGGAGACTTATCCCATGGTCGAGACACAGAAGCTCATCCACTTTCTCCTGAGTGGTGGGCTGTATTGCACTTAGAAGTGCAACTGAAATAGGCTGAGCTTTTTGAGAGTAAAGTTAAGTTTCCATGCAGAGACACAAAAAATCTATGCACCTCCTTGCTGCAAAAAGACAAAACAGTCCAACTTCTAGCAGCCTCATTCAGGCAGAATCTGTTTTTTCTTGGCAGTAGTGATTCAGGCACAAACAAGCATTAGTATCATCACCAGGGCTTTTCTTTATTCTTCGAATTTTATGAAAGAGGTGCTTGGTTGCTTTATGAAATACTTGGAACCCGTGCCTAATTGGATCCTGAATTTTAATTTGTACTAAGGTCATGCCTCACAGTCCCAGCCACAGCTCAGGAACTGGCAAGAATGCTGAAGGATAGCACCCTTTGGCTGGCACGGAGTGGTTCTTCACCATGGACATGCAGACCAGAACATCGTGGGCTCCACTCTGTTCTTACTGTGTGGCATGCTCAGACTTTTAAAGCCAGAGTAGACAAAGGTTTTCCACTCACCTCTTATAAGCTAGCTGCTAGGTCTCACTTTAAAATAGAGTCTCATAAAAGGGGTTCAGATTATCTCTTCCTGTCGTTCATAGAAGGAATCTCAAGGGTGGGATTACCTCATTTTGCTTACCTAAACATGTGATGTGTAATGCAAACTAATCTCGTACTCTCCCTCTGTAATCAGTAGAGAAAATAAACACATGGGAGGACAATTCAACTTCTTTTAGACACTCCTTTAAGGATCGGATAGATTATCCTGCATAGGTGCTTCTGCATTGCCTGCAAATGACTGATGTGCCTCTTCGCAGAGATGAATTCCGCTTCTAAACCACACAGGATGAGACCATGCTCAGGTACTCTTGCTTCTCCCAACTCTGCACTGCAACTCAGCTGTCTTAGCAGTGTATAGGAAAAACATCTGACCCTGTGACAGCTGTCAACATTACAGCTCTCCCACTGCCTCTACCTTTGAAAGGGCTAAGCCCTTTGCCTTTATGTGAAATTTTGCTGAGTGTATATTTATAGCTGTTATTCATTACATAGATTTTAACTTACCAGATTATTCATTACATAGATTCAACAGTAAATTCTTGGTACTGTTTTGTAAAGGTGGGGGGGATTATAGCTAGCAAAGCTATTTATTTCATCTACAGTAAAAGCCTGCCTCCAGGATTGTGCAACCACATTTTAGGTTGGCTACTGATGTTTTTTAAAGCTTAGATGTCCTTTCAATTTATTGATTACAAACACAAGGGGAAAATGCAGTCCAACTGCTGAGAGAAGCTTCAGGTTATTTTTCTGCATCTGAAGACACATGGAACTTGTAGCACTTCATGCATTCCATGTTGTATCTGCTGTCTCATTTAAACTTTTGCTCAGAAGAGGGTCAGTGTCATTTCAAACCTATGCCTTGTGAAGACCCACAGTGTGGGCAACTCCTTGCTTTAGAACAGAGAGAGCTTGACGCTGTGATGCATTGGTTTGGTAGTCTTTGGTCCACCATTCAGCTATTTTATCTTCTAGGATCTGTGAAGCACATCCGTTTGGGAAGCTGGTTCAGTGTGTCAGGATGCTCAGGTTCTGTTCCAGTGTTCCAGTTCACTTTCTCCCAGAAATCTGATATGCTACAACTCTTCTCCACCATGAACACTCAGCATGTAGCAGGAAGGTAGAACAGAATAAAGGGTTTTCGACGCTTTCCAAATAAAAAAATGAAGTGTAATAGGCTTTTTCCTTCTTTCATTAAAAAGAAAATTTAAATCACTTTTTGCCAGCAAAAATAATTGCAAATGTGTAGGGAGGACCACGACAAAAATAAGCATCTCAGATTCCTTGTGGCCTGGCTAAAACAATATGCTTTCTGCAATCTTCATTATAAACAGTATGAAGAGCAAATTCCAAAAGAAACAATTACATATTGATGCCTCATGTAACAGATTGATTTGAGTGAATGTTTCCAAGTCATGAGATTGCTGCGCAGGAGCTGGCCTTCTGCCCAGTGCAGGTCACTGATTTGCTTCGGTCCCTCTCCCAGATATGTTCTGATAACTGATAACTGAGGTAAGTTCAAACATTTAGATCTTTAGAAAGCATAAAAGCATTGATATCATAATGCTTCATGTCCTATTGCACATGTCATTGATTGGCTGCTTGAGCCTTGCAATTTCTGCTTCTGATATGGAGAGAAATTGTCAGCAGTCAGCTATTTCTTGGGTTTATCCTTCATTATTTTTAATGGACACACAACCATTTGACCCTCTAAACACAAGCAAACCACAATGCAATCCTTTGCTCAGGGATCCCCTCATCCAGCAGCCTCTGTGGTGAAGGAAGTCTGCATCCGAGACATACTGAGCATCACCCATTCAAGCCTCAGCATCCTGGATCCATACAGCACAGCAAAACCCCGTCAGAAATTGTCAGCACAAACTTACATGGTGTTTCAATGTGTTAGCTGAGAACTACCCTCCAAAACCTTGATTTTGGCAACTGAAGGGCTGAAGCAAACAGCCAGCACATCTAAGCTGGGGTCAGACCAGACACGGCTTGCATCCAAGCACATCAGAAAACATCTCCATTATCCCCAGCACTTCCAGGTTAGGGCAGATCTAGAATACAAAGATTTGCTGACGTCACTGTATTGATCTAGAGTGGGATAGAATCATAATGTGAACTAAAAGAGCAATATCACCTGCAAAACTCTGCATGGAGAAGCAATAAGGGTCCATTTGTACATATTTTTATAACTGACCAATCTGGGAGGAAATGTGGTCAAACATTTTTGTCAATATAAGCTGTTGACATCACTGGCTAAATAAACCAAGTCCCTGTGTGTCAGCTAGTCTTCCTGCTTTTTTCTTGGAATTACCAAATATCTCAAAAACACGAGACTTAAAGTTGCATCTGTGTGTCTTTGTAGTCACAGATGATGTGGCTTTTTAGGTTGAAAGTGATTATTCTTTGGTTCCTGACTAACTGTGCTGTAAGCAAATATTATGGATTTGTTTTTACCCCTCTAGTACAGTGATTGAAACAATATCAATTGGACACTATCGACACCAGTATTTTTCCCTGTGGTGTCTGGAACATGAGGTCAACATTTGTTCTTTGTATTATTATTATTCGTTCTGCATAGGCGATGTATTTTGTACTCATTTATGCCCCTCTTCGACATTCTGAAGGTTGCAATGAGGTGGATAATTGTCCAAGGGCTGCACAGATTCAACGTGCCGACAGCAGCCAGCCCTGTCCATGCAGCTCTGGTTTATGGATGGATGAATCCACTGTCTTCATCGCACTCCTTGCATAAATCCAACATGTATACTTGACTAGCCTGAACAGGGCTGGTAATAAACAGCACTCTCTGTGTCACATTGCTCTTTATGCCTTTCTTCGCTCAAATGAGTTATGTTAGCTTAGACCTTGCTATCCTGCTTTCAGCAGCACTGCTGTAATCATCTGTGAAAGAGCTTAAGTGGACCGCGAGTCTCAATCTTCAGAGATATCCTCAGGCTGATCATAAATGTGCTATTTTAGGAGAGATACAATGTAATCCTGACAAGCAGATCCGGCCCCCAAATTTATCTCTATTTTCTATCATATTTGTTGTTATAATGTCATGAAAATTGCTCTTTGGGATTCCAGGATTGAAAGTGAAGCATTTTGCTGCTTAAGAAGAAAAAACCACTGGATTTTTTTAATGAAAGTCATGTGGAGAGGGAGTTAAAAAAAAAGGAGGTTATATGGAACCTTTTCACTGGAAAAAAATGCAGTTGGCTTTACTAATAATAATACTTCCACACACATGTGATTCCTTTTCAGGAACCAGCTCTGAGGGGAGAATGGAATAAGAGAGCAGGGGCACAACCAGACTTGCCCTCCCTCAGAGGGAACATTTCTGCGTGACAGCAGGTTTGCAATGCCCCAACAGGTCTAGTTGTCACTCGGAGCACCAGCTGCCTTCTCCTAAGCACACAGGCACTCAATCATTGCCACACTTCATGACAGTTTGGCAAGAGGATCTTGATAGAGAATTAGAGAGGTTGAATTGTTCTGTTTACTCACAACCTATTGAGCAGCCTCCTGCCAGCCCTGGCTGAGCTGGCCATCCATGTCATCATGACAGAAGCTGTGTTTGCAGTGGCCACAGGTCTGCTTTCAGTTACCATGCAGAAGGGTTTGTGGAAGGTGCCGAAGGTGCCGAAGGTGCCAAAGGTGCAGCATGTGAGACACAGAGCCACGTGGCAAGGCACGTGTGAAGAGTAGGCTCCTGCAATCGGCTTAGTTGGAAGGGATGGGTCTTGCCTGTAGCACGCTGCCCTGGCCTCAGCCCAGCTTGAGATAACACCCTGCATGTGACCTGTGACTGTCTACCTGATTAGTCAGGTATAGAATCGTAGAATCATAGAATGGTTTGGGTTGGAAAGGACCTTAAGATCATCTTAGTTCCAACCCCCTGCCATGGGCAGGGACACATCACACTAGACCATGTCACTCAGGGCTCTGCCCAGCCTGGCCTTGAACACTGACAGGGATGGAGCATTTACCACTTCTCCAGGCAACCTGTTCCAGGGCCTCACCACCTTCACAGTAAAGAATTTCTTCCTTATATCTAACCTGAACTTCCCCTGTTGAAGTTTGAATCCATCACCCCTTGTCCTGTCGCTAGAGTCCCTGATGAAGAGTCCCTCCCCAGCATCTTTGTGGGCCCCCTTCAGGTACTGGAAGGCTGCTATGAGGTTTCCATGCAGCCTTCTCTTCTCCAGGCTGAACAGCCTCCACTTTCTCAGCCTGTCTCCATACGGGAGGTGCTCCAGCCCTCTTATCATCCTCGTGGCCTCCTCTGGACTTATTCCAACAGCTCCATGTCCTTTTTATGTTGAGGACACCAGAACTGTACGCAGTACTCCAAGTGGGGTCTCACAAGAGCAGAGTAGAGGGGCAGGATCACCTCCATCGACCTGCTGGTCACGATTCTTTTGATGCAGCCCAGGATACGGTTGGCTTTCTGGGCTGCAAGCGCACACTGCCGGCTCATGTTAAGCTTCTCGTCAACCAGCACCCCCAAGTCCTTCTCTGCAGGGCTGCTCTGAATCTCTTCTCCGCCCAACCTGTAGCAGTGCCTAGGATTGCCCCAACCCAGGTCTAAGAGCTTGCACTTGGCTTGATTAAACTTCATAAGGTTGGCATCGGCCCACCTCACAAGCGTGTCAAGGTCCCTCTGGATGGCATCCCTTCCCTCCAGCGTATCAACCGAACCACACAGGTTGGTGTCGTCGGCAAACTTGCTGAGGGCGCACTCAATCCCACTGTCCATGTCACCGACAAAGATGTTGAACAAGATCAGTCCCAACACCTACCCCTGAGAGACACCACTCGTTACTGGTGTCCAATTGGACATTTAGCCATTGACCACAACCCTTTGCATGTGGCCATCCAGCCAATTCTTTATCCATTGGTTGGTATGGCTCCCTGGGGTGGCTGAGGACCTGATTACAGAATCCATTAGCTTGGCACATGGGATAAAAGCATGGGAACAGGGTACAGTGCTGCAGTGCATGGTGGAGTATAGGACAATGTAAGGGAGAATCCCATAGTCTTGGCCCAGGATGTGAGATTTGATCATTTTGATGGAGGGTGGGAAAGACTTGAGGACCACCAACATGCAAGTGCTATTACAGCACAAAGCATCTGCTGACAAAACTCGATGTGCACAGTCCTATTTTTACAATGTGTATTTTGCATAGACACAGGCATTCACTAACAAACCACAGCTGCCTTTTAGACTGACAGTCTACTGGTCTGTGGCTCTGGAGGAGTCTTTGTTAGGATCTGTTCATTTAAAAATGAAGCTGCCATGGATCTTTTTCTCCTCTTGTGGAGAAATTGTGGTGAAAGTGTGGTGAAAATGTGCATTAGGAGGGAGGCCCACAGGGTTGTTGCCTGTAAATGGAAGTATTTTTTCCCAGATTTAGCAGGATCTGATTTTCTACTCTGTTCTACACACGTGTGAAGTGTGAGCACAATATATGTTCAAGATAAGAAATCAAGCCACTGAGGTCCAAATGATTAGCTTTGACTGGTTAATAAGTACCTACATGACAAACAGCAAAGTCTGATGGAAAGGACTGTCTTATGTGAAAAAAAATCAAAGCAAAACTGTAAGTACAGGATGACAATGATCAGGTGCTGAAATGAATTGTCACTCTTTCTGCTTCAGCTTCCCAAGTAAAGTTAGGCAGCTGGTGTGCTGGGTAATCAGACCCAGCAGAACAGGCATCTCCATCAAATGGCATGGAAACAGTGATGGATTGAGCTGGGATCACTTCTGTTTTTCACACTGACCTGGCATTTTGGCTCTAAACTCTTCTTTCCAATTACTGGGAGTGTTTCTAAATTTCAAGGCATTGGACTGCAATTTTCCATGTTGTTTCCATTCCTTAAATGAGTCTGAACCTTTTTAATCTTAAGACATTTTGTTTGTTTTGCTTGTGGTGTAAGGTTGGCTTTGAGTTTCTTGTAGAAGCCTTCAGCCAAAATTATTCTCAAAAGCCTCAGAAAGAGAAGGAAGGAAGGAAAGGAACAGAAAGAGAACAGGGAGGGATAGGCCTGCCACCCACAGAAATGGAAGAAACTATCAAAACCCCCCAAACATAAGAAAAGTGACCACAGTAGAGGGAAAGACTTGCTACAAGAGGAAGCCAAGAAGAAACATGGAGTGCAGTAAGACAGAGAAAGAGGACATCCTCCATCCTCCAGCTTTTCTGGAATGACGGGGAAGATGAGGTTGATAAGGAATAGATATTACCTGTTCCATTTCTTTTAGACAAATCAGTAGCCAGTTGCAACAGTTGCGACATTCCTTTAGAGCAAAGATTGCATTAACAATTAGGAAATAAAGCTAGCCTACTTATATTGGGAGGCAAAAGATGTGTGTCCAGGGCCTACAGTGAAAAGGAGAATGTGGGAATAATAAAACCTTCATTGTCTGCTCCAGCATGGATGTGTAAGGTGATCTTGAGAAAGCCATCTGCAAAAAAAAGACCATAACCAAAACCATTCAGTATCTCACAGGAGTATCTCACCTATCTGTGAGGCCATATAGGTGCCAGTTTTCAGTTACTACCATGTCAAACTCTGTAGGATAGCTTAAACAATCATTTTCTCACATTTGTTCTATACATTTGTTGCCAAGAGCACTTTGAAAGCTGCCTGACTCTATGGCCCTCACCACAGCAGCTCTACAATGCTGATTTATATCAAAGGATTGCTTTTGTAAGAGCTGTGGTCTCCTGGTATCTCTGGAGATCTAAAAAGCTAAGGTGGACTCAACGAAACCCTCACATGGTGCCTTTATTACAGAGCGCCCATTCCTAATGAGAAAACCTTGAGAGCAAGTGCAAACCACTGCTTATCCTGCAGGAATGAAACCTGCTGCAACACAGAGGTTTGCAATAACACTGGAGCCTCTTTTGTTGAACCTGTGTGGTTTCTGACAGTGACCACAGGCTTGAGACACTTCACAATCCCCCTTTCCCCGGCTACAAGGGGATCTAGCAAGCGGCTCTGGTACCCAGGCCAGAAGGACATACAGAGACGGATCAGCCTATTCGGGTCTTTTACAGGTGTCCTTCAGCCTTCCTAGCTGCCCAGCAAACCCTGTCACCCCAGACACCACTCTAGCTTGGCCAAGTCATAGGCGCTTTATCTTGGGACGAGCTAGACTAGTGCGGACACGCTGAGGCAGACACCAGCATCCAGACCTGGCATGAAGACACCAGTGACGTAAAGGAACTTCTCAGATGCCCTCTGCCTGTTCTTGCTCAGGAGATTGCTTTAGTTAAAGCAGTTAAACCATCCTATCCCTTCCCTCCCAAGTCAGAGCAGGGCCTGACCCTTCCTTCAAATAGCATTGCTGGTGATGAGATTTCCAGCTGAAAGTAGGATTCGGTCCCTTTGTTTAGGAACAGAAATGAAACATGCTTCATTGCACCTCATGAATTCTTTCAGCATAAGCATCTTCAATTACATGTTTCTGTAGCTGGACACATGCGTCTGTCACCACGATAAGGAAGAAAAGAATTCCCACCAATGTGAAAGTGTGGTGCTCTCTTTTATCCTGATCTCATTGTTAAACAAATGAGCTGCCTTTAAAAGTACTGCGACATTTATTCGTGCCTCTAAAAGGGGCTATTTTCACCCCTGTCTCTGTTTACACTTTATGTAGTAACCTTCTTTTTATGGGCTCAGTTAATTAAGGGGAATAATCTCAATTTCAGTTAGTAAAATTGCTTTGTGTGTATGTGGGTGTGTGAAAATAATACAGTATCTTGTTTCAAACCTCACGGGGTTTCAGCAATTATGACTTTAGCCGAAAATCTCAAAAGTCAACAGCCATATAATGTCTAACTCCTGGGAAACAGAGTAAGAGGAAATTAAACATTCATCTTCTTTGAGTATAATGGTGTAAAAATACGTGTGTAGATAACTGCCATTATCTAGTGGCTGAAATCAAACCCCAAAAGGCTCACCTCACCCAGGCAAGGTAAAGCCAGATCCCACAGCCCCTGCTTGCTTGTATCAGCCTGCACGGGAATACTACATGTGGGGAGGAGAGTGGGCTGTGCCAGGCAGACATTCCCAGGTGCTGAGCAGCACGTTCCAGGCAAGGAAAGCCTCACCCACTTCTGAATATGCCTTTCTTCTGCTCCGCAGCTCCCTCATCATCCCACCTTTCTTCAGCTCCTCGTCCCTTTTCTTGATCAAGGATATGCAAATGCTGCTCTGAGTCACGGCTGCTGCAATAGGAGTTTCATCCCTTCGGTAAGAGCAGTGCTGTGTGAGCGTGTGTGCATTTCTGCTTTTACGTGATTGTCTGCACGTCCCTTGGCAGACAGCGAGTACATATCCCAAACCATGGCTCACATGTCTAATCACTTCCACTCCAAACTCTTGTGGCTGAGTTGGGGACCTTATAATAAGTAGTTTCTTGCAGGCAACTGGGCAATGGTCCAGTCAAAAAGTTTAGTGAATCTGGTGGCTGACATGTAACTCATCTGAAGTTCAGGTCCACAAATAATCTACAGTCTCTTGCAGAGGTAAGACTCAGAGAGACCTGATCTTCTCAGGCTCTCTCTGATTTGGAGGTAGTAGTACTGTCAGGGTTGTTAGGTGATAGGAAAGGGGATTTGCACACTTTTGGAGATAGAAGGCTTCTATTTGCAAATTAGACCACCACCATTTGAAATTTATTGGCAGCAGATGACTTTGCATTCAGGTTGGCAGAGATTTCAAATCCTTCCACTCCTGTTTGCGGGTGTTCGCACAGAGCCCAGTGCAATGGGATCTGGTCCCAATTAAGGCCAGTTGAAGTGCACATGGTAAATAATGTGGGGAAATGACAGCAAACAGACCCTTTCATGAGAGTCACTAAAGTGAAACAACAGCATGTAGACAGCATGGACACTGGGTTAAAGACTGGTCTTGCAGCCCTGTCCTTTCCTAGTTGGATGATCACCAAAGAGACAGGGAAAAGGACTAAAATGAACTGAAAGAACCAGGGGATGGAGGAGGAAAGATTGAGAGAGGAGAATAGTTTTCATTTTACTTCGGGCATGTACTGCAATGGTTTGCAATACCCGTTTACAAGCAGAACCGGCCAGTTTGCTGGCACATATGAGTCATTAGATGCCGACTCCATCCACAGCTGTTAACCAGCACTTTATCCTGGCAGAGAGAAGCAGGAGAGGAAAGACAGGAATTTGAATGTCCTGGTGGGAAAAACCTCAGGAACAAGCAAAAGTATGCTAAAACTCAGTGGGAGTTGTCTGTAATTCACCAAGTAGCCCAACACACAATACAAGGGCTTGTGCGGGAGCAATAGTAGGTTGGAAGGGCTACTTGCTCCAACTTCTCCTAAATGGGGGCAAATAGACCCATTCAGGTGCTGGAACAGGCTTCCCAGGGAAGTAGTGGAATCACCATCCCTGGAAGTGTTCAAAAAACATATAGATGAGGCCCTCAGTGACATGGTTTAGTGGTGAACTTGGCAGTCCTGGGGTAATGGTTGGACTTGATGATCTTAAAGGTCTTTTCCAACCTAGTTGATTCTACTATTCTATGTGTAACCAGTGGGCTTGCTGCTGGTTCCCGGACAGAGACACTGCAGGTACAGGCTGGCAAGGGTAGGGTGGAGGTGGAGTAGCGGAGAAATTCACTAGTCATCTATTAACAAAAGGGGATGAAATAAGTCCAAAGATTCAGACAAAAATATTTAAAACTAGCTGTAAAAGCCTGTTGCTGCTTCTCTGCATTGGCATGGCAATGGCTATCTGCAGAAGTCATTTTGTTTAAGGAATTGCTGGACATCACAGTCAAGGAGGTCTCTGTCGTAAGATGTTTTTAAAAGCATTCCTTAGTGGCTGAAGTTGGGATGCCTTCTGAGATGGGACAGAGCGTGCAACTTAGTCTGGGTTACAAACAATTTTTGCTGGAAGAAGAACCAGTGTTGGTCCATGGCATGCCGCCATACAGACATGGGTCTGTGTACGAATGTCACTTGAGCACTCTGCCTTGGGCAGCCCTGGCTTGCTGTTCTGGCACAGATGCCTGTTGTTGAACAGATGTCATCTTGTAAGCTCTCCTAAGCAGCTCCATTTTCCAATCAGAATTGTAACTGGAATTATGTTCTGAAGATAATTGCAGCATTTATAAAAGGGAAGTCTAAAAAACTGCCTTGCAGCTCAGCGAATTGAGGTCACCCATCAAGCTCCTGCCCTCCCCTCCTGTTTGTTTCAAAAAAGCCAGATGACTTTATTAAGTCAGCTGCTCAATAGATAGATACCATTGGCATTACAAGCCAGGAAAGACAGCTAGGATACTCTTTTGTCACTAACTTGTTTTCTGACCTGAGAACAAACCAATGCTTGCTGTATCATCAAACAGGTAACGGTCTCTTGTGTAATTATAGAAAACGAATATAATTGTTATTATTATAATAATTTATAGCTGTTTTTTTCCCTTAAGCCAGCTCCTTCATCATGTTTTTCACTGTCTGCTCTGTGACTGTCTTGTTGAGATCATAAGCATTTTGAGCAGGGACTGTCTGTGTCATATGCAGTGCTGGTCACCCTACTCATGCCTAATGAGTGAGGTTCTGCTTCTGGAATTATACTGTATCACTGAAATCAGTTGTTAGTAACAGGAGAAAAAACCCTGTTGCATCTGGATCAGTATATAATATCTGTAAGAAATCACAATATTAATTTAATTGTAAAGAATCACAGTATTCTTTTGCCTTGATTTCAAGACCTGCACAAACATGTAAATACATCAGGACTGGATTGTCTGTGTAGATGTCTAATGAAATATTGGCAATTAGTTTAGGCCTCAGCTTGTTAGATGTGATGGCCCTGCTAGTCAGCAGGTGTGAATCAATATGAAATAGCTGTTGAAAATCTGACCCATGGATTAAAAAGAGCTATACCCGAAGCCAAGAAATGATCTTTGGATATAACACCGCCTGGATAAAAATATGGTTTGGATTAAATCTTCAGTCTGCAATGCTAATAGAACTTCAGCAAAAGAAAGCATCAACCGTGTTAAATAAACATCTCTGTGGCAGAGAGAATAGAACTTTTAAATAAAACAAATTAAAGCTGTGAGTCAAACAAAAATCTTTTAAGAGGCAATCCAGAGTAGTTTTCTTCAAACAACTTCAGATTTTCTCCATATTTCCCCTTTTCTTCCATGTTCTAATCATGATAGGGAGATGATTGTCTAATACCAAAGCTCTGATATTGTCTAATATCAGATCATATATTACACTGTAGACATACTTGTGGTTTGGCTAAGGTCCGCTGTTTTTGTAAGAGCTTCAGCTCTATTCCTTTTAGTATATAGACTTGATTGCAAAACATCTGTAGATGCACAAGTGTCTACACAAAATTCGATGTTAAGACCTAAATGGGGCACCTCAGCCCCTTCGATAATGGACCATGAAACTAAAATGTGCAAGCAGAGACTTTGCTCCAGTCTCAGCTGTTTGAATATCCTGCAGTGACAAAAATTACATCCATCTGAAGTTCACTTCAATAACCAGACCCGCGCCAATGCAGGATGACAGCAATGCTTCATGTTCAAGACATAGATTTTGTTGTTGTACATCATACATGGATATATTTATGTGTATTATTTACATGCATATATAATATACACACAGGCACACATAGAATAGACATATACATAATTGTAAGGAACAAAAATGTATACTTTGAAAAATTATGTCTTCATCATTTTGGTAAGTTTTCAGTTTGTCTTAACTATAGTTTCAATCATAAACCATTTGACACTTTTGACTTCATAAGCAGTCAGACCAGTGTAGTTAAAGCAACTGATTTTTGTTGCCCACTTTATACAAGCTGGTAAAGGACGATGCTGGTAAAAGGAGAAGTGGTATTCCAAAATACTGGAAAGCCAGGGGGGTGGTGGATGAGTTGTGAAAGCCCAACATTCCCAGCAGAAGCAGGTGGGCTGGCAGATGAGCAGGGGTCTCTTGAGACAGGTCTCTGCAGCATCTGTGTGTCCATGGAGCATTCGGGTTGATGTTATATAGATCTGTGTATCCCACTGAAAGGCGGATGTAAGGGTTGAACATCCTTAAAATCCTCGTGAAATCCTCTAAGATCTACAGGTGACATGAGGGATCTTTTTCTCCTAAGATCAGAGGTAGCTGGGGCTGAGATTTCACCCATGCCTGTTGCTGTCACTACAGGCATCAAGCGGTTAAAACACTCAGAGTGAAAACCATAGAGAAACAAAAATCACAAAAACTGGTGATAAAATGCCATGTTTGTGATGTTCAGCAAATTTAGAAGCACTGGGTATTTCAGTTTTATGGTGAACCTAGCAGTTTCAGAACTGGTAAAGTTTCCCCTTGGTCAGCATGGTGATCATCTCCCAGCTCAACAGAAGAGCCAAAGCAAGAACCAGTCTTGCTGTATCCCTGCCCCAGGTGTCCTGGGAAGTAAAATGCGAAACCTTCCCTCCTTATAGTAAAGCTACCTTTCAGAGATGTTGGCCAACTTCCATTCCCTGAATTGGTGAGGCTGGTGGCCATCATTTAAACCCCACTCTGTGCTTCATTGCACATGCTTCCCCAAGAAGATGCTTTGGTGCACTGTGATGCTGTGTGAAAACTCCTCCTGGTTCATGTGGCTCTTCAAGCTTGCTCTTTAAGACAAGGGGCTCAACAGCAGACAACAAGCAAGAAATCGAAGAGGAATCAGTCCTGGGCAGGACATCCATTCCAGAGAGAAAGCCCTGGCCTCAGCTGATAGCCTTGAAATATTCCAAAGCTTCCTTTTGACAGCCCAAAGAGGCCTGGAAAATATAGCCCCATGGCCAGGGGACTCGCTGCCCTCCAGAAGTTGTTACCCTGGACACAAATAAAAGCAGCCTCCCCAGCAGAATAGCCAAGGCAAAGGAAGCTCTTAAACATTTGGTTTCTGGATTTTGGCTGCCAGATCTCTTGGGAGAGGTTGGACTCTTCACAAAAATGCTTGACGGGAAGAAACTCCCTAGAAAGGGATTGTTCTGTTTTGTTTTGAACTTGAAGGCCTCCAGTTGACTTGGGACGCTGCCACCAGCCACCTAAAGAAAGCCTGAAGCCTTCCTACAAAGGGTGTGGTAAAGTCCTACTGTGGGTGTACAAAAGGCCTTCAGAGGCATGACTTTCCCTGGGACATAATCTTCTTGCCACACTATATTTTGTGGTTGAACATAAACTGGGTGGTTTGGTGCTTTTAGTGACAAAATCCTACTGAGGTTTCTCTTTCCCTTCCCAACCCCTGTGGCTTTTACTCCTAGTTAACATGAGGTTTTCCCTGGAAATCCCTCTTTCTGGGTCCTATGTGCCTGCTATCACTTTTTTGTTTGTTTTGTCCAATGACTCTTTTACAGAAAAATGCATAAACAATCCAAAAAGGAAACTGAAAACTGTTTTCCCTGCTCAGGGATAGGAGACCTCCTTATTGGCTTGAGCATCTTGCTCTCTCTTACACTCCCTGTTGTTCCCTGAATCTTGCATTTTAGGCAAGGAGAGGGGAGAGACTTTTTCTCCCACTCTTCATTTTTCCTGGTCCCAGCTTTAATGTCTCCTCCCATGAGTATGTTCTCCCAATGGGGACAGTGGAGTCCTCTTGGGCTAGAGGAGCAGTGATGCTCATCAGCCCCTCTGCATGTACCCTGACATTGGGCAAAATGTGGACTTGTACATGTCCAGCTTGGCTCATGGCTGTCGCAGTGGGATGCTCAGCAGTGTCGGTGCAGGAGCAGTGTGCTGTGAAGGCTTTAGTGCTTGCTGCCTGCTCAGACACCCTCAGTGCCACAGTCCGCAGTTTTTAAGGTAATTTCATGGAAATTCTGAGCTCTGAAAGTATCAAGGTATCTGTTTTATGGATATCTCCTTGGGTTTAACACCTGATTTCTCTCTTTTGGGGAGCTAAGTGCTATTTTGGAATTTGCTGCTAGACTAATCCTTGCTAGACTTTCCTTAAGTTAATGGAGGTTACAGTAATTTCAAGTTTCACAAATTTATTGTGATGATGTTTAAGGCGCTCAGATTAAAACAAGGTGGAAAGAATTTGCTACATGTTTGTGATAAATAAGCAGAATTCTGGTTATTTTGGTGGTTTACTAAAAGAGGCTTCTGATTGGAGCATTACAGCCTAAGCAGCATCTGTAGGAGTCTGCAGATGCATTTTGTATGAAGTGTAATAAACCAGAACAGGTACAGTGCTGAAACTGCTAAAACTCTTGTCTAAGTAGCAGTTTCTTTGAAGAAATCTTCATTAAAGATAAATCTGTGACAACGTAGTGACATGACAGTACTCTATGATGAAAATTTCTCCTCTCTGTGGAAGGAATACAGTTGATTTGATTTATTAACCCAGAGATACAAAATAAACACAGACTCTGTTGTCCACTGTTTGCAACTCCCGCAACTCCCAAGGCCACAGCATGAATTGCTCTTAAATTTTACTAGCACTACAAAATACAAACACAGAAATAGACAGAAAAGTATAGTCAAAGTTTGCTCTTATTTTGCTTAGGGAGGTGACAATGGGAAACTGCCTGTAAGATGCACCACAGCAATTCAGCTTCAGCATAGAGTTGGGAGCTTGACCTCTCCAGGTCATGGTGTACAAACTGTGCCCGTGTCCTATTTAATTGATGTTCTGCTTACCACTCTGTTAAGCACCAGATCTGGAAAGTCTCCAGCTGGTGTGGAGGGAGGAATGGTGTCTATTTGCCCCTATTCATTCCTCCACTGCTGCGCAGAACAAGATAGGACTTGGGTCTCCATTGGGATTTTAGTCATTGCTCTTCAAAATGAATACAGAGCAGTTATGATTTTCTTTCTGCCTGTCACATGCTAAGTGACTGAACTGTGAATGGAGCCAGGTAGCGGTGAACTGCTCTGCTTGCAGCCCTGAATCATAGAAGCACAGAACCATAGAATGGTTTGGATTGGAAAGGACCTTAAGATCATGTAGTTCCACCCCCACCCGCCATGGGCAGGGACACCTTACACTAGACCGTGTCACCTAAGACTCCATCCAGCCTGGCCTTGAACACTGCCAGGGATGGAGCATTCACAACTTCCTTGGGCAACCCATTCCAGTGCCTCACCACCCTCACAGTAAAGAACTTCTTCCTTATATCTAATGTGAACTTCCCCTGTTTAAGTTTGAACCCATCACCCCTTGTCCTATCACTATAGTCCCTGATAAAGTCGGAAACTAACTTGTTTCTCATTCAGCAATGCTAACCCATTGCAAAACTGCTGGAAGTATTTTGCTTACTCCATGTTTAGCACATCCTCCTTTTCAATTATAAAAGTATCATCCCCCCCTCACCATGTGCTCAAGAAAGATTAACTTTATATTCTTTAAGTACAGAAAAAAATGGACTAGTGAGCCAAAGCGATTCTGATTATCAGTGTTTCAGTTTTAGATAACCAATACTGTGCTTGTAACTAGCACGTGTAAAGAAATATATTCACCAGTGACAATTCACATACAGAACCAGGCTGCTCATGGACAGCTTGTGAATGGATGGAAAAGCTAAGTTTGTTTAATATATTAGTGTGCAGATGTTATCTCTATTTACAGATAGGCAAACTGAAACTCATAAAGACTGACTTGCTTGCCAGGAAAAGGCCAAAAAAATCAACGGCAGGTCTGGGGAAAGACTTTGGATCTGCTGTCGCCAAATCATTGCTCTACCAAACAACAGTATCTCCCTTTAATTAATAATTCATTAAGCATTTGGAAACACCTGAGCAACAAGCACATTACACCACAAGATGTCTTGTTGGCATCTTTTCGTACGTGAAAGATGTGACTTAATATTCCTGCATTTTGGCATTGAGACAGCCTCTGTATGGTAAAGAGCAGCTGTGCCTGGTCTTCATGAGTGATTACAGGTGAACAATTGATTTATTATTTTTGCTACAGATCTTGTTGGCAACTATATGAATTGCCTGGTTGTTTTTGTCTCAGTAAATGCAGCGTTTTCAGCATGATGAGTATTTTTATTCACCTACTTACGTCTCTGAGGACCTCTGCCTTAGCTCTGGTATGCCAAGCCATCACTTCTCTTTTCAACCTTGTCTTTCACAGGGAAAAGTTTCAGACTCTCTTTTATTCATTACAAAAAGACGGGGAAAAAAGCACTCTTGATTGTTTTCAATCCATATAGATCTTCACATCACTGAAAAAAAGACCGCTGGAGTGTGTCATTAAGCATTTTGTTTCTGCTGGTAAAGACTCTACCTCCTGCCTCTTGGTATTTGACTTTCATGTTGTATGTTTGGACCTTCCCAGGCCAGCTCCTATGAGTTATGGTCTCAGCCGTGTGGGTCCATCTGAGTCTAGCTGTTTCTCTGGGAATGCTAAGTACCTCCAACAGGGATGCTCTGCAGCCATACAGTGTGTAAATGCAGAAGCGCTTCCCCAGCAGGAGTTAGAGGGCATGTTCATTGGGGTCTTTGAGCTCATCCAGTCAAGGAGAGGAAGGCTTAACATAGCTCAGCAGAACTAAACATTTTGAGTATTTGTTTGGTCTGAGTATAATTTGTGTGCCACATGTCCATCCATTCTGAAATCTGTACCCATGAGTCCACTTCCTCTCAACCTTCCAAATTCCAGATATCAGCCCCTCCTGCCAACACAGAAAATATGTCCCTGTGTTGCCCCACCATTGTCAGCTGCCTGTATTCCTGCATGTGTAAAATATCTCCAATGGTGTGCTCCCAGGTACACATCCTCAAATAATGCCAATGGACCAAATAATGCCACCATCCTCCTGTCCCTGTGCTCAAATCTCTTGGCCCATTTAAGTTCATTGATCTTGCCAAAATCTTTCCTGCTTTTCCATTGCTCAGCTCATGCTTACCTTCTTTTTCTCCCTGTCCAACCTTTTGCCTCTCATCACCAGAGTCCCACTGTTCTAGGACCCTTCTGGAAAGCTCCATCTTGTAGGACACTGACCAGTACTATGTCATTGTTTTCAGGTTGCCACCAAACCTTTCTTCCTTCCTTAGCTGGGCTTCTTCACCTAACTGAGCTTCTTCTCCTAGGTTTTATCCTTAGCAACTGCAGAAAATATTTCATGCTATAAACCAGTTAGTGGCAAAGGGGATGAATATCTTCTCACTGGAGTAAATCAGGAATAGCTAATTCTGGTGTGTTGCTGTTCAAGTGGAAAAAACCCAGCCTGTGCACAAAATACTGCAGAGCATGGAAGTTTAGTGTGCTGTGCCACTGTGAAAAGCATGACCTGTGCACCCCATGTGACAGCATTGCTAAATGAGCTTTGAAAAGAGAATATTTTTCTAGTGGCCTCTTAAAGAATGAGGGTGGCAAAACAGCGACAGTAATCAGCAATGTTAATTGCAGTCACACATCACTTTTCATTGGCGTTTACCAACTTTCCATATAAAAGACATTGTTACACTTGAAAGCTGAGGTCAAGTTAGCTAATCATTCATAGCATGTTTGCTTTCTCCCAGGATTGTCTAGCAGGGGTTGTACCTTGTGTTTTAAAGCTATTTGAAGCAAAGAGCCTAGAGCGAAATTGTTTAATTTTATTTAAAGAAAGATCTTTATAGCTGACCTGCCAATCAAAGTGATTCAGGTAACTAGCTGCTGTGCTGTCTGGTGAATTAAGACTCGACTGCATTACGCCAATTGAAGTGCAGAGTATCTCTGAGGAATTGATCTGATTTTTCCCGAAGCATTGACTTCAGTGAGCAGTTACTACGTATTTAAAAGCATCCACTATGTCTGTTGCTAAAAATCATGGGACTGTGAGTCAGCTGTCTTGGATGATTTACAGGTCTGTCACTGATTCACTGAAAATGAATGTCTATGCTGCACCCAGCATGAACCAAATGAAAGCTCAGATGCGAAAAGCAATCTGACCAAAGGGCCAGAGGGTTTGTCACTGGCTAATTATGGTAAATTACAAGGCGATAGCTTTATAAGGCTGTTTTATAAGGTTATAGTGTTCCCAGTTACAATATGTACTTGTTTAGAATGGACTAGTTCCTTCATAATCCTGTGCCCAAGGTTATCTAACCATACAATGGGTGAATAATACGTTCCCAACTGAGAAATGTGCAGGCATGGTAAAGTGTTTTGGAAGGAGTATTTTAGTCATTGTGTTACGGCGAGTTTGTTTTCTTCAAGTTATGGAATATGACTTTAATAGATGAATGGGGGAAATTAGGTTTTCAGTCACAGTATGTCCGTTTGTAGGCCAAATCTAGAATGGATTAAAAACCAACCAACCAACCAAATAACCAAATAACTTTAATTTGGGTTTAACTATGTAGAATCATAGAATCACAGAATGGTTTGAATTGGAAGGGACCTTATAGATGATTCAGTTCCAACCCCTTGTCATGGGCAGGGACACCTCACACTAGACCAGGCTGCTCCAAGCTGCATCCAGCCTGGCCTTGAACACTGCCAGGGATGGGGCAGCCACAGCTTCTCTGGGCAACCAGTTCCAGTTCCTCACCATCATCACAGTAAATACTTTCTTCCTAAAACCTAATCTAAATCTCCCCTCTTTCAGTTTAAAACCATTCCCCCTTGTCCTGTCCCTACATGCCCTTGTGAAAAACCCATCTCTGACTTTCTTCTAGTCCCCCTTTAGGTACTGGAAGGCTGCAATGAGGTTTACCTCGAGCCTTCTCTTCTTCAGGCTGAACAACTCCAACTGTCTCAGCCTGTCCTCAGAGAAGAGGTGCTCCTATGACCTGGTTCAAGACTGTATAGTGAACACAATTAGTGACTCAGCTTTGTCAGTAAATGATACTTTTCCCAGCCTCATTATCAGCCTACGCTGGCTAATGCCACCTTCTGCAGACAAAAGCAACCTTATGCCCAATTTATCAGCCAGTCATTAACAGTCATTGGTGGTTGGAGAACTCCTGCTCTCAGGACACTTCCAGGAACACAGCACAAACACCGCTGCTACCCCTGTGCAGGGGACAGCTTTACCTCAGACCATCATTGTGGCCAGGCTTCAGGGTCTGCTTGACTCCTGTTTGCCACCCATCTCCCAGACTCCTGCTGCTTCCTCACAGCACACTACAAGGTGCAAGGCTGTCCAGGCAGGGGAGCCATGGCAGCTCTACAGCAGCAGCACCGAAGCAGCTTTGCAAAGCAGTGGGCAGTGGACCAAGGAGGTCCTGCAGCGGCCCTGGCAGCTCCTCCATGTCTGGGGCACTTGCTGCTGGCTCTCTGCAGCAAAGTCATCATTATTTTATATTTTCAGATTAACTGACCCAGCCTCATACATCCAGCAAAATCAAACTCTTAGGCTCTGCCTTACTTTAACCTCCATATAACTTGCCCTTAGGGAACTGGTTGGTTAGTCCCCTCCATACCTCGTTGTTCAACATCACAGTTACAAGCATTCACAAATGGAGAAGAGGGACAGGATTTACATGGCATTTTGTAGAACTGACTCTTGAAGGACCCAAACAAGGGCAATCTTTCTCATCTCTTGATGAGTTTGTGTCAGGTACTGTATCTTTACTTGCTCCTGTGGTGATAACAACCTATGACTGTGCTGCGGTCTTTTATGCACCTCCTGTGTAGACCACCATGGTCAGCGGAGCATGGCCTCCCATGCCACTGAAGAGCAGAAGGCTCTCTGTTAAAGCTTTTCTATACTGAAAGTCCCCAATGCAAAGGGAACTGCCTTTTGGTTTGGTTGGGATCCAGGGCAGGTTGGAAGGGTTGGCTTCAAGACTAGGTGCCAGGGAACTACCAGGGCACAGCTGACACATCATGTGCTGTCTTAGTCAATACTGTGATAAGAGCTTTCCTTATGCACTCATGTTTGACCTTCACCAATTGCCGCTGCCACTCCCAGGTTTTCCCAAGGCAGGGTGCATGTTGCTGTTGATACCACACTATAGTGCTGGTAGGGGACTGGCTATTTACAGCCTGCTATTTCACAAACATCAGTCACTGAACAAGTTCTGTGGCCAGGCTGATTCAGGAAGCAAAACATTGCTACTACATGAATCTGTTTGTGTCTGTATTTGGCACAGTCTTCAGTCAACTCTGCCTCTCTGACCTTCTTTCCCTATACCTTATTTTTAATGCATGTTTCTCCTCCTGTCCTGCCCTCTCTTTCAAACCTCTGTTGTTTCCTTTTCAGAGAAAAGCAATCATCACTCACATCTTGAATTAAAAACATATGTTTCTAATTCTGGTATATTCACCTTGCTCATTGCCAAAAGTCATTATGAAAATCATGAAAGTGTTGGAGGTTCAGAAAGTAAACCAAAACAGGAGTTTTTGCTGACATTACGGGCATCTATTATCATAGAAAGTGGAAGGAAACCTCAGTGCTACCAGCTCTGGACACTGGCAGAGAAAAAGGCATAAACATTCACCTCTGTTCTCAGACATTCCCCCCAGGAATGCTCTGAAAAGCAAATTATACAGGACAGAGCCATGGGATTGTCCCTTGTGTTCACATTGGGCTGGGAAATGGACTCCAAATTGCAACGGGAATGTTGCTGGGAGCTCTTTATACCTTGTGGTTCCCCTTCTTGAATCATTTTGGCCACAAGGATACAAAAAGCTTTGTTTTGCTCAAAAAGGGTAAGGGGAAATCTTTAAAAAATGCAAGTTTAAGCCAAGTGTGCTAGTTTTTTAGTTCAGTGCACAATGAAGGGCTTTGTGCAGACTCCAAGGAGAAGAACATATGTGCGTATTTAAATGGGAACTGAAAAGAAGTGCTCTGTCAACAGACCAGGAGTAGAATGTTTAGGGATCAGTTTTCTAAGTTAGTGTACTGGCATGAAAGCCATTAGGAAGTGATTCAGATCAACATGCAGAGCAAAGTGCTCTGAAGGAGAGGCTTGCCCTGGACACTTGATTTGTAGAGTAGATCTCAACTGAAACAGATCTCTTTGTGAAGTGTGTTTGGATAATGAACACACAGGCAGGAAAAGTCCTCTTTTAGGTTTTGGTTCTTCTGGAAACACTCCCTTGTTGGCAGAAGAGAGATTGATAGGGACCCAAACAGAGATGTTCACCTAGTTAGGTATTCTTCTGGGATGCGTTTGTATTAGTAGTTACCCTTTCCAGCTGCTTGTCAATGCCAATCTACTGGATGAGCCACTTGTGGGACTGTTCTTTATTTTCCTCATGGAAAACTAGTTGGATTACTTCCATTGTTTAGCTTGTTGATCTGAGGTGATTTTCATTGACAGCTGACTGAAGAGTGCTGCCGTAAATTGCCCTGCCTGAGGAGTGGTTGGCAGTCACTTACAGACAGGATAGCAGAGGAAGGAAGGTAGGGACAGCAGTGTCCAGCGAAGAAAATCTTGAAGAGATGTAAAGCCACCAGCCAAAGCCTAGAAATCCTATACTCTCACTTTGCCCAACCACCATAGAGCATACTACACCATGCTGTGAACTGTGAGCCTTGATAATTGCCACAGTGAGGGGAGACAGATTCCTAGGAGCTAGAAACCATGTAGGTAGAAGGACACCCCAAGTTCAGTTTGGGCCACAGTGGAAAAATAGATGGAATATGCAGGCAGAAACTGTCTTGAACAGTTTTACAACTCTTCTGCACAATTCTTGCTGCACCAGCAACACTGATTTATCATGAATAATGGCAAGCATCTTGTATATGGGAACACCTTTTGTATAGCACATCCTCTACCTGTCTGGAAAGTACCCTAAAATAAGTGACAGACGCTTTTGAATGAGCCACTGCTCCAGTACTCCTCTTGAAGCTGGGTCATGGTAGAACCAAGAGCAGAAGGTGCCTGGGTCCAGAAGGACAGCCCATACAGCCATCTGGCTCTCAGGAGAAGGTTCTTCATCTCCAGCAGATAATGATAACTCAATTTCTTTTCTGTTTCAGGCATATGAATCCAGAGTAGGACAGCAGTGCAGTAAATCCATGCACTACGTGTTTCCTGCTGGGTAGGCAGTCCTTGTTCTGTATGTTTAGATCATGTTTATTCACTATTTAGGAATCTTATCTCTGGAGTTCATTGTGAGGACATTGTGTATGCAAAGCCTAGGGCTTGGCACTCCTGTGGTCTGGCCAATGTCTGGCCACAGGTCCTCTGAGAGTGGTTTGTTTGGTTGTAAAGCCACCTCTCACTGCATGATGAAATGTGCTTTTGCTGCCTTACGTACAATACTGGAGTTAAACATGGAGTCCAACAATGGAGAATCATGGTTTTGATGGGGAAAATTTTGGGATTTAACTAAAAGTAGAGCAAATCTCAGTGTGTGATTATGGTCAGTTACTTTCCACAATATTTCTGCTGTCTTTGTTCCTGTACAGCTGAAACATTAAACAGGCTAATGAGCCACTCCTGGCCTTTCCTTACATGTAGGCACCCCTGCCCACCAGCAATCCCAGCAGTTAACCATTGTGAGAGAGGACTAGCTCCTTTGCAGAGGGACCAGCAGAAGGGAGGACAACCTCTTCGCAGTTTGAATGAATGAAGGAACCTGCTCCTTATCCTCTCTGTAGCAGCAACGTGTATGCATATCAAAAAGAGACAAACTAAGCTGACACAAAAACCATCTTTCACCATTTCATAACTCTCCCGAGCAATTTGGCTTGCTGGCAACCTCACCACATCAGTCACACTGAGGGATTGCTACAGGAGCTGAACAAAAACAACATCTCTTTCCGTTTTCTGCCTACCTCGGGAATGGGCTTGGCTCTTCTGCGTTGCATGGAGCAGTGACAGTCTCAGTGGAAGGAAAGCACTGGGACCACCAATTCACCTGATTGCCAGTGGTGTCACCAACCTTGTCTTTTCACCAACAAATGATGATACCTCCAGGCCACAGTGCTGTTGCACCACTTACCTACTCAGTAGCTATACTACCAGCTAAGGTACCCATGGGAAAGGGTATTTTTACCCCCCCTTGTCAATTGCTCTTCCTTCCCAAGCCAACATGTTGCAAATTAAACTTGAAACAAAGCTGAGAAAAACATGTGTTCTGCACGTGTATCTGGTGAATAAGAAAATAAGGAAAATAAAAAATCTAGTCTGTTCAATCTCCTTCCCTGTGCCTTTCAAAACCTGTCCCTGATTTCCATTAATTTTCTCACAAACATTTGGAAGTCATAGGGTCAGTCCTCTGAGGTTTTGTGGTCACCTGCTTCGAGTAACCTGAGGAGCAAATGCCAGATCTGTAGACCTTGTTAACCTAACACATAAGGAAGGCCTTTATGAGTTTAACTCCTGAATTTGTGCTTAGATGCTTTCCATAATTTTGAGTTTATGCTTTAATGGAATTTTTAGGCTGTGCACTTCAAAGCTGTGTACACACAGAGCCCACATTACTTACCTGACTGCCTTTGCTTGACTTTTAGACAGCCTTCTTCCTTGCATCCCTCTAAGACAACCTCATAGCAGACTCATAGCAGATGGACAAGCTGGTTGACAGGATTTGTCTTTTTGCATTTAAAATGCTACAGTTTCACTGCAAATAGCCCAGGCATCAGGCAACCAGCTGTGTTGCCCCATGGGGGTGTATATACACCACTAAGTACTTATCCACTCTAGGACATGAACCTTGGCTCCTATCACAAGGTCCACCACGGTGGTGATTTTATAATGTGAAACTAAGGGCACATTCCTAGATGAAAGCAAGAGAGTCTGGGCATTCAAAGGCAATGTAAGGCATCTGGTTCAGTCTCACCGTAATCCAGGGGAGGTGTCACCCACACCATGCCAGGGTTTTGTCTTGGGCAGTGCTGGTTGGGTTGGTCCATATTGAATTCTGGGAGAGAAGTAGTTTTGGAGTGTGGGCAATCAGAGATTCATTGCTTCAGTTTCTTCCCTGGATGATCTTTGTTTATCAGGGCAGACATAACCCCAGAGCACAGGAGGGAGATCAAACTCTGCAGAACCTGTTCCTACAGTCCTCTCTCTCAGGGACAGAGAGGTTTTTGAAAGAGGCTCTCCTGCTTTAAGTAATCTAAACACCCCTCATGGTGTTTAGATGCAGAAACTAAGCATCAAGCATGGGGCTTTTAGGCTACAAAAAGCCCACTCTGCATGTTGAAGATGCCCTTCACTAAAAGCTTTTCCTTCCTCTCTTTTTCTGCAGCTGGTTGACAGAAGGCCCTAGAGATTAGCTATGTTCCTGTAAATTATTTATGCTGAAATATTTCGTGTTGAAAGATGTAAGCCCTTTGTTTCCTCTGTATGTACACAGTGATCCCCGAGGGCAAGCAAATCCTGCTTTGTTTTGGATCAGATACATTGTGAATTACTGTTGTAAAATGGCCTGGAGTGCACTTTTATGAGTCAGTCTCACCTTTACGCTTCCACATGTCACCAAGGACTCTCAGATGTCTGTGCAGCCTTCCAATTCCATATTACCCTAGTTAAAACACGACTAATCCCCACTCAGGACGACGAATTTCCAAAACATTTTCTCCAAAGCAATATTTCTTTATATAGTTTTTACAGGCAGATTAAGCACTTAGCTCCCTGGTTGAGCAAAATAAGAAAACCCTCAAGTAACATAGTTGACTGATTTGGTTGACTGATTTGGTTGGCTGATGTGTTGGATTAGGCAATCCTCAATAAGCAATGTAACCCCCATATCTTAAAACAAAATGCATGAGACTATTCAGTATTCTCTGCTCCTGTGAATGGAGGACTATGCTTCCACACATCCCAGGTGAAAGGATCTAAAGAAGAAACATGGAGATAAGAATAGTACAAAAACCCAGGCAGGCAAACATATGGATAGATTTCACCTTAGTCTTCCCTCTCCTTCTTCCTGCCCATAGCAGAATAGTTCATCTCCTGGAAGCATAAGGTCAGGCTTGTGTGGGAAAAGCATGATCAGAGATGCAACTCAGCAAAACTCCTAAGAGATTTCTATCCCCATAAGCAAGGACTCTGTCACAGGGAAAAATCCAGAAGTATGAAGTCCAAACATTAGGTTTGGAGAAATCAGCTGGCAATACAACATGGCCTTTTTCATCTCCAAGCTAGAACACTTGTTATCCTCCTCGTAGCTCTGCAGTGAACCTGACAGAACCAGAGGCAATGGGCATTAAATGAAAGACATCAGAATTCAACTGAACATCAAGAAACATTTTTTTACTGTGATGGTGGTGTAGGTTTCCCAAGGAAGTGGTGGAGTCTCCTTCCTTAGAGATATAAAAAACCCCTTTAGATATGGTCCTGGATAGCCTTCTCTCAGTGATCCTGCTTGAGCAGGGGGGTTGGACCAAATGACTTCCAGAGGTCCTTTCCAACCTCATCCATTATCTGCAATCCTGTGAATCCACTGGAAAGCTCCCATCCCCTGAAGCATCCCACATGCTGTGTGGTAGCAGGGGAGCTCAACATTAGCAGCAGCCCTCTGTTACAGTCTCTAACAGGGAGGCAGTTTTATGTGATCCAGTATGAGTCACTGGAGTTGCAGGTCAATGGCCAAATTCTTCTTTTTGTTACACCCATTTAGTCCTGTGGGTTTCAGCGAGTGGGAGTGAAATGGAACTGGCCCAGATACATTTTATTGAGCAAAAATGCATTTTGGTGCAAGCAGTTTCAAAAATGCTCAATAAACAAAGCACACTTTAATATGATGCCCTGAAAAGGTCACCCAAATCTTATCCCTTTGGGAAGAGAATTAATTTAAACAAGACTTGGTTAAGGAATAATACCACCCTAAAGGGGATTTTGCTTTTTCGTGGACAGTATAGGTGGCCATCAGTTGCTGAAGCCTTCCTTGGTTGCACAATTTAGTGATGCAAACGCAGAATGTACTGGACACTATTTGCACTGCTAATTCCCCTGAAATGAGGTTTTATGCTAAGTGCTTCCATACTTCACTGGCACTCTGTTTTTAAAACTTTTAATGTAAAGACCTTTCTCTTCAACTTAGCTTTGATTCAAGGATTTACTTTCCTTTACTTGGAAGTTATCAGTACCACACTTTTTAGGCATGCTGCAACCTTAGAAGGCTTCCTCAGATCCACTCAAAACACTCTGAGCATTTTTCCACTTTTTTATGATACCCTTTGGAGAACCTATGATGGTTATTTTACAGATGGACACAGCAATACATATCAAATGCCCCCATCCCTCTCAAATAAAAATCCCAAACAGACAAAAATAACTGTCTATATGTGAATTTTCATTATATGTTCTTTATGAAACTTCTCTAAAGCCAACATGTATGAAGAAGCATAGCAGATGAATCTGGGCTGCAGTGTAGTTTTACTCTGCTCCTTAAAGCAATGGCGCTGTAGGAAGAAATGCCACTATTGTTACAGATGTTGCTGCAAACTAATGAAAGTTAAGTCTAACCAATAGGTTTGTTATAATCTATTCTGTCCACATGGAACTTTTCTAGGGTATTGCTGAATTTTTTGATATAAACACATTTATGGAGAGTAAAATAATAGATAGCTGGAGAGGGACTCTTCATTAGGGACTGTAAAGATAGGATAAGGGGTAATGGGTTCAAACTGAAACAGGGGAAGTTCAGGTTAGATATAAGGAAGAAGTTCTTTACTGTGAGGGTGGTGAGGCCCTGGCACAGGTTGCCCAAGGAAGTTGTGAATGCTCCATCCCTGGCAGTGTTCAAGGCCAGTTGGACAGAGCCTTGGGTGACAGCCTTGGGTGACACGGTCTAGTGTGAGGCATCCCTGCCCATGGCAGGGGGCTGGAACTAGATGATCTTAAGGTCCTTTCCAACCAAAACCATTCTATGATTCTATGATATTTGTGGTTTTCAATTTTTATTTTACAAAGCAGAATATCCCCACTCATTAGATTTCTGATTTCTACCACCAAAGGGAAATTCTCCACTTTCAAAGATAATAAAATATCCAACTGTATTTATACAGAACCTAGACAACAATTCCACATATTTTCTCTGGTTTTTTTTGTCTGGCTTCTTCCTACCTCATATGCTGCACAGTCTCGTCAGTCTACCAGCCCTGATTGCTGGGTTTGTGCCTGGCATTAAGCATTTAACAGAGACCTTTTGTTGCTAACTGCATGGTTATGACAAATGGCAGATTGTTAAAGCAGGAGCTGTGTTGTCAAAAGTCAATCAAGAGTGTGCCAAAAATTCTGGCTCCTTGTACAGAATTCAAATGTGGAATAGGCATCTTCTAGATTGGAGAAAGAGACAGCTCATACACACTGGCCAAATCAGAACTTAGGAAGAAAGAGGAACACAGAGATGTACAACTGGAACCGGCAAGTGTGTCACCATGCATGTTCTTGTTTACTTGCTTTTGCTAGAGAACGTGTAAAAGTAAGAGTTGACTGCAGTGAGGTAAGCCCTGAGGACTTACAGAAGGTGAGTGTCCTGTCTGCCTTTAAGGAGATGGAAGTGAAGAGGAGGAACAAATCCAAGGAATTCAGTTGAATGTGGAAAGCTACTGGAACAAATTACAAAATGGCTTGGGAGCACTTGGAAGATAATAGAGTGCTAAGAAATGGCCAGCATGGTTTTGTCAAGAGTAAAGCATGTTAGTGGAGTTTAGTTTCTTCTCTGATATGCTAGCTCATCGTACAGGGTTTGTGTGGCAAGGTTTTGGTAGCCAGGAGGCTACAGAGGTGGCTTCTGTGAGAAGCTGCCAGAAGCTTCCCTTCTGTCCAACAGAGCCAACACCAGCTGCTCCAAGATAGACTCACTGTTGGCCAAGGCTGAGCCCATCAGCGGAGGTTTTAGCACCTCTGGGATAACATGTATAAAACAGGGTAAAAAGCCTGTGCAACAGCAGCAAAAAGGGAGGAGTGAGAATATGTGAGAGGAACATCTCTGCAGACCCCAAGGTCAGCGCAGAAGGAGGGCAGGACGTGCTCCAGACACCACAGCAGAGATTCCCCTGCGGCCCATGGTGTAGCCCATGGTGAGGCAGCTGTGCCCCTGCATCCCATGGAGGTCCATGGTGGAGCAGATACCCACCTGCAGCCCATGGAGGAGCAGCAGAGACAAGGAAGAGATAGAGGAGTCAGGAGTGAAGTTGAACCTGGGAAGAAAAGAAGGTTTGGGGAAGGTGGTTTTAGTTTTGCTTTTATTTCTCATTGTGCTACCCTGTTACTAACTGGCAATTAATTAAACTAATCTTCTTTGAGTCAAGTCTGTTTTACCCATGATGGTAACTGGTGAGTGGTCTCCCTGTTCTTATCTCAACCCACAAGCTTTTCATCTCATTTTCTCCCCTTGTCCTGCTAAGAAGGGGGGAATGAAAGAGTAGCCTGGTGGGCACCTGGTGGCTAGCCAAGGTCAATCCACGACACATCCAGCTGATGACATGGAAGCGACTGACATAATTTATTGCATTTGTAATAAAACTTGGAGTAAGACTTTGCTATAACATTCTCATACAGAGAGCAGGGGTATACGTGCTACATGAAACTACTATTAAGTAACCACAAAATTCAGTGGAATGACTCAGAGCAGGGCACAATAATTGCTACCCAGCAGAGATGGCACATCAAACAGCCCCTTTCAGTTTGTGATTTATATCACTGTAAAATAGAATTCCAATTTACGTGAGCAACTGGCACCAACCTGTGCAGGCAGGTTTGACACTCAAAATAATCTCATTAAACACAAGAAATGGCCTAAATTAATTAATTTATTAAAATTGTAGAAATCAGAAATCACAGACCAAATAGGAAGAGAAGCTCGCAAGGCAGGAATAGCACAGACTAGGATCTACAAACTGAGTATGAAAATGTATGATACTTGGTCAACTGAGTGCAAATGTCACTCTGGGACTACTGTCAAACACAGGAGGTAAACTTTGCCATTCATTTACCCCCTTGGAGTAGCAAATCTGTACAGAAATCCTTCAGCACCTGTGACTTTCAGCTTTCAGTGCCAGCTTTGGATACTGCAGGTTAAAAGAAATGTAAATAAAACAGAGACACTTGAATGAAAAACTATGAACCTGGCAAGGACTTTAGGAAACAAGATTTATGAGGAAAGGTTTTAAAAATACAGATTGTTTTGCTTTTCGAAATACTAAAAGGGGAAGGCAACCAGTAGAAATGCCACAGCAACACACAGAGGAGGAAAGTCCCAAAACTGCTTGCCTTGCTGTACGTGGAAATGTTATCAAGCGTGTTACGTATTAGCAGGAAAATCCGGTCTCCAAGTGTTCTCAGTCTATGATAAGAAAGAGCTAACAGAACTAAGTAAAAATAGAAAATACTTTCTTCAAATAATGAGATACATTATATATTAAATACATAAAATAATGTATCTCAAAAGACATTACCTAAAGAACCCCCAAACTCTATTGCTGCAGGATTTTAAAACAAGTTCAAAACCCCCAAACCCAAACCTTCATAAAGGATGGCTAAATTTACTTATCCTTTTCCAAAGCAGCAGATAGATTCCCACTTCAAGTCCCCTTCAACTCTAATATTCTATAATTTGATATGAAAGTACAGGTTCTGTTCTTCCCACTAGAAGCCGCTTTGGCAGCTTTCTCACTTTAAGGGGGAAAAAAAAGTAATATTTGGAAAACGCTGTGAGTTTCTTTCCAACTCTGGTTTCCTGTCAACAGAGTGATGCCTTGATTCTTACTGAAAGCCTCAAGGCTAGTAGCCTGTTTTCTCAAATGTATACAGTAAGCCAGTAGTTCCAGTAGTGTTTTCATCTAGTATCTTTTTTAATCCCTCTTAATGCAGGGCTGCAGTGCTTTGGGTACATCTTTTTTGAAGTCTTGTGCTGTTTAAATGGTAACAAACACAAGAAGCTGCCTGAGCTTCTCTAATCCTCTTTCTATAGGGAGGGGGCTGAAAACCTTCCTTCCAGTCTCTTGCAGTGTCACATCCCGTTTTCCAGGATGTCTGCGCTTCCCTTCTCCATGCGCTCGTGTGATGTTTATGCTATTTTTCTTCTTCAAATATTTACACCATCAATAGATTGGTCACAAAGCAATAAACAGAAAAATGCATGTTCAGCCTCCAGAGTTGCTCAGTTTGTATTTACTTTGTACACTGACATATGCCCATCTTGAGCCCAAAGCCCTTGTCATCTGAGCTACCCGCTTCCTCAGTGAAGTTTCCTAGACTTAAAACCATCTTAAATGCATCTAAACTTCCTCAAAACCAGCATCATTCAGGCTAGGATAGATAAGTCATTCCTATTCCACTTTTATAAGCAAATTTCCTATATTAAGGAACTGATTTAAGTGTTTAAACACAAGCACATATCAATGACAACAATGACTCATTATTGTTATTTAACTGCAGAAAAGTCACAGCATGAGTAACTGTTTAACAGAAAAAGACGTTTTAAAATAGTGGCTAATCCTAACCTTAAATATCTACCAGATATGCAGACCCAGTATCACACTCCATGCCCTGGCTCAGCGTTTCTCCAGTACCAGGGAACATACTAACTGAGGCCCCTTCAGATCATTCCAGGGAGGTTTGGTTCTTTGCCAGGAAAACTCTTGAGTGCATAGCTGCTGGATGTTGGCAATGGGCATGCAGACGATGTGGCTCTAAAAATGTCCAGATCAGTACTCTGCAGCTGCTGCAAAATAAAAGGACATTTCCCCTTTTGGTGAAGAAAGTTCTGTTTTGACAAACTTATAAGAAGAGGCTGTGGCAGCTGCTGAATCCAGGACACTGTTGGTACCAGCAGATATCATAAGCCATGTTGTTCGGGGGTTTTTTCCCATTTGGATTTTTAGTGGGCTGCTGGGTCTGTGTGATCGCTCATGCAGGGAGTACAAGTTACCCTGAAACGCTGATAGTGGCTGGTCCTCAACAGCCAGACACTCTTTTGAACCCATTTAGATATAGAAGAGAATCCATTTTCTGCAGCATCTTCCCTACATCAGCAATTCTGATAAGGTGCTCTTACAAATTTGCATGAAGGAGTGTCCAAGCAAAGGATGTGGATTCTCTCATCTAGAAATGGGCCTGAAAGATATAACTTCAATGGGAAGCTGCTTTCCAACAACCAAGGTGACAAATCTTATCTTTTGGGAGTAGAATTCACCAGATTCCTCCATCACCCAATCGCTTAGCACACAAGCTTGTCATTACAGGAGCTCTTGCCTGAGCTTATGAAAAGGTGGTAGATCAGAACTGGATGGGCCCCCTGTAGGTAGCCCAGGAGTCCTTGGGACCCTTCCTAGGAAATCATCACAGCCACAGTAGGAAGGGCTGAGGTCTTGCTTTCATGTCTGCAGCTGGAGCTTTCGGCTTGCACTAAGGCCGAGGTCATGCTAAAAACACTGACTTGATGAAAGGTCAATAAATAATGGGTCTCAGCTCAAGTCTGCTTTCAGCCTTTGTCTTGAGTTTCTAATAGTGACAGATAGAAAGGACCTAGAAAAACTGCTTTCACCATTGAAAACAAACTGCTCTGAAGCAGTTCCACAGCTGCCCGGGGGGGACAAGATTTGTCCCTTCTCCAGCCTGCATCAAATACCTCAGATAGAACATGAGATTAAATTTGGCTCCCATTGGCTTTTGTGTTTTGGAACTAATGACAGTAGGAAGAATCAGATATGGCAATGGTTTTGTAGACAAAGCAACTAGTTAAAGGTTTTTGATTTTGTCCATGCTACATAATACCATTTCTTAAAGCACGTTCCCCAGTTTACTGCAATTCAGTTTTAAATCCTGCTGCAGACAGAGTTTTATGCTTTTCACAATGTATTAACTGGTTATGGTCAAGAGTTAAGAAATTTTTTAGGTCTTCTTTAAATTTCTACAAGATGGCTTTGAAGTTCTGTCCAAATATGTCTTGAGATATCATGTTTGAAAATGGACCATAAAAACTACAAGAGATTTTTAAGGATTCTGATAATTTTTAAGGGGCTGCTTCTGAGATGAAAATAACCTACGATAGGTGGGACGAACAAGGCAAAAAAGGCATTCCAGCAGGGAAACATGCTAACCAGGAAATCTTGCATTCAGTAGCAAATGTTCTTCATGTCACCCCCAAAGTTTGCTTTATGTCCTTCTGAGCTGAAAGGACACAAAGTGTTGTACAGGGAGTGTTTTCAGATACGGGGCCTCAGAGCTCAAAATGTTTTGTTTTGGTACATTCATACTATTCTCCCAGGGTGAAATTGGTATTAATCATCCTGCTCAAATCTCTGATCTCATCATGGCTCAGATGTGTTCATCACCAAAGGTGAGGCAATCCAGTGAAAGCTTCATGATACAGGGCACTGTTTTCTGGTGCTTATCTTCCCCATTTTTGCAAGGCTGCCACAGACCACATGTCGGTAGATTACTGCATTCAGGCCCTTCTACAAAGTGTATCTGTGTCCATTCAAAATCTGCTTATCCCACAATACTAATATTTGTGGTAGCTCCAATACCTGTAATTAATAATAACCTTCAACTATTCAAGACTTAAACTCTGGCCTTGGTCCCCTATTTAGAAGATGATTGGGAATGTCCTCACCGTTTCAATAATGAGCATTTTTGCCACAAACTGTCTCTTGAGATTCATTTTTAGCGAACCATAGCAAAGCAGGGTTCCTAACCTTAGCTCTGTATTACCCAGCAATGTAATACCAATGCTAATGAATAATAATTAGCCACGTCTATAAAGCTTTTCTACACGCTATTAAGCACCTGTGGCCTTGCATGCATAGATGTTGTATCTCAGTGCCGGGTGATGAAAAGCTAAATTAAGTCCTCAGTTATGCTGGCAGACACTTAGAGAGTTCAATGAGGTAACAGCTAAACTCAACCTCGCTGCCCAACCTGTCTGGAAAGCTGCTTTTTCAATTTGATACCATTGGTGATCAGCCCACTGGACTGAGGATATGGGAAGCAGCAGCAGCATGTGTGCACATGTATTTCACTACAAGCTGTGGGAGGTCATGCCCACAGAGCTGTGATCAGCTATGTACTACGCTATGTAGTGAAGAGAAATTATATGTCTGAGTACTATATCTTCTGCCAAGGCTATCTTAGGATAGAAACTAAAAGAACGTAATGCATCCTAGCTAATAAACACAACTAAGCATTTAAGATGTATTTTTTCCAGCTACTGTTAACAGTGGCTTTGGTTGTTCCTTCCTACTCTGCTTAGCCTGTACTTTTTGTAAAAGTGGCAAGCCTTAGGATGTTTTGGTATCTCTGTTCCTTGGATACTCCCCAAGACAGCACTGAGAGTCTTCAAGGGTTGTGATGTCCTTATCCTCAGAAATTCTCCTGAATTCCTCCATGCTCCAACTGGTGCTCATCACTCTGGTGCCTCCGAATCCAGTCTTATTCACCAGTGAGCTCTTCCCTTCCCAGTGGCAACTGGAGCTGGAAATAGGCTGTACAAGCCACCCCCTACCAATAACTTTAATCAATGTCTTCCAATCTAAAGCCCACCCTTAGCTGTAGCTTTGCCAATGCTGATCACCTATTTGTTCTAAACAAAATACGATGTTTGCAGGTTTTAAGTGAGGTTGACCTGTTCACATTAAACCTTAAGTGTCTGCTCTATTAGATATTTATTCTGAGCATTAAGACATGGGTTAGCAATGACCACATTTTCTTCCAGAACTGCCTTTGATTTTTAATTCTGAAAATTGTTCTCTGAATATTTTTGGTAGGGTCTAGTTTGTTCAGTCTAGCAATGACATTAAATGCATATGTGCTAGTCTCCTGTAGACAAAATCCTGTAATTTTCCACACCCAGAGCTAAACCTAGATAATTCCTTTTCTTACTAACAAACCCCTGTTTGTTCTTACAATATATATCTTTGATTGCTTTTTAGAAAAGCACTACTTGGGCGTGGGGTAACTCCATTTACTGCTAATTGAAATATTATAGTAACTCAGACCTTATGCCTCTTTAATTTCTGCCTTGGGTTTTTAAAACTCTAAGCCTGAATCCCATATCTAGGGGACATGCTACATTTCAGACCAGAAACTAGTGATTTTGGCTAGTTAGTGGAAGCCTCCAAAGCTCACCTTTTTGAACAGTCTTGGCACCCTTCATTGTTGGCTCTGTTTTATGGTGGTAATCCCAATGTTGCTGTGATCTACTCTACGTCTTCCCATGTTGGCTTTCCTTTGGGCCTGCTATTTCCACTGAGCAGAACTTGGTTTTGTTTCCTTAGCTTTATGTTAATGCCTTAAACTTCTGTCTAATCTCACCCTCCCAAGCCACAACTTGTAGCCGTTGTCCTGCTATATTCTCTCCCACTACTGAAACAGGTTTGGCTTCATTAAACCACCAGTTTCCTTTCAAATAGACATAGGCTGCTATCAGACCACCCCTGAGTCTGCTCTTGCCAAGACTAAACAAGCCCTCCTTCCTTATCTTCTCCTTGAAGGTCATGTGTCCTACTCTCCTCACTATCTCTGCATCTCTTTGATGAGCTTTTTAAGGTTCTTGATATTCTGGTGTCCAAAACTGGTCTCACTGGATGGATAGAGGAGATAATGATTTCCCTAGATCTGCTGGGCATGTTTCTCCTGATGTAACTCAACATGCAATTTGCACTACCTGTAATGAGATTCTGGCATCAACCACAACCCCCAGATTCCCTTTCATCAAGTCTCAGCCATTCAGTTCCCAGCCTGTGCTGATGCGTGGGGTTATTCCGCCATAGGCACAGAACTCTGCACTTGTCCCTGCTGAATTTCAGGAAGTTCTTGTTGGCACAATTCTCATACTTCTCAAAGTCCTTCTGGATTAAAGCTTTGTCACTTAGTATATCAATCACTTTCCTTTACTGAGCATCATCCCGAATTCGCTGCAGGGTGCATGCCCCTGGTCTCATCATCCAAATCATTGATGAAGATATTGAACAACACTGGGCCACTGTGGCACTCCACTTGTTACTGGTCTTCAGCTGGATATTAAGCCATTGATTATTACATACTTTCACCCTGGCAGTACAGCCATTATTCAAGCCATACTCATTCATTCCATACTTTCTCAACCTGAAAATAAGAAAGCTGTGGATGATGGTGTCAAAAACGTTACCAAAGACAGGGTATATTATATTCACCACTCTCTCTTCATTCACATAGGCAGTCTTTTCACCAGTAGCCCTTTTCCAACTGTCATGAACCTTCACTAACTGGCATGATGTTTTGCAGATGATAGACATCAACCTCGGAGTCACTTATCTCTGCTGGTTTCATTAGCTGGATGATGCCTACAGCAAAGAGCCCTTCTCCTTTCCTTGCCTTAGGCTGAGGAAAGCTTTCTGGAGGCATGATTTGAATTGCAGTTGCTTTCTCTCTCCTCTATTCCGTGGTATCTTGAGAACTTCTTAATTTTCCTTTTGCTTTTTCTTTCTGATAAAAACACAATAGTTATGTTTTGTTTATGGGAGGGTCTGTGTATTTGTTAAAAAAGTCTCAGAGTTGCTCTGGACTTAACTGGCAGCTGTTTAACACATCAGAAATTTCAGCTGCTGTGAGAAATAAGGTTGCTGTCTTCATTTTGGCACCCAATTTCAGGCAGATAGAAGCTGAAATGCTGCTGTTTTCCCAGTGTTTTCCACCTACCCGGAGGCTGCAAGCAAAGGTGGTGTTTCACAGAGGACTGCCCAGTTCCTCTGGATGTGTGTAGGTTAAAAGGGGATAGGGTATGAGCTTAACACCCAGACCCTTGGCTGCCCACTCACTTCATTGCTGTTTCACTCACTGGCTCTGGTCTTTCCACTTCCCAGAAGCTGTCACCAGGCAGCATGGAGAACACCACACTCCATCCTATGCAGTCCCCCAAGGCTGTCCCTCAGGCTCTGCATCCTCCTGCACACTCATTCTGCTCCATGCATACCCTGGGGTATGCAATATATCCCTTCAGCTCCGTGCCATAAAAACATCACTGTTCTGGGTTGCAACATTGCCCTTAGAGATTATTTCAGAACCTTTGAACTAAAAAACACATTAAAAAATACTGATCATGTCTTAGGACCAGAGGGACACCACTTGTAGCATAGAAGAGAGCCAGGGCCAAGAGCCATACAATGTGTGGGGTCAGTCTCCCGCAGAGGGCTCGTCCTAAGGCATGGAGCCTGGGCTGGGCCACACTGCTTAGTGTGAGGGCCAGAGGCTGGGTTTTGGCCCTTTTATATTTAGGAGTACGGACACAGCATCTGTTTGAGACGCAGCTTGTACCGGCCAAAACTTAACACTAAAGTGGGATTTTTTCTGTGACTCATTTGATTTGCTAATCTGAAACAGATTTACCATGTCTTGTTTAATAGGGAACAGCCTTTAAAGCTATTAAATGAATGAATTGCTGATTTAGAGCTGGCTGTTTGATTCTGAGCAACTGTTTTGAAATGACTGGCAAAAAGAGCACACCCAGTTTTGCTCCAAGAGCTGCAATCAGCTTACCTACTGCTCTCTTCTTCTGTCCCTACTCCCTCCATTACTTTGTCTTAAGGCAATAAACACTGTTTGTCAAATGATGCCTAACATGACCCCTTAATCAGACTGCAATCAAAATCTGCTGTTTGCGTCTTCTCTCCTCTGAGGCACCCTCTTCTGTAAAACTTGTATAAAAACTGAGCCAATCTCTGTCATCTTTGCTTCAACACAAAACAAGGGAGAAACCTGAGGTATATCTTTCCTAGGTATTTGTATTTTACTTTAAGGAGTCCAAGACCATGAACGTGGTCCCAGGACTATCAATGTGGTCAACTGAGAGTACACAGTGCCAGCAGGCGAAATTACTTTGTGCTTCTCTGACTGTGGGTTCAAAGCTGTAAGAGCAGCATTTATAACCAAAACCCTTAGAAAACAGCTGTAGCCATCTAACTGATCACAAATGATACATGCCATTTAGGGTCTTGCAGAACCAGACTTTCTTTTAGTTAATTGCTTGCCTGTGTCATTGCTATGTGAATTTGTGCTCAGGGCAAAAGGACATACACTTTTAAGTGTATTTGCAGGCAGAGGGCACATGACATTTCTACGTTAGGAAGATTAGACAACGATCAGGCCTTTTACCAGTTCCTCCTTATCAGACATGAGGACCGAGTTCTGACTTGTACTTGCTTAGATGTTCCTCAAACCAATAGGCACTTACCAGCCTGTTTTGCTTAAATTCAAGCTATCTCAGCCTTGGTGGGTTCAAAAGTTCAGCTGAGATGTGAGCTGGATGTTTCTTCAGAGAGGTTGTGAAAAAGGGAATGGGAAGGATTCTGGTACATGCAGATCTACTGGTGCCAATGTATTTGTGTGTATAGCGATGCCTCAGCCAGACTGAGTGGGAGGAAGAGGGGCAGGGAGGGAATTACTTTACAGATTTCTAGCTAGTAGAGGAACTTCTTTAAAAATATAATAACTAAAGATGGGGACTACAGGGAGAGAGTGGAGCACTTGTACTTCAGTTTTGGAGCAATTTTGCGCAGCCAAATAACAACTGCAAAGAATCCAAACAACGTCAAGTTGCATTTGGTGCCTTTTCTGCCCTGGTCAGTACAGGAGATGCAAGCATGTTGGCTGATGTGACCCACACCAAAGTGTTTGGAATCAGGAGATTTTCTGGTGGCTTCCAAGTCCTGTGATCTCTTGCTTTGAATGATCTAATTTATCAGAGCACATACTCATACTCAACACCTCCCTGGTCACATCTTTCTGCTAAAGAACAAGTTGCTGCAAAACCTGTTTTAAGTAAATGATTTGAAGCTTCCAGGTTGCTTGTGAAGCCCCTAAACGAGTTCATTTGAACATCCCCAATTCTGTGCCTTAGGGTGGATATGTGCAGGGTTTTCCTCATAATGTTCAAGTACATAGAATCCTTTTTTTCTAGTATGTGAGAGAAGCTTTTATGAAAAGATATTTACAACTTAAAAGTGCTTCTTTAAACTTGCTATTGAATTTTCAGCAGAGGATGGTAGTTGCAATTGATGGTCAGATTCTTCACTCTTAGTGAATGGGGATGGAGGGTCCTGGCACCCCATGGCATTGGTGAGGCAGACTGTGATAGGATTACAGATGTAAGAAGTTGTAGATGACCAACTGGGGGCATCAGTTTGAGTGTGTTAAATTCTCTACTCATGCAATGCTTCAGAAATGCAATGTTGCCTGTGTAGCTTGTCTTCTTGTAGGTCATTTTGTAAAGAAGAAATGTCAAAGGATAGTTGTTCATGCCAAAGGCAGTGCTTTCTAACAGTTTCCTTTAGCCAGAGCAACCCCTTTCTAATAAACACAAAGTTTCTTGTTGGGAATGGGCTGGAGAAGGCCACCTACCACTGAGAAAGTTGAGGAACACACACACCCCCTTCCCATTTACAACCTTTTAGCATTTCATTTCTCCTGCCTCTGACAAGAGGTTTAAGACACTACTTTTAGACAAATTGAGACTACATCAATTTGTAGTTCTCTCTCAAGGAGAGAGAATTCTGTCAAGGAGAGAGAATTACCAGCAGTGAATTATGCTTTGATTGTGGTGAATGTGTGAGCTGATTCCACCTAAACCTCCTTAGTCTGAAATGCAGATACTACTGAGACTTTTAAAATCCCTGTTGGGCTGCCACCAAATCTGGAAGCACTTTTCTTTACCACTTGCTGTGTGTGAAACCACTGGCATCCTGGGTTAAGGAGTTGCTCTAATTCCTAATGAAACCCCAGTAGGGATTTCCTCCCTTTTGTCGAATCCTGTGCAAGTTTCAGAGAGTCACTGCTGGCTTAGTCTTTGCACAAAGATAGCTTTGAAAATGAAGGCTCTTTTCATGAGTTCTTGGTGTGAGAGGTTTTAATCTAGATATTGCAATTCGAGCATTTTTGGTTTAGAGGAGTGGAAGTACTGGCAAGTCCCAATTCCCTTTCCAACTGCAGCCAGGATAAGAAACTATCTCCTCACCTTCACAATGACATCTGTGAACTGCAGAACCAAATTCTTCCTTTTTCCCGTTTGACTTGATGAACTTTCGTTATTTTAACAAAATGCATTAGCTTCAACAGGAGAAATTGCAAGCAAAATGTTGTGCAATGGGTATATAACGACCCTGTAGGCTGTGGTTAAGACTTTTTCCTGGTAAGCAGAAGAGCTATGCTCAAACACAACTGTGTATGTGAAACCAAGTCCCCCAGATGCCTGCATTATCTGTGGGTTACAGACTGTGAGGCAATACCAGAGAAAGCGCTCACCATAAGTATTCATCTCACAGGGAGAACTCACAGTCAAAAACCTTATGTGGAAATAAACATAAAATCTATTTTAGACCTTGTCTCTCTTGGTTTTTTCTCTTGGCAAGCTTTAATATTTATCACTCATCATGTTGACTTCTCATAAACCCAGTTCTTAGATGCTTGTCCACATGCACTGGACCAAAAGCCTGAGTGGAGAATGTGGGGCAGGGCAGCCCTGTCACTCAGCATCACAGTCCTGCTGTGAGTTTAGCTCACAGATTCCACCCCATTTAACAAAGCTTCCTACAGAAATGTTCCCCTTGATAAAACGCTCCACCAAAAACCTCCTAAAGGGACATACCTATTCAAAACAATCCCCCCACCCCTCCATTCATAGAATGAACTAGCAGATAAACCCTGATCTTCTAAAATATATCAAAAAATAATTGACTTCCTTTGCAAATGGCAGGAAGGTCAAATTGCAAGACTAACAAAATGACTCACCCCACATCTATGCTTTTGCTGAGATAGATAAACCTGCCAAAAGCAGTTTCTAAACTGGAAATAAGTACTTATGTGTGGATATGAATAATATCAGGGAAAATCTCTGACAAGGGCATGTGAATCTGCAATCTGTGGTGTTATTTATTTAGATTTTATTTAAGGTCAGTGTCCTTGGTTCAAAGCTGCATTGGATAATTTTTGGAGAGACAACCAATCTGTATGGCTACATGTCAGCATCATTGAGGGATCCAAAGGCAAAAACAAAAGGCTGTAGTAGAATAAAATTCCCAGTGGATAGGGTGTGATATTTGATGGGTCACACTGGGGATTCTTTTGACATGAACCAGCAAACATAAAGTATATTTTTCATAAAACATGTAGCTTAATCCAAAACTACCCCTGTTGTATTGTTAGTGAGAACAAGGTAACACCCAGTTACTTTTGCAGTGACTAATAATATTACCACTGCTTAAATGTAAACAGTGTGCAGACCTTTCTAAAGAAATGCATGGTATTTCTATTGCAAAGCATAATGCTGTCCTCCTATTTTATTCAACTCTTTTTCCTTTGCTACTGCAGCACAACCACTGAACTTTCCTGTGTTAATGCTGGCATGGCAAGAAATATAATGTCAAAGGAAAGAGTAATAGTCTCAAAATCTGTTTCTGTAACACTGGAATAGATGGAATTTCTAGCCCTCAGCGGATTTTGGACCAGGTCTCTTGTCCTATGGTTCTTCATTTGCATCATCCTCTTTCCCCTGGAGCCTCGTAAACATTGATTAGTTAATGGCTTTAAAGTGCTACTTAAATGCTGAAATATCGTTACTGCCAGGTATTGGAACACATAGGCAGGTTTCTGCTCAGTGCGTATGATTAGTCTTTCTCTACCATGGAAGTATGCCATTTCCCTTCTTTGTGCAAATGTGTCTGTGTGTGCTTATACCTACAATAACCCAGCTCAGTAAAACAAAATAAAACAGCAAATCAGGGGCTTGTTTACTCTTAAAAACCTTGGAGACCTATGCTGCAATCTCAAGTGAAAGCCATAGTCAGCACTGGAGAGGGGTCATGCTTTCAGGTTAGTTTGAACAGCCCATTCACTGCTACAGGAATGGACATCTGTGGCAGGGCAGCCACTCCCTATAGAGATGCTCTTCTGGAAAGAACAAGTGCATGCCAGCTGCATAAAGCTAGTGTACTAAATTAAATCATATTTACAGTAGAAGTACTCATTAGCTTTTCAGTAGGCACATGTGGGTGCAGCTCGTCTTGCCTCCCTAACACAGTGGTTCCTAAAGTACACACGTCTGTACACGTACAGATCCTGGTACATGAGCCACTCGGTAGCGATGGGAATGCGGTGTGAGCAGTCGAGCAGCCCAGCACTCAAAAACTCAACGAGGCTGTGAAACTCAGTGAGGCTGTGGCTGTTGCAATGTCAGCAATGCCACTTTGGCAAACTAAGCCTTGAGATTCCTGTTTTCCCTACCTACCTTCTGAGTGGTCTTTTTCAAGCAGAGAGGAACGATATTCCCCATGCTTTCAGCTGTGCTCCTTTCTGGCACATGGCAGAATTTGGCTCTCTGAGCACAAACTTTAGCAATTACATCTTCACATAGTAAAATACTTCCTAACTTGGATTTTTGGAATTACTTCATTTTCTTTTCACCCTCAGACACTGTAAATCACCATGTTATTTCTCAGTCATAACTAGCAAAATAGCTGGGAAGAGTGTTTGTGCTAGTGAAGGCTCAGTTCAGATGCACGCATTCTCAGGCTTTCCTACTTATATGTGCTAGCAGCTACTGACTCCTGGGGTCTTCTACCTGCCTGTCTCCAACATATTCGGGGGTACAACACTGCATGTGATCTAAATAACAAACAAACTGCAAAAGAAAACACTTCATTCCAGTTCTCTTGTTCATTCCAGAATCAGTACTTTTTTTTACTGTGAAAGTCTTCATTCAGTGCAGGGGAACAGTTCATTCCATTTGAAACTCTGGAGGTTTCAGCCCCTTCCCCAAAATGCAGCCAGATACAGCAGACTCAAAAACTCTTGAGGATGGGCCAAACCACAGAGTTCAGACACTGGCCCAGATCTGTTTTGTGAAGGACTGAATGTCTCTGAGCTAGGAATTTGTTTCATGATCAGATGAAGGAAGTATTAAAATGAGTCAAGCCCATCTTCTTGTTCTAGCATTTGCACTTGTTCCATAACTTCAGAAGACTGAGCTAGACAGATCTTCCATAACAAACACAGCAAGCCAGTGATCTGATGACATAATTTTAAAGATATGACTGCAAAATAAGCTCAAATTATTTGTGATGATTTCATTGGTCTCCTGCTCTAACAGTTTAAAATGAATATGAAAAAGGTTAGACCTTTTATGATTCACAACCAAAGCAAGCACACAGAGCAGCACTGTCTCAGAATGACAAATGCTTCTCTTGTGTTGTTTTAGAAATACTTTTCATCCTTGCAGACATTAACTAATCAAATGTAAGAAAACATTATAAGAAATGTCCTTTATTCTTCACTTAGTAGTACTTAAGACTTGTTGCTACACAGTATTGTCTCCTGTCATTTCATAGTGAAAAGGAACTTTTTCCAGGGTTCTTTTTCCGAAGGCAGCACTTTCTGACTCAGGTGCAGAAGCTGGGTTAGGAGGAGAGAAGCTAATATGCATTTGAACAGCAGCAAGCTTTTATAGACTCGGCTTAATAAGTTTATTGGATAGCCAAGAAAACAGAGGCAGAGAGTTTAACAGAGTTTCAGGAATTTCAGATTTCAGGCCACTGCATGAGGGAGTATGATAACATGCTGTGATTTCATCAGCTTGGGTCACTGTAACCTGCTGTAAAAGCGACGTTGTTAAGTGAAATCACACACATGGGGTAAATGTGCTTTACAGAAAAGCCACAGAAAAAACAGCTTGGGCTGCCATAGTTCAACCCGCCCCTTAGTGGGTGGCTATGCACAGAACTGTGTATATAGAGATATTCTTCACTCAGCAGGCGAGGGCCTCTTTTTGGAATAAACGATTAGCTGCGCTTCTTGCCAAAGAGCTGTTCTCTGGGAAACTCGCACAGCACTTGCACCACCCGCTCACCCTCTGAACTTCATCAGAAACATGTGACGGCATTATTTTCTTTCTACTGTGATTAGAGTCCCTTCCTAGTGGTCATGATAATGTATGAGCATAAGATTTTTTAATTCGGGATCTGGTAAATAGACTTATTTTTACATAGTAGTACACATATTCACAGGATTTTGACCACCTGTACCTGGACACCACTGTAGAAGTCCTTTGTTCACCATTTCTCACCACTGCCACTCTTTTGGCCCTCGGGCAAACTGCTTGCACACACTCACATCTTCTCACCAAATTGTGTGAAAACCCTTCTTACAGGCGTGGTAACGCTTTGGGAAGCAGGGCAGCAAGTCTCAGCAGTTCACTGATCCCAAAGTTTGCCGAGAAAAGGGATGTCAGAGGTGAGCCTCCCCCTGCGCTGGGACTCACGACTTAGAAGAAGGGGGAAATCTGGGATTGCGGGTGTGCGCCAGGGATCCCCTTTGACATTTAGGGACCCTGTGTAAACCGGGCATCCGGGATGTAGCCGCCCCAAACGATTGCGGGTGACGAGGGGGAGCCCTGGGGCGCGGGGACGGGCGGGCGGAGCCCCGGAACGGGTGGCTGCCCGCCCCGTGCTCCCGACGAGGAGGCGGTGGCGGCGGCGGCGGTGGGCAGCGCCTCCCGGCGGGCGGGGCGCGGGCTATAAATCCGCCCCACGGCAGCGGGCGGGTGGCGGTCGGAGCGCAGCGGCGGCGGCGCAGAGACAGCGGTATCGCGGCAGGTAAGGGAGGGTCCCTCCGTCTACACACCCACCTGCATGCCTCGCCATTCATCCGCCTATCTATCCGTTCATCCTCCTCATCTCCCCCACGGACCTCGCAGCTCCTTCGAGGGTGCATATTTGCGTCATCCTCCTCCTTCTTAGATTTCTTATAAGTAAATCCTTTCCCCCCCCCCATTCCAAGCAGGACTTTGCCGGCGGAGGAGCGGGTGGTTCTTAGCGGGGTGGTGGTTCCGCGCTGTCGGGAGGGAGCAGCGGACAGGGTGCTCTTCTCACTGATGAGGGCAGCTGCTGGATGCTGCTGCCACAGTCCAGGATCCCTGGCAGCAGGGGACTGGACTGGACTGGGCTGGGCTGGAAAACAGCTGTGGAACGAAGGCACATACTTTTCCTACAGAAGTTGACTACTGGCGCTTGTTGCTTGTGCCTCTCTACTCTTGCAGCTCTGCCTTAGATTTGGGGCAGAGAACAGGCTTGACTGGTGTCCAGCCTTTACTACTCAGTTGTTTCAGTGGAGTTATTGTCTTCATATGTGATGATAGGTGCAGTTTGCCATCCGTGTTTATGAGCACTGCTCAGGTTCAGAGCACTTAAAAGTAGTGTTTGCAGTGGAGGCACAGACACATACTGGGTCTGATGAAATTTCATTTAATCAGGGAGGATGTTTTGGTTAACGCTTTCCATTGTGTTACGTTTTTCCTATGAAACACTTGCAAACTGGCATCGCTCACTGTTTTATAAAGACCAGAGTGTCTGATTTTGCACCCCATGCCCAGAACAGGACTCCTTTTAGGCTTCAGATAGAAGTATTTACCAGCTATGTTATTTGGATGTTTTTCTCCTCATTTGTCTGTTTAATCAGGACCTGTATTTTGGGTGTAGAAAATGCAGTTGTAGGGGCATGGAAGAGGTCAAAGGCAACCTAAAGCTTTCTGTCCAGATTCTCTGCAAGGTATTGCACTGTTTTGACTTACTTTGGCTTTTTGTCAACTTTTTTTTGTCTGTGTCCAAGTGTGTTGAAGTTAGCTGCTGAAAAACTCACTGTTGAGGGCAGTAGCCTGTAAACAAGAGCTATCAAATACTTCAGGTAAACATGCGAGAAGCCTACCTTAGCATTTTTAGTCTTGGCTGTTAGAGGCATAACTTACATCAAAACTTCAGATAGTGGTACAAAGCTGGTGCACTTTGAACTTGGCTCTGGGAACATGTGGTGGGGTTTTTTTTCCTTTAAAGAAAAAACTTGTGCTCTTTTAACCAGAGTCTAACATAGTTTGACATAGAATGACTGTGTTTTTTATCACGAGTACTTGAGTAAACAGCAGGCAGCTAATGCTGTACGATGTCCTGTGCACAGCAAGACTTTAATGACTGTGGATGAAATGGTGCGACTCGGGAGCGGGTGCAGCAAAAATAGTGTTCTTTAAAGGCTTGTGCAGTTCCCAGAGTGCTAATCTCTGTGCCCTTGAAGACAAATGCATGTGTTCAGGAGGAACTGGTGTGTGTTTTGCCATGGAAAACACAGATGCAGTGAAAACAGGTTTTAATGTGGTAATGAGAGATTACTTAGGGTGTGTATGGATTCTGTACCTGATATTTTTCAGTGTAAACTGAACAGATGCCATGGGAAACTGAGAGTTGTGGTTTCTCAATTGGAGTTCCTTGCACTGCAGTTCAGCAGATACCTGAACAGGCTGGATTTCAACTTTGTAGTAGTTTTGTTTCAAAGTTTTCAATCAGTGAACTGAGAGATTAACTCATCCCCTTGGGAGTGGGCACTCTGGAAAGTGCCTGGCCTTGAACCATGCTGGGGTAGAGGGGTCTAGAAGGTCTTGACAAGCTGTGTTTTTCATTTGTTTCCCTTAGAAAGAAGGTTTTGTGTTCTGATTTCCTATGTTCATTGGCCACTGTGCCCAAAGTGACAGCAGGATAGAGATGTCAAAGTGTCAGGTGTCCACAGGATTTGGCAATAGACAAAGAAGTGTCACCCGCTGCTGAGGGAGGGCTCCCACATGCGCCTGCCTGTGTTTGGGAACCAGCATCTGCACCACCCAAAACCAGACTCAAGTTTGTCTGTTTCTGCCCTGCACAATGGCTTTTTTGTTCTTTCCAAATAAAAAAGGAATGCTAAAACTGTGACATATCATCTGGGCAGCTTGTATGAATGCTTGGTAAAAACAGCAGGATTCGCCCATTTTCTTTACTTCAGAGATATTCTGTTCTTTGACTATTCCTTTTTGCACTATGACAGTTACGTGGGGAGATTACAGTGCATCTTGGGAAATGCTTTGGCATGGGAGCCTGGTAAAAATAGTTATAAGGCTGTTGCGTAATTTGCTCTTGTAGTTCAGGTGGGATTAACAGTGAACTGTTGTGAGCAAAATGCTTTGATTCAGATTTTTAAACCTAAGTGATTAATTTGTTTGAAGTGCAATATACGTCTTGTCATGACCAGCTGAAGAGATTTTGGCAAACTTCTAACTTCCCATAGAAAATACTATTTTTTTTTCGCTTAACCTCATTAGAGCCTGAGAATCTGTTGCACAAAATGTGGAGCATATACGTAATGAGGTTTTCTGCTTTTATTGTCTCAAAATAGACAAAGAATGAAAGACGATACAAAAAGGTGAAACTGGCTTGAAGCTCTTCAGAATGGAGACAACTAGAAACTGTGAGACTCTCAAATAATACAGATTCTAGTTGTGGTGGATTGGCAATGTTTACATCATGTGTACAGCTGGAAGCTGACAGCAGCAAAAGCCCATTTGCTGTCAGGGGAGAGTACAGCCTGGGAAACCAACAGCCTGAATCAGTTCAGCCCCAGCCATACGCAGCAGGAGTGACTTTCTCTAGTTGCTCTGGTTTGACCACTTGAAAGGGAAACCTTCCAAAAGCCAGGAGATGCAACTGCTTGGTATTAATAGGGATGAAATGCTGGTTCGTGAGATGGAGTATGACTTCCAGCTGACAGTTTACATCTAACTTTCATGTTGTGTCACAGCATCTAGAAGTCTCAGGCAGAAGTGCAGAAGAGCCCAATTTGTCCTGTCACTGTTTCACTAAATAAATGGTATTGTATGTAGACTGCCCTTTAGGTGAACATTTGTAAGTTTACCTACTGAGCAATGGTGCTGCCCTTGCAGCCTTCTTCGTATAAGAATTTTCCTGGTCTGTTGCATGGGGAGTGGATCTTCAGCAGGTCAAGGATCAGTAGTTACCCCTCTGCCATCTGTCAAAGGCTCTGTTCCAAAAGTTACAAGTAAATTATTTGCTAGTACTGGAAAGTCACGGGAAATACTCTGAAACTTTAAAAAGCTGAGAATAAGGCAATCCCACTTTCAGGCTTGGTGTGTGTGTGTTGCTATGGATGACTAAAATCTGGGTTAGGCTTCTTGGAAATCAATGGCTATGAATATAATGGCTATTGAACTTGGTTGTTTCTCTCAAATGGTGGTGGAGGGGTGTTTTTTTCTCATATCTGGGTCACTTCCAGAGCCCTGGGTGACTTCAGCAGGGCCAGTCAGCGGGAGGTAATCCCTATTGTTAATTCCTTTTGGCTGCAGAGTTGGAGCAGCAGTAAGGAACCATTCACGGCTTCTCCTGAATATGTGATCATGTATCATTAAAGGGTTATTATGATATAATTAAACTCAGTGCTGAGCATCCATGAGAATCAGTACCATTATTTGCCATTTAATCCAGCACAGCGACTGTGGAGTAAAAAGAAAGTAAAGCCTGCAATTATCCAAGTTTCAGGCTTAAATGCGGACCATTCTATGTTGGATGATGAGGGAGACGAGTTTAGTTTTACTTTTAAGTAAAGGCTGCTGCCGGATCAGGCCTGTTTTCTTTCCCAGCTGGCATGCGAGTGTTGTCTTTGGATAATGCCCAGCAGTTTGTTGTCAAATAGGGTGTTCTCCATGCAGAGGTGCTCCACACTGTGCTTGCTGATGCACAGCTGGACTGCCCGTGCTGATGAAATTTTCCACAACTGCATCTGTTTGTACAAAGCAGGATGTATGTCAGTTTTACTGCTCTAAATCTGTGTGGCTGATCACGTTTCCTATGTTTCTTTTGGGTTTTGCGCTACTTCCTTTCAGTTAATTGTCACAATTTTAATACATCTTTTTCATCTGTCAGTTGTTTTTTTTTTTTTCCTCTTGGTAGCTGGAAGTTTGTCAATGCAGATCTTCCTTTTCAAGCCCTGTTTTTAAAACTGGATATTCACTACTTTTCCAAGCCTTTAACTGGCTGCTTCCTGTCTGAACTAAGTATAGCTTCAAAAGTATAGCTCTTTTAGCTTCTTTTCTACCATGGATGTATAAGGCCAGTCTGCTGCTACTATACAGGTAATGTAGAAATTAATAGAAAGAGCAAATGGTAGGACATAGTGCAACATGAAAACCTAACTGACTGTAAAACAGATCTTTCCATGTTCTATCAACCATCGCTTGGGGTTTTGTGTGTGTGTGTTTATGTCCTTGCCATTTTGCCACTCGTATAACTTGCCCTCTTTAAGAAATTGGGATTTTTTAGGAAGCAAAACCTAAGTTGTAAGGGTCTTGAATTAGTAATGCCCCGATGAAGACCCTGTCGGTGGAGACACTGGTGGTGAAAAGCAAAAGAGTGGTAATATATTTTATATATACATGTGTGTTTATTGGTAGGCACAAGGTATAATGGAAAAGTAAACAGCAAAGTAGAATGCAGCTTTTAAGGGAACACAGTAAGCAGACATCCAGACAGGAAATGCACTATTAGAGGAAGGAAGGATTGCTTTTGCTGTGGGATTTTGGGTTGCTTCCTTCAGGAAGCTCATGTGCACCTTGTCAAAATAATGATGTCATTTTCCTACTGCTATAGTTTGAGTGCTCTAAATATATTTTGTTTATTGCGTGTTATGTATGTAACATATCCCTGCTAAAGATGCATTTGTGTCCTTAGCCGAAGTTGCAATGTGGTTATGTGACTAGTCTATGAAGTCGAAGCACTGTAGAGTTTTAAGATGACTCCTTATGGTATGGCAAATTCAAAATGATTGAATTTTGATTCAATTTAAGGCAATTCAATTTAAGACCATCACATTTTTTCCCCATGTGAAACATACTGAGTTTCATGAAGTTGTGTATAAAATCCCACTCTTACATGAAAACTTGGGCATGCATAACTCCAACCCCTCTTGTAAACATAGCCTGGAAAGTGGTAAGTTCTCTGCCTGATATAATAGATGTTAACCCAGAGCATGGATGGGTAAGGTTTTGGAAGAAGTCAGCTGAGGATGAAAAATTGCTTTTTGTCCACTTTGAAGGGCCTTATTTTGAGAAACAAGAAGTATTCTGGTACTGGATGGTGCTGACTTAGACACTCCCTCACCAGTCCCTTCTGTTGCGATATGGGCAGGAGCATGCTCAGTCCTTAGGAAGATCATATTGTATCTTTAGGTGCCAAGGCTTTCAGGCAATGGAAGACTCTTACCCAAATCGAGTCCTTCAGCATGTGCAAATGCTTTAATTTGGGTAATTTCATAATGGGACATTCTTGGGAAGAATGAAAGATGTGTCCTTAACACAATGCCCACGTGTGCAAAGTTTGAGTCCAGATTAAGATCTAGAATGCTGAAGTTCATCCCAGAAAAGGGGAGTGGGAGCTCACAGGAACAAAATAATACCCATAAATTATGCTTTCCTTCTCAAAATCAAAAACTCTCAAGACACTTATCATGGTAAATTTCAACTCAGACATCTTGGCAGGGTTTATAAAGAGAACTTGAAATAGTGATGAGCAAGCAATTTTAATAGGTGGCAGAACATGTTGTGTATATACTTAGAAGCTGTAACCCATGTAGTATGACCTAATGAGTAAATTTAAATTAGGATAAATCATCAGCCTTAGCTGTGATGTTTTGTAACAAGCACTTGTCTTTGCAACATCAAAATGAAAAAGCATAACATGAAAAGAAACCAGTATGTACTTGCAAGGGTGCAACCTAGAAAGCCAGATAGATAACACCCCTTGTCTCTGAGTATATGTTGAGCCTGACCCTTCTTGAATAATTTCAGTATGTTTTTGCCTCTAACTTGCACAGAACCACCCACTTTTTGAAGCAGTTGCAGCTGGACAGAAGCTATGAACTATTAAAGCATGGGAGATTGAGAATAGGAGGGGGTGTCGAGCATGGCCTGACACTGGTGAGCTGCAGGAACAATAGCTTGTTTCTTGTCTGTTTAGACAGCAATCTTTGTGGCAGAATCCGTTTCTTCCATGCAGCGAAATGCCTAATGCATCTTTGCAGTATTTATTATCTAATCTGCCCACAAAGCCCAGCCTAGCACCCAGGTGTGGGGCAGGCATCTGGTTCTGTACCAGTGCATTGCCTTTGGTCTTTAACACCTTTATGTTTGCAGTCAGCTGAAGGAAGAGTGGGATGGATGCAGAGAAGGATGATGGGACTATGCTAGGAGGATGCTAGGGCAGTGGAAGGAGACAGGCTGGCTTGGTGGGGTAAGAAGACAACGCTGGAGTAGGCAGATGATTTTCTGCTCTTTCCACCCTGCAGTGCTGCCACCCACAGCTCGGAGTCCTTTAAAGCTAAAGGATGATATTGGCACCATCACAAATGGTCATAACGTGATTTCAAATAACCTTAGGCTGCTGCTCAGATGTAGGATTTCTTATAAAAGCCCTGGGTTCCCCTGCCTCCACCGTGTGTCATCATGCCCTGCAAGGACTGTTTGCAGCCATGTCAACAGTGAGCAGTGGCTGCTTGAGGAGGGAGGTTGGGATGACAGCAGTCTTCATAGCCAGTAGTAATTTTAATCTATTTAAAGAAACCTCACATAATTGGAGATAACCACTTTTCACAAAGGTATGACCAGAAGCAGTTTCAGGTGCCAGATGCCAAAGAAACCTGGGTTTCAGAGAACTTGATTAGGGTTTGTAATCTGTCCCTCTGTAATATGATGTAATATTGGAGCTGTAATATGATAATGTAAGGATTGCAACAACAGAATAAAATCCCTAAGACATTGCAAGTTCTCCATTTCCCTGCCACCTAGGAATAGAATAGCTGCTTGTTATATCGGAGGGGGAACAACAGGGATGTCCAGATAGGTGTGCTGCGGACAGCAGGCATGACCTTTGGGTAGCACACCCAAAGAAACATACAGCCAGTTTCTACTCCTGTGAAGGATGGGAGGAACCCGAACTTTCCAAGGAACATTCATCATTGCATCCCACAGCAAGAAGATTGTGCAAGCTGCGTTGCAACAGCTTTCTTGCTCAACATCTGCGGAGTAGACAGAAGGGTTGCTTCCAGCTCACTTTGTTTTAATGCTACTGCCAGAGCATATCAAGCATGTGAAGAGTAACCAGTTCCTGGTCTGAGGAACTGGCAGTTTAAAGGCTGTGTCCGATGTCAGAGCAATTGCAGCCCAACAGCTCTGTGCCAGTCACACAAGTGAAAAACAGCCAGAAGAAAAGGACTGGGGATGAGCCTGGAGATCCTCTTTCTAACTGCGTGGATATGCCAAAGCCATGAGCAAGCGTAGCTGTTGAGGATGCTGCAGACCCAGACCTGTGCATTGTTGGGGGAGCCTGGGTGGTATCAGTTGCTGGCTCTGTCCTCGCAGCCTTCTCCCGGCTGTTATTTGGCACAGGGCTCAAGTTCTCAGCTAAAAAGTTCCAGTTCCCTAATCAGATTGATTAGCACACAGCATAAGTCTAAACTTAAAAGTGGCTAAAACTTTAAGCCTTTCTTGCTTTTTGGCTTTGAAAATCACTGTTCCGCTACATTATGCTCCTAAACCCCCTCCTTTTCCCTTGGTTGCCAGCTCTTGTTTTCAGCTAGAGCCTTCACTAAAGCACTCTTGTGGAGCAGCTCACAAAGGGGGTTGAAAGGAAATAAAAGCAAATTGGTCAGAAACAAATAAAAAGTAATTAAACCGAGTGTTGGCAGTGTGCTGTGCTTGAAGAGGGCTGGGTGATGGTGGTTCTCAGGACAGCTGTGAACTGGAGGCCACCAAGCAGTGCAGTTGTCTCTGTTCCCTGATATTATTTAATTTAATGTTTTAGTTTCTGACCTTTTCTGATTCGGAACTTGAGGTTATTTAAGGGTTATTAACTTTTAGTTGCAAACCGAGATAATCATGTATAACCAGAGGCTAAGGAAACTCAGAGTCTTGAGTAGTTGAGTGTGTTCAGTTTTTGAACTTGCTGCTCAGACTGCTTAGTCAGGTGCTACTTACTATCAAAAGTCATCTGCCTTTTTATAAAGGGGAGGAACTGCTATAAAACCTCTTCCGTGTTTTGTGTGGAATTATGTCAGAGAAAATCAGTAACTCAGTACACAAAGGACCTTGTGATACCAGTGCCCGTAACAAAGAGTAGCTTAAACAGGGCAGAGTGGGCAGATGCTTATGTATGAACTGCTTTGAATGCTTGCAAAATGCATCGTTTTCAAATGAATCACAAACAGGAAGATGGGATTTGTCAAGTTTATTATAAAATGTCTGAAATGTAAACTGCACTTAATGAGAGCGTGCACTGTGGACTGTAACCATACATGGGTGCTATTAACTGATGCCCACTTGTCTCTGTTTAGTGGAGACAAGTTTTCCCAAGCTGCTTTCCAGTTATTTTGGTGCCAGGCTAGTTTGCAGTATTTACTGTTAATGACTGGAAGAGGTCTAATCGACCGTATGTAAGGCTCAAATGCTGTTTGAGCATCACAGTAACTTTCCTTGCTTCATTGTCAGAGGCCTGAGCTGCTTGGGTATTTTTCTGAACTGGAACTGATGGGGTTCTTTGCTAATCAACTTCTGCAGAGCGCTGGAGACATCTTAGCTCTCTTCATCCTTGCCTCAACTGTGCTTCTTTAACAGTGCTTTGAGCACCTGCAGATTCACAAAGCCTCAAATTGCCACCTGTGTCTTTTTTACCTGTTTTGGTGTCTGTCCTTTGAAGATGCTTGTGTCTTTCAAGGCATAAAGCGTAGAGTGATGTGAGTGGCTTGGAAACACCTATCATGTCTGGCCATGGAGCTGAAGCCTCATGTGGTCCCTCTCCCTCTAAATAGATTAACACCAGTGCCTGGAAGCTGTGACCCTTGGTGCTCATGGTCCTCTCCCTCTTTGCCATTATCGTATACTCATTAGGTGCTCATGAGTATATAATACCACATATAAAGTGATTGCTCAGCCTGTAAAGATGGAAGTGCCATCAAGCTGCTCTGGTGAGGTTACCCTTCTGTATATCAGTACTCAAAAGGACATTAATCTCTGCTGCTAGTGTTTAAACAAGCTGTTCTAAAGAAATTGTTGCCTTTATGAAACACTCAGGCAGGAGTCTTTTTCTGTTCTTTGTTTTTCATGATAACATGTAAATAAGAAGCAGTTGAGTATGAGGCAGAAGTAAAATGGTAGCAGTTCCCCCAGCCCTTTGTGACTGTGAGACCATCACACTTGATGGTGCACCCGTCAATACAAACTTGGACAACCATGTGTGTCATTAGAAGAATAAAGTTTGAAACAAGGGATCTTTGAACTTGTTTCACTTCTGTGCTTGGAATGAATTTGGTCACGTATGTCAGGATTACCTAATGTTTGGCACTTACGATTGCAACACTGCTGGCGTCTGAGGATGGGTGGCCTGAAGTGTGGCTTCTTAGCTCTTTTGTTGGGATCCCTGTTGTGCAAAGCCAGGCGGAATATCCATCCTGTATTCCCTGCTGCCAAAACAAGGCTCCAGCAATTACTGTCCCTCCAGCAATGATGCAGAGGGACAGGGGATATATTCTGAACCTTTAAGAGCAAAATAACAGGGCTCAGTAAAATGATTCCTGAGCCTTGCTTATGACACTTGCTGTGGTGGTTTTGGGCTTGGGCTGGAATGGCTACAGAAAAGCCTCTTTGGATGAAATTAGTGAAAACAGTATTGTACAGATTACTTCATTCCCCATGCCCCTTTTGTTCTGAGAGGCTAGTTTAATGCCTTTTCTGCTAGTTGGCAAAGGGAGATATGTGATCAGTTTTAAAGCACTTTGCCGGCTGCAAAGGTGCCTTGAACCTTTACTTCTTGGTTAGTTAGAAGTATGATTGTTTTGCAACTTAATCCTTTGAGCAGCAATTTTAACCAGTACCTGGGTGCAGGGTGATGAGTGTTTGATGAATGGAGGTGGTCCTCCCAGAGAGGAGAGCTTTGGACCTCTCAGCAGGCTGAACTGGCCAAGTGGAGTGAAAAAAGTTGGTTTTCTCCAAGTTGGCAACTTTACTGCTTGCAGATAGAAATGAGCTTTGTCTTTTGCACTGTGAGGCAAGTACTTTGAAATGTGTATGAAGGAATGCTTGTACAGTTATCTATTTAGCAGGGTTACACAGTTACATTAGCTTCAAGCTACCCTGTCACATAATGGGGGGGAGCACAAAGCACCTATTTAGAGATTACAAAATCTGTGCTGAACATGGATGGTACAAAACCACTTCCCCAGCATCTTTCTCTCTGGGAAATCGGATGTTTTTTACAGTGCTGTCAGATAGCAGGGCTTTGTTTGCCAGCTCTCGTGAACAAACAGCATGTTGTTGTGCTGCCTTATCACAAGGTTGTTTCTTGGTAGGAATGTATCAGGTATTCCTGATGCAGAGAGGGAAAACCCAGAGCTTGGAAATGCCTGATCTGGAAACATTATGTGGCTCCGAGATCTGGTATCTTTCCAAAAGTGAGAACTTGGTACATGTTGGGCTTTTGTTCAGCAGACTTTATAGCAGTCGTGTAATCTGCTGGTCAGCATTTCCTAGTGCTGGTTCTTTCGGAAACATAGAGCAACAACTTTGAACTATTATAAAAACAGGATTGTTTTTAAGGCTATAAAAGGCATCCATCTTGTTCTTTTTGGCACAGATTTTCTGGTCATTTGTAGTCAATGCTCTGAGTCCCTGAAAATCTGAAACTATCCCATGTAAACAACTTTCTTCCACAAACACTAGTTGTGGCTTTGTTCCCTGAGCCGCTTCTTACTGGAAAACTGCAGGGGACCTGGCTTCTTACTTTCCTCCCCTATAGGAAAAACATGGAAAAATATCTTGCATTTCTAGTACCTGTTGAATTAGGTTGCAACAATTTCTGTCTTAACAGAATTTGCTGAATTGCAAAAAAAAAAGCCATTTGTGTTGGGTGCAATTGCATGTAAATATTTTTGACCTCCAAATACTGCAAAGGTATTTATTTTTCCTCTCTGCCATGCACAATTGCTCACTGTGTGGAATGGCAGATTGCATAAATGGCTGTAAGCATGAAAATATGTAGCACTATTTCTGAAGTGTCACTTGCAGTTGCCTGAAATTTTGGCGAACTTGGTTTTTGCTTGTTCTTCATTATTAAAATCTGTAATGGATGAAACTTACTGAAAAACCTGGAGAAAAAGGGTGAATCGAAGTGTCTGTATTGGCTCTTCTGACTATTTAAGTATCTCTGTTACTTTGTTGTAAATTTGGATTACAAATTACTGGTGGTGGGGTTAGTTTTGTTCCTGTCCTCATGCCTCAAGTGGTGGGGTTAAATATTCATGAAGCTTTTCTCTATGCTTAAAATCCACAGTCAAACTCTTTAACAAAAATCCACCCAATTGCATAGCTAGCAAGGAGGGTTCCTAAAATCTGAAGCTGTTTGCACGTGCATGGACACCAGTGTTTAATCTGTGTGTGCCACTTCATAGCTTCCTGCAGCATCCAGCCATCTTACATCTCACTAGAGCATTTTGCCCAGGCAAAATTGTATCGAGTTGACCCACAGATGCTCCCGTGGGCATCACAGCCTTTCTTGAGCACCAGGTCATTTATGTAGGCAGGGTTGATTGGCTTAAATCAGATTAAAGTCAGGAGGTGAGGAGTCATGGTTTAAACAATCTATTTAAATTGTGTTCTGTAGTTCTGTATCTTCAAGAAAACTGTTAATAATTAAAGTGTTTGCAGTTAACACAATCAATAATTCTTAAACATGTTTCAGCCTTTTAGCTTGCTTTATGTGTGCACTTACTCATATATTTCACTTGAGACCATTCTGAACTTTCCTTAAAAAGTAAATAATTGATTTGTGTTATTGTTGTGTAGTTAATAAATATCCATTTTTGTCCAAAGATGCCCCAAACCCACACGATAGGAATTTCTCTGGCAGGCAGAGGATATGCAATAAATATACTTTGTATTTGTCATCTTACTGTTAAGAGTTCTGTCCTCTCTCTTGAAAACTGTTTCTGGCCATTCATTAGAGCTTTTCAGGGATCAGCCCTCTGCCTCTGGCACCTTATCTTTGTCAAGAGGATGACAATATGCTGTTATTCCTTTTTAACTCCCTGATATGATTGCTGAACTGAGATGCCTCTTGGTCCAAATGCAAAAGGTGCGCTGCACCTGCAGCACAACCTGCTACTCTGTCTGCCTGGGCAGTCACCTCTTCTGGGGCTTGGCCTTATCCATGTTCGCAGTTCAGTTTCCCACAGATGAAGGAATCACAATGCCAGTCCTTTCCTAGAGCAGGATACAGCAGTCTTGTTCCTTTCTTTGACAGTTTTGAAAATGGACCTTGTAGATGTCCACTTAAAGGACTGTCTGTTTTACTTGGTACCATTTATTCAGACCAAGAACAGTGTTTCTGTCCCAAAGAATGGAGCACATTGATCTGAGAGTAAAGTGATGCTAATGAGTGTCCAGTTTTCTTATAGTGAATAATGGAGAGGGAAGCTGCATCAAAAAAAAAAAAAAGGGAAGAAAAAGGAATTTCAGAGACAAGTATTGAAGCTAACTTCAGAAGGTGGTTGTGCAGATTTGGCCATGCCTCCTTTCACCTGTGAAATGACAGTTTCCATGACACCCTGTGTACTGGTCCCTGCCCTTTTTCCTTCAGCATTCCCCGTTTTGAAGCTGCCAAACTTTTGTTTGATCTCACGGCTTTAATATTTCTTTAATCTCGTATTGTGCAGGAGTGTGTGTACATAAATAAACCAGGGAGGCATTTTACAAGAGATTCTTAACCTTCTTGCCAAAGGTCTTTTAAACTATAATCTGAGACAGTGGGCCACTGCTTGGGGGAGGGGAGGGGGGTGGAGCAGGATCTTTATTTGTTCCTGTATTTAATCTTTGATGCAAGCTGAGAACAAATCTTTTTTCATCTTTGCAGATATCAGCTACTGACCATGTCAACAGAGTTCCAGGATGCTCACCTTACAGAGGTGAAACCTCTGGTGGAAAAGGAGGAGGTAATGAATTTAAAGCTTTTTAGAGCTTATGTATTTTATTTCAGGGCTGCTGTTGGAACTGCGTATGTGTTCTTAGGTTAATTTTAACATACTGCATGGAAGAAATAAGTAAGAAACTGGAGATGGAGTAAGAGTGGGGTTTTTAAATAGTGCAAAACCAAGACGTAATTATTTTCTCTTTTGGGGTATCTGGTTTTACTCTTCTCTAATGCTGATCTGGTGGTGGCATTTTTTTCTTCTTCTCAATTTGAGTGCTTTGGGTGTCTTTAGCTATTTAGAATGATGCCAATTGAGCTATCTCATGTACATCTATCTATAGGCATAGACTTCTCAATGCGAATATAAAGACTTTACTCTATCAGCTGCCTTTCAAGGAGGCACAGAGAGAACCTGCACTTTTCCTTTGGGCACATCTGAGTCCAGAGGTTCAGCTGTGCCCCATCTAGTCCTCTCTAGCTACACTGAGCAATGACTTACAGCCAAAGTGCTATCAGGTCTGCAGTTGGCTGGGTGTACATGAGCTGCAGCCTTTCCACTGGCATTGCAGTGGAGAAACGTCCTAACATCCCAGCCTTTTTGTTTTGGTTTGTTTTTTTTTTTTTTTTTTTTGCTTGTACTTTTGGGTTTTTTCACCATTTTCTTCAAAAATCTGCCCATAGCATCTGGCTTCAGTGTCTGTCTGACTCTGGTTGTAGCAATACTCTGTGCTGTGGTATGTTCATGGCAAATAAATCACTGCAATACATGAAGGAACCTCTCAGCTTTTTTTCTTGACACAAACCTAGATTTTCTTTTGTTCCCAAGGATTTTAATTCTTGACAATGATGTATATAGCCTGTTGGGCTTTTTTCTGGTTTTCTACACTGGAGCTATTCATTGCTCTATTTCTGCTACTTTCTTTTCTATTCCCTACCTCTTTCACGTAAACACTTCAGAAAATTATTTGCACTTGTGACTGCAGTGAAAATGGCTCGAGAAACTTTAAACACAGCTCCTCTGCCAAGGACATTGCATGAAAGCAGAGCTTGTTTGGATACCAGTGAATGCAGCACTCAAATGCTTCAGAAACTAACATCCCTTTTTAATGCCAATATTGTTCAGTAATAGTAAAGCAAAGGAGATACTAAGCAGAGGCCTATGCATACTAAATGCTTTTGCTGCAAAGTTTGGAAATATCTTAAAACACTGATTAACTTCCTTGGTTTTTGTATCATGTAGATCAAAAGTTGGAAACCTGAAAATGAACCCTATATGGTTTTATTAACTTACCTTTAAGTTTTGTCTATATGGATAAATTAGCAGAGAGTTGGACTTCCTCTGTGGCCATTCTTCACATATAACAAGGGTGTATTTAATGTATTTTGAGAAATGGAAAAGATTTCCCTGAAAGACACTCAGCACTTACTAAGGTTAACAATGGAGTTGGTGTGGACTTCATGCACACAAAAGTCACATACTGGCTTGTTGTGCTTAGGTTTCTTTTAAAGGTGAGTCTTTGTTCCTAAACAGTGGTGAGCTTTATTTCATATACTGTCTATATGGATTCCACATATAGTTATTCCTTTCAACCCCACTGTAACACCAGTGTATGAAACCAGCTATGTTTAAAATGTTGTGAGACCAACAGTATAGTAAGATTAAAACCTAGCATATTGTCTAATGCTAAGGCTGTGTAAAATGACTTCCACAAGCTCAGCCAGCTCTTCAACTGGCTTATATGTACAAAACAGTGCCTAATTGCCTAAAGATCATGCCTTTGAAGTCCTGTCATAATTACAGGTTGGAGTGCAATGTTTTGAGGTCCATTATCTGAGACGATATTGCCCAGGACAGCAGCTGTATTGCTTCTGATATCTTCTATCCTTAATTTACCTGGGCTTCTGGGACTAAGTGACCTCCTTGCCAGGATCCTAAGCTTTTCTTTTTATCTCAATGCTTTTTGCAAGCTTTGGCTTCTCTGTTGTACTCTGCAGATAAAAATGTTTGCTTGGCTGCTCTTCCCTCTGTTTTCAGCCCTCCAGTGGAAATACAAGTTTGACTTCTTCTTGTCTTTTAATAAAAGGAGGTGACTGGAAGATACTCCTTCCCTTGAAGTTATAAGCCTCTTAAATTACTGGAGGTGGGGAGGGTGTCACCTAACTCCTTTCAGATGGAGATCCTCTGTGGGCACATGAGCTTGTCAGTAAAAGTAATGGATGATCACAGGTTGGAATGGACCTCTCTGTGCCCAGCCAGCCTCCCAAACATAAAAAGGCCTAATTTTTGGCTAGGATAAAACCCTTCTTGGGTGCAGAACCAGTGGGTTAGAACACAGGTGTACATGCAAAAGCTGCATGCATTAATGCTTTAAAATCTCTTCACAGGCCATCACTCGCCTCCTTCCAGACTTTGATGTTCAGGCAAGTAGAGCTATTCTTTATTATTATTATTTATTATCATCATCATAATCATTGTTATTATGAATTGTTGTTATTATTTTGTTAAAAGGGGAAACTGAATCGATATTTTGAGAAAATAGCAAAATGTGATTAGAAATGACTGCCTGCTTGCCAGAAATGCTGTTACTGTGGGAGAAGGGTCTGAATGGGGCTCTGATGTAGTGATGTGAAGAGGACTGCAGGAGGTCTTTTCAGGCTGAAGCTGAGAAAGCTTCGTTCATAAGGGGTGGCTGAGTTGCAAGAAGTTCTATTCTTGCTAAGAGAATGAGTTTCTTCAGCAGTGGTAGTGAAAGCAAAATATTCCCCTCCTACATGGACACACACTTTCCCCAATTAATTTGCTTTCATTAGCAATGTGCATGCATTTCCTTGGAGGAAATGCCCTCCAAGGAGCCCCTCTCTATGCTGTTGAAAGTTTCTAAAAGATTCCTGGAGCCTGTAGAGCAGTGGAAGGCACTGAGCAATCAACTTTACCCACAACAGGAATGGTGATAGTTTCTGTATATTTATTTACAGCCAGAACAGGAAAGTCCATAAAGCACACCACTGGGTCAAACGGTGGCTTTCCACTTTTGCATGTGTCATGCTTTTGAGAGGTGACTTTCTAACTCTTAGCTCCTGTTTGTATAGTATTTTGTTGGTATGTGGGCTTCTGACTGAGCAGTTTTTCCTTGCTGGTTCCTAAGCTGAACTAAGTCGGTGTCAGGCTGTATTGAACTGGAAGGGAGGGAGACCAGGATGCTTATACCTACGTCAACAAGAATTCCCACTGCTGAGGACAAGAAAGTGTATGTGTTGGGATAAGAGGCTCACTGGGTGTCTTATTTTTATCAAGAGATGTAAGGAAGGAGGTAGAACATGGAGGGATAAGGAAAGCTATTAAACTGTTCTAGTCTCTTGAATATTCAGGCAGAGGTCATTGAACGAAATCATCCTTCTGCGCTTTGTGGCATGTTACACTTTATTTGTGCCTGTCTATATTTTTGTTAATGTTGTGCAAATTGGTTAAAAATCCAGCACAAACTCAACAGTCTTTTCCTTGGAAACCAAGAGAGACACTTATCATGAACATCTTTTTACCATCTTTCAATGGTTCTTACCTCTGTAGCAAAGCTCTAGTTTACATTAATCCTGCATCTTCCTCCTTATCCTTTCTAATGATGAAACACACTGCCTGAAGTCTTGATAAATGCAAGTTAAAGCTGTCACCATATGACTTCTGCAGGACAGTGCACAGCATGGGAGAAGCTTTCTTTTTGTGTCCAGATTGATCACTTGGTCTAAATAAATCTGAATCCCAGATTAAGTCTGCTAACAGGAATACTGTGGTATTTTGATTAAGAATGCAGAAGTGACCCGTATTTCATTTCTATTCTTGGAATAAATTGCTTGGTTTGTAAATCATGTGTATATATAGATTTTTTTTTTTTTTTTTGAACTTTCAGCAAATTCTCTAAGCCTTTTGGGTTCTTTTTTTTTCCGTGTTTCAGATTAACTGTTGCTAGCCCAGAACAGTGGTTCTTGTTTAGCCCTGTTCTGCCAGCTCTTGCTTTTTGAATGATCTTTCTTTCTTAGAGTTTAATCTTTGGCTGTTCTAGTTCAGGAAGGGAAAATATGGAAGAACAGTCTCAATCCATTATGTTAAGAACTGCTGCTGCAAAGGAGGTTTAGCTTTGGTCCTTAAAACCACAAGTGCCCTACCTATGTGTCTTTCAGCTCTTCTGTGTTTGATTTATGAAAGAGATGGTTTGAAGTGGCTACAAGAGATTCTTTTTCTTAGTTCATTAGAGAAGTTCATGTGTGGCCCTGGAGGATGTGGGTCACTCAGGGCTGACACTGAAGCTCATGTGTGTGCTTAATCAGCAGGCTGTCCCATGAACTGCACTTTGGGCAAGGATGGACCTGGCCAAGGAAGGAGGCAACCAGCCATTGGCAGGATGGAGCTTCTTTAGTGCCTGCGTATGGATGTGGGTATCCACCATATCCCTTGCAATTTACTCCATCCTTTTTGGGACAAATTATGCAGTGTTCAGTTAATGACCAGTGAAAAGTAGTGACTGCCTGTGAGGCATCTTGGTTCCAAAAATAAATTTTATCTAGTTATTCAGGTTTGGAAAGAAAGTCTTATTTCACATTTCTTATTTCACATGTTTTATGCAGACTTGGGTTAAACAGACTTTTCCATTTTTGAAGTAAGCCACTGTATAGTGCAGTATTGCCCTTCTGAAAGCACACATTGCAAGACATGTATATAGTTATTCTCTGGACAAAAGCTTTCCTGGAGTTACCAGAGGTTGGCCAAGAGAAGAGATAGCAGAGCTGACAGCTCCGAACTAGCTTTAGACAGCACTATGTCTGTATGTCTGTCTGTGGCACCCACCTGAAAACTTAAGTGAAGGTCCCCTGCCTCCCAAGAAGAGGAGTGCTCCTGGCCAAACCTGGTTTAGCACAATTAATAATAAACTGGTGCAGGGCAGTGTGCCCTGTGCTGCTTTAGGTTGGCTTAATGCCAAAGACACTTTAATTGTATTTCCAGTTTTATGTATTTGCCTGTTCTCTAGTTTGGCAGCTTTGGAGCTGATGGAGACCTGGCTCCTCATCATGGTATATATTAGCTTAGTGTTCCAGAAGTGAGCAGTCCATCAGGATACTGCTTTCTCAGTAACTAAGCAAACTTTCTGAGGTGGGTGTCAGCTGTAGGTGGCAGAGGTGAGTTTGTCCCTTGGAATTCAGGGCTCATTGCAATCTGTATTCACTGGCATGCAAGAGCCATGTCTGCTTTTCCTCCTGCCTGTGAAGGGAGAAGGAAAGAGCTGCCTTGCAGAAGGAGAGAAATCGGCTGGTCGTCATGGTGCAATGGAGTGGGTTTCCTGCTGGTGTTGATGGATCCTGTTTGGGGTGTTGCAGCGAGTTACATGGATTTCCTCATCCATTTACATCTCTGAAGGAAAGAAATGGGGATGTTTGTGGGTTTGTGCTTTCGCAAGGCAGTGTGACCCAGTGATAATAGGACTAGGAAGAATTCCTGGGTAGAACTACTGCAATAATCTGCTTCAGTTTCCTAACCAAAGTTTTTGTTGCTGGCTTCCATCTTAGCAGAGTCACTGAACATTTACATCTAAAGTCATCATACATATTAACGTACTGTTAATGTAATTAACTCACAACCTGAATTGAGAAACTTTTTACTTAATATTGCTAATTTAATATTGAAATCTAAACAAAAACAGAACAGAAACAAGATGAAAAGAAAAAGAGAAAAATAGCTGGAAAGGTGGGCATTGGGATTTTAGAAATACATGAGATGAATTGAAATAACTATTTTAGAGCGCAAAAACCTAGAGGAAAAATGCTAAATATCTTCAGGGAAAAGGGAATTTGAAACCCAGCATTGCAATATCATAGTAAAAGCTCAAATATTCTTGTTCTTCAAGATATTGGAGGAAAAAAAAAAAAAGAAAGAAAAATAGCATGTGTAGATATTACTATTTTAATTTCTTAAGTAATATGATCTTAAAGTATACTGTCTCCTAGCAATCTGAAAGCTATTTAAATCCTTTTTAAAAGCTCTGAAGCTTTTCTCTCAGTTCCGAGGCAAGAGAAGGGAGGTGCATTTAACAGGCATAGTAGAAATTAAAATAAAAGCATGAGATGGTAATTGAGGATTCAGTATATTTGAAAGCTTAAAATAATCTTGATGGAATGCAGTATTTTACTTAAAATATAAAATATGGTGGGTTTTAGCAAAATATGCAGTGTGTGTGTGTTTTCCTTTTTAGATATCTAAAAGTGTTTTGGTTGCATGTTCCATACTCCAGAAAACAACTTTTTCATAAAGATGTTCCTCGGTCCATATCATCTCTAGCCAGGGTAGAGAGGGGAAGGAATAAATGGGCTCTCCCATGTTACCAACTTAGAAATTGGCTCCCCCTTCTAACCTCATGCCAAAACATCAAGAAAGGTCACTTGACCCCGAAATAAAATCTACTTTAGCACAGATCAGCTCCTTCAAACTCAGCCTCTCTTAAATTGCACGTATCGAAAGTACTTTTGTGTCTGCTTTTAGAGCATGAAGATGAGACTGCACCTCTGTTAAAGTGAGAGATGTGAACAGATGGTGTGTTTGTCTTTATCCTTATATCGGATTAGTGTACCTTGGATTTTTTTTCCAAGATAGTGTTTTAATACAAATCAGTTGGTGAAGAGCCTCTTACTATAATGTCGATGTTGATTGGGATGTGCTGCCATCTGTTTTTAGTGCTCTGCGTTTTGAAAACATCCACCCCTACATCACGTAGACAAATCTCTTGATCTTTAATAGGATCAATAGGGATGTAAAGTTGTTGGCTTGATGTCACTGAACAAACTGGTTTGAACTGATTGGGTTTTTTTTTTTTTAGGAGAACCTTTAGGGTATTCACCGTAAAGAATTCACGCTAATGAAAAATAGCACAACCTTCTAGAACTAGGGGAGTCTTACTGTGAAGATAATGAGGAATTAAGCCAATTGTTAAACTGACTGTGATTTATGCCAGTGATTAAGAGTATGGGTCACCTGTCATCTCTGAACTATTTTTAATTGACACTCAGTGTGAACGAGACTTGGGTTTCTAGTTCCAGAATCATTAGCTGTGGACGTCAGTGGAATGTGCAGGTCCAAGGGTCTGGCTTTATTCACCATGAACAGATTTTTTCTTTCATGCACAAAGGAGAAAGATCCCAAATCTTGAAAGGTGGGTTCCCTCCTAAGAAAACATATTCTAGGCTTTCAGTGCTCTTACTGGAAGGATCTAGCAATAAAAATGTGATGATGCAAAATGCCTGTTAGTCTTCAATTGAGGAGGAAAGGATTTCTATATTCCACACTCATTAGGAGGTGTGTTACACAATATTGTTTACTCTCATTACTGGTGTTAAGGCTGCCAAACTATCAATTTTTATGCTTTATATTGAAAATTATCTTAGTACAGAAGGAAGGTAGAATGTGGAAAATATTAATTGCCATTAGTATTAGTTGATATTTATTGCTACTGTAAATCTCTTCTAGAGTATTGTATGATAAATATACCAACAATACCACATTTTCTGCCAAAATTGGAACTTAGTGATGTTAGTATGACTGAGGTAGGAATACTTTAGATTAAATGTTGCTTATCTAATTTGGATAATACTAGACTTCAAACATTTAAAGTCCTCATTTTTGTTGTGCAGAATCATTCTGACTTAGACTAATTTTTTGAAGTCTTCTGTCTTCTTACCAGACACTTTTAATCCTGGCTTTTAGGAAAGAAATGGCTTCTGATGTGATTTAGAATAAGTCTGGAATGTTTTTGCATTTGAGATGATAAAACATCAATGAAATGATGCTAAACTTATCAAAACCAGATTGAAACAGCGACAGGAATGACTGTACTAATTCTCAGGTTTGAAATTCAGCACGTTGTACATTGTGTGGTCAAGACTGAGTTCACCTTTGATCTCTGAGCTCTGTTGAATAAGTTCTTCTCCTGGACAAACCTGACTCAAATCCTATTTAAGAATGACATCCTCATGAATTAGCCTGTTTTGTTCTTTCTAGCTGGGCATTATGGGAGTCATAAGCCTGTCTGGGATAGCAGCTTGCCTATATAACCCAGTTTCCTACTTGGATAAAGTAGAAACCTACTGTCCTCTGTTTGACTTGCTGGATTTATCACCCTGTTTTGACTAAAGATGGTGCTGGATATGGAAGACACAGCTTACATGCTAAATGATGCAGTGAGTATGCAGAGGAATGAATCTCTGAAGAGACATAAAAGCTGAAAATTAGTGTTTCGATGGAATATAGTTCAGATATCAGAGATGCTCAGCTTGCCCAGTGTATGAGGAGGAGACAAATTTTGATTCATTGCTGTAATTATAATTTAAAACTGATGAAAGTGTGGAATTGCAAGGAAAATAAGTGAATTGTGGAATAGTGTTGACTAGCATTCTTAATTTCAACAAAATGTGTGGTGTATTCTATGTATTAAGTTAAAGAGCTGATATTTAGATCAAATTACTATCTCTGAAGAGCTTTTGGTTTTGCTCTGTAAGTGTTCAGAGTCTGTACACTCCTGAGTTCTACAGCATAATTTCTAATAGATTTGAATTTAACTTGGACTTTGGGCGTTACTGCATGGAGAAGACAAGCAAGGCCTGCAGCAGGGTATCTGTCCTGTACAATAAATGAAGTATTCTGGTGAAATGCTAAGCCTGCCTACTAACTATGTATTGCGTTGGCTGTTACAGGAGTGTAATGGTACTGTGAATAAGTGTCATAAATAGCTGTTGTTTTGTGATTACTTTCATACATGTTCACAAAAAACCAAATTGTTTATATCCATCTGAAGTTCAAGTGCAAAAGAAACAAACCTCTTCTGTATATTGTGGATGTTATTATGACCCAAGCAACATCTAGGTACATAGACATCCAATACATAAAAGATGATGCTCAGGAGGCATTGATTTGATATTAAAGGTGTCCTTAGCTTGAAGATCATTTAATAGTACAAACTCCTGTTATGTCACACAATAGCAATATGCTGCTTAATGTTTCTCTCATAATCACCACAATGTTGTGGATCTGCTGCTCTATAGCAAACCTTAGATAGTTGGGTTTATGCTCAGGTCTATACATAGCAAGCCATAAAACTAACATATGTGGCTGTTTTTATTGAGGAAGGCTACCAAAATCACAAAGCCCTACAGTGTGATAAGTCTTTGTGGCAAATACAGGCCACTTATTACTGCTTTCTTTGGAGAATAGTAGTTATTTGCTGAGTCTTTTTCCTAGAAACAGAAGTATTTTTATCATGGCAAACTGCACTTCTGCAAATGTCAACAGTCATAGTTGCAAACTGTTCTTATTTTAGGTGTCATTGCACGAAACAGCTTTCTTTTTGTTTCCTTTTTTTTTCCCCTTATGCTGCTGTTTAATGAGGTTTAAACCTATTTAACTATTCCCTCAGCATCCGGTTAGAGCGAGCAACTTATATTCTTCTGTTGTTGTCTGGGGACTGGAGTAGGTGAAAGCCAAATGTACAACCTGGGTGACAATGGGATGTGTTAGCACTGGAATTACAGATAGTCCCAGGCCACAGCAGACCCTGGGATGGGGCAGACCCTGTCCTGGTCAGCCAGAGCTCTGCTGCAGCAGGTGGTCCATGGGGCACTTGGACATGCCCCTTACAGATCCTCTCATTCCTTGCCAGGAGCAAGATGTGGAGACTGTTCATGGCTCCGTCCATGTCACCATGTGTGGGACCCCCAGAGGGAACCGGCCAGCTATCCTCACCTACCATGACATCGGGCTGAATCGTAAGTAGACTTCTTATTTAATAGCACAGGAATGGCCTGGTTCCTTTACACTACTGCTGTAATCAAAGGAGTGGAAGCAGTGATGGTTAGGAAGCCTCTCTCAGGTCCTCGCTTGTTTATGTGGATTGTAGCCTGTTAGATGGCACCTAATTCTGCTCTTACAGCAAGTTTAATTCTCAGATTTTCCTTTTTATCGTTGCAAAATAAGTGGAATATTTCACTTAAAGGAGCAAAATATTTCTGGGCCTCATAGTGACCATGTAGAAAGGCTGTAAGAACATTTTCAGAGAGTGGCTGATGGTGTATTGCTGGCAGGATTGAAAACAACATCACTGGTGCTTTGTCTTAAGTTCCTGTCTGATAACCAGTCTTATGGTGCCATGGGTTTATATGAATTACATTTCAAATCAGGATGTTGAAATGAGTGCTGACATTGTGTCCTTAGCCAGTATTAACAAAATAACTTTGAAAGGTGTCTTTTGCCATTTCTGCCATATCCAAGAATACAATGACCTGATAGCTGGATTTGCTCTAATTTCTCTTTTCACCAGTATTGTTCACTTCACACAATTTAGTGTTTCTTAATCAGTTGACAATATTTATATTTAAAAACACCTGCAGATCTTTAAAGTCTGTTTATTGCTTGGGGGGGCAGATGTTACTCATAAGAAAAAAATCTGTTTTCTTAGCTGGTTTTTTTGTGGAACTGCCTTACTTTATTTTGGATTTTCAGTGGATCAAGGCAGAGCTTAATCTGGATCACATCTTTGAATAAGAGTTTGTTCTTTCTACAGTTAAAGTGTATCTTCATGGTGAATAAACTTTCTCTCCCTTTGAAAGGGGAAGAACCTTTTCCAAACTTGCATATTCCCCTTAAGCTGATTTTAGCTAAAAGTGTTTTATATTCTGCAGTGATTGTGCTTGTATGTTGTAGTAGGAAGACATTCAGAAACACACAGAATATTGAACTGTTTTCAAGGCATCTCAAAGATGGAGCTACAGAATTCATGCTTTCCACTCAAGGAGGGAAATATGCTAACCCTCTCCCCACATTAACATTGCAGAAATCAAATCATCTCAAAGCTGGGAGCCTACAGCACTGAGTGTCCCAGAAGGATGCTTTTGTCTTGAGCTGCCTGCAGCAGCCTATCATGTAATGTTTCTCTTATAATATTTGGGCAAAAGCACAAGTCACGATCTTGGATACCTTTTTCCTCCATCTGTTTTGACACAGTCCGAAGAAAAATGACTGGAGAAGTAAACGGATAACTTTATCTAAGCCAAATCCTGAATTGAGCAGTCCTGACTGCATTTTATTAGTATTTTAACTTTGCATAAAGAAGTTTTTTGACTTTTCGGTGTACCAAGCAAATACTTCTCGCAGGTACCAAAATAACATGGATAAACCTTAACTGGCCATGATGAAGAAGCTGTTCAGGAGTTTTGCTTCAAGGAATAAAAGCAAGCTGGCACAGGTTTTTTTTTATTGCAAGGCTTTACTGGTCTTTCCTCCTTAGAAATAAAGGACTACCACTTTTCCCAGGCTATAACACAGCTCACCCGATTGAACCAACTTTTCATTAACCTGCAGGATAGGTTAATAAATGATTTTATTACAGCTGCAAACTTATTATTTCCCCTCAGCATGATGATTCCATATTTTGTGTTTCTTCTCAAGACAAAACTTGCTTCAATCCTCTCTTCAACTTTGAGGATATGCAGGAAATCACCCAGCACTTTGCAGTCTGCCATGTGGATGCCCCCGGTCAGCAGGATGGAGCACCGTCTTTCCAAGCTGGGTGAGTTGCCAGGGAAACAGCTCATGCATTCAGAATTATCCTCTTTCTTGACAGAGTCTTGATCTGCAGTTTAATTAAAAGCACTTGCAGCAAACACAGTAGTTGGCTTTTGAACTTCAATCCTGACACTGTTTCTAAGGTACTGCAGCTCTGGGAGCTGTGTGTTGTGCCAGTTTGTGGTGGACTTTGGGGCTATAATTTTGTGTGTTATCTTTAATAACTAGACTGCTTGTAAAGGAGTTCCTTGACAGATGTCTGCATCTGTCAATTTAAATATCAAATTACCTTGTTTCGTAACGACATCCTCAATACAAATACAAAACTAAATTGTTACTATAAACAAGATGGGCATTAGCTGCTATATAGTGTCCTTCTTGAATCCATGTTTTTTGTGAAATGGCAGTATGGTAGATGTTGATATGTAGACTTGACAACGTATCTGGAAAATCCAAGTTGTTTGACAGTAACAAAGTGATGTACCCCCACAGAATATCACAGATAGCTGCATACTCCTGTACGTGTATCATGTACAATGCTCTAATGCTTGGAAACCTTTTGTGCCATAAACAGTCTTTGCCAAAATCTTTGTCCCATTTAGATCAAATGTCACAGATTTGCCTTAAGATGCGCCTTGGATAGGAATAACCTCGGTTGAGGAAGGGAGCAGTCAACATGTCAAGGGGAGGGTACAAGGAAAGGAACAGTTGTTCTATAAGAACTAGGTATTAAGGAGCTTATATGTACCCTCATTGCATGAGCCAGTCTATTTCCCTTCTGAATTGTTAAGCTGGTCTGGTGCTGAAGAGGTCACAATGGGCCAGATTCTCAGCTAGTGTTAACTGCAATGGCCCAGCTGTCTACCAGAGCAGCCTGTAAAGCTATTTCAGTCCCCTCCCTGCCCCATTTGTATTTGTTTGAATCATAAGCTTTTAAGTGTCTTAACCTCCATGTCCTGACCAAGCATTAACACTTCTGAGTTGTCAGCTGCAAAGGGCAGCCATCATAATCTATGCTAGTAAGACCACTGCCTAAAAACATTGTGGTGACAGCACAAGAAGCTGTATTACCTCTACCAGCCTTCCAGCCGTGAAACCAGAATGCTCAGGTTTAAAGTCATAGCTGTTGTGGTAACACTAGCCTTTGTCGTGACAATGCTCATTGCAGGGGAGTTGGACTAGATGATCTTTGAAGGTCCTTTCCAACTATGATTCTATAAGGTTTAGGTTCCCGACAAGAAAAATCTTAAGGAAAATAACTTAAACTAGTTTTGCAGTGGTTTGGGGGGTTAAATTTGGTTTTATTTTGGAGAATAAACTAGAGAATCATTAGGTGTAGTCCTCAGACGAAGCTGAGATATGGATACATCCTAAGCAGATGTTCTCCAGCTACTTTGGATGGACTTTTTTCCATGTGCTGCTCAGTTGAGATTTTGCTCAGAATTTCCTTCCCTCAAGACTTTGTTTCCGCTCTGCAGAAGACCAGCAGCTGACAGCTGGTTTTATTGAACTTCCTCAGCAGCTTTGTAGCCCTTCCTGCCTTCGTTTTCTCCATCAGTATTAATAAAGCTATCCTCACTTATCCTATGTAATTTATGAGCCCATGAAAACACGCATGCAAATTATTTGCCAAAGATCTAGATCTCCTTGCTGTAGTCTGTGATTCTGCAACAAAGGGAAACTTTTTTGTGGTGGACCCAAAGTACAAATGTGCTGAATGTAGTTGAAAACTCACCTCTCCAGTTCAAACTTTTTCATAAGTTTTAGGTGTTAACTGTTCTTGGAAGAGATTCCTTATCGTCTGTTTTGCTCTCAGCCAGACCAGACATCTATCATCCTGTAACTCACAGAAAGTACCATATAGATCACGCTCATATTTCTGCTAAACTACTTACTTGTGCTTGCTCCTGATTTAAATTCAGCTCAGTCAACGATCTTGTAAAGAGCACATCTGGTATTAAATCTACAGTGACCACTGTGTCTCTAAACATACCAGCCTCCTCTACTGAAAGTGGTGTATTAACTCCACAAACACATATTTGTTGTAGGTACGTGTATCCCTCCATGGATCAGCTGGCTGAAATGCTCCCTGGAATCCTGAAACAGTTTGGGTGAGTGCAGAGTTATTTACTCATTCTCTTCATTCTTCACTCTGTGTGGCACACCGTAAGAGCAGGGCAGAGCAGGTATTCACCCATGCTGCCTCTGAAGCTCTGGTCCGGCTTTCTGGCATTTAGTTTCCTAGAACTACAGTTGTGGTTGGCTTTTAATTCCTCTAGTATAGATGGATCATTTTGCCTTTGTTTCTGAAAGAGCTTATTTTTTGGCCTTTTTTTGAAATGTCAGTTTATTTTTAAACAGGAAGTAACTTTGAGTGAAATCCCATGTGCCTAATTTAGGGGCTTCCTCCAGTATTTTCTATGCATCACCCTCACAGGGGCAGGGCGCAGGCAATCTGTTCTTCCCACTGTAACAACCCATGTTTTCCTGTGTGGTTAGCAGAAAAAAGCCCCGTGGTCCCATCTGAAGGCACTTACTGTTTTGTTTGTGTGGCTTGAGTGTCTGAGTGGGTCAGTCTGACCTCCTCAAGCCTCTTCTACTACCAAGTGCTGATGTTGAAGGACCTTGTGGCAGTGTTGCGCTCTCTACCTGCAACAAGTTTAGGTGTGTGTCCTTCTTAAAGCTGAGCTTTAGCAGGAGCTGTAGCTGCAAAGGTACCTTCACTGAGGAGCTGGTGCTCCTGGTACACAATGAAGAGTGTAGGTGGGCACCTCCAAAGGGTTTTCAGGCAAATCAGAGTGAAAACCCAGCATTCAGGGTTAGGCAGTTGTGTAGAACAGAGTCTGGACTGCATGTGTGGGTTTTAGACACAGACCGGCATCCTAGTTGTTCAGCTGTAGTACCTTGGACCAGTTTACCTCACTAACTTAAGAGTTATGTTTTTTGAAACACCTAGTGTAAGGCACAGGGTTGTCAATTCTGTTCTTGCACTGGAAAAAAAACCCTGCTACCATAATGTCATTACCTTGAAAATCAATTAAACTGCAGTGTACTTGCAAAGCCTTGATTTAATATTGCTAATGAGAATGAAAACTACCCTCAGGTGTTTTCCTAAAAGCGTTGTATAACCTGTTTTTCTGAGTGGTTTTGTCTAGTCCTTGCTTCCACGTATTTTCTAAGACCTTGAAGGCGATGCTTTAAAACCGATTTCAGTTAATGCAAATATTTGGTTTGTCTCTGCCCTGTTTGGTTATGAAGTTTAAACTTAATCACTGCAATGGCTGGACAGCAGGAGAGGTTTCCCTGCCAGCCCCCTGTTAGAGAGGAATCAGTGTCCCAGCTGGATAGAGGGCAGGGGAGCCAGGGGAGGGAGAGCTTTGTATTTAGGCTGCAGATTTCAGGACTGTATCTTATAAGTTTTTCTGGCAGAGATTATTTCCTTCAGGATCAGAACAATGCCATGGTTGCTCAGTATATTTACTTAAAGATAAGTGAGAATTGCTGCTGCCCTGCAGTACGTGAGGACCAGTGTCCTATATACCTGCCAGAAACAAACCAGCTGCTATGTCAAGCTCCTTAATGGGGCTGGTGGCACTGCTGAGGGTCCACAGTGTGCCTGAGCTGCAGCCCACCCTCCTATAGATACCCGCTGGCATATGAAAGAGGAAGGTTGCTGACGTGGGTTTATTTTTGGTGCTCTTAGTCATTTGTCTCTTCTGGTTTACTGCTGTGCAGGCTGAAGACCGTTATAGGAATGGGAACTGGAGCCGGTGCTTACATCTTAACCAGATTTGCTGTAAGTTTTGCAGAGCTTCCCTAAAGCCTCAAACCAGATTTCCCCGACATGTTGCTGCCCCTGTAGCGTGCATAGAGAATTCCTGCTCTGCCATGCCTGTTTAAGTAAGCAGTTAGGCTTTTAAGTGAAATACCACAATCTGCGGGATAGCTAATCCAGAAGACCTAGATTTTTCCATTTTAAGGCCTGAGCTCTACCCAGTTAATTTGCAGAAGGTTTTTTTAATGGGAGTTCTCTATTTAAACTGAGGGTGGAGAAGAAGTTAAGTCTTAATGTTCTCCAGCTGCTCAGTTGAATTGCTGTAATGAAAAATCTTTTTTTTCCATACATATGCTTGTTTTGTGCAAGATCAAACCAGACCAACCACCCTTCTCCCCAGGAGATAATTTGCTAATTTAGATTTTATGCTGACTGTCAAATTGCAAAGGATATGTGATGAATCTTGAATCTCTTTTCTTTTGCAGTTAAACCACGCAGAGATGGTAGAGGGATTAGTTCTCATTAATGTAAACCCTTGTGCTGAAGGTTGGATGGACTGGGCAGCAACGAAGGTAAACATATTTAAGTTAGCAAAATAAATCATACTGTGAGCCTGTCAAGCATGGGCAAGCTTGTGTGTCAAGACATAGCTGCAGACACAAAATATCCCAAGCTGAATTCCTTTGAGGTTTATTCTTTCATTTGCAAACATACCTACTGGAGAGCTAGTGATAAAAGTAAGTACTTTGTGAAAGAGATACCCATGGTACAATGGGTATAGACAGTTCTTAGAGCTAGTAACTGCTGGGGAAAATGCAGTTTAACCTGTACACAGGGTAGTTTTGCAAACAACTTACTTGCAAGTAAACACCAAGTGTAGTGGAACATTCAGTTTTTTGTCGTCCACGGCTTGTTAACCAGCACAGTCCAAAATGGGAGCTAGAGCACAGAAAAATGTTCAGAATAGCATCTTCTAGGTTTCAATCATCTAGCTGAGTTTTGGATGCCAAAAAGTCTCAGAAAAGGTCATTAGCTACAGTAACTGTGGACAGAATGTCCATACAGCCTGAATTAAGTGAAAGTGTTCTCATATAAAGAAGCTCCTGTTAACTGTATTTTTTTTTTTTGCAGTTGTAAGATTTCAATGTGGGGAAACAGGTGCCGAGAACTGGTTTCAAAAATCTTCCTGAAGCCAGTATATTTAAGCATAAATGTTACATTACATGTCACTCAGATTTAATGTGTTCAGACATTTTTCAGGGTAAGCTGATGGAAGGCACTTTGGTTTTGTTATAAACACTGAGAAGTACAAAAATTAGTGCATCACCTTTTAACCACAGAAAGAAAAAAGTAAAAAGTGTCTGGGGTGATTTTAAATATAATGACAATCTTATACCAGGAGACACTTTCCAGAGCTGGGATGTAACATTCTTTAAAGGCTTAGTTACTAATTTTTTAAAAAATAACTTTGCATACCAGTTTATTTTGGTGAGTTTGGTCTAGAAGTATATTTAGTAACTCCTCTACATTGAGATGTACCAGTTGACCCATTTTGATTATCTCACCCAATGTCTCACCATAATTAAATTCTTCCATATCTGTGCTTCTGCTTTCTATCTCTTTTAAGTATTGCTGACGTTAGGAATACAGCAGGTGCCCTGTATCCTTACAAAGCAAGAGCACATACTCTGGGACATGAGCTTTAGGTACTGAAAACGCATTGTCAGTCTGAGCTGTTAGGGAGGAGATTGGGCAGTGAGGTTAAATGACACTCATCTGGCTGGTTTGCTTGGTGTTTCTGCAGGATGTGATTCCATATATACCTACACCACTAGTAGTGTGTCCCTATATAACTAATGGTGTTTTAGTTGGATTCAGGGGAAAAAAATATCTATCCTGCATATTGTACATATAAGGACAGCAGAGAAACATCCATTGGTCTACTTATGGGTAATTGAATGGTTTCAATTGTTCAAGGATTGTTTTAATATCAGATATTCAGATAATCTTGCTATTCAGATTTCAGGTTGGACAAATGCTTTACCAGACATGGTCATTTCACATCTTTTTGGAAAGGTATGTTCAAAAGATTGCTCTGATGTATTTGGTCATCTGTATTTATCTCCTGGGGCTGGGAGGGGGGGAGAAGCCTTCACTTAAACCACAAAATATGAAGTTAAACTGTGAGATAGGATTCATACTCGTGCTCCCAGTATTTTGGAGGTGGTATGCTGCCATGGGCCTTGCTGTATCCTGGTGACTCAAGTGCATTTCAGCCATGACAACCCTAGTAGGTTGGCCCTGTTTAGGTAGCCAACACTTAAACATGAGCATAAGCGTTGTGTGTGCTCATATTCTGACCATAATATACCTATAACTCTGAGAAAAATAACCTGTAACTCTGAGAAAGCTGGTTATTAGTACTAATGGTGCTCTTCAGTGCAAGCCTACTTTAATGGAAAGTTCTACGCTGAGGCTATTTTGTGGTGCTTGAAACTGTTAGTAAATGCACTGGAAAGCTTCATTCCAGCAGAAAAGGGAACTAATCTATAAAGACTTTAGAACCAAACTGTTTAAAAATGTTAGTGATTGAAGTCCTTGAAGCTTAGTTATTTACTATTGTGAAACTGAGCTCCTCATTACATGTGTTTGTAAGCTTTCAACATCTGCTTTACTCTGGAAACATTTATTGAGCTTCTTACCCTGACTCATTTTGTTTTAAAACCTCACACTTGTCTGACTGTAACCATCTGTACTACAACTGCATGTTTTGAAATTGTAAGATCTTGACATTACAACATAATGAAGTTTTACAGCAAAAAATGTGGTACTGCAGTTGGAGGCTAATACTAATCCTGGGTGACACCAGTAGGTACAAGAAGTTGCCCGTTCCCTAAATGTGCACTCCTGCTGTGTAGATATGAGTCTGATACACAACTGCTGTGCCATGTCTTTAGATCCTTTCAGAAAATAGCCCCTATTCTGAATGATTCTGTCTCCACTGCAGGAAGAGATTCACAGCAACCATGACCTGATCCATACTTACCGTCAGCATATTATTAATGATATGAATCAAACCAACCTTCATCTCTTTGTCAACTCTTACAACAGGTAAATACATTTACCTGATTTCTAACTGGAAACTGTTTCAAGAGGCTGTCCAGCTCTTAGAGCCAGTATTACTTGTGTGGTGGAGTTACTTGTGTTCCCCCAGTATAATGTTCTGCTTGACAGTGCCTTCAGGGGTCTCGGGTGGCTTGCTTATGGGAGAAGGACCTTATGCATCTGTGGGGAGAAAGCTGGTACACTGGGACTGAAGTAAGTCATTGATACTTCAGTCTAAGAGTGGTTCTCCATGAGTTGTGGAGGCTACAACATGTATCAGATTAAATTAACATATGTGAGTGTCTGTGCTTTCTCTAAACTAGAATAATATGGAAGTATCTAAAATTTCAGTGTATTAAGAGCCTTTGTCCTCTCCATTCTTTTTTCAGTCGGCGAGACCTAGAGATTGAACGTCCTGTTCCTGGAATAAATGTTGTCACCCTTCAGTAAGTATTTTATGTGCTACCAGTTCACCTGTACATGATGTGAACTAAAAGTTATGATCAGTGAGTGTGTTTCATATGCACTGCAGAGCTGCAGCTGGATGTGCTTATGTGCTAGAAAAGGATCTTGAAACTTCATGTAGGAGATAAGAGGTTACTGCAGGTCAGGGACCGCCATTAGGAAGATTTCCCCACTTCAAACTTCACAATCATATTAGCTGAAATGGAAAGTTAAGTAGTTTCTGTCACAGTGTATCTGCAAACTTAGAGTAAGTATTTGAAATGTAGATGTACTTAGCTTCATCTAGAAATGTGTTGCAATTAATGGAAACGATAGGTCTGAAGGCACTTGAGCTGTCCTATACAACCAAAAAAACAGAACCCAAAGCTATTTAAAAAACCCAAACAAAAACATTCAGAAAGATGGAGCAGGCACGAGAATGATGATTTGTCAGATCTTCTGCTAATAGCTTTTCACTTATGCTGCAATTTGTGCAACGTAACAGTTAAGTCCTTCTCTGCTCAGCTACTGATGTTTACACACAGGAGACTTTGGGACTGCTCCTCTGCCAATCTGGTTGAAATAGGATGGACAGGTCCAAAAGCTGGAGCTCAGGGACCTGGGGAAGTGGGGGTGAGACTTTGATGCTGATCCCTGCATTCAATTTCTTATAAAACTAGGTATAAGAGCACTGGGAAGTGCTGATTGGTACAAGATGGGGAAAGGGACAGGTTCTCAGGCAAGGTATCAGTGCGTGTCAGTAGATGTAGAGCTAGTACAGTGAATTTAGTGTATAATTAAGGTGTCTGGAATACAAAGCAAATCACTTTTGCACAGTTAACTTTCTCATCCTTCCAGTGACACAAAATGCAGCTTAGGGCAAGTAAAGGCTGGATCACAGCCATAATATCGCTTCCATGTGCTTCCTTGCAGATGCCCTGTCCTCCTGGTGGTTGGCGACAGCTCCCCAGCAGTGGATGCTGTGGTGTGTATCTTGAGTCGTTGATCCAGCCCAGCTGGCTCTGCTCTTCCAGACCATGAGACAGCTGCCATTGATTCCTTGCTGTTTGTCCTCTCTGTCTGTGCACTGTTATTTAATAGATCCTGCGTTAGGAACAATCGCCACAGCAGTTCCAGTGAACCGCAAATATTTTCCTTTCAAGAGGAATCTGCTGCTGGTATTTTAGCTTGTTCCATGGTGTTGGAGCGGTGCCTGGGTCACTATGGAAGTGAAGAGCTTCTTTTTTGACCATTATAACTTGTCCCAGATGACTGGATGACTTTAATGGGCATGACCAGTCTGCTGGCCTGTGGCCATATGGCTGCTCACCACTTGGGATGCTACCAGATGACCCCAGATTGCAAGATAAACAACACTTGTTGCCACTGGAGTTACAGAAACAGATAGAAAAAAAATCCTCAGTTCCTAACTAATGGGTTTGTTTGTACATGGAAATATGAACTGCCCTACTTGGGTTTAAAGATGTGTATATGTATAGATAGAGTCTTTATACAAAAGCCTAAGATAATCAATTTCATCTGTATTAAGCCAGAAAACAAGGTATTTAATCTGTTTTTATCCAGCAGTTCGTAATTACAATCTTGTGTATAATGCATATGCTGCTGTTCTTTAATACAGGTTGAATGCAACTCAAAGCTGGACCCAACAAGGACCACACTTCTGAAGGTAATAATATAAGTGTTGGTTTTGGTTTGTTTGTTTTAATGAACATTCGCCTGGTTTAAAATCAGCTGGATTAACTAAAAAAGCAGAGCCAGAGCAGTGTGCAGCAGTACAGTCAATGGTGAGAATCCTTTTCTTATGTGGAAAGGCAGTTTCTTCAGGGTTAAGAATATTTTAGTGGGATAAATGAGACTAGGGTTCTTCTCAAGGTTAAGAACCAGGGAATTTCTCAGCTCCTCCGTTTTAAAACAGTAGGGGTGAGGCCTAAAATGCTCAGTATTTCACATACCCATAATGAATTTGACTAGAGCTGGCAAAGTTGATCTCAAGGTGTTTTGAAAGATTTGAAAAAGCCATCAGCAGAGTGGATGTGCAAACCAACTCATTCCATTCCTGTGCTTGCCTGTCCCTCAGTGGTAATGTTGATGATTGGATGATAGTAATGGATGAATAGACAGCCGATCCATCAGCCACTGTTCTGTCATCCTGCCTTTTATGGGGGCACAGTCCAGTACATCTTACTGTTGAAATTACTCTTATTTTCCAAACACTTGATAAAATGTACTTCCAAACAGCAAAACATCATGCAAAGGCTTTGGCTGATACTCAGCATTCAGAGTATGGGTGCAATCTTCAGCTAGTTACTGATGAAGTAAAATGGGATGAGTGTAATGGCAAGCAAATGGAAACAAGTCTGGTCCCAGCTTCTGCTGGGAACTTTCACTGCATCTCTCTTTATTGAACTGGTCAGTGAAAGTTATAATAAACGGTTAATTTTATAAATGCTTTTTCCTCCTAACACTGAGGATTTACACTGCTGATGTGCTATGTGGACAAGACAGACTCACCCTAAAGAAAAGATCCTTTGTCAATGGCCAGCCATTGCTCAGTCCAGGGATACAGCTGATGCTGGATCCTGCTACAGGCCTGTTTTGCTGCTAACTAGTCCTAGATAGGATTTGGGGTTTCCTGTAATTTACAACTCGACTGTTTTCAGCTTGGAATGGCACTGTTTTTGTTGGGTTGACTTTGAGGGGTGGAGTGGCAGGAAAAGTGAAGTGCTCCAAAAATATTACATGCACTCAAGATAGCTTTTCTAATTTGGCTTTCCCTGCTTCCCTTGGCAAGTCAGGCTGATGCTTGCCATCCACAATCTCAGCAAGTCATTTCTGCCTGTCACCTCTGAGGTTTAGGTGTTTGTTCTCTCTCCCGTTTGTCATTCAAGTCAATACCGAGTCACTTTGTTGTAATTCAGAGCTGAACTTGCAACCAGGACTAATAAGCTGGTTTCTAAGAAACTAGTAAGCACTGCCTAGCAAAAAGTATTTATTTGCTTTGCCTGAGGATGAAGACACTTCAGGGTTTTCTGGTGCAGTTGTAGCTTTTGGAAACGTTTAACTGCTTAGTTCAATGTGTACATCTACATGTATGTTACTAATACAACAAAATGAAATGTTTTTTCTGCCAAATAGCTAAAGCAGTCAATTTAATATATCCTGAGCATAAATGAGTTCCTCTGGTATTATGATAACTGGCTGTTCTCATCCTCGTTTCAGATGGCTGACTGTGGTGGGCTCCCTCAAGTTTCTCAGGTAGGATTTGGATGTAATTCCTACTAATCCTGTTCTGTAGCATGTCAGACTGCAATAAATGGGTATTTTCCTGTAGGGTACTTTCTGTTCCCAAATGTCAGCCAAAAGGATGGTTATGATTTCACGAATAATGATGTCAGTTGGTCATCTGAGCTTTCCTTTTTCTTTAAAGAGCAATGAAGCACAAAGTTAAGATTGGGAGGGGATATTATTTCCACTAATTACATCTTAACCAAGTAAAGGTCTGAGGTGGGAATGCAGAGGTATTATTTTATGCCTATCTGCTAAGATAACATGGGTTAAGGCTTGAGCACTAGTGTTTTAGAAAGATATTCTTATTTGGGCTATTTATAGTATATATCAGGAAAGTCGGAGGCAAGAAATAACAATGCTATGTTCTTGCATACAGTGATGTGGCTTGATTGAGATTCAACTGGAGTTTCTGAAATGTATTTAGGCATAAATTCCAAGGCTGCTAATAAAAGCAGGCTGAGAAAGTTAAAATTTACCTATGCTATAGTGTTGCTTCACTGAAAGAGCTGACCTGTGAATCAGCTTTAGAATGGGATGTAACATCCAAACAAATTTCTAAGGAACATAATGTGGTGTTCATGAACTTAAGGAAAAAAATGAACTTGTAATTACCCATGCTGAGAAGTTCTTGTACAGATAGCGTGTGCTCCAACAGTGGGAGGTGGGGAAAAGGCTTTTTAAAAGCCACACAGGAGTATGTGCATTGCTTCTGTTACACAGAGTCCATATTTGCACTGGTTCAGATAGAATTATACTAAAAGTACAGGCAATATTGGCCTGCACAATAATTGAGATTGTGAGGCTTATTTGGCCACAGCAGCAGAGAAAAATAGCGAGTGCCTCATTGCAAGACTGTCAGTCATAGTCAGTTGCGCTTGCATATTCCTGCTGAGCTTTTTTGCCCTATAAACATAACTATCATCCCTGACCAGTTGAATTTGGTCTCTGCTGATTATAAATTGCTGTGTGAACTGCCCCTTATATTTTGTAAGGCCAGTTGTTTTACTTTGGCTCACCTGCCTCAGTAATGGTATGAGCAAAGTTTGAGCCAGGCTTAGTCCTCTTGTAATTACTTCTCTGGAAATCTCATTCTCAAATGTACATATCCATTTGGTAAAGTAATGGGGCAGGGGAGCAGATGAGGGAGAGGAATGGTGGAATTCGCTCACATAAATAAAATTTTCATGCATTCATTGAAACCCAGAGAATATTTAAGATGTCTTTGTTAAGACAGGACATCTATGGCATGTATAACATTGTAATGTAATTAACTTGCTGAGCACTGAGTACAATAATACTCTTTCTTTTGCAGCCTGCCAAGCTTGCAGAAGCTTTCAAATACTTTGTTCAGGGAATGGGATACAGTAAGTATTGGTTTTATGGTGGAATGGTTCACCTGGCTATCAAAGTTTGTTGGGCATCTAAGCCCCCAGAGAGTCCTCTGATGCTAGATGTGTGATCTTTTCCTAGTTGGATATGCATTTGCAAGGGGAAAAAAACACGTGGTGTTTGAGCAAATTCAGACCAAATTATGTTACTACATAGTAGAGACCTTTGTAGATAGCTTAAACCCACAAATACCTTCTTTATTTTATCTTGATATTTTGAAGGCTGATATTTGTGTCCCCTTGATGCACCACAGAGTATGATTCATATACTGCACATAACATTTAAAACCTCATTAATTCAGAAACTTGTGTGATTTGTAGCTGTTTGTCCTTCATGTATGTGCTTCTGATGACTGCTCTTTGTAGATGCATTGCCAGCCTGGTTAAAACATATGAAAGTAGCAGGAGGTCTGATGAGCCTCTTTAGTTTTCCTCTGGATTGTTGCAGCCACAGCAACATGCCACAAAGCTTTGTCTTGAATCCCTCAGCCCTGACCACCAATTTTGCTTTAATAATTTGGGCTTCTTAACTGTATACCTGGAGCAGTGGTGGTACATGAAGCCACCATGAGAAGTATGTATTTAATCATGAAGGCTTCTCCAAGGGTAGTTAAGGCTGGAGAAGAAGGCAAGGCTTCCTTCCAAGCCCATGAAGCAAGGCATTAATGAAAGACTGTTCTTCCAGTCCCTTCTGCTAGCATGACCAGGCTGATGAGGTCCCGCACCGCTTCTGGCTCCAGCGTAACCTCTTTGGAAGGACAGAGGAGCCGGTCTCACACAGGAGAAGGCACACGGAGCCGGTCTCACACTGGGGAGGGAACAAGGAGCCGATCCCACACTGGGGATGGTGCCAGGAACCGCTCCCACACAGACACACGCATCGAGCTGACGCCAAACTCAGCAAGCAACGCTGAACAATCAAGCCCCAAGTCCATGGAAGTGTCCTGTTAGATGGCTGTGGGAGGTTTAAACTGGTCACAGTGTGGAAAAAGTAATGGATGCCCCCTGTGTATCACAAAAACATAACTGGTATTAATCTCAAGCTATTCTGTAGGCTGAACTCTGTTCACCAGGGTCTGACAGGGACCAAAGAAAAGAAGCATCTCATTTGCTCTGTCGTTATTCTTCTAACTCAGACAGTTGCTGCTATTGTGCCCTCCTTCAGTGGATGCCAAATTCTAAAGGATACTTGCCAAAAGCTGATGTGGTTGTAAACACTTCAGAGTCAAACCAGACTTGCTTAGTATCCTCCTTTTAAAATCAAAGCTGTTACATGTCCCTTTATCTCTTATTCTCTTGAAGTAAACTGGCACAATTTGAGATGAGTTTCAAAGAGGGGGAGAGGAAAAAAAAAATCACTATTATGGGTGGCTTTTGACAAAGGAGACAAAAATGTATTATGGCCTCATGTTGAAGCTGGAGTCGAATTCATTGTATATAGCTTGACTTCAAATGATAGAGAAGTTAATGTATCATGCATTTATAGGCCTTCTAATTCCTTAGTATTCAAGCCTGTTTTCCTATGTACAATAATATACTACTAAAATAGGCGATTTAATGTGACTTTGAGACAAACTAAATCTAAGCTTTTTTTATTTCACTTTTTTGAGACTTAGTTCCAATCTTCCTTTTCTTCCCCCCTCCTAGCCCCTAAAAAATGCTTAGCCAAATGAGGACAGGATTTAAATTTGATAAGCAAGGTAGCATCTCCTGTTTGGGTTCTTGGGCCAAAGGGTTTACCATACCACAAAAGCTGGCATAGTTGTAAGAAGTAGGGTAGCTGTACATGCCAGCAAAGCAGAAACAGCTTGATTTTTCCTTCAGACAGTTTCTTATCTGTGCAGCTCAAGTTTTTTTGTGTCCAGCACAATTGTGATGAATTAGGAATTCTTAAGCAAAGCCAGATCCAGCTGTTCTTTGTCAGGAGAGATGAATAACTGTGGGATGGTGTGTAATTAGATACTGTACATTCAACTGCTACTAATTACTAGATTTGAAACTCTGATGAGATCTCACTGGTGCTGAGAAGTGTATTGCACAAAGTGGTGTAGCGGCAGCGCTGTATCTGTGAAATACAGTGTTTAATGACTGCCTAAATGTAATGATGTTCTGGTTCTGTATCTTTATGCAGTCTCTTGGTACCTTGGGTTACTTTGATGCTAGTGGCTTGATACCTTTCTGCCAGTCAGATTTTCACAGTTGGGTGTTCTTATGCTTGTCCTTCCATAGGTAGTGGGACAGGGTTTCCTGAGCTCCAGTGCATACCTGCTGCATTGCAGTCCTCACACAAACAAGAAAACTCAAATGCCGAGCAGTTAAATAGCAAATGTTAATACTTTTGCGATTGCTTGTTCGGAAGAACGCAGTCTAGGTTACTTTATATTGACTAACTTCAGCTCTTGTGTAGAATATCCATAACAGCTTGTGGGAAGAACAGACAATTTCCAGAAAGAATAAAGCTATTGTGTAAAGTCTATCAAGAAAAGTTTCTTAATGAAGTATTTGTATTTATTTCAAAACAAATAAATTTGTAACTTTGCAATGCCTGGTGTCTTGATGTTTTACCAGGAGTACAATGGTCAAGTATACTCTATGTATACAAGTATATTCTTGTGTTGTGGTTTAACCCCAGCCAGCAACTAAGCCCTATGCAGCTGCTCACTTACTCCCCTCTCTGAGTGGGATGGGGGAGAGAATCAGAAGAGTGAAAGTCAGAAAAGTTGTGGGTTGAGATAAAGACAGTTTAATAGGTAAAGCAAAAGCTGCACACACAAGCAGAGCAAACCAGGGAATTCATTCACTGCTTCTCATTGGTATCGCGGGGCTCCATCCTGTGTAACGGTGACTTGGGAAAACAAATGCTGTCATGCTGGACATTCCCCCTTTCTCCTCTTTCCCCAGCATTTACTGCTGATCATGACATCATATGGTCTGGAATACCCCTTGGGTCAGTTGGGGTCAGTTGTCCTGGCCATGTCCTCTTCCAACTCCTTGTGCACCCCAAGCCTACTCACTGGTGGGGTGTGGTGAGGAGCAGGAAAGACCTTGGCTCTGTGTAACTGCTGAGCAGCGCTAATGAAAACATTTCCGTGTTATCAACACTGTTTCCAGCACAAATCCAAAAAGTAGCCCCATACAAGCTTCTATGAAGAAAATTCTCACAGCCAAAGCCAGCACATTTTGTCACCCCTTTGTATCTATTAAATCCTTTTTTGTTTGCTCATGTCTCTGCTATTCCCTACTTTTGTGCTCAGAGGTTAGAGTTTTTTTCACTCCAGCCTACTCGTTATAGAAACAAGAAACTCCAACTCACTTCAGTATTAACTGTTACAGTATCCTGGTTTCAGCTACTCCTTCCTCCTGCATCCCAAAAAAATCCAACAATAGGAAGAGGCAAAAGCAAATATTTGGCATGTCTGAGCCAAGGTGCTTCTAGGTATGATGGTTCAGCAGTTGTGATTGGACTGGTACCAGCAAAGGGCTTGATTTGATTAAGCACAGGCACTGCCAGTGAAAACAGGAGGAACCTGTGCCAACTCATCTTACAAAAGAAGGGCAAAGTTACGTTCTTTGCTGAGCTTTGCTGAGAATGGCTCATCATTCCTTCCACAAGGGCACCATGGTGAGCCTGTCAAGCATAGGCAGTTTATTCTTCGTTAATGGGGAGGAATGCATCCAAGCCTTCTTGCAGCACAAAGGGATCTGTGAGCACTTCGGAGCAGTGAGGAGTTGCTAGGACCACTATAAATGTCAGCTTTGTAACAAAAAGTATTCATTTGGCAAGGAACAGCATGTACCTGTGCAGAAAAGCTGGAGGACAGTACAGAGGAGTGGTGTCTTACCTTTTCCAAGGAATTGGAACTCCTTGTTCCCTGGTCTCCTGGCATCTTTAACTTGTGCTGAACTGAAAAGTGGTGGGTTTAGTAGAAATAAAAAATCACAAATAAAAAGGGGTTTTTATAAAACTTCTTTCTAGATCTTGTAAACTGGAGTTCTGCATTATACTTGGAGACAGAATTAGCCTGGATACTGTAGTGTCACTAAACCAGAAAAGGTGAGCTGGAGTTTCAACTTCTTTTCAAGGTATGAATGGCCATTATGGAGCAAGAAGCTCCTGTGGCACAGAGGAGATTCAGATTGGATAACAGGAGGTTTCCAGAAAATAAACATTTCATCCCTTACAGTGTTTTTGGGGTTATAAAGGATGGTATAGCACAAAATGGGCCCTCAGGGACCAAGAGGCCTCCTGATTGCATTGAAATATCTCAATACCAAACCTTTGCTCACTGGTGTTCTTCAAAACCACTAGTAGAAAGGATGTTGTTGTTGCTGAAATCTGAGTCTTCCCACTGCTGCCTGGGACTTGACATCTACTGTACAAAAATCTGGCTAGACTTCAAGGTGGCTTTTCCCCTCCCTGTCCTTGCAGAGGAGGAGTGGGAGAGGATGTGCCAATACCATGTTGTCACAGCAGGACTTTTGTGCTGAAGGATGCTGCTTTCCTCTTTTAAGAGTCCCTAGAGACTAGACAGCTGGAAACTTTAACCTAGATGTGTTTTGGGGGTTTATGATTAATGTCATGTGTTGCAAGCAATGGGCTGAGCTGGAGAAAAAACAGTTTATAGCAAAGCTGCTTATTTTTTCTATCCAGTGCTGGAATCCTCTTCCTGTCTGTTTTTGCATCTTGGGCAGAGTATCTGTTGCAATCCTCAAGGTGACGCAGGCTGTTGTTTCTACCAACACAACGCACTGAGCAGCGCCTCATTGCAGCATGATCCTCCCCATTCCCACATGCTGTCTGCTTGTTTTTGCACTACTTTGCACTGATTTGCACCGTTTCGCTGGAACTGAAAGTCTCTTCTGCTCTGTATACATATGAACAGCTGTTTTGATGCGTGGATTTAGTGTTTCCACTGAGCCAAATATAGGCTTTATGTTGATAGCTGATTGCTGCTATGCCTAATGTTTAAATAACTGAGAGAAAGGATGTCAGGGTATTTTAAGAGATCAACCCTTCCCCCCTTAGCCCTTTGTTACAGACAGACAGAGGCTCTCACTGTTTCTATCTATTGCTTCATTAAGGGCTCCATTCATTTTACAAACAACACAGCTGCTGACCAGCGTTGGGGGGAAAAAAGAGAAAGAATGAAAGAAAAAAAGGCTTCTGATTGCAACTGCCAAACAGTTCAGTGTCTATTCCCTGCAACTCAGCGCAGAGATTGCTTGCTCACTCAGCACCTCCTGGGAGATGGAGGACAACTGCTATTTGGATGTAATTAAAGAGGCAGTCCCTCACCCTATACACCCCGGTTTTGGCACTGGTGGCTGTGGGAGGTACATCAGACATGGGATGCAGACATCACTGGGCATCTCCAAAAGAACCCGAGGACTGGGAAAGGGGACAGTGGGCAGCTCTTCCTTCCCAAACAGCACCATCAGGGTGAGCTGTGACCTGCAGCAGAGCTGGGAGAAGTCTCCTTGGGTGACCCGCCACTCTGTGCAGTTACTTGTGGCTGAAGGGGATTATGGTGTTCATTCAGGTCAAGGTCAATGCACGAATGGGGCTGGAAGGGAAGGGCTGTTTGCTGGGCAGATGTGCTCAGGGAGGGCCAGTGCATCTCCAGGCGAAGCCTACATAGGTGACAGCATCCAGAAAAGAGCAAGAGCTGCCACCAGCCTGGGCTTTGCATCCCTTGGCTCCGTGTGTGTGTCCATGTGTGTGCATACACGTGTGTAAGCAGGTCCTCGAGAGGCTCAGCACCCTGCACGCAGGATGATGAGCAGGGAAGATGAGCTGCTGCGCTGTTGTTTCACTCCACATGGTGGACCTGACATCGACACAGGGCATGCTTGTAGAGCCTGCCCTGAGCAAAGGTGCCACCCAGCCCTTTGCACACTGGTGAGGTACACACAAGACAGACACTCTTGCCTTACCCCAGGCCTACACTCGCACCTCTCCAGCTGTGAATTGCCATTTATTGGCTGATTGCAATGTCTTTTCATTTTTATTTGATAATAAAAATTAGCTCTTTATCACCAATGTTAAACTCCATCATGTGGTGATTCCCTCCATGCTGCTCATGCAGGCTTGGGGCAGGGGCGGTCCCACAGAATGAGAGCCAAGCAAAGGGTCAGCACTTCATTTGGAAAGTGCAAGGTACTTAGGAGATAATGGGTTTCCCAGGCTAGTCCAAACGCAGTGGCTGAGAAAGCAGCCAGGAAGTCCTTCATGCAAGATCGTGTGCTTGGCAGCTGCCTCATGCAGACAGAAGACACAGAGGCCAGATAGGAGTTCTGGTGCCTGTAGAGGCAGCAGGGGAATGTGCTACCTTTGCTGAGAGCTATTGCCAGAAACACAGTTGGATGGAAAGTGCTTAAAATGCAGAAGACTGCCCTTAACAGCAAAATAACCCACTGAAAGCACATGAATAGGAAGGCTGGGGAGAGGGTGCTTTTACACCTAGTTCTGACAGCCATAAGCAAGCCCACAGCACCCATCACTGTTCAGGGCAGGAGGCCACTTCAAGTGTTTAAATTCCTACTTCAGGCTGGAAGGCAAGCTTGCTTAATCTTTACTGGGGTTAGCTCAGGATGTGTAAATGCAGGGTTATGAATAAGGCGTCTTTAATTTAAGTGCTTTTCCCTATATCTCTAATAACACTGCTTGAACAATTTCTGTCTATGGCTGCTGCAAACAGGTTAGTCCTGCAACCTCTCAGGATTGCTGATAAAGAAGATAAGTAACACACTCTACTTTGCTCAGAGACTCTAGACAGGCTATCCCAACTCCAGTAAGAGTGCTGGGGGAAAAAACAAACAACTACAAACGTAGAGCCAGAAACAGACCAGTAAATAAGGACATATGAGTTGGGGAACACCTGGCTTTCCCAAGCTGCCAAAATAGTCATACTGAAGGAAATGCTCTCAGAGCATCCTCTTTCACCACATATTTAGTTTTATGTGTTCTCCAGTTCAGTGCTTTGTCACTGATTGCAAAAGCACCCTTGGACATTGGCCAGGTGAGGAGATTGGAAAAGGAAATGAAATATCAGTCACCTTCTTTTGCTTGCCTAACCTTCTAAATGAAGTGTCAGTCACAGATTCATTAATCATTTACCACTTACGATGTTATTTAATACCTTTAAACCCTGGCAGCAGCATGCCACCAATAAAACCTCACCACAATGCTGTATGAATGAGTAATACATACTACATAGCTGGAGTAACGCAGACTGACACTGCCAAACCAATCTGGTTTTCCCATTATTTTTTCCTATATTTCAGCATATGAAGCTTAGAGAAATAGCTCTGTAGAACTGTTTAAATGGGGAAGCCACAGTTTGAAAAGGTATGTGTATAGATATGTGCCTGTAGTTGAGAACACTCTGTCTCCATCAGTTTAACAAACTGCTTGTCTTAAAACTCCTGAAAAAACCCAGGAGAAAAAAAATCCCAGGATTTAGTTTACAAGATGACACAGTGTTTCTGAATATTGTGGTCTTCCTGGAGCATTACATGTCCACGGAACAACCCTAATGAGCATGTAAAAAATAGAGCAACTGCATAACACCCTGTTTCTAGTTGCACACACCCCGAAATGGTGATTTAAATTCTAGTCAATGCTCCATGCAAAGGCATCTTTCTAAGTTACATGCTTGCTTCTTCAGAGAGTGGATAACCTGCTTTCGGGGGCTAACCAGCAAGGCAGCTTGAGCCACCGTACTGAGTTGGGTAAAGTCTATACAGAAGGTTAATGGTGATGGTCACTGGAGCTAGCTGGAATCTTGCCATTTGTATTATCATGAGCTGACCCTTAAAATCCAATCCACCATCCTTGTCCCAGCCTACAGGTCCAACAGGATGATTGTCATGAGCAGGACGTGTGTCAAACTGTGTTGGCTTAGCCTGGGTTTCAACATCCTCGCTCCCATCCTTTCTCAAGCCTTTCCCTGGAGTGCTGCAGCAGAGGGGTCTAGCACCAGCTCGGATCCTGGTATCTCCTCAATGCTATTATTGTTGCATTCTTGGATGCCGGTACCTCTTTCAGGTACCAGCAGAGACCTGGGCCTGTTGTATGAGGCACTGTACAAACATACAGTGACCACCGGTTCCTACGGGAGGAGTTTTCACTCTCAACAGAGGCAATGAACAGTAGGGCCTTGTTCTGTCCCTGGAGAACTCAGGAAAAGCCAACAAAGGGCTGGATCCATGAAAACCTTTGAGGATCTAGATCCTCAGTGTGTTTAAACAGTAACCACAAAAGTTCTTTTGTAAAGATACATGATTTGCCCAAGCGCACAGGGAGCCAGGGAACTGAAAGTAAAGGCTAGTCCATTGCCTTAGTCCCAGGGCTAATCTTCTTGTAAACATCCATTAAAACAAAGGCTTTCTAATGCATCACAAACTGCCAGGCAAGTTCACTGGCTACAAGTGTTGCTCTTTCCCTTTCAGTGTCACCAGACAGAAAAACAGTTGCACAAGCTAATGAGGCTTGGTTTCCTACACATTTCTGTCCAATGCCCCCACAAAACCCCTTTACAGCAGTGTAATAACCGCTATTCCCCATCTGTGATGCCTTCAGCTGTCCCTCTTCCACGGCTGCTTGTTTCCAAATGGTGCATCTGTTCAAAATCCCTTAATGCTGCTGTTGTGGTTGTGCCATGCTGCAGACGTGTTAGATGTGTTGGCTGCCTTGCAGATGTGCATGAGCTTTCCATGAGGGCAATATGATGGGCTTCTCCCCTGTCCTACTATTTTATTTAACTTGTTATTTCAGGAATCACAATGCTTCCGAGATCTTCACTCTTCTGCCTACTTTGTTTGACATTTCCCACAAAGGGACTGACTGACAGACAAATGCGCAGTAGTTTCATATGCCTTGTTCCCTTGGGAAACCAGGCGAGAAACAGAAACATCTTGGGTGCATTGGGTGAGCTCTGTGGTTCCCAGGCATTCACTTCTCTAAGAACCGACACATACTGGAGCTGCTGGTCATGCATTAGCTTACAATAGCTTCTTTTATCTCACAATGAAAGCTGTGTGTTTCAGCCGCCGAAGCATTTGATTATGGTGGTTACAGTGGTAGCTAATTGCAAAGCGAAGCAAGCTTATTAAGTGCCACAGTTTTGGGTATGTCTTCTAAGCCTGTTCACTTGTTTCCTTATGTCTACATGTAAGACAGAGAAAGACTGATTATATGTATAAACACACACTATTTGTGCACTCCGTTTTGTGCACCACAGACTGCACTGTAGGAATACGTATATATCACTATATACATCCATATTCAAGGACATGTTCATATATGTTTTTATATATAATACTTTCTACAAAATTATATAAATGCATGCGTATATTTTCTATATGCATATACATACATATACATATATGAGTATATATACGTATGTATTTTTATATATGCATATACATACATGTATACACACACACACATATGGTATTTTAAGATGGACAAGAACTAGAAGACAGGATTCTGAGTCATATTTAAGGGATCTGACTGAAAAAGAGGCCCTAGGATGGCTTCCCTACCAAGCACCTCAATACAAACCATTTTCCCTCTTGGAAAACACTGTCAAATTCTTGGCCAAGGCCACTTCTTCGTATGTTCCCATGGACCTTTTTTTACCAAGTGATGGGGTTTAAAATAGAACATGCTCAGTCTTGCAAGTGCTGAGGTTCATTTGGGTGGAGGTAAATAGGTCAGACGTGACCTCTCCTGTCACTTCATCCAGGCCAAAAGCACTCATAAGGCTGAATCTTGAGAAGTACTGCTGTCCTCAGGTTGCTTATCAACAGAGGAACAAACAGGAGAGGCGCTTTGCACCCGCAGTAGAACATGCAGGCAAGGATCACCCTTCTTTTCTGCCACTGGGGATTTCAGGGAAGCTTCAAAAAAGAAATAGTAAAAGCTTTGAATTAAGGAATGACCTTACTCTGTGAAAAATTTATGGGCCAAATCCTTGTATATATATAAAAAGAGAAGCTATTGAAGTTAACAGCTTTTGAGGATATCTAGCATTTTTACTTGTTGCTTTTACATAAGGGTTGCATTATTTACAGCCTGCATACAAGACGTTTTATCATAGCCAGAAAGATTTATGTCTCCCGCGAATTTACCTTCCTCTGGGTTATCAAGTTGAAGACAGACAACTTGCCAATTGAAACTAAAGCAAAAGAAGTGACTGATGTAAACCGGTTGCATCATCCCAAGTTCAGCCCTGTACTGGTCCAGCCTCCAAACCATGTGTCATTCAGCAGTTCTGCTGTGCCATTAGGTATTTTGGATGCAGATACTGCAGATCTTCATGCAGAAATACATTTCTACTCTCCCAAGTGCAGCAACAGCCAATGTGTGGTGGTGCATGGGTGCTGTACTAATAGCTTATTGGAGAAAAAAGCTTTCTCCATCACCCTTCAGTGATGAGAAATTTATTACTTGGAAAGGTAGTGACAATTTTTTCTTCTTTTGGCAAATATTTGCATGTGAAACCATTTCTGCACGAAGTGTTTACACTGATGTTTACTCCAAGTAGCAGCCCAGTTGCACCTAGTGCATGAGAAGCTATGCCAAGGATCTTCCTCTCCTCTCGCATCCTAACCTGTGTAACACATGCCTCCTTTCTCCTACTCCAGCCATGTAAAACAAAGGTATGTGTCACTGGCAAGGTGTCAGTAAGAAGTGGGACCTGTGTGCTGGTAACACATAGGAGAAGGTAGTGGTCCCCACATACAGACCACACCATTTCTATGTGAATAAATGGGCACATGAGATATTGTTCTTTATCTTTCATCTGACTATATTTCATCCTTCAGAGCTAGCCTAGAAGCAAAACATAATCCACAGATAAAAGAATCTATCCTGAAAATATGAGCTCTGGGGTGGTCATTTTGGATTCAGAGCATTCAGGCTGTTCAAGATCAGAGCAGGCAGAGAAGTTGTGAAAATGTCGCTGGTACAAGATACTCTGAGAGATCTAGGTGAGTCCAAGGAGAGCAGGACACAGAGGTTCTTGAACCCAGCCTCGTGAAGTGAGAGACAGACTTATTGCGCAGAAACATTGTCCTCCCTAGGCTTTTCCCGTGAACTTCACCATGGGGTAGGATCTGACTGAGAATGACAGAGGGCTAGTTCTAGGACTGATCTCAGTATGATGGAGATTAGAGTCTAGTCCTGAGGGTCAGCAGCATCCAAGACTGAAGTCTGATGTTGAAAACTAAACATATGCCAATGCTTGTTTTCCAGCTTAGACCACATTAGTCAAAAAATGACAGTAATGATATCTGAATCTCAATCTAAGCTACTGACAGCCATACTTTTGTTGTCATACTAGTGTACTATTCTTTCCTTTGGGCAATTAAACTGTTGGCCTAATAAATGGCAGTGCCAACAGGCCTGTAATTTAAGCCTTGGAATCTGTGCATAGAGGAATTTTTGGCTGTTGTTAAGGGATGGAGGTCTATTAGAGTTGAAAATCCTGCTCGTTCAAGGCCTTTCCAAAAACAGTGTGGCAAAACAAGGAGACTTAACATCCTAGCTCAGGAAAAAAACAAATTGTACATTGGCAGCGGATGAAGATTCTCCTTTTATTTTAAATCCTCTGTAAAATCAGAGCAATGGGTCAATTCCAGCATTCAGCCTATTTAATTAGCGATTTCAGAGTAATCATGGTAATGAGCCAAGTCGGCAAAGATGTCATTGGGGTTCTTGCAGTTCAGGTTGCAGAAACAAGCATTGATCCACATGATTTTCCAAGAAAACTCAGTTCCATCTGGGCACTGGAACCTCACTTCAATAGTCTTGGACTTGTAGGGTGTGCAGCACCTATTGTCTGTGCAGACGCCGCAGTATTTGGGTCTATATGGACTTTTGCTTACACATCCTGAGATGGTGTAGTTCATTGGTTCATTGGCCCTGTAGACAGCCAAGCACTTCTTCCCAGGCTAAATCAGAGAAGAACAGAAAAAGAGACAGGTTAATATATCTTGCTGACACAGGTAGGACACACAAACCACCTTCCCCATATTTAAAGGGTTTTGAAGCTGTTAGGAAGCATTTTACAGCCCCGATCTAGAACGTGTGACAGTTTTACACACTTAGACATACAAACCTACAAGCTGCAAGTAGGGTATTTGCAAAATACAGCTCATAGCCATGACCAGCAGTGCACCAGTGCTTTTCCACTAGTTGAGTACCAGGTCTGTCTGAACAAACAGCAAGCACAGCGGACTTGGCTTGCCTTCGCTTGCAAGGACCCTTTGGCTGGAACTAAAGTTCTCAGGGGAAGGTTTTCACACCAGCATGTGGGAGCATAAGGAAGACACATTTTTGACCTCTTTGCAGCACAGTTAAGTCCATGTAGAATTGCAGCCTTCAGAAGCCTGAATGCTGCCAAACAAAGGCTGACCCTGTGTCCGGACAAAGCTCAAGGGGTGTGTGAAGGAGCAGTCCCCACCTTAATGTGCTTGGTGATATCCACCTCGCAGGGCCTCATATTGCACAGGCGGCTTTCCTTCAGGAGCCGGCACTGGTCATTGTCATTGGAAATCCTGGTGGAAATGCCCAGCCCACAGGTCTTTGAGCAGGGACTCCAGGGGGAGGTGTGCACGATGCAGTTCTTCTGCCAGGCTTCATCTTCTCCCTCGTACGCTGCAGAGACCAGATTAATCCCACGTTATTCAGCCACAGCAGCTTTCCATATTAAACGCCCTCTCCCCAGCTCATTACACATTCAGGCCACTAACCCAAACAATGAAATCACAGCAGAGTGGCTCAGCATTCCTGTGAACCCTCTCATCCCACCCCCTTTGCCGCTGACCTACTTTGTGTCAGACCCTCCGGTGCTGCAAGCGCTTGGGGCCAGGGCTCATTTCTTTATCTCCCTTCACAGCCTTGCACAAGGGGGTCCTTGTCTGGGACCCCCAGGTGCTGCCACAATGCAAACAATTACAGCCAGTGCAGCAAAGGGATGAGATCTGGGCTCACCATGAAGGTTTATTTCTGAGCCCATTCAATCGATTCTGTAACAGAAAGTGGTCAACAGTCTGCTGGATGGCCAAGGGGCTTGGGAAGCAGCCACTGCCTTTCACAAGGAGGAAGAGCAGCTTGAATAGCTCTCAGAGAGCTCGGCAGCCACTTGAAGAAGGGGTGGGCTCTGTGTTGAAAGCAGCTGACAACCCCAGTTCAGGTTCCTTCACAGCCTCAGCCAAGGTCCCCACTGGTCTGCGGCTCACAGTACAGCCCGCAGGCAAAGCTCTGATAGAAACTGCTGCATTGAGCTCTCTCACTGATATATTTATTACTATATTATTATATTAAATATAATAATTGCTAATTTCCCTTCTATAAAGCTTCTACTTATGAAAGAAAAGGTCAGGCAAGCTGTTTACAACAAGCATCCCATGTGTCCTTGAGCTCTGCTTTTGTGAGATGAGAGTCTAAAATATGGAGCTAATGTTGCTAATGTCACTACATTGCATCACAGGGTGTCATGAGGATAAATTTAAGACACAGAGCAGGGTAAACCCATCGTAAACCTTTGGGATTATATTTGAGGCAAATGGCCCCACCTCTGTTCAGTGAGCTACGTGATCTTCACTATGAATGTGAGTGTGAGGAAAGAAGATAGATACCTTATGTGATACATAATATAGTTCAATAATGTCAGAATTCAGTTCAGTCAGTCCAGAATTGCGAACTGGTAATGAAACTTCCACATAAATGTTTTCAAGGTGTTTGTTAGGTAAGTCTGGGACTACTAAAATACAAGGGCTCTAAAATGATAGAATCATGTAATGTTTTGGGTTGGAAGGGACTTTAAAGCTCACCCAGTTCCAACCCCTTGCCACGGGCAGGCACATCTTCCACTAGGCCAGGTTGCTCCAAGCCCCGCCCAGCCTGGCCTTGAACACTGCCAAGGATGGGGCAGCCACAGCTTCTCTGGGCACCCTGTGCCAGTGTCGCAGCACCCTCACAGTGAAGAATTTCTTCCTCATATCTAGTCTATAACCCAGACAGCCTCAGTCCCAATTTAAACTGAACCCATTCGGTTTTCCAGAGGGCCCAGACTGAATCATAGAATCATATCATAGAATAGTTAAGGTTGGAAAGGACCTTAAGATCATCTAGTTCCAACCCCCCTGCCACGGGCAGGGATGCCTCATGCTAGACCATGTCACACAAGGCTAGCCTTGAACACTGACAGGGATGGAGCATTTATCACTTCTTTGGGCAAATTCAAAATGGTGATGTAAAAAGGACTTGTGACATCTTCAAAGTACCAGCAGATGTGTGTTTTAGAGGGGGGCTTAGTCACACAAGCATGTTTGGTGAATCTCATATTGCTGCTAAGGAGTTCAAGCACACCACTGCTGTTTGCATGTCTTCTCCTTCACTATATGCTGTATAGGAGTCTCTGTTCCTCGACCACACAAAGACCAGACGCCTGCCAGGTCTGGCAATACAAGCTGATACTTTGGTTATAGAGTCTGGCTTCCAGTTGCCTGGCGACAGAGACATCCACCTCAGTCCCACCATACCTGCAGAGGAGATGTGCCGTGGAGATGTCTTCCTGATTTTCTTGGAGTCATCACAAATCCACTGCTCGCAGCACTTCCCTGCTAACTTAATCAGCTTTGGGTTTGGGCACCAGACAAGGGGAGGACGTGAGTTTGTGCACATAGGAATACAGCCCACAGCCCCGTTAATGCACGTGCAGTTGTATTTGCAGTTGGGCTGAAACGTGTCCCCATTGTTATACCTGACTCCATTGAGGACACATCCTACACCGACAATCTCTGAAAGGAAAGAAAAAGAGAGAAAGACACACAGAGCGCTGTTAGAATAATGATGGCAACAAACAGTGCTGATGTGCTTCTTTACCAAGCTGCTCCCTGGGCTAATGGAGCCAATGTGGAGACATGGCTGCGGGGTCATGTGTTCAGTGTGATGCTGAATGTGGTCACACTGTATAGGAAACTGTTTTCATTCTGAATCACAGCAGAAAAAGAGAATCTTTTAATGCTTCATGGAGAAAAGAAGTTAGAAAATAAAACAAGTTTTATCCACAAATGCTCACCTAAAAAATCATTTTTGTAGCATGCTGGTAAAAGAAGGAGCAATAAAAGTAATTAAAGCAGATATTGAGTGAAATTTGGTGTTTTCAGAGATGTATGAGAGGACCACATAGAGTTGCAAATATGAGGTTTGCAACACCTGAAGCAAAAGCAGAACACTCAAGTGAAGGAGTGCTTAAAATGGCACTGAATTACTATATTTAGGCAACTAGATACCACCTAGTTTATCACAGAATAGTTTTCTTGGAAAATGAATTTAACACATTATAAAGCTACAAAAATCAGTATTTGATGAGTATTTTAAAATAAAATCACAAAAAAAAGTCAATCTTTTTGATTGCCCATGAACAGGAATCACACTGATTCAAAAAGCATCAACTTTCTTATTTCCAAGTTATGAACACAAATTTTCTAACGGAAAATTCAGGCTTCAGTTTCTTGTTTGGTCACACGGAGGCAGTGTGCATGCACCGATCAGGTTGCTTGAAATTTGAGTTTGGTTGGAAATGGACCTGCAGTGTGGCTGCACCAACACAGATTGAAATGCTGGGTTCAAATTCTGCAAAGGCTTCCTACTTTTACAATGGGCTGAATGAAAACATCAAACACAAATCCTTTCTTCTGTACAAAAATGAGAGTTGTTGCAGTTTGAAGGACAGGTTCCAGATTTCCAGCTCAGGCTCAGCTCCAATTTTGATCATGTTTCCACCATTGTATTGAAAAGACATCACTCAGTGCTGGAGCTGGAGCTGAGAACTCAGTTAAACTTCGAGGTGTACACATGGATTATGACAGCTCAAGAAAATGCTGTGTTTCCTGGTATTTTGCTACCAGCATATCCCTCCTGGACTGTGTTAACTCAGCCTCACACAGGTCTCATATATCAGGAGGTTCATCATGAGAACATCCCAAACATAGACAAACGGACTGTTGAATGCCTTCATGCAGAACCTCACTGAGACTGCATCTAAGTTAGACAATGTGGGAGCACATCCCTGTTCCTGGTGCATCCCTGTTCTTAACCTCAAGTGCACAATGCTTGCCTCCCCACCTGGGTATGTGCTCAGCACCCCATTGTCTCTGCTTCCATGCAGAAAAAAGCCAACAACAAAAGGTGTAGTGAATTGCAGAGGCTCCTATCTGATGTCCGGGTGATCAGATCCTGGACACATTTCACCATGCCAGTCCAGATACAGCCTGAATTTCTCACATTCTCACTCCATTCCCTTTCCCGACAGCAGTTCCTAGCTCTTTCAGAATCTCTGTTTTCCACAAATTCTATTGTTTCTGTAGTCCTGCATGCACTGGATTCTCTAGACTTACATTTTGGCAGCCAGCTGCAAAGCAAATTCCTCACAGCAGTTAGTCCCCAACACGCAGCTCAGGAGCCCCACTCTTGCCTTCACTCACGCTGCAGCCACACTCACACTCAGCTACAGCGCAGCAGCTGGTGTACTCTGAGTGGGGTGATGTGGCCTATATATGACCAAGTGCATTAGAAAGAACATGTCAGCAGATCCTGTCAAGTGCATCTACTTGGATGCTGAAAGCAAGGGGAAGACCACAGCTTTCTATGGCAACCAGAGACAAGATGCTTCACATCCTAACCATGGAAAGACCTACTTCTCGTGCCCCTCAGCTATGCACACCACAGTACCCCTCACCATATAGCCATAAGTGTCATATCCCTGGCAGTGTTCAAGGCCAGGCTGGACAGAGCCTTGGGTGACATGGTCTAGTGTGAGTCATCCCTGCCCATCACAGGAGGTTGGAACTAGATGACCTTAAGGTCCTTGCCATCCCTACCTATTCTATGATAATAAGGGATATATTGTCATGGCAGTAGGGACGTGAAAGTGCAGACTGAGAATCCTTCCAGACCTCACTGGAGAAGCTGGAGATCATCACAATGATGTTGCCACAGGAATACTGAATGACTGTCATGTATGGGACTACTACAAAAACCCTCAAAAAAATCCAACCAAGAAAGCAAGCATTTAAATAAACAAATGTGAAGTAACAGGAAGGTTTTCAAAGAGGTCTAGGAAGGCTGAGGTAGCTTTGAGACAACATCCAGCTTGTTTTCCTCTCCCAACACAGGGCCAGCTGTAACGATGTCATTCTTGACAGATGTTTGTCTAACCTGTTCTTACAGACCTCCCATGAATGCTGCACACATACTCCAGACAATATATTTGAATGATCTCATATCCTCTTTTCTTAACCTTGGATCTTTTCTAATCTTGAAAATCACTGTTTAAGCTTGTGGCTCCTTGCATACAATTTCTCTTGTTGTTATTTTGTCCATACCCTACAAAACCTGTTTAGATTGCACTTTCTGCATGCTTGGTTTTTTGTGGATGAGCTAACGCAAAGCCAAGTTCATGTCTTACTACACTTCCTTACAACCCCTAGTATTTCTGCCAGCCATCCTAAACCTCTTTACTCCTCAGGCTTGCCCCTTGCAAACCTTCTGCTGATATTCTAAGTTTATTGAAGCCCAGTGTTTGCAATCTTTTCTCTTTTCTGTGGATCAGTTATTCTATCCATCTCGCAATCAACTCTCCTCCAGGTTTCCTTCCAATTTGCATTTTCTATTAGTACTATTCATGGTTATATTCTAGCATAGAAGATCCTTCCTCTAAGTGGCTTCTTCCTGTTTATGAATCTAAAGCTGTAACCAATATGTTGCAACAACATGCTAAACAGTCAACATCCTTTCTGATCAGCTACCTCTGTGATTTTACTCATGATCCTTTCCCATTTAGTCATTCCCAGAGTAATGATTTTCAATCATTTATAACATTTATGAGCAGATTAGATTCCCCCCATGTTCTGGATCTCAGAACAAGTGAATCCCAGACACGCAAAACATTACCTCATTTCTTTTTGAATGAAAGCATTCCAGTTGCATGAGTTATCCCTTCATTATGACAGGCAGAGGAAGAAATCCTTCTGCCTCACGGCAGCAAATATGACTGAAACTGCAGTAAGATTAAGGCTCAGAAATCAATTTGTCACCAAGAAAATTTGCTAGGAGATGATTTGACCCTGACTCTCTTGACATGCTCTCCTTAGGGATCCACAATTGGAAATAAGCCAATGTAGACACCCATATTGCTTGTCTTTAAAGACAGTTGCATATCTATGCTTCCTTCATGCCCAACCCACTGCAACACCTCCTCCTATTGTGGCAAGTATAGAATCATCTACTTGCAAATCTGAAGACCTTCAAATGCTAATTGCTCATTGCACTTGGCTGCAGCCAACTCAAAGAGCACAAGTTCAGATGTCATTTCTTATCCAGCCAACTGCCCTGAGAATGAAGACAGCTATAAGGAAATGGAAGATGACGAACGGAGGAGCTGATGAGTGTACAATCAGGTATCTAGTGAGATAAATCTCAGCCATGGCTCAGACTGAGGGGAGCTGCCAATGTGTGTCAAAGTCAAAAATATATGTACATCACTTACGTGCACATACTCCTATTTCGTACCTAGGTCTGTCTCCACTGTAGTCACAGTACAAGCCCCTGTGGAAGTCACAAGTGTCAGCCTCAGTGCAGCTTTCTCCACGCTGCTTGGCACACATCTTGCAGCAGTCGCAGCCGTCTGTGACCAGGCTGACTCCTACCGAGCACCGAGGTGGGGACTTCGGACACTCGCATGGCCACTTACAGTACTGAGTCCGCGTGTAGGTCTCTGTCGTGGTGGGGGTCATGGTGGTGGTCTGGGCAATGGCCTACAAACAAACAAACACAGCTCGGAGAGTGTTCCAGAGAAAAGGGATTTGAAAACCCTTTGGTGGCTAGTCCTCAATTACAATCTGCTCAGGTCTGCAAGGAAACCAAAGAATAAATGTCAAAGAGCCACGTAAAGGGAGCTGTCATTGCTCTCTTGTAAACCCCTTGATACCAGCTTAGGGCAAACGCTTTACAGCTTGGACCAGTATTTAAACTGCATAGCCCTAGTCTGCTGGTACTCAGCATTTTCCAGACCTCTCCTATCCAAGCAGAGGTCTCTCTCCATGAAGGAACACATCAAACCCCACCTCTGATACATGAGAAGAAGGAGTGGTGTGTCCAGTGTTGGTCACCCTGTGGTGCCTGGCTCTGGCAAAGGATTGTGCTGCCTATATCTTATCCCTGTTGATTGAGAGATGACTCTAGAGCTACTCTTGGCTACTTAAAAGCTTCCTCGTGCAACAGTCACTGCCCTTCAGGTCAACAAGCAAGGTAAAGGTCGTCGTGTTGCAGTGTGAAAGCTCATGTGGACCTGTTTGGCCTCATCTTCCTCAGGCTTATCCATATTTATGTGGGTCTTGCATCCAAAACGTGAAGTCCCATAAATCCACAAGGGTGCCAGGAGCAGGCCTAGGAGTCCACCATCTTCACAGACAATCACTCATGGATGTCTGTGTTGTATGAATGACCTGAAACCCACAGACCTAGCACTCCATTGCAAACCTCCTGAGGATGTCTTGGCCATTTCATCTTTTCTTGCAACACTGCTAATAGCACAACAACTGCTGCCTTACAATGTCCTAGCCCTTTGGCTTGAGTAGAGATGAGGTTAGGGAAGGAAAAGAACCTCTGAAGCCAAAATCTGGCTAACTGACTGTGAACATCATGATTCACAAGTTCACCCGCCTCTGTCTGAAAAATGTTTTGTTTATCTCCATCCCTATAACACAACACAGCTGCAGTCCAGCTCCCTGACAGAGTCCTAGTCCTAAGCAATGAAACCACAGTATGGCTATAACAATTCAAATCAATCAATCAATCAATCAATCAAGTCATGTATTTCCTCTAAACACTCTGACAACCACCCTTATCCAACTTTTGCAGTGTCCAGGCTACCATATTCAGCAGAAACACTCTTTCTCTGTGAATCCTAACGTAGTCATGAAGCTCTTAGATCTGTCTGTGATGGGCTCTTCCAGGTCGTATTGGAGTTCCCATGATATTTCCCTGGCCCACAGAGTCAAAAACAACTTGACTATTTCCGCAGTGATTTTCCACCTCTGTCTTTTGGCACTTGCTTTTGTCCTACATGGAGCCACTGTGGGAACTGTAAGTTGGATGAGTGTAAGTGAAGCTTCATAATGATAGTGTTTCTCCCATTAGCCATGCACAAATATTTGCCAGCATGGTGAGAAAGGAAGGAAAACTTTTATGAGGAGGATACTGCCAAGTTTCCGTTTCCTGATCTCCATTTCCTTGGCAAGCAAGAAAAAAACCCAAAAGTGCAAGTTAATTAAAAATCTGATAATCAGATAAAAAATCTGATCAAAATAAAACAAGGTAAAAAGGGATTTCATGTAACACAGTGATGCTACTCCAGTAGACACGTTCAGGTCACTATTACTGAGATAATGGAGTGCTGGGGTACTCATAGAAACCACAGAGGGCAGAGGTTCATTGCCTTCTGCACTCTCCAGTTCCTGCAGAGCAAACTCTGAGTGACATTTAACAACACCAGCCATACTTGTGATGCAGGAAGGGTGCAAATCAGCCCAGTGACAAAGCAAAAAGGTGCCTTTTCTACCAGGATTACTGCACAGGAACCCGCAGCTGCACATGGGAGTCAAGCAGGGTCCAGTAGCTCAAGCACAGAAACAAATAGGGTTATTTACAGGCTATGACCCTGCTTGGGTACATGAGGTCCAGAAGCCCTGTTTTGTGACAAGAAGTGATGGCTGAAATAATAACTGTGTATCTCTACAAAGTTCAGACAAGGAAAGTCAAGGTCTAGAAATTACTAAGGCAATTCCATCCATTCATAGAATCATAGAATGGTTTGGATTGGAAGGGACCTTAAAGCTCATCCAGTTCCAAGCCCCTGCTATAGGCACCTTCCACTAGACTATGTTGCTCCAAGCCCTGTCCAACTTGGCCTTGAACACTGCCAGGGATAGAGCAGCCACAGCTTCTCTGGGCACCCTGTGCCAGCAGCTCAGCACCCTCACAGGGAAGAACTTCTGCCTAAGATCTAATCTAAATCTCCCCTCTTTAAGTTTAAATCCATTCCCCCTTGTCCTGTCACTACATGCCCTTGTGGAAAAAAAAAACCTCCAGCGTTCTTGTAGCCCCTTTTTAGGTACTGGAAGGCTGCTCTTCTCCAGACTGAACAACCCCAACTCTCTCAGCCTGCCTTCACAGGAGAGCTGCTCCAGCCTTCAGATCATCTTCGTGGCCTCCTCTGGACTCGCTTTAACAGGTCCACATCCTTCTCATGCTGCATGCCCAGAGCTGAACACAGTACTCCAGGTGAGGTCTCATGAGAGCAGAGTAGAAGGGCAGGATCACCTCCCTTGACCTGCTGGTCATGCTCCTTTTGATGCAGCCCAGGATACAGTTGGCTATCATCTGGGTTGCAAGTGCACATTTCTGGGTCATGTTGAGCTTCCTGTCAATCATTCCTGGCTAGCTTACACTGTACTGTGTATTCCCCAGTGTTTTGTCTTTTTTACAGTTTCAGAGGTCTCAAACAAAAGGTTGTTCATGAAGAAAATGCCTTAACCCAAGGCTTTATGGGTTAATGCATCCCTAAGCACTGCAATCCCACAGCTGATGAGATGAATTCCTCTGCAAAGCCCTTTTATTGTCTTCTGCAGCATCCTTGTTAAAAGACTCAAATTTTATTAAAGAGCATTTCTAAACCTGCTGCTACTGCAGTATCTGAAGGTGTATTTAAGCATCTTCGTAATTAATTACCCTGTATTTAGAACCCTAAATTGTTAACACACTGATAATCACTGCCAAATAGGCTATGTGTTTGCTCTGGGCATAGTTCCCAATTCCATTAAGACCTCCTTTACAAACAGTTGTCCTTAAAGTTCGCTTAAAATCTCCTTTAAAGTCATGTTTAAACTAAAACATACCAGTATAATTTACTCCCACTTTAAGCCTCTTTGATGCTGCCAAAGTTGTTAAAAGAGGAACATTCAAATAAATGAAAAGCCCTGGCCTTTTAATAGCAGCATTTCTCATTCCACTAGCAATAATTTGGATAGGTGCAATAATCTGTCACTTGAGAAGAGAGGCCTCTTCAAGTGCAATAAACCTATTTACTTTGTTGCTGATCATTAAAAAAAAGTGCTTAATAATCAAATCCAGGCACACAGATAAAAGTCACACAGCTATTTAAAGAGCCCATTGCCATGGCCCAACCCTGTAAGTAAATCCCTTCACAGTCTCTTATTTGTATTGTCAACACGAGCAAGTAAACACTTCTGTGTAGATATGAAAGTGTCTGTAAATCAACACACATAGCAAAGAGGAACCTTGTTAGTCCTATGGTTTCAGTTAATATGTGAAGGACTGAGGCTGAATTCTTGTAAAGCACTGAGTAGCTGGGAGCCATGTGGTGGCTTGTGATAGACAGGAATGTAGAGTAAATTATTTAACAGCCCTTCCTCTAGGTCTGAAGTCTGAGCTGGCCAAGGAGGCTTTTCACATGTCCTTTTAGTTACTAACTGCTGTAATTCCTGATGTGTAATTCCTTCAGCTAGAAGGATCCAGCAGTATATGTAAGTCAGCCACTTGGTGTGGGCTACATGAGCATCTTCAATTAATAAGTGTGGACAGGCATCAAAATACTATGACTGCCATATTTTGCAAATAGGGAGGTCATGAAGAAGTGGAAGTGACATCATGTCCTAGGCTCCATTGCAACACAGCCAAAACCCAGCCTTTGAAAACTATTGTCCATTGGACACTAGAAAAAGTGTACAACTGAACAGCTTCAAAGCCCTCCTCCTCTCCCCTCCTAAGTCCCTCAGAGCTTTGCTGTGGGAGAAACAATTCTGTAGATTCATATAGTTCTTGGCTTTTCCATGGTCAGCTCTCATACCTGTAATATCTAAATCCTTTTAGAAAAGTCATTCAGCCCTACTACTTCAATGTCCCATAACATTTTGAGATATAGACACTTGCTTATGAATAGGTACGATGGTTAAGACATCATGAATAATGCTTTATAAGTACCATAATAAAACCAACTCTTTCCATAGATGCTAATCCAACAAGAAATCATATTTTTGGCCTTCGTTAATGGCCATCTGTACCTAGAAACAAAAAACCCTCAAGTAATTTAAGGTTTCAGGAATCACGTCTTTATGGTGACTATAATGTGTAGGAGGACAATGGTTTTGTTAAGAAATCCAAAATGAGAATGAAGAGAAACTTAACACCAAAAAGCACAGTGATGAAGATTTGACAAGTTTATTTTAAAATCTTAGAAAAATAAAAGAATGTGCCTGCTAATAAATTAATTTTTCCAGGTACTGGTATTTAACTTCTTTTGTATCATTCCCCTTCAATCTTGGGGTCTGCAGATTTGCTTTCTTGGATGCTATGGAGAATATGTTCCACCACAAGTTATTAATGAGTTTGTAATTTTGCAGGTTTTGGTGGTACAAGTCCATTCTCATTAAAACAAGATGAAGCCTTTCTCACCCTGATAACTCTCTATTAAAGTCGCTCCTGATTTATGCTTGGCAAGCTCCAAAATTACTTTCTTTTTGCATGTGTAGAGAGTAGTATTTCACTAGCAACAATTTCCAGCTAATTTCTGTGTTCATATCCAAGGGGAGAGAAGGAGAAAATAAAAAGATTACTTACTGCCCGACATCACCACAAACTCAGTGTTTTTAATAGCCATGAGTTTTACTGTCGAAGTCTTAAAGGTACAAAATGCAGAGAGGCATTTAGCAACATGTTCTACCTACTGGCAAAGTACAGTTTCAATCTGTTGGAAAATACTTTAATTGTAAGTTTGTTTTAGTTTTGGAAGCTGGAAAAACCAAGCTAGGCTGTTGAAAATAGTGTATACAGTCCAAATTGCAAGCCAGCCAGATATATAGCAGCACTTTTACATAAAGCATTAGGAAACCTCAAGCTTTGCCTTTAAGCAGCAAAGCCCTAAATGCATTGAAATATATTCCTTTGCTTCCAGTTTTTACAGGTGTTTAAAAATATACTCATGTATACTGATTTCACTGTTGCAGTACTGCATGATCTTAAAGCTTTTTTCTTTCAAGTATTTTTCTCATCATGATGAACTGCGTGAAGGTAAGGAGAAGCTATCTATGTTCTTCATCTCCAGTTTATTGATGGGGAAAAGTCCAGAAAGGACTGTGACTTCTAAATTCAACTCCTCTGGCTATTGGCAGAGCTGTGAAATGGTTAGAAGTTGTCAGATAGAGGTCTGCTCAAACCATAGTACCTTATCACCTCCTGCTGTTTTCTCCCTGGTGGTAATTTGCTCTAAAAGAAGGACTTTTGAGCTCGCTCATAGCTGCTCAAGCTGTGTTTGGCAGGGCACATGCCATTGGGTGGGCTGCTTTTAATTTCCAACAGTCAAACACATTAAAGTGATATTTTTAACCTACATTTCTGACACTGTTTTTTTGAGCAAATGTCAGATGCTATTGATGGGGGGATATGATGTAATCTGGATTATCACCTGTCTTCCATCTCTGACACATTCATGGAAGAAAATAATCAATCAGTGAGGATATTTTGTTAAAACGTCTTCCTTACTACTATGTGGTCAAATCAGCTGATTTGCAGACTGACCCAAGCATCCTTACTTAGACATGTGCATGCACCGAGGCCTGGCAGCATCAGCCTGTCACTGTTTAGAAATAACGCCGGATATTCCAGTTCAGCTGTCCTAAACATGATCACTGAAGTTAAAAACAGAGCTTTAAGCGGAACCATAGGGATGCATCTCCCAGGGAAGAACTGTGCATTTGCATCTCTCTGCCAGACGACACATCTGCTTTCTCCTGGTTCCACCTACTGGCTGAACGATGTAGACAGCACAAGTAGAAATGCCTGTAGAGCCAACTCCAACAGCACGTACAACCCTAAATGTTCCCATTAACCAAAATGATCTCAAAAGGCACCCCAGGAGACTCACCTCCACATTCACAGAGCTGCAAACATCCTAATACTAACCTGAGGTAGCACAGTTCCCAGAGGAACACAGAGTCTGGAGAATAATAAGGAAGTAAAAAATGAGAAGACAAAATGAAACAGAAATAGTCTATTAAATAAAGCCGCATAACCTTTTATCCCTCAGTTGCATCTCTAGGAAAGTGTAGAGATTGCTTAGTTTCATCCCAGAACAGACAGAGGTTAGCAACTCCTAATGCATGTCAGAAGGATGGGCACATTAACAATGACAAACAGGACCTGGCTTACACCAGTGAGTTTAAACCAGGCCCTCAAGGTAGAAGTTTGTTGCTTGATCTTGCTTAGTTGGAACTTCTGAGCTGAATACTGATGAATATTTGCATTATTATTACACCCAAAACAGATGGGTCGACAAAGAGACGGTTCTTACAGCAAGATCAGCAGTAATCACAGTACCATCAGGACTTCTTCGCTGTTATACTCTTGCTGCAAATCCCTGAATCCTCATACCTGTTCATAAACCATCACAAGGAAATACTAGTAAAAAGAGAGCTAGCATCAGGACAGAGACATAAATCAGATTCTGCATGGTATAAGGAAAATATGATTATGTGGGGGCTCAACTTCCCCAGAGTATGCACAAGCTTCTAGATACCTCATTAAAATTGATCCCAGACATGAAATCTTCAGAACATATTGTAAAATAACAGACTCTGAACTCAGAAAATATAAGATAGTTTTATAGATGTCAAGCGCCAGCTGGATTTATTCTTGCTGTGCACTGTAGGCTGAGCAGAAGGGAATGTTCTGCATGAAGCATAACATTCAATAACCCGAGAAAATAAAATATCCACAGTGAGTCAAGCATTAATATTCCTGTGGATATATGAGTGATGAACAATCAGCTTCCCATAACTTTATTTTGGGAAATGTGACTGTGGGAAGAATGTAGGCAGATGTTTGGAATAGTCTTTTCTAAGACAGTTTAAACAACTATAGAGTAAAGATTACATACATTCACCTTTTTGCCAAAGATTTGCTTATGTTGGCAAACTCAGTGTGGCCTTACATTTTCTTCACAGTTTTCCATGGAGTGTTCAGAGTGAAAGAACTTCCCTGTTAGAAAGCAACCTGATGTTTCGTAAGTGTTGTCCCAGTAAAAGCAGCACTTGCTTAGAATAGGGTGACCTAAAAATGTTTGGACATCATTAACAAATTCACACTGCCACCACAGATTCCACTAATCGGGATATTTAACAGCATAATTCCTATGCTCTAAGAACATTTTAATGTCTTCTCTGCACATGTTCTGTTTGTGCAGCTAATGAGCTCATCCAGTGAAAACTAGCTTTAACTAGAGTCTGAAAAGTAACGGAGAACATCTGGAGCAATCAGAAAAGCCTCCAGAAAGGACAAGCAGACAGACTTCAGTTTCAGGAAAGTGGAAAGTGCATCTGGACTATCCAAGGTCATGGTCATAGAGTTACAAACCATCTTAAACCTGTACAGAACAAGATGTTGACATATGAGCCACAAGCTGAGTAACAAAAGCAATATCACAGATTCAGCTCCCAGTCTGCTTTGGCAGAGGTTTTACTTTGCAATAAGTCATGATCTGCATTTGCTCATGTCCTCTTTTTCAGTCATGGCCTTGAAATCAAAAGGAAGATGACTTCAAGGTCCTTTTCAACCCTAACTATTCTGTGATTCTATGATTCTGTCCTCTTACTGCCTTGGGGGACACTCTGTCCCAGCCTGGGCAAAAGAAGTAAAATAAGAAAAATTGAAAAGCTCCACTTATTTGGTTGTTTGGGTTTGTTTCTTTGGTTGGTTTTTGGTTTTTTTTCATGTCAAGAATAGCGCAGATTTCACAGTATTTTTCAAAATCATCTTGGTTTGCATAATTTTTCTAATAAAAATATAAATTTGTCTTTTCAAGTATCAACAATTTCCTGTTCTTGTTCCAGCGCAAAGCACTTTGACTTAAAACAACTTTTCATTTTAAAATGTCATTGTAAATTAAACTCTGAAATTTGAAACAGTTTGCTTTGCTTGACCTAGTATCTGTCCTACCCTAGAGCTGCTGATGAACTGATGGAGTTATGCATCGCTATTTCCTTTAAACAGCAATCTTCCTCCCGTGTGACTGAGATGGTCAGAGGCCTAAAGGTTACCACCCAGGACAAGATGCTGAGGGAGCTGGGCTCGGGTAGTCTGGCAAAGAGATTAATGGATGGTCTAGTACTATCCTCAGGAGTAGCAGAGTGTACTAATAGGCAGCAGCCACAAGATGTAGTTGAGATGTTTAGTCTGAACACCAGAAGGGCAACTTCTTCACTAGCAGAGCAGTGCAGCACCAGGACAGGTCACTCAGGGATGCTCTGAATTCTCCATCCTTAGCTGTTGGATTAAAGACCTCCAGAGGGCACTGACAAGCAGCGTTTCTGGCAGCCTGTGAATGCATACCTTGCCAAAACCGCACGTGGAATATGCCCATAAACCTAAACACCCAGCGAGATGTCTTCATCAGGTCAGTCTTGTGTGGTACCACCTAAAGTCTGGTTCTGGCACAGGGAAATAAAACCTAATCTTTTTGTTAAATCGTGCATTTAACGCAGAGAAAAGAATTCTATTTTGCAGGTCCATGCCCTCCCATACCATGAGCACAGCCAAAAATGATATGTGGCAGCTAATTATTATTTTATCTGGTAAGAGGAAACCTACCAGAAGTTTGGTTTTGTAGCTGGAAGATTTCAGGATAACATAAGGAAAGAGAAGCTGCTGCTACTTTAATGGTCCCTTTGGAACACATGGCATGTATGGATTCATCCAAAAATCCATAACTGCTATTTATTATAGTGTTATATCATTGCATCAAAGCCACCTCAAGACTCCCAACGAAAGATGAGCAGTAAGACTGCAATGGGACATCTCTGTAGTTAAGCAAAAAACAGATGGAGCCTACAACTTGTCTGAATAAACAGCAGCATTTCCAGATAAAGACTTCCATCATGAAGGGATACTTTTGCACTAAGCATGGCACATCTTGGTAAAGGTAGCTTATAGTATTTTATGAAATCTGTTAGATAAAGAATACAGATGGAAGACTTATAAGCAACATCCTTAGGGCCAACAGAGGGTGTCAGACTTTTGCACACTCTAGGAGGACCTGAAACTAATTGAGTCAGATTACAGAACATTAGGAAGAAATACCAACTCTTTATTAGCTGCTACATACTTTGCTCTCCTAAATGTTAGATATCAATCCCAGGCATAGTAGAACTTCACCTTTTAGATGCCACATCCCTGGAGACATTCAAGGCTGGATGTGGTTCTGAGCAAATTGATCTAGTTGAACATGTCCCTGCTCATTGCAGGGGGGTTGGATTAGACAGCCTTTAAAGGTCCCTTCCAACCCAAACTTCTATGATTCTATGTCCCATCTAAAACAGTATCTGTTATCTTACCCTTTGCCAGACAAAATCATGGCAAAAGTCTCTTGTAGCATAGGACGTGTTAGGTCAGTTTGTGCAGAGAGATCAGAAAAGCATCATTTGCACATTTGAAGCAAAGACATTGACATCAATACCTATCACAGCTTGGTCATCTCATCATCTGGGTATAGCCTGGCCATACTTGTGTGAAGAAAGAGGATTTTCTCTACAGAATCATGGAGTCTAAATGTGCAACCAGAGTTTGACTAGCGCCTGAGGCTGTTTCTAGAAAACCAAGGCAGGAAACCACTGAAACCCAGAGTGGGAGAGGGGTATCATCAGGTTGGATCTTACACTGAGCAGTGGAAAAGAGTAATACTGCAATTCTAAATGCCAGCAATGCCAAACCCCACCATGTTATTACTATGTTGTGCTTGCCTTGGTCTGGCTTGTTGGCTTGTGCCTTGGTGTCCAACACTCTGCATAGCCCAGCTTGGCTCTACTGAACTTCTGGCTGCATCTTCTCTTTCACTTCCCACTACAGAGACAGTCTGAGGGCATGAGGATGTGAAGCAAACAAATGTGACCCTGTCTGTCTTTCTCTGGGGCTGAGACTCCCAGCTCCAGTACCAGCCAAGTACCACAGCAGAGGTGCAGTATATAGAGTTCACAAATGATGAGAGGACATTAGAGGAGATCTTTTTGTTCAAAAGTGGAGGAAGTATTACCAGGAAAGTGGGAAGAGGAAGAACCTGCAGGATTCATCTAAAGATAAAATCTCCTTTGACCAAGATCAAGTCCCATTTAAACCAGACAGAATGGGAACAAGAGATTAAGTGAATGAGAGATGCAGAACCTCCCCCACAGCCTCCAGAAACCCACTGACCCTTGTTCAACACATAGAATAATATTGCTGTACTTGGAGGCCTTGTGATACTTTCACATCTGTATTGTGAAAAATTCAGCTGATAGCACCATCATGAGATCCCTTGAGAGTAAACAGATTAACTTCTAAGGATCATGGGCCAATACTTATTGCACTTCCCATAACCAGAAACATCTGTTCAGGAGTCTACTAAATCATTGGTGCTCACTACATGTAGGTAGAAGGAGTACGTGATGACCCAGACAGTGGAAAACAAGTTCCTCTGATTGGTACAGATGTTATCAATAACATTATGGCAAATACAGAGAGTTTAGTTTTCTTTTACAAGGCTGCAGCAGTAAAAAGGAACCTTTACCTCTGTATATGATAATCAGATCATTTTCTAAAAGCTCTGGGGATTATTAGGTGAGTGGATTTAACTACACTAATTTGGACAGACTGAAGAGATGGCAAGAGCTGCACCCTCTTCATCAGCGACTATGCGCAGAGTACAAAGTCTGCCAGGAGAAATCTCATGGGGGTAAAGGAAGCATTCACGGTGTCAAAAACTTACTCAGCTAGGAACAGTATTATTTAAATTAAGGAAGGGAAACACAAGTTGAAGGCTACACATACAGGTAGTAAGAGATTGGACTGATGTTCTGAACAAGCACCAGGCATCTGGAAATCTCTGAAAACAGGACTGCAGGGGTGCTAATATATGCGGTAAGTGAATGAGGGCTGTTCTCATACTGAAGGTGCAGAGGCAAAAGACACTCACATAGTCAAGGAGACAAACCACAAAACTCCCTGTAAGTTAAAGTTATATAGTTAAAGTTATATGAAATGGTTAAGGCAGGATGAGGCGTGAACCTCATGAACATGAAATAACCAGAGTGCCCATGTTGTCACAAAGAAGAAAAGGGAACATTCTACATCAAACTTTACGGGCATCTCATCACATCGACAGTGGGACAGAAACAGCTCCACGGTCTATGCTACTTTGAATGGTTAAGTTTTGTGTCTTCACTATTGTGTAAGTTCCTTCTGCCTCTTTCAAAATGCCAGACAGTATTCCCATTACATTTGTATGAGTGCTATAAACTGATTCACACAAATAGACATGTATCCAAATAATCTTCTTCAGGTTCAGGGATCTGAAGAAATCTATTAAATGATGCACAGCACAGAGCAGATGCTGTTTTAAATCACTTCCTCAAGGAATTGAAGTATTACATTCCCTGGGGACACATTATCTTCCTGAACTGTTCTCCTCCTGAAGCTGATATCAAGCTTTTAGCCATATCACAGGGTACCAATGTCAAAAAACTGCCTCTTAAAATCCTCCCAGCAGATTTAATTATACATTTTGTCACTGTGTTTTAGAATGTGCCAGAAAGAATCTCAAAAAGGAAATCTAAAGTCCTTTGCAACAGTGATATGTTGTGTAAAAAGAGGACAAGCAGCAGAATGCTAAGCACACACTTCAGAGCTTTTTATTTCTGACTCAAAAGCAAAAATCCACAGAACAAGAACACACACACAAACAAAAAAAGACTAAAGACTTTTACACAAAACCAGTAAATTCAATAGAAATGTTGCTGCAATCTCTGGATGAATTCAAATGTACAGAATATGGCTGGAAGGGAATCTGCACCCATGCACACCAGGTAGTCAGTAAACCAGAAACATGGTGACCCATAAGCTAGTGAAATGAATTGCTGTATAAGCTCATATTCGAAGCTGAAGCTAGATCAGCACAAATAATCTTGCTGAATTTATGGTGAGATCATTTAGCAAGAGCGTGGTGATTAGCTAGAGGCCTCCTTATGCCCAGCTTTGCTGACCTTATCTGCCCCAAATCTCTGGAACAAGCCGAGCCTAACTGAAGGATTTTACTAGTTCAACATGTGGAGCTGAGACACTACTTGCCAAAACATGTATACAAAGACCCTTCACACAGATGGTATTGGAGATCTTAAGGTCTAAAGCTATGAAGGTGGAAGAAACCAGTAAACAAATCTGGAATCTGTTAACTTTTCTAGATGATGGTCAAGACCCTGAAGTAGATTGGAGTACAGGTTTTGTATGCAGAAAGAAGGAGACTCAATGTACTCCTCATCAGATGTACCAGATCCAGGACACTCCTGTGCTGAGATATCTTATGATCTGTTACAAGAGACAAGCCTGGCCAAATAGTTTATAGCCTCTCAAAAGGAGGATGGTGGAATGAAGCATCTTCTTTCTTTGGCAGCTGGGAAACTGAGATCTAGTGATATTCTCACCTGGTTCCTCAGCTTAATCTCAGTAAGGTGTACAATGCCACACAGTACCTGAACCTAGGGCATATGCAAAAGGACATCAGAAGTCCATGAACTGAATGTCATCAAGCATGAAACTAATCCCTTACAGCTGGCACCAACCTGAGATAAAGGAGTTCTTCATAAGAGTCTCTAACCTATCTGCAGATCACGTTAGAGATCAACACCATCAGTGCTTTTAGTCAAATGGAAAAATAATACAGCAATTCCAAAGAGAGCATCTAATAAAACATGGAAAAGCATGAAGTATTTTTACATTATTATTAATTTTTGGAATGCTGTCATTAACTTCACCTGAGCTACATTCCCAACCAAGCAACAAACCAACCGCTTCGTTCTTAAAGAAGAAAACAAAATGCTGCTTTCAAGTCCATCAGGAGGGCAAAGTTTTAGGTATACAACCATTTGAGGGTCAATTAATCTCATTAAAGGCAGAAAAAACCCTTTTCTTCTCAGTTAATGTAGAAGCTACTCAGCTCTTACACAACCGAGATGGTTTCTGATCAGCTTTCCCCCAGAAAAGACAAGCAAGAAAAAAGCCCTCTCACAAGACCTATCCACTTTTGTTTATCTAGGAATAAAGCTGGATAAAGGAAGAGAGTGGGAGGAAATCAGTTTTGATCGGGACCTGGAGGTTCCAATGCAGTAAGAAATAGTTACAAATAAGAATACTAAACGGAGCCAATGTAAGCAGCTTGTTTTTAATGGCAGTTGCTTAAGAGAAGGGAAGTTGCTTTCTAATGTAGACCACACAGCCACATGGCTTTTGAACATGGATGCATCTTGTTCACTTCTCACAGTCACAGCAAAGGAGAAATGGCAGCCAGAACAGTGTGATTAAAATATGAATGCCTTAAAAGAATATTGATGCTAATGAAAGTCAGATGATTTGCACAATAAAGTTAATTTAGAGCTAGTCAACAAATACAAACCACTGACAATCAAATGCATATGCACAATGGCTCCAAAAATGCCCCTGAGCAAATCACCAGTCTAGTGTTGTAACAGATTGCAGATTTGGTTATAAGCAGCTACCACATTTGCAAGACACTCAGTAGATCAGTGTTATCTTCTGAATGAAGATTTTGTGCTGGTATGAGGTGCTGAAAGACCGTTGGCATGTAATTTACCTCAAGCTGAATCCGGTAGACACTTTCTTATACATAGAAATTCTGTTTACAGAATTTTGGTACATGGGTCTTCTGCTGATGCCTTTGCCAGGGAATTTATTGATTACATTTTAATCACTATGAATTAAACTTAGAAGGTATAATGACTTTCTCCTCCATGAACACACACCAGGAAGCAGGGCTTGCAAAGGAATGAAGTGTTTTCACCAGAAGCAAGAGGAAATCCTGTTCTTTTTCAATTGTGTTAAACCACAACAGGATGTGAAATGTGTGGGGATGTGCAAAATAAGAAAAAAAAGAAGAAGGGAAGGAAAAAAAAAAGGCTTCTCTGGGCAGAGACAAGAGAAATATTCTTTAAGGGGAGAAAACGGTGATGCTAAAGCAACAGAACTGCAAGATATGAAGGGCTAAACTGTCTGTTTACTGAGCCATCCAGTAGGAAACACACAGCTGTATCAACAGGAAAGTAGAATCTGGAGTCAGAAGTGCATTTATAAACTTGTCCTTTTCTTCCTCTAATCTACCAAGGAGATTAACAGTCGAGATTAACAGTCTTTCTTCAAAAGAGAAAGGCCTCGACTGTGCAAGCTCTGCAGCAACGAAGTGCAGAGAGGGAAGAGAGAAAGCTCCAGTGTGCTGGCATCTATCAGCAATAGCACCCACTTTCCAGGCTATCACAAAGAAATAAAGCCTATTCAAGGTTCAAGGAAATCACACAGTGGGAATTTACTGGCTTGAGGATGACTGCCAGGTCCTAAGGTCAAGCTGAGCCAGGAGCAGCCAAATCACTATGGACCAGACCTCCCACGGCTGTCCATCTCTCAACATACACCCCCATATTTCGCCTGGTCTCCAGGATACTTTTCTCCTCTCTCCCCAACTCTCCTTGGCTGAATAACCCTATGAAGTTTTACTTTTGATTTCCTATTTCTTCAGCCAAGCTCACAGCCTCAGAGGAGTGCCCATGTCTCATGGGTTTGTATTTGGATTCAGACACAGAGTAGAGAAAAAATAGAGATATGAGAACACTGATGTGAATCTGGTCCCAGGTTACTGACCCTACACAGAGATCCCATTAGCTTTTCAAGAAAACAGTTGAATTCAGCATTTTTTCTGTAACACACAAGGGCTTCCCCCCTGTTTCAGTTATAGAAACTATCTATCAATGTACTGTGTAAGCCTGGGACAATGTCAAAACACAGAAACACAAGCCAGAAAACCTTTTACAAAGGGACTGATGCAAAATGAGAAGGAACAACTTTTTCTTCAAATACACTCATTTTGTATGCCAACAGCTAATAATATCAAGCCTCCTGCAGACTGCACTGTAGTTGAGGGGAGTTTAAGGCTGACCTTTGGGGAGCAGAGCCTCACACCACATATTCACATAGCCTACAAGAACTAACTCCACAAACCAGAAGAGAACAGAGAGTGCCTGCTTCTTTAGTGGCTTCTCAGAAGAGGATACCTGTGTTTTACCTTCACACCGATACGTTTTTGTCTTATTTTTCATCTTTAAGTGTGATTTAGATCTGTAACATGAGGGCTTTTCAAGTTTTACCCAATTCAATGTAAATGCTGATCTATCATTTCATGCAGTAGATCTTAATAACATCAGATAATCCACAGAGGTAGCAGTTGGTAAAAAGTGAGTGAAAACTGTATGGAGTGTACCTCACTTAAACTTTATTAACATTAAAAGGAAGTAAGATAATGACAAAATATTAAGATATCAAAAAATACAAAAGAACACTGGGGCTTTCCATAGGCAGAGGCTGAAAAGCCAGGGCAGCAGGCACATTTGTAACATTAAGATCATTCAGAATGCCTACTATTCAAATATCTCATATAGATTTATTTGATGCTAGTGAGAAGGGAATGCAAGAATGGTTTCGTTCCAAAACAGCGCTTGTTCAGCACAGAACTGGGGGTCCTGAGGAAGTTCCCATCCACGTTGAGATCATCTCTGCAGCTCTGAATTGAAGTTTCTTTCTAATAGTTGGGCTACTTGATAGTTTCTTTAGAGAAAACCTTGAATTCAGATTCAAAATATTCATCTTGATGTTCTCTCACAGTCGTCAAGTTTCCTAACCTTGTCATGGACAATTTCTCTACATCTGGATTTCCATGGAGCACCACATTTATAGACCTGCCATGGGAAGGCTCCTTCTCTTGGCTGCTCACTCATGGCTAGGAACATAATACTTTCCTGTTCTGAAAATCAGCAGGGCTTGGCCCAGAATATTTGGCTTGCAAGACTTGGATAAAGTTGGTTAACTCGTGTAAGTTCACATGGCCATTGCATTGCAACAGAGTTTTACAGCACGCATTTGCTCTGGAGCCCTCTATCAAGAGGAAGTGGCCTGAGGCTGTGGGTGCACAGACACCTGGGCCACTAGTCTAGATTTAAGCATGTGGTCAGCCCCATGCTGTAGCCCCGGGAAGCAGTGTGTCCTAGATGCTGACGTGATACCCGCGTGATATTCTCTCACCCACATTTTGGCTGCCCATAGCAGTAGCTGAGCAGAGCATCAAGGATGAAGGGCTGGCAGAATTGCACAGAGAGAGCCAAGGGGAGCTTGGGGAGATCACCCATATAAGCCTCTCATGTGCGGCTTGAGAGGTGGGCTGATCCAAAACAACTTTTCTAAGGGGCATTTGCTTTTTTAGCAAGCACAGTCAGCAGAGTGATGGCTGCAGACAGCATCTTGTCCCATGTGCTATGAAGAAGGAGGAGGAGGTGGTGGTGAGTCCCTGAACAGCGGGAACAGGCTGTTCCTGGGAAGTTGGCACAGAAACAGCACAAAGAGCAAACTCAGGCGATGGGAAGGAGGGGGCTCAGAAGAGGTTGGAGCCATCTCTCCAGCCAAGCTGGGCTTTGTACTACAAACATTATTCCAGGCATGCTTGAAGCTCAGAAAGCCCCCAGAAGCACCTGTACCTTCCCTCCCACCTCCAACAAAAGCTGACACATTGCAAGTGGGGAAGGAAGGAAAAACAGAGAGGCCTGTAGATTTGCTCTTGACTTTACAAGATGTTGGGGACAAAACCATTGCTTTCAAACTAAATACAGTGGAAACTACAAGCAAGGAAATGAGAACACCTCCATATTCATGAATAAAAAAAAGAAAAGGAGTGAAGTTATTAGTATAGGAAAATTATATATTGTGCTGGAGAATTAATCCTCCTGACCCTGAAGTCAGTGGAAACAGAACTGAAATTCAGGGCTTTGGTAAAAAAGATGCCAGAGAAAGAACCTAAAATAATTAGTGCAAGCAGTAAATGTGAAAGCTGATATACTCAGAGGTATCAGCTCTCCCGATGGGAATGCACACACGGCATTTCACAAGCAAGCAGAGCATGTCACGTTCTGTTCCTAGGAGTGTTTGCTCATGGTGGAAAGCAGCACTTTTCGTGAGGATGAAATTACTGAATAACCCTATTTCAGTTTGGGGCCCAAGAGATGAAGTGACTGTCCCAAAGGCAGACAGGATGTCTGTGGCAGAGCCAAAAATAGCACTTAGATTTCTTGTTCCTACACTGTAACCATACCGTGATCCCTCCTCCTACACACAGCTAATAAACTAAGTTGTTTAGTTCTTACTGGACGCAAAATTCCACTAAGCTGACTCTCAGATGCTGTCTGTTCAGCAAAGTCAGTTGCTTTGTGTTTTAACTTTCAACCATCACACGCACCTGACTCTTGCAAAAGGGCAAGACTCCTTCACCTCTCCAATACCTTCAAAGACATCAAATCAGTGGTGATCAGCAGTTTATAACTTGATGCATCTGTGCAAAGTGATGAGATGGGTCCTTCACACATTATGCATTCTTGCTTGCATGCAGCTATGATACCAGCTGGGGCCCAGGTCTAAACCAACCAGGTGACAAGATCTCCGTTTCTGATCCAGACACCACAAATGGCATCGAATAAAACAAACGAACCAACCAAAACCCCTTCCTCAGGTCAGGTATTGCTGCAGATCCACCACAACCCACTGACATGGGGAGTTCCACATCTGGGCACTGAAGCACTTTAGCAGGTCACAAGGAGAAAGTTGCTTAGACTTCATATCCATCGTGCCTCCCAAAAACCCCACCATACAAACACCACCACTTCCCCACCCTAAACAGCCCCCAAGCTGGAAAGTGGCAACTTTGCAGCCCTTAAACAGTTAACACTGCTGCTCTCATACATAGAGGAGGACACCAGCTATGTGTTTTGTCTCCAGGATGATAAAGATGAATTTCTAATTATACGGGTACCATCAATTTTGCTTGTCTCCGAATAGCTGGTGCGGGCTGCCTGTAACCCATAGCAAGCCAAGCGGGAGCAAACCAGGCGCAGGTTTGGTCTCCCAAGTGCCCAACACGCGAGGGCAGTGTTGATGCACGAATGACAAGGCTGTGGTGGTGCTCCCCAGCAGCCCTGCATAGCACCCTACTTCTTCCGAGCATCCCCCTGGGGCAAGGCTGATCCACAGACACGATTTGTGCCAGAAAAAACACATTTGGGAAGCGTCTGGGGAGGGAGGTGTTAAGCCAAAATATTTATATCCACACTGATCCTGCCGTAGAGGGAGTTTTATCAGCAAGATTCCCTGTATGTTACAGGGTGAACAATAAAATGAGGATCAACACCTTCATGGTCATATAGCCACGTGGGAATGAGAGAAATGTGATTCTTTAATTATTCCTCTATAAAACGGTACAATCATAGAGGATGCAGAGTTTGTGAAGGGTTCTCAACTGTATTCCCATAATATCCATTTACTCCTCTAATCCAATAGTCCAGCCTCCCAGATGATATTCTAGAAAGCATTTTAATATAGCTGGGAGTGGGGGGACACAGTCAAAACTATGACACAAACATCTCCTCAAGCACAAACAGACAGCCTATATGCAACGTATGGAAACAAACTACAAAAAAAAGGGGGGGAGAGCATACACATATATGTATTATATATATGTATATGTAAAACACACAAAATTAAGTGTATCATCTAAAAGAAGCAGAAGCGTCATATCTGAGCCTGAAACCAGGCACGTGATGCATTGTTCCACCATGGACTCAGGAGCTCACCCACATCTGGACAGCTTTGATGGCCAAGGAATTCACCAGCCTGCATGAGCATGATCACACCACTTCTTTGGGGAACCCCAGAGAGGAAGCTTGGTACAGGTTTTGATATAAAATCTTCAAAGATAAGTCAAATGACCTTCAGAAATAGACCATCTCCTCGACGTCAGCTTGAAGCTTCTCTGACCAATTTGACAGGCCCATGGAGGGCCATGCCTCATAGAAATGTGCAATTAAATGTAATATTAAAAATGTACACCTGGCACTCTAGTAAAACAGTGAAAATTAATAGTGAATGATCTCCATAAATGAACTGCAGTGCTAAAGAGCAGGGATGTCATTTTATATTTAACTACAGTAATGACAATACATAGGGTCAAATGTGAAAGAAAAACTCACAGAAGGAAGCCGACTGAATTTGCCCTCGTTCTCTCACATCAATGTATATCAGCCCACACACAGACGCTGTGGGTATGACCTAGTGCTCCAAGACCAAGATCCAGTAGGAAACATTGCCAGCAGTGCTTATAAATAAATCACCTGCTGAATGGCCAAACTACTTAATGGAACATGGATATTTTCCTAATTTTCCGCCTTTTTTTTCTTTCTCATAAAAGTGTAACCAGAGTTTTATAGCGTAATCCACTTGCAGATTCATAGCACTGGCTGCAGCTTCTGTGGTTTGGTCCTTCCTTGCTAAACAGCTAAAATGACCCAGCTGTTACTCCAAACCCAGGGAACTGGTAGCCTGCAGGCAGCCAAGTACATGTGCCAGCCACTTGGAGGAGCACTTAATTCCCCCATATGGATTTCAATCTCTCTGCCTTCTTACCATCTCAGATACAGCAAGTTCCTTTTGTCAAAGCCGATATAAGCTGGTGATAAGTGTGAGCTATAGCCTGCTTGGTCATCAGACACATCCAAATATATTGGTGGGCTTAAAAAAACAGAAAGGAGACTTACAAATCCAAAAATATAATATTCCTTTCACAGGCCAAGCATAAGTATATGGAGATGTGGAAACTTCAGCAAGAGAAAGAAACAATCCCCCACTCATCTTGCTGTCTCTTGTTACTAACAAAGCTCCAGTAACAAAACACCAAAAAAGAAATCAGGATGGTAGTCTGGGAAGCTGGTAGAGCATGGATGGGAATAAAAAATGTTAAACCCCTCAGAAATTAAAGCTTGAGTTGCATTCATAAATTCTAGCAAGGGGAAAGTGCAACTGCTAAAAATTTGCTACCCTCTAAGACAAAAAGTAAATATAAAATAAAATAATAAACAAACAAACAGAGTATCCAGAGCAATTCTGGTCAAAGTTGGAAATTCTTTGTGGTTTGCACTGTTCCTGTTGGCACGTAGCAAGTTTTAGTTTAGGTGTTGTACAGAACGACAAAGTTGCTTGGTACTACTGCCTTTACTGTGTTTTTTCCATTATATACGGATGCTACATATAATATTTCCATGTTTCTAAATCTAATGTCGCTACTAACTCAGTCAAGCTAGACAGTTGCAAGCTGGAGATGTAATGATAAAACCAGTGCTTCATATCCACCTGGAAGCCTTTCACTGGAGATTACTTCAGTAGGAAGGGAAAGGACAGGTTTACCTTAAGCTAAGTAGAAGCAGTTAGTTTCAGCTCTAAGAAAAAGGTGTAAAAGCAGCCAAAGCATTACAGGTATTGTGAGTTCTGTTCATCTGAGTGCCAGTGAAGTGCTGGACCAAGTGATCTTGCCATGCTGCCCCATCACCAAGCACAAGGTGCTTTTTCTTCTAACTCGTTCCCAATCTGCAAGGCAAGCTCTTAGGAGAAGGTCCTCTCACAAGGCTGGAATTGCTTCATAGTAGCAAAGACCTAACTGTGCACATGTCCAGCAACATCGGGATCCAAATGACTCACAACTCTCCACGGATGAGGCATGACCCCACAATTATTTCTGCAAATACCTCTCAGGTTTCCCTTTGGGCTCATTGCTTGCCATCCTGGAGTTCATGAAACTTGGCCTTCCAGCTTGCTCATCTCTCATTTGCTTTATAGGTTAAGCAGAATGACAGACCCAGACTAATAAAACAGAAGAACAACGTGGGAGCTGTTGGGAAGGAGAAGAGGAACACAGAGATGACCACACAGTCCTGGAATGCATTACCAACCCAAGTGTTAGAAAATCTTTATTCAGGTTCTGCTGCAAAGCTTAGATTAAGTGTTATCTTCTTCCACAGCTGTTTCAGCCTAAAGGCTCTCCTTTCCTTCCCCATTCACAAGAAGAATTGCTTGTAGAGCAGAGCCAGCTCTTGGCACCCCAGAGGTAAAAATGCCTTTTCTCCCTTCTGCTTTCCTACACCTAGCCCAGATGCAAGGATGCAAGTCAAAGCCCAGCAGCAGTCTATTAGAAGGCATAATGCATTAAGAGGACTCCAGAAGCTTCACCCAGGGCACCAGAATAAGCAGCAGATAAAAGGGAAACACATAAGGTTTCAGTATGAATGCAATAAATAACAGAGGGACCAACGGGCTGGGAGACCATCAGGGTGCAGGAGAACAAAGTGATCCTCACCCAGAGCTGGGAATCCCAGAGCAGCACTGGAGAACATCTGCGCAGAGCTGTCAACCTGCAGCAATGGGAGGCTGAAGGTAACTCCTCTCAGGATTCAGCAAACCCTGGGTGGGACAAAACTTGGAAAGGGGAGTGATGGGGAAATTGTGTGCTGTAATCCCAGTGCAAGAAACTGGGTCTGGATTCTTAGTGGACATCAGAACACAGAAAAAGAACAAATGGGTAGACTTTGCTTAGGCCCATCACTGCCAAGGTGACAGCTCTCAGTCAAAGTTTCTCTAATAGAAACAGAAAATTCTGCTTTTAACATAAGGACCCTGAGAATGAGGATGGTTGAGATATAAGAAAGCAAAGGAGGGAATCAAGGGGAATGTTAATACAGGGTGCCGACCTGCACCTCCGGGTGACAAATTTGAAAGGCTGAGGAAACCTTACCCTGCTTTCTAGTCCACAACATGAGACACTGTCAGGTTTGATACTCACATGTATCTTCAGCTGAAGCTGTGGACGTTCAGCTTTTGCCAGGCCACAGCTGCCAATGTCCACATACATAATACTACAGCTTCATTTCCACTTGTGCGTGAGAGCCAGAGCTGTCCAGACAGGAATGCTCAAGACCCCTCTGGGACACTGAGGCCATCCAAAAAGAGCAGTTCTCAGTAAGCTGAGCACTGGCAAGATGCTAAAGCAACTCTTAATAGGTCAACATGAGAGCCTAAGGCTTCTGAAGAAAGAAGTCCCATGTGGCTGTGGAAAACTTCTGATCTTTCTGACCACTGCCTTTCCATGGCACCTGGGGAAGGCAGAAGATGGAACCATAGAATCGCAGAATGGGTTGAATTGGAAAGGATCTTAAGATCATCCCATTCCAACCCCCTGCCATGGGCAGGGACGCCTCATGCTAGACCATGTCACCCAAGGCTCTGTCCAACCTGGCCTTGGACACTGCCAGGGATGGAGCATTTACCACTTCTTTGGGCAACCTATTCCAGTGCCTCACCACCCTCACAGTAAAGAACTTCTTCCTTACACCCAACCTGAACTTCCCCGTTTTAGTTTAAACCCATTACTCCTTGTCCTATCACTACACTGACAAACCTTTCTACAGACAGACACCCTGTAGCATCATGTTAATCTCATCTTTTTGCTAAAACCCACAGCTATCATTTTGAAGTAATGCCCTTCCCTGGAGAAGTCCCACTAACAAGGTACTCACACTGCAATAGGACTGCTGCATTGTGAAATGGGGACAGGACCTGCACAGGGGACACAAACAGGCAGTACCACAAATGTGAGGAGATGAGGAAGCTGGTTCCTGTCCCCAGCTCTGTCTTGGTTAATGTTGGCAAAGAAGCTATTGCACACTGGCAGCTGATGGCAAATACAGACACTGATAGGAGAAGGTGTGAAGAAGCTACTCTCAGCAAAAACTCTGTGTATGTTTGTGTATTTAGGAGTCACCTTCGCAAGAGACAGACTTGGGTCTGAAGCTCTGATCCATGTGAAGCACATTTCGTGCTACCTTCAGGGCGTTGCCTTGGCAATGATTTCATTCTGCAAGTGGATTTGTGAGGGGGGGCTGACAAATGAAAGATCAGCTTTGAGAAAACCCCATATACGATGCAGCCATACACATGGGGATCATGTCTACCAGTTTTAAGCCAGAAGACACTTGTTTGCATATCTGAATCTTCAGGTGCTATAACCAGACCAATTTTAATTGACATCCTACAATGGAAGTGTAGGATAGGAGCCTTTCTAAAGAGATGTGTATCAAGCCAGATAACCAGATGCTGTCTAGGTGCGGCGGTTGGAGGGACAAGGCAGATGAACTTTGAACCTATATTGCCTAAGATTGTCTATGTATCATCATCCATGTTGCAAGACTGCAGCCTTCTTTAAGAAGCACTCAATAGATAAACCTCAGCTCACCTCCCCTGGAGAGCCGCGGGATTTTTGCAGTCAAGAATAAAGGTGTCTGGAAGCTTTAGCATTAGGCTACACATAAGCTGCCAGCAAAGAAAATAGATAAATTAATAAATCAATCAGTCGCTTTTTCCTTTTTTGTTGGGTCTTTTGGTTCACATTTGGTCAGAATGTGGTTTCGCCTGGAAGAGCCCAAAGAAATGTAATCATTTTTTCCTGCCACCAAATCCAAATATTTTACAAATGAAATTCTTGGCCTCATATCTGTGCCAATAAATCTTATAAAAAGGAGAAGGAAAAACCGCACGTTATGGTTCTTAAACCACTTTCCACACAGCCCGAGGCAGCCCTGAACTTGGGTCATCGTCAGTGACTACCGAGTGAAATCAATGCTCAGAAAGGAGATGGTGCCTATATAAAATCATCTTTGAACATCTTTCTCCTCCCTGCCACCCACTAAAGTCAAAAGCCTCGTGTTTGTATGCCGTGACTGCCATCACATCAAATGGAAGTGTCAATACCTGCTAGTTGATGTGATGAAGAGCAACACTATTCTGTGCTATTTGTCCTGCTACTTACCAGCACCACTAAAGTCTGCAGGTTTGCATTTACCTCCTTTTCTTTGTTTTGGATTTCTAATCCACACACTACCCATGCCTTCACTTTGAATGTCTGAGAAACCTCCAACGTTGTTCTTCCTACATAATCTCCTTTTCTCATTTTCTACAAAGTGCAGAATTGCTTTTCTAGTCATCACCCTGGTTTGGGACATTTCAACCTGCCTGAACAAGGGGTCTCCTATCTGCTGAGCCATCAGGACTGGAGGGTGAAGATCCTGGCTCTGATTCCTCAATGTGCAGCACTGAAAGGGGCCAACGCATCCAGCCTTGCTGCAGAAATGACTCAGGCACTGAGGAATCTCAGGCTAGTTGACAGGACTTGGGCTCCCATGGTCTCTGCCCTTATATCTGCGAAAAAAACATTTTTTAAGAGATGTTGAAAACTTGTGCCTGAAATCCCAGCTATGCTCAGCTATTTTTCTCTTCCCAAGCCCACCGCCTGTGCAGTTATGCCCTACGAAGAAATCTTGTTGATAAAACTGTTTAAGAACTCAGTACTGAGGAACAGGGGACACTCCCACAGAACTTGGTAAGTTACCTTCTGAAATGCCCTTTGGGACATGCCTGACCTTCACATGTTAACTCCTCTGCCTTTCTCCTGGGAACAAACATATACATTCCAATCATATTCCAGATAGTCAACCCTCCTCTTTCCCAGTGGAGCATCTTTTTCTGTCCATGTTTCTTCATATGTGTGAAGACTGACAAGATCCCAGGGAGATTTCAGGGCTTTTTGCCTGTGCACAGCAACCTGCCTGATGCTACCACTCCATGGAAGTCTATGAAGTGATGGAAAGATCTTTATTACAGTTGTGATGATGCCACCAAAGATGCAACACAACAGTGAGGTGGGGCAGTGTCAGAGCTTTACCAGCACTCATCTGTGACTTAGACAAGATATCTCTCATGAGCAGGGTGGACATGACAGCTAAATATTCACAATATCCCACTTCAATCGCAATATCCCTTGCTCCTTCAGACATCAAACCCTTAAGCAGACCAAACTAAGCCTGCTCTTCTCCCAAAAGTCCTATAAGTATTAGATGGACTAATACCAGCTCCCAGTTGATCTCCCCAGTCCATCTCATTGATCCATGCTATACACACTCTTCGTCACTGTTTCCCTACTCTTTCATGTATGCCAGACATAAATCTGCCCTTCATGAGCCAACCAACCCCCTATCACAGTCTAGTTCACGGCTGGAGAAAACCCACAGAAAGCCAGTTCATTACTGGGGAGAAATTGCCCCTACTCAATGGTTTCTAAGCACAACCTTCTAAGGTCCAATTCAGTGTATGTGCTCAGTGCCCCTGGGATGCTCTGGACAGACACAACTTCACCTGCTCCATTCAATTGAGAGCTTGAACTGAAACAGTAGAGATCCAGGACTCTTTTTAAGCTATTTCTGATATTGTTTTGAACTCTTTTTTAGATACTCTTTAGACCAAACATGCTGCCAGCAATATTTGGATTGCACTCACATGTGTCTGTGTGTATGCCACAACATGTCCTTTTACAAACATCTTTAGTACCAACCGAACCCAGGACAGCCACTGTAAAATTCACAAGGCTCACACTGATCTGCTCTAGTAACACTATTCTCCCTCTGTGTGACTTTTTACTTGCTCAACAGAAACCAGCTGAGCCGAGAATCAACTTACCTCAGAGAGCACAAGAGGTGTATTTTGTTCGTTTGTTGTCAGGTTTGCGTTTTGTGTTGTATTTTGTTTGCTCGAAGAGGCACTGTTATCAGTCCATCTCAGCACTCACGCGGGACTTATCACTTTGCCATCTGCTTTCACACAGGTGTGTCTGGTGCACCACACCACGCGTGCTGTTTTCTGGCTTTAAAGCCTCGCTTTATCTCACAACACAGAAGCCAACCCCTGATGCCAGCAGCCCTACAAAGCAACCTCCCCCCCCACCAATGCAAAGCGGGTGATGTTACCCCCTTTTAGCAGAAGCGATGCTCAGACACGGCTTCACGTGTCTGTGGCTCAGAGACTGCCCCGACCTCCAGCTGGGTGGCTCAAATGGGTCCCTTTGGATCCACTTCTCTTTCAGGGGCCCCAGGGCTCCCCAAGTGGAGTACAGCATTGCGTCCGAGCATGGGGATGAGGATGGGGATGTGGATGAGGATCAGGAACACTGCAGGTTCCTGCGTGGCTGCTCGGTCGCAACAGGCTCTCGGCACTCACTGCCTCTCTATCGTGCCAGTCCTGGTCACGACAGCTCCCAGTTTCTCTCCCCCGGGGATTTTACACAAGCGGCAGTCAGGCACCGGGACAAGGCAATCAAAACGTGAACACCTTCCTGAAATGGGCGGCTTTCCCGTACAGGTTTTTCCAAAGAGGAGGCCAAGGGAAGCGGCTGCTGCCTGCGTGGACCGGGGATCGGGAGACGGGGAAACACCGCTCCTCCTGCGCCGGCAGCGGCACACCTGCGGCTCCGCCCGGCCCCGGCTCCGCTCCCGCTCCAGGTCCCTGCTGCGGCTCCGACTCCTGCCCCAGCCCCGCGGAGAGACCTGTCCGGGACCGCTCCGGCCCCGACCCCTTCGGGCACCGCCGCCCGTCGGGACCTGCCCCATCCCCTACGACCCCCTCCCCTGACAGCCTCACCCCGGCTGCTACTTGCAGGGACGGGAGAGCTTTTGCTCCTTGTTTAGCTTCACAGCACAAATAGTAGCGATAAAAAGAGTAGAAATGAAAGAATAAAACACTAAACAAACCAACCCCCCCACACTACAGTTTTCTGTGCAGATCCACCTGGATGCTGAGCAGAGATGGACTCAATACAGAGACACTCCTGCACCCTTCTCTTTCCTTATTCCTTTCCTTTTCCTTATTCCTTTCCCTTTTACTTATTCCTTTCCCTTTTCTTTATTCTTTTTCCTATTCCTTTCCCTTTTACTTATTCCTTTCCATTTTCTTTATTCTTTTTCCTATTCCTTTCCCTTTTACTTATTTCTTTCCCTTTTTTTCCTTATTCCTTTCCCTTTTCCTTATCCATTTCCCTATTCTTTTCCCTACTCCTTTCTTTTTTCCTTTCCTTTCCTTTCCTTTCCTTTCCTTTCCTTTCCTTTCCTTTCCTTTCCTTTCCTTTCCTGCTCATCTTTCTCTCCCCACTCCCACATCTCCCACCTCCTTTTCAATGCCCACCTTCCCACATGCACCACGCTCAGCTCTCCCAGCCCACCTTGCATTAAACCCAAGTTTGTTTGCAGAAGACGAGTCCCTCCTGCAGTTTCCAAACTCACCTGCAAAATGCTGCTTGTTGCTAGAATCCAGGGCAAAAGCCACCTCATTCCTGGAAGCCGGGATTAAATACATTGATTGAACCCAGCTTTAGAGCCGTTTTGAACGAAAACACCACTTTGGGGAATGCAGAGCAATCCTGAACTGACAACCCAAGCTTAAGCACTCTGCCTTTTTCTCTTGGCTCTTTGGGGATTTTATTAAAGACAGATCTGACGTCAGGGTGAAGGACAAGCCCTGCATTTTTCCTCTGGAGAAACTTTTCCTGCCTTCACTTCTTCATTTTTGTGTGTGGTGTTGTCCCACCTCCTGCATTTCAGTCTATCGCCGTTAGCCAAAAGGCTCTTAAAGGGAAAGCTGCAGCGCCGTGCTCCAACACGCTGTGATTTTAGCATAGCGCTGAAGCGCTCAGAGCTTATCCCTCACGTTGCTCATGGCACTCAGACTCTTGCATACAAATACATACAAGATCATTGATGTATTTAATCTTTTAAAAAGAGTGGCTTCATTTGAAGTGTGGAAGGACATTTGTCCTGCAAGTGTGCCTCGTGGGATGTAGTATGTTGGCTCCCTTGGGATCCCCATCTTTAGAGAGAAATCCACATGGGAAAGGGAAGGAAGGGTGTACTGTCCCCTGCCATGCTGCACATCCCTTCCCTGATTTTGGTGGAGTGTACCAGAGTATGCACCAGCTCCTGGGCCCAGTCACATTTATTTATACGTTGTAAATATATAGAAATATATACATTTCTATCTATTTCTATTTCTATTTCTGCCCAGCAGTGGCCATAACAAATATTACCTGGGTACATGGTATTGCAAACCCCAACCTGAACAGAGCTAAATTCTCTGATCAGCTGTATCCCTGTTAATGAGTACTTCAATTTTAGCTGGGTAATCTCTGATGTGGTTTTCTCCTTTTACCTAGGCACAGACATAGTATTTTCCCTCACCCTGCTAAATTTGAATTTGGGAGAATTTAAAGTCTCTTTCATCCTTAAACTGAAATAGAATAATATAAAGAAAATAAGTGCTTGAAAAGGGAAGGAAAACCATTTACAGGTCTTAAACCCAAGAAAAACATGGGCTAAAAGAGGTGTCAAGGTGAGTTTAAATGTAAGCAAACCCTCCTGGGCAGCAGTGGGTGGGTGAACACTCTGATGGCCAAACTAGAACTGAGATGGTGCCTTAACCTCTGCTCAGCCTTGGCTACCTCCTGTAGCTCCAGTGTGCCAGGTTAGCTTGGGTGAGCTCCCCTGCCTCCAGGAGCACCCCCAGCCTTCCAGGGGAGCTGCACTGTGATGGGGTTTGCTCTGGGACCTGGCACTACTGAAGGCTCAAGGCTGTGGCTGATGGCGGGCGCGTTACAGCAAGGAAGATGTACTCCAGTAACACCTATTCTCACAGTGACTTTCATCTCTCGTGTGGTGAGAAATGAGCAGTTTAATGGTTTCACACCAGACGGACCAGGGAGCTCTAAAAGGACCAGTTTTCGTGTGTGACAGTCTGGACACCCAGCTGCCCTGGGAAAGAGCTTGGCTGCAAACTGGAAGAAGTGCCACCTTCGGTCTTCCTCCTCCAGCACCTTCCCCTCTATTACAGCCCTTTCCCAAGACATTCCACCATGAAGAAGGTTGGTGATTGTATTTTCTGTCAGGTTCCTCCAGGGCTGTTTCTGTTCTCCTTCCTCTCCTCTCTTTCCTCACTTTCTCCTCTGTTAATTCATTCCACCTCTCTGTATTTCAGTATTTCTTTCACCCCTCTGTCACTAGCACACATCCTTCCACATACACCAGCAATACTCAGTGACAGGGACTCTCTTTCTACTGAGGAATCTTGAAAGAAGCCTGCTACCTTCGTGTCACCTGAGTGATGTTCATCTGCACGTGGATACCACTCAGTGCCCGACTGAGGTCTAAATCCCTAAATTATTTGTGAAGTGGAAAGAGCAGTATGAGAGCACAACTCCTCTGACCAAGTTGAGATGGCCTCTTAAAAAAGAGGTGAAACTAGATGGATTAACCTAGGTTAATAGCCTCAGATGTAAAGCAGGTGGATAATACCTCGTACAAGTCGTGCTTGCTGGCTTGGAGCTGAAGGGGCCATGCTATCAGGCCTAGCAAAGGTAGCTTTGCAAACACAAGAGGAACAAGAGTTCAAAGCTCCTGAGCCATCAGACTCCAAAATGAAGGGAGTCACTTTACAACTGACACCAGAAATGGCAGTGTGCTGGTTTGTTTGGTTTTTTTTTTCCCACAAAACAGATGGTTATCTCACTCATTTTTTGACTATTTCTCCTGCATAGTTCATCCCCCTCAGTGAATTCCTTAGTAAATGCTGTGGTCAAGTGTGTCAGCAAGGGTGGTGTCTTTGAGATGTGGACATCTGGCTGCTTGTAGCTCCACAGCTCATCTCATGTCGGTCGTGGGGGTTTGTCATGTAGTGATCATAAACCAGACCCTCTGTCTTAGTTTGAATGAGACAAGGATAAAGGGGTGGGTCTGAAGCTCCAGGGCAGGGATGCTGAGACATCCAGCTGCCTCAGCAGCCTCTCTGATGGCGATTCCTGTGTGGATATGGTATGTCAGTACACATGTGTGACTTAGTTTTAAATGACAGGGACATTTAGGCTCTTGTTTAACACAGTGATGGCAGCAGCCCACACCTGAGGATTGTCTCTAAGGATGACAGTCCTAAAAGAGATCATTGCAATCCTGTATCATCCTGGTTTAATCCTGAGGAATTTTGTACTGACCCCAATTAATAGAGTCTCTAAAGGCACTTGTCTGTCTAGTTCAAAGACTTAAATTCAATTTAAGACCTTCAAATGATGGAAAATCCACTTCATGTTTTGTTGAGTACAGTTACATTCACTATTAAAAGTTTGTGCTGTATTTTCAGTCTGAGTATTTTCTGCCAATGTCTGCTTGGCTGATGAGAATTCAGTACCTTCTTCCAACATATAAACATTCCAGGGTTCAGTAAATCACTGCTGACTCTTCTCTTCAATAAAACAAGGAAGCCACATTGCTTTTAAGTCTCCATGTAACTGGTTTTCTGGATCTTGAAGCAATTTTATGGTTTTATGACTTTTGTCTCTTTACCTTTCACTTTCCATGGACATTATGTCTGCAAATGCAACTATCCATCACTCTGCAGTCACGCCATCCACAGTGAACTGGAAACAGGTAGCATGCCACAGTGCAAACTAGCTCTGATTCTGTTAGCCTAACACTGTAATATCACTCTTTCCTCAATATGTCCCTTAGGCTTCTTGGCCACATAAACAGGTTTCTCAGTTTGACTCCATTTTACAGTCTTTTTAGACTAAATAAACTGGGAAATGGATTGATTTATTTCATGCTGTTTGATGTGCCTGACACTTTTACTGAATGCTGTAGCTGGCCAAAGAACACAGCGACTACTAAGAACAGAAAGAAATTTCAGGGAGGAGGGATGCTGCTCTTGCTTGAAAACGTGTGGCAGGAATAGCTCCTTGTCTGTAGTGGATTTACCCTGTAATAAGTGAGATCAGAGTCTGCCTACAGGTCCAAGGGAAAAAAGAGCACCTTGGAATTTCCTGATTCATAAAGGTAAAGGCTTAGTCAGGAGTCTGGCTTTTAAACAAACCAAACAAATAGCTGCATTAGTTTTCTATCAGAGTGCCCCTTTTTCTGCCTTTCTACATGCCAGGGTGACGGAGAAGACACCCCTTCCACCCCTTCTCCTTCAGTTTTGGAGAAGACACCCCTTCCATGCAGGATTTTCCTGATGAGCAGCAGGAACCCTGCTGGGTCTGCAATAAGCAGGAAGGCTAAGGAACCTCACCCGCTTTGGGAGTCACATACTGGAATGGGAAGGGGGAGTCAGACCACACCGTCTATTATTGTTGTCATTATTACTACTTAGGTGCTGGGAAGGAGAGTTACATCAGCCTGACGCTTTGAAATATCAAAGAAGCTTTAGAAACAAGAGTATGAAAATATCTGGTTTAGCTGCATCTTGATAACATCAAGCATCTGAGCACTCAGTCATCCCCGCTTCAACACAGGTGAATATCTCATTTCCACTGTGTTACTGGCCTTTGCGGATGAGACTTGACGCCACAGAGTGCATAAAGCTGCAATACAGAAAGAGGACACACTCTTTTGCTGTCGAAACAGTCTTTCCAAAGAAGAAGATGGATGGAACCACAGTATGGATAGCAGGCCAAAAGCTCCTTCTCTTCAGTCTTGTATCCCTGGTACTATGATGCAGTGTTCAAGGCCAGGTTAGACAGAGTCTTGGGTGACATGATCTATTTTGAGGCATCCCTGCCTATGACAGAGGTGTTGGAACTAGATGATCTTAAGGTCCTTTCCAACCCAAACCATTCTATGATTCTATGCAGAAGGTACCAGCAGGAGCTAATCCAGTAAATCCACCACTGGATTCCCTCAGTCCCTTAAAAAATGCCAGGTGAAGGGAAGTACCTTGAAGTATTATTCAATCCAGGTTTCCGTTACTGAGCACGCATGCACTCCCTATGTGCCTTGGGCTCCACATGCTGGCATACTTGTAGGGCTGATAATACACCCAACAGCTAAAAAGAAAACCATTTAGTTTAGGTAAACCAGCCTGAGTATGAACACTCCAGGACTGAGTGATTATTTCTCCAAAGAACTGGTATAAATCAGATCCACTGATACAGGTGAAGCAGCAGCTAAGTCTGAAATATGGAACTTTCAATATTTAGTTCATTCATGCAGCCAAACCCATTTATATTCCAAGTGAGAATACTGCCTTTGGGGAGACATGACTGCGGTTTCATCCCGCATAAATAGGCTCAGATTTACCAGGACAGGTCTTCAGCTGGTGTCAATCTGTGCGACACTGTTGATTTCAGCAGTATTAATCTGGCTGTCAGCAGCTGAGCTGTTCCACTGTGAATGAGAACATGAGGGTTTGAATGACAGTAGCAAAGACATGAGCCATTAAAATGCTAGTTTCTGAAAGTTCCCATTAAAAAAAAAAAAAGTAGAACTTTATATCAATTTATGAATATGTGTTATATTAGATTTTCAATTATTGATGCCAGTAACTTCAGACACTGTACTTTCTTCCTTGCCCTCAAAAACAACGGCCTGACTATTGTGTTCATCTATTCTTAAATTTTCATAACTTCCTCTTGGCTATTTATGTGGCCATTATGTGGGCAAAAAAGATGTTCTCATTGTTTTGAACCAGTACCAGACGTTTGTGACAACAGCAACAATACTCTGAGGTATCCAGTGTTTTTCCTGAACAATTGTCTATCTCAGTATCTGCTCTCAAAACCCATCAGTTTTTTAATAAAAGCTTTCAAACAGAACTTCGGGGAAAGAAAACCCACAAAACCAAACCAAATCAAACCAAACCACCCCCAAACGATCACACAAATAAGATGCTAAGCTCTGAGAATAATTAATAACCAAATCGAACAGGCCACAGAGAATCAGGAACCTGCCAGAGATATGAGCATGCTGTGCTAAATCCTTGATATAGAAAAGTAGTCTTCTGGAAATAAAGATTTACATAATACTTGCTAACCAATAAAAGAAGCTGGATTTACAGCACATATTGAGTCTGAGCCTCAGCTGGTATAAAAATTAAGTCCTTGGAGTTGATTTGTGGCGTTCACGGGTGCAATGCATTATTCATAAACATTAGCTCAACTATTTGAACAACTGAGGGAAGAGCAGGGGAGGAATCAACCTTTGGGTTTGCCTCCTGCAGATGTTTTTCTTGATGCACATGAAAAGAGAGAAAAATAAATGGGTTAACAAACTATGAAAGGATGAAGAATCCCAACAAAGATTGCGCACATTCCTGAAGTGGCACTTCATAGGTTGTCCTGCTTCATTTCATGGTCTCCTGGACAACTAATTTTATGACATGCTCCAAAAAATTACTTCACCCACTCTGGATAACGTGTACACCCTGGTATTTCTATTCTCTAGACCAGTGACCACAGAATTACATAGCTATTAATTCACAGGCTTCTTTCCTTCTACTTGTGCAGCAATATCCTTCTGTCTCTGGGATGGAGTTGGCCACACAAGGAAGGAAATCTCTGTTCTGCTGGAAATTCACTGTGACCAGTGTCATTGCTCCCAGTTGGGTCTAAGTAAGACTGGAATCAGATTTGACCTTTTTAATCACACACTGAGGCTCCCCAACACTGGAAATATGCCAGTGAATTCTCAAAGTTGGTTAGATTATCCATATCTTTGGTTGGAAAAAAGCCCAACAACCCATGGCACAAGCCAATGAAATCTCATGTAGTGTAAAAGAATGAGGGCTATAAAACATAACCATCTCCTATCTCAGGCTGGTTTTCTGTTGGTCTCCCCTTCTAGCCCATGTGTTGTTTCTAAAATATTTTGTTAGGAAATGCAGACAAGTTTGTTTTTCATATTAAAGAAAATCAGAAAGAAAGCTTATAAGATGTTTAGAAAAGATATGAATAGATCCCCAAGAGATTAAACCTGTTTGGAATATGAAATATTGGAGGACCAGTTTTCCCTCTATGGCCCAAGTATCCAAATTCTGCTTTCTAACTCTACTAACATGTTATTCAAAGTTTCCTTTGGTATTTGGTTAGTAAACATTTCTCTTTTAACAGAGCTGCTTTCAGCCTCTGTTTCCTGGGGAAATGGAGCTTATGCAATCATTTTGTACGTGTTCATGTCTGTCTGTCTGTGTCCCTTTGCAGTAGTGTTTGAGCCTCTTGGCCAAAATGAAGCCAAATTTGACAGGAAAAGAGATATCTCTCTGACAATCACATTCCTGTGTGTTTTGTGAAAGAAGGCATTGAGGAAGTAGAGAAAGGCCATAGGAGTATTGCACCTTTGGGGAAAGTGTTTATTCATGCACTATTAGATGCCAGAGAAGCCACACAGCTGAGACCTCTCAGACAGCCACCTGCAGGAAAACAACTTCAGCTGGAGTTTGCAGTCAGCCACCAGACACAAATCTGTGGGGGAAGCAGCTTTACTGATGTCAAATACTCACAAAAGCACTGCTGCTTTAGGCACATGTAGTCCACATGCGCTCAAGTTCTCAACTTTTAATTCTTTTTAAGCTTCCTCTCCTTCCACCCTGTGCCAGTATTTTGCCTTAATTTAGTCTCAGGTAGAAAAGCAAAAAGGGTGGAAACAAAGGTATCCATTTTTGCACTACCAGCTTAGGGAGTAAAATATTAAGTCTGTCACAAGTTCTTCCCAGGACTCTTTCAAAGTGCAAAGATACAGTCACCTTCCAGTGGATATAGAGTGGTTCTATGTCAAGAAGGTGAATAAATTGAGTGTCTATATGGGCTGTTTTAGAGACCTCAGTAGAAGGAGGTGTCACCTATGGAAAACATCCACGATACACATTTTTTATTACCATAGAGTTCTAGAGCAGGTCACTGCCCGAAGATTTGCTGTTTGTGATCAGTGTCCACCTTGCTCCATCCTTGTCTAGTGTGATAAAATTTCCCCTCTCTCCTGGACTGAGGGTACCACACAGAGTACTCACTGTTTCCTTTTAAGCTTATTTTTCCTTCTAGGCTTATTTTTCCTTCCTCTTCCTTCTATCAGCCTTTTGGAGCAGATGTCATGATATAGACCTGTATTCAACCTGAGGGAAAGGGAGAAGAACAGGATGGAACAAGGCCCTGAGCACACATGCTCAGGCAAAAGGTTGGTGCAGTTGATGTCTACATTGATCTAACAAATGCTTTTCTTCATGAACTAATAAAATGGTTTCCTGGGTTCTGGAAGTACTTCTTTTCCATTAACATGGCTTTGGTCCATCTCTATTTAGTCATGCCTGAAATTGTTGAGTTCCTGAGGAACTGCTGTGCTGCACATGTTCAGCCAGGACAGGCTTCCCAAAGGGAATTTGGACTAGGAGGACATATTTTGGGACACTGTGTGAGGCAGGCACAGCACATGAGTGGGGAAGGAAAAGGAGAAGATCCCTGCATGGAATCCACAGAACTGTTCTCCTGAGGTTGCATTAGTTATTCCTGGATTTCAGCACTGAAATAATACAGAGGGTAAGTCCTGTATCCCTCACAATTAGCAATAATTGTGGCCAGTGTGGTCTTTTTGTTTTGTTTTAAAAGGAAAGCTAAAAATACAACCTGTACATCCATCAGCTTTGAAAAGCATCCAGTTTCATTGAGGTGGTTGCACCTATTGTTAAGTTGAGGCTCAATGTGACATCAGTAGCAGCACTAGATGCCAAAGATGGAAGCTCTTCATCATGTTCTACAAAGTCATTTTCTGCCCTAAAGCTGTCATGATGATACCCACTCCTTACTTGGCAAGGGAGAAGTTTGTTGACTTAGAGTCCTGAAGGGACCAACTTGACTTGGGCTGACTTTGGGGGCTGATTCTAATGCAGTAAAGGACCTTTCTCACTGTTCCCATTCCAGCAGCCTTTTTGACTTAACTGTTCCTTTCTACTAGGTTACAACATATAGTCTTTATGTCTGCAATGCTCAGGACTCTTGTTTAGGTCCTATCATAACACGGTTTCAATCCCTGAACAGTGCGTTCAAGCTGCAATACAGTGGGATCTATTTTAGCTGTAGTGAAGCTGCTCCCCTGATCCCATAGGGTCTTTCAGCTCCATGCAGGCTGGTTTCCATTACTCCCACTCATGCTCACTCCCTGACCTCCATTTGGTCCATCACAACATGACCCACACATCTCAGACTGTCCTTCGGGGCATCCCACAGAAACACCTCTCAGAACAAACGCAAGTGCTCAGTTTTAGCGGAAACTGGAATTTCAAGGAAAAGTGGTCACTTTTGACCATTAACTTCTAGCTTAATTTGGAAGGCTCTCTCTACTGCCTTTTCCAGTCTTAATCGTTTGCTTTTTCCATCTCAAAGGCGATTCTCTGGCATAGTATGCCTGGTTCCTGATGGCAGCCCTTGAGGGGCTGGCTGGCTGCACTCCCAACACCTCATGGAGCAAGATTCAGCACAGAGCCAAGAAAATGCACAGTTTGCCTCCATGACTGAGACACCACAATGCCCTTGGAGGTAGATAGTTTCCTTTATTTTCCGTAACTTCAAGTTGTTACAGGCCATAAAGGCAAGGGGTTCCATAAAGGCAAGGGGTTCCCCAGAAAAGCCACCCTTCTCTTTGTACATAGGGGACTGTTGTCCTCATCTTGTGTAACCTCCCAGAGGCACCTTAAGAAGAAAAATCTCGGACCCATTTGAGGCCTCAAGGTGGCTGCTAAGACTACAAGTAAGGTGATCAGCTTAGAAGAGCTTTCATGTGTTAAAAGCCTCTTGGCATTTTTTACTCACCATGTGCTGGATCGGGGTCCTTGAAATGTGCCTGGGAAAGTGTCTGCCCAGGTAATATAGTGGGTTCCCTCAGGGTACCAGTGATGGAGTACAGCTCCTGGCAAAAGGGACTTACCTCCCTCTCGCCTTGGGACCCCAGGCTTACTGGGTTTTTTGGAGCAGGGAAGGGCCTGGATTGAAAGCAAGTCCTCTAGTGATTAGACTCAGGAACTGAAAAGAAGGGAGGGGGAGGGATGCAAAGGAATATGTCTGAGGCACAGTCAGAGGGCTGGAAGAGTCTCAAGGTGTCCTGTCATATCTGCCCCAAGGCATAAACTGCATTAGCTAAACTCTTCCTGACAGACGTTTCTCTAACCTGGCCTTCAGGGAGAAAGACTTTCCCTCTAAGCACTCTGCAGTAACCTGTTCCAGGCCTTCGCTGACCTCAGAGAGTTAAACCTAATGTCTACCTTAAGCTTCCCTTGCTGCAATGTAAAAGTTCACTGTTCTTTGAGCATACTAGAGGAATTATTTCTTTCCTCTTCATTGAACCATCTAACCAGTTTAAACATAATATGCCTGTTTCCACTGCAACCTCTTCTCCTCCCCCAGTTCTCCCACTCTGCTCAGACATCATAATTTCTTTCTCTTCCTGTTATCTTTAAGATGCCCAAAACCAGAACTAGCACTGAGACTAGACAGAGACGTTCCTAGAGTTTACATGCTTCCCACTTTTTCTTAACATACAATCCCCAAATTAGTTCTGCAGGAAGACACCTATTCCCACCAAACTGGTTGCTCCCACTGAGGTGAAAGACTGTCAAGCCAGAACAAGCAGTCACCTGAATGGTCACAACCCTGTAACATCATTTAAATCTGATAGGATAAAATGTTTGACAATAGCAACAAAATCTCAGCAGCAGCAGAAACCACCCTTAGGTATGCCCTGACAGAACCTGTAGGACTTTACTTCTTTCCTATTCTGTTATTTTCCCTGTGCTAGTTTTCCTATAGCAAATGCATGTCAGTCTGGTTCCTTCATCCATGGAGAAAAAAGAAGTCAGTGCCGCTGATACAACTGAAAAGCCTGAGTCAACCCTGTTCAGGATTCCTGTTGTCCTGAACTCCTTTATGAACTGACTATTTCAGAGGATCTCTGCAGGATGTTTTCTATTCAAACCTTGACTTGTATCATCATCAGACGTAGCCTTCATGTGCTGCTGTCCAAGACATAAAGATTTTGAAAAACCTCAGGCTACACCCCAGAGCCCCACTCCAGCTATACCTCCAAGGCAAGAGAGCAGCACGGATAACCCCCACTGGAGATAACTCTCCTACCAGCTAGCCATCCCACACTAAAGAATTTAATCTGGGCTAGATTCCCATCTCACTTGAGCAAATTTCGTGTGAGATAGATAGTGTCAAAAGTCTAACTACAGCAAAGATGAAATCACACCAGAGCAGCTTAATCACCTTCTATGGTACGTACTCTGTCTCACATATCTTCTAGATCTGTCACAAATCTGGTGTTCTTTTAATCATTATGGTTTTGACCAACATATGCTAGGCTGTTTCTGATCTTCAAAGTGTTCAAAATGGTCAAGTTCCACTTGTTTCAACATCTCTGTAGATGTTGAAAGCATGCTGATCGATTGATAATTCCCTACCTCTTCCTTTTCCTCCACATCAACAGAGCCATATCTGCCCTTTTATTTCCCTCTTATATCTCATATATCCTTCAAGACAGTGCCTAGCCAGTTCTCTGATTTGAACAAAAAATCCGTCTTTTCACAGAATTCCCTTGCCTACCTTTTGCTTACTGTAGACTGAATTCCTCTTTCCCAGTCATTGGTGTTAGCGTGGCTTTGGCTCATAGCATTTTTAGTGAAAGTTTAAATGTGAAACGCATTAACCACTTCAGCCCTCCAGGCATTATTAGCTTTCCTTTCTCACTAAGTGGAGGTCTAGCTCCTTCCTTCATCTTCCTCTTTCTGCTGAAATATTAATAGAAAGCTTTTTATTACCTTTCACATCCCTTGCTAGTTCTATATCGTTCTGTGCTTTGGCCTTGATGATTTTGTCTCTACATGCTCCAGCAATTCATTTACATGCATCTTTAGTAAACTGACCTAGTTTCCACTTCTTGCATGTCCTCATAGACCATCTGTCTGATACATGCAATTGCCAGCAGTGCAGGCTGCATTTTACCTCCAGTCTGGAGACTGGGAGGAACCAAGGTCCTCTACCAACTCATATTCAACAGGACAAGGTTATTAAGAAGAAATACTGTAGGATCATTGCTTCTGTGAGTGAAGAGTAACCTCAGTGTTGCACTGGGTTGGAGAAGTGGTTGCCTAAGAAAGAGTTGTGCCATCAAATGATAAAAGGTATCAGCTCTCTGTATTCAATTATCAATGTCTCTCATTTACACACCCTCCTTGAAAATTGGGGCATGGCAATTCTGAAGAGGAATAGGGTATGGTATTAAATACTGTAAAAGACCGTATTAAATGGTCTCAGACACACACCAGTGTGCATTTTAAGCTTTTCTTAAAAGTTTTGCTCTAGAGAAAGCCAAAATGGCAGCACATTCACACCAAGCCCAAAGCCTGCATTTCCTGTATCATCTTGCCTGTAAGCATTCCAGGGAGCTGTAAGTACTTATTGAGAGCTAGCTGTTTCCACTGTACTTTCCTGTGGAGAAGCATGGTAAAGAAAGTGCTGGAGTAAATTATCTGCTGGTTGAGTTATTGTTATGAATGATAAAACAGATGTTTCATATGCATGAACTTTTCATGATCTTGGGCCCCGGGCTGGGTAGATAATATGAAATCCTATTACACTGTGGAACAAGGAGTTGGAGTGGGCATATAAGCCCCAAATCTAGCTCCTGCTGATACAGTTTTTTCCACAGTTTGTCCCTTAAACCACACACGTGCTAGTTCCTGCACATCCAGCAGCATTTCTGTACCGATTCTTAGATGGAAGTGAGACTTTTGGCAATTTATTTGGAAAAATCCATTAAATATATATTCCTTTTCCCCAGCTAATGCTAAGCCCAGTGCCCTTCAATGTGCTCGGGGTCTCTGGAAGGTTTCTGGGCATGACTGTTTCTGTTGCCTTCTCCCAGGTGAGAACATTTATTCTTACACCTACTATTAGCATGCCCTAGGCTTTGCAAGAGAAAATGCATCAAAACCCTTTGCACTGCCCCTGAGACACAAAGCAGCTATAAAGCAAGCTAAAGCAGTTAATTGCTCTGCTTCCCCAAAGCAATATAAAGGAGCTGGAGTGTCCTGAAGATTCTGGCATTTACAGAGTTATTTCTGTTGCATGAAAGGCATAACCCTTAAAATCATAGCCATAATGCCCAAAAGGGTTTCAAATCGCATAGTCCAACTTTTCACACTGAGGTGAGCTCAAGGTTAGCAGTAGGTTACAACTGATGGTGTCTGCTTGTGTCTTTTGTTAAACTGAAGGTGTTTACACAGTATGTTTCTGGAGACTGATTTGTACCTGCACATGCAGAATGTCTGAGGTCTCAGAAGAGATTCGCACACCTAATCCTCAGTCTATTCTTTGTTTGCTGTGCAATTTTCATACCTACTGTAGAGTGTCTAACAGGAACCAGCACTGGAGATAGTAGCAGAACTCTCTTCGCCAAGTAACCCTTGGGACTTGAACCAGTATTCAAACTTTTGAGCTTGCCACTGTATGAAACACTGTACCCCCACACTTGGGAACCAGGCAAAGCCTCCCTCCAGCTCCAGTGGTGGGAGAGAACAATGCCTCATTGACAGCTGCCTCTCCAGTGGGCCTGAGCACATGTAGCAGAGCTGAAAACCGCCAACATGCTGTATGTGTTGATCTAAGACCAACACTAGATTTAATTGCCTTATTTTTTCTTTGTAAACAGTGTGAAATGTGACGGAGTTTTGGTATAAATGACTCTGATCTTGAGTAATTCCTTGCAGCACTTCCTTGCATTCACCCTACTAATCATGCGGTTAGGGAAATGCTGCTTGAAAGATGTAGTAATGACTTGGAGCCCAGCACAAGCAGTAAAATATTGCTCTGTTTTAGGAAATATTGTCATTATCCCATAAGTATGGCATATCTGCATAGTATCTGCCTTAGCAGATGGAGAGAAAATTATATTACATCATCACCTTGTCATGTGGAGTTGGCAGGAATTCTGGGAGCTGTTCCTTAAATCCATGTTCTGATAAGAGGAGAAAGGGGAAAGACATGAGCGACAGGTAGAGCTGTATCAAGGTAGAAGGTTTAACTTTTTAAATAGCTTTTTAACTGAGACAGATATACGATGATACGTATAAGCCAATCCTCCCCCAACTTGGTCAAAGTTTCTGTGTATTGGAGCCCTTTGCGTGCAGTTTATGCATGTGTTGAAGTAATTTACTTGGCCATATTTTAAAAAAGCAGAGATATTTAGTTTCTTTTACTATATAAAATAAAAGTAACTGCAACATAGGCCAAAGCAATGTATTCAGTTTGATGCTATATGCTACTCACATCAAAACCCTCAGCAATAGCTCTAAGAGAAGATCTGTAGGACCAAAAAAAGTGGCATTCATCATATCTTCCATTGTAAATAATAAACCTGAGCTGGCTGCCTGGGCTGCCACCACAGCTATTTGAGTCAGTGGAGTTTATAGTTCAGTTTATCCACCCACCCTGCGGGTGCACCCTGTGAACAGCAGGAGGTGAACTATCATTCCCTCACTTTCATGGATGCTACTGGTTAGCTCTCTGTTGACCATAAAGGCAGCTTGATTTTGTTTGGTCATGTATCAACAAACTGGAGATGTCCACTATGTGATGTCAAACCTACTTACTGACTTCTATGGGAATCTGCAGAAGTCACCCTCCCAAGGAACTGCATGGTTTGGGGGGTTGAGTTTCTTTTGTGTTCAGATGCATACATGGGGGTCTGAGGCACCAGCCATGTTTGACATGCTGGATTGGTACCATTAAAGGAGGAAGAAAGAGTCGAAAAGAACAGATTAAAATCTGGGGGAACTGTTATATATCCTGCTTCAAAATCCTTCATTAAAAAAATGATATATGCCTATACATATTAATGCAATTGCCTCTGAAATCTCTGTACGATACAACATAGACATACCTTGTGCATTACCACCAGCTCAAAGCAGGGCCACTTTTGTAGGATTTAAGACCACCTTTCTTATTTCCTGTGAACTGCAAGTCACAGAATATCACTCAGTTGTTTGCAATTGGGTCATGCTAAAGGTTTATCTGGAAAAGCAACCAGCCATGGCTGGGAACAGCAGGAGACTGAGCTGCCACCACTGCTCTTGCTGATTTGTTGCAGTGATCTAATCAGATTCCCTTTGGAGAGACTGGTAGACCTTGCCTCTGCTATAAGCCTGTCTCATTTTAACTGCTAGACATTGTTTCCTGGCATAACTTCTTTTACTTTATGTTTTCTCCATGTCTCCAAAGGGTACCTCATTCTTCTTACCTAGCAACTTAGAGAAACCAAATTTTCTAATGACTTAAAAGATAGCTGTCAGTTGAGCAGTCCTTTCATCCATCAAAAATGTGCCTCAGAGTTGTACAGGGCATATTTTATCTTACTTAGGATATTATGTGCTACTAAAAGCATAAAATATCTGCAGTGTGTTCAAGCTATGCAGTCTCAGTCAGTTTACTGCCATATGCTAAATATCATTTTTGTTAGACAAGAGCTATTTTCATATTAATGTCATTAATGGTCATTAATTATAGTCCTAGCCATTAACCTCACTGTTGATTTATGAACATGTTTTTTTTCAATACAAACGGCTGGTTGGCTTTCAGCCTATCTTTGCACTGTCTTGTTTGTCTTAGCAAATATTGGCAGAGATTGAACATTTTTCCAGTCATTTGTAATTTCCCCACTATTGTCAGACTAAAAGGAAACATCAGGGAGCCAGAGACCACATCAGCTTCACTTCAAGATGCCCAAGTCAAAGTTATCCAGGCCTGCTGACTTCAAAAAGGGTTTTTTCATGATCTCTGAATTACTAAAACCTCAGAAAGTTGTTTATCATCCTCATGTGATCTTAGTGTGTCACCTGCTTGCTCCCAAATACAGACTGGAAGCACATTACCTTTATTGTTACTAGCATTTAATTTGTTCCTGATACACTTAAAAAAAATCTCTCTTTTTTAACATCTTTGGCTTTTTCAGCTCTGGCTTGTGTCTGATGTCTTCAGCTTCCCTTATCAACAAAATCAGAGAGAAATAACAAAACATATTTCCAACCTTCCTATTTGTTATATGATCTTATTTTTAAAGTGTTTCTATCCATAGCCCTTACTTTTGAATCGCACTTTAAAACTGGTTTGTTCACTTTTTTTCCTTTTCTGATGATCTGACACATTTTTCAGAAATAAAGTCCAATTGTTATTCTTGATGACTCTTACTTTTCTTTCTTTTAGTGCATTTTAGTGCATTTTTGGTTGCAAGCCACAAGCTTATAGGTAAACCTCACTGCTTCCATTCCTGCTATGGGCAATGATGAACAAGTGATAAAGAGTCTGAAACTTCAGCAGGAGAGTCCCAGCATACAGACACATTCTCTGTGAGCATCATAATAATAACAACAACAGCAACAATAACAATAACAATAATAATGATGATGATGATAATAATAGTAATAATACTAATAATATCAATGCCAGCAATCTATTGGTGATTTTGTTGAAGCACCTACCCAAGAGCATCAGAGCAATAAATAGGGCAACAGTTTGATTATCAGGAGAATTAAGGCATGAGCTGACTCTGCCTCTGCCTGGCTCTGTGACCACTGCCAACTTTTTCTCTTTACTTGTCTTTTGAATATGAACAGACAACAATAAATAAAATGTATAGAAAATGTCTATGCCCAAGAAGAATTCAGTGGAGGTTGCATATGCAATCACAAATCTGGTGTTCTTGACTGTCTGAAGACATCTAACTTGCAATGAAAAAGTTTTCTTCTGCATATTTCCTCTTGTTTGTTTGCTTTTCTTAGTGTGCTGTTTCCCAACCATCAGGGTTTTTTTTAATGAGGGAAGAAAGTGGCTTTCTGATCATACATTGCTGTTTGTTTGCTTGCTTTTTTAATATGCTACTGCCATGTATTTCTCCTTTTTGTGGTAAGTGAATAATCCCACAGCGTATTGCATCAGTCTCCACACTATACACCAGCAACACAGCTTGTACCATGTCTGGAGCTGCGCAGCAGAGAGCAGAGATAGGGCTAATATTAACCACTCGCAGGAAGCATCTATCAGCCACAGCCAGCCAGGTGCTGAGAAACACCGTGCTGCTGAGCCTGATGTGGTAGCACAGGTGAGTTTACAGAGAGATCTTGTCTTTCTCTTTTTGCCTCCTGCTTTTATGTCTCTGAACTAGTATTTTTACTGTCAGGGGCCCTGCTATGCCGAGCACAAATATATTTTGCCACACATTCATGCTCCAGCATTGTAGCAAGCTCACAGAGTTTTCTTGAGAATCACCCTAATGAAAAAATGTTGATTTTTATTACTAAATGCATAAATGCTCAAATGAATACATCTGGAATTCCACACAACAAAAGAAAAAGGCAAATCTCTAGACCTAAACTTTCTTTTAATTTCAAAGGTCAGCAGAGAGCAAGGCTCTTCTTGCGTTTCTCAAAATAATTAGGAAGTCTGATGAACATCTCTATATCTCTCCCTGTGTTATGCAAGGTCAAGGTAAACTTTTGTATTGCTCAATTCTTACACTGCATCATCATTATGGCTGTTGCTGAGCATGTTGTGACCTACCAACTGTGAAGGCAATGCAAGGAGCACAGGGACCAGAGGAGGGAAAAACAATTTACCTTCTGGAAGCTACTGAAATCAGCAGAAGATTCCTTAACAGATGATGAGATTACCCTGGAAGGCCATGTTCTTCTTCATGAAGCAACCACTGGCTGAGCTTTTGAGGGCTGAGTGTCACCAGCTTCTGCTCTGGAACACCTTTTAGGAAACTATCATAAAACATGATTTCTGTAGTAATTCAAATTAATTTCAGATTGAACATTTGTATAGGAAACTTAAACTCGTGGCTGTACTTCCAGACTGTCCTCAGCATTTTTTTAAAGGGGTCTTGATCTGAAGATGTTGGAAAACCAGTTTTTATTGGAAATTCTATTGAATTGCAAAAATTGCAAAAAGTTGCAAACAACATGTCATCAACTAAAAGTCTTGTGTCTGTGTCCATATTTTTTGCCAAGTTCACTTATTAGTTCCACGTTACTTATTTTATTTTGATGATTTTAGCTAGCATGATGCAAAATATGAGTAGCACTAGCAAAAGTCAGCATCATCTATTGGTTGAACCTAATCTCAGAGTGACCTTGCGAGTGATACTTGCCAGTTTCCACTCTTCCGTAGTGAATATTGGGTGATATATTCACACTGTCAGATAGGATCATCCCAAATTTACTTTCAAGTCTATTCCCTTGATCATTCCATTTGACTAAATATTAATCGAAGCTTGTGATTTCTTTTGGAGTGGGCTACCATTTTATTCAATACAAAACCTGTCATGTGGGATACTTCAGTTCCAAATAAACATGGTAAGACTGCAATGTACTTGGCTCTAGTCCTCACACTGCATCCTCCAGCACAAACAGTCCTCCAAGACATGTCATGTGTTTTGATGGTCCCTGCCATCAAAACACCTTTAGTCCACAGAGTGGTTCACAAACTGCTTTAGACAATAGAAACAAAAACTATGCACATGAATGGATAATCATATCTTAGAGGCACAGGGCACCTGATTCCCAGAAAAGACAGTGACAAATACTGTGCAGTGTGACAGGTAGAAAGTGCCAGCACTGAATGATGTGGACACAAGCTTTCTGCACCACTTGGTTGAGGTATATTCACACCCCCAATGGCTGTGATAGATATATTTAACAACACAAATGCAGCCTGAAGTGTCTTTGCCTTGGCTGTGCAGCTTATAAAGTCTTCCCACTTGACTCCTCTGTGTCTAATCCTCTAAGGCTTAAGAAAGAGATTTACCTTTTTGTTTGTCCTAAAATATTAAGAGTAAACATTTTTTTACATTGACATACCTAACTGTGTCTCAATCCTTGTTTAATGCACACAAATAACCCACTTGATTTTTCACTAAGCAGCTCAACCCAGTACTGTAGAATAGACCAATATCCATAAATGGTGAAAGAACCCTGAAATCCCCAGCAACCCTCGAAAACTAAAGAAATTACTGCGATTATTACAGTGTGTAATGGGAATGTTATTTGAGATACATCATGCTCTTTACACACTGCAAGAAGCATCCTCTGGTGCTTGAATCCCATCATTTCCCTTGGAAAAAGGTCTTGGAATCAAACCCACAAACCTTATATTTAAATAACATTGCAGGCCTGGCTGCAACCCATGGCAGTAATGAAAATACTTAATTAAGGTTTCCAGTTTACCCCTAATTCACTCCACATTGCTTTACTACTGCAGCATATGTCTTGTGTTGTAGTTACACTGAGATTTCTCAGGGGCTGAAGATTCCCTCTACACCCAAGCAGTCTGGGTGAATTGGAAAGGATTTTATCTTAGTTCTTGAACTTATTATTTCTGTGGGTTTCTGTGCAAGCTTTAGTGTTATTTGAATACTGCAATCTTGGTAGCAGAATCTGGTTTTTACAGTAACATTCAAAAAATTCAAGGGCAGCCTTAGGCAATGTTATTGTCAAAACCAATAAACACTACTGCTCTATGGGGTTTTTTTCCTTCTATCAGAGGAACATTCAAAGGTAAAGCACTGAATAAAGGTCTTGGGCTTTCTGACAAAGTTTCTGTGTGACTAGTTCCAGATTTAGGCCAACTAGCTTTGATTTTAGGCTTCCTGTATTGTCAAAGGATGAGAAAGACAGAAAGAAAAAAAGAGTAGAGACTTTCAAAGAGTAGAGAAGCTCATCCCACATTAATGAGGGTTGTCCAGGTGACTGACTTCTTTGAAAGCTGAGGGAACCCTGGCCAGTTGTTTTCCTGCCTGCAGACTTTCGGTCAGGTAAGCAAACTAAATGAGAGACATTGGGGTATGTGTCTTCAGGCAGCAGTTCTTTAACTGGTAAATGCTGGCCTTTGTGCAATGGGGAGCATTGAAGAAAAATTCTCTAAAGAGCAAGAGATGCTGCATCCACAGTATCCTGGCTGGGCAAGTACTCAAACACAAATCCTGTCAGTAGTATATGATATTTATATAATCCTTAAACCACATAGAATGTAGGGTCTTCCCTGGTCCAAGTGCATTGGTTTAATAAGATGTTAGGTTGTATCAGTAATAAGGTCTGGAATACTTTAAGATCTACCTTGTCTGCAGAAGAAGAGTCAAATTCTTCCAGCGTCCAGAACATAGGGTTTTACTTCAGGTCCTGTAAAAACAACATGCCGTCCTATGAAAGATTGCCAAAAAAAGTGGTTAAAGAATGCCTATATGTTTTATTTTGAGACTAAAACACATCAGTTCACACAACCAACCACCCCTACATAGAAGCCTGGCCTGCTCCTGCTGCAGGTTCCCCACAGCTTGTAACACTGTTCTGAATGGAGTCCTGGGATGCCATGCAGACATGCAGCAGGGTCATGCAGAGTGACTCCAAGAATTTCCTGCCTTACTCTGGGCATTGCTCTTGTGAATGGTATATCCCAAAGAAGCACAGGAGATCAGTTGAAGACAAGCTGAAGCTTCACTGTTGCCATCCTTGTTGGTGCTTAATTCATCTGGCCTGCTCCAAGATTGCAATTTATCAACTCAGGTCCTGCTGCTTGCTGTAAATTACTATTTATCTCACACACATTTCTTTAATAATGACCCAAGCTTACAGCAAATTTAATAGGCTAAATGTGAAACATGTTTGGCTTCGTAAATCTGCTTCAGTGCTATGTTGAGGTTTATTGACAATTGTATGTATTTTTACAGGGAGGTAGTGTTTTTCTTTTCCCATATTTTGCAACATGATTAAGACAGAGGCAGAAGATTAACCCTTCTACATCCAGACCATTAAAACCCAGGCTGCAGAGCGGTACACAGACTCTGCTCAGGGAAAACAAAACCACTAAACCTGTGGGGCTTCTCAAAACAAGGGGCATCTTTGTACAGGGGGGACACATCTTGCTAGCAGAAGGTTGTGCCCTTAGTGAACACAATACTGTAAACTATTATTATAACCAAGTTTATCGTATCTTGTCCCTGGCGACTTCCTCAGTGAGTGGCTTTGCCTAACAGTCTTACTGAGTTCAGGAACTAATTTCGAATTTGAAAGGGTCTGTAAGTTATGTCTAGTGGCATAACCACATAGCACAGGGTTACGCAGATATGTTTTCAACTGAGTAAGATGGGCAACAATGGCACAGTTAAGCCCATTTGCCTATTTTAACACTACGGCTGTAGCCATACAAACAAGTCTGAATCTAGCTTGATGTTCCTACTCCTGATGAATGCCTGCAAGTTAGCATAGACACTAAAAAATCCAGAGGGTCATACTTTATTAAGACCTCATGTTATTTCATGAGGCAGTGTTATTTTATGACAGTTGAAGCTCACACTGTTACAAGACATAAGACAAAAAGAAGTCGGTTTGCCAAGAATGGATGTGTTCATTACCACTTCATATATGCATCACAGATGTCTCACAAGACAGAAAGCTAAGACTGTTCTGCAGCAGTGCAGATAATTTATGATGTTCCCCTTCCACAGCTAACTGTCCTTCCATGATTACAAAATATTTCCTTCTCTTTCCTCTCTATAAAAAAAACAAACAAAAAGCATTGGTTAGGATGCTTGGTGGGATGGTGGAACGTTTGTTAAGCTGAAATAAGGGACTGTGTTGGCTAAACATTGATGTGTGGAGTGTAACTTTAATGTAAATTGTCATCTTTAAACACTTAACAGCTGCTCCTGACACGGATGCCCCCTTTGCCTGCAGAGTGAGCACACAACAAAGCCTGTGCTGCTGAAATATTTTGTGTTCTGGGAGTTAGAATGTCTCTTCTCTTAGGGCAGGATATTACAAAAAATTAACCCATGGATAATCGGCAAGCATTTAGTAAGAATGGAGAGGCAGGCAGTGTTTTTGTACTCAACTGAGCCCCTGTTACACGGTGTCTAAAACAGATGCCTTCATTCTGAGATGAAATGCAGACTTGAGGCTCAAAAGGAGAACCTGTGTCGCCAGAGTGCATTTCTGAGACAAACCTATGGAGATTTACTAGTACTAAAGCAGCTAATGTCTTCCAAAATAAAGGACATTGAAATATAGCAAAAATACAAGCCCATCATAGACTGGGCATGAGAAGCCCGTCATAGACTGAAATCGTGAAAGGATCTAATCAGCCTGTATTTTAACATTTTTTCTCATTATGAGACCAGTTAAGGGCAAACCTTTTGTTTCCTTTTTTTAATTTGATTCTGTGTCATCATTTAAAGGCAATAGAATGGAGAGGGTTTATATATGATTTTAGATTCTATTGTTCTTGGGTTTGAAATTATTTGGCCAAGTCGCTCATCTGTGACTAACTATATTCGTTGTAATACCATGGACATTCTGTTCTAGAAGAGCATTTCTGTGTTTTTTTTTTCTTCTTTACCGTGTGCTGAAGATGAATTTCTCCTATGAAATCCTAGCTAGGATCTCACAACTCTTGTTTCTGAGTATTTATTAATCACAATAATTTGCTCAGGAACAAGGAACAAAATTACTTTCATTGGATATGACTCCAATCTACATTATTGTCCATGCTCCAAGTGCTGCTCTTTAATAACACAATATCTTAAGCACAGCATGGAGGATGAGCATGTTACAGTAAATAGATTCTTTTGTTGACAGTTCTTCACCAGTAATCCCACTTCCACCACTGACACAAAACACAGAGAACGAGGCCAACATTAATACTGCCCTCTGCTCAGAATTTGGGACTGTTTTCATTCGTCTTCCACATTTTTACACGTAGAGATTTACCTTTTCAACCAAATCATGAGGGTTAGAAACGTACTTCTATTTAAAAAGAACAGGCAAATCCTTGCAAAATCACATGACCCCAGAAGCTGACTTTTGAAGAAAAATGAATATCATGGGTCTTTTAATGATGCCATTCTCCTTCCAGTTTTATTCTTGCCAATGCCAGTTAGCCTAATCCTACATCTCTTGTTAAATACCAAAGATAAGATGTAGAGCAAGTGAGGCAGAGTTCATTGGTTTGACCACAAAAATATTATGATGTCCAAGGTAAGCAAGTCATAGGCACATTCCAGAGTTGGTGGAAGACCACAGGGATGGGGGATAGAGCCAATTTACTTTAAACACCTATCTTAGTATGAGAACAATTTCCCTCTGGGATTGACCAGAGAGGGAGCCTAGTTCACTATTTGGAATACACACATAACAGATGCATAATCTAATTATTTTAGATGACCTTAAATCTACCCTGTATGCCTTGAACAGAGCCTCTGGAAGTCATGGCATGCCTTGCAATATAAAAGCGCTCTGGGAAAATAACAGCCTTTGCAAAAGACCAGAGCAGAAATCATACATGAAAGAGTGCTTCAAAATAGCATTGAAGTGGATCATAAACAATAACCAATGTGTGTCCTCTGTAAAAGAACCAATTTTGCTGTCCTATTGCTGTCCTGCTCCTGAACTTTGGATGTTCCAGCTCTTTGGGTTGTGATAACGAGCCTAAAATATTTCACTTATGAAATTAGTTCTTGTAACACACACGGTCATCTTTAAAAAGCCAAAATCCTATGGAGCAGTACTGGAAGGGCAGCATACCCAATGTGGAAGCACCTCTAAGATTGAGTATTTTCTACCCTGTGCAAATTATTCCCACCTGCAGTACATACACATACTAACATCTTTGGAAAACAGAAATACACTGGAAATCTGCAGATATCTTCATCTCCATCCTCACCACAAGCTCGCCCTGATCTGATCCTGAGGTAGAAGTAGAACATACGGTTTCTTTCATCACACAAAGCCAAGCCACAACAATGCACAGTAATGGGTACTTCCGTTGTTATTATTGCTGTGGGACAGACAGGGTCCAGCTTAGGAGCACCGTGGTGAAAGAGTGCAACCCTAATTGCCTTGAAATTGGGTCTAGAGGGAGCAGTTTCCTGTCTAAACCTGCTGGGCTAATTATAGCCCTGCAAAATATGCACGAACTCCGACCCGTGTTTGCAGACATAGTCTGAAAACAGCCCCTGGCCTGGATCCAGTAACAGTCTTCATGCAGGTCGGTCCAGCACTTGGGAATCACTGCAATGGCAGATCCTGCATGTGTGCATTGACAGAGGTGAAAAAAGTGCTGGGTGAACAAAGAGATTATAAGTGAAATCTCCAATGCAAACGGGGTGGGTGGAAATGTGCAAAGAATGAAGATGGCAGATAGACCTTGTGAAAGTATGTTTGTCTAAGCACAGCCTGGAACATAAAGACTATTTTGTAATTAAGATAACAAAATTGAAGGGAATCCAAGTTCAAACTCTGGCTCTTGTAGACCCTTCTTTCATAGTTTTCATCAAGTCATTGATTTGATCCTTCAGATCTAATAAAGATCTTTGAAGAACTGGGTTCCAGGACCCTTTCTCTCTGCAGATGGAGAATCTTGGTTTTTGCTGGAGCCCTTCCACCCACAGTCTTGTAACCATATGAAAGGTAGTTAAAATATGTAGACATAGCCATGCACTTTGCATTCATAACTTGTAAACAGAGATTCATAGAATCATAGAATGGTCTGGGTTCAAAAGGACCTTAAGATCATTCAATTCCAACCCCCTGCTGTAGCAGGGATGCCTCCCTCTAGACCATGTCACCCAAGGCTCTGTCCAACCTGGTCTTGAACTCTAGACTCTGAAATATAGAAAAAGTGTAAATAATAATTTAGAGAAGTAATTGAAATGTGTCAAAAGTTTAATCCCCTGGGGGTATTTCAGCAGTAACAAAGTGAACTGAAACTTCTTTGATCCTTGGTAACTGTCAGGCATCCTGAAATAGTAGTTCAGTTGATGTTTTAGATCCTATAACTGAGATTCTATATTTGAAATATAAATGGGAATTAGTCGTTTAAACATTTTGAACATAAAAATAATATCCCAGAGGGCACGAATGAATGAAGAGAGTGTACATTTGGTGGCTGTCAATCTTTAAGAAATGTGACTGTCATTTAGGTCAGCAGTGACATGTAAATTCACTGGAAGTTACCCATAAGTGAGCAGTCAGATAAGCTAAACATGTAAAAAACACTTAATGGGGGTTAACTCCTCTTCTGATCCTCTAATGTACTATTACCTTACATCACCCCCTGTCATGTCAGCCCTGGTTCTGGGATGAAATGTGTTGATGAGATTTGTGATAATACTGTATTGCTATCGTAATAAAGGCAGCTAGTCTGCCCATGCACTCCTATGCTTAGCTAAATACTTGTGAAATGCAGCTCAGTGGGAGTGCACTACTATGGCGTACTGAAACACAGCCAAAGAAACCCTGTCACCCCAAATTGGTAGCCAACATCTGAGTTCCTATTTTTGACCTGTGACTATATGCTTTACCCTTTAAAATTTACTGTGTTAATTTCTTCTTTTGACTTAATTTTCCTACTACAGTTGCATTTTCATTTTTATTTTAGGCACAGTGGGGTTTTTTAGTTGATTTACCAATTTTTTAATATAATAAGTCCTAAAGGACTGACAACCATTAGTATTCTTTGCTTTTCCACTGGCCAGTCTCTCTGAGAAGAACTGTGTCCTTGGGACTATGTCCTGTGATGCCCTAGGATGATTTTTTTCCATACTTTTCCTTCTAAAATCTGGCAATCTAAGATACTCCACACCCCTTCCTGCTTACAAGGTTATCCCAGGTAATATGCATTTCATGGATCTTTGGCTGAGATGAGACAAGGCTAGGGGATGAAGTAAACTCAAGACACTCAAGACACTAAAATTCCAGGAGCTAAGGCTGACCTATGTCAGATGTCAGATTATGGCTGAATTTAGTAAGATAAATTCCTCCACCGGTATTGTCTCTCAGAGTGATTTCTCTCTGTGCCTGAAATACAGACAACCCTTTCAGAAATCAGTGGTACTGTAAGGAGGTAAGACATGTAAACCAAGAAAATGGGGAAAATAAGGAAAACTATCCTCGAGAAGTTCCCCCAGGAAAAAAAAAGAAAGAAACCATTGCAGCAGGGAAATCATCAGTGGAATTGTTCACGGAGTTTTTGGGGAATGGAAGGACTTTTACAAAGGAGCGTATTTAAACAGGTCAATTCATCCACTGCAGTCACTCACAAATCCCATTTAGTTTCCCCTCTAAACCTGGCAGCAGACATTGTAGCCAATGATTAGACATTGAGTGTTAAGGACAGCAGGCTTTTCACTAAGGAGGGTTTTCAAAAACATCCAATTTCAAACATGTTGTTGAGCCTCGTAGGTACATCTAAAATGTCTACAGTCTGTGTAGGATCATTTATTATTGATTATTCAATTCCAGATAGAAGTAATGAATGGAATGTGCTAGATTAAATGAGAGTCTGCCCTAAAAGTCTTCAGCCTTAAGTGGAGGGAGTCTGATCATTTTGTCTTCAGTCTCAAAAGGATCATTGTTACTCAGTTCCAAAAATCTAAGCACCAACAACATCTGAGTACTAGTTATCAATGCATTGTATTAAATACCTCTGACAGCCGCACAAGATTCTGAGAAATATTGCAACCAGGGCAGGATTACTGATGTCTTGTCTGTAACTACAGGTAACTGGGTACAGTAATCAACACCAGTCATGTGATGACAAGGGGAAACATCCAGAAGTGGATTCCTTTTTAGTAAAAGGTTCTCTGAATTTGGCTGTGTAAAAAATTGGAGTAAAGGGACTGTTCAGCTTCAAGGTTTCCAGGTTATATTAATTCCAGTCACACTGGAATGAATAGCACTTATAAACAAACCACCTTCTTCCAGAAATACAAACTTAACTTTGGTAAAAACGATACATTTTCATTGATGCAGGCATTGAACATAATCAAGAGTAAATCTGTGTTTATCACACGAGAAGCCCACAAAGTCTCCAGTACCTGCTTTTTCTGTGTTAGGGAACAAAAGCATCATACAGCCATAGGCACAGTGGAATTTCCATCACAGCAAACCAGAAGCCCATGTTTTCCCATCTCAACACGAAAGAATAAAATGAACACATGCCTTGGAATTATGAAACTGTGTTTGAATTTCCAAGAAGGCTTAGCAGCTATGATTGAGCCAAAAGCCTCAAGCCAGGAATCCTGGTGCGTGCATATTAGAGGAGGAGAGAGTGTTGGGGTGCTTGTGGAAAGGAATGTCTTCAGGTTCAGAGAGGTCAGAGGGGCTGCTCAGAGAGTGGGACAGGCTACTGTGCTGGTGAAAGCAATGTGGAACTGGGTCTTCTGCCAAAGGGACTACAGCAAAAAATAGCCAAAGTTGAACATTTCGCTAAACAAAACAAGACCTCCTTGACATTTCATCCATGCAGAACTGGCCAATGTTGGTGAACTTGGGCAACTGGGACCCCCAAGACAGAGCATTCTGAAGAAAAGGCCCCAAAACTCAAAGATGGTTGTGAAATGGAAACCGATCTTTGAGAGAAAGCCTTGGTCGGAAGTGTATCTTTCAGGTGTGTTTTCTTTGATCCCTTGATCCTTAAATAGCTCCTTCTCTCTCAGACACAGACCCTCACACAGATCTGGGAACAAAGGAAAAATAACTCTTTGCATTAAAAGATGAGGATGGGACTGTTGGGATTTCACTTTGATGGTTCACTCCAGGAGAGAACCAATCTGAACTGGTAAGTTCCCTGCTCACACCAGCATTTTAGGATCTTAGTGTGGGATTCTTCTGGCTACACTGGACTGTCTCACAGGCATCCCTTAGTAGGTGATGATCAGTCAGTAGGCTTTTAGGCAATGAAATATCTGATCCACGAGGTACATCAGCCCTTGGAGAAGCCCTTAGGCCATGCCCTACTACTACCTCTACTACATGTCTCTACTCTACCTCTTCTGAAGAGGAACACGTACAGCTGGATGAACATCCTCTGCTGACACCAGTAGGTGGTCATTTTTCGGTTCTCACACCATTGATAGAAGTGCCAAGTTTCTAAATGTCACACAACCGCTAAATTTTGTAGACTTTCAGAGCTGCAAGTGGAGGAAAGGATCTTTTCTCCTTTTCCCACACATCCTCTTCTCCTGGGTATTTCCTAGGGGACTGGGACCAGAGCATGCTGGTCTTTTATCTGTGACAGCAAAAAGTGATGCTGAGGGTGCTGGATCTCTCCTTATCCCACCTCACTCTGCAGCAGTATGTGACCTCCTACCCTAACGCATCTTCTATGCAAGAGAGGCAATCGCTCCTGTGTTTCCTGGCCCTGGATTGTTGCCATCACTTCACATCATCCTTCCTTTCAGAATGATAAGTTCTAAGGGATGATAAAAAATATCAGGAAACACAGGAAGAAACAACAGAAATATTTTTGTCAGGATAAAACATTTCAAAACACTCTGTAGGTGAAGATAAGAAAGGATTGAAGTCATCCAGATGTTTGTAGTAGTGGTGAAACACCTGGCCCCAGATCATCTGTGATTCCTTCTTGCAGGATGACGAAAACCGAGGACCCTTGAGAAGCTTGCAAAAGCAAATGATTCAGGGACTCCTGTTTGCTGCACAGAGTTGGTTTGGGGGGAGGGGGGTTTCTTTTCAGTCACTTTAAGAAAAAAAAATAAGCTTGCATTTTCTATTGTGTCTGCTTTGGAACTGAACAGAGAAAATATTCTTCTATTTCAAATGAACAGCCTGAAGACTGAAAATTTCTGCCTTGGTCTTCATGGTATAAGCATGACTGGAGCCTCCACAACTAAATCTCAAGGAGCCAAGGGTTTACACAAGAAGGAATACATTGCTGTATCCTTCCTCTTTTTTTCTCTTTTGTGCCTTTTATCATAGAATCATAGAATAGTTAGGGTTGGAAAGGACCTTAAGATAATCTAGTTTTATGCAGCAGTTTGTTCTAACAACACTTTATTTTTCTTCCTTGAGTAACAACGTTTAATCCCAAAGGATCCCTGAATGGTAGCTCGAGACTTTTCAGAGTTTTGAATGTTTGGATTCCTTAAGCAGAGAAATATGAAAGAAAACTTCATCTCTTCATCCGAAGGCTCTGTCTGACTCACCAGCTACTGGATGACAGTCTGGAAAGTTTTAAATTCCTCTGACAGTTTTGGCCACTAATGACTGAGATGGTACATGCTTTTCTGAGACTGCTAACAACCTCATCTATCACAGGCTTTAGTCAGGACTCTAGATTAGTTGTGTGTCACTTAATGCTGTTTCTGCAGAGGATATTTCAGTTAATAAAGTTGTTCACAGGAAGATCCTGAAAAGTGGTGAGGAAAACTGGACATCTGTGGGGGGATGCCTGGCTCCACAGCCCTTATCAGCTCATCCCAGAGCTGATGCAGAGTCTCCCAGGTCCTTCACTGGGATTGTGCTGTGGATAAGTAACATACTTACACCCTGCACGTGGATGTCTGTCTCTCTGTCATTGCCCCTGCAGAACTCTGGTCCTTCCTCTTGCAAGAAGTGAACAGCCAAATTAGTTCATAGAAACATAGAATGGTTTGGGTTGGAAAGGACCCTAAAGATCATCTAGTTCCAATCATCCTGCCATGGGCAGGGACACCTTCCACTAGACCAGGTTGCTCCCAAGCCCTGTCCAACCTGGCCTTGAACACTGCTAGGGATGGGGCATCTACAGCTTCTCTGGGCAACCTGTGCCAGTGTCTCATCACCCTCACAGGGAAGAACTTCTTCAGATGCTTTTACCTTTTGCTCTGGTTCTATCTGCATTGCAGCCACAGGGTGATGGGGGTTGGAGTTATGCCCCAGTTATTTCTAAACCAGCCATGGCCCAGGCTCAGCCCTGCATCACCTCCCCTTTTGTAAAGCTGGAGCTTGGTGGCCTTGCAGTGTCAGCACATTTGTTTTGCTCTTCCCTGTCCACTCCCCTCATCAGGGAAGACTTTGACTTGCAGTCAGAGAGATCTCTGCTGCAGGTTTCAGTGGGAAGAGACCTCAGCTCTGTTTGACCCTCTGTTTTCTTTCAAAGCACTCAAAACAGAACTTCAGGCTGCTTCCAGAGCCAGACACTTTCTTGGCGAGTTGCAAGAAGCCTTCCTGATCTGGCTGTGGTACAAGTGGTCAGAATTTCACTTGGATGAATTGTTCTCAAACAATGTCTCCAATGTATTAGGCAAAAAAAAGGCTTTTCTTTTGATGTCAGCTGTGATGCAGGGTTTTTTTATCTCAGCAGACTTTAGTTCACAGACCTATTTACTGTGGTGGATGAGTGAAAATGCTGAGTGGAAATTAATCCTGTTGTGTCTCAGGCAGCACTGCAGCGCAGTTTTAACTTGTTTATTTTTTCACCTATACCATTAACATTCAATTGTATCTATCTACTACCCTTAAAAGTTGCTCTCTGGGACTGTGAATGGAACTTTCTGCAAAGCTCCATTTTTTTAATTAGAACTAAACTGACTCCCCAGGCACCTTTTAACAATAAAAATACTATATTGTGTTTTTTTCTCTTCCTATTTTATTTTTCTATTCAAAGTCATCATAAACTGTGAAGTAAATTTCATAGCTCCAAGTTCCCCACAGAAGCAGAACAACAACAAGCAAAAGTGCAACTGCAAAGCACAGTAGGTAGAACATTCTGTTAGAGTTTGCTGCAGTTATGGGCAGCATCACAGCACAGAAGCCAAAAGGAGGAGGGACTGGATTCCTTGCAAAGTGCCAGTCACCTGGAGAGAAGAGGGGGACCTTCCAATGCACTCCAGCTGTTGGCTTTACATCAGAAGCACAGCTTGAAGATGTGTGAAATGAATATGGACAGTGTGAAGAAATGTGATAGAGCGGAGATAAACCTTTTGGGGTTAAAGAGAAGAGAAAAAGCAGCTGCAGAAGGGAGGAGGACATGAAGGCAGGAAAGAGACTGTGTGCTGGAAAGCTAAGCCTCAGCAGGCCAAGGAAGGGCTGCAGATATAGAGCAGGGCTCTTCCAGGACAACATTTCCTGTTGACTCAAGGGCTGTGATGAAACCAGTATCAGTTGGGGAATGTGGATTTCTTGAAACACTTCTGTACTGGCAAAAACACCACTGCTACTGATGAAAAAGGCCTTTTCTTGGAGTCTCATGAGCAATAGGAATACTTCTGTAAAGTGGGAATAATAAAAATGCCCCTCTGCTGACAGGAAAAGAAGTAAATGTCTCATATTGAAAGCTATAATAAAAAAGGTGATTGACTTGACTGCTTGTGGAAAGTAGAGAAACCTCCTATAAAGACATAAGTTCTGGAGGTAGAGAACACTCGTCTTCCCAAGTCAAGGTCTGCCCTGCTCTTGAGCATCATATTGTGCAATCTCTGGTATGACATACCGTGTATGTCATGCTTACGTGATGTTATGGTCTGTAAGCATCATGTTAACTGAATTTGAACTGATGATCCTCAACCAAGGAGGAATGTGAAAACTAGCATGTAGTGAGAGTGTCAGGAGAGGAGGATTAACCAAAGGAGGTGAACCACTGACACCAGCCTTGGATCACTTGGAACATGGGATCCTCCACCAGATCCAGCCTGGTCAGCCGTGGGAAACTGCATGCACAGGACAGCAATGAGAATAATAAGTGGGAAGGCAAATTTTAATCAAAGGAAAAGGCTGTGGGTTAAAGCAGTAAGTTAGATTTGTCTGGGCAGATCCCAAGCACCTGATTCCTGGGAATCACCCTCAAAGTTTAGTTTTCTAATCTTCCACAAAGCTTCATTGAGCTCCAGTCTGACACAAAGGCCTTACTGAGCGCTACGCACAGGCCAAGAGGTCTATTTTTAACATGCTGAATGATTTCAAAAAGGTGAAAATAAAGTGTAAATCTGGAACTGGATTCCAGGGTGGAGCATTATGGGGTTTGTTTTTTGGTTGGTTTTTTTGTTTGGAGTTTGTTGTTGTTTTTGTTGTTGTTTGGGGTAGAGAGAGAGAATCGAGTATTTATGACATCTTGGCAAAGGAATAATTTGTTCCCTTGTAAACACAGTCACCACTCCGAGTGCAACCAGTGTAAATCAGTGCAGCTTGCAGCCTCTGGCTCTGCTGGCATTTCCAACTTCAGCTGAATGGCAGGCCCACTGCTTTTGATAGAAAGATGACTGCCAAATTTAAGACCTTCAGCTCTTGTTCGGGCATTTATGACCAGGCATGAAAGGAGTGCAAACAGCTCTGAAAGCAGTCAGGCTTGTGACTGTACATTTGACAGTGTTGGCTGGGTCAGAAGCAAGTTGTCAGGCTAATCCTTTAACTGGCCTCATGGGATCTTGTCTCCTGAGACTAGGAATCCCACAGATGAGCATGCACCCCTTGCATTGTGATGTCCAAGGGGTTCAGCCTTCATCTCACAGCACAAGTCAGACTAGCAGGCTGTAACAAACACTGAATAAACAGGGTATTAGAGTCAGAGGAACCAGGCCATCAGCCACAACTCCGGCTAGTCTTGAAAGTCCTATCTCATGCCCATATCTTAGGTAGTACTTACCTACAAGAATTAAGGGTAGGACAACAGGTGCAGTAATATGCTTAGCTCCTTTGGTTCTGAGTTAGGTGCCTAAATAACTGTCAATTTGCACTAAATGGGGAGATGGCACAGGGCTCTATTCAGCACATTTTGGGAAGTGACCTTTCCGGGTGCTGTATCCTCCACAGTTGATCTGACTCCTGAAGGGTGACAACAGTCTTAGAGTTCCTTACAAAACCTTTTATTTTTTTCCTTTTTTTTTTTTTGTCTGAATTTTTGACCAGGTTTGATGTTCAGCCTTTCAGCCCAGGAGGACTCTTTTGGATCTATTTTGCTGTGGAAAGGCAAGTCTACTTTATGCACTTTCTGCACATGATGTGTCAATCCATGCAAGCTGAACTGAGAGAAACAGCAAGCTTCTTTGCTTTTCAGCTTGGGCTTTCATTTCATTTGAGCTGCCTGACACACACAGACCAGACCACTACCTTCAGTGATATGTATAAAATGCTGCTGTAAACTGATTGCGACTCCACTGACTTCTTTTATACCACTGACTTCTTTCTTTTATATTATGATAGCAAAATAGAGATATGTGGCTCCCTGTATAGGTATGCATCATTTCTCTGTGTGAGCCAGTATATGTATGTTAATAACCGTCATGGAAAGTGCTAGCTGCCCCTGAAATCTGTCCATCTATTTGTACAAAACAAATATAATAGAAAAACTGGTTTTTTGGTCCGTCTTGCTAAAAATCTCAATCTTCACCGAGGAAGCTAGTCAAAAAGCTAAACTCTCCCTTCACAAGTCAGTGAAGTGCTGCCAATCGTGATGGTGCTTTTCAACGTGGACATCCATCCACTCATTATGAAAGGGCCGAGACTCCTAATTGAGTCTGACCATTGCACAGATGTTGGGTGGGGTTTCCAAAGCCATAATGAGAACCAGGCATCCGAATTCCCTACAGGTTAGTGGTATCTGACTTACAGAATTCCTTAGTCAGCTTTGAAAAACAGCTGTAATGTTTTAAAATATCCATCCCCCTCTGGCTTTGGTACAGTGGCCTGTAAGATACTATCATCAGTTTCATTGACTTTTGTTCTCTAGCCTCTCTATAGAGTAATTGTGTAGGAAGCAGATAAAATAACTACAGAGACATTGTGTCTCATATCATGATAGTAGAATATATGAGGAATAACAACAGTAACATTACAGGGGTAATGGGCTTGAACTAAAACAGGGGAAGTTCAGGTTGGATATAAGGAAGAAGTTCTTTACTGCGAGGGTGGTGAGGCACTGGAATGGGTTGCCCAAAGAAGTGGTAAATGCTCCCTCCCTGGCAGTGTCCAAGGTCAGGTCAGACAGAGCCTTGGGCAACATGGTCTAGTGTGAGGCGTCCTTTCCCATGGCAGGGGGGTTGGAAGGACGTGATCTTAAGGTTCTTTCCATCTAAACCATTCTGTGATTCTAAGTAAGGAGGTCTCTTTAAAACAATAAAATAACAGCTTTTGTAATGACTCAAAATCTGTGCTGTGAAACGTGGCATTTTCCACACCCAGTCATACAGTCAGCCTCCTAAAGAGTAAGTGAATTTAGCAGAAATCCTGATGCAAAACTCTCTTAATTCTCCTTGATGGCACATAAGCTCTCAGGTGAAGTTCACTGAGTTTTAGTCACTCCTGGAATCAAAGGGTCTTTCTTGGGCAGATGGAAAAGTAAGAGAGGGAGCTAACATAGTCATGACCAAAGGCTATGCTACAGGATTCACATCTGCAGAGGAAGGAACTAGTGACCCCTCAGCTTTGGGCCACATCAACGTCATGGAAATAGAAAAAGTTGAAAGCACTGATTATCACACTTCCTATTAACCAAGTTCTCTCACCACCTGAAACGTATATAAAATCCCTGCTAGGCGGGTGTCTATGTTTCAAAGACTAAATGAGAACCATGTGGAGGATCTCTGACACTGTGATCATGCTTATTTTTTCAGCTTCATCTAGGGAGGAGCAATGGTCCATAAATCTGTAATTACTACTATATAAGCCACTGCTATATACTGTAGCTGGACCAAGCTAGAGACAATATGAGCCTTTCATATAATAGAGAGCATTGGCTGTGATGTTGCTACAGTGAAAGACTGAATCATTAAATTTAGCCAAGAGAATTATATGATGTGGGTCCCTGCAATAGGAGGAAGACAACCGTGAAGTTCCAGCTGTATGTGTCAAGTACTTATGAAAACAATTAATGTTCCAGCATTTCCATTTAGTCAGTTGTTTTCTTTCCAACTCTGCATGGCAAAATCTTTCTAATACTCTACATTTATTTTTCCTGTTGCCTAATATCTCCTGTGCAAATGAATCACACAAACTGCTGTAGGTTAGATACTCCAGCCTTAAAATGTGACGTAACGCAGCTCCATATACAAAGAGGTTCTGATGGCTTGTCTTTTAAAAGTTCAGATTAAATAACGTAACTGGAATTAACTTGATTGTCTGTGTGTTCATAAGGAAGTTCCAAAGGATGCTTCACTTTTGATAAATTACAGCTATTTCCAGAAGGAGGGAGGAAAGCACGGCTTTAGTCAGCATGTTTCTGTGCATTGTTTCACTACCAGATCACTGAAGTTGTTGGTATTTCAGCTTAAAGCACAATGACCTAAATAGTCTGAGAATGTATTTTTCTTCCTAAGAATTGTATGTGGAAGCAGACTTGGCCTCTCAGTATTACTAAGGCTAAATTCTCCTGACCTCTCTGTCAGTCAACCCACACATAGGCTTTTCTAATTACATCTCCTTATTGGCTGGGCTATTTCTAACAGTGTGGTTCCCCATAAGGAAGACTGGATCACTTCTGCTGCTGCAGAAGTCATTTCAGATTTCAAAGATGTTTGAGCTTAAGGACCCAGGATGAAAGATGAGTGAAATATGGGATTAGATGAACACGTGGGATCTTGAAACTGCGTTTGTCCGCATTAAAACTCACCTAGGCAGAAGCGAGTTAAAAGAGGTATGGAGAATGAACAGGACTAGCATAAGGGAAGAAGAAGGTACAGAGAACTGGGAAAGACTATTGCCTTTTTAAAGGAGGAAACAAATAGTGGGCTATCTAAAAGAGTGTGAGGACTTCTAGGAAACCTGGAGAGCGAGAGAACAGTCTAAAGAACTGCATCCAGTGCAACAGGGTGAGTTTGGGACAGTCAGTGCCTAATGAACTAAAGATGTTTTACAAAAGTTCCAGACTTAAAAAGGCTTTTTTAACAAACTGACAGTCGAGCTGAATACCATAGGAGATGACCTAAAAGTCCTGGAGAGGTGACCTAAAAGCCTGGTCATATCTACCTATCTGCCTACAAGCCTACCCAATGACCAATGTTGTAATTAGAAGGCTACAAGGCCGAGATGCTGAGTTCCTAGGTCAAAATTAAAAACTTTTCTCAGATTCCAGAGGCATATTGAGGCTCAAGGTGGAGCTGAATAGTGAATGGGGAAAGATTATGTATTTGGCTTTAACTAACATGAGTCAGTACTGAAGCCTTTTAAATACGTCTCCTGTTTACCAGCTCCACGGGCAGCAGATTAATATTGGGGTTGCTGTGAAAAATAATTAGTTCTCAAAGACATTTAATTTTGTAAGTTATATTTTATGCTTTATGGTATTGTGATACAGAAGACAGTAATTCACAGTATTATGAAAGGAACCCTGATGAGCTGAGCATTTCCTGGTGGAATCACTGAATTTATTAGAGATGTTTGGGTTTTTCCTTAGGATTTGATGGTTCAGAAGCCAATTTAGATCAATTACTTTTTGGGAAGCTGGCCTGTTTGTAACAACGGCACTGCTGAAATTGGTATACACAGCAGGGAAAAGAAAATACTCATTTGCATTTTTGTTTGTAAATATTCATCTATATAAAATAATAATTAAAAGAATATGTTTATCATTTATTAGGATTTAAATGATTTATTATATTTAGCATTTAGTGTACAATAGCTTTTTAATGTCTCTAACAGGAGCTATGGGATATTGGGTTGATTCATCAGAACTGTTAAGTCTCACGGTCCATCAGTGTAACAGCCTGGCATATGGCTATACCAAGGCCATTGTCCACAAACAATAGCTCATTTAACATCAGTATTTCACAGGGATTTGGCTGGTGTTCTGCAGTATTTCATTTTTTGAAAGAGTACAATGAAGAAACAAAGAACATTAGCTGGGAGAAGATGCCTCTGTGTCGGGATTGAAATATATATAGAAGGACCAGTATAGAGCAAAGTGACCTAACATACTTTTAGATGAGTTATAATGCATTTAATGGATGAACTTCTCACTTATGCTGAAAGATTATATATATACATATACATACTATATATATGAAATAACAAAGATTCACAGGACTATTAAGGTCAAGCTAAGGAGGACCAGGATGCTGTCATAGTGGAAATTAGGTGGCAGAACTAGAGAAACCTACATTTCTTTAACCCAACTCATTGTTAAATAAATATGATATATATTGTATATACGAATATTATATATACTGCATATATATCATAGCTCAGTTTTACTGCATATGAGGGCACATGTAAAATCATACCTGTTATTAAAACAAGAAGTTCTGGCAGAGTGCTTTAAGTTTTAAATAGAATCTATTTGAAATTGATTTCCAGGAGCAGTCTCAAAAGAGAAAAAATTTAACCCAGTCTTGGCCAAGGAATGACAACTGCTGCATTTATAGGTACTGCAAAGAAAGCATCCTCTGTTGAGCTGTACCACTAAGATCTGAGCTTTTTAAAAAGTTCTTACGTATTTATGGTGTTTTTTTCCATTACCAGTTAGCTAGCACAGGTAAAGATAATGATTGAAAACACACTTTGATTTCTCCATTTAACTTTTTTATATTTCATCAGTTAACAAGCTTCTTGATTCTTTTGTTCTTTTGATTGTTTATTGAACAGGATGTAAGTGTAAGAACTATAAATGTTAGTTTTTCTTCCAAATCTTTGGAAACCTGAATACATGGCAGACAGCAGTAACTGCTCATGCACTGGCAAAGGTCCCAAGCAGCAAACAAAACCTTATGACTTGTTTTATTAAATCATTTCAACACTGCACAAGAAATTTAGGTCCTACTGAAGTCAATGGAGACTTTGCTGTTAGTTTCAGGGCAACCTTGATTTCACTTATAGTTCTCAAGTATCATGAACATGTGTGTGATAAACTGTCAATTAAGGATTATCTGTTGCTAAATGATCCCAGCAATGAAGTAACAACCTAACCCAAACTACCTTCAGAGCCATTAGAGGTAGCCTATGATGCACTTTTCCATACACTTCCAAAAATATTCTGTACCTCACCTTACAAAAGAGAAATGTTCCAAAGACAGTATATTCTAAACTATACTTCACATATGTTTTATATTAGCTCTGCTGTGTGTTGTGCTTTACCAAAATAGTCTTATATATATTTTCACAGGTGATCATGAGCTGAATATAGCATCTGTATGTGCCTGACTTCATGTGAACACACACAATGCATACTCTTGATTCCCTTCTTACATCGTTCTTCCTTGTTCCAACCCCTTCCCATTTTGAAGCTTTTTAGTTTTCTCCAGAATGCCAAACCAGACTCCCACTCCTATCAGCTGCTTGTGATAGGATGAGTAATAAAAAAGAACAAGTCAGATATGACATCTAGCAAATTTGAGCCTCATCAGCTCGAATGAGGGACTCAGCTGATGTACAATGTACATCCTTTCTGGCTGGTGTTACTACAATGTGTTGGCATTTGGTTAGTTGCAAGAAATAAAGTCCAAGTACATTCGTTTTGCTTTTACAGGTTTTATTGATACTCCATTTTTGAAATTACCATTTCTTTTGGCCTAAAATGATGGCTGTAGGACTTATTTTGTGACATGCTCAACAATTTTCCTGGAAAACTACTTTTTTGAAAGGTCTACTTCACTTATTCAGAAAGTTAACTAAAGGAAGCAATTTGTTCATCTGGCGACACATGTATGTAGAATTGTATGAGAAGCCTGTCCAATAACACTGTGATTTTCTATCTATCTGCTGTAAGCCACCTCGTCTCCCAGTGGCTGGCTCTCCGGGGAGATAAGTCCTTCACTGGGAGCTTCACTAGGGCTGTTTTCTGCAGATGGCTCTCCATTACTTGCACTTCCTGAAAAGATAATGTAATTAAGATGAAGCTAAATTTCATATCTTTGATACAGCAAGCTAGAAGGTATACACTTTGTCAATGACACTTAAGAGCACTTTTCTGCAGCTATAAATGTTCAGGAAGCTATTGTTCTCAGCTTGCAGTCCATTTGGAGAATGCTTTAGGGTAATGGCATATCACCTAATGGTGATTAATTATCATGCTTCCGGAATGCTTTAAATAACTGCATCTGGAATGCACAATAGTTGCACTCCACTTGTGCAAGATTTGTTCTTTCTTTTTTGAATTATCTCTTGATTCTTACCTACCAGGCATGAAGTGTGGGGAACATTATTTTTTTTGTCTGTCTGGAATACATAAAGCCCCAAGAATCCACCTCCTATGATAGATGTCTTCTTCATTATTCTTTACCTGTTGTGATTTTGTTTCCAATCCTATTTCAGTCATGCAGTTACCTCAACAATACCAAAGTGCCAAGAAAGTGTACTGATGGTGTTTATTTAATGTATATTAGACAGAGTGCTCACAATGCTGTTCCTTATACTAAAGAAATCTGTTTTCTAGTGGAGATTTCCAAAGGAAGGTGCGAATAGAATAAGTAAAAGATGAATGTTAACCACAACATTCCTGATGCGGTCTTGATTCAAGTCAGAACTATGAACACTGTTGCTTTATTTGAGCTGTTATGTGGCTCTCAGAGCCAATGGTGAAGGCTTCAGCTTTGCTAGCCATTGAATTTCTACAGGTGAGGTCCAGTCTGGCTAGCTTGGACACATAAAGTGTGCATAAATGTCTAAATTTAGGCACATGAGTTAGGCACACAAGACTCCACTTTGGAGACTCTAAAGGTAGCTCCTTCCCAGTTGCAACACTGCTTACAGAGGCATGTATTTTAGGAGGACTGGTTCTGTTTAGATACCAGTTAGATGAGCAAGAGATGTAGACTGGACCCAAGACTACCTGTCTGGGATGCAGTGAGAGGTCCCTTATAAAGGGACTCACTGTTAGGCAGCACAGTCCAGCACACTATGAAAGGGGAATTCTAGCATTCAGACATACTGTCTGAACATGCATAAACATTCTGGAGCTCCTGTTTTTAACTGAATTTCAAGTTGTTAACACATTCCCTGGAAAAAGCCATCTACAGCTTTTTTCCACAATGGCCACACTTCTTGTTTCTCATTTTGATGTTTCCCATGGAAACCATCATGATTCAGAATATAAAGCATGTCTTTGAAATGCAACTATGGGAACTCCATTTACTAAACCCAAACCTTTTCAAGCATCATCACATTCATAATTCCCCAGGTAAACTGCCGCCTAAAATGCCAACTTTGCAAACTGTTTTTCAAATAAAAAATTTATAGATCATTTGCAATAAACCAGATTCAAACTTTCCTCCATAATTTGTAAAAGCACTACCAGTAAATACCATGAAGAATCACTGTATTTACACCATGACTTTTGTTAAATTGTCTTAAATTCCAACAACATACATTTCAATTATATGTCGGGAACAAGCAATACATTCTGTCATTAAATACTGCAGTCTGATCACAAAATGAAACACCTACTTCAAAAATGTTTTTACTAAATGGAATATATCTCCATGTATATATATGGAGATACATATATACATATAGTGTATATATCCAGCTTAACTATTACCCATAATGGAAAGAAAATTATGGGTAATAGCTAAGCTGGATATATACACAACAGCTTCTAGATTCAGCAGTGAATAACCTAAAAGACATGTAACTTCAGCTGTACAAGAAATTCTAAATATGAGAGGCTTTATTCCAGAAGCTGCAAATTATGAGTTATCCCTGATTTGACATTTCTCAGTCAAGACATTTCACATAGTGGTAAACAAATGATCAAGATTGAAAAGCCAGTTGCAGTTAGATTTTATGAGCACTAGTTTGTCCAGTTATTCTCCATTTTACTGAAATATGGTTTTCTTTTTGCTTATAGATCACAGATGATATATGAGGCTGGACAGATATTGATCTGAAGGAAGAGGTGAGATAGACAAAACCTACGATTCATCACAGCTGGTTGAGATTGCATCAGAATAGACCTTCTCTATAGCTTTGCACTTCGATGTGAAAACTGGATTGTTTCTTTAACAATGCCTCTTGCTGCCACACTTGTAAACTCCATCTTCTTGGCATGAAGCGACCAATTGCAACTCACAACAGAGATTCAGCAGTCGGAATGAAAGTGTATCATACCATAAAAACACTATTATGAAGATATATAATTATTTAAAGGCAGGAAGCTGCTCTTTTCTCCACTAAGTGTGTGTTAGATTGGATCTTACAGTAGCTGACTGACAAATAGTTCCCCCTCAGAATGGAGTGCCAGGTACACCATCGAAAACCTCTAAAACCCCATTTCAGTTCTCATGACTGAACTCATTCTACAGTCTCACCTGTCCACTCCTGCAGAATCTAATGTTTGGGAGCAATGCAAGTGATGAACTTGTGCCAATGGACTGGCCCTGCTTGGGCATGAATTTCAGCACAATCTCCTTTCAGCATCTGAAATTCATACAGTCCTTCTAGCTGAACTGATGGAAATTATAAATCTTTTTTCACAAGGAAGTGGGCTCAGGTTGTTTTCAAGAGACTGACAGCACAAGTGTCTGTAAGTTACCATCCCATGCTGAGGTCTGGAGCAGAAACGGCTGTCATGTGATGCTTATTTAAATAGAAGCCATGTAAGAAGTTTCAGTATTCCAGGGTCAGATGAAATTAAAGATGACTATCAAAGCAAGGTGACAAGCCAATGGTGCTATGAGATGGAATTTAGTCGAAGTCAGCTGTGTAGCTTCATTACCATGGTGCTGAGGCCAACCAAATACTGGCTTGAAGAACAGGCAGTATTTGCTTGCAGAATAACATCCTGACATGTACTTTTTAAACCTTCTCCTTGACAATCTATACCCCATAAATCTCACACTGTGAGGCTTGTTTTTAAAAAAATGACTCATCTTTGTGAACTCTTTCAGTGTGTTTTTCTCTTCGTCTCTCAATTTTTATGTGCAACATCCAAGTTCTTGGTTTTGGCCACTGATGGAGGAAGGATATTGAGCTAGGCAAACCACTGGACTGAAAAATACACAACTGTTGTGTTCTTATGCCATTTTGGATGGTTTTAAACCTTTTCCACCTCAAAAACAATCTGCCCTGGTAGATATTTTCCCACCTTTTGTGGGGGCTTTCTGTAAGTGCTGGGAATAGCCTCTGTCCGTGGTGCTCAGTCAACAATCATTCTGCCAGAGCTGTGACTTCAACTCATTGTGATATTACATGGTCATAATGGTGTGAGCTGAATTCCCCAAAGATCTAGAAGCAATAACCAGGATGCTTTAAACATCAGAATCAAGCTTTTCAAATTTGGAATATCTTGACCAGCAGAAAGGGAGACCAAAATAGCCCCTCTGAGCTTGAAAGACATTGAAGGATAACAGGAAATGGATGAAGAGGCCTACAGCAAAATCCTGAGCCCACTTTTGAAGAAAACCTGTGAGTAACAATTCAGGTTTTCTCTTGAACAAGAGCACCGATGCTTTGTGTTTGTATCAGAACCACCAACCTGAACGTTCTGAGACACTGTTCTTTTTGTGTCACTCAAACATCAGCCTCAGTCCATTTGAGGTGGTCTGTCAGGCATAGATAGCCTGAGTAGCTTGATGTCTTGGAAAGTACATTTTGTTCCCAGAAGTGCAACTCGCCCCCAGAGCAGAAAGGGCCTGGACTATGTTCACTGTGAAGATGAGTCCTTAGGATATAGAAAACATTTGTAAGCTTGCAGGCCTCCAAGAATAATTCAAAACATCTCCGACTGCCAAAAAGGGATGGTTTTCTTTTCTTTCCCTGAGGCTATCCAAATTTATTTACAAGATACACAGACATGAAGGGGAGTTTATTTACCAGAATAAATTGGGTGTTCAGGACAGAGCAGCAGTCTGAAATCTTAGCAGAGTTGGTTTTATTGTTCTAAGCAGTAAGAAAAAAACCGGAGGAATCTCACATCTGCATTGAAGTTTATGGAGACAAATTGAAATACAAGGGCCATAACCAGCACAGCTATAAAAGAAACCGAAGAAGTTTATCTAGTGAGAAGTCGAAGCATGCAGGATCCATAATGAGATGTATCTAAAGCCTCAGTTACAACTTTACAGCAGATAGAAGTTATTGTGCTCCTCCTAAGTCATATTAATCTCACTATTCTCATATTAGGTGCTTCCAGTAGACAAAAGAGGCCTGTATACCTAGTCTTCCAATCTAGTCAAAGTTTATATTATGACTGCAAATCTTATTAGAAGATCATTATTCATCATATCTTCTGTCATCATGGTAGGAAGATTTCTCTAGCTCTAAGTCCAGGACAATGAAACATTATTACACACTATCTATCTGCTACAAAATAAAATTGTTTAGTACTGTATCCTTTCAGCCTCAGGAGAGTCTTCACTATATACCCTGGGCAATGCAAAATGTTTAGTTTATGAAAAGTATTTTTCCACGCTGACATAACAGGACTACAGTGAGCGGAAATCATTAAGTGGAGAATTTAGGTTTTATTTAACAATCAGGAAACATTCTGCTCACCTGTGAGTGCTCTCAGTCTTCTGATATAATCAGACCAAAAGGAACAATCTGCTTTTTTCAATCCTTTAAGAGTCGGCAAGGAAACAGTGAACTCCTTGTAGCTATCACCATCATCATTTGGCAGATACATAGGCCAGGGAGGCATCACCCCTGATATTCTTCTAGAGAAACTATGAGGATAGTTTGGATTTCTAAGGGAATGAGAGAAATGATCATTAGGAAACAATCAGGTGAACAACAAAAGGCAGAAGGAGATTGGCTAGGTCAAGGAAATGAATACCCAGTCCCTCTGACCAACAGGGTTCAAATTCAGTCCAGACTGGTAAACCATTCAGTGTCTCACTGCAGTAACTTGTTAGTCTAGTTTACTTGCTAAAGAACAGGAAGTGTTCTGAACAGACACAGGTTTATGAACACCCCCAACAGCTCTCAGTCCCAAAGCAACTCAAGATCCTCTAAAAAGCAGGTAAAATCAGAATTCCCACACTATCTTTTCTAGAGATATCCATTCTTGAGTGCGGCCACAGGGCCACAGCACAGTAAAGCTGAGGGTTATTCACATAGTTGGTAAAGGGTGCAGTGTTCTCATGTGCTTTCCCCTTTCTTCTGGGAATAAGGGAACTTGTAGCCAAGAGACTTCAGAACCGGGGTCCTAGAACTAAGCTCTGGAAACAACACCAACGCCTTTGTAGCCTCCATGTATTTCAGTAGAATTTACAGCTGCCATGGAGATAAAATTCCTATTACTTCTAGCTAAACGTCATACTACAGATCTTTGATATCTGCTTGACAACTTGGCCATGACTTCCTATAAAAAAAAAAAAGTCATGGCCAAGTCATTTTCTTGTCTTAATAGGACAAGAGGTAATGGCCACAGCTGTGTCAGAGAAGGTTTAGATTGGATATTAGGAAAAAAATTCTGCAAAGAGAGGATGATCAGGCATTGGAACAAGCTTCCCAGGAAAGTGGTGGAATCACCGTCCCTGGAAGTGTTCATGAGTGTAGATGGGGCTCTTAGTGACATGGTTTAGTGGTGGACTTGACAGTGCTGGGGTAATGGTTGGACTCAATGATTTTAAAGGTCTTTTCAAACTTTGTTGATTCTATGATTCTAACAGTGTTGACCAAAGGCCCCTCTGTCGAATTACAAATTGTTAGGGGAAATGGAAGCTACTTGAGTGAGGGCAAGATCTGGACTACATTCCCTCTACTTCTTGCCCCCTCCTTAATCATAGCAATTCTTTAATGTCACATACTTACCCAGAGTTTACAAAATTGGAGATATACTGCATAATTTGCAAGGAAAGGCTCTTTTCTTCCAGAGTAAATTGTTCTTTGTACTTTGGGTAGAATGGCAGTCCAAATGCATACTGAACATCCAGCAAGAACTCCTGGCCTGAACTGAAAAAATATTTATATAAAGATAATTAAAATCATTATCTACTTATTTTGGGGCAGAAAGGGAGCTAATTTAATTCTGAAAATAAAGCAGTTTTAAATCAATGACCATTAATTAGAGTGTGGTTAGCTGTGGCGCTTCTTGAAATCAGAACATGAAAGACAACCAAGCAAAAACAAGGAGATTTTGCCATGACGTTAATGGAAGACAGGAGAGCACATTTTCTAAATTAACTGGACATATAAGAGAAAGTGATAGAGGGAGAAAGCCACTTGGCTATTGCTGAAATGCCTGTTAAATTTTGTACAGATTTTCACTAAAATTAGGTTCAGAAAGTGGAAGCAAGTGGTGACATGGAATCTGGCAGCCATGATGGAAGGTTAATTACAGTTTATTTCACAGACTTGGAATAAAATCCTGGCCCTTCTTAACAGCAATTGGAATTTTTCCATTGACTTCATTTGGGCCAGGATTCTGCCCCAAATCTTTGGATAAGGAAAGAGGTAATAAGAGATGTTTATGAAGATTTCTCTTAGACATAGTTTTAGTCTAATTTCTCTGCTCGCTGGGTGGTTTTGGTTCATACAGTCTGTTCTCCCCAAGTTTTATATGTCAGTCAAATCAAAACCACTTGAGATAATTACCTAGATCAGATTTAAGAAAGAAAAATCATTGTGTAGTTCCATGTAATAATTAACATATATAAGGAATATTTCAACGAGTCAGAGACAAGACTGGCCAGGCAAGACAACAATTGTAGGACCTGGTAGCAAAGGTTACACAACTCAACATCTTCAAGTCCTGCAGAAAAACAGTGGCCAGCTTCTACTAATAAAGTTATAACTAAATTATGCTCAAAACATAGCTTTGAACCACAGCTCGGAAGGAGACATTTCTGGTATGGTCCAGTTCCATTTTCTGTATTCCACATCTAGACAAAGGTCTTATTGACTTGGTTAAAGGCAGACATCATCAGGGGACCTGGGAGAAGGAACAGATGTCTGCGAGGCAGGAATAAACAAATCCCAGATCCACTCAGCAAGATTTCATGTGCAGTGGCTGCAGAGGCTGTTGTCAAAATGTGGCACAACTGAAACTATTTTATGTTTGGACATGAAATGCAGCAGTTTTGATATGACTCTGATACTGCCTCTAATATGGAACAAGGCTTGTAGTTCAAATGTTACGGGCAGGTGGGCTGAAAGCATGATGAATCCTTTACGTTTTATGAGTGGTGGCACCAAAGCCTCGATTTTGAAAAACAAACACACAACCCTCTAAATGAAATACATCTTTGGTTGTATTTTCCTTAGTCTTATCATAATACCTCAGTAATACTTTGCATCTGGAAAGCGAATTATTCACAGATTATTCACCCAAAAAATGTAGAACTGAAACAAGATTAAAGCATATTTTTCTTCCCCAAATGTTTATAGAAGGATTAAGCAAGATCATAGTTTAATAATTTTGCTTTAAAAATACTTTGCTTGGCCCAGTATATTACAGCAATGTTTAGTGTCAGTATTGCAGCAAAGGTACTATATTCTTAAAGGATCTATTTCCTTTTCAATAAAGAGTCCCTTCTGAATAGAAAAGAGGACATTAAATTAGTTGAGATGCAATAAGGGACAAATGTGCCCATTTAGGGAAGGCATAGCAGAGGTGAATTTATCTCTAAAGCTAAAAAAAGTGAGCTGGGACTGAGGGTTTTCCCCCAAACAAGAGTGTGTTCTTATGTTTCTGGACGTGAAAACTGTTAAGGTCATAGCCCAGAGTAAAATTTAGCAAACTCTTAAACAGAGAACTTATCAGAATTGAACTACCCCTAATTAATTATCCAAATTGAAACCCATACAACTGTAATGGGTTTGATACAGAGACATAAGAAGTGGTACAAAACTCTACAATTTCATAAGCTGCTTTCAATATTTCTAGTTGATGGTTCCACACACCCTGGCCACTATTGATAGCAAGAGAATGAGAAAGAAAACATTAGGTTAAGAGGGGAAAAAGGCACATATATACATGCACAGAACATCACTAAATACAACTGTAAAACATCTAGATGGCAGCTAGATGGAAAATGTCAGGGGAACATTTCTGTCTCCTCCCTCTAACTCTGATTATCATCCATTATTTCCAGAGGGGAACGCAAAATGGCCAGATATACCCAAACAAGGATTTCGGAGTCTTGTAGGAGCTCTGCGCATACCCAAGGGAGTACTAGATAGTTGACATTGTTTTCATTGGAAGAAAAGTGGAGTGAGGGAAAGAAAGGACTGACAAATAAGAGTGTATAGCTTCGCTGTTTTACACTGTAAGCTCTGCAGGGAGATTTTTATGTCCTGAGCTGCTCCGGACTGCACTCCTGATACTCTGGGGTGCTGTATAGGTGATTTAACAGCACTAGCACTAAATGGGGAAATGCAGAGCCCAGCAACTGGTGGGATTCAGAAAGGGAGGATAAAAGGGAGGACAGCAGAGACAACAGCAAAAGAGATTTTCAAAGTGCTTTTAAGGAAGATAAACTAATAGCAACTAACTTCCCCAACAGAGTCCCTTTTCAATTAACAGATCTGTTATTTTAATAACAGCCATGTATGTAGTTACGTGTAAGGATGAAATTTTGGCTTTGGTGACTTCACAGGACTAGTACTTCATGCAGTTATTGCTTCAGATCTTCTGTGTATACCTTTTCTTTATAAGATGTCAACAATTTTAGAAACAGATTCACAGCTCTTGCTCTGTGACAGTCTGACAGACTGGTAAATTGAGCCACGGGGAAGCTAGGAGCCAGACTCTAACACTTTCTTCCCACTGAAGTGAGGTCTCCTTGAGGAATTATTACTTCACTTCAGAAGAAGGCACTACTAGAGTTCAGTTATCCAGTTTACAGAAAAACAAGTGGTAAAATCAGAAGTTTTGTGACGTTCATAGCCAACGATTCAACACCAGACCCTGAAATATCACTTGCTGGGAATTTTCATTATCCAGTGCCAACCCATTTAATTGGGAAGGTATTGGTTCTGAGGAAATTTTCCTTAAGCCTAAGACGGAGTTTCCATTTAAATGTTTCCAAGTAAGAAAGAAAGAAAGGGATTTCTTAGCCATCAGATACTCCACTGCACTCTCTATAGAACTGTGGCTACTTTCACATACAAAGAACGGCTTCAACAGTGAAGAGTAAAAGATGAGAAGGTCAGAACTTCTTAGAACAAAAAACACCCAGGTTATGGTTGATTTGGTTCAAATTCTTGTTCCAAGTCAAACAGAGCATAGATGTAACGCCAGATTTCCAGCACCTGAAGTTAATATATTAACCACAAGCTTTTGGAACAGTGAGAAAATAAAAGCGACACCCTCCCACCCCCACAACCCGATCCTCAAAAATTTTGTTTGCAGAATGGAATTGCCATTAATGCCTATCCATAATCATGGCGGTCAGAACAGAAGAATATGAACTGGCAGACCACCATGCTATCGTACATTAGGATGGAACGCACAACTTAGTGCTGGGGCTGCAGAGACCTCACACTGTGATCCATTGTAAATTAGGACATAGATCTCATTTTGAACTTTGTCCTTGTTCTATATCTGGCTAATTATTTCCTACTGGAAACTCATTTCGATGATTAATGACTGACTATAGCCTAAGACTTCTCTCTTTTTTTTTCCCTTTTGTTGAGAAATAGTCCTTACTCTCCCAATGTAACAATTTCAACAAATCTCAAAGTCTTTTGAGTCACAGCTTCTATTCTTAGTTGGCTTAATGTAGTTTCTGGTTCTTCTTTAAAACTCCAGACACAGAAGCCAATACAAATTAACTCAAAATTCAAATGACATCCTATAAAATACCAAAATACCAAACTTCCCACTGCTATGCAATCATTCAAACTTTTAAATAACAAGATAAACAAAACTCTAGCTAGAGTTCAGTCAGAGTTATCAGTAAATTACTCAGGATGAAAAAGAAAGTTGAAGAAGAATCAGTTTGTCATTAGTGAACATAACAAAGGGATGTTTGTTTATCATTCTTTTTAGCTGTGTTGGCCAATAATGATAGATATTTCATCCCTTGTAAAGTACAGATGATAACTATTTAACATGCATTTTCTACAATAAGAATCTAATGTGTGGCCATGAGTTGCCTTTTCTTTTTGTGCTTTAAAATGTTTTACTGGTAACTAAGCGAAAGAACCACACAAATGGAAATTTAAACTGGCTGAAGAACTTGACACCACATCTTCAATAGTACATGAGAGGAATTTATTTGGTACTTTCACTTCAAAATTATTCTATCTTCATTCATACAAACAATTTTAGCCACTTCTTTTAATACACCTTTTCATACAATTTTATATACTCATCTACTGCCCATTTTCTGACACAAGCACACCTTTTTTTACAAGGGATACTGTTTTGGCATCCTGTTTTTTTGCTGTTTGGTTTTTTAATGAATGAGAAGTTTGGGACAAATATAGTCTAGGACCTATCTTTCTCAGGCCCAAGTCTGAAAAACCCTGTGTTGGCTCTGTCCAACCTGCCACTTGGCTCTAGTGAGAATAGCTCATTTATATGCTGATTGGATTCAACAGCACAGGTGAAACCCAGACTCATAGAGTTGGTGATAAATCTCCTGCTGATGTGGGTTGAAATAGGATTTCATAACAACCATGTCCCTGGAGAAGAAAACATGATTTATATATAAAATGCCACTGCCTATATGATCCTGTGCCCCCTTCTGTGTTTCTTTTCAATCAATTGATTTGAAATTAATATTTGCAAGAAGTATTAGAAATACCAAATGTGGTATTTCCACACACCTATATTCTCTTCATATTGATACCATCAGATTTGCAGACTAATATCAAGTGTACTAAGTTGTTAACAGGCACCATGTCATCAATGCTATGGGAGAGAAGCAGCCTCCCAGCACTGCACTTTGCCTGGACTGAAATGTCCATTTCAATTATAAGGAAAAATGATTATATACATATATATATAGAACACTACACATCTTATGAAAGGAAATGGTACATGATTTCAGAGAGGAAAAAAATAATCAAAGGGTAGATATTTATAGAAATCTAATGAGCCAATGTAAGGCCCGGTGTGACCTCTGCAGTTCTTGGGATGCGTTTGGCTAACTGTGTCTCCTCACATTACAAAGTGCTGCCAAGCAAATGGAGGAAAGCATGTGAAAAACAGATGAACATTTTTCTTTCTTCTTTTCAGGAAAATCAGGACATATGGAAAAAGCTTAACTCCTAACAGGATTAAACTGCCAAGTTTATCCACCTTTGTAGCAAAAAAGCCCTATAGATGATACATGTGACTTGCAAAAGTATCCTGCAGTTTGCTGTGTCTTTTCCACTTGAATTACTCCCAGTACACACAGTGTTCTACTTCGTACTATAGCTGTGCCAACTGAAGAAAATAAAACTGAAGTGGCAGATAATAAATTCAAGAACCTGAAAGCTCACATTAATTGAAAAAAAAAGAAAGAAAATCATAGATCTTCATACAGGAAGAAAGTACTTTTGTACTCTTGTCAGAACTCCTAACTTACACAGACTGCAGAATTCTGTCAGGGAATTACTGTATTAAGAACCCAGTAATAGGCATGTTGACACTTGAGTGCATCTTTGGGGGCAGAAACTCATGCATTTGTTCAGTATACCTACTCCTAAGCTGAATAAATGGATGAATTTCTTTTAAAAGATGATGTGTCCATCCAAAGATACCAGAGGACCAAGGAAGGTCTCTTTAGATATACGGACTTTGTGGTTAGCTTCTAGATTTTGCGGGAACAGCCTTTCCCAGTGCAGCATACGTGGTTCCTGAATTTTGGTTCAATTAAAGTTGAATTCTGCTTTTTCTGCACTTGGTACTTTGCCTTTGCATATTTATGGCTAATTTCGAAGATCTGAAAAATCTACTGAATGATAACTAAACCACTCCATGGGAAGACAAAACAAATTGTCCAGATCTCAAGCCTTTAGAAACACAGAAACTATCTAAAGACTTGAGAATGGCGTGATGTGGTTGAATCAGTGGGAGAGTGTTTTCATAGCTGCAGCTGACATAACACAATGGATAAGACCACAGGGATGACAGGCGATTCCAACAAGAAGAACAAAACAACAACTTTCAGGAGATGATTGGGAGTACAGCCTTATAGAGAAAAACTACAAGCTATTGTTGCAGCAAGAGATTTTGATGCCTGCTCAGCTATGGAGGCAAGGTGCATCTGGTCACTCTTGTTACCACTTCATCTGTGCCCTCTGTGTTTAGAAGAGTTTCTTTGAAGCCCAGAGACATAACTTTCTGCCTGCCTCCACAGCACCTGGTTGACACTGAGACCCCCCACCTGTGGGGTATTGGTACTCATGGACTAACAGCTACAGTCAGGAGGAGAGCTTCAAGTGGACAACAAGTGGCAGCAGGGGGGTTGGAACTAGATGATCTTAAGGTCCTTTCCAACCCTAACTATTCTATGATTCTATGATAGATCAAAGGACAGGGATATGACTATTACAAAAGCAAGAGAGTAGAAAAAAATCTCCTTTAATTAAAGGTATATTAAGAACAGCCAGAAGTAGCACAGCATATATAATAAAATAGAAAATTAAAATAATTCACATAGTTGAATGGGTTTATACAAAAATTTTTCTTTTTTTTTTTTCAGTCATAATTTCTTTCCTTCAGTTACAGGAATCATAGAAAGTGTCACCGAAATCCAGCCAACTCTGAGCACTGGCACAGAGATGTCTTCTGACAACTCACACCAACATACACAAGAGTGCATAGTCAGGAGGTAATGACAGCCCCAACTAAAATGGCTCAAAACAGACAGAAGCTCATTAATCTTAAATGAATCTGTCCAGTGCACAACAGTTAACAAAATCTTTTGTGACAATTGTAACATTAATGACTATAAGATAGAGACTCATTAAGTCTCAGTTTAGACTCCTCAGTGACAACCATGATGCTCTGTCATCCTGCTGCAGCTGATGATCTGGCCTCCTCAGTGAGCAGAGCACTGATTTTTATCCACCATCTTTAAGACAGGACATTTGGCACCACAGTGTGACTTGGAAACTATGGCAAGCAGTGCTACTTCATATGACATGTCAAAATTACCCAGAAACCTCTTGGAGGGTGAACGAGGCAAATCTTTGCACGGTTAATAATATTATCCTTGTCAAAACATACTTCTGCTGTCACATATTTCTTTACTGTAACTAAAGCTATACTCCAGCCCTCCCCACTAATCCTAGGCAATGCTGAGCTGTCACATTCCTCCTGCATTGTTTTGAATAAATGTTTACTCCAAGGCCTAAGTGTTCTCAAAGAGAGAGTGAGAAAATGGCATCTGGGTTATGTATATATTTTTACCACAGATCATTAATGCAGGAGTTGGCTACACATCCCACTCATTTAAACGTGAATTGAAGACTAAAGCAGACATAGCTTCACGCCAAGCTTGGGAGAATGCTACCACGTGGAAGGAGGTATTAGTTTGCTCTCTGCAAGATCCATTCATCTATATGAAAACTGTCAGTCCATGGGTTTATGTGATTTTCCACATATGTCATAAACATCAGTTTAGAGTGGGCTTTTTAATCCTACCCCTGTATCTATGCATGCTGGAATGTGTGTATGTGTATACATTTTAGAAACATCCAGCTGTGAGACAAACATTCGCTAATTGACTTGTACTGGTAAAAATTCCTCCCTGTTTAGTAACTTTTGGTCTACTTTGCATCATTGCAGTTGGGTCTGTCTTTGCTGGCTGACTTCCTCCTCCTCTCTTGTTTATCTTGCTGTGAGTTATTAGGGGACTGCTCCATGTGAAACAAGAGGAAATACCATTACTTTTTCATCTCTGCATTTTAACTGTTGTGTTACACATTTCTGGGAGACGCACATAAAGTGGGACAGAGGTGGCAGAGTAGAAACTGGTGAATGTGTTATCTTAATTAGCGAATGGCCATTTCCCCAGCCAGAATATTTTATCTAAGAGTAAATAGTCTTCTATTGTAGTTATCTGAACACAGTATTATTTTAATGTACTCTTTCCAATATCCCTGTGAGGTAGCTATTAGTAGTTACTTTAGCTAATTATATTATCATCATCATCTTTATGAGATCGATAACAAACACAAAGAGGCAAAGGTCATATTCTGTGTAAACTGACATCTTAGGAAGAATTTAGACACCAAAGACCAAAAAAATCATTATTTTATCTCTTATGTTTCCCTATAGACATAATACTATTTTTACAAGCAGAGGTCTGTACCTCAGCAAACCAAGATGTGATTCAATATCAAATGGACTGAAAAATCATTTTTCGGTCAAATACCTATAAGTGATCAGGAACATCTCATGAGGTGATCCTCCAGCTACAATCACTGTGGGGTGTCTGATCCAGTGCAGTCTACTCACAGAACATCCTCTATGTGTCTACTATGAGCAAAGCATACTGTTGGTTACTGCATCCATTAACACAAAGAAATGGCTGTAACTGAGTTCTTTCATTCAGGAATTTAATAGTTAGAGTGTTTGCAGGGTCCCAGATAAAATTCTCACTTCTGCTGAGCAAGTTCAAACCCACACCTTCTTACCTTCCAGCCTAAGCTGTACTTGGTATGAGTATCTGCCTCTGCTTCTCCTCCTAAGCAGAGTCACAACTTTCAAAGAACTTGAGAACTGTCAGGACTCATTACTCCAGTGGTTAGGGAAGTCTCTTGGGAGTTGGTGACATGGTTGCTAGATTTTTCCCCAAGATTAGTTTATATGTTCTACTTGAAGACTGTTTCATGTGCATCATTGGTTTTAGTCTGGCAGGGCAAATTGCCAGTAACATTCCCAGGCACTGTGTTTTGTTGGTTTCAGAAACTGATGGTTTCTCAGTTTTTAGCACTTCAGGCCACTCTCCTATGTGAAGCTCCTGCCCTCAACAGCATCACACCACTGGCATGCAGCGAGGCTACCGGACACCCTGCAATACATGTATGCTATATGCATTGGGAATGCTGTAGGGATGGGAAGGGAGAGAGGTCATATGGCAAAACTGTGATGAAGAATAAAGAAAGATTAATTTAGGAATGAATGACAACAAAGTTTAAACAAAACACTCACAGTATATTCAGCAGAGGGCCTAGTGTGGGGTCTCTTGGGAAAATGAGGGTATCACTTCACAAATAGTCATGTCCTAGTGTCAAATGAGATCCTTCTGGACAGGGACAAGCTGAATTTTGCAATTTCTGTTTAAGTGCTTGCCTTTGCAAGCTAAACAACATTTATTTTAACAGTAGTTAAGCATAAATAAAGACAAAAGGAGTAAGAATGTAAATGCAGCATACCAGTTCGGGCTCATTTCTCCTTGCAAGTGGCTTAGCATAAGGCATTCGAGCCTCTGCCTCACATTCCCACAAGTTTCAGACAGCATACTGGTTTTGTTTATTCTTTTAAAGAGGGTTATGAAAAGGCAGACTTATAAGTTTTGCACTAAAATTTAAGGCAATTAGCTAGGAAGACCACTGACAACATAAACATCATTTAAATGTGTAGCTAAGTGCTACATAAACTACTACTGCAGTGGAGAGTGTGAGGAGAGCTAACATGAGCCCAAGGAAATCTTAAATAGGGCTAGATAGAAGAGGAAAAAATCACTGTGTCAAAGCCAGTGAATCTAAGTTGTATAAATACTATTTCATCTACTTTTCAGTAAGGTCTTATCGCAGATGACTGTCTCTCTCTCATTCTCCAAAGCAAGAGAAAACTTGCTAGCTAATTTGAGAACGCTTCTTTTTGTGTGGCTGGATTTTTGGCATACCATAGCTCAGCCCTGTTTGGAGCCTTGTAAAAGTCACTTATCTGAGCCTACCAGTAGCCAAACGGAGCACTGCGAACATTCCCGCTGGAGCTGCCAGCGAAATAATGGCTCCCTGAGGATTAACTTCTCAGCTAAAAAGAAAGCAAGCCTGTGTTACCGGAGCATAATGGCCTTCATCTGTAACCTAGATCTTGGCTGGTCTCTTTCACTATGCTATCAGGAAAGGGAAAAACCTGCGCAGTTCAAGGTATCAAATGGTGCCGGTAGGAACCCGCTGTCCCTCCTCTGAGCCCTTTTGGAGAAAGCCTGAGAAAAACAAAAGAGTCTCAAGAGTCTTTCTTGGAGAGAGGCAGTACAGGGAGCAAAGGACAAGCACTGCTCCCTCATAAGGAAACAGAAGAGAAGCATCCCTGTGTGGTTTGCTGCCCTAAGGTATGGATCCAAGGAACAGGAGGGGCTACCGCCACTGCAGTTTCTGGTCACTCAGCCCTTGAGAGCAAGGGTCCGTGCGGTATTGTGGTGTGTCACATAGCAGCCCAAAGTGTTCACACTACCTGCAAGCATCAGTGTCTCATCCTGACTTTTGCAAGGGACTGGGTCCGAAATAAAACCAGGGAAGGTCACCTTAACAGCCTTTGACTACCAGCTTGTTCTGTGCCAAAGGGAACAAGACATCCGCATCTCCCGCAGGCACTTAAACCTTTCTGTCTAGAATTTGATACAGCTTCTCCTGCTGAAAGTTTTTCAAGTAGATTTCTACCATGAAGGATGACAGAGAGCCTGAGTCTGCAAACACTTGTGCTCAAAAATATTTGTCCTCCCATGAGACAATCTGTCATCTGATCACAAGTCTTGGTTCTGGAGAAGGAAAGAATAAATCCCAGACCCCGTCCACACTGAAGGCCTCTCAGTGTAAGTGTGGTACAACTGCACTGACTTCAAAAGGGGGCAGTGTTAAATTATCTTGAGTCCTTAGAAAATGTTACCCCATTTATCTTGAGAGCTGTGGACTCCTCATGGCTTAGACCACATTCTGGTTCTTTGCAGGAGATTTATCAGATGCAGAGTAGAAAACTAAAAGGGGATCTGGAACTGGCAAAGTTAGGTAAGTTGGAAAAAGGAAAATTAATATAGATGTCTAATTTGAAAAGCTTCAGTTTAGAAACAGCATTCCTATATACTAAACAGAGAGAAATCATCTATTAGAGCTCAATCCCTCCCCTGCTAATCTGAACTCTTGATCTAAGGTACCGACTTATATTGATTTACTCCACAGGGAGCCCAAACAGACAGCCCTGTTTTTGCAAAACCTAAATCCAAGAAACATATAAAATACATCCCCTTACCTGCTCTGTGAGGAGCTCTCAGGTACGTGGTACATGAAGACTTTTCCTCTGGAGACAGCAGCCCAGTGTCTGGCCATGTTTATGATGGGACACGTGATAAACTGGTCACTGATAAAAAAGGAGGTGCATGGAAAAGACACAGTCACATAATGGAAAAAAGGAAAGACATCCCCTCTCAGCCAACAGATCTCTCTCTATATTGACTGCCTACTTTAAATCTCCCCAAACAGCTCATATCTCTACCTTCAAGTCCACTGCAGGAAACCACATTCAACCTCTATGAGCCCTGAAAAGCTTAGAATTCACTAAAATTGCTGCTTTATGGAGTGTTGAACAGTGGTAATGATACTAAATAAACCAGATCTGACAAATAAGGAGTATCCTGGCCAAAAGAAATATTCCCATTTTAATCTAGTTTATGGGGGCCCATGCTTGTAGTAGTATAAAGCTCCTTCTTCCGGAAGCACTAAGTTGCAATGGCATCTAGTAAAAAGACATCTATTTCCTGGGTTAAGGATCAATAATATCATTACTGCATTTGGATCTATGTGATTTTTTGGCATAGAGTTTCCAGAGCTGGAAGTGGTAAGAGACCACTTTGGGAGATACCTTGAAGGGCCTCTGGCAGGGCTCATCAACATGGAATATCTGGTGTAGTATGTTTGGTGAGAAAGGTTAAACAAGAAGAGTGCAATGAGAGTGAAATGACAAGTTTATCACCAGGTATTGCAATGCAAAGGTATGAGTGAAGCAAATATATCCAAACCTTCCTGGATCCAATTGCCCCAAGAAGTGGGGCTGGAAGGTGGGTGAACAGTAGCTAGAAGGAGCACAAGCAGTTCAAGAGGGGCAGGCAGAAGACAGGACACCTTACAGCAAGATATCTCATTATGATTCACCAAGGCAATATTATATGTTCACATATTATTGCTTCTCATTCTACATGTGCCCGAAGACTCAGCACAGTCTTTGGGTGTTTATATATCCATAACTACATGAGCACACACAAACGTATCTGCTGCGAAAGTGGGAGGTTGCAGTTCTCAGTGTAGTGAATTTGAAGCAGTAGCTGCTCCTTCAGACTTGTAAGGTAAAAAAAGAATGACTGATGCAAGAAAGAACAGTGTCAGAGAAGCATAAAAACATGTTGTTATATTTAACTAGTATGAATATGAAAGGCACTGTTTGGGTAGTTATCTTGGTTCAGCAGAGTTTATTTTAAGCCCATCTGTGAGACCACAAGCTATGGGCTGGCTGACCACAATGCTCTTTGACAGTTATGGTTGACAACACCCTTATGAAACGAAAATTACTGCTCTTCACATGCCTACCACCATGGGGTTTTAGAGGAGCAGATAGTCTTTGAAAACTAGGGAGCCTTTGGAGAGCATTAGCTCTTGAGAAATGCTTTGAGATACATTTCACCACTTCGAACTGATTCTCAGTTGGTGCTATGGGCAGGATGGAAGTCAGCTATTCTGGGGAAGTAAAGAAACACAAATGAAACGGCTGTTTCTTACAGGTATGGAATACCAGAGGCTTTTGTTTGGGGTTTTTTTGGTTTTTTTTTTTGGTTAGTTCTGTTGTGGGGTTTTTTTACAAAAGGAAAGAAAAAGAAAATTAAACTTGGTTTATGCCTGGGAAAAATGCCAGACAATTGCAGCTAAAATAGTTTTAAAGTTGAAATATTTTAAAACCACAAAATATGCACAATGTATGTAGTTTATAACACTTCTGTTGCTTTCTCATACTCTGTAACCCTGTTAAAGCTTTAGCAGTCAGTTATAACTTCCTGACACAGAACTTTCCTCAGGTTACACATCTATGCTGGTAGTCATTTTTTATTCAAATAAATACAAAACCACAACAAAAAAGAAGAAAAGCACACAAAAAGCCCAGAAACAATGCTCTCTTCTCCCCTCTCTTCTCTTCATACATCACATTTATGATGTAGGTCACTGTCATTCTGTAACTGCTGTCTCCCCTCCCTTTCTGCTGTAGCTAGAGTGATTTCCAAAGTGTTTATAGCAAAGGATTATCATCAGATGTCCTGGTTTCATTACTCATCCTCCTGCTTGCTTGTGATGACTCTTTAAGCCATTCATGTCTTTCCTTAGTCAAGTCATTTGCCTTATACCATAAACAAGCAGGTAATCCCTATGCCCAGGAGGCTGCTGCAGGGCACTTGCAGGCTGAGAGCCAGAGGAGCTATTTGTGTATCACACTCCTGCTGCAAGCAAGAGGCTTGCTGGCTGTTGTAGCTTTGCAAAAGTCAGTGTTTGCACCACGCTGAGCCCTGGGCTGAATGTGGATGATCAAATGTTGTCACATTTGATCCTGTGCTATAGCAGCTCCTTATGGAGGCACCTCTGGATGGGAAGAAGAGTTAAAACTCAAGTCCTTCAGTGGTTTATTATGGCTTAAAACTTTACTGATTTGACTAAAGAATTATAGCCCCGTGGGTAATGGAAAAAGATTGAAGACAAGTTCTGGCTTTAGCACCAATGGACCACAGTGCTTCCATGTGTGCTGCGTGCAGTAGCCCCACACACCACAGTGATGGGTGGCCTGTCCCTGGGAAAAACTCCACTTTTACAAAGACCCTGCATCCCCTAGCTCCATCCATCCCCAGTCCCCATTAAACACCTCGTGGTATGCAGGGAAGTGGTGGAGTCACCACTGCTGGAGGTATTTAAAAGATATGTAGATATGGTGCTTAGAGACATGGCAATGCTGGGCTAACAACTATACTTGATGATCTAAAGGTCTTTTCTAACCTAAATGATTCTATGATTCTGTGAAATGACTCAATAAATGGCACAAAGCTCAACTCACAGCCTTCTGGCTTGTTTACTCCATGACCTCAATGAACCAGCACACCTGGACCACCCAGACACCTTCCTCAAACAGATTTGGTCACCACTGTCTTGTATCAGATGTTTCCAAGTGAATCTTGGCTCCTGTTCATCTCCTGCTTCCTGAGGCTCCCTTGGAGCAATGTCCTACAACTCTGATGGAGGACTGAAAGGAAAATGTTGTCTCTAAGGTCTCAGAGAGAGGCTCATGGTGGGACTTAAAACTCCACCATGTGACCCAAGCTAAGTCTCTATAGCCTACTATCAGTGTCATGATTGCTGTGGAGTCCTAGTTCAACAGGACAATGAACTCTTCAAACTGACTGTTAGTCAGAACTGCTGGACCTTGATGCCATAGCCGATTAAAGGTCAATGCTATGCATATAGACTAGGTGGTGTGAACATGGCCCACCACTCTTTTTCCTCTTCCCAATGGTCTCTGCCTGCAATGCTTCAAGACAAAGTAGGGGAGTATGTATATTGAAGGTAAGTTGCTCATGTATCTGCTGACATTTCATCACAACTATTTCCTTCATAAGAGGCACTGTGAGTCTATGCTATATCCTGGTGGATCAAACAAGGTGAGAGTCAGATATTGTGTGTTCTCCTTTCACCTTACAAGAAGACTTCCTACAGAAGCATCCTACTGCCCAATTCTGCTTTCTCTCACCATGGGAAACCATACCCAGAAGGAGCAAAATGTGGATTGGATGACATTATACAATCACTGTACACTGCCATAAATGATTACATTAGGGTCAAGAAAATACAGGCATAAGTTTAAGGGGATTCTTCTGCCATGGGCAAAATGGAAACTAGCAATGGACAGAATGGGGTTGGAAGCCACTTTTCTAAACATTCACAAGCGCTTCACCATTTTATACCTTTAGAATGCCTGATGTTGTGAAGAAATATATTTTGCAGGTTTCGTAATATAAAAATTAGTGTAGTTGCTGAAATAAAAGTTTTCAAATTTGACCACTCTCCAAATTTCCCAAAACTAGAAGTAGTATCTAAATGTATAGTTAGGTGGCTGTGAATAAAAGCCAGTCTGTTAGTTCTTCTACTGTCACAGAGATGAGAGGACTCAAGAAATAGTTGATACAGAGTATACAAACAACCAAGTCATCTCTCTCTGACATGAAAGAGCTCACAAAGAAGCATTAGTAGTCTGAATCCAATATACAGTTTAGGAAAAGACTATTCAAGCTTTTTACAAGGCATGAAAGTCAGTTCAATTTCTGTATACCAATGACATTGGAAACCTCATGGAAAATGAAATCATATTCCCCATTGTCTGATCATTTGCATAAGAATTACTGAAGTTTTTCAGACTATAAACGCACACTTGAGATAAGCAAAACAAACCTTGCTTAACCCCAATCACACAGTTGTAATAGGATGAGTTTCTTACCGGGTGGCATTTTCCAAAGCCCTGGAAAAGGATGAATAATCATCAGTTGAGTGTTCGAGGGAGTAATACCAGGTAGCTGCACCTTCAATGAACGAGTTGGAGTCTTCTCCTCCTAGAGAATTTTGCAGAGCCTGATAAAAGGCTGTTTTGCTGTTGGCCCTTCCTTGACTTTCTTCAAATTTCTGAGAACAAAAAATGCATACATGGAATTTACAAACAAAACCAAAAAATGTATTTTTAGTGGTACAATATAGGCTCAGCTCTTTGTGTTGGAACGAGTCCTCTCTGCTGTGATCTCTGACTCCTAGGGGAAGAAGTAGGGGACAGTCCTACTTTTGCCTTCCCAAGGCTGTCACCAGCCAGCAGTATTGGCTCTTCTGGAAACACCTACAGAGAAACAGGTCTGTATTTAGATCCCTTCTGGAACAGGGGAATTTCAGGCTAGATATAAGGAGGAAGTTCTTTACTGTGAGGGTGGTGAGGCACTGGAACAGGTTGCCCAAAGAAGTGGTAAATGCTCCATCCCCGGCAGCGTTCAAGGCCAGGTTGGACAGAGCCTTGGGCAATGTGGTCTAGTGCGAGGTGTCCCTGCCCATGACAGGGGGATTGGAAGTAGACGATCTTAAGGTCCTTTCCAACCGTAAATATTCTATGATAGCATGATTCTATAATAAATATCTGCTTTAGGCCTTGAAGAGAAATCATCCTCTTCCAAATCCTAATGCTAGTAGCAGCCATGATCTCCAAACATCATAACCCCTAGGGCCTTTCAGAGAGACCTACAGTGAAACACCCTTTTCCTGTGATCTGTGATCTGAAACTTTTCCTGACACAAAGGCATTTTCCCCAGAGCAGAGTGCTCATGTCACTGCAGAATTGCCAATAGCAAAGGGACCATCTTCTATGCCAAACTGAATACCTGATCTTAGTTAAGACTGCTGGAAATTTTCAATATATCTTTCTCTAAGAAAGTTTTCTCTGGGTTTTTTGGTTTTTTTTTGTTTTTTTTTTTTTAAATAATTTATTTCAAGTTCAGAAACAGAGCAACATCCTGGAAAAAAAAGTAACCTGAACTTTCCTGTTGATCAAGTCCTTTCTAAAGAGGGCACCTTGCAGGTGCACACTGGCTGAATCTTGGTATAAGAATTCCAGAGAAAAAGATCTAATAAACCACCTATATTATTTTGGGCAGCCAGTCTGATGCAAAATAGGCTGGTGCCTGCCCAGTCCAGTTACCATAGCTGCTTTACTGAATATATTATTTTGATGGATCACAGCTGGTTTTCATCACGCTGCTAGAAGGTCTTTCCACAACCCTATACAGAAAGTACAGAGGGAATAATTACTTTTCAACAGATTCACAGAAATGAAAGATGGGAAATAAGTCCTTATTTGTGGAGGCCTAAGCCTCTCCTTCCTGACATATTCTAATCCTTTGTGCATTTTGATTAAGTGACTTTACAAGCGATTTCAAAACACTACCGATACCCCAAGGTCCAAAAAGATTTTGGCAATTTCCCTGGTATTTGTAATAAATTCTTCTTGGCTAAATTTTGGCCCATGCAATGTGAAAAGAGTCATGTGGTGACAGTTTTAGTAATACAGCTGCACTTCAAAAAAGATCTGCAACTCACACATGACACGTCACTTCATGTGCAAAAATGTCACATATGAAATGAAACTCCACAGCACACTTGCCTGCGAAATCAGTCAGTTTAAATACAGCAAGGACACATATATTTTTCTGTGAGAAATATAAATTATCACTGAAGACTTGAATGCAAGTTCACTGAATTCAAAGCAATCTTTCCATCAGCTTTTGCATAGACCAATCCAGGTCCATATTAACCAGCAGAAGCATTGCTGCTGTCTAATTGGGAATCTCTTATTTGGTGACTGAGGCTGGTGGATTTGACTAGCAGTTATGGATAAGAACAGATGCTTTTCAGTATCAGTGCAGACCCCATGCTCTTATGTGTAAAGCGTGATCCTGTACAAAGCAACTTTCATGCAGTGCTTTAATTTTATTGCTTTGATGTTTGAGGGTTTTTTGTTTGTTTTTAATGGATTTGTTACCTTATTTTACACCTGCCATGGATACTTAGAACAGAAAAAGAAGGAGAAGAAAAATAGGTATTGATTATGTACCCTAAGAACTGATACTTCACTGCCTCATAAACTGCCAAGCATCAAATAAACATTATGGTCGAAAACCAGAGAGGGAGATGGATCATCATACAACACATGCTTAAGCTGAGAAACAACTTGCGACACAGCTTTGTGGATGCCAAAATTGGTGAAGATGAAGTTTCATGAACAAGTTTTTGAATTCAATAAAAAAAGTTAAAAAATATGTTGATTGATAGTTTTTAAATAAAGACTAACTCAGGCTACGCAGTCCCCGGGCTTCAAAGTGCTAGAGGCTTGGAGATCATCTAGCTGAAGTATCAGATTTGTTTACCCTATTCTTACAAACATCCACTCATAGCCACTGCTGAAAACAGCATTCTGGGCTAAATGTGCCTTTGATCTGACTCAGTGTGGTTGGTATTAGGTTTTTACTGCGCCTGTGTACTAGTTTCTGTGATGTTCAAAATACCCCCAAAAATTCTGGTGACCTTTCTCAGCAGTCATTGATAATGGAGTGAGGTCCCTGAGATGTGTTGAGCCAGGTGGAAAAGGACTCCAGAGGCAGAGATGGATGAGAAATAGAACTGGCATTTCTAAGACATTTTGAGATTTTTCATCCCAGCCAGCACTAAAATAGCCCAATCTGAAACACGATTTCTCAAGTATCGCTTTGCGTACAGTGTAATGTAATTTTAACATCTGACTTCAACATGATAGCACAAAACAAAGCAATATGTTCAAAATAAAACCCATGAAAGGGGTTTAATAAAGCCCATAAAAGGGCAAAGCATTTTAAATTATCGGGAATTGATTCAATTTGACCAATTTTGCACGTCCAAATAATGTTTCCCATTGGAAAATACATGACTGAGGAACAATTTTCAAATAGCAGTAGATACAACAGCTGCTACCAGATTAACAGAAGCAGCTGCACATTATGTAAAACAATTTACATTCTGTTAACCCTTAAAGAGGTGTTAGCAACTGACCTCAGAGTTATAGTGGGGTTTTCAATTTACTTTAGAAAGTAAGTAAGAAAGTAATTAAAGACAGCAGGTGTACAACTTTCTACTGTTCTGTTGATGCAAAACTGTCTTAAACATTGCCTAAATGATGAGTTAAATAATGCTTACTGCTCTTGCTGCTGCAGCATAGCTTCTGGAGCATATGAATGAATCTGGCCCAGTGTTTCATTTAAACAGAAATTGTTGCTGTAGGTAGTAAAAATATTTACATCTTTCAAGGGGCAAAACATACTTTACTGACAAATAAGAATAGCTGTAACACCAACAGATCTTAGGTCTTCAATGGCTTTTGATAAATGTCACAAAAGATGGGGAGAGACCTGCCAGCCATTCAACAGAATCTTTCAAGGATTCCAGCTAGTTGCAAGATGAAGTCAAAAGCTGATATCAGCCCATTCTCCTCACTGGTGGCATTTATCAGGACACTGCTCCCCTGCTCATTACAGTTAATATACACATATCTGTCAATTGTTATATGTTGCTGAATACCCTTATCCAGAAAGAAATTAACTGACTGCAAAATAGTACAGAATGGAAGTTCTAGTCTGTTTAGATCCAGTTGCTTACATGAGGTACATAAACTATATTTCTATCTACTCACTCCACTATCTCCTGCTTCTGGGTTCTGCAGCCAATTAGATTTGTACTAAAGAGGGAGAGAAAAAGATAAACACATAAAGTACAACCTTAGTCTTCCAACTGAAAAGAAAGATAACAATCCTTGCACTGTGGAGATCACATAGTATGCACAGAACATAGAACATATGGAGGATATATACATGTCTATACTGACTTACATGCATGTACAGACAAACACAGATATAAAGCAGCCTAAGTGAAACCATATATTCCAGCAGGAACCATTAGATCCTCTCACCTCCACCTCCCATCACTTATAGCACGGGGATAAAGCTTTGTCCAGTCGGGAATTGAAATCAACATTTTTAGAGGTTTCTGCTCAGCTGCCCTAATCTATGGCTGCTCAAAGGTAATATCGCTCAAGATCTGTCATGGGAATTGCAGTTAACGGGCTCAGGCTTAACTGCTCCATATGCCATATAATAGTGCATTATGGTGCCACTTGTCATTCCCTTAACAAACTCTGCTTTGTTTCTCACTTAGTTTCAACCATTTGATGGCTGCACTGGGATGAGTACAAAGTGCTCCAGGAAGTGGTAAATCTGTCTCAGTTCACATGAATAAGCATTCAAGTGAATGTCATAAACGGTCATTTCCATGGGCAAGACATTGAGCACAAATGTTCAGCATACTCTCTGCTGCAAACATCACTGGGAGACCTCAGCCTTTAATTGTAAACAAATTAAACATACATGTTTTGCTAGCATGTAAGTGGTGCTTCTGCCTTTCTATTTCATTTTTAATAGTAAAGGCTTTAAAACACATAAGCACAGTGTTGCAGTGGGAGTACAGAGGCAACCAACACAACCAAATACCAGTAAGCCCCCACAGAACAACATTGTGCCAACTGGATTTACCACCTTCAGGTCTGGTTGCAGTCTAGAGGTTTTACTCTCACTCGACTGCTATGAGTTTATAAGACTTGTATGCAACTCCAGTCTAAGGTGATAAGATTTGCATCACATCTAGTACTTGCTTGCATCCAAATGGCTAAAAGTGTCTCCTCACCATTTACAGGATCACTATTAACAGAGCAAGATCAGGATCAACAGAGCAAGACCTTGTCTGAATTCTCCAGCACAACTATTCCAGGAACAGGTCAGCAGGGGGCAATTTTTCCTGTCCCCCACTCTTTGCATGTGGCTACACTGAAATCAGACATCCTGAAGGATGATGGAAATGAAGAAGTTTTTACCAATTGCATACACTTGCCACAGGATCTTTTAGCTGCATTGTTTATCTACCCAAATACATGCATGGTTCTTTCCTCTACAGCGTTGGAGCACATCCACAGATGGATTTTTACCCCAGGAAGGTTTGATCCCCTCTTTGCAGAACAGATTAAATAACCACGTTGTAGCCAGAGGCAAGCTAGGAACTATGCTTTGGTTCTCCCAGTTGAGTTCAGTGCTCTAAGCCCCCCAACTTTCCTTAGTATATCAGTAAAATCAGCTTTTGGTTTTCCCAGAAAGGTGCAAGTCAGATCTATCTCAAGGGAGCTCTTAAGTTGAATAAAATAGAACAGTGGGATAGAGTGTGTGTTGTCTCAAATTCTTCTTTCATGTCTATTGTGGGGAGAGGACACTTAGAACAGATCAAAGGTCCTGTATGACATTATGACAGAGGAAATGGAGCACAGACTTCTCGGTAACAACCACCACTGGCACTGGTTTCTGCCACTGCAGCTAAATATGTCTGTAGCCTACTGAGGGCTTTATCATCTGACTTTGCAACCACGCATGGTCATGGCTATGAGGTACAAATGGTCTTGAGATAGACAATGCATGTTCTTAGATAGCTCAATGATAGAGGAAGCATTACAGTTTACAGTTTCCCAGCAATTAATACACTAACTGCACGGACCAGGAAGAAATCACAAAACTGTCCTGTCCTGTATTCCTCGAGACATGAATACACATTGGTCAAAACAGTCATATTCCCTAAAGCCCTAAATACCTGAAGACACAGGAAAATAGAGGAAAACGTGCATAAAGTTCTTACTGAGACTACAAAATCATCTTAAGGATGTCAAAAGGGAGCAAATAAAATATAACCACCTACCATGAATATTATGAATTTTCATGAACAGGATGGAATCTGATTTATAGCAGTAGCACCAAGTAAGGTAGGTACTAGTATCGTAGCTGGTAAATAAGTTAACTATCCTTCTAAGTAAGGATAGTTAAACCCCTGCCGAAGGAGATCAGATGTTCAACAGTAGGAGATTTTAAAACAGGTCTCTCAGGTTCAGGTAGATATGACCATTTCCTAAGGTTCAGTTGCACCAATTTTTTGAATCCCCTTCCAATCTTACTTTCTGCAAGCCTTTAAATAAAGAAGCTATTCCAGATTTTGTTTTTGGAAAGGCAACATTTTACTGCTGAGCTCTCAGTTTCAGGTGTTTTTCCTTTTCATTTCAACCTGACGGTGCTGGCTTTTAGCACTTCTGGCTTTCATCAACACCATGATTTGTTGCATAATTTCTCATACATCATGGCATTTTATTTCAGTTTTACAGACAAATGTCATATGTGGAAATAGTGGTAAAGGAAAAAATATCACTTCCTAGTTTTTATCACATGAGGTTACTGAGGTTTATTCCCCTCTCACAGGGTCTGGATCATTATCTGCAGACTGCCAGCATCATGGTCCGTTTCCTATGCCTGACTTCCTCTTTTAATTGATTCCAAAAAAGCAATACACATGAAATAAGAGCAGGGAACTTCTGATGGAGACTAAACAAGCCACATGAATTTTATTCAGGTGGGTCAAAAAGCCTTCTTTCAAAACTGTTCTATGTTTTATTGGCTATCAGCAAAGAGAAGCTGGGATTGACCTTTCACTGCCTCCTAAGCGATGAGATCCACACAGTTACAGAAAGATAGCAACAGACCTGCAGCTCACTTAAGTAATCCTCAAAATAATTCCTGCCATGTTACATTCTCCTGTTGATTTCTTGTCATATATCTGAGCACATTGGAGCATTTAATCTAATTTGTTACACAGTGACATGCTATCATTCCCATCGTAGAGAAGGACAGATAGAAAAGGCTGATGTGCTGTCTCAAGAACAGACAGTACCAGAAGGTTCACAAGAAGATGTAAAATCCCTCTGGGTAGAACTTCATGCTTTTGAGGATTTTTTATGTTCAAAGTACAGCATGTACAAAGTATGTACAAAGTAAGCATGTTCAAAGTACAGCAATTCTTTTTCATTTCACCAGTTTATGTCCTGAATCCTTAGCACACATCAGGCCGCTGTGATTCTTAGATATTCGTAGGCCACATTCAGAAACATCTTTACAAGAAAATATACTTCTTTTAGGCAAGAGAGAAAAAAAAATGCCAAAAAAGAAAATATTGGCATGGAAAAGACTGACTTAGTCCTGCTGCATGGTGAAAAACCTCATAACTAAGTTATGAGCTTGCTTTCTTCCTTTTAAGATACAACGGAGACTGCAATATAAATAGGAATTTAAAGACAGTAAAAAATATTGCTACATATGAATACATGCTAAATCATTGCTGGTCTCTTACCTCTTCATATCTCAGTAATGTTAATCAATAAATATGATAGTGCCATCAATCAGCTTAAACAGGACTGCCTGGAGATGGACAATGCCTTTGCATATTTGCATGTAATTCATCAATTGTAGAAATTGAAAAGCACCTGTCTTGGCTTCATATGATAACTGCCATCACTATAATCATAGTAATACCATCAGTTCATTAACAGTGAGTGTCTTCCTACCTTAATGGCCTTAGCTCTGCTGATCAACCCATCTTGCTGAGCACTTCCAATGAGCAGATCTACTTTCCGACGCTGAGGACGCTGCAGGGCTTTAGCTAAAGGTTCCTGAAGGTAAATTCCATCCACCACTGGACCCCAGTACTGGAATGGACCGCTTATAGCTAGGAGCTAGGTTAGCAAAAAAGCAATAATATTGCATTTAGATTAGTGTACCCTGGTGATTCCCATTGTACTGATGTTTCTAACAACGGAGTTGATAGCCCTCAAGTGAACAAGTGATCAGTAAGTGCAAACTCATCATTGACAGGAGACAATGCTTTTACTGACAGTCTCAGTAGGTGAAACGAGCTGAACAGTCCAAGAGAATTGGTAGTCTCACAGTCATAAAAATATTGTTTTAAATTAGGGATCGGCTCTATGTTGGTCCTGATTGGAAAATGTATTGCCAGTCGGTGTTTTAATCTGTGGGTAGAGGATCCATCCCCAGAATTATTTCTGCTTCAGCTTTCACAACTCTCCCACTTAAAGAGACAGAGCACTGACATCCCTCCCCACTGACTTCTTCTTCTGCAAAAATGCAGTTACTGAATCTACAGACATTTGATTCTCCTAAAGTAACACCCAAGGGCAGATGAGAGGGGACTGAAAGAAGACAAAAATTACATTTTGACTAATTTTGGGAAACGTGGTCAAGGTAGTGTAAAAGGAATTTAGTCTAAAGCAGAATCAAGCTGCGAATATTCATAGGCCAGAGGTGGATGTCATGGAGATCAGCATCACTCCACCAAATCTAGTCCTGTTCCTCTTTCAAAAGGATTCAGCACAGTTTATTTTTTAAACTTCCTCACAGCTTTATGTCAATGGCAACTTTCTGATTCCTTGCCAATGGCACATATTTTGTTATGGTGTACCTTAGTCTGTGCATCATTGAGGACACGAGCAGGCAACTGACGGAGGCAGGCTACAATTTCTTCACTGGTGGATGAAGGGCATCCCACATCTTCAGCCAGGACTGCTGCTTGAGTCTGTGCTCTGCTCTTCGTAATAACAGATGCAGGAGAAAAAGCTGAACCTCCCTGTAAAAAAAAAAGACAATACCAGTCAACACATGCAGTCAAAACACCTGGTACCCTGGTGCAGGTAAAATAGATGAGAAGCAAAACCCACCTAGTTGCAGAATGGAGAACACTGGTATTTAAGTCATGTAAAGGAAGTTCTAATGATCAAAGCAAAGGGGAGGAGGATAGGTTTGGCCATTTCCATCTCTTCCATGGTTATTTTGGAAGATCTCTGAAAAGTGTCTATGTTATGTTTAAAACCAAGTCACAAATCTTTATGACAGTTTTGCTGGAAGGAGAAACATTCAGATAGAAGCAGATAGGAAAAAGGTGCTGTGAGGCATACCAGGGAGTGGATAGCCCATCTTACAAGAGGAAACTAAATAGAGTTTTATTTTCTTAACTGTGATAAACAAGAACTGAGAGCAGGCAGGATCTTTCTAAATGAATCTATGAAGAAGAGTTACTTACAACTTAGGACAATGTTGGTACAAGGCCAAATGGGCATTAACTATTCATCTTGAGTGCAAATAAATTTAGGCTAGAAATGTTAAGATAGCTAACCCAAGGAGAAGTGAAGGTTTAGAAGAGCTATGAGCAGAAATAATAAGAACAAAAGGCTAAACCAAGCTGCAGAAGATCAGCGAGAGTCAGAGCACATCAAGAGCAGAGCACAGGCTACAGTCCAATCTCTATTTCAGGCTTCACAGAAGTCCTCACCAAGAAAATATGGTACAGTATTGTTAAGTAACCATGAAAACTACTTATTGAAAATGCAGATAAATTAGCATAAATCTGATAAGATCTGACCTAGAACAGAAAGGCTGGAATAGCTCTGACATGGTTCAAATGACTAATTTCCAAACATTTACACCAGTTTACTATAATAACTGCTAAGATTAGCTTCCGACTTCTAAAAAAAGCCCAAACACCAGATGCATGATATGAAAGACCTCAATCTATTCAGCCAATTAACTTCTTACTGAATTTGCTCAAAGCACAACTACAAGCCTGAAGAAGCATAAAACCAGGAGCAAGTTAGAAAGAAACAAAACAAAGAGCAAATCCTTAATTTGAAGTTGTCTCAAACCTTTGAGCCCAAAGAACACTGTGCAGCCCTGGCCAGCACCCAGGGCATTTTTTGTACTTCCAACAAGCAGACACATTGATACTAAAAGGATACCACTGCTCACAACTGGGGAAATTGGTTTCAAAAAAGAATTAGAAAGAGATTATCACTTGGACGTAGACATAGCTTTTTTACTTCACTATATGTAGAATTTCCAGTGCTACTACCTTCCTGAAAGGTTTCTCTTCCTTTTAAAGGGATCTGGAAAACAAGCACTGTTATTAGCTTAATGGCTGTGATGCAGATGGTTGCAGACAAGCAAAGGAAAAAGCTAAGATGATTGTCAATCCTGGGGTACTAGAACGGCTTTCTCTGATTTTAAGAGGGAAGAAGAAAGAAACACTACTTGGATGTAATCCTCACTTCCACCCTTGATTTAGATGAAAACTAGAGTGAGCAATGGGCTTTATCCTCACGTGGGATTTGTGGTGGCCTATTTTGTGTTTGTAAGGCACGATATTTGCCAGCTGCTGACTAGGTGCACTGACTCAGTTGGTCATGAGAGAGAAAGAAAAATATCCTTGATGAGAGTAACTCTGTGTGTGGGTGAGTCCCCAGGATGCAGAATGAGAATGTTGCTTTTTTGTCTGGCTTTTGGAAGAGTATGTCTATCAGAACTAGGATGAATGGGACTAGAAAAGGGATAACACTTCCTTCAGATCCATGGAATCATAGAATAGTTAGGATTGGAACGGACCAGCTTCTCATTTGGAGCAAGGAATTATGTGCCTCCTTGGTATAACTGAGAAATTAGACCTAGGATGGCACAATAATTATCCACTAATTCGGCAAACATATTCTTCAACATCAGATCTGAACAGGCTCAGCATGTTTTATCAAGTGACCATTACCTCTAAATGGTGCATATTTCAAATAAAACAAAACCAAAACACAAAAAATTAAAGGGTTTCAATTTCCCAAAGTCCAAAAGTTTTACAATTTTGAAAGTGGCAGTTTCTGTGGAAATTCTGAAGTTGCCTTATTAGAAGCCTGACTTGAGTAGGGAGATACTGAGAGCAGATGACATATGGAATCCAAAAATTCACTGAGACCAAGTGTCCCACAGGTCCTCTCTTGCAGAGAGAGCTAAAAGCCTGGATGGGCAAATATTCATGTCACAGCCCTGGATACGTATGGGCTAGCACTAGGTATGGTCCAAGCTTGACGAGTGAAAGAAAAACCCCAAAATTCTGCAAATGTATTTGCAAGGTGAGGAGAGTTCTTGTTTGGAGCCTTATTCTAGCTGTGGATATTTTCTCTTCGTTGCATGAGTGGTTAGAACAGGTTTACGTGCTCTTCTTCATTCTATTTTTTTCTTTTATTTTCCATGGTAATGGCCACTTCCTTAGTTTGCTTTTTTTTATAACATCCGCATTCAGGAAGCATGTCTTGTGTTTGGGGTTTGAAAGAGACGTGTTATCCACTACTGTTATTCATGTTTAACTTTTATTGGGACTGGAAGTGGGTGATAGAGGAACTTGGGACATCATTCAAGCAGTATTTGGAAGCAATATCATTATGTTCCCTCCCCTGGTACATCAGAAAAATATGTTCCAGGCTCTGGAAACAAAGCTCCTCTTACTGCAGAAGTTAGGCAAGCAAAACTGTACCAGTTCTCTGTTTTTCAAATTCACATCACAATTAAGGCTCATTATTTCCTCATCCTCACCAAAAAAATTCAGGAACAAATAAGTGAGAGCAGAAGCTGGAGACTGCCCAGAACTAAATTTCTTCTTTTTTGAGCCTGCAGTTTTCACATTAAATAGAAATCTTCCCTAAACACTGTAGCCACATAAGATGCAGGCTCAGGACACATAACATAGCTGCACTCAGCATTTCCCTCTTTCCCTATAAAACCATAATTTATTTGTGTGATTAGTCCCAGCAACCAGTAATGAAGGAGTTGTGTGCTTAAAAAAATAGGAGTATTTAGGCAGAAGCAAAAATAGCAGAGGGACTGTTCGTTTCCATTACACGACACCCATATTACCATCAACATGACAGAATCATGAATCAGGAAACCAAAAACCATGAGATCAGCTCCAAAATAACAAACACTGTGTTCTTTTTGTTACTCCTCTGTTTTTCAGTTCTCCAGGAATTCTTCTGTACCTATGAACACAAGAGCTAAAAAATTCACTTTTAAAACTAACGGCTGAGATCTTCAGATAGTCGTGCAGAGCAGTTTTCTGAAAGCAAACCTCTAAACAAGAGGTGACATATAGCAAAATTGTGATTGTTAACCATCTTGCTGTCACAGGCTATTTCCTATCTCAGCATCACTTAGAGGAGCTCAACAGGGAACTGAAGCCACCTGCAGTTCTTTTTTCAGGTATCCTTATGGATTGACCCACCATCATCAGAGGAAGTTCCGATGCCATTTTTGACAACAATCCAGTTGAAACCATTCAGTACTGAGCTGCTGAGAAGAATTGGTTGCAGTCATGTTGCACAATCCACAACAGCAATATTACACTGTCCTCCTGCATTCATAGGAAGAGTGGGAAGATTACAGTATTGGCTAATAGTACTTACTGTAACAGGAGAAGGCATTGCGAATGGAAGGCAAAGCCTTAATTCAGGGACCAGCAGCTTTGCAAGTGTTTCTTTATTTATCTTTTCAAAACTAGAGGTTAAGCTAACCAGTAGAAATTCAGATACTAGGAAATGTTGCAGCTCACAGTGGTGAAAAGCTGATAAATGCAAACCAGTATCATGTGAAGAATTCTTGCTTTGTTGTCAGGCTGTGATCAGTTCCATTGAGGCTGGTAGCTCTTCCAAACTTCTCTCTTGAGACATTGTAGCTCACAGACCTGCCTCTGGTGCTGTGCTGTCCATACTAATTCTCCCTCAACAATCTCTTGCTACTATTCTAATGAGATAATAAAAAAGAAAATATGACTTGTATTGGGTGGCTGCTGTGAGGAGCTGCCAGAAGCTTCCCCTGTGTCCAATGGAGCCAATTCCAGCTGCCTGCAAGATGAACTCACCAATGGCCAAGGCTGAGCTCGTCAGTGGTGGTGGTAGCACCTCTGGGATAATGTGTTTAAGAAGGGGGAAAAAAACCTGCTGCACACTGGCAGCCAGAGACAGGAGTGAGAATATGTGAGAGGAACATCTCTGCAGACACCAAGGTCGGTGCAAAGGGAGGGCAGGAGGTGCTCCAGACACGAGAGCAGAGATTCCCGTGCAGCTCAACGTGTAGACCATGGTGTGGCAGGCTGTGACCTGCAGCCCGTGGAGGTCCACGGTGGAGCAGATTCCACCTGCAGTCTGGGGAGGAACCCATGCTGGAGCAGGGGTATGCCCAAACGAGCAGGCTATGACCCCATGGGAAGCCCACGCTGGAGCAGGTTTGCTGCAGGACTTGTGACCCCACAGGGGACTCATGCTGGAGCAGCCTGTTCCTGAAGGGCTGCACCCGTGAAAGGGACCCACACTGGAGCAGTTCATGGAGATCTGTCTCCTGTGAGAGGGACCCCATGGTGGAGCAGGGGCAGAGCATGAGGAGCTCTCCCATGAGGAGGAAGAAGCATCAGAGACAATATAAACTGACTATAACCCCCATTCCGCATCCCCCTGCTCTGCTGGGTGGAAGAAGTAGAGAATTTGGGAGTAAAGTTAAGCCCAGGAAGAAGAGAGGGGTGGGGGGAAGGGGTTTTAAGATGTCATTTTTATTTCTCATTACCCTACTCCGATATCATTGGTAATACATTAAAATAATTTTCCACAAGTCAAGTCTGTTTCTCCCATGACAGTAACCGGTGAGTGATCTCTCCCTGCCCTTATCTCAACCGACGAGCCTTTCGTTATATTTTCTTTTCCCTGTCCAGCTGAGGAGGGCAGTGACAGAGCGGCTTTGGTGGGCACCTGGTGTCTAGCCAGGTCAACACATTACTCTAAGTGGACCTCTGTCTCCCAGCATACCTGGAAAAGATCTTTGCCAAATAAGCTGCCGTGGTGAATGACTTTTAATTCCTCATTTACTCTGGAAAGTCACTTCTGCAAAGTTTTTCAAAACTGATTCACAACAGATCTAATGATTAGAAACTTCACTGCAACTAGTTTTTATCACCCACACTCTGTAAACCCAAAGCCTTCCTCTCCTCACGTCGTGACCTCTTATTTTTCCAACCTCTCTTGAAACTGAAAACCCTGCTTGAGCCATATTCGGCTCTTTGACACATGCACTGCCTTCAAATTAACGCAGTTTCTCTGATGTCTGCAAGGCTGCAGACCCCTTTTAAAGCAGGCTTTCTGTCTACCCAGAAGCATTCTATAGACAATACAAACAGCAATAACAGTAACAATAAGCAAAGAAGCAACAAGCAAAAAGTGAGATCAAAAAATATCTAATGAACACAGTCAACCCAATGAAATGTCCTGATTATTCTACTTTCCCAAAAGAGCCACCTCTACAGCAATATTTTATTTGTTAAAGATAGGGACTTCTCCAGGCTCTGATGTGTTCAGTTCCCAGCCAGAAATATCTGTCAGACCATCTGGTTTGACCTCCGGGATAGCCAAGGCTCTTCCATTTCCTGACTGCTGAGCTCAAGTGCTTCCTATCACTTAAAACACGACTTGTGTTTGACTAAAGCCTGTTTCTTGTATCAAGCATTTAAGCTGGGCTCAGAGACACTGAGAAATGGATACCACAGTCTTCTCCTCTGCAGTTCAAGCCTGAAGATAATCACTCCACTGACAGAAAACTGCACCTTATTTCTGTTTGAGGGTATCTTCAGTTTCAGTTAATGACAGATTAAAGAGTCTACTCATATCCTGTTTTCTCTCCCTGCTAATAAGCAAGCTGCAACAAAGTGACCACTAACTCTTCTTTCCAATTAGTTTAACAGATTATTCTCTAAAAGACTGGAGTTAAAGTATTTTCAGAAGTGGTTTTCAGTTCGGAGCCTTTTGGGTTTTTTCTTACAGAGTTGTTTTTCTGTATCCTGCACTGCTTTTCTTTAGACATTTAATTCTGCATGATGGCAACTGCTTAGCAACACACTGAAGTTGCAGGGCTCTATGTGAAGACATTAATGTCAGTTTTCCAGACTTTCAGACAAAGTCTGTCTTCAGGAAGATGGAGAAGTAGAAAACCTTGGGACCAACTTGAGAAGTCTCTGTCACAGCTAAGGAGCTGTGTGGCAGACACGTGGCAAACACTAGTACATGGACTGTAGCAGGGAATTGGCAGGTAAGTACTTCCAAGAAGGAAGATTTCTTTTTCACACATGAGTCTTGGTAAATCCGTCTTTGTTGTAATCAGAGGTAGTCCTGCAAATGCAATGTTCCCCTCTCAGGCAACTCACAGCAGGCCTGTGTCAGGTTAGTGGCTTGAATAACAGGATATGAATACTTTAAAGATGACATATAAAGCCTCACCTTTCTTCCATTTAGATGTAGACACTAGCTTATCAATTCTCTTATCATTTAAAACAAGTTATTAGCTGAATGCACTGAAAGGGTAAACTAGCTCTCATCATTACATAAGAATAAATAGCCACCAGAAACAGGCAGAAATGACATGGAAATGGAGAATTTTATTTACCTCCCTCCACTGCAAACTCATCTGTTCCTCTACAAGCATGGTACAAAACGTGGCTGAAATATATTGTGTTTCCAGTGGAGCATGTTCTATCAAGCAAGTACGATCTCTTCTTTAGCGTGACCAATCTTTCCTGCTCAGTCTGACACCTGCTCTGTCCACGAGTTCATCTTAGGATGTAAGCTTACCTTGTAGAAGCACAAAGACCATTAGAGCCAGCCAAAGGCAGATACTAGTGAGAAGGATCAGGAAATGGCAGAGCTGTCCCCCTGCCTATTCCTACATGTGGTGAAGACACCTCCCAGCCTGTGATCTTTTAGTAATTCCAGAGACATTGTAAATTCATTCGGCGAATGCCATTAAGGAACATGCATGCCACATCCCTTTGATTGGAAGAAAGCGATAAGATCTTAATCAAAATATAACTGGTGGGGATAATCATGGGGTATTATGGCAAAACCAGCTCCCCAGAGGACTGCCTATAATGCTGTTACAGCTCTGCAGTGTAGACTGATTTGCTTATCAAGATCCCTAAATGCTCTTCCAGTACCTTCAGAATGACGACTGTTAGCACAGCCCACCGAAAAGAAGGGATGTTATCCTGAAATTACCATAGTTCCAAATTTTGGCACAGCTTTGGGAATTTGAACAGTGTCTCTTGGTTCCAATAACACTTACACAATGGTTCCCACACTTGTCAACTTTTAGTTTTCCTCATCGAACACATTGGCATTACAACGAGCATTTACTTAGAGCTACTCCAGTGTGAAGTAGGATCTCTATTTGGGTTTACTGCCTTTTGTTTGGGTTTTGGGTTTGGTTTTGTTTTGTAATTTTAATATACAAAATAAAGCATATGAGCTTTTCAGATCACGTCCTGAGTATTAAAGCAAAGGGCAAACCTAAATGAATCCCTTTGATTTCTATATTTGTACCTGCAGTACTATATTCCTGAGTCACTTCAGCCAGGTTATTGATTTCCGCATTCCAGACACAGAGATGAGCGAGCCTGAGGCTCAGGTGTCATTCCAGACACCTGAGGCTCCTACTTCTGCACTTTGTACCACTGATATGAAAATATGCTTCATAGACAGGCTTTAACTCCATATTCTTTCATTGCTGATGCTGTTACTGAGCTTCAATTATTTGCAGACAGAGCTATTTTGGGGTACGGAGTAAAGAATTAAGCAAACCTCACATTCCCATTCAGGCTCAATAAGAGTGGAAAACAAAATAGTTTTGCGCCTCTTCCTGTCTGTGTGAAAAAACTAGCAAAGCTACATAAAATGAAACAGTTGGGGACTGAATGGTACTAGATAAATAAATTTGGAAGAAGGAAAAAAGAGAGAAAGAGAAGCCTTTTTTGTGTAGATAATTTAAACAGGTTATTTTGCTCATTTTTTTATATCTGCTAAAACCAGCCGTGCAACATGTTGAAAACCTCCCTGTTTTTCTCAGCCCACCGATAAAAAGTGTCTTGAGTAGTGACTCGCAACAGGAACCTCATCTGTTGCAAACACTTTGAGCCTTCCTTATTTCTCAGAGAGGAAGTATGTGGCCTGTTTGGCAAATGCTGCTCTACATGACAGCGTGAACTTCACAACACACTCATTCGACCGGCTGCTCCTCGACTTGATCAGCTAAACCTTGCTGGCAGCATGAGAGCAGTATTATGACTACGGCTTTTATGAGAGATACTGCAACCTGGAATAGCATGCCTAGCATTTAAAGGTAATCATTGCTCTGATACATTTTAGATTATCTGCATATGGGACCAAATGTTTCAATTTTATTTATATAAAAGGGAGTTCTATTTCATTAACAATGACAATATTCAGACCATGGATTTCAAGTACCAGCAAAGGTAGAAATAGAATAGCCTGCCTTGATCCTTTTCATAAGTGTGTACTAAAGGCAGAAGGGACAAGGAGTTTTCTGCTGAAAGCTCACAGTAAGATAGATGCATAGGACCTGATGCTGAAGCAAATTGCATTGCACTAGAACTCAAAATATGAGCCCACAGATTAGTGGGCTTTTTATTCAGAGTGTTAGAAGTTTGCATAATGTGGTATTTCTACGTTGTTTCATAGTTGCATGTTTCTGTGAATTACCTTGATTACAGCATTATCTTGTTCTTTTAAGTGCAAAGGTATAAATGCCTCAAAGCCGAAAGGATGCTCATTTTGATTAATGACAAATTAAGGGAAATCCACTAAAGAATATACAGCTTCTGAAATCTAAGCTGCCTTTTTTTTCCCCCAAAATGAAAAATAACAGGGTGCCGGTGCTTTCATTTTCAAGACATTACCTGTGAATCTTACTGAGAATTAAATTTTAAGACCTTGAAGTAAATATCAGGTTCCAAAAAATAGGGTGCAGCATCTCAGAAATGGTGAATGTTCTAATTTTACTAGTCTGCAGTATTCCTTGCAGAGGGGCTTTATTCAGGTGCTTATCTCGCCTTTTTATTTATCTTATTATTTTAATTTCATTTCTTAATTCTCAACCATTTCAAATATAACTTTGATAAAGTTCTTTCAAAGCAATGGACTCTCCTATGTACTGTGCTATTTAACTGCTCCAGAAGCATGTTTTCTCAGAGGACAGATTCTGAGAGAGGAAATTCTTGCTACATGTGCTGCACACGGGAACGGAAGGTGTAAATTGTACGACAGGTTCTTGGGACACACGATGTAGGTCAGTGAGACTCCAGTCTTGACAGGTGAAGAGTTCAGATCTGCTGAGAGCTCTGCCTATTTATCAGTGATAAATAGGACACAAATCAGGACTGAGGCTATAGGTGCTTCCTTTTGGCAGCAAAAATAAAGCAGTAACGATCACTAAATCCTACTAGCTGTGTGTTTGCAACAGCTATGGCTGCAGTGACCAGCCTTCCTTAAACAGCATTGTACAAGTGGAAAGGGGAGAGGAGATAGGACCAAAGAAGACTGCAAATGTGATCTTAATGGTTAAAATCACATTTCCACACAAGCCTGAGGAGGTGGCCTGTGAGTGGGGAGAGCTGCAGGTAGAGTTTGGTTTGCAGCCCGGCAGCACAGTGGTTCCTCCAAGCTGAACAGCAGCTCATTCCTCCATGCTGGGCTTTGGGTTGATAGACAGTGTGAGCTTAGAGTCTATCACCCCTCCTTAATTCCTCCCAAATCTCCCTCAGTGAATGATTTTCTTTGGATCTGGCATAATTATCTGCTTCCGTAAGACACAGATGTCACCTCTACTCGTGTACCAAACTGTCATCAACTTAAAGTGAGGTGCAGTGCCTGGAATGGATTCCCCATTTCAAAAGAATATAATCTATAAAACTATTATTATTCTGTTATTGATTTAAATGATATAAAATTGTCTTGGCCACAAGATGCTCAACAGTTTCCTCTAAATCTATTTTTGCAGAGTATCTCAGAATTTCAGAAAACCACCATAGAGTTTATCATCTAGTGATACAATGGATTTGTATTGCACTGCCAATGCTCAATGCAAGCACAAACTACTTAAGGCATTAAGTTCTATCACACGCTTAGGCTCATGTGCACTGTTGTTTTAGAAATACTTGGGATACTAATTCATACTCTGTTATTCTAAAACCAGTGATACACCATTGCCAGTGGGCAAGGAGAAACAATGTTTTGCCCCCACCCTCCCCCGTTTCAAATAAAACTTCCAATTTCTTCCATTTTCATCTCATTTTCAAATGTCAGAGTTAAGCCATGCCTCAGGGCATTCACTCCACCACCTTTGACTGGACTATAGACGCATTCTCAGCTCAAATGCATAATGACAAGTGGCCTTCGTGGTAAAACAGAGTCTGATATCTGTCATTTTCCTTTTAATCACTTTGGATATCAACAGCAGTGATCACAGCTTTCCATTTGCTTGTTTTTATTGAACACTTCTGCCACGACTTTAGAGAACATCTTGAACTCTCTGTTCCTTTCAAGACTTTATATGGCCACCAGTGGTAATAAGTGGCAGTAAAACAGCATGGAAAATGTAATGAGACACAGCAAACTGTCACGCTAGTGACATCAAAGTCCAAAACTTCATTGCTCTTCACTGTTCCTGTAACTACTTTATAACATTTGTATCTTCCGTAAGCCAGATTCTTCTACATCTAAAGTAGCAGCTCTGAGCTGCATGCTCTGTCCTGTTGACTTCAAAGCTTCTTTGAGAACAATGGCAGAAGTGAGCCAGGCCACTTTTGGATGTGCTCTGCAAAAAGTAGGCACATGCCCATTGCTTCATCCATGTGCACTAGATAGCAAGTTGTTTAATTACAAACTACACATAAGCAAACTTTCAAAACCACTTGATGTATTTTTAAAGCAATGTTTGGAGTTTAGACCCCTAGATACCATCTAGGAAAATGAAGGTGCCTTGCTCAAAATGCCATGCTTTTAGAAAGTTTGTGTGATGTAAAATTTACAAGTCTTTCCATCATGTACAAATGCTACGTATCACTTTCCAAAGTGACTCAGGCACACCGGAAAATTGTGCCCATGGTATCTTAAGAGTAGGAAAAAAAGCCCTTGAAAGCACTGTCCCAAGTCTGATCGCTAGTAGGATGACTTCCTCTCCTGGCCCTCAAATACCAAGACCCAGAATAAAGAGGTACATAGAGGTAGGATTTTTTTTCTTATTTTTCCAGACTTTTGTGACACAAAATTCAAGTACTATTCTCATTTAAGTAACAAATGCATTAAAATTATAGATGGGCATAAGATATTTATGCTGCCACGCTTGGCACCTATCTGGAATTGCACTATATTTTTGGTAACTGCAGCTTGTTTACTATACACTGAGCCAGATTTGAACTGCCCTTTTCAACTACTGCAGAAATGCAGCTACTACAGCACAGAGCTCAGCAGAGGTTATCTCTGCAGGTATATATTCCACTTCTCTGGCTGACTTTTTCAGCCCTGTTGAGCTCTCTATCGCCATGCCCAAGAAATTCTGCTGGCTAAGTTGAAGAAGAGCCAGGAACATCTATTGTATCTGCAGCCAAAATACTGGCTGCACTATTCCTATGCCTATGCCTCATATTCTTTATGGGATAAAACAGAGAAAAATGTTGAAGAAATTATAATCAGGTCTTGCAAAAAAAAAAAAATATTCATAGTTCAGGAAATTACAGTCTTGGAAGCACACAGTTCCTGCCAAATTGAATCCAAAATTAATTCTGATTTCAGTTTTAGAATCTTAGGTGCATTTAAGCAGAGAATGATTTTTTGTTTTCAATTGAGAGTCCCTTTTATTCAAATATGAGTGCCCAAATAGTTTATTTAAATTTAAGGCTGCCTTTTTATTCAGCTTCTAGACTACTTATATCATACCATGAAACAGGTTTTTGTTCTTGTGTAAGCAGATTTCAGACACTTGTCAGAAAGACCCTGGCACAGCTGCATCCTACAGATGTGCCGCAAGCTAGCTCCTGAGTGCAGTGAAACGGTAACATACCATTTGGCCAGTGAAATAGAGACTTCTAGCAAAGAGCCTTTGGGAACAAGAACTAGGAAGCTTGAAAATCAGATGAGGTAGAGTCACACTGCTTTACCATCTGTTTTAGCACTGATCTACTTGCATTCGCTAGGAGATGAATTATCTTTCTTTCAAACTGCATTTTATTCTGCAGGGTGTCTTCCTATCCTGGCTGCAAGATATCAGAAATTTATATTATTAAGCAATATCCTAAATTCTACCAATCTTAAAATAAGACAATCGGTAAGAAAGTCTCACTGATTTCAGCAGTACTGTTTCTCAAATTAGACACCTCTCCAGCTAGCACCGTCAGGCTCCAGCCGGTTGTAAGTAACAAGCAGCATACCAAAGGCAGTAATCCTCTTTGAAATATTTAAGCTAGAAAAGACTGAAAGATGCAGAATACCCACACGATGCTGCTGGAGCTCCTAATATCATTTTCAAGGGCAACTGACAAATATATGTTTAAAATAATTACCTATCAGATAGCAGTGTTAAGTGATTTTGCTTTAATGTACAAACAGATACAGCTGATTCTCCTCTGCTTCTGAAAATACACCATAGCATGAGGCATCTTCCACATCCAAAGGGTTTTCTCTCTGACTTCTGAGAGGAAGAATTAGGATGAGTACAGTAAAGCCATGAGAATGAACTGTCCCTCTCACAATACATAGTTCCACGATTCTCTGATACTATTTGTTGTACATCCACCAAGACTTTTAAAGACAAGAATTTGCACCACTGGCTTTATGCTTTATTCTTTGTAGCTTCAGAGCTCCAAACACTGCAAAGAACATTTTGTATATGAAACTGTGCGGGCATGGCTTTGCTGTGACTTCCTATTGTGCTGAGGTACTGGTAATGGAAACTTTTACTACATTGCATTCTTCTGAGCAACTTCCCTAGCTGTGGTTTTCTGCTATTCCCCTGATAAAAGCCCCAAAGTGGTGAGAGTTTAGCAAGTATGTAAAACTCTCACATGAATTTGACACAAGAGTTCTCAAAAGCAAAACTGTATAAAACCGGAGACACCCAAACTAGGTCATTTCTCATCTGTCGGCACAGCAGGTGTTATGCTCATGTTTAATTTCAATGTCTCCTTTGATTTAGTTCTGAAAGAGCTTTGACGGAATTAGAGAGCGCAATGGGAAATACCATGAAAACACCAAGAGCCTCCGAAGAGACAAATGTGCCGAGCCAAATGGGTAAGCATGCATTTAATTTCTTTCAAGAGAAAAAAGATGTTCAAAATATATGGTGCATTCCTCCATGTGTCTTCCTTCTTCCGCCTGACGTAGTTAGAGCATGCAAGTGCATGACTCCTGTGGGAGAAGGAGGGAATCCACTAGACAGTGGTTATTTTTAGGTATGTTCAAGCTCTTTTTCCAAGAAGTACATTAATTAAAACCCCCAAATGGTAAAACTAGCTTTTGCTGGTGCTCCTTGAAAGACATTCCTTCCAATGCAGAAAGCACTGAAGCACTGCTTCAGAAACCAGAAATAATGTATTTTGGCATAATTGCATGGGATATTTTATACAAAAACTTGTTCTTGACATTTGGGGTTGCTTCATTTAAGGTTAGAACCCTTAATGATGTTATGCTTGCCCTGAACCTGAAGTCCACTTTTAGACAGTTGCATTGAAAGTAGCATACAGTCAACTTGTCACTAAGTTTATCAATAAAGGTTGTATGGAAACACACATTTCCCAGACCAAGCTGCCAAAGGAGGATGTAACACATCTAGCCTATGCATCCACACGTGAAAAACCAGGTTGCAAAGCCCCCTCCGGAGGCCAGTAGAGGTCATGCATCTGAAAGTGAAAGCAAGAAGGAGTCAGTGACCTGCTACTCCCAAAGTACCAGTGAGTAGGTGGGGAGTCAGTACAGCCCCAGCTCTCATGCTGTGATACAAAAGACAATGGGTACAAGAGCTGCAGTACATGACTTCCCAAAGGTGAGGAAGAGAAAACAGTTTTGATTTTTTGTTTGGAGTTTTGGGGTATTTTTTATAGGGGGAAGGCATTAATCAAAGGTTTGGGGTTTTCCATGAAAAAGTTGGGCTGCTCATTATTGTAAGGATAGGGAATCAGCTTGGTTTCATTAGTGTTGGAAGGGAACCCAGTCCTGCTTTTAGCATAGTGAAGAACTAGCTGATACCGACAGCCAGGCAGCCCTGGGTCCTGATGAAGCACAGACCAAATACTACTCAGAGGCCCATAACATTTCCGTTTGAAGTTAACCCACACGAATTGACAGGGGGTTTTTTGTGAAGAAGAGTGTCATATGTTGACATTCCCAACAACTGCTGTCACAAATACCATGACCATCAAAACAGAGACATGTTCATACTCAGAGCAGGACCTTGCTGATCAGCAGGGCAGTGAGGGGTCAGTGCCATGGCTCTGACCAAGTCTGAATTGTTCCTGCATACGCTAAAAGTCAGGATTTAATAGGGTTAAAGCCAACTGCATCACTTCTAGTGCTGTAAATGGAACATTCCCCTGAAAGATAACTCAGCGAACATTGACAGCACAGCAATTGCATGGGGAAATTACCCATTTAGGAATTCAGGGCTCGATCTACTTGCACTCTCCTACATGTCTAGCACATCTAGAAAGGTGCTTTGTCAGATCCTGCCTGACCTTGGGCTGCCATGTGGGGAGGGAACAAGTCTCCCATAGCTGCAGTGGCATCTACCAAGGCTGTAGGGATGTCTCAGACACCCACACAGCTGAAATTGCACCACATACCTATGTTTAAGCAACTTTTTGGTCACAAAAATGATCAGAGCAATAGAACACCTTTCCTGTGAAGAAATGCTGAGAGAAGAGAAGGCTCTGGGAAGTCCTTTTTGCCGTCTTTTGATACTTAAAGGGGGCTTACAAGAAAGATGGGGAGAGACTTTTTAGCAGGGCCTGTAGCAATAAGACAAAGGGTAACGATTTCAAACAAAAAGAGGGTAGATTTAGACTATATATAATGAAGAATGTTTTTACATTGAGGGTGGTGGAACACTGGAACAGGTTGTCTTGTAGATGTCCCATCCCTGAAAACAATCACAGTCAGGTTGGACAGAGCTCTGAGCAACTTGATCTAGTTGAAGATGTCCCTGCTCGTTGCAGGGCATTGGACTAGATGACTTTAAAAGGCCCCTTCCAACCCAAACTATTCTATGATTATAAGATTTAACAGCCTACATAGCTCTTAGCCTGGATGAGACCAGCATCTTTCATAATGGCTTAGATGTTGCTAATTGAAGTTGGGAATACAAACATCAGTGCTGTCATCCAAATCCAATGAAAACAGAAAAGGAACTTAGTACTAAAAGCTTACATTGGGGTTAATCCAGTGAGTTTGTATCTATTTGTCTTCCTGAGTGATCAAATTCCAAATCACACCACCAAACATGGAAGACTTCCCCCAGGCCATGAAGAACCACCTTTAAGTGAGGTGGAGGATCCAATCCACAGACTTAGAATAGTCCTAACAGTTATTAGAAAAAGCAGTGTGGATATGTTCTTCAGACCCCTATAAGCACCTTGTGCTGCCTGAGATCTGCACTGAAAGCAAAACATGCTTGCTTCATCTTTAGTGCATCAGTCTTGCTCTTGAGAAAGGGAACAGTGCATAAGTTGCGCTTCCCAAGGAGGCATTTAGACTCCAAATATGACTGCACTCCATCTGAAAGCACACTGTATGGGCATCCCTGGCATAACCTAGGTACTTATAGCAGCTACAGCAGCAAGGGGTTATATGGGGTTGTGAGCCCACCCCCCTCCTCTTCTTGGGACTGTGAATCAAGGGTTAATCCTCACTGAGCTGCACCTGCATAACTCTCAGTTCCCAAGCTGGCTGGTTTAGATCTAATTTGGGTACATCAGTGTGATTCTGCAACCACACCTTATGGCTGCTGTACAGACAGCCTCTCAGACACACACCATTGCCCTCCTTTACCCTCTCTGGTATACACTCTGCCTGTGCTCTCTCTTCTCTCCTACAGTGCTTCGTAGTCCGTTCACAATGAATAATTTGAAGCGTGCAGTGTTCAGTCTCACACTTTGCAAGACATCCAGGGATGCAGACATATAGAGCTAGCATGTATTTCATATTCATTTGCTACTCCTAAAAAAAAACCCCCCATCCAGATTTAACACCCAGATTCAGTGGAAATGAGTGTGCTTCGATCTTTCCACTCTGAGTTGTTCCATTTGAAATGTAACCAACATCACCCTGCAGAGGAGACGCTCTGTTAGGAAAACTCAGGCAAGCTTTCTACTTTCTTTTACAACTTAAAAGTGTGGGGAGCTCATCAGATCAAATCTATTAGATCACTGTGATATCTGGGTGTGGAGAAACAACGTCATTTGTTTAGTCTCTGTTTCAAGGCTTTTGTGTTTGAAAGGAGCTAGTATGGGTTCTGTGAAATGTTGTAGAGTGGTGGGGTATTTTACATGACCAAAAACCCCAATGAGGTTTGATTTAAATACCAATTAAAGTGAGGTTTTGTTTGTGGAGTAGGAAGGTTGAAAGGTTTTGAGTAGTACAAAACCCTTTTACTTTCACTTTAATACAAGTACATGTAGTTTAAGAGGTAACGTTTGCATGGATATGGCAGCCAACACTGTGATTAATTCCTTCCTTTTCAGAACTACAAATTCACGTGCAAAATTGAAACAAAAACTAATATAAAGATGAAAGTGTAAGCAAAGTAACACAGATCTTGCCAGAGTAGAAAAAAAAATCACGTACCCTTCAGTGCATAACAACATGCAAAACACTGGTACACAAGGAAGGAGAGCAGAAAAGCCCTTGTTTTCCACCCTTTCAGTATGGAAACAAAATGTTTACAAATAAACAGCATAAGTTTAAAAAGATCACTGCTAAAGGCATTGTCATTAAGTTAAAAAAAGTGACATTCTGTGTCCAACTGCTGTCTAACAATCTGCAATGAGAAATTAGGCGATGGCACTTTATCCCTATTCTGCAGTTCTTACAGCATACCTTCTGGCATATATTTCTCGTAGTCCTGGGTAAAGATCTTGCTTTGTTGAAATAGACTCAGCACCAATACTTAGGTCTTGTTAGCCTCAGGTACCAAGCAGTTTCATAGACAGAGAAGGTGGCTCTTAATTTTTAGTGCAGAACAGGGAAGCAATCAAAGGCATGCTTAGCACACAACTTCTTCGGTATAGCTGAACTAATTGTATGATAAGTTACAGTAGACTAATCACAGCAGTTGGTTGATTAATACAAAGGTACCGGGCTAGTCCTGTTTAATTCAGTGACACCAATCAACTGAGAAAACCATAGCAATACTAATACTAAACACACTCTCAAACTCATAAATGTCTATTCCAGAGTCTGCACATCTATGCATCCATAAGGATGCTCATTTACTGTATCATGGGGCTACTTCAATGAGTAAAGGCTAGGAAGACTAAAAACGCTTACAGTCAGCTTGACTATTAGGGTAAAATTATCCACTACTTTGCGTAACACAGGTCCCTGTAACATAACAACAAACAGCTACTCAAAATCAACTGAGAAAACACTCCTTTTAACCTAATATTTTCTGTAACAATTGTATTCTCATCATCCCTGCTGTAAGGATAACAAGTGTAAAATCTTTTCTCTTGAAACTATTTCTTTCCTGCAGACTTGCGTGTTTCCTTAAGCCTTTCTTCATTATCACTGTGAGTTATTTGTAAGGCCCTGGGAGACAGAAGCTGAAAACAGAGTCAGTCTCAGCATTCATTCAGGATGCTGCTTCTAGGTTTCCCTAAAGAATTGTCTTCCTTAAAGACAAGTTGAAGAGGAATTTATATTAAACAAGAAAATCTAAGATACAGCAGTATGTCTATGTCTCAGGGTAATTTCATTCTCTCCTTCCCTGAACTCATTCCCATTTTTGCGCATGTTGAGCTGCACAAAGTGGTCAAGTGCGTAGATCAAAGTAACTCTGCATACATCCTGCTAGATGGTATTACTAAGGAACAAGGTGCTGACCCTGCTGGAGGTGGAGGGTTCCTACTGGATGAGGAGCTCTTGAAGGTTTGATAACGCCAGTCTAGGTCAAAGTGCCTCCTCCATCCTTCAGAAACCCAGGAGACCAGCAAGTGTCCTACACAGTGTTGTAAGGCCCAGAGCCATCCCAACCGATGTAAAGGTCATCTTACCTCTTTACTGACCTCAGTTCTGAAAGTTGCAGTTGTACAATCATTTTATTATAAAATCCCATGTTGCTGCTCTTCTTTAATTGAAGATAAGGGCATCATGTGCTACCCCTAGTTATTACTTCCCCTTCAATGGAGGAGAACAAAGTATGCTGGCTGTTCACCAAGCTAATTTTTATGTGATGGGAAATGGGCAATAATGGCCACACTGTTATAGTCCTTGATCTAAACTAATTTCAGACTTTGAACTATCTGTGGTGTTAAATGATGGAACAATTCAACATGCATCTTCCTTTCCTCAAATGTAATGCATCAGCTTGGCTCAAAATCATAGCTGGAGGCATTTAGAGACAGTGACATTAAACTGGGTTACTTCCTAATACTATAAATACTTACTAATTTTGCTAGTTTCAAACTGAATATGTCCTTTAAATATGGTAATTGCTAGAAAAAAAGAGGTCTAAATTTAGTTGCTTACAATTAACCAAATGATTTTTTTCATTTCTAGTATCTTCACATTCTTCTTATAAAGTTACAGACTCATCTTTAGCTCTTTACCTTTACCAAGTGACATTTCAGAGTGAGATTTTTTTCCCCCCGTTGACCTACTATGTAAAATGTAACATATATAATGAAAAATACATTTCTGCTTCAGCACTCTATCTTGGGTTAAGTGACATTTTCTTTCTTCTTTAACAGGTCAAGAGAGTGATTTCCTTGCTGTCCTCTATGACTATCCTTCGTCAGACATAAGTCAACCTATATTTCATGTAGGGGAAAAACTACGTGTGCTATCAGAGTAAGTTGACCCTTTTTAAATTAGGTTTTGTTACAATCGATGCAAAGCTTTGTTACCCGCATGTGGTCCAAACTGGATGCACTTCAGCAAAATGAACTGAGTTCAGAATTTGCAAGGAAGGATGCTTGGCCATGGTGCAAATTTCCCTACAATTTAAGGATTTAGGGTTTCAGATTGTTCTTTGATCCTTGGGTTCCTCTGACGTGGTTTCTGAAGCTGGATTCAGACTCTGTTCTAAAGTAGGACTCAAAAAAGAATTCTGCTTTGAAAAATGATTTTGAGAAAGTATCCCCCCATGTTAGTGGAAAACAGAGTGAGAGCAAAATTAGTCTGAATCACATAGAAAAATAACTATTTTTCTGACTTTCTCTAAGACAAGTGTCTCTCATTTTCTCTCTCATCCTTTTTATCTAACAAGTCTTTATGATCACATCTTAGCATTTCACCCTAAGGCAACTCTAACAAAAATAAAAAAATAGTGCTTTTTTTTTTCCCTTCTTAAATATTTTAGTTGATTCTACATTTTCTTAGTGGGGAAAAAAAGAAAAAAGTCAGAGATTTCCCAGGTAGTTCCACTCAATAACTAATGAGCCCCAAAAGGAAGTAGGCTTAAGAGCACTAGTTCTGACTGACCTTAAGCATTGTGCAGATATTGCCACACACTAGTGAGTACACTTCTTGAAAAATGGAAGCCGGCAGCCCTGATATTCTTTCATGCACAACTTGTATCAGCACACAGTGACCTCCTGGATGTTTCTTGGCCCCAAAATCACTGTTTGCACTGATTAAACAGAAAAGAAAGATTTCATTTTTGCAGCTGGTGAAGCAATGGATTCAAGGGGTGATCAGACACATCATAGCAGAGAAATCTCCAACCATTTCTAAATTCTTAAAGAAAATTCTCTACCTGAGGAAATCAGAGCATCAAATAGTTGGAGAGGACTGAAATACTCAAAAATCACACACAATTGGTGAATCCTTGGACTCTGCTCCAGGCCACCATAACCCATAGTGGCCTTTGTCAGCAGGGCTATGCAGACCTTTGGTCTCATCCAGAATGGCTGCAGTTATGTTCTACTGACAAAGTGCTTTCCCTGCCTCCCTGAACTTAGAGGTCACAGGGCTCAGACAATACCACTAGATGAATTTTCTGCTGACGGAGAGCTTCCCTAAACCAGGGGAATTCTTCTCTGGTAACTTCAAGCTGTTTAAACCTTGCCGCACTTTGAGTAACATACACGACATGGCAAAATTGCTTTAGTTTGGAAATTCCAGGTTAAAGCCTCACTCCCAGCTTTCATTATCTACGATCCCTCACAGTGCCACATAACTACATATGCCTCTATCAATGGGAATTATATCTGTGGCATATCACTGGCATACATGCGCTGGATGAACAGCTTCTAATAGAACTAGGCTTCTGTAGCAGCAGGTTTATTGCGTTTGTCTGTTGTGCAGTGATCAAGAGCTTCTCCTAATAGTAAATAAGAGCCAAAGCAAGCCTGGATGGGAACTTTCCTCTTCCTGTTTTGAATCAGCTTGTTCACAGAATACAAAACACTCCAATACTCTATGCAAAGCACAGTGTCTTAATGAAGGACCTGCTCTTCCCTGCTGGGGTATGTGCTGATGTTAATAGGAACTGTTTGCCTGCAGGCTCCTGCTGCACACAGGCTGTAGCTATAATCTTTTCCTCAATTACTTCAAAGAAGCAAATGCAGTGAAAGGGAAGAGCAGCATAGCAGGCATGACCACAGCATGACAGATGAGGAGTCTCCACAGAGAGCCAGAAGGAGCAGGCACCACGTGCTGCTTTTGCATCGGCAGCTTTTCAGCCTTCTACCAAAGCAACTACATGTAATGGCAACCAGCCCCACCAGTCCTGCCAGGACCATGATATATGGAACCCCCATAGAAAACACAACTCCTCACAGACATTGTGACTGCTCTGGTTCAGCAGGGTCAGATAAGCACCACTGGCACAGTGTCTCACTCTTCACACTTGCCAGGCACCTTTCCTCACCAAACAAACAACAGCATTGAACTGGCAGTAGTCAAATCAGATGTCCTCCAATAATCTCCCCAATCTACATAAGTTCAGTGGCTCCTGCCCCATGAGAGATGTGATGCTTTAAGACTTATAATCATCATAGGGATTTCTCAGGATTAGTAGTATTAGTTTGAAGGGGAAGGAGATGCTGAGACTATCAGGGATTTTGTCACTGCAATTCTTGGTTCTCTCTGGGAGAGCTGTATGGAAAAAACACACAAAATAACCTAAATATCTTACACATAATTTCATGTCAGCTGGAAACCCACAAGCAAAACTTGCGGGGATCTGAAATTTCCAGCTCTGAGCACTAGACACTTCCCTTTTTCCCTCAGCATATACACTCTGGACCATGGTCCCAGCAGCTATAACTCAGAAAGTAAATCCTAAATGTTTTCAAATCAGCTGTTTTGACATACACCAAGACACTGTTCTGGAGTGCGGGCATTATTTGGGAGCATTTATATGAACATCCACAAAACCAGCATTCAAACACAAGATAAGCTATTATTTGGATTCAGACTTTTAAAGTAAAAGGTGGAGAGAACCTATCAACCATCAGCATCCTTGCACTAATCACTAAATCTCTGCAGCATCCCTGTGAAAATCCTTGTTACCCTGCCCTTCCTAAGGGATTCAAAAGCCAAAGCCACCATTCAGTATCACAGCAAGAACCTAAGATATAGCACTGAAAAAACATACATCTAGTCACCTAGTTTCAGCTATGAGGTTTTATTTATCGGACTCTGGTCAGCAACTCACTAAAAAGAAGGAAAAGAGCAAACCATGAACCAGGTTCTGTTAGACTGAAAACCTGTTCCCAGGCAGACAGGGTGCTGGGTATCTCTAACCTGATGTTACAGGAGTAACTCCAGGGCTGTCCAGATACAGCATACTCAGCCAAAAGCTGGATATCCTGGATACCAGTACAAGTCTAGCTGCGGGAAGGCAGAGCACAGCATGGTTTAACCACCGAGTATTTACCCTTCCTCTTTTAACTACAGAAAAAATATTTTATTACTTATGTAATTTCAAAGGGACAAATGGAGCTTGTTTCTGTGTCCAAATTTAATCCTGATGTAGGTTTAGAAATGGAACCATCTTAAACGGAACAAACTTGGGTCCCTTTCTGAATATGTAGATTCAGGAACACAGACAGAAGGTTATGAGCCAATTTGTATGTCTGAACTAATTGCTAAAATGAGGACAAAGTCTGAAAGTACATCTGAAAATATATCCCTTCTTTTGCTTTCATGCAGTGAGGGAGGTTGGTGGAGAGTCCATTCCCTTACAACAGGTCGAGAAAACTATATTCCAGGAAAATATGTAGCAAAGGTTTACCATGGGTAAGTAAATGTATTTCCTATAGCCTTTCAACACTATGTTTCTACATATACTGTCCTGATCAGTTATTCAGTGTCATGAGAACAATGCCAATAGTGACTAAGCAGACAGAAATTTTATTTATTGTCTAAAATATTTCCTTTGAAATCACAGAACATCAAATCCATACCTAGATTTCGATTATGTGAAAAGGAAAATCCTAGTTTTAAATGCTGAAAAGGGTCAAAAAAAACCCTCAAATGTAATCTATTTAAAATAGTTCTGTTGCATAGACTGATCTCTAATTTAAAGACATTAATAAAAAGACCCTATTTAGAAAGGATTTTTGATATTTGCAAAAAGGAAAATTTAAGCTAGAATTGCTCATGAAAAAACAGACCAAAAAGAACAAATAAAAAGACTAATAAACCATTCAGGAATGTAAACTCTCACACTGGAAGACCTAAGGATGGTTCAGAGGTTTCTTGTTGCCCTAGACATCAGTCAGAAAAAAAAACATTAAACACACTTAAAACCTTTCTGGCATATGAACTGCAAACTTCACTGTGATTTATGAAAGTGCTCTAATTTTAATATGCTTTTACATCCTCCTGAAATAAAGATGCTTTCACAAAGACAAGGCACAGATATGATGATGGAAGCTACTGTCTGAAGCTTTCCCAAGACTATTTTGCTGATAGCACACTGAATCAAACACACAAGAACAACTTTAAAATAAAGTGCCAGTAACTCATACACCAGCCAAACAAGCTCAGTTACAGGGTTAGACACTATCATCTGTGGCAAAATACAGCAGTGCACCAAGCTACGGCGAAAATCAGTAGGCCTAATTCCACTTTCCCTTATCCACAAAGCCAATTTATTTAACTGGCTGGACTGTTCCTTAGCATAAGTAGAATAACTGTCTAGTGTTTGGGTTTATTTACCATAGAATCAAATACAATTTGGCGTTAACAAAAGTGGTTTAAATGAAAAAGAGGGATTTGACTAATGCCACAGATATGTCATTGATGTAGCATATGGATATGTCCCCAACAATTCAGATCAAGGCAGCTTGAAAAGTCTTGTTTTCCCTAAGTCCAAACTTTATTCATTCTTCTCTAGTCTCACAGAAGTAATGGAACTCAATGAGAGCAAGATTTTCTCCATAAACTGGGGAAATATGCCTGGACACAGTTGAGAGAATAACTATAGAAAGCCACAGTGTTGTTTTTGCAGTCACTTTTCCTGGCTAATACTGCACGTTCACAGCCACATGCTGCTCTCTGTGTCACTGGTATCCAGACTTCAGAATTTGTTTTTTCCTGCTTCACAGCTGGTTATTTGAAGGGTTGGGAAGAGAAAAAGCAGAGGAACTCCTATTGCTACCCAACACCAAGGTCGGCTCCTTCATGATCAGAGAGAGTGAAACTAGGAAAGGTGAGAAAATACCATTTTCCCTGCCTTGACCTCAGGCATTAAGAGTTTTACAGCTTTTTAATTCACTCACTGTCCTTTTTCATATGCACCAGTCCGAAACCAGAAAATGTACGTACTGGGAAGGCAAAGGCACCCAGTACAGCGTGCCAATCTTCATCAGTCAGTGCTGGCAACAGGGTTAGCAATGGCCATGGAAAGTTCCACAGGCATCAGCACAAAAAAGACACAGTTGTTCAAACGCTATTATTTACTTTGGTCTCATGCAAAGCTTGTTATGCAGTGGGACTTTTCAAATGGAGGAAAAGTCACAGATTTGTCTTAGTCCACAAAAGATTGCCTGAAGAAGCTATAAAACACACGCTGAGCAGTGGGGTGGTTAATAAGTGAATTTCTTATATAAACAGATTGTTTCTTCTATTTACTTTTTAAAAATGACATGCCTTCAATTTAATTTTCTTTCACAGCAATTCTGTTGCTACATGGGAATTGGACTGAACATACTTTATACTTTAATGCTCTTCAATGGGAATACATCTCCCATTGTGCAATGTTATCTTCCCTTTCCCTGAAGCAGAACACATGCTAATATCATGATACTACAGTTAGAAGGGAATAATAAACCATATCCCCTGATCTCTTGCATACCACAGGCCAATTAGTTTTATAATAGCTATACTAAATTGAAAGAAATTAAGGATCAACATTCAGCCTTTACCAACCACATGCTGAACAATAGTTTTAAAACAAACAGTTTTAGACAAAGGAACAGGAAAATCCAAGTCCAAATTCAATCCAAATCTCAGGCCCTGATGTTGGACTTGGGCCCTTTGCTCTCTTTGTTGGGCCCTTTGTTCTCTTTGTTATACTTAAGTATAAATATGAAGTATACTCTCCAAGTAGAAATTGGGATGGCCACTTAGTTTTTTCCAGATCTTTCTGGGACCTTTTGGGTCTAACACACATCTAACAGATAGTCTGGTTGTGGTCACTTCTATCCATCCAGAATTAGGGCCCTACTTTGGTGTAATGAGCTTTCCTCTTTTCCCAGGGTTATATTCCTTGTCAGTGCGGCACAGGCAAGTGAAACATTACAGGATCTTCCGCCTTCCAAATAACTGGTATTACATCTCTCCACGACAAACCTTTCAGTGCCTTGAAGACCTTGTGAATCACTACTCAGGTAAAAAGAATTGCAGGATAAACATATTTTCCACTGGTAACTGTAAAACAATCTATCAAAGATGCAGAACAAGAAGTTTTGCCTTTGTCCAAGACTTGCAGCTACTGCCACAGAATAAGTAATGGAAAACTTTTGGCTTATATGTTTTACTTTATATTTGATCCTAAATACAAATATGCTACCCTTAACGGTACAACTGAAATCAACCCAAGAACTCATATAAATAAAGACAGATAGGCTTTACCCATATGGGTATATGACATTGTATGGCCACGTCAGTAACACTATTTGGTCTGAACACTAGTGTCTAGAACTTCAGTAGACAGCTTTCACATACAGTTTGGAGGTTAGCACAGGACAGGGATGCCCAACTCCTCTCAGAGCACGGCTAAAGTCAAAGTTTGGGTGTAAGAAAATGCTATGCTGTGCAGATGCAAGTCATGGTTCTGGGTCCCAAGGTCACAGTTTACCAGCATGGACATGCCTTTGATTTACTTATTTAGCATATGAACAGACAGATAGCATCAGGACATGCAAGACCAGGTTCTGCAATCACATTTCTCTTAGGAACCACTAAATCACACAGCCTTATCTGCAGCAGAAAATTCTCAGAAATGTTGTTAGTTTCTTCCCTATTACTTTAGGGATGGCTGCATTTTATCAGCAGAAGTTATCTCAAGGGGCTCAAGCTGTTAGCTCAAATCTAGACTCAGCTGTCACTTTTACTAATATCAGACCAATGGATGACACCCATTTCAATGATAGTTTTACAGATTCATGGCAATTTAACCTGTGTCAGAGAGATAATTTGACAAATGACATGATTAAGTGGCTGCAGGTACCATGCATTAAAATGAGAACATTTTAAAATGAGGAAGGAAGATTGCAATAAGTTGATTGCATAAAAAGAAGAGAACAATAGGTTCTGTGCTTTAATTAGTAACGGGTACTCAAGCGTAAAGCTACCATATCTGTATATTTCATAGGTAAATGAAAAAGTTTGTTGGCCAAAGAGTACTCTGATAAACTGAAGAAAAAAGCCATATTCACATTCAAAACATGCAAAAGAAACTTTAAACTTCAATGATATAAACAGAATTTGGATGGGATATTATTTGGGGCATTTTTTGCATTCTAGTTAGCTGACACCTTTCTCCACTTAGAAAGAGGCAAACAGTCAAAAGCTAACATTTGGGGTGTGGAGAACTCAAAACTTATAACAATTAACATTTTTATTTGAGTTTTATGTGTAAGAGAAGACATAGTGAGATTGAGCTCTCCACCTTCCTTCACCATGACATAACAGAATCTCACTCTGAAATAAGGCAGATGTAAAACACTATCATTCAGCCACGATGTTCTCTACTTGGGCAGAAAAACATTTTCAATGTTCCTAGTGGAGCAAGAAGACGGAGAGAAGAAACTTAGATGAAAGTTACATGTGAACCCTGATTCATTCCATAGCCATGTTCCACAGCAGAATAGGTGCACATACAATCCAACCTGAGTGGTTGCATCTTACACCTATTTTACACTCTGTTTGCATGGCTAAGATGATGGGAAGCAAAAGCAGAACTCACTGAGGACTCAGGAAACCTGAGTTTAAGTCCTTCCTCTGTCACAGACTTCCTACCAGACTTTGGGCAAGTCACTTTATCTTTCTGTGTCCCAGTTCCTCACTTGTACTGGGGGACATATGCCCCATGATAAATTAAAAGGCAAAAGGTATGAGGAAAGGAAAAGTTAAGCCTGTGTTACAGTGACCTTGCTGAGAACATACAATTTATTGATTACTATTGCCATGTCCAAAACCGTTTGTTTGAATATGCACCAGGGAAAGAAAACAGTGAAGATAACTGTGAATGAAGACTAACTGTGTATTCATTTCCTTCTCCAGAAGTTGCTGATGGTCTCTGCTGTGTCCTTACAACACCTTGTCTTACCCAGTGCACTAACAACAGTGTAATGAACCAAGTTCCTCCTGTGGTGATGCGGAATAAAAACTTTAACTGGAGAAATATTCACAGGTACCACATTACAACACAGGCTGCCAGAAACAACAAGGGTTTTTTTCCAGCCTTCTATATGCTTGTACTTACAACACAGAAGAAACAGCCATTTCCTTCTCCTGAGATCAGTTTTAAAGATCAGACAATGTTCAAAGCTGTTGACAGCAGGTTAACCCATGAAAACTGGATGTCCAGCTCTCTAACTGATAATCTTGGTCTAACTTCGAAAGAAAGCATAGCTAATTGTCATTTCTCATATCCAGCTGAGTGTGGCCACATAAGCAGTCCCTTTGGGACTCATGAGTCCTCTCCACCAAGGGTGTAGGAGAAAGATGCAGGCCATAAAGCCTAAGTCAGACCCACCACCAATGGCACAGTAACATGCAGTGGCTTACAGGTGAGCCCCATCAGTCAGAAATGGCTCCCTCTTTTTCACATGGTGGCCATCCAAGAAGCAGCACCCACACAAGGAACACATTATCCCAGCATAAATCTTTCCTGCTGTGTCTCTCTCAATATAGAGCCTAGCTCAAGGTTCATGAGATTTCTAGTATCTTGACTGCAACCAGAGAAAGCAGGTCAGGTTTCAGAAGCTGGTGGAACAACCACCTTCAGAAACAAAAGCACCTCTTCTTTCTGAAGTGTAAATTTCCTTCTACCACCCTTCCTTCACAAAGCATATTCATTTGCTTACAAATGCAAGAAAATTTTGTGCAGTATTGAGGCCATTTTTCCTACAGATTAAGAAGAAAGAAAGTATGTAGATGTTATTTCCTTTTCAGATGCTGAAGAATATTTAGATACTAAGATACTACTGATGCACTGACTGATTCAGAAACCACTGACAGAAATATCTGGTGATTTATGAGACTGAAATTTTTTTTATACAACAAACCCAACATCATTTAATTTAACAACTCTTAATACTATACTAACAGGCTCAGTTCAAGTAGCTAAAATGGTAACAAAATTTTCTTCTTTTAAAGGCTGGAGGTGACTGAAAATACTGAAAGCACCCTGGCAGCAATGGATGATTCTTGTCTTAGCTATGGATTGAGAGAAAGTATCGCTTCCTACCTCTCCTTAACAGGGGATGACAACACTTCTTTTGCCAGTGCCAGAAAGAAGAAAGCCCAATCTTTTATATACACAGGGTGCAAACGCAAGAGTACCCTTCACTTGCCACCTACATACTATGAAGACTAAATGTAAGACAACCAGGAGGGCGAAACTGAGGAGTTAGAAGAGAAACCCAGAGCATCCTGTGGTCCTGCAGCCCTTCAACAGCCAAGAGGCAGAAGCACACCAGCTGATGATCAAACACTGGCAATGCTTCTGAATATTAACCAGAGACCTCCTTAAGGATGCTATCTCAGCCACGGCATATGCTGGGAACATCCCCAGTGCACCTGATACTAGAACCTGGTCACAAGCAGGGTAAACTGAGTTAGACTCTAAGTCAAAAGCCAAGTGAGGCAGATGACTCTTCACCAAGGGTGATGTCCAGCACTGTACAAAGGTGACTGCATAGCGAAGGACTGACTACAGCTCAAGAGCTTAAATTAAGTCTTACTCTGGTATTCTCCACAATGCTGAAAACCATCTTTACAGAACTACCTACATTGAAAAAATGAACCTTTTTCTTCTCCATAAGGAGAAGGTAGTGGCCTGTAGTGTCACAAAGTGGTCATAAAATTAAGAACAGGATTAACTCACTGAGAAAAGCAGTTCTTGTTTAGCCCTGAGCTGAGAGTACAAGCAAAAGCCTAACTCAGCTGCTCATAATCTACCAGATATAAAACAGAGAACAAAGAGATTTTTAATTGAAAATAAAATGTATATTTTGCATATATATATATGTTAGGTATACTTATACATACCTAACTGCAAAGGTAGGCTTGTAAAGGTGTGAACTTTCATGTGTAGAAGACCAGATTTTAACCTCATGTCCAGAAGGCAGCCCCATATTTATGTACAATATTTATATTAATAGCAGCTTTTTAAATAATTAAACTAAGAGAGTAAATCAGCAACAGTGGATGTTAGAGTTTTCTGAACTTCCTGTCTAAAGAAAGTTACGTGAAATAGTAATGACACATTTTATCAAACTTCTTAAAGATTTGTAACTGGGTTATCTGAAATTTCACAAATTAGAGAATTTTTCTATATATATGTACCCTTAAAGAAGCAGTTAGCATGGTCCTTTGAACCTGACTTGGCATTGATTTCTAAATCAAGTAGTCACATCTCCGGGTGTAAAATGCTGCAATCCATGTTCTTGAGTCAAGATCTTTCCAATCTAATATTATGTCATACCTTTTTGCACAGATTTGAGTAATGAAGGTTTCAAGAGAGATGGAATTGGATTTATATATATATGTTCTCTGTAAATACTTCTTAGCACAAATGTGTGCCCTTTAGATCTTGTAACAGATCATTTGCACTAGCAAGAGAGATTCAGACATCAAAATAGTTCACAGCCTGTTTAAACATATTTCAGAACTTATAGGATGAATGTAATTTGTCTGGTAAACATTGAAAACCACAAAGCAAGATGAACTCAGGAACTCTAGGTGTTTGTATGATCCCATTGCTGTTACTGATCATCAATATGTTATGGTGACTGCGTTTTACCCAGTGAAATATTATATGGGGAGCATTACAGATTCTTAAGTCATGACTTGTATTTATTCATTAAAATAATATCCAGTAGTTACTTTGTGTTGCTTTTAGACAATGGAAAACCTTATGTGCAACTAGTACAAGCACCCAGTCTTGCAATGATGTGACAGAAGGCATCTTTGATGGGCTCTTGGATTCTTCTGCTGAATTCCATGTAACTGGGCAGCACTTGGAACATGCTCTGTAGGAGGGGATATGTTCTGATGGCAACAGGTCCACAAAATCACAGACCAGCTCAGGTTGGAAGGGATCTCTGGAGGTCACCTGCTGCAACCACCCTGCTCAAGTAGGGCCACCAAGAGCCAGTTGCCCAGGGCAATGTCCAGACAGCTTTTGAATACCTCCAGGGATGGAGACGCCACAACTTTCCTGGGCAACCTGTGCCATTGCTTGCTCACCCTTGCAGTAACAACAAGAAAAGGTGACAAAAACTTATGAATTGTGCCATAAGGGATGGCTGGATTTCACAGATGGTCAGGGGGAAATTCTGTGAGGTCTGGCAGTTTCTCACAAGTACTGAAAAACTATACTTGGGACCTTTTGGGAAACACGATCTTGCAAGGGCCAACAGCACCAAGGTTGCTTATAAAAATCTGAGTTTACCTAAGAAGCAATATCAGAAATACCAAATTTGGGTAGGGATGTAGAAGAAGTGGGGCCAATGAAGAGAAATTAATCAGAGGTGGTTGGTTTGTTTGAGAAGGAATGAGGCTGGTAAAGGAAAAAAAAAAGGGGAAATAGGAAAAGGGGGAAGAAAAGGTATTTAAAGGGTAGCTAATCATAGGACATTTAGGGTTTGTGTCAGCTGATTGCAGTAGTTTTCAGTAGGGCAATAAATCTGTTCTTTCCACCATTGGCTGACCTGCTTGCATGCCCAGGAGGGACCTGGTGTCTTCCCTTGTGTTGGGTGGAGGAAGCTGGGAACTCTCCTCCTGACACCCACTAGGGAATGCCTGGAGGGGACACCTAACAGATTTCCCTCCACAACCTCCTGCAAGAGATGGAGGCAATCCATACTATTGATCCACCCTTCCACATCAAAATTGCACTGGTGAAAAAATTAATTAATCAAAAGGTGCAGTCAAACACCAGGTTAATGCTCTTAATTGATTTTAAACAAGACCAAAATCACTGAAACTACTTTTTTCTAATCATACTACTGAAAGCTGAAATAAGTTACAAAAAGTCCCCACAACAGCTTTGCAGTGATTTTGTACCATCTTTCTTCAGATCTGTTCCAAACAAAATCTATTATAGGCAGACATAGGAAACTCGACAACACTTTGCTATTTCAGGTGCACATCTTGTAGAGAAAGCTTCATACATCACACCTCTCTGCATGCTCAGAAACATTCTCATTTCGTTATTCAGGACAAACACCAAACAAAGAGCACAAAACTAACTTTTGCAGAAAAGCTGTATTGCTTCATGGGATTTTCCCCTCAGGAAAGCTATATCTGGTACATATTCTCACTTTCATGATTCTTAATCTGTGTGTACGTCCTTTTTTACAGTAAAATTAAAAGTACACAATGATTTTGGCATTTGGAACAAAACCAAGATGCATCCCTTTACAAGAGGTCTAGGTGAGAAATCTGAGTAAACCAACAGTTGCATTCTGCATCATTTCATTACCAAAAAACGAATTAAAAAATCAAGCCACTGCTATTACTGCTTGCTTTTGATTTCATCAGTGTATTTCACAAGAAAACTAAACCCACCGTGACCCTGTCAGGATAAATACTTAACATTACTTCGAAATAAGTGGAGATCCTGATATGCCAAGATACTGGTCTGCAGTCCCAGGAAGAAAATTGTTGTTACAAACGCTAGGTTAGTGGGAAGAATTGATGCACCTGCCTGCTCATTGCACTTGCCACTGTTTTCCATTACTTGACGTCCTGCTGTAGGAAGAAGGAGGAGTTCAAACTTTATTTTACAAAAGACAAGACATAATGTGTAACTACACTCCAGAAGTAACGTTAAGCAAAGAGGTCCTTGCATTTCCCTTTCATAAGTTGCTCAACTGGTAAATTGCACTGTATCTTGCTACAGCTTTCACTGGGCCCCATCCTGAGCCATGTCAGTAAAGGGTGTGTGCCTTCAGAGAAAGGATAGGATGTAACTGTACTCTGAAAGAAAAGGACTATGAGTTTCTAGCAATGCCAATTGCTAGAATATGGGTACCTGCAATGCCAAGAGCTGAGCAAACCTGTAGGAACTGTGTGAGGAACTATCAGAGAATGACACAAAAAAGCAACTACTGAACAGCAATTGTCAACAACTTCCCTTGCCTTCCCCACTAGAGTGATGCAATTAAAATAATCTTATTAAGACATGGGGATGCGAAAGGTAAGTTATATTTCCTGGAGCAAGGGCACACTGAAGAAAAATTATCAAATAGAGATGTCACCATTTTCGAGTCAAGATTTTATTTAAGGGCCCTTGGTTTCCCGGACCAAGAATTCTGTTCCTCTGCTCACTGTTCCAAGTCAACACTGCTAGTGGAGAGATCATTTTGTCCACATGCTATTTCTGCTGCATGTATAAACCTCCAATGAAGATTAAGCCTTCTTTCCTCGCACACTACTATTATCTGAGGCTGTAAAGATCAACGGTAGTATTGATGCTGACAAAGATGCTCCCAAAGTCCCAAGATTTGACACTGAAAGTGCTGTAAAAGTACAGATCACTTGGAGTGACTGTGAAAATAGCCCGAACTGACAGCAAACAAGCCTGTGGGTAAACAGATTTTTTACTCTCTGCCTGAAACTTGCTTTTTCTTTTAAAGGAAAGCTGTTGTGAGATCAGATAAAAAGATTGGATACTTTAAACACGCGGATGTTGGGCTCATCAGTTTTAGAGTCTAAAAACTGCTGATCAACAATTGTATTTATGGAATGGAAACTAACCTGTTGTACCTATAAGTTATGAAACAAGACTATTTATGTAATACACAAAAAAACCACAGTGACGAAAACCAGATTCTTAGTATGACTAAATCAATCACCAAAGTGCATCTCTTGTACATCCTTGTGAAGCACCCAGCTCCTGGAGACAGCACTCACAGGTGAGACGAAAAATAACTATAGCAATAACAGCCCTATTAGAGCTGCCAAGGTACGGATGAAATAAAACCAGCACCCACACACTGCCACATCCTCACATATGTAACAACATCCTTTCACAATGAACACGAAGTGGCAGGAACGGGACTTACCATCAACACCACCCTTCTGAAGAGGTCCTTATCGGCTGTCTCTGTGAGCAGGTGGATGCTGGTAACATCGGCTCCACCACGGTCAGCTCCTACAGAAACCCGGCTGGGGTCTCCCCCAAAGCTCGCGATGTTCTGCTGCACCCACTTCAAAGCTGCTAACTGATCCAAAAGGCCAGCATTTCCACTTGCCTCAGGAGAGCCTATTGCAAAAAACAATGAAATAGATCTGAAAAGAAATCATACTATAAATATTTGAATTTTTGACTGAATGTTACATTTTTAGCAGCTCTTGTAGCTGAACCTTGACAAAACTGATACCAGAGTTCAAAAGTCTGAAAGTGGTCTCCTACAAGGTCATCACTTTACAGATTGACTCCATTTCAGTTTTTACCACTGCACCAGGCATCCCTGAAGGTGCCTGGTTGTCTGTCCTGGTGACATAAAAATAATGCTCCAACTTCTAAGCTTCACCTGGGCAACTCATGGGGATTTGAATCCACGCTCAAGTATCCGTGAATTCATGCCACGAGATTCTTTTTCTACATAAGTAGCTTCATCTTAAAAGCAATTAAAAGTAAACAAAAAAAATCAGTATGTTTGCCAAATTCTGAAGTTGGAAGGGACCCATAAGGATCATCAGCTGTTTCCCTGGAGCACACCTGATCGCATCTGTTTGCTTCATACATCTCTTTTACACTTACCCTGTCTGACCAATCATTTATAAGTCACATCATCTTGCATTTCTTTAAACACGTACAGATATTATTTTGTAATTTATAATATCTACACATATATCCTATAAGATTGTCCTGTGTGTAACTGAAACAGATCTTATTGATGTGTATTCATATTTTTGTTCCCAAGAAAATACAAGAAAAGTAATGAACCATGTGCTCCCTATGTTTGGGTATTACCACTGAAAAGACTACTTTCTTTTCAATACCAACCAGTAGTCACCTGATATTTCGAATAATAGGAAAGCAATGGTGAAAGCATCTAATGATGCAAACCCCTAGACAAGATTACTTTTTTAACAACAAAAGCAGAAATAAGTACATCCCGCACAGTCTATAAGAAAGGAATAGAAAATGATTGTTCACTGTCTGCTGCTTCTTAATCCACAATAAGGCATTCATTTTTAATGATTTCAAAGTCTCCACATTTCAAACTTGGAAAGAAGAAAAAAAAGACAGAAAAGCCAGGAATAGAAACACAGCTAAAACTATTTGTTTCTTCCATTGCCAGACCAAATACTACAATTGTAAAGTGAGAGGCTCAGAAACTAGTGAATCAAAATTAACGTAGTGGAATAAAAAGATGCCACTTAGTGAACAGGTAGCCCTGCCTCAGGCAAAGAGCAATTGGAAGCATATATCCCATAGCAGATATCCATATGCCTACCATAATGAATTACTGAGAAATCACAGACACCAATTTAAGCAGCAGAATAGAATACAGAGGAGACCAGAACATTGACAGCCTTGCAGCTCTTACAGATACCCACATCACAATAGACACCACTGTAAGTGCCCTTGCAGTGGGACAGCCAAAAACTAAATGGCCCCAGAAACTACAACCTTCCACCTACAGCCACAGTTTAAGATGATCAGGACAGGTCACACCAGTGAAGCAATGGAGGAAAAACTTTCCCTGATTTAGTTTTTAGGGTTGTTTTAATTTGTTCTGCATACCATGACCAGTTCCCAGGGTTCTCAATCCAGCTATAAAACCACTCTATGGTGTTAAAAAGGAAACATCATTTCAAGGGCTTGCTGCATGCCTCGTGAGACCTCCCCAGAGGAAGTGAAATCACAGAATTATAGAATTGTAGATCATTGAGTCCAACTGTCAACTCAGCACTGCCAAGTCCACCACTAAACCATGTCGCTAAGTGCCACATCTATATGTCTTTTAAATACCTCCAGGGATGGTGACTCAACCACTCCCCTGGGCAGCGCGTTCCAGCGCTTGACAACCCTTTTGGTGAAGAAATTATTGTATGTAAATCCATGTAAATGTTTTAGCCACACAACGTGCCTTGCTACTGGCATACTAAAAACATGGCCGAGAAGAGAAATACAACCAGTTCCTTCTGCCCTGGCAAAACCACAATCAGGCTGTGAAATGTACCACACTAGGGAACAAATGCATGCATGGACATTCACAGTAGTTAGACCAAAAGAGACATGTCTGTGAGGAATATTTCCCACTGCCTTTTTGCAGGAAAAGAACACATTCCTGAGGACCACAGGAGAATGAAAAGAAACCAGTGTTCAGAAGGAAGCAAACAAGGACATACACATGCATTTCTGTTATTACTAAACTGAGAAGAACAATAGTGCTAAATTTAAGCATGAAAATAACCCTGATTTGTATGACTTCACAGACTCTTAAAAGAATCAGGCCTAAAAACATGACTGTCTTCTCCATACTCTTGCCACCCGTATCATTGACAATTCACTTTAACTTTTCTGGGTTTAAAGCGGGAGGTGAAGGCACTAGCAAGAATGTGCATCACTTTTTGCAACATTAATGGGTGATATCAAATAAAATTACATATCCTTTATACTTAGAACAATATGAGCTCTTTGCTTGCAAAAGCCCTGTCAATGAGACACCAAAACAACTGTAGAACTGAAAAAAACTCAACAACCCAACACCTCCCAAAAAACCCACACCAAAACAAAAAATAAATCTGTCGTTTCCACTACCCTTCATCCCCCAAAATCTCCATTTAGCTCTTTCATTTCTAGTTTTGCGATTTATAACAAGTCAACATGAGAGGATTCAGCACTTACTTTGCTTAGTCGGACAATGAAACTGATATTGCTCACAAGATCATAACTTTTGTTTGTGACTTCAGGGCCTTCCAACAGTCCCTGATGCTAATGTCCCCACAGTCCTAAAGGTGAGCTCCTGCCTCCTGTGAAACTGGAGGCAAAACTTCCAAGGAACCAGGATTTGTCCAAATCTTTCAGTAAGAATGGAAACCTCTCTGGCATATCATTAAGGATTTGGTTTGAATCTTAAGAAAACCCCTTACAGCATTTGACCCAGCTTGACAACCTTCACGGAAAATCCCCGGTGCCTACTGGTCATGTACAGGAGCCAGACATATTTCACTGACCTGTGTTGGACCAAAGAATAGATCTTGCAGTGGGAGCACTGATCACCAGAATGGGTATGACTGAAAATCCGTGCTGACAGAGAGCCTGGTACAAACATACCACACTCATCGTCTCCGCATGGACTAAAGAGGACACAGGGGAGTGTGGCACTGAAGGAATTTTTAGGACTTCCCATGAAAGTGGTGCTTAGCTTGCTCCAATGACTCTTGCAAAGAGCTTTTCCTTCTTGCTCCTGTTCCTGAGCAACAGGATCACCTCAAATGCACAGGAAAGACTGCACTTTTCCCTGGCTACAATTCCACAGTAGAGAGGAGAGGGCCCCTGCATGCTCCCCACTCATAATGAACAACCTCTATCTGCAAACTCAGCCCATTCAGCTCATGCATTGATGTTTCGGGACATACATGCAGATCCCTATGAAAAAGAGGCTGGATAATTTTCCTTATCTCTAAATCATGGACTATCATACAAATACCAATATATAATATTCAGCCCAGCTAGCAGTTTCCACTTCGGAAGAAACCTAGGGGAGCTTCGCAGGGCTGAAGGAGGTTAGTGGGTAACGTGTGGGTAGTGCTGCGTAATGGAACCTCGCACAGCTCCACACCACATTTGGCTCTAGCCAAAATGAAGCCACAGTATCACTTTCATAAGCATCTGGTTTGCACTGATGAAAACAGTGATTCTTTCCCCAGATACATCTATTACCAACTTCTTATCTAAATGAGTAAGGAATTTGTAGTGCCAGCTCTCTCATTACTGAATGAAAAACAGGCTTTGCTGGGAGCGAAAAAAACAGTAAAACAAAGAAGAGAAACAATAATCAGTAGATGCAGCTATCTACCCCAAACTAGACAAAATCCAGCCAGCATCACTAGCAGTGAATATTTAAAAGAACCATGAGGCAAAGTATGTAAATCTGGTATTTGCAAACATGGCAGATATAACTTCCTGAAGATTATAAAGGTATTAAAATGTCCACTAGAGAGGCCAAGGATTGCAACCAGCATGATGGAACCAGAGCTCCACTTGCAATCATTGCATTTTCTCTCCATGGTTCTCTACTTTAAGTTCCCCTGTGCCAGCCAGAATTGAAAGATGGTAGACAAAAGTGTTCCCTACTTGCTTAAGCAGGCAAATCTAGTAAAAGGCAAAATGAAAAAACCAATCCCAAAGACCAGACAACACTACCACAGAGGTCTAGGGAGAGGCAATGTGCATTTTCACATGTACGTGCCTCTTTGCATGAAACAAAAATCCTGTATATAATGAGAATTTGAGTAATTTTTAATGACAATTGGTATTAGGAGGCAATAGGAAAGAAAAAAACGTCCTTTACACGAGAGCATGGGGAAGGGATGCAAACATAGAACATGCAAAATTTCATGGATGGAACAGTTGGAAGTTGAAGACATTGAAAACCAGATCCACAATGACAGGCACTGGAATCAGCAGGAATTTTGATGCTTAACCTGTCTTCATGTGTGTCTGCAAAACCCAAAATCCACAGTTGCATCTGCAAACACAAGTCTAGCCAGTACTTTGACATAGATGCTTGGGTTTTGGTTTTGTCCCTTTGCCTCCATAGCCTCTCCCCTTTCTCTTCGAGTCCCAGTGGTTTTCCCCCAAAAGTCAGTGAAAGATACAGGTTTTTCAAGTTAAAAAATAACGGAACTTTATTTCAGTTATAAAACCAAAAAAAATAGGAAAAAAAAAAAAAAAAGAAGAAACAGAAGTGTTAGAGAATGCAATTTAGCCCATGTTGTGTGTGCTCTAGAAATCTATGACTTACCAGTACTCAGGAAGCCAAAAACGCCGACCCGGTAGTTTGCCGTCACGACAATGATGTTACTGATGGCAGCTAGGTATGATCCATCTATGGTTGTCTTTCCCGCTTCAGCACTGTAACTCCCTCCATTGTGGAAGAACAGAAACACTGACAAGTTTTTGACCTGCCGTGACAACAACCAGGTTAATATCCCTTGTAGCCAACTGCTTTTGTAGGTTGGTAATGAGAACACAAGCATCTTCCCCACTAACATTATTGAAGCCATTCATAGCTCTTTAACAGTGACCATAATGAGGGAATATCATAGAATCATAGAATGGTTTGGGTTGGAAAGGACCTTAAGATCATCTAATTCCAACCCCTCTGCCATGAGCAGGAGATGCCTCACACTAGATCATGTCACCCAAAGCTCTATCCGACCTGGCCTTTAACACTGCAGAGATGGAGCATTTATCACTTCTTTGGGCAATGTGTTCCAGTGCCTCACCACCCCTCACAGCACATAACTTCTTCCTTAAATCTAGGTACATTGTCCACAATGACCATTCAAGAGGACACTGTGTCCAGTATAAAGAAGATTTAATGGCATCACTGTGTTCTATCAGCCAACAACTCTACCAGGTTAGTTCAAGGCAGATCCATCCTGCTGACTTGGCCATTGAGCATGTGTTGGGCTCATCTTTGCTGTAGCATGTCTGTTTTACACAAACACATGGGAAACAGGAGAAGGAAAAGGCCTGTTGGGTTGCTTCATCTTTAGCAGGACTAATTCAATAGCTGTGCAGGGCTGCTTTCTACTCTCGAGTCTTCAGAATTAAATACTGCCTAGTCTCCAAAATCTCACTGGACAAGAACTTCTTATTGCTCCTTCAATGGAGGTTTTCCCCTAATAGATATATAGAGAGGAGTCCTGCAGAGTGGACTTTTTCTGTGCATAGGAGAGAATCACCTCTCAGGAAACACAGAGAGAGTCTGCCCCAAAAAAGCCCAGCAGGACTCCCAGGATGGGAAGGAGATACAATGGGCTGCTGCCCATGTTAGTGCTCATTGCAGAGCCACCCAGTTTTGCACAGAAACAGAAGCAGAAACACATCTGTGCGGACCCTCTCTGCACGCACAGCAGGGCTGCGGCGAGGCTGCTGCTGCATGAGCAGCACAAAAGCAGAAGTGGACCAGGAGACCTCAGCATTTACCACCAGATTACAGCTCTGTTGAGATGACACTCTGAAGAAATACCAGTCCCACTCTCTGCTTTGGCAGCTGGTGGTGTTTTGCAAAGAAGGGCTGGTGGCCCCTGCAACAGCAGAGTACATCTGAGAATTGTTTTTCTCCCTGCAGCTAGAGGGCATTGGGCTCTGTTGCTGTTATTTTCTGGATGGGGCTCAGCTAGACACAGCAGTCCCATCTGCTTTAGCAAAGGATGTCTCTGGCTGTATGGGAGGAGCAGCAGGGAAGTGATGCCTTCAAAACTACAGGATAGGAGGCAAACTCCTCTCATATGCCATTAATTTGTGATGATTGCATGCACTCCTCATTTATCTATCTGGAGAATCACTTCAGAGGCTTCTTGTAAACACAACAGTGTTACCAAGAAAACCCAAGAAACTGCAAGCACTGAAATGTACTGCTCGGTCTCAGGAACTTCTGCGCCCGAATAGAAATTGCCTAATTCACAGTGGTCCCTGGTTCCTATTTCTGCACTGTATGTAGCACAGAGAGAGAGGTAGGGGTAAAGAAAAAACTGAAAGAATCTGTTTTCACACGGAAATTCATTCTAAAATAGAACCACACTGAGCCATGTCAGCTAAAATGGTATTAAACATGACGTTGAGCCTGTTCCATCCCCTCAGCTCAGGATAGTTAAGTCTGAGGTTCAAACCCAGCATTTCTGATGTGTCCACAGCCTGCATAGCATCATGACCTCCAGCTGCCCTCTAAGTTGTGTATTACATTGTGCCGAGCACCTTTACCCAATGCTGTAGTGATGAAAAGCTTAAGAAAGGCAAAAAACAGGAGATAGAAGTCAAAATCACCAAAACAAAGCCTGCTGCAACAGATATGGAGCAATTTAGGGGAAGATTTAGTACCAGGGCTGTGCCTCGTGCCAAGTGTCTGGACGAATCGTTCCCATTTCTAGTCTGCATTGAGCGATGACAGATTCCTCTCTCATGCCAGGGTAAAATATAATGAAAAATAATTTGGGTTTTAATCCCAACAGGTTTCAATCTCAGAGCTCATGGATTTGGACATTTTAGATAAAGGTGGTTTAACACAATTGCCTTTGCATTTCTTTTTAGCCCTTTCAACAGCATAGTACAGTCATTTTCATGCTTTAGTTGAACTATGCCTCACAATATGAGATATTTCATGTCCCCTTTCTATCTCTCTCTATATATTTGTTAGCCAATTAAGTTTTTACTATACATTAGCTGCTGGAGAATTTATTTTGGATATTAGCAAACTTCCCCCAAGCCTGTTCTCAACCAAATTTAACCAACCACGGCAGTTAAATCCCTGAGGCAGAAGAAACACAAGACCTTAAACGAAGCCTGCTGGAGCCAGTCCCTTCACCCACCACCACTTGGTACCAAGCTCAGATGCAGCACCAGGGTCAATGCCAGGCTGCAGTTGCACGCACACAGAGTGGGGCCAGCACATTCCTGGTGGACAGGCCATGGCTACTGGCTGGTGCAAAGTTTTACTCCATACTTCACAACAAAATGCAGGCAGTCACATTTTGAGGTGTAAAATCTGTGCAAAGACTTCCAGCTGGGACATGGGCAGATGGCTCTCTGGCTTAGCTAGTGGGGGCATATCTTCTGGGGAGCACAGCAGCTCCACCATGGTCTCATGCCTGCAGAGGCTCAGGTCCCATGTGCAAAATCTCAAGGGAGAGAAAAGCTCAGCATCCACCAGGAAGCTGCAATTCAGCTGGAAGTCTGAAAGGCTTCGTAATATTCAGAACCATCTTCTCCATACAACTGTAAAGCCCTTAATGAGCTATTTGGCAGGGCTAGATTTAAACTCTACCCAGCCAGGCAACCTCCACTGCTTTAACTACTCTACAATATTGCTTTGTAAAGAATTGAGTCCAACAGGGATGATGCGATAAGGATGGGAATAATACATGCAGGGGATGGGAGAAGAGTAGAGGGGGTAGAGGGGGTACAGTTTCTATTCTTACTTAGTGGAATGCTTCAACTCTTGATCTTATATTTGAACCTTTGTAAATCAAGCTGAGGCACAGCTTTGCTTTGCTGGTGTGACAGGTGGTGATGGTTATAGGTGGAAAAAAGTCTCTCAGAAGTGCCAGTTTTACTTGGAGGGTTATGTGGTACACGTAGCTATGGAAGCAAAAAGAGGTGATGTCATTCACCTTCTTCAATGCCTGGCACTTAAAGAGCCCTCTGGTGACTGGCAGCAGTCCCTGCACCGTGCTCTTGTCCAGGCTCAAAATTCTCCTGAACAACCTCTGCATTTGCTGCTCTCCAAGAGATTTTATATTCAGTATTTACTGGCTAATTTAACTTTCCGTGGGCTGAAAATATATAACTATAGCTCTCTGTATGTGAGTAAAAAATAGTGCTCACCACAAAAAGAAACAGGAAAATGTTCCTTCTGCTCCCAGCTACTTCTGCAAAAACAGAAGTTTTGTTTCTCTCTTGGGCCAGACTTACGCATGTGAAACTGATTGACTTGATCAGACCTACTTCTACCTTGCACCTCTACAAAAAACAGGAGGGATTCAGTTCACAGTACCACTAAGGAGAAAAGACAGCCTTTTTAATCTATCAGATGGTAGAAAATACAGTGCTTTCAAGTAAGCTATCTTGAAAGCAACTCTTAAGCGGAGATGGCAAACTGCCTGGGACAGTGACCTGATGGTTTCAATAAGCGATGACTTCACTCAAGGCAAAATGACAGCCTGATGCTGCAGGGAGAAAACATACTGCTGGTCTTTCTGATGATTAAAAAGGGCCTGCAAGGGACTCTGTATGCTGCTCTCGGATAGCTAGACCAGCTCTTTCCAGACATGCAGTATGACAGACCCATAAAATTCTATTATAATGACCATCACCTTCTGAAAATTGCCAGCACTCTGGAAAGAAAAAAACTGTTCCTGTTCTCTGGGCCCACTCTTTAATGGGATTCACATATTATTTGCCATCTTTATCCCCAGTACCCCAGGGGTTTGGCCAATCATCTAAGCTTGGCTTTAACTTGGAGCTTTATTTTATATCTGTTTATGAGAAATGCAAGAGCTTTCAAATAACAATTTCTCAGATTGTACCATTGGCCCAGTCATCTTTAAAACATCTGGTTTTATGCTCTGCGGGCTGGGCACAGACCTAGCATTGCTTGCTACACTCCTTCCTCAACAGAGCTCCCACGGATGCCAGCAGGAACAGTAAAGATGAGAGTGGAAAAACCCATCTGCTGCTGCTTGACCAGTGGTAAGTGTTGATGTGACCTGTTGTATTGTGTTATCATCTCCTGGACAAATGGTCTCATTTCAGGGACATCCACATTTCTGTCCTTAATTTGCTCTCCTTTGCTGCCACCTTCTTCTTGTGTTTTGTCTCCTTCTCTGTCTTCTAGCTTTTTCGTTTGCCACCCTTCTAGTTACCCAAATACTGCTCACTGAAAGCCTAAAAGGGAATACTCTTGCACCAGTAAAAACAACAGAGAGCCTAATTTAACCTTGTAGGGCTTTGTGAACAACACATGAAGAAGAATCATTCATGCCAATTAAAAGCACTTTGAAAAGAATTGACTCATCTCCTACTTACAGTGGTGGCAGGGACAAAGACGTTCAGATATAGGCAGTCTTCACTGACAGAGTATGATGGGGCCTCTCCATCTCCTGGCTGCCAACAAGATGCCCTAGAGACACAGATTGGGAAAATTACAATAAAAAGGCTTGTACTCTTTTTCCACTGCTGCTATTTCCTTATATTTTGAGGCATTAAGTTCATAAAATCATTAAACCTGTAGATCTCAATCACACTTAAAACTATGCCCACCTACACTTTAGTAACATATATGTGGGTTTGTATAAAACCGTAAAAATGAAAAACATTTTCATATCTAGAATCCTTCCCTCAGAAAATCAGCCTCATTTTAAAAAGATCAGAACTTGAAAATAAGCCTTCAGAAAACTCACACTTTATATAAACTGCACAAAATTAGCACCAGACGTAGGGGCTGGGGGTCCCAGGCCCAGGTCTCCCCTCGCTGTTGCCTGCACACCTACATAATCCACTCTGCTGCTGAAATGACAGTTATTTGTTTTAATTTGTAATGGTCTGTGGGAAAATATGGTAAGTTTAAAATTTTAACACTTTTTAAATCCATTTGCTCTAGGCATCATAGCACACCATTAAACAGTGCCAAGGAATGGTAAAAGTAACCTTTCAATAGGAATTCAGGAGCCAGCCACGTACAGAAAATCATTTTCTGGCCATCATCTGTGTGAGATTCATACGCTCAAGCTCTCACGCAACAAGAATTAAGTGGATGATTTTTGCGGTTCAGATAGAAGCTATTTTGAAGCCAATTCCTTCTTCTTCACAGCTACATCTGTATCACGTAGTGAGTTATGGAAAAGCATAAGAATTTATTAGGGAAGAAGCTAAAAGAGGCTATGGAAAAGACAGTAATACCTCAGAGATTTATTTCTAAATTATCTAAATGTTTAATGCCCTTATAAAACTTTACGCTGAAGAATTTAATAGAAAACTACAAGGAAAAGGACCAGCTTTAATGCAATTCTACAAAATCTTTCCACAAGGGAGGTTCCTAGGATGGTGATATCACTCAACAGCTTTCACACTGACGTAGTGAAGCACATCATCTCCAATCAAAACTGCTAAAGCCATTTTAGGCAGACAAAATACAAATTCCCAGGTAGGAACCAGGCCAGGACAACAGGTCTAATGCTATTAATCACACAGATTTCCACAGGACAGTAGGAATCATCACCCATCCGCACCTCCAGCTCCCATGCCAAGTCCTCATGCCAAGACCGACTCCAGGGAAAGGCTGCCACCTACTGAGGCAAATCCACAGCTCGTCCAGCAACTGGAGCCTCCAATAGCTGGATGGGGGTTTTGGCTGGTTTTGCTTACTGTGTTTTGGGGTTTTTTGTAAGTCTTTTATCAGGACCAGGCTAATAAACAAATACTTCTTTTCCATCAGTAATGGCACTGTGCTAATGTGAATTTCTTATATACAAATATTGTGCAACACCAATATAAAGTAAAAAAAATATAGTGTCAATACTTTCTATACACACAGAGTGAGGTCCCCTCGATTCTCCAAGTGCATCTCCATGGTGCTAAACTCAAAGAATTATTTTTTTAGCCTTAAAAATAATAGAAGATTGTATTTATAAATATATTATATTTATATTATTACTAATGGCCAAGTTTTTCATTGGCCTAAGGAAGCACTGAGAATTCAAAAGATAAGAGTAGGTTAACTAAGGTCCCTAAATTGTTTTGAAAAAATCTCATCCAGGCTGCTCAGTGCAACAGCAAGTCCTCAAAGAGAGACTACAGAGGCAGATGGGTCTTTAAAAAGCCCTAGCAAACACCATGCTGTGGCTGTAGACAAAAAGAGCTGGTGGTGTGTGTGCTAACCTAACATCACTATGCACCTGAGGAGGCAAAAAGCCACGTCCCACCAGATCCCTCCAACATACACAAGGCTGCATGGATACTGTGGTTATGCAGTTGACACCTCCACAACTCAGGTGTGACCTGAAGGATGAGGCTACTGATGCTCTTTCAACTCTTTAAGACAACACAGCATCTCTTCTCACTCAGTTCATCATAGGCTTTGCTAGAAACTCCTGAAGACAAATCCTGAGTAACGGAGGGACCAAATAGCTTCCACACAGCTGGCAGGTCTCTCACCCAAACCCTCCTTTAAGAAATACACATTCACAACTTGTCATTTTGGTTCTGCCATGCAACAAAATTAAGATTCATATCATAACACTAAATGAAACACAGACAGAAACACAAAGGCTACGGTCCACAGAGTGCCTCCAACCTAAACTCAGCAAGCAGTGATGTCTGTACAGCCCTGAGGAGGCAAGGCCAGCTAATGGAAAACATTAGATACAGGGACTTAAGAGAAATTTAGTTTATCTGCTAATATAGTTGCTAGTGCTAGTTTCCTCATAAGGCATTACCTAAAACACTTAGAATTCCTGAACATCTGTCCAAGCAATTTAGCAAGTATTTGCCTTTTAATAGTTTTTGGACAGAAAAGACTGAGTCCTTCAGCCTGATCTCCTAGACAGAGGATTTCTATATGAGGCCCATAGCTTCTGGTAAAATCAGTGGTAAAGTGCCCCTGTTTGGTTAAATATTCTATAGATTTATGGCTCGGAAGGAGCAAAACATATAAATACAAAAACCTGTATAAGCACTTGGCATGAAAATGGATTGACAGCAGACAGTCGATGAGGAGTTATGCATAGATTCAAGGCAATATAGTGGAATCTGCCTTTTTTCTTGAGGTGCTTGCATGCATTAACATATAGATGGAGTAATTATTCTTTTTGTGGAACAAAGCCCCAAATTTGTATTAATCTGTATCCTCTTGCTTCTTTTGCAAGAAAGGACATGAATATCATAGTCATCACTCCAGCTACTTTCACAGACCTGGATGGACAAGCACTTCTGCAGATGATCGAAGAGGTTTCTTACCGAGCCACAGTAGCATTCCAGGTTTCCACCCAAGCAAATGGCTCTGGAGGACTGAAGCGCCTTTCTGCAAGAGGAGGCGCAGCATAAGGGATCCCCAGGAACTGGCTGATATTTTTCCACTCCAAGCCAACACGGATCACCTGGGATTTGCCCATCAGATCTCCATGGGATGGGATGTACACAGATGGGGTTAAATCCGATTCAGAAATGGGCAGGTATAAATCTATTGGGGAGAGAGGGGAAAGAGAGAGGAACAGAAGAAAAATAATTTGCTTTTTCAAGCTAGTACCATTTCAGAAATGAAAATTAATCCCATTTCCCTTAGTTTTAAGATGTTATGTGTCTATTTCACTTCTTTAAATGAAACATAGATAAATTTATGTTAATCTTTTCCTATAAAATACTTCATGCTATGCTAGATATTAGCTAGTAGATATGAACATTTAACTTTCCAAACCCCTACTCAAACATTTCTTCCAGATCAGACATCACATTAGGAATCTGAGCATTTCTACAAGGGGGAGAGATTTTCAGACCTCCCCCTGCCCCAAGCTCTAAAAAGCTGAAATGTTAAACCTTTAAACATTTATAGCAAGACAGAGAAAGATAACCGCACCACTCATTGGTTTGGGCTTTCACCAGGAAAGGCTTGCACTTCACTCCCCTTTCTAGTTCCCCTTTTCATCAAGTGAGACAGATCTTCCACAGAAGGCAACGAGCATAACCCATGTCCGAATTCCCTACAGTCCTGTGTAGGGACTGCTGGTTTTGACAATGATAAACCCCTTTTTCTCTTACAGAGCTCGAGCCTAGAAGGTTCTCATTAATTTGTCAGTTCTTCGCAGAAATTTCAGTGAAAAGGGAATATTTCTTCCTTTCCCCTTATTGTTACCTGTTTTGTTAGAATTACTTCCAATAAAAGAAATAATCAATATGACACAAAAAGAAAGCAATCTCTTTTAAAATCAAGGGGAAAAAACCAATAAAACGTACAGTTGCAATTAAGTTCATAGCCAAACAATAACATTTTTACTGGTCTACACAATTTCTATTTGTCTCTTAAATCATTTCCTTTCTTTAAAATATTAGTTCATCTTCCTTTGGTTTTTCATTTTGTTTGTTTTCTCCAGAGATGGTCCTTAAGACTTTCAATTGACGGTGGCTTTTCAGCACGCCTTGTGTTATTCTCAGAGTTTAAAAGGAAGAACACATAGAAACATCTTCTGCAGACGAAAAGGAAGGAGCTGGACTTTCATGATAGTTTTTTTGTTTGTTTTGACCATTCTGCACTTTCCAAAACATCTTTTGCAGACTAGACTGCCTTTATTATACCTGCTTCAACACTAGATGGTAACACTGTGTTTTCATGCATTTTTATAAAAAGTATTTACGGATGTTTTCCCATCCCAATTGGTTGTAACTCCACTGAAATGGCAAGGGACAACTGTCTAGGAGAGATCTGTAGTGCTTTATGTCTAGTGAGGATCTCCTCTCTCTTCCATCCATAAGAATTGTGCACAGGCCACCACAGTTCCTTCCTCCACAGTCTTAACCTGCACTTACCTCGTCTCCTGTAGATATATGTAGCTGGCTCTTTGAGTAAAACCCAGCAGCTGTGCCCTTGAAGACCATGTGTGCATATCTGTGTATCAGGGTAGAAAAGGCATCTGACTGCTGAAGGCTGGATTTCCAGTGTAACCATTGTACATGACTGGTTCTTTGCACAAGCTATGAGGTGAAACATGAAGAAAAAGAGCAGGTAAAAACGTATTCCCAAAGTATTTTGTATGACATCATTGTTATAAGATGTTTAAAGGAAAGGTTTTACAACAGGTCAAGCAACAAGAATATGAAGTAGCTGTAAGGCAGAATAATGGGACATAAATGTTCTCAGATTCCCAGAACGTTCTCCAAAACAGCTGAAGGACAAACGGTTATATTTGCTTTAAAATGGAACAGTACAGGAAAAAAACTGGTATCACAAGTTTTAGGAGAAGAAAAACATCTTCTAATAAAGTACTGAGGACCTCAGCTGAAGAGAGCCCCAGGGAGACATTTCAGAATAAGAAAGGTGATCCTCTCGTTTGTTCAAGTGTATAGCACAGAGGAAAATTAGCAATGCATCAAATCATTACTTCATAGAGATAACTGAGATTAAGAAGAAATCCATCACCAATCACCAATGAATCATCATCCAGACCCATACTTCAAGCTGGGAAGCCCCATTGCAGCCATGCCAGGAGTCTCAGGTAATTGGGAAAGTTCCTACGTGGTGCATCCACCCATAGGTGAGGCCTCGGATTCAGCTAAAAAAGGGTCCTGCTTTTGTACTCTTAGAAAAACAACCAGCTTTATGCCAGCTCTGTCACTGTTTACTCGTGTGGCCGTGCAGTTTCCCATGATCTCACTGTTGTCCGCACTGAGAGCATTGGCCCCATTGTGGCCAAGTATGGAGGTTATAGAACAGCTGCACCCACATGTTTTCCTGCCTCCTTCTGACAAATAGTCACAGTGAATATAAACATATATACTCTACTGAATACACTGTGACAAAAACCATACTTTGTTATGTCTCTCAGTCATGAGTGGGAATCAGCTCTCAGTTAGGTTTCCATTCATTACAACACTAACGCGAATAAGTACACTAACAAAAATCAGGTATGTATCTACCTATATACATACAGTAAACAAGCACAATAAAGTGAATGACACTGAGTTTGTACTCAGAAGTGGGTATTCAACACTTCGCCTTTAGAAAGGCTCCTTCAAACAGTTACAGGAAAAGGATAAACTAGTAAGTTACACTGCTCACCCTCATAAGGTGAGGACCATCTAATACGAAAAAACACACCATTCAAAGGACCATCTTCTGCAGTAAGTGGGAACTTTTCCTATTTCTACCACTCTGCGGCACTGAGGATTTGTCAGTCACGTGAAGAGAAAGGACCCCCTGCTGTTGGTTAGGTTATTGATTAAAGCAGTTTCCTTTGTTGTTATTACAGCCCGACCCCTGCTTCATCCCGCTCTCAGTTAACCTGCCCTCACACACACAGCTACAGGTTAGTTTAGATAACTGTAGGTTGCTCCCACAGTTATCTAAAGTATCTGTATCTGTCTCACTTAACCAGCTTTCCTTAACTGTTCTTTAGAAAATAATGACATCACCTATTAAGTTATTCACTACAATATTCTCCAAGTTGTCCAATGCCTGGAGAAGTAAGAGATCTCTGTGCCCAAGAGGTCTCAAAATTACACAATCAGTCAATGGCATTTTATGTCTCTTGTATCTTTCATTAGATTAGATAACCTATTTCAGATCCCTTCTTTCAAATCCAGAACACTGGGGTAGTCTTTAAAAATAAGTAAAATTGGTGTATCTATGTCAGAAGTGGTGGTGGGAAGTTCTTGTTTTTTCAGGCTCACAAGAAAGCTATGAATAATCATTTCTTACCAGATAGGCAATAGTCTCTGGCAGTGGAGAAGTAATTGTATATATCTCTGCTAACTTGCACAACTTCAAAGTTTGAGATGGATGAATCCATGAGAACAGAGGACGCATTTAAGGGTTGCCATCTATCCAAATACTCTGCAAAATGCAACATACAAAAATAACATAAATAGAAGAATCAGTAAAAACTTCAGAGGAATATAATGTAGAAACAAAAGCACTGGGGAGTTCCCCAGTGAAAGACTTTCACCTTCCTTTGCATCAACTGGAAATAAACTAAATGCTATATTCAAAGGCCTCCGATTGACTAGAGCATCCAGTCCCATTTTCAGAGGTCATGTACAATTAGGCATACAAAGGTATTCAGTTAATAAAGAGGTAAATCCAGGTTTGCATGTAAATCCAACTGATTTAAATAAAAGATTTCTGAACAGGACTAATTACATTAAAGGATGTGGGTCATAATGCTTGCACACATGTTCCTGAGCAGGTACAGCCACTAACTCTTTGGAAAGCAAGTGGGATGTAACTGAGTGCTCCCAGAACCTGCAGCAGACATCCACATCTTCATCTAAAACAAGAGCTGGTTTCCTAAGGTAGGCTTCACCTCATGCACCTGCAAGGTGTCTACACCTGCAAGATTTCTACATCTGAGTTCATTACATTAGACTCCTTGCACTATCAAGGAGGAGTACTTGCACTATCAAGGAGGAGTACTTGTATTATCAAGGAGGAACAGACAGTTTTACTATACAGTATCCCCACCCTGGTTTAGATGTCTGCTTTAGGATGAGACAAATCACTCCCAGGAATCTACTGATTACATGAGCCAGATGTCCGTGTTGTCTGTACAGGGAACCTCATGTGAGTTGCTGAAATGGAGATGTTACCTGCATACATCTACATAGAGTGCAAGACCCAATCTCACAGACTAAGTGAAAATGAAATCATCCTCGTGGCCCTCCTCTGGACTCGCTCCAACAGCTCCATGTCCTTTTTATGTTGAGGACACCAGAACTGTACACAGTACTCCAAGTGAGGTCTCACGAGAGCAGAGTAGAGGGGCAGGATCACCTCCTTCGACCTGCTGGTCACTCTTCTTTTGTGCATGTGTAAGCATACATATTCATATACATATTGACTCTAGCATTCCTCAGGAATTATTCTTCTGTCTCACAGTGGGTTTAAAAAAATGCAGCAAACTTTTTTTCTTATACACAAACAGCTAAAAATATCTGCAGGCTCTCAATTTTGCACACAGAAGTCAAAAAAAGAAGGCTTGGGAAAGAATAGGCCTTTAATTACTTTAGTTCCTTTCAACAGTTCAATATATTTTCAAGGCAAAAGTGCTCTGCTGTGGCCACCGAGTCCTAAACAAGAGGTTGGCATTACCCTCCCCGTGTAATTGTAGAGTGAGGACAGAGTTGAGCCAGCTCTTGCCTTGCTATTCCTGGCAAGCAGGTCTTGCCCTGTTGTTTGAATTTACCACACAGATGCAGAAGTCGTGGCCATTCATTTCATTAAAGATTTCTTTTAGGCTTCTGAGAAATGGGTGACTGGCAAAGATGTCCGAAGTTTCCTTCCTTCCTCCCCACAGAAAGATGGCTGTGACCATAACACAACATCAAATTTGAAGCTAAGGTCAGGGTTTCATACAGCAGGGCTGTGGCATGCCTTCCTTGCAACTTGGAAATCCTGATGTTGACATACTTGTCCAGTTGATGAGAACACAAGACCCAAACCAGACCACAGACTAGGCTGGTTGCATTGCGCCTTGAGCAAGTAGGCAGGGAATAGCAATGGCTAAATCAGATTTCAAAATTATTTAATTCCAAATAATTCATGATCAAAGGTTAACTGCCAAAAACCTGACTCTATGTTGATGCTAAAAGTCTTTGCTTCTGCAAGGTAAATCCTTTCCAAGGAAATGCAAACTGCAAGCACGGGTTATCTCCCAGAGCACAAGCTGAAAAAAACTGATATGCATAAGAAGCGTGACCAGCAGGACAATGAAGGTGATCCTGCCCCTTTACTCCCCTCTTATGACACCCCACTGGCAGTACCGCATCCAGCTCTGGGGTCCTCAACACAAGAGGGACGCAAAGCTGTTGGAATAAGTCCAGAGGAGGCCCATGAAGGTGATCAGAGGGCTGGAGCACCTCTGCTATGGAGACAGGCTGAGAGTTGGGCTTGTTCAGCCTGGAGAAGAGAAGGCTCCAGGGAGACCTTAAAGCAGCTTCCAGTGCCTAAAGGGGGCCTACAAGAAGTCTGGAGAGGGACTTTTACAAGTTTATGTAGTGATAGGACAAGGGGAAATGGCTTTAAACTGAAAGAGGGGAGATTTAGATTAGACATTAGGAAGAAATTGTTTACTATGAGGGTAGTGAGACACTGGCACAGGCTGCCCAGAGAAGCCATGGATGCCCCATCCCTGGCAGTGTTCAAGGTCAGGCTGGACGGGGCTTGGAGCAACCTGGTCTAGTGGAAGGTGTCCCTACCTGTGGCAGGGGGTTAAAACTAGATTTAATATTCCTTCCAACTCTAACTATTCTGTGATTCTGTGATCATCAGCACTATATTCAGGAGTCTGAACCAGTAAGGGAGCAATGACCCTGCAATCACAGCTTGACTGGTGTAACACAGCACTTTCGTTTTATTTCTCTTTAATCACTGACTATTAAATTATTTGACAGAAATACAGTGATTTTAGTCCTGTGGAAATTACCACATTTCATATCATCAATGGTTTCTTTATTTTAAAACCGTCTAATATGACCTGCTGCATGACCCGTATTAGAAAATTTTAGCCTCCACATCTAGGATGACATTTTGTGGTATTTATTTAGAAAGATACTTAAAAATAGAAGTCAACTCTAAGTGATGAAGAATTAACTATTACGTCCTCTCCGGAAATTATCTGCCTGCACTATTAGATCCCCAGGTCTTACTTTTCCAGATTATATCTTGTCAGTTAATGTTTTCAGTTTTTTGTTATTTCAATTATTTACTATTTCAATTATTATTTATGTTTTGTTTCAGAAAACATGAAGAAAAATTTTTTATTTAATCAATATGACTTCAACTTTTTTTTTACATAAGATCAATATTGTCATCTTGCTCTGTGTATAGTATTAGTAACTGAGATCCTACTAGTGGAACAAGTAATCTCTCTAGGTTCAGACACAAAGCTCCAAATTACTAGCTGTGGTTCTTTCCAAAAAGAGCCTTGTCTGGATTCCATTGTAAGTCAACAAGTCTGGGTGCATCAGTGGTTTTGGAAGATATTTCACCAGACTGACTCTCTTCCCTAGATTCCCTGACTCACCAAGTGACCTCTGGCAAGTCACACAGTCCTCATATGCCTCTGTTTGCAGATCAAACATTCCGAAGCACTCTTGTTAAGTGAAATTCTGCTCTCTCAGAGAAGAAATCCAAAATCATTCCATAAAATCAAAATAAATTAATTGGATTTACAGCTCCAACACTTGAACCTGACCTCCTGTATCTATTTCCCTGAGATTTACTAGTTTACTGCTATTAAAATCTTTTGAAGGAGCTCAAACTAAGCTTCTGAGTGCACACTGCCATTATTAGGTACACGTAATGTGTTCTACATTTGATCCCAAGCAAAACTTCCTGCTTCTATATTAAAAAAGATCTGCATTTTATCCCTTTATGTGGGATAGACTCATATTAATAACATTCATTTTAAATACATATAAGACACAATGGGCACTTTGTAGCCCATGCTAGGCACAGAAGAGTGAACATTCATGATGCAAACATCCATAGATAGTACATTCATATCTAAAATACATTTCACTTGCTTATTCTTCACCCCCAAATCTCACAGAAGTGACCCTTGCAACCTCCAAACCCACAGGGTTGTTCTTCAGGTTGGTTTCGGGTTTGTGGTGGGCTTTTTTTATTCTCAGTCCTGGATGAAGCATTCATAATCTAAGATCAGATGTATATACTGAAACTTCCAGTGTTTTCGCTTTCTGATCTTCTGCCCAGCTGACCCCAGATGCAGATAAATGCAGAAACACTACTGCTTATTTTAATGACAAAGCAAAGCCCTTTTAGCCAGAGCCATCCACAGCACCAATGTGGACATTGCCAGCCAGCAGCTAGCTGCAAAAGAGACTTTGGCTCTTAGTTGTTTCCTTCTTCCCTTCTCCTGGCAGTGGACCCAGCAATGCCCACAGGTATGTACATCCACTTGGGCAAAGCAGAACTTTTCATGGCTGACCTGAACTTGCCTCATCTAGAAACTGCTTTTGCAAGGCACAAGGCTATAAACTGGGCACTGCTTTACTGAAAATGCATAAGTGCACCTCATGGGCTGGAAGACATTTCTGGTTTATATATAGGTTAAGCTCTGACCTTCCAAACCACATTTTGGCAAATGCTTTGATTGGATAATTACAGCATTCTGAATCCAGCCAGCCCTGTAACTTTTATTGCAAAATTATATGTGTCCCATACAGAGAGCCTCTCTCTTCCAGATGTTCTTGTTTGGGTAGGCAAGGTTTAAGTCTGGATTTGCAAAAGGACTCACACTTGTTCCCACTTAAGTCATAAGATCACAAGACCAGAATAGATTTCCTGGGGACACAGAGTTCAGCATCCCACTTTCACAGACAATGACTTTATGAACCCCTTTTCATAAAGTCAACAAAAGTTTCATCACTGGCTTCAGTGGAAACAAAGAGGGGTCGGTTCTGAGTTTGCTGGAAATTTTGACATTTGGTATAACAAAACAGAGATACAGAAATGCAATAAAATAAATTAAATTTAAAAGAAAACTCATGAACTTGAGGAGTTACATAAATCAGATGAGGTTAAATGAGGCTACGGAGGTACATAAATCAGATCTAAGGTTCAGTGTGCCTAATTTATGTTTGAAAGACAAATTCTGATCTTAATTCTGAAATTTGTGAGCCATATTTAATAGCCCTGACTCAAGTCAAAAACATGCTCACAGACTGAACTCAGTGCTTTATATTTCTAGTGTTCAGAGGGCTTTTTTCCAAGGAAGACCATCTGTATACCAACAGCCTCTAAAACAAGAAAGTCATCAACTCAGAGTGGACCTGCAGAAAATATACTCTTTCTAAAATAAAGTTGCTTCTCATTTTTGTCCATCCACTGAGATTTGAATAATTCAAAATGAGTAATTTTCTTAAAACTGCTGTATAATACCTATAATCACACCTCAAACATGTGCCAAACTAACAAATGCGTTATTTATGGCTTTTAGCAGTGAGCAATGCCCAGGTTCAATGCAAACTTTCTGCCTCCTTGAGTAGTACCAATTATAGTAAATGGTATAGTAATAGAATACTAAAAACGTACCAGATATTTATCCAGGTTTAAAATAAGCTGTTTTCAAAAGGCTAAAATCCTCATGTTTGCAAACAGAATAAAAGTCAAACTTAAAACTAAAGATAGAGAAATTCTGCACCAAAACTCCAATATGCTGTATGGCGGCATGGTAGATCAGTTCCTGAAGGTGGATAAATAAAGGCTGTCTCTATTTCACACCAAAGATCTCTATGACAAACCCTCAGCATTCTGGGAAAACAGGAAGATAAATACTACTACTAATCAACAAAGTCAGCAAATCAGCACCTGTACTGTTGAGAATGAAAATACCAATGTCTGAGATAGTTAGATGGGAAATTTATTCCCACATTGGAAGATCCCGCAGCCACTGCTAAGCACGACATTGAGGGAATGGCTATAAATCATTAGGGGATCACAGGCGGCAAAACCAAGAAGGGCCTAACAGGTCATTACATACATATGCCTTGGTGGTTTCACAGTTAATAACTTGATTTGAATGGAGCGGGAATGGAGCCTGTAGGGTATATATGATATAACTCACAGAGGGGAGATTTGGATTAAATATTAGGAAGAAGCTCTTTCCTGTGAGGGTGGTGAGAAACTGGAACAGATTGCCCAGAGAAGTTGTAGCTGCCCCATCCCTGGCAGCGTTCAAGGCCAGGTTGGTCCCATAGGTTTGTATGTCCAGCTTGTTACCTAACTTGATCCTTCGCCACTGAGGATAAGTGTTCCTTGCTACAGTCTTCCCCCCTCATCTCAAAGTCTGAAGGCTGGACTTCAGGTAAAGACTGAGATGAAGGTGGCACCTCAGCCTTTTCTATATTCTTTGTCATCAGGTTTCCTTCCCTGTTCAGCAGCAGACCCACATGTTCCCTACCCTTCCTTTTGCTGCCCAAGTACATGTAGAAACCTTTCTTATTGAAGCTTTTTCTATTGTTCTGTGGTCTATGGTCTTCCATCGGGAAGAACAATGAGTAAAATAGACAAAGCATCTACTTCCCTCAAGACTGAAAATAAGTCTGCTAATCTGGGTTTCTTCACAAGGTATTTGGGCTGGAATCACCACAGACTTGGAATGGAGTCAGCAGCCTGACTGCAAATGGGAGGAAGAAAAGTGCTGGACACTCTGTCCTGAGCATTGCAAATTGTTAACTAGAAAATGAGGCAGTCAAATGCATTAACTGTCTATTGAAATATAGGCCACAATTGTGCGTCAGAAACCTCAGACTAATTGGACATAAGATGAACTTCACTAGTTCACAGAGCCTTCTGGCAAAGTATTCAAACTTAAGTATCTTTCTGATCTTTTGATGGAAAGTTTTATATATGTTTTTTACATGTGTATATATATGCTTATGTGCACACACACACACATACATACACACACGTCAGTGCCCTTTAAATAATAACATTTTCTCACGTTCACCATCTGGTTACCACATAGAAGTCACAGTAATTCTTTTCCCCATGTATAAGCAATACAACAACGTAGCAAATTCAGCCATTGCTAGCTTTTTCTATGATGCTCAACTCTAAAACCATTAATCTTCTATAGCACATATTAATATAACATATTTAATTGTAAATAGTTTGGAACAGTGGTTTTGAAAATTTTCCCAAACCTCTGATATGACACAGACAGCATCTCACCTAAATAACCAGGCTGGTACTTTTACTATCACAATGAGGCAGAACATAGAAAGGGCAGATGGTGCCCAGTTGCATTTTGAGTGTGTTGCTGCACACACTGGTGTGAGGGACACAAAGACTACAGGATGTTAGTGATAATTCGACTTCCAGGCTCTTTGTGATTCAGTGACACCTCCTGGCTGCTGTCCTCAGGACAACCACTCTAATGCAGAATCTTGCACCTTCTCGGGAGGCTCTGCCCACTTAAGTGGTTAACCAGACCTTTGCAATCCACAGATATCCCTACCTGCTCTGCATTTGGAAAGATGACCTGGAAATGACTGCGATAGATCAAGATTGTTACTAAGGGTAAGATGAGCACCTCACTTGCTGTGGGTAAATTCTGGGCAGTCTTTAGAGTAGAAAACAAATGACAGATTGAAACGCCTAATTTCCTGAAGTGCTGTTTAGGTCATTGTTTTCCTAGACTTAAGAAAGCAAGGGAGAAAAAAAAAAGGAAAGTGACAAAATTACTACTTCACACTGGGAAGCTTCACACTGGGAGGAAGAAAGCTTTAGTAAAGTGGCTTTCTACATCCCATGGGAAAAACAGTTTGCAAAGGAGGTGAACTGTCCAACCTCCATGTATCCCGCTAGATCCTCAAAGCATTTCACACAAAAATATTTCTGCTTACCTATAAAGATAGCAGTTTTCCTTCTATTACATTAAAATGATCATTAAACCAGCACAAATTCTACTAGTAAATACAAATGGTCTCAACATGATCATGACTGGTGGTCAGAGATATGATGATACAACAATTATCATAAAGTCTGAACTCGATATTGAAAATCCGTTGCAAATATTAACCATCTCCTACAAGCTCAGTTGCATATAGAATCATAAAATCATAGAATAGTTAATGTTGGAAAGGATCTTAAGATCATGGTTCAAAGAAAGACACACACAAACAGATTAAAAAATGTTTAGATCAGAAAGAAAAAAAAGAAATGGAGGACTTCTCAATTTCAGCCTAATCTAAGGGTTAAATTGAGTTATCTAATGACTAGTCAAGCTGCTTCCTTCCCGATACACACAGCATTGAGCAGATATGCTGAGTATTTGTGGAAAGGACAGATCAGGAAAGCCTGTAGCTGTTGACAATTTGCATGTATTTTTTAGGGGGCAATAGACACAAAGCCCGGAAAGACAGAAGTTCAGTTTTCATTTATTAAGAGGGCCCACCCACTTATAAAATAACTCATGTGTGCACCGCAAGGTCACTTACTGCAAGATTGAAACAAACTCTCTTCCTAAAAGAAAGAAATATGGTGTCACAGCAAGTTACAGCATCTCCTGAAAAGTGGAACCCAAGACACACTCGAAATACTGCATTTCTTGTGATTCAGTTCTGAATAACCTTTGAGATGATATTCCCATCTTTGCAGGAGACCACAGACAAGGAGTAAAGGCAGTACAGTTTATCATTCTTCTGTACCTCCAATTATAAAGCAGCATAAACCTGCATTAGTTTATGGAGGAATCGCCCCTTTCATCATCTTGTTTTTGGGGAAAAACAGATTTTCTAAATTTGACTATGGCAAATGTTTTTTATCTATGGAAATTAATATCTAACTAATATTACCTAATAAAAACTCATTGACACTCCTTCATTCAGTATTACTGAGAGAAACTGGAAGCACCAGATGTTACAAGAAAGGTCTTAGAAACCCCACAACTGTGAACAATAACGCAATAAGCAGCTTTCAGGGGGCTACTCTTGCCATTGGCCACTGCACTAAAGTATCAAGTTTTATCCATTGAAAGTGATGTGACATCCACAGTTATAAATGATTCATTTCATCATCAATCCTACCAAATATTTTGCCTCAGTGACCTCTTGTGGCAGTGAGTTGGAGAGATATTAGGCCACCATTGTGGATGACAACAATTCTTCCATTTAAATGATACAAAACTAATAAAAGCGAGTAAACACCTGAATGTAAACACCTGAATGAGGAAGCTCATGTGAAGACAAACACTTCATTATACTGTGAACTTTCAGAAATAGTGCGAGGAAATTTAGAAATACACACAAAACAAAGGATGTTTCCTTTTCTTTTTGGCTTAATACATGAATACACTTACCAATTTCTGACCCCAGAGGTAAACTAACAGGCGGACACAGGTTAGGCATGGTGTTCTTCAAGTCAGCTAAAAGAAAAAAAACCCAAAACATTTATAAACAGCTACATTTGAAGGTTTAAAATGTAATCAACACCTCAATATTTCCAGTATTGCTGCTGGGGTCTGAATGTTGCATTTTCTCACCACAAACACCAAAAGTAAGGATATGAGGCTGCTTTGCTATTGAATGTTTTTGACCTCATACATCACATCAGACTTCCCTAAATTTCTGTATTTATAAACTTTCCTACACACACTCTTCGAAATGCAGTTATTTATGAGCAACTCATTTCAGTAGTTCTATGGGTTTCTTCCATGTCCCTCTCTGTATTTGGTTTTCTGCATCACAAGAGACATGAGATTTTCTCTGCTTCCTGATTAGCAAACTGGAATTTCTCAAACCAAGAATTAGGTACAAGTCAGTTTCCAGCAGGAAACTTTCTGAATTCAAATTCCAATAATCATTCATATTTTCCACACACAAACCTTCTTGTTCACTAATATTTCCCTTAAATATTTTGCAATTTTAAATAACAAATAATAATAATTTTGTAAAACACTAATTAAATCAGCTATATATTCTCTACTAAGACAAATTACAATCCCTACAGAAGCTGAAGACAAATGAGATTTTCTGTTTGCTTCTTCCACTTTGTATTGTCCATGCCCATATCTACTGTCCATAACCAGTAGATATTTCTAAAAATAAAAAAGGTGTTTTGCCATTCACATTGACAGGAATGAAGAACTGGGGCTATCCAGAACTTTCTTTAAAATGCTACTGTATGTTCCTCATTGACTGAGCTAGAACCATGACTACACACAGAAGTCAGATTGCAAATGAATGAAGACGAGCTGGCAAACAGCTCACTCCTCAACTTAGCATATTATGAATGTGGAGGCACAAGTACCTTCCTACAACAGGACTGTGGACTAAAACCAACTACCCTGTTTCATGCTAATGTCCCACCATTGTAAATTCCTCCTTCAGATTTAACCCACTTTGCCTTTCAGGCTCAGGGGTTTTTTGTTCCTCTTCCTGGTTCCCGGACACCCAACACACCAGCAAAACTGATACAAATTTTTGTCTACAAATATCTCCATTTGCATAAACATCTGTGCCTTGCTCTGTGTACTAGTGGAAACACATCTGCAGTTCCTCACTACATAAGGAAATGCCACTGTCTCTCCTAACACTTCGCTCTTTGCATAAACCCCCCGGCTCCTCTTCATCATCCCTCTGTCCGCAAAGTGAGCAACATTCTTTATTTTTAGCTGGCTTTTTGCCAATGAGAGGAAAAACAAAATCCAAGAAGTGGAAGTGTATCTACACTTCCACTGTCTCCTTTTCGTCTTTTTTACCCCTTGTTGCCTCTCACGTTGCCCCTGCCCCCAGGCTCCTGCCGTTGCCTACTTTATCAGGGCTGTTGTTCCCTTCCTCTCAGTGCTAGACCCTCAGCGCGTGCCTCTCCATAAGCTTCCATGGTGCCCCCCTAACTCCATGCTGACTCTACTCTGTAACAGGGGTTGCCCCACAAGAGGAGTAAATGGATGGTCTGGTGGGAAGAGTACCAGTACAGGACTTGAAAAGCTCCGGGTTAAGTTCGTATTTCAGACACTTTAAATCCCATAACAAACCAAGCCTTTTGTTGTTATGCATCCACACACACTGTCAAACCATAAGCTAAGCAGTGAGAAACAAAGAATGATGTCCTGACCAGGACTGTGCAGTGGAACAAAACATATTTGGGTTCCGACATTGGCCAGAAGTCTCCCATACAATCCAAGAAATTAAATTATACCTCTTTGAGGTATTTCTATTCCTTTTCTATCAAAATGAAGATTAAATTACACCTTTCTTTCCCTTGCACATGCTTTTGTCTGTCTTGTCCGATCCTTGAATATGGGTCCCCCAGCTGAAAGCTGGAGCTTCTACACATTGAAGCTAATAAGCTTCAGTGTGCAGAAACCAGTCAGAAAGGCCCTGTATCACTTACCAGGCTTTTGATACCAGCCAAACGGGTGTATTCTGACTTCAGCATTTGGTGAACTACAATTTGAAACTTGCCAAGCGCTTCTTGTCTCCTCAGAACATGTCTGGATTCCTATGCTGTTCAGAGTCAGGCACATAATCCTTCCACCTGCCAGGGAAATACATGGTTATAAATATGATGAGGAAAATTTTCCTCTTCTAGATAGTATTCGAGGAAAGTGAATACAACACTGTTAAAAGGAATTCCACTGACTTAGAAATCAAAACAAGGAAATATCTAAAATGGGCCAAGTTTTACTGTTGTTGAAAATAGTGTTGAAAAATCACAATGAATTCAATGTGAGGGAAGGTGGGTACCAACATCATAATCCATTAAGATCACTGAGCATTTCCACTAAGCAAAGATTAGAACCTATTCTTTGAGCAAGCAGACCTTTCTGGCTATTGCAATCCTGAAAATTAAAAATCTGCATGTATGGAGGAACATAGCCCCTACTTACATTAAGATAACAATTCCTCCTTTCAAAGACCTAGTGTAAATATTTCTGCACCTGAAAAAATTGAGAGTTTGAAGCATATTTCATTGAAGATTTATCCTAGCTCATGTTAAAATCACTACTGAAAGTTCTCTTGACTATGTGAATGCCAGGCCTGGATGGCTGAAATGCCACAGCTAAAAAATATTAATTGAATAAACTAAGAGGTGTCAGTTCTGCATGTTTTGTGCTTGAAAATCCTTAATTTATTTTAGAACTATTTAAAGAAACTTAAAGTCATATTCAGTTAAGACTTCAAATTTCACATTGTCATACGGACATATGAAAACTCTCAACTATTCTTGATTTGTACAGCAATTCCAATCTAAACTGCACTGGATTAATTATCCAAACTACTCATTTTTGACTAAGTGAAAATATTGTCTGCTCAACAAAAAATGGAATGAAAAATATGTCTTTCTGAAAATGTTCCAAATTCCCAAATGAATTGTAAAACCAGCACATACTAATAGCCTCAGAGAGAGTTGTGGAAGATGTCCCTGCCCACAGCAGGGGGGTTGGAACTATATGATCTTAATGTCCTTTCCAGTCCTAACCATTCTATTATTGTGTTTGATTCTATGATTAGCACTTGACATGTCCAAAACCAAAGTTAGCTATTTTAGTGGCCTAAATCTAAATTTGGAATAAAATATTAAAAACTGTTTCATTGACTTTGACCTGGGTGGCATCCAATTTTAAACACCTGCTAAAGTCTTTTTTTAAAACAAAGCACTTCCTTTACAGCCAGTGGAGCAAAATAGAAGTACCTCCACGACTGGATTCAGTCAACCAAAGCCCTTAATGACTCCATAGTTGTGTCTATACATCTCTCTGCTGACTATAGAGGGAGAAGAGAGTGATAACACCCCTTAAGTTAGAATCGTAGAATAGTAAGGGTTGGAAAGGACCTTAAGATCATCTAGTTCCAATCCCCTTGCCATGGGCAGGGACACCTCGCACTAAACCATGTCGCCCAAGGCTCTGCCTAACCTGGCCTTGAACACTGTCAGGGATGGAGCATCCACAACCTCCCTGGGCAACCCATTCCAGTGCTTCACCACCCTCACTGTAAAGAACTTCTTCCTTATATCTAATCTAAACTTCCCCTGTTTAAGTTTGAAGCCATTACCCCTTGTCCTACCACTACAGTCCCTAAGGAAGGGTCCCTCCCCAGCATCCTTATAGACCTCCTTCAGATACTGGAAGGCTGCTATGAGGTCTCCACACGGCCTTCTCTTCTCCAGGCTGAACAGCCCCAACTTTCTCAGCCTGTCTTCAAACGGGAGGTGCTCCAGCCCTCTTATCATCCCCGTGGCCCTCCTCTGGACTCGCTCCAACAGCTCCATGTCCTTTTTATGTTGAGGACACCAGAACTGCACGCAGTACTCCAAGTGAGGTCTCACAAGAGCAGAGTAGAGGGGCAAGATCACCTCCTTCGACCTGCTGGTCACGCTTCTTTTGATGCAGCCCAGGATACGGTTGGCTTTCTGGGCTGCAAGCGCACACTGCCGGCTCATGTTAAGCTTCTCACCAACCAACAGCCCCAAGTCCTTCTCTGCAGGGCTGCTCTGAATCTCTTCTCCGCCCAACCTGTAGCAGTGCCTGGGATTGCCCCGACCCAGGTGTAGGACCTTACACTTGGCTTGGTTAAACTTCATAAGGTTGGCATTGGCCCACCTCACAAGCATGTCGAGGTCCCTCTGGATGGCATCCCTTCCCTCCAGCGTATCAACCGAACCACACAGCTTGGTATCGTCAGCAAACTTGCTGAGGGTGCACTCAATCCCACTGTCCATGTCAACATGCCAACAAAGATGTTGAACAGGACCGGTCCCAACACTGGTCCCTGAGGGACACCGCTCGTTACTGTTTTCCAACTGGACATCGAGCCATTGACCACAACTCCTTGCGTGTGGCCATCCAGCCAATTCTTTGTCCACTGAGAGGTCCATCTATCAAATTGATGTCTTTCCAATTTAGAGACAAGGATGTCATGTGGGACAGTGTCGAACGCTTTGCACAAGTCCAGGTAGGTGACGTCAACTGCCCTGCTCCTGTCCATCAGTTCCGTGGCTCCATCATAGAAGGCCACCAAATTCGTCAGGAAGGATTTATCCTTAGTGAAACCATGTTGGCTGTCACCAACCACCTCGTTGTTTTTCATGTGCGTTAGCATGCTTTCCAGGAGAATCTGCTCCAAGATTTTGCCAGGCACAGAGGTGAGGCTGGCTGGTCTGTAGTTCCCCGGGTCTTCCACCTTCCCCTTCTTGAAAATGGGGGTTACATTACCCTTCTTCCAGTCATTGGGAACTTCACCTGACTGCCAGGATCTTTCAAATATGATGGACAGTGGCTTAGCAACTTCATTCGCCAGCTCCTTCAGGACCCGCAGATGGATTTCATCAGGTCCCATGGACTTGTGCACGTTCAGGTTCTTAAGACGATCTCGAACCTGATCCTCTCCTACAGTGGGCCTAAGGTCTTCATTCTCACAGTCCCTGCACCTGCTTTCCAAGACTTGGGTGGTGTGGTCAGAGCATTTGTTAGTGAAGACTGAGGCAAAGAAGTAATTAAGAACCTCACCCTTCTCCAAATCCATGGTAGCCAGTTCTCCCCCTAGCTTCCGGAGAGGGCCCATGTTGTGCCTAGCCTGTCTTTTATTTGCTACGTAATTATAGAATCCTTTCCTTTCACATCCCTTGCCAGATTAGCCATCTTGGGTGAGTAAATATGTTTGTTTGACTTTCTTATAGCTTTCAAATTACATATACTTTTAAAGCTCTGATTTCCTCAGACCGAAATCCTACCTGAGATATCTTAAGTAGCTAAAATAATAAGAGATAGGCAACCTCTATCTGCAACCAATCTTCCTCACTAAATACTAAGATCTGGGAGCAGAGAAGTTCAGACATCCAAGAAAGCCAAAAGGCTAAGCTGCCTCTAAGTATTTACGGACATTATGTGCTTAACACGCATTTCATTCCAGCAATATTTAGGTTTCTAAGTCACTTAGGCTTCAAAAATGAAAAAACATTAAACAAAAAATCACAAAAAAGAAGTCAATCAACATTTTGGAAGAGAAGTTGATAAATGAGAAGTAACTGTTCCGAAGTTTTATCAGTTGGAATTTCATGCTGCTGGAACTGCAGCCTCTTCAGGACTCATTCCCATGAACTTTACTTAATAATGGCTGAGATGTGGAGCATGTCATTGGGCTGAACTCCTAGAAATGGTTATGGTTACTCAAAAATGTGGTAAAGAGAGTTGCATAAGATCTGCAAAGGCTTTTAAAGTGCCCTTCGCAGCAAAAGAATAGTCAAGTTTGGAATAATGGAGGGAGACTGAAATGATTTTAAGAAATAAAAATAGTGAAAAAATACCTGATAGCTGGGAGTCATTAAAAAAGCCAAATCCTGTGCAACAGGGGTCAGCATCACACCAACGCTCACAATCAAAGAAGCTGGGAAAGAACAAACATCATTACTCTCAGTATCATTAATAATCTGTCTATGTGGAAAAGGGAAGAGAGGATACTGCATAGGGGAAAGACACAGAGAACCTGTAGAGATGCCTTTCAGAATAAGACTGTTCACGGCTCTAGGACATTCCATACTGCATAGACACTTCCACACATTTTCCACTTGTAGATGAAGTTATGTTTGACCACTCTACATCTACCAGACTATGTCCAATGATTTAATTTATTATTTTGATATCTGCCTTAAAAGTATCAATATCAAATATTAAAATTGGTATATTATTGTCAAGAGATTTAATTGACCAACCAGCAATTTAATAGCAATATAAGTAATAATTCACGTATATAATCACTAAATATATACATTATTATTTATAACTCAATTACAAATTTCCTTTACATCATATGTTATTTTTTCTTCTTTAAATATTCTCAAATAATGCTGTTCTTGGACCAACATGTCTGATGCCCTTCATCTGCTTAACAGGGCTTTGGTATTCCAGGCATGGTTAAACTTCTAGTAGAAAAAGAAGGAATAGTCACATCCTACCCATCTGAAACAGCTTTTCTGCTCATGTCAGTCTTATTCCTCACTGAGATCCCCATTACTTTCTGGAATGGTACACGTGTGTAGAAGCTCTTCACAGAACTTTTTAGAGTGACTGGAAGGAAAAAGAAAAAGAAAACTGGAAAAATCAGCTTAACCTTGTACTTTACATATTCTGGTCAAGTAATCACATGGTAACGGTAAAGTTTATGTTTCTATAATACCATAGTCTTGATTGATTAAAAAATAATTTTACATTATCACGGTAATGTGATAATCAACCTATGTTGCACTTTGGGCTCCCTGCAAAGACATGATTTAATAATGTAGCTCAATGGACCTTTACAAATTATAGGTTACAGTGGCAACAGGCTTGTTTGTTCAGCTTCCTCAGATGAGCCCTATGAGAAAATCATTGAAATTCCCAAGCTTTCAAAGAGCAGAGGTTAAAATCCACGTCCATAACTCTGGATTCAGTAAAATAATTAACAAAATTACAATCAAGGACTCTCAATTTTTGCATTGCTTAACTACTACTTAATCTTAACGGTAGAAAATGGGATTGGCAACATCCCAATGAAATTCCCATTTCACCCATATTATAAAAAGATCTAAGACCTGGTATACAAATTTTCTGAGCCACCCTTGGCCTCTCTGAGTTGGGAATACCTGAGGTGGAGAGTGGAACTCATAGTTAACATCTTTCCATTGTGAACTGGAAATGAAAACCCATGTCCAGGACAGCCTGACCTTTCCTTTCACCATCATGCCCCAGGACATATTTGTACCTACAGGCTTTTTATCCAAGAATCAAGAGCCAAAACACTAGCTTGCATTACCACGGTTAGAGCACACATTACACATCCAAATCCAAAAACTTGCCTATTTTACGATACAATGTCTGTGGTTGCCAGGGTAGCACGGTTCGACAGTTTTCTGGTATTTGATCGATGCTGCCATCACAAATCTGTGCCTCTGGATAGAGGGTACACACAATGTATGTGTCTGCAGTGTCTTGAAGATCTACCATTCGGCAAAACTCATCCTCTTGTGCACATCCTAGGAATCAAAGTCACAACGAGTTACACACATATGAGGGTTTCTTCCCCTCTCTATTCCGCTTCATGTCTTCAGAGCACTTAAAGCTGTCCACCAGCAAACAACTAAAAGTGAGAATTTCAATATTATTCTAATACAGTGTAAGAGAAACAGGGACAGATTCTGTTTCTGGTGACACTGAAGCCTTACCTAGGGAGCACAGAAAAGGAGCTATACCACAGCTGATTGGAAAGATACATTCCCCAGTTGTGACAAGCATTACCCTAGTGTATTGGTGCACTAACATTGTGACTGATAAAGATCTCTCTTGCTTTCTTTTCAGTACATCTGACATACGAACTGTTTAATTATAAAAGAACACATCAGCCAGGTGCCTGTTTCTTCAAAGAATAAAATGTACAATAAAGTCTACAATGTCTTAGGAAGGTTTTGTGAAAGATATTTCTGAAGTGTTCATACATCACATAAAAACAAATAACTTTTAGAATCAACTGTTCAAGCCATTTGCTTGTAGCAATTTGCACTGAAATTTGCCCCAGGGTAATATTGCACCTTCAGAAAAGAAACAAAGCTGTAAAACCTATTTCTCAATTACTCTGGCAATTGCTTCTGTAAATATATACGTCAGCGTTTAATTTTAAACAGGCATAGTTCTACTGACCTCTTACAGCGATGTCACTGCACTGTTTAGTATCCTTGGTTCTGCCTTCCTGGTAATCAGAGCTAGAAACTCTTCTCCGTTTATCAAATCCAAATATACTTTATTATTAACACCAAATTTTATTTTACCTTTTCTTTTTTACCACTACATTATCTACCTATTTTGAAGGGTACATTTCAAGAACAGCATAGTATTGCCTAAATTGTATCTATCTTCGACTTCTCTTGCCCATAACAGGGATACCCTGATGATGAATGATAGGTACCCTTTCTGCCACATCAGACAGAGATCGTAAGGAACAAACAGATGACCCCATTAGCAACTTCCATGAAAAATTTTGTGGGTTCTCCCAAAAACACCTCAAAGTCCAGAACTTCTCCTTATCATGATTATAATACCCATTAAAAGATTTTAGTTAATTATTTCCTACAGAATAATAGTCTCCAATATGTCTTACGTGTGAGACACCAAAGCACAGCTTCCTCTGCTGAGTACTTCTCCCTGAAGACCCAGTACTGCTGGTATGGGAGAGAATAATTCTGGCCACTTTGTATCTGGCTGTTGTCCATTCGGTAGAAAAGATCCTTTGTGGAATCTGAGATTCAAACAAACAAACAAACTGCTTAAACCCACAAAAAACTTGTCTATGATCTGGAATAAATTAAATTTATCTACATATAAAATTCTGCCTTTCACAGTAAAACCATTTTGTAGGGTTAACATATCCCAAAGGCTGCTTTTAATAACAGAATTGTTCACCCACGGTTATTGAGCTTGTGCAGGCAATGCACCCTTGCTGAACTCTGCTGTGCAACATAGCATTGTCAGGCTATTTCCACCACCCAAAAACTAGATGAAAATCACAGCTCCTAGAAATAAGGTGGTTCTCTCTACCCTGTCATGCAACACATTAACCTGACAGTGAAGTATGATGTCTCAAAATGTTTACAATACCTTAATAAATCTAGTTTTATTAATCCATATAACAGCAGTTTCCTTGTATTCCCTTAAGAAGCTTTTAAACCTCTCTGTTAAAAGTTTTCTTAAAAAGCTTAATACCTATTTTAGTCATTTAACCTTATTTCTCCTAGTTTATGCTCCCACAGATCATGTTTAATAACTCTTTCTGTCACCTCCCTGCAATCTTCAGTCATGTATGCAATGCTTTATATCTCCCAAGCCCCCTCTGAAACATACAGCTATTTCAGGCTGTTTTCAAACTGATCCCTTTAAGTAAGGATCCAATATCAAAAAAAATGAGGCCTCTTTACTGATCAAATTTCTTCTAAAACACCTTTTTATGTATCAAATGCCATCAGCAGGTCTCATCCCCAGTTACTCCAATATTGTGAGAGATTCTGTTATTTAATCTTACACGCACTGAAACAGCCAGAAGAAAATGAAAATAGGAAAGTAAAGACATACAGATGATTGCAGCTGAAATGCTGAAGAACCTAACGACATGCTGGGAGTGCATAACAGCTGTGGATTTGCTAATAGAAAATACAAAAGATGTGCTTTAAGGATGATCATCAAGTAATAAAAGCGCTGTAGGCATTTTCCTAGATGTATAAATAGCTTTTTAAAAAGGCAACTTTTAAGTCTTTTTACTTCTCTAGACTTAACTTCAACCTTCAGTTTCTCTTGAAATGGTTTGTGTCATGGCTAAGACTAAGGGATGGAGGAAGAAACTGCATTCCTTGCATAGCTTCAGGTTTAATGATATCACCAGCTGCAGCAAGGTAAAGGGAGAACCCCGAGGGCTGCACGCACGCCTTGGCAGGTAGATGCAAGAGAATTTCACCCAATGTGTTAAGTGCAATTTTCTCCCATTTTTAACTCTAGACTTTAAAATACCACTACTTGTATAGGAGACAAACTAGGTAAATGGGCATTTTAGTTTACCTTCCTTTCAAATACACAAGCAAACCCAGCAATTCACTCCATATTAGGATTTTACATGTATTGAATCACATGTTCAGGTATTAATCAAGACTCCTTAGCAAAGACTGCAGTTCGTTATAGATGAACCAAAGTGCTCTCTACAGGCTCCACTACTGTCTTTCTCTTAGCACTGTGGGGCTGAAGGCCCACTCTAGTAACTTAATCCAAATTATTTTGGATATATAAATGACTTAGCATAATGAAGTGCAGGCCCTGGAATAACACAGGAGCTTGAGAACTTCACAGGTCCCTTGCTCTCATAATGTGTAGAAGAAACAGTTGTGATTGCAGTTTCATCCGGAGTTTTTCTAAGCAACATATTTACAGTCTTTGTCAGTAGCAGTAAATATGCTCAGGTACCCAGGCTAAGGATTTGATTCCCAGGTGTATGTGACATTTTTATTCAGACAAATAGTATTTCCTGAGTCTTTACAGTTCAGTAAGTCTGAAAGAACAAGCTTTCATAGAACATTTTAACACTTTCATTTCCAGCCTGCCCTAGGAAGGTAAAAAAACATAAAGACAGGAGGCTTACATATTGAACATGCTTCTCAAAACTTTATTGGATATCCTACCTGAAACAAAACCTCTGGGCTTCACAATACCAATATCATATGATACATATATGGCACTATATGGTTTTTTTCTGGTTAAACTCTGATATCTTCTGCTCTCTTCTCTGTCTACCCTTACTATAATACCTGATAACACCAGATTGTTGTCTGTCTTCAAAGCAGTAGCATTGCATGCAGAGGTTTTAGTCCGAGTGAGCATATCAGAGCCTGGAATGAAACAGGAATTAAAGAGCATAGTAATTCCCTGTATCTTTCTTCCACAAGACTATATCATCCTCAGTTTCCAAAATTTAATAAATATTTGAACATGCACCATTTAGATAAACTCCTTAGATAATCCCACCAACTATTGAAACAAATATGAGTAAAACCATCTCCATATAACTCTAGAGAAGACCTAAATCAAAACGTGCTATTTGGAGGATAAAAGCAAATGCGATATCCACAATCACTATGCATTCAGCATCAATGCTCTGGAGGTTGTGTGCGTTTATAAAGCAGCACCACAAATCATTTGGCAGGTCCTGCCATGTACATTGTGACATTCAGAAAGCAAACTTGCAAAAATAACACATACAGGGTTATCATGCTAAGAAAAATAACCTATATAGTTATGTATAAAGTGCCAAATTATTATGGCACCTGGACACTGGTGGGAGAAAGGTAAATGTCTCCATGATACTATTTTCACAGGTATTAAAAGTTATAAAGTATATTCTCAGACACAAGAATTTACCCAAATACCCTGAAACTACAGTAGCAGATTACACCCAATCCTGCCAGAAAAGACTTTTGAGTAGTGTTTCAATTTGGACAATATAAAGTGAGAATGACACTTTCATCATAGATCACACATCTGTCACTGCCTATGGTTCATCATAAGCTTTTATTAACAAATTCTATGAGATAACTCACCTTTCCACAGGTAAACTTGCTGAAAGGTCGTAAAATTTCTTTCTGCCTCTTCTGCCAACTCAGAAGCTGATAAAGAAAAAAGTTTATTAGAGTAGCCGCTCAAGTTAAAAAGGTAGTATTGAAATGCTCAGAAACTGCATTAAAAACACATCACTGGACAATGCACCTCCTTATTTACAATACAAGATGCTAAGGAGGAAGGCTCTGCATATCCTGGTGCTAGTCTGGGTCCAGGGTGCCAAAGCTTTATTATCCATCACTGTTTTCTCTGCAGAGCTCTGGATATCTCTCTTTTTGTCTTTGCTTCAGACTTTACCTTTCTTTCAGACTATTGGCTTGAATGTGCCCTAATTAAATACTGGAAGTGTTACAGGGTGACATACTAAACACATTCTTGACTTTCCTTAATGTTCACACAGTAAAATGCTAGAGGTCCATCTGTCTAACAATGCATCCAGTTAGAGAGTTCTTATTCTCTTGTGATTGTACATATATGGATTTACTTGAGAAAAAAGCATTGAAGTACAAGAGCAGACTGGTGAAAAAGGCAGGAGCTATACAGGAATTAAAGTAATATAAGTAATTTCAAATTTAATTTAAATCAAAGTAACCTCAAATGTAAATTGAGATAATTTATTGACATACTTCCACTGAACATTTGTCCTCCCAGGGTGAAGGAAAACATCTTCTCTTTTTCATCATAGGTCACACCTTTACATATCTGGTCTATGAGTGATGTTGGTGTTGGCCTCCAGCCATTCACATTGCAGATCAGCACATCTGGGTAGCTCATCAAACTACACAAAATGGTACCTAGGTTCAGGCAAAGAGGTAGTTGCATTACTCCAATAATACTTTGCACCTACACAGAGCTTTTCAACCAAGCATCCCAATACTTTCTCTAAATGCCAATTGATCCTGTATCATTGAGATAGATAACTTCTACTATTGCTACTAAAAAAAAAATCAGATCCATATGTTCAAATTAGAGTACTAAGGGTAGCTATTCATACCCAAACTCAACATTTGTAGCCTGCTTTTCAGAGGTTTCAAGCACATGCTATTACCACCTAATAAAAAACTACTATTATCTGATAATACCTAACAGTGTTCTCAGCACTTTATAGCACCATGGAGGCATATTCAATCCTTTGGCGGTCTCACAATCTCAGGCTCTGAACCAAGAAAGCACTTCTATTTTTCCTGGATGGTTTCCTGGATTGGTGACTGGTTTCAGTCAGCCCAGGCCTGAGTCTCCCCCAGCATCACAATGTGAGTTGGGGGGACCAGCACGCTTAAAGCCAGGTGTTCTGACATCAGTCTGCTACCATAACTTCTAGACAATACTCAGCTTCTTGCTTTGCACTTGCTGTCACACGTTTCTGCGGTTTTACAATGCCCTGTCTGGTTCATTTTTATGGACTGAGTGCATAAGATATTCAATGGAGAGGAACATTTTACAAGGGCACATAGAGATAGAACAAGGGGGAATGGTTTAAAACTGAAAGAGAGTAGATTTAGATTAGACATTAGGAAGAAATTGTTTACTATGAGGGTAGTGAGACACTGGCACAGGCTGCCCAGGGAAGCTGTGCCTGCCCCATCCCTGGCAGTGTTCAAGGCTAGGACGGACAGGGCTTGGAGCAACCTGATGTATTGGAAGGTGTCCCTGCTCATGGCAGGGGGATAGAAACTAGATGAGCCTTAAGGTCCCTTCCAACTCCAACCATTCCATGATTCTATGAATATGCTGCTTTTTTCTATTTTATTTTTCGTGAAATGGAATGCTAATCCGAGTAATGCATTTACCTCTGGTATTGATCCAAATAGGTCACCCCAATTAAACAGAGAACTCTACAACATCCACCTTCTCTACACTTACAGCTATGGAGAACCCAAAAAATTCATGGTAAATCTATAGAGAAATGGGCTTTACGAGATCACGGAGAATATTTTGATTAAAAAATAAAATAAAACAAAAACAAACCATTAGATGCCAAAACAGAAAATAATTTTCTGGAAACATTTGCTTGGCAATTTCCACAGAGAACATTTCCTCAATTCCAGGATTAGTTTTTCCACTCCAAACTGGAGAAGTGCTTGGCACATAGCAGCCAGTAGGACATGCCTGGTTTTGTAGGAGCCTGTCTTTAAAATCTTGAGACATCTCAATTAGAAATTCACTTTTTCTATAGGAAATCCACCTCCAACAGGAAAGTTGATCCCATGTGAGCTCGAAAAGAAACTACAAAAACCAGGCACTGACATTAACTGCTTCAATTTCCTGGTAGAAATCTGTGCTCTGCCTAAGTCCCACCTCTGTCAGACTGTCTATCCCACTCCCACTTGTTTTCCTAGCTAGATATCCAGATATAGGAGATTCAAGCATTTCTGCATGCAATAACATAGTTCCCTGTTTAGCGTTCTCTTATCCTGCTCCTAAAAGGGAGCTGATTTACATTTGCACTGCAAGATCTGTAGACACCATCTTAACTGCCTCATCAGCTGAAAAGCACCTTCTTGCAACCGAGCTGCACTATGTAAGGAAAGAGATTTTTCAGAATTATTTATCTCATCTGAATGCAGATGTTTAAAGAAAGAATTATCCTTTTAAAATGTCCATTTCTCTCCAAGAGCAGCTTGCTACCTTAGGTCTTTTACTCTATTGCTCCAGGTCAAGTCTTGGGCATTACTCAAATTTTGCCTGCACCAGTGACATAAAGACAAGCTGCTGATACTGGCATGACACAAAGCAAAGTGCACTGAGTTCAAAATTGAGTTGTACTCATTTAGTGTTGGTTTTCCACTACAAAGCTTTTTGTTTTGCAGTTAGACAATACCTCCATCAAGCACATTCTGGCTCAAGATGAAGCCGTCACAGCAAGAGTCCCTGCTGCACATCTGCCGACAGAAGAGCTGAGCGTCAGTCAGAGATGCGCTAGCTGCTGAGAGCACCATGGAGCGATACACACCAGAAAGCACATTCTGAAAACTGGTCCTTTCGAAGGTCTTGAGTCCAGATGAGTTAAATTCCTGTCCTGAGTAGAAAGAACGGGAAAGAAAGGTCAAAAGAGCTCAAGAGAATGCGGGATACTTTTGGTTTGCCTTCAGACTGGTCTATCACTAAATGTTAAGCTCTGAAAAAGTATTGTGTCTTCTCAAACAAAGATGGTCCCCACATTTTGACATGATTCTATACAGAAGTAACTGCAAGTTTGGTCACAGCAGTCTAACATTAGATGACTGGTTTGTATCTGGTACCTCTCTTCAAGTAGACCATCACTGCATCTCCCTCTGGGTTCCTGACATGTAGCAGACAGCTGAGACTACCGATGCCAATGGCAGCAGGGTTCCCCAAAACACCTTGCACCTGAGACAGAAGACAGGCATGCATAATCAATACAACCTAATTGATTTCCTCTCCTAAAACACATCTTCCTTAATCAGAAACTCAAGGGGAGGAATCAGCACAAAGATGTGGCCCAGTGTGGACATTTCTTATTCTATCAGACTCAGATGTTGACTGTTCAGTGCCACATTGCTGTGTTTAAAAGTAGTGAATAGGAAGATGTTACGGTGCTAAAGAGCCCACAATTCAAACCCTGGGCTACAGGAAGGGACTGAGAAATTATGACTGTTTCAGGTGACCTGATCATCAACCTGGATACTTCTAGTTTGGATTATCCAGATTAACCCTTCTTTTAAGGTAACCTAATTTCCTAACTGCAAGAGCTCAGCATGTTTTAGGAACAAAAGTGCTGTGGGATATTTCAACCAAACACAGAGGCTTTCAGATGTCACTTTTGGAAACATCTGGGTGTAGCTTCTTTACCATCTTGCTGGAATTTATTACCCCCAAGGGGTCAGTTAACAGCCTGCCTTTCTTCTGAGATGCTGTCTACTTATACTGAATGTACAGTATTATGGTAAAGACATATTTTCAAATATCATCATTTTTACCAGTCCTGAGGTGGTGCAGTTGAAGTTGACTTCAGCAGCACTGTATAATTCACAGAGGACTTCAGCACCAGCAGGAGTTACAGTCGCAAAGCCACATGAGTCTTCTATCTCACAGCCTGAAAAATGGGAAAGAAACCTCAGTTTTCCTAGCATTTCATGTGCAAAATTTCTGCTATAAATTCCACTGTTTACTGCTATTTGCCTAGTTTTTTATGTCTATTGTACTGCAAGCACATGAATTTCATTAGCCAGATGAACTTCAGTATTCAACTATATTAATAGAGGTTCAGGTTTTTCAATTAGATTAATGAAAAAAGCTGTTCATCACCTAATGCTACAAACAGCTGAGTTAGGTCTAACCACCCATCCAAATATTTAGTGTCTGCTGGACAATTTTGCTTGAGGCAGGCAGGGAGGACTCTCATGAACCACTTTGCCAGCACATCACATCTGCCCAATACAATAAGCCCATGGCAAACAGGTTGTGGCAATATCAAAGTAATAGGAAGGAAGGAAACATCAAATTCTTCAACTCTGCCAGCTGCCTCTGCAGCAATCACCTGGCCAGTGTAAGGGAGCAAGCAGCCACCCCCCTCCAGATTTAGGAGTGGCTCAAGATCCTTCTGCCCTCACACACTCACTACCAACTTGCTCCCCCAACTCTGCTCCTAGAACAGGAAGTGAAATAGTCCCCAAATGTCTTTAGAATAAAATCCACCATCTTAGATCAAAATATCATCAGAAATAATCAGATGATACCAGAAATGTAAGCTAAGCTGTCTGACTTTTAGGAAGCAGAGGGAAAGATTAACTCTTACCCTTCAGTGAGCACCCCAGCAGTAATTATTTGTAGTAGTGCTGTCATTTGCCAGTGGATGTAACTTATAATGAAAACACAGGCTATGCGCGCTGAATTAGATTGCTTGTCAAAGGGCATCCTTTCCTCCCTAAGTTCATTCCCTCTCTCAGCTTGGTGTCTTGCTCAGTTTCAGAGGAAAGTGCAAGAAATCTTACAGTATACAGGTAAGGGATGCTCTGATGCACGAAAATCATTCTAGTAATATAAAAGGCTTCAGATATTCACTTCTTAACATGATAGATGACTGCTCCAGCTAGACTACGGTATGTGACACAAAGCCACTGACTTTGTCACCTGTGTTATTTCTCCCAGGGTGATTTTATTTTGAATGTAACCCCTTTGCCTCTCTTCACAGTCTGAGCATTAGGAGACAGAAGGTGAGATTCAAAGCACCCTGAAAGCAGTGCAGTGATTCCCCTTGATTTTAGATGACTTTGAACCAATATAAACCAGCAAACATGATGTATCCAGATGTAAAATAGTATTTACATTATAAGGCTTGGCAGAGGAATATCTCTGAACTCCTTATAATATCTTCCTGACATAAGCAAGGATGATTATTCCTCTTTTAGGTAATCAGGTAATTAGGGAAGAGGGAAAGCTTGGCTTTCACATGTCCTGAACACCTAATCCGTGTTTTGTCTGCACATCTGAAAAGTCTGATGAATGTTTTCCGATCTGAATCTCAGCTCTCATCTGTATAGCAAACTGTACCACCTGGGTTTAAAGTCAGATGACTTGTCTGAAGTGGTATGTGAAATCAGAAGACTTCTTTCTGAAAGAAAGATCAATCTTTCCTTGAAGCAATATCACCAAAAGTTGTAAATATCTTGCAGTGAATACCTTGCAGCGAATACCAAACTGCAAAATATGTAGTTAATTTCATTTAGGAACTTGACTATAATCTCATCATAGAAAAAGATTATTATTTTCCATGATGGTTAATGTTGTCTCTACAGATTTGCTGAGAGTTTTCCTCACCTGAAATGCACTGAAAAGTTGGATTTTGCAGGTCTCTCCCAAATGACTGAGACTGAAGTATTTGAGCTTCTTCTGACCCATAAACCAGTCTGGAGGCAGAAGCTCTCACAAATTTTCTGAGCACTGAAAAAAACACCAAAAAACCAAGCAAGTACTATTATAGATTCCAACGCTGCAGGGAGACAAAGACTTCAGGTAGAAATAAAAATTGAAGAATTCTGTAGGGAAAGAGGTTTGCTCATTAAATGATGTACCATAACTCCACAGATAACACAGGAGACAGCTGGACCAAGGATATCATTTCTGTTTTGCAAGAAAAGGTGTCACAAGATCTTCTAAAAACCAGTTAGCTAGGAGCAGGCTAGGAGTTTATATTCAAGTGAGACTTCTCTTCCAGCAGCAGACTGGCCATCTCCATTACTTGTTCATGGTGCTGAACCAACTATTGAGCCAACAGGGGAACCAGCTCTCTGCAAAACAGCCACTGAAAAAAATCTAGCTCCAACAGAACTTGGTTAGAAAGGAAATCTTGGAGCCTTATCTCTTGTTGACTGGAGCACAACACCCTGATCTCCACTGACTTCAGGCTCAGGGATCTATCCAAGGTAGTATGCCCTACATGCTCCTTTTTAACTTCTTCATTCAAGCTTTAACTCCAGACTGTCGCTTTACTTACCAAACCCTTTTATCTACTCTCTCTGAATTGGACCCACTGCACTTGAGTGTAAGGATGTCTGACAAGCAGCACTGTTCACAAACTGGGAAAAGCTCCCGGGGTGTAGAGATGCAAAACCCAAAGGTCACTAAATGGGGAGAGGAATCCAGTTTAAACTGCAGAAGGTTTGACCTTGACTGTGCCCTAAAGAAGATTATAGTCTGGTGTAGGGACACACAGTGGCATCACCACTACCCTGCTACGTTTGCTACTATCTGTACTACAAAGAGGTTTTGGTACAGTGTGTCCACATGTTGATATACCAGTGTCCTTCAGTGAGTACAGCATATTAAGGAGAAGGGAAGAATGTCATGACCTAGCATCACCTCTATGGTGACCAGATTTCTCCTCTAAATGCCCCAAATAAAAGCAAACCTCTGGCTCAATAAAGCCAGTACCTGTCCTAGACCTAAAAGAGCTTAGAGACAGGACCCCTGGTCTGATCTCAGCCTGTGAGAGATGCCTGCAAGTGGAAGAACTGGAAGCTCAGCTCCAACAGGACGATCCCAGGCCTCTCTCCCTGAAACATCTGGATAAACCACAGAATAAAAGTCAGGGATAAGTTCTCGAAACAATCATTTGTTCTCTTACAGCAAAACAGCCAGGACTAAATCAGAAGCAAATGTCCACTGTTGTCAGGGCTGAGCCAGCAGGTGCTTTTGATAAAACCCTCATTTCTGCTCAGAAAAAACATGAGGGCAAGCCAAACTCTTTACACACCCACAAAAATCCAGCTGGGGAGAGGGCTGAGTGATGGTTGTAAACAGAGGTGGGAGTTTTTTTCCTTCCTAGAAATACAGAACACTAAAATATAAGTGTTAGCTTAATTCCACACAAAACTAAATCCCTCCTACATCTGCAACTTGCAGTGCTGCCTGGTTAAAAACAGAAACCACATATTTTCATAAAACTGAAAAGAAGCAGTGTTTGTGTTGTTTGCAACTGTTTGCTGCCCTCATTTCTAAAGCAAAATTCAAGATTAAAAATGACATTTTTAAATTGGTTTTGTTTTCTTCTGATTTTTTTCCTGATTTTGGCTTCATCCCACACTTCCATTTTCTCTACAATAATACGGGAGAAAAGTAGAGAAGAGAAAGTGCAAAGAAACATTAAACAGAAAACATTGCATAACTAACAGAATAGCTGCCTTTTTAATACTTGAATTTTGTTTTTTAATATAAAAAGGTAAAAAAACCTGAATTTGTAAAGCTACTTTGTAAAAATGAGTGAAAAGAAAAATAATCTACCAGTACCCATATTCATGAAGCTGTTAGTTCATGCTGCCCTCTTCTCAACGCTAATGTAACTACTCAGCCATTTCACAGGCTTAGCACATAGTGGAAATCCTCCATCACACATATTACTGCAGTAAAACTCTGGATCCTATCCCTGTTGTTGTAATAAATGTTCAGTGTGGCTTAAAACACATCAGGAGAGAAAAATAAAAATAAGCATGGGTTGTTACAGCTTATTACTGTGCATTCATACAAGTGAATTATTCTTCTGTCTGAAGACTCAAAGCCCACAGAGCAGCTGGGTTATTTATTGACCCTGCCGAATGGCCAGCCTCCTGTCAAAGCAAGATCAGTTTTCAGACCCTTCTGTCTTGTTGCATGCTGAATTCAGTTTAAGGGAAGTAGCAGGGGCAGGGGAAGACAGAGATAATCAGTTTCACTTCATATAACGCTTTCTGGAAATGCAGCATCATCTTTAAAAGAGAAAAAAAGAGAAATTAAACTAGTCTGGAAATTATTAAAACAAGCAAACAACCAGATTTCTTGTGTGTTTGTTGTGTGTTTTTCAGACCCTGAATTGTCAACACTTGTAAGTATTTATTTGTAGTGAAATCCACTAGTGTGATCCCCAAAAATAAGCATAGATAGCTGCAACTGCTCCATCCTGGACAGAGCCAGAAATGCTTATACAGAAAAGCTCAAGGTAAATAAGTAACAGGAGAATTAAGCTGCTGTGAGTCCTCTGCCGAGAAAAACATCACAGCTACCCCATGACTGCGGGCAATAGAGGCCAACACCTCGTGTTCATAACTATGATCTGTCTCAGAGTATGCATAGAGAAAACCAGCTGTTGTAATTGAAGATAGTTTTGCAACCTCTCCACAAGGGAGGGCTTTCATTTCACGCTCCTTCCACTGATGGCACTTGTCATAAGACATTGTCTGATTCAGAGCACAGCATGACCTCAGTTTCCAAACTGAATATTCCATTAAATTAGATACCAATGATACGATGAGTAATAAAAACTTCTGGAAAACTATTTTTGGGCAAGGCAAAAGCTTTGAGGCTGAGAAGTGTAATTAGACCTTACTGCAGGCAGGCTGGGGGCTGTTGGATGGATGACTTCGTTTCCAAATCATTCATCCTTGAGAACTGGCTTTTCACAACTGTGTTCAAGCAGAAGTAAGTTCCCCCAGTTTGTAAGGATATGTTCACCAAGTCAGGTGCCATACAGCAGGAGCTCAGAGGGTGACGTTAGGCTGTGGCTGTGAGAACATTGCCAAACAGTCTATTTCACATGGACACACTGAGGAGTGGTTTTATATACATATGTATATACACACACGTATATATAAGTAGAAATTCATAATTCTGCTTCTTTCCCATTAGCCTTTTCATTATTCTTTTGGGTTTCCAAGCAGCAAGCAGGAGGTCAGCATACATCAAAAGCTGTCAGCCATCTGAGAATGCAAGAAACCTGCTTCTTTCTTTTCCCTTACTGGAAATAACTTTCCCAATGTAGTCAAGAAATGCAAAATTGAGGAGGAGAGGTCACAACCATAGGAAAGCGAATCATCATAAGCTGTGGTGTCATGAGTCTCTTCATAAAGAGGTTTCACTTATGTGGGGTCAAAGCATACCCAACATATTCTTCTGACACTCACCTAGGCACTGGTAGTCTGTTAGGAGACCATCTGTTTCTGTCCAGCCCAGTGCTGCTCCAAAGCTGTCAACACAGAAGGATTTCTTAGTGTCAGGGTCCTGCTGGGAAGGTCTATACTGGCCATCTTCATCACACTGCAGACCCTGCTCATTGCTTTGACAGTATGTGATACCTGTAACAAGCAAACAAGGAAAGAAAACATACTACTTTTTGACAATGCTGTCACTGGGTTTCACAGAATGGATCTGGTTGGAAGGGACCTTTGGAAGTCATCTGGCCCAACCCCCCTGCCCAAGCAGGGCCACCTAACAGCCGGTTGCCCAAGACCATGTCCAGTTGTCTTTTCAATATCTCCAAGGATGGAGGCTCCACAACATCACTGGGCAACTTGTGCCAGTGCTCAGTCACCCTCACTAAAATATGTTTCCTGATGTCCAGATGGAACCCGCTGTGTGTTGGTTTGTGCCCATTGCCTCTGGTCCTGTCAATGCAGTGGGACAATGTTTCAATGCTGTAGGACAAAAGCGCTCTAAGTAAAGCAGAGACTTCACTGAAAATGAATCTATAATTTGCATGATATTCTATGTTCCGAAACACGGCAGTCTCACTGCTTTGTTGTTACTGCAATTCATATTCCAAACATTTTTAGGATCCTCTGCCATGGATCAAATTTCCCGTTACTCTAAGTACTGTAAAGCAAAGAAGTACAGAAAAGAAACTGTGTTTTCACACACGTTTGTTCATTGCCTGCTGCAATGGATCTGTGAAATGTCAAGAACACCAGCAGAAAAGCCATCACATCCATTAATTCAATGAACTCTTCAGGCCTTGTAAGCAGATAGCAGGGAAAGAAAGAAAGTAGCAAGCTGCATGTGTAGGACATGGCCTTTTGGAAAGGACTGGTACTGAAACTCAGCACACAGGTAAGGTGGAAACCAGCCAGGGAGCAGGTTCAGTTGCAGGCACCAGCAATAAAGAAAACTGGAGCAAACCTCCAGCACAGGAGTCCAATACCTATATAGGGAACACATACAGAAATAAATAATGACAACTTTAAGTAAAAGCTAATTGGTGTCGGGATGCCTTACAATAACCTGATCTTTTATCCCACCTCAGAGAATAAATAGGGTGAAACAGAGCAAAGCAGACCCTATTCTCACCGATACTCCCAGGAAACCCATTCTTGTGACTCACTTTTATTTTTATCCATGAGCTAATTTTGAAGACAAAACTTTATTTGGACTTAGAAACTGATTTTCTTTACGGAACTGTGTGCAAAAATAAGTGATTTCAACTGAATGCATAAACTTTAGTGAACATATCAATAGCTGCTTTGTGAGAAGTATTTGTATTCGCAGTGGAAAGAGCTGCATAAAGACTACTTTAGTGTTCATGAAAGTGACAATCATTGAACTACATAAGATGTTTCTCACTGATAGTAAACACCCAGACACCATTCCTGAGGACAATGAACACATCTTAAGGAACCACAACATACCGGATGAGACTGACCACTCATTTCTCATGCATTTTTGGTCAGAACACCAGACGGTTTGTTCTGTCTTTGCAAAGTGTCTTTGAATGTATGCAGAAGGGATCATATCCATCCAAAAAAAACCCAGAGGGAGGATCTGAGGGCTTTTGTTTGGATTTTTTTAAACTTAGAGTGAAAAAAAGAAAAAATCCATTAGTTGTTTGAAGCCAGGATACAAAGGACAAGGGGAAAAAATTAGTTTAACTTACAGCGATCAGCACTGCTTGCCCCATACGAGTTGGTAGTTTTGCCCACAGGACACTTGATACAGGAGGAACGTCCTGTCTGATACTGATAGTAGCCAAGAGGGCAGGGAATGCATTCATCGTTCTGGAAATGACTGCCTGGAGGACAAACAACTGCAAAGAGAACAATCACCTTATTACTCTCTTAGAATCCAACCAGTTCAGGCCTCTGCACACAGATGTGTGGGGTGTGTACATATATATATATATATATCTCATGCTGGTATCTCATAGGCTTCAAGATCTTAATACCTTTATACCTAACAAAGGTAAACACTCCTTAAATGTTCATTAAACTCACCAGTGACTGGAATATAGACTGTGGCCTTTTTTTCTCACCCTAAAAATGTTCGTGTATTAGTGCACATCAAGCTGTTTGGAAATGCCAAGTCCAGGCCTGATTTCCATTTGTCAAATCCATTTGTAATAAGATAATGCACTTTTTGTTGGTAAGTTGTCAAAGAAAACAAAGACAGAAAGCTACAAACAGAGTAACTTCTAACACTACAGACAGAAAAGGGAAGGCTCCTAGGAACAGGAACTCCAGAAACATCGTACAGAAACCCACCATATGGTAACACTTTCATTCAGAATTCCTGGTAATGATTTTTAGTAAGCACTTCCAAACTAAATAGTGATGGCTGGATTAGAAGTCACTAGCTGTGCACATGACAACCCAAACACAAAACAAAAAGATATTCTTAGTGTGTATATACCTATCATTTTCAGAATGATCAGGAGCAAGATTTCCAGCTGACCTGATGCATATTACAAAGAAAACTGTCTTCTGGAAGGTCATGAAATACTGGCTTTCCCTCCAGATCATTCGAATGAATATTACAGCAGAAGAGTAACAGACGCATTTGGAGGACAATACCTTTACTTGTTATTTCACAGCTGTTTTCCAGATGTAGATTTCCTTCAAAACACTATCAAATTTATATTTTGGGACATTGACAAGGTGAAAAACTTCATTTCTGTTCTTGCCCTACATCTTAACAGCAGTTTAAGCTTGTGTGAGAGAAAAATAGTAATGAAAAACTGGCCGTCTCCACTACAACCTATATGCTGAATTGCTGTTCTGGCCAACACACTGGAATGTAAATTAATTTCACTTATAGGAGCACCTAAATTATAATAGACTAAAAAGATCTAAAAATATGATCATTTTTATACAACTAATATAAAAATGATCATATCTTCCTTCATCTGCTATAAATGGTCCAATGGGAAGGTCTAGGATAGAGAACTGTGAGATGAAATTTTCTTCCTAAGTACATATCAAGACAATTACTCTAGGTATAACACATATCTAAAATCAATTACAGACCCAAGAAATCCCGGATCAGACAGAATTCTCCTGTCTTAAGCACATTATGTGTATCTGATGTATTTAAAGACATTTTCCAACACACTCAAAAAGGATCACATTCATTGCAAATGAACAACAGGAGAAATTAAAATGAAATGAGTAATCCGTGCTTCAACTGAAGACAAAATGCAAAGGATGAGGAACACTAATTAAGCGATCAAAAATTAAAAAGGGACAAATTAAGCTGTTTGTTAAGAATTCTCCTGGTTTTGTAGCTTTAGTCACGATGTGAAAGTAATATCTGTGTCTCCCATCACATTTTAAGTGAGCAAAATTGCCTTTTGTCTCACACATCAGAGTAACAAAAGGGCACAAAGAGCAGCAAAAAATGTTAGCGAAGACACTTGTTTTCTAGACTCTATAACAACATACATTCATACATTTTAGCAATATAAGAAACTAGAGAACAGCTTTGACCCAAAATCTCAGAGCTAAGTATTAGCACTGGGCTAAAATTTGTATCCCTAAGATAGGAAAATAAATAAAAATAAAATAACTAAGATAAAGTATAAAAATAACATTAAACCCCAAATTTAATCCCTTGCTCCTGCACATGAAATTTGTAACCTGGTCTCACTTCTAACTAGACCCAGGTTTCTGTGCACCAGGAGAACACCACGCTGAGTAGCAAATTCCAGGCTGAAGAACAACTCACTGGAGTGACTGCACAAGGATACCACTCCTCATAGTTCTGTAATCAGAGGTGATACTTCTTACTACTAGTCCCTACTATTACTAGAGACTAGGACAAGATAAATGACCAAAAGATATCCATAATGCAAATTAAAACATATATATAAAAATATATAAGATATATATATTATTTATAAATTTATCTCTCTCTTAAAGGAAGCAGAAACAGAATTCTTAAATCCCCTGTTCAGAATAATATATGCAGTCCTACTACACAAACCAATGTCCAGCAGTGTGTATACCATGACAACTTAGAGTACAAAATCTCTGCTAAAAACTAGAGCACAAACTGTCTCATTTCCACATCTCTATGATAAGTCTGTTTCACTGAGTGACTTTTACTACCACTAGCTGGTTCAAATATGTATGAATTAACTCATGAATTGAATTAATACACTGCTTCCTAGAGGCCTTTATCCTTGGCAGGAAATACTTGGCAAAAAGGTCCAATTCTTCGTAAGTTCTTCTGCTCTAAGTGATGAACTCTACTTAATACTGACACCTTTACTCAGTACAACAGTACATCTAGTTAAGTAACTGCAAGTCGTTACAGACTCCAGATTCTTAGTAGGAATTACTCATTTTTTTCTCCTTGGTGTATTTAAATAACCAAACTCTGAAGTGTTTCGGATCATGAAGATGAACTGAAACTGGTCAACTTACCCTTAAAAGCCCAAGCTGGAAACTGCAGCTGTTCAGAGCTGATTCATCGTTTGATTACTTTGAAGCCCTTGACCAGGCATTAGGAAGCTCTCCTGACTTAAAGAGGACCACCACACCAAGCTGGGAGCTAAGTTGTTTTGCTGTATTTTGATTTGCTCTAGGGTCTCAAACTTAAGCTGCAGTGCTGAAGTTTCCCCATCTGAAAATATTCCCCATCCTGGAAAAGTTATGCAATACCTGCTACTGTTGATCTTACACCTAGAAGTGGTACATCCCTCCTCTGTTCCAAAAAAAAGCTAGACATAGTGAATACATCCCAAACTGACATAAGACACAGACTCACTGACACTAACCTGGCTAAGCACAATCAGGGTTGTGCTATAGGAGGGTTGATGCTGATAGAAACAAGAGTGGGGCTGTTAAAGCAAAGGCTTTTGGTAGCATGATCTGGTACACAGGACTGCAAGGCACAGCCATGGGGATCCATCAAAAAGGTAGGTTTGTCAGGCCTAAGCAGGATGTTGACAGAAAGGCAGCCTGTTCCAGGGAAGCCAACTAAACGGAAGGAAAGAAGATGAAAAGAGGGCAGGAGTGCAATCAGGCCTAGGTGATGGCCAACACCAAGAAAGCTTCCATCAGAGCTGGCTAGACTTGGCCCAGGACTTGTGCCATTTCTGCATCTAGGCTTCTATTCTCAGTAACTTATCATCATCTGAAGCACCGGCTACATTATCTATGTGAAATCTTCTATTAAGGATCACATACATTACAGAAAGACCTTCTAATACCAGACAGATCTAAAAAAATCCCCCAAAACATTTGCAACCCCTTCTATACCATGTCAGTGCCATGATGCCTATTTCCAGGTTGTTGGTTCAATGCAAGGACTGAACAGTAAGCAAAGCACTTATTTCCATCTTATTCCTCAGACTTATCTTTCACACCAGCAATTTGCACCTTTCACATATTGACCATAAACACAAATTCACTGATGATTTTCTAACTTTAGCTTTATACTAATTCCTAACAATATCAAAGAAGGGAAAGCTAAACTGAGACATACCACATCCTTGTGAACTTGGGGCTGCTTGCCCAGGAGATGATATTCTTCGAAATCCGCTTTGACATCCTAGCTGCACACTCGGTGACAAATCAAACTCTTCATCCCGTGGAAAATCAACAAAAGAATCTGCTAGGAACTGCTTGGAGTCCAAATACAGCAGAAAATCACCGTCCTTAATCTCTTTTATAAATGCTCCAATGAGATTTTCTCCAACAATTGCATTTTCTAAAGTTGGGGGGGAGAGAAATACAACAAAATATCATGAAAGAGATTCTCAATATGGGAACAGAACATAGAAACTGATGAACTTCAAGTTAAAAACATAGGCAGATATAGAAATACAAGCATGACTGAATCTGTATGGTGCGTATCAGACTAAAATCCTAATCTCAGTATCTGTAGAGGTGCTAAAGAGACAGGGGGAGAAAGCCTAACCAAAAAATAAAGCATCAGAAAACAAAACTTAATTTCTGAGTAACAAACAAAAATTCAGCAGATGAAAACCAGGATTATCTGACATTCAGATCGAATTTATTCCTGGTTTGTGTTTGTTTGGGTTTTTTAGTTGTTTGTGTTTTTTGTTTTTTAATGGGTGTCATTTGTTTCTTTTTCAGCATCTTGTTGCTTTGTTTTTGAAGGCCACCATCTGCAGCAATATAGCAATCACCTTCCATCACACTGCTGATATTCAACATATCCAGCTATTCAACAGACACACTCTTCACAATTGCTGAAGTTGGTGTTTAAAATGCTGGAAAACAGTGAGCACCTTTCCTACTCTCTATATCCTTAGTTGCCCAGACAGCTTTCCTTTCGATGCCTTGTGCAAGCACAGTTTTCAGTGCCAGATCAAGAGCAAACTCCCCAGTTTGGCTGCACCAGAAGTACAAGAACAGTGTTCACAGCAGATTTTGTTTGCTATCACATTCTGTTTATGCCTGCAGGGTTTATGACACTAAATGAAATGTTGATGTGGTTTACTGGTCCCAATTTGCAAGACAAAGGCCTAAACCTTTAAATACTGAAAACATTGGTGCTCTCTGTTCCTGAATGTCGGTCCATAGCTGATTGCTGTCATGGAGATGTTTTTTCCCCTGTTGCAGAGGAGAGACACAAGACCATCCACTTATGGGCTCAAGTGAATGGTCCTCGCATTAAAACTGGCAACTGTGTCCGTGTATTCTCAATGTTCTGTTTCCTCCAGTTTTGAGCAACCTCTCCTTCTGCTGCACTGACACATCCTATAATCAACAAAATAGCACTTAGTTTGGTCAAACCCAGGCCAGAATGATACTTAGCTCACAAGGAAGTAATTGGAGATCACCACATAATTAACACCGTTTTGCCTATGTTTTGCCAGAAATTGTCTCATAACTGAAAGCCGGAATAAGCAGATTAGCCTTCTGAATTGTCTAGTGACTAGCTGTAGCAGAATTAAAAATAACCTTGAAATAACAGCTGAGGGAATTCACATGTAGAAAAGAAGCAATTAAAGCAGTAAGAACCCTCCTACGTCCATTGATTGTCTTTTAAAGCATTTCCTTGTGTTGAAAATTTCTTAACACTATCACTAAATGTGACCCTTCTATGACCACATTATGCATCCATTCATGTACAATATCCTTTGCATTCAAAGTATGTAAACAAGTGTTTAACTGTAGCATACATGTTCATGCATTGCAAGCAGATGGGTACATCCTGGAATATCTCAGCAAAGAACAGCTCAGTGATAGACATGCCAGCCACAGACTTGCCGGTAACATCTGACACAAGCTGCCTCGGTTCAGCCCTTCCAGCATGGGCCACACTTCCCTGCTGACATGGGACATCTTAGCTTCTCGTCCAAGATGAGTTTCCTAGGAACTTCAGCAAGCTCTAAAGCACAGCAGATATAACAGTGCTTCCCTGGGTTTGCTCCTGTTTTGCTGCACAATTTGGGAAATTCAAGCTACTATGCATCTCATTCATTGTTAGATTAAGTGGAAGTTCTTACTAAGCATTTCTCCAGGACCTGATATACCTTTAGGGACTTGGACTTCTGGGGGAAAATACATTTTTTCACATACAGAAATATCCTGCAAATTGTTGCATCTTGTGTTATCTTGTGGGAAAAAATCTAAGATTCTCTTCTGTTGAATGAAACACTAATTTCAACAGGTAAGGGATCATGCTGTTACCTGGAGTTTATACTGGCCAAATGAGAAAGTGAGAGGAAAGTGAAAGAAAAAAAAAGTAAATTTGTTCTTTTTTAAATTTTCTTTAAGGAAAATGCAGAGCACAAAGACACAACTTGAAATATCAGATGTATAGTGCAGGGATTGATTTCCTCCAGTCTCACTGATGGGGACTGTTTACTATATCTTCATCCACTTAAGACTCACTTTTATAATTCATATTTTTGTTTATTGAACAGAAAAGAGAAAAATTGGTGCAAGTGTTCCTCAGTATTCTAGAGCTGAGGTCTAAGCTACAGAGCCAAATGGCATAAGATCCTACAGGAAAGGTTTAGCACAGTGCAAAGCCTCAGAAAGAAAAAGTAAGTAAAAGTGCAAGAAAAATGCAAGAAAAAAAAGTAATGAAGCATTCATGAGCGATTTAGATTTGAGGCTCTCCACTGGGAACATATATATACTGTGCTTCTGTTTAGCAATTGTTTTCTCAGCTATTTCCTAGGAGAAAAAAAAAAAAGCAAGACTTCTTATTTACCCATATAGAAGCTAAGAGAAGAATAAAACTATCTTAGTAATGTAGATTTTCAAATCAGAGAACGAATTTGGTCACTGTGTGTAAACACACCAGAAAACACCTCAAACAGAAAGATCCAAAGCTGCCTTAGAAGGTAAGGGAAGTTGATGGTGCCAAGAGTATACAGAGAGCAGGTTCTGTTCTGCCTCTTCTGAAACCATACAGTCATTCCCTGAAAAGCAGTTTTAGTACTACAGGAAAAATTTAATGTGGAATGGGTCAAAAATGTAATGCCCTTGAAGTGAAACACTTTGAAAACTAAAGTTTCATATTTAAAACATAAAGTTTCATATAAAGTTCAAACACACTTCTGCAAATGGCTTGAATATTCACTTATATGAACATTCACTTGAATTTCCCTTGTAATCTGCAACAACTGAATGGATGTAAATGCAAACATCCTATAAATCCAGGAACCACACCACCACTACAGCCACTGTCTGCATCCTGAAGGCTTTTGAATTCAGTTCTGGTCAGACAAAAACTGATGTAGGGCATGTCTCCAAGTCCCAAAGTTAGAGGGAACAACACATGCAGGCAGATCTATTGATATTTAGTGCTGCGAGCATCATTGCAAAGCAGTAAGGCTGGAGAAAAGGTGGCACAGAGGGCATTTGAAATTGGGATGTGTCTTTTACACCTTATTCTAAAGGGAAACACTGACTGCTTTGAAAGAACTTCCTTAGACCATTCCTAACTCTCTTGGAAACCACAGCAAAGATCTGCCAGTCAGTGGTCTCTGAATTATTGCTCTAGGATGTCTGAGGTAAGGGTCGTTCTTTGGTGTCAAAAGTAATGTAATAAACAGAAAAGGGGGAGAAAGAAAAAAAGAAAAAATACTTGGAAGAAATTAGTTATATTTTTGGCAATGTGTGAACTGTGTTCCTCTGAGTCCAACCCAATAATGAACACAATCTTTTCCACCACTGAGGACATGCCCAATGGAAATTAACATCTGGGAAAGATCAGCTCATGCCCGATAAAGTGATTTTCAACTTCGGTCAAAGAAGCTGGGAGAGGCAGTCTTATGTGAAAAAAAACATTCAATTATAGCTCCTTTCTTTTCCAAGAGTAGTATATCAACACCACAAGCTCAAAGACAACTCCAGTGTTATAAAGACAGACTGTTTCAATGAGCACTTATAATACTTTGTCAGTGCCCCCTAAGAGCAGATACAGGGAAGCAAAGCAATTAAAAGCAAAGCAGGTTTAATTCACAGAAAAAAACCCTTACCAATATCATGTAAGTCAGGGAGAGAAGCTGCTGGGATGTTTTCTAGCTGAGTCCTCCATGTGACATTCACCCCCAGGCGGTCCATGCTCAGGCATTCAACATAGACAGTGGAATCATCACAGACAGAAACCGAGCCAGTGTTTCCATATGCATTTACCTTGGGTTCAAAATTAAGCCATAGTTAGTCAACCTGAGAATAGGGAAAGTCAGCCTTTCCCTATTAATTTGCACTGTGCTATGCTCAAAAGGAACATTTTCAAAAGGGCCTGTAAAAGCAGAACTAGGAAAGGATAATTTTAGCAGGTCATTTCCTCACAAGAATATTTAAAATGTTCTTTTCCATCAAAATGTATTTTTAATAAATATTGGACTTATGTGATATGACTTCTATGGCTACAATTGAGTTGATCTGCCGATGTGAGGTCAGTGAGACTAAACATCCTATTTTCCCAGTTATCCATTTGATAATGCTGACAATCCTGACAGATTTCATAGCATATTCGGCTCTTCCACATCTCTCAAACAAGCAAAGTTCTTCTTTGTGTCTCACCTTTCTTTTTTTAATACAAAGAAACCAAACAGCCAAACAACAAAAAAACCAAACCAGACCAAAAAAGACCACCAACAACAGGGAAGAAGGAACTGAAATTACCTGGAGGTGACACAAACCACGAGCCTTCAACTCATCTAAAATGAATATCTGGAATGCCTGGAGCAATCCAGAGTAGTCAGAACTACAGGTCTTCTCAGGAGGCAGTAGTAGTTGAAAGTGTGCTTGAACTTGGACTGTCTGAAATAATTGGAGCTCTAAAAATCAAGTAGATAAAAGGGCATTTAGTAGTGTCGCTAATGTAGAAACTGACTTCCAAAGTCACTTTGGGAAAAGATGACACTGATTTGGCATTTTGATCTTGCATCAATAGCATCTCCCCATTTCTAGGTGAACACAGTAGTTGGTAGTAAATAATAAGCAGCAAGAGATGCTTGATAAATATATATATGTTGTTCATTAGGGAAAAGCCAAGTGATATCATTATATAATAATAATATTTTACACTGCAGCACTCACAGAAGGATAAGGAACAATCTGAATTACTAACAAGGACTTTTAGAAGCCTTAGCAGACAGGAATTTCCAGAGAATGAGATGAAAGGTGATGTTATGCCAATACATAGAAAAGAAACAGGAAGACAGGAATTATTGACCTGTCAACCTCCACTTCTCTTAGACACATTCATGAAAATACTTCTTAATTTAAAAGTAACTAAATGGTTAAAGCAATTAATACTAATTTAAATGGGCTTTCAGAAACCCAGCTTGCCAAATTAACTGGGAATCAAGTTTTAGGAGAGACTAAATCTGATTGCGTAATTATGGTGTTGAAGTGGACATCTACAAGGCCCTTCCAATTTTATGATAGCAAACAAAAGTGATGCAAATCACACAAATAGATAAGAAATCTGTGAGCTTATCAGTCACAAAATAAAAGTCTTTTGGGGCAGTTTTTAGCCATAAAAAAGGTGCAGATTTCTTGGCTCCACTAGAGTTACGCAGACCCCAGGCTTCACGGAGGGTTGTTATCTCAGATTCAGCACAGTGGTCATGCTGTCATGCCACCTCCAAATGGAGCCTGCTCTTATCCCATCAGCCTGGGCAAGCAGCAGAGCTCTCCCTCCTTCACCTCCTCTACAGACTCTCACTGCATCACATACAAGTGTCACTGTTTGAGCACAATTCTCCACCCCTTACCCCAAAAGGAGTGTGGGAAAGCCTGGAGAGCTTCCAAGGAGAATGGTGGGAGGGACCAGATGACACAAAAGCCTCCCTCTTCCTGCAAGGCACAAAGCCCTCTGTCTGTTTAGTTTATCATAGGGTACTTAAGAGCTGACTTACCCACAATCTTGAAACGTACACATAAAGAACAGGAAATAAGATTTTTAGAGTGTGGGTAATTATCAATTAGAACAAATTACTAAGTGTTGTGGTGAATTCTCCATTGTCGTGAAGTTTATACAATTGTTTTCTGATGTGTTGGGAATTTTTCTTTCTCCTTAAAGCCATGCTCTGCAACAAACACAAATTACTGGGGCAAATCCTTAGCTTGCATTAAACACTACCTTGTATCAGATTGCCACACGCTCCCCTCTGTCGTTACAGTTATTCAACTGCCATCAGGCAAAACCAAAACTTACTTCATAACATGCTACAAAAATATAGCAAACATGGTTACAGACAAAAATACCAGTCTGAAATTTGAAGTTTAAAAACATTTACGTTTGGAATAGAAAAGCTGGGGTACAACTGGAAATATGTCAATACAGGGGTTTCCAGAATGGGTTTAAACCATATTGGAAATTAAGAGTAGATACAAATTCGACATCAAGATCTACTTTTCTCAAAAGTTCAGCACTGCTACACATTGCCGTTTAGATCAGAATATATCTATGTATCTCTATTTGAAATAACTGAAAAGGCCAACATTAATACCCAATTACTTGAGTTTCAAATAGACAGCCCATTCTCCCAAGATTTAAAGTGTCATTTTTCCCTTGAAAATTCCACAGGTCAGCCAACCAACACAACAATAATCCTAAAGAACTGACCACTGCAAAAAGATGCAGAAGTAACAGTGACTTGATCATGCAAATAAACAGTCAAGTTCTGCCAAATTCAAACATCTGGCGCTCATCTGTTCTTCCACGACTAAGTGGTTCCTTTGGAATCACTTCATGGCGCCAGCATCTTTTAACTAACAAAGATTAATCATAGAATCATAGACTAGTTAGGGTTGGAAAGGACCTTAAGATCATCTAGTTCCAACTCCCAAATCTCCATATAGATTGAATAACTATTCATAGCTATAGTATAAGAGAAAAGCAGCACTGCTTCTAGAATAGGAGCCAGCCAAGAGACGGATACGAAGATGGCAGAAGACACGACTAATCTGATTTAATTTAGCAACTCCCATATAACTCTTGTGTCCTATTACTGTCGTTCACACAGTAGCTTCATGATGAAAGCAGATTTTTGCACACGTATTCACACTGCTCTGTGCCCTTCCCGACCCACAGCAGTTCAGACATACTCTGGCAGGCCTGGTAGAGCGGGGAAGCCGAGACCCATCGACGCTGTTGTACATCACACTGAAAGGACGTGGTGGAAGAGGCGCTGTGGAAGCCCTGGCGACACACCAACTGGCACTGCTGAATGCTTGGAGCTTGCCCAGAAATGTTTGCACAAAACACAGCTCCGTTGAGCACAGATGAGGCACCGAATGGCAGAGCACACTGCGGACCTTTAGGCACATGAGAAGTGGGCTACATTAGTGGCATACTAGGAAGCACTTTGAGTAAAAAGCCCACAAAATCCTCATATCAACAGAGAAAACCTAGACAGCATCCTGTGCATTCCCACTCATCTCAACTTGGATCTGGTTTGATGTCAGCATGGTTCAGTTTACTAAAGCTGATGAAAAGACACATATTGGCTTTGATGGGTAATGCATTGGGACCAGAAATCTACGTGCATGGATTCTAAGAACAGATAAGTTTGAAACAGTCATGAATAAATTTAAGCAGGAAATGAGAAGGAGGCTTCTGACCATCAGCAGAACAGACCTTTACAAAACATATCCAGTGGGAATAGGCAGGATAAAAAAAAATACAAATAATAATCTCAATTCCCTTTAAAGTGAAGTTTGAAAACTTCAAGATCAGGAGCTCATGACTACGGTGTCCTCAATAGCACCCAGATGTTTCTGATGACCCAGCAGGTCCTTAACAGTAATATACAGCTTTGGAGTTAGAGCACAAAGTTTACCCTATCAACTCACTATGCATCAATACAGTCATTTCAACTGTACCAGCCCACTATAGCAGACTAGTATAGCATGCTAATGATAATTAATTTCTACTCGTCAGTACAAACTGACTGCTTCACTCAATACAAGCCAAATCCCAACCTGATTACTGAATGTATCTAGCGATATTTAAACACTTCTGAGTTCTAGAGCTACAGAACACAGGAAGAAAAACTTCCTCACTTAGAAATAAATATAAAGAAAATTATGTTCTTATAACATACAATTCACTTGCTTGGTGAATATATAGATCATTTCCCAAATAGCAATGCTCAGATCAGTCCCAACCTCTCTAGTCCATGGAGGAAGGCAAACACTCCTGATAATTCAGGTCTGAGCAGCCTCCTTCTCCCTCATCTGACAGAGATAGGAAGATTAATTCCTTAACTTAGCAGCCACTTCAGTTAAAGCTTAAAAAAATACAGGATGAATCTGAGATCCAGTGAGCACAGTACATCTTTGTTCTCCAACCCTGAGCATTTCAATGCCAAAATTAAAGGCTTTCATATTTATCTCACTGAATTGCCCAATGCACTTTTTTCCAAGTCACTTTTATAGCATCTTTTCTGCAATAACTCTATAAATGAGGCCTGCTCCTCACTCACTGACTTGTATCCAGTCTCTTTTTTCAGTAAAGGTGGAAACCTGGCATCTTTGCTTACAAATTTTATTAAACTTCCTGAGATTTTAGAACCAAAAGATGTCACTGCAAGAGATAGTAATGCTTATCCTGACAAACGTAAACTACACACACCATTATGTGTAAATTACACAATATATCTCTTTATACAAAGTATGTAACAATTAGTCTGTAGTCCGTTTATTGCTATAACACATTCCTATATTCAGCAAGTCAAATCTAGTCTCAGCTGCTACGGCTTTTTACTATCTGTTCCAATGAGAGTTGGTGTGTGAACTAGAGAAATAACCAGCCCCCAAAACATAAGTGATGGATGATTTCCTGGCATGACTCATAGGTATCAGTTCACAATCAGGGACTTGCTCATTTATCCTTCTACAGATATTCTCTCATTTACTATTGTTATGAAGCCTGCACCACTTTGTCATTCTATTTCTGCCCCAACTTCTCTGTCTTGTAGGAGTGAATCAGAATACAGTTGAATATTGACCCCTCTTTTATAGGTGTTTTCTAAAGATTTCCATAAGGAAATTACTGTGTCCAGGACCTTCTCTGGAAGCCTTTTTCTCCTCCATTTCTACCCAGAGTTGTGGAAACTGGGCATGAGGATAGCAGATGTGTGTGAGGACTGCTACGGTACTTGGCATCATCTGTCTGATGCATGTAAACTAGAAATAGTCAGATTCTACCTGATGGAAACGATTAAGCTAATGAAAACAACATTGCATGCACTGGGCACTGTGAAGTTATTACTTGATGTTTACAGCTGTCTGTTCTGATGTTGGAAGAGAAGTTTATCATATTTTTCCACCACAACATCTTATTTTGCTGATAGACAAGATCTCAAAGATAGTGATGATAGTATTCTTTTCTCTTTTCCTGATCAATTACTAGTAGTTCCCAGAACTAGAAGTAGATGGTTGGATAGACTGAGGGGAAAAATAACTTTTGCTTCTTTATTTTTATACAATAACTAAGCTGTTCTGCATGAAAAGGTTCCATTGTTATTTCAAAATCCAGGAAAATCATTAAAGATCATTTCAATGGTATTTCTATGCAGAAAATAAAAGTTTTCAGTAAAGCCAGGTTTCCTCTATATTTTCAAAGTAGTTCTCTCTCTCAGCTCAGTCTTGTAAAAAGAAAGGTCATTAATCATTCAGTCACTATTCCCTCTAGGAAAAGTATAGCATTATAGGATCCCAACAAACATCTGATGTGCACTCAAAATGTAAAACCATCCTGAAGGAATATCTTGGGGTACAGCTACACCCTCCTTGGAACATATTCCATAAATTCCCTTGGAATATAGGGGGAAATCTAGAAGATAAGCTTTCATGGAGATAAGGAGATATCAAGGACTTCTATACAACTAGTTCTGACTTTTCTCTGCCCTACTTGAAGCGCTTCCCCTTTTCCTTGTTCACCTTCAGAGTCTATGGGAATATCGATCCGTGCTGTTGAGTACTGGGTGTCACTGGTCCAGGCAAAATAAATATGATGTAATCCATGTCCCACAGAGATATTAGCCCCCAGTCTGCAAGCAGGATGGCAGCAGCGCTGTACTTGTTAGACTGATCAGCTCTGCTTCTCTGAAGAGCTAGAAACCTGTATCGGGCTGCTATGCTCACAGGGCTACACCACCCGCATTCCGGAGCTCACCTTTTCAGACCTCAGTTGGACCATGGAGCAAATACAACTCTGGGGTCTCCTTCTGGCTTCCAGAAAATCCCTTCTACACCCCTCCCTTGGCACAAGAAAGTTTAAAGAAGATTATATTGGTCATGGTTTCCAAGTTGGCTGAGGAGCCATCTAATTGATTAAAATGCCTTACAGCCAGCTGGGCTGATACAATCAGGTATTTGGTTGGTGAGCATGTATTGCTCTTTGTATAGCAGAACGACAAAAGGAAACCAAAGCAATTTCTTATCATGCAGACACTAGTTGAAGATTTTCTTTTCAAATCTCTAGTTTCCACTAATCATTCACTTTGGAGCATAGCCTTGTAGAAAGTTTAATTTGTTTTGCTTCACTTCAGTGATGGGAAGCTGTATAAAAGCCATTGCAAATTAAATTTATCCAAATGTCTCCCATTTGGACACCTCACTGGAAACCATGACTGAATTCCAGCCCTTCATAGCTTTGGTCATGCGGGAAATATTCTGTGAATATGTAGTGTTTTGGCACATCCTCTTCACAACTCTGGTCACAAGCCAAGAGTAGGAATGGCAGAACCATACATTTTTCAGATTTTATTTTAGTCAGCTGAATGGCTTTTAATCCCAGAGCCAGCTCAGGCTAGAACAGGTTCAAGGTTGCACCAAGCTGTTCAAATTGACTTTTTAACTAAGTAAGTTTTATAGCTTCTCCTTGACAAAGCACTTGAAGAAAACTGGACATTGTGCCCAGGTAGGTCTGAAATCCGCTGTAACTTCAGATATAAGTTATATCTGAAGTTTTAGAAGATATATAAAAAGAAGATACAAAAAGATAAGCATACTGCTTGAGCAAGAATCACTATAAAGGTTTGAACTAAGATTAAGATTATAAACTAAATAAGATTAAATAGAACTAAATACTGGAAAAAAGATAGGATCTGGTCAAGTTCCAGACCTGGATTTGCCCAGAGGCAATGATGTGCCTCAAGCAGGAACTCACTTGCACATGCAGGTCTTCCTCTGCTTACTCGTGTCCCTGGAGCTTCTTCTCCATTGTCAAAGACACACCAGCAGCTCTCTTGATCCCGGCTGCATTGCATGGGTGAGAAAGTCCCGTTGTCCCCTTCACACTGTGGGATGTAGCCTTTGCCAGCTTCTTGTAAACCAGTTTTAGACCTCAGCATATTACAGAAACTAGGACCTTTGAAGAGAGAAATTTATTGCAAGATACGGAAGACAACAAACTGTCCTAGAGACTTTAACAGCAGTGCTTTCAGCCTGCTTTATTAGAAGGAAGAAAGACAAATGATTATGAAACCATTAATTACTTCACTCATTATAGAAAAGGGGAATTTTTCTTCCATTAGAAAAAAACCCACACTTTTATTAAAGATTAAAGAGCAATTTATATGGGTTTGCAAGAATAAAAGTTGAAAAAATATTTATATTTATAATTTATATTTATATACTTATATTTGCATTTATATTTATTTTGCATTTACATCTTTTTTTTGCCATCAATTCAATAGTGTATAATTTAGATGCTGATATTTAAAATATATTAAAAAAAAAATCAATTGAATGTTTTTTAGTAAGAGTTTTTGATCAAGTTCATTTTAAATGTAATAATATGAACATTTACATTTTAAAATAACCAAAATGTCCCAGTTTCATACCTCCAAATCTGGAAAAAATACCCAACCACAAAACAGCAATATTTCTGGTCTCTCACAAACAAAACAGGGACATGTACCTGTTTCAGGTGCAGAACCACCCCCTGACAAAAAGATCCAAAAAGTTCAATCCAAACTTGGGACAAAGTTGGTTGTTACTAATTTTCTTCATCTGCAAGTGTCAGAATAAGCTTGTAAACCTGTGTAACAAACCATTACACAACTAATTCCTCAGTGAATGTGCAGTTACTTATCCCTGTTGCATGTCCTCATGGACTTCTATCATTAACCCATATATAAGAGGAAGAAAGCAGACTTGCTGGCTCAGATGAAATTATTATCTAACTCACTAACCTCTCCTGAGTAATTATGTACTGTTACAGATGCTCTGGGAGAAGGTTTGCCTGAAGCCAGCAGAAAACTCTCCCATATTTGCTCTGGGAGGTGGCAGCAGAAAATCACTAAAGAACTGAAGAAACAAGCACAGGAGCACTGTAGGCTCTGGGGCTGGCTGTACTGTTCAGAAGAGCAGAGCCAATAGGGCATCCTAATTCCTACAAGAAGGGATTCTTCAAATTAAGAAGAGATTCTTCAACTTTCTGGATCAACCATCTTCTATAAGACTTCAAAACTTCACTATCTTTATTTGAAGACAATAAAAAGGTATTATAAATCTAATAGCCTTCCATGGAGCAGTTATGCACCATATAAAATGCTGACTGCACATGGCCCAGTTCCCACAGTTCAGGATTCACTGCCTTGGAAGACTCATCCACAAGCCCAAAGAATTTTCTATGGTGGTAAGAAATGGAAGGTAAAAAAATGCATAGAAGCCTGACCATCACTTTGTTTCACTGGTTTATTTCTGATGTTAATAAAGGATAACTATTTTGAGATACCTTTTCAATGTTGATGTGCTTGTATGTACCATATCACTGAGGAATTAAACTGTAAGACCTCTGTGTTTCACAGGCATCATTCTGAAAAGCACATATGCTGCAAAGCATTAGGCATTGCCACTAATGTCACAGGCTGTGGTAAAGCATTACTCACACTCTGGATTGCCATCCAAATCTTTGCTGCCACGCTGAAATACTTCTCCTGACACAGGATCTACACACCAAATATCTCTGTTGGATCTCTGTAGCACAGCATATTCTCCTGTCTACAAAGAATCAATTACATGTCATTGCAGAACAATGTATATTAACACAGACATGCCAAAATGCATATCCCAAAGGTTGGTTAAAATATTTGATTGTATTTTTCCATCAGTACAACATACTGAAATGAAACATAAAATACTAAATTTCAATCTACCTAATTTAATGCACAGACCACGCTCTGAAAGAAGCAGGATGCAGAAGCAGAAAGCCCATCGAGATGAAGTTCTGGTATAATCTTGTTTTGAAATGTCTGTTCCCTGCCCATCTCAGGGCTCTATCCTGCTCACTGCCATGTTTTGAGAGCATCACGGACCCTATTTTGGGACACCTGCATTCAAATCCCTTTCATCCTGACATTCTCTCACAGCTGAGGAAGAAAGAGCTCCCCAAATGCCAATCAGTTATGTTGTGCCTATTAAGCTTAGCCCTACAAAAGGACTATGCAGAGCCAACCTGTAGGAGGGAAACGCAGGCAGGGACAGAGCTTTCTATGCCCAGTCGTCATCTCAAAGCTATTTAAATTCTGCCTTATGCAGGGCAATGCCCGTTGTTAGCTTTGGTTTATCCTTTTCTTTCAGGTCAATAGGGATGCACTAAGGGGTGCTTAAGGGGCATAGACTGAAACTATATGGGCCTTTGGCATGGCATAAGCAAAACCAGGGAGGTTTTGTTTCTTCCTCTCTCAGTCAGGTTAAATCACCTCAAGGCAGTAGGGGACAAATAGGTCAGCTGTAGAGGCATCCAGTTTTGAACCACTCCGTCTCCAGCTGGAAATTAAGGCATTGGTTCGAGAGCGCTGACATGATGTCTGGCCTGTAAAAGAGAAAACACCCATGCATGTTAAATAAAACCAAGTTCTCAAACCTCAGCTAGAGAAAGGGGCACATCCCCAGCTCCTTTGCAGATCTCCATTAGGCTCTGCTACAGCATCAGGCAGGGAATTCCTGATCAATGTTTGATAACCACAGAATCACAGGACGGTTGATACCTCTGGAGATATCTGTTTAGACATCTAGCCCAATCCTGCTGCTCGAGCTGGGCCACCAACAATTAGAAGGTCCATTCTCAAACCATAGAATCATAGAATGATTTGGGCTGGAAAAGACCTTAAAGCTCACCCAGTTCCAAGCTCCTGCCACAGGCAGTGACACCTTCCACTAGAGCACGTTGCTCCAAGCCCCATCCAAACTGGCCTTGAACACTGCCAGGGATGGAGCTTCTACCACTTCTCTGAGCAACCTCTGCCAGGGCCTCACCACTCTCGTAGGGAAGAACTTCTCTGTTATATCTAATCTAAAGCTACCCTGTTTCAGTTTGAACCCATTCCCCCTTGTCCTATCACTACACTTACAACCATTCAAGCCAGAATCACACATAATGAAATCAAATGAATTAGCAAAACAAACATAAAATTCCTTTTCCTTTTCTTGCAATAGTTAGAAACCAGCACTGCTTCATGCATGCATATCATATTAGAGTTGTCAATAAATATTAAAATCTGTATGAACAGGTAAAACCAAATATTTAGAAAGAAAAAACCAACTGACATTTAGGAAGTTCTGCTGAGCGTGAGACCAAGGAATCCATGACATAGCGTCCCCTCTCATCCACACACCAGCAATGACCTGGCCAGAGAAGAAAAGCAGCTTTATTTTAGATATTGTACTGCTTTGTTGTATACTGGGAGGATTTTCATCCTTTGCAGCACTATAGAAAGTGATCAGTAAATCTAAGTCACAGTTCACTCTGTTATCCAGAGATAAGTATACCACACTTGAGAGCAGTGGTGAGAATGGAAATGTAGCAGTTTGGTAAGATTTGCTCATTGCATCCCTATCCTGCAACGTATCATCCACAGACTTGCTGAGAGTGCACTCCACCTCATCGTTCTGGTCACTGATGAAGGCACTAAGCAATACCGGCCCTTGAACTGACCCCCGAGGAACACTACTAGCACCAAGCAACCGAACACTGGCTCATTTTTGGGCCCAAATATGCTGCCACTTAAGTCCCTCAATCCAGTCAATTTTCCATCCACTTCACCTCTCTCTAGTTTGGCTACAAGAATGCAGGTTTTCCATCTGTTTTATTAGAATTCTGCTTAGCTTTTCTTTGTTCAAAGCATCTTGTTAGCAATCATTCACCTGTGCTCTCATAGCACTGCGTTGGCTCCCAGTTCCCCAGGCCATCACACTGTGGGATGTAAGGAAGAAATCCCAGCTGCATTGCTTGCCCAGCAGAACCTTTCGAACTAAAGCGATTCCTCCAGTAGAAATGCAAGACTGTAAAAGATAAGTTAAAGAAAACTATTAGTGGCCAATATAAGGTATTTTAAATGCACGTTTGCAAACACCTGAATGTTCCCTGTACCTCAGAAGGCAAATTAACAAACCTGCAAGCACATAAAGGCTGGTAAGTGTCCAGATCGTATATAGTCATCATGTCATACATATAAGACAGCAGAAATCAGCTCTTGGGTTGGCAGGTTAATTACACTGATTAATTATACCTGCTGAGTTGCACCTGTTTTTCAGCAAAATTACATTTGACACAGAGTGGTCTTGTACAGATTCTGGGCATTAATCCATTTAATTAAGCTCTCATCTCTCTTCCTCCTACCTGACTGTGCAGCCAGCTGGAGAGCATAGTCACTGCCTGATAACAGCTTTTCGGAGACCACCACCACCACCTCTGATCCGTAGGGCTGAGCAGAACGTAGGAGGTCCGTGTCTGTGAGCTGTATTCCCTTTGCCATCAGGAAGCTCTCTCCAAACGCAAAGTGAGAACGGTTTGATGCCAGGATAAGCTGCTCTGCCTCTTCCATAAATTTCATGGCTTCTTGCTTAACACCTTCACATATACCAGGACCTATAGGACCAAAGGGTATATTAATGCCTTTCATCTAAACCCAGTAAAGATTTGCATGTGAAAACTAACTGGTCTTTTAATTAGCATCTTCCATTTCCTTCTGCATTCACTAACATGCATTATATTTTGAATTGCATAATAGAAGTCAGACTTGAAAGCCATTTACATCACAGTGTAGTCCTGAATTTTCCAAAGTACTCTTCATACACTGTTTCTAACTTTAAAATGTCCTTTGCCATCTGGATAAGTATCTTCTACAAAAGCATTATATGTCCAAATTACAAAGTCTACACAAACTTGATATGAAACTTTATTCCTCCTTATTCCCAAAGCTGAGAATAAATTCCCACTTATTTATCCAAAATGAGTAACCCCACCTCTGGTGGCCAGCGGCAATAGCAGTATTGATATTTCTGACAAGTCTCCTACTTCACAGCAATTGAAAGGACTTTCTTCTTGTGGCATAAGAGCAAAGACCAGAAACACTGCTACTTATGTGCCAGAAATTCTGTTACTTACATGCTGGGACCTGGTTCACTTCTGCCTTTGTTCCTTGAAGCTCTTCTCCTTTGCTATCAACACACCAACAATCACGAAGTTCAAAGTGGCTTAATGGAGCACTGAAATCAGTATAGGGCCCTGGATAATAGGTCAGCTGCTCATTCAGAAGCTGCCAGAATATATATGGGTCCAGTAAAATGTTCTCAGATGCATAGGTCAAGTTTCCTTCCAGCGCTTCAGGTGGGAGCTCAGCAAAGGAGGAATACGTGGTGAATGCTGGGAAGACATTCTGGTGCCCAGCCTCATACAAAGCTTTAACAAAAGCTGAGAAGCCTTTGGAAGATGCCTCTTTATATCCAGCTATGATGCTCAATAGATCAGCAATGGGCAAGTTCTTGCCTTCATTGTTCTCTGCAATCCACCTGTCGTACCACTCAAAGGCTTGCTCAGGAGGACCACTGCACTGCACTTGCCTCCAGGCACCCTCAGCATCACACTGAGGGAGGTAAACACTGTAGGGCTGCGGCAGAGCACTGGGATCTGACAACAGGAGTCTCACAGCCTTTAGAAACTCCTCACCAGCTGTCACTTGGCAAGCACTTGGGCCTGGGAAAAGGAAAAACATGCATAGCACATCCTATGAGTGCACTGAAGATATACAGTACCACTTGCACCCTTAGCACTATAAACACTAAAACCTGGTCACTTATCCCAGTACTAACAACCACCTTTCTAGTCTGTTACTAAGAGGGCTAATGCTATCAAGCACCCATGCTGAACCAGGGTAAGATTTCCAAAGGCATGTGAGCACTGGAAGATGCATATAAAAATATCTGAGCATATTAGGTGCCTGTAGTTCTTACTGGTGGAGGATAGTTGCTTGATGCCACTAAATGCCTTCCTGAATTTGTTCACACGCACAAGTTATTTTCAGATACGCTTGGTAATGCAATAATTACTTTTTATTCAACAATCTCTGCAAGAGCAACAGTCTGAATAGTAGGATAATACTGATTTTATTTCCCCTTGGACCTAACCAGAATTTTCAGATTCTGTTGTCTTCTCTTCCTATTCCCTACTGAATATTGCAGCTGAATATAAAAACACCATCCCTTCAAAATGCTTGAATGAGTTTGTTTTCAAAGCCTTTTCTGCTATCTCCAGAGCTAAATTGCATTTTGCCACCAAGGAGCTCTACAAAGCTAGCAAAACACAGAAGCTGATCTCCTTTTTGGCACCAGAGAATTATGAACCTGTTTACTTTTGATTGCACTACAGACGGGTTGCTAGATATAAATCCCCTACCAATTCAGATCATTGTGATAAATTCCCCACTAAGTCTGTGAACTGCTACTCAAAGGAGCTCCTTCACTATGTACCACTGTCATCTGCCGGATACTCTTCTATTCCTTCCAAAATGAGAAGCAGGATCTTCTCTTGGTCTGTTCTCCTTGTTTATTTGCCATTTTCAGTTCACAGAAACTTGAAGGACAAATATATCCAGCCTATGTGCTTCCTTCTTCCTTTGTATTACAGTAATAGAAGGGCAAGAAAAGGCAGTTGACAGTCTGTAAGCAAGTTGTGATGCCAACTTGATGTCTAACAAGTCATTTGCAACTCACTTCTCTGGTCTGACTGCATGACCTTTATGAGAAATTGATTAGCCTTTGAATCCCTCTCCTGTGTTTGGGCTCCTGTGACATCATACCAAGGTGAAGATATAGTTTTGAGCTAAATGACTAAAAAAGGGTTATGGTTTAAGGCACTAAAGCTCTTCAGTTGTCAGGACAAGGATGAGTCAGCGACCATGCCCAGGTGACTTGGTCCTACAAGTAAAAGGGCTTTTTCACCCAGCATGGGTCACATTCAGTTACACAGATGCTCCAGGTCTCATGGGCATCATGGATGTTATACACACTCACTATGCACTTAGGTGGAGACATATGCTGATGACATGCTCATTAACAAGGCAGGACCTCAGGTTCCTCTGCTTTGAGAGTGCCTACCCTATGCACTGAAAGAAGAGGGAAACCATCTTTAAGACTTTGGATATCAAGGTTTACATACACTGTATTTTCCACTATTCCCCTGCAACTGCAGGGCTGATTTGCTTGTCCCCTTGCTAGGGCACAATATTGTTTGCATACATCATCCATACATTTCTAGATATAATCAGATATGAAGAAAGAATCGTGAAATCCCTCCCAACAGGAAGCATCTTTAAATTCCCAGTCCCTAGGACTTACACTGCATCGTCTTTCCAGCTTTTCCCCTTATTCCTGGAATAGTCTTGCCATTCAAATCAACACAGAAGCAATTCGTTCCATAACACTGGAGTGGAAGAAAGTCTCCATCCTCAGTACAAGAGGGAATAAAGAGATCTGATCCTGCAGGCAGGCTTTGCTTCAAGTTTTGCAGGTTTCTCCTTTGCTTTTCACAATCAGTGGGACACCTCGGACGTTTGCCTTGAGATCTTGAGCCTGGAATTTCCTTACCTGAAGTGTCCAAACACCAGCACTCTCCTGCATAGCACTGAACTTCCTCATACCTCCCCTCCTTGGTGCATGTTGGAACAAAAAGGTCCCTTGGCTCCTCACTACAGTCTTCAGATCCCAATGCTAGTTTCACTACTTCACCTAAATCTTCAGCAACGCTTTTGGGGACAGAAATCACTTGTTGAAGAAAAGTGAAAAACTCTGGTAGTTCCAGAACAGAGGAAAGGAATTTCATCATATTCTGATTGTCCTGTAGAATTACTGTGCGGCCAAAGCTGCCTACAAGAGGTTTACTCAAAATGGAGCTCCCCTTTGATACCTCCAATGAAAATGCCTCAGCTGATTCCAGAAGGCTTTGGCCATTATCCCTCTCTGCCACATCTTCCTCTCTGAAAAACTGGCCAATGTTGTACTTCCCACTAGTGCCAAGTGCACCTGTGAAGTTAAACTGAATCAAATTCTTCAAGAACCTTCCTCCAAAGAGGTTCTCTTGGAAACGCTTTGGATTGGTGGTAAACTGCAGTGCCACTTGAGCCAGTTGCCTTGATGGGAAAATCCCCGTGATGGCTTCACTAAGGGTGGTTTCTAGCTCAGGAATCTGGCTGACATACGGGCTTTTTGCAATGGGCGATGACAATCCAGAGTCCAGAAACAGCTCCTTGAAGGAGGGAGGGCAGGGTCTTGAGAACCCAGCTACTTTTTCTGACTGCTTATCTGGTGTAGAAAACAAATTGGGCTGACTGAAGTACCCAGCAGGGCCATAGAAGATCCTGGACAGGGCCCGTCGTCTCTCTGAGATGCACACTTGTGCTTCACCTAGACAAAGATTTTAAAAAGAAATAATATAAATGCACATTTTCATAGAATCATAGAATGGTTTGGGTTGGAAAGGACCTTAAGATCATCCAGTTCCAACCCCCTGCCACAGGCAGGGACACCACACACTTAGACAGTGTCTCCCAAGGCTCTGTCCAACCTGGCTTCGAACACTGCCAGGAATGGAGCATTTACCACTTCTTTGGGCAACCAGTGCCTCACCACGCTCAGAGTAAAGAACTTCTTCCTTATATCTAACCTGAACTTCCCCTGTTGAAGTTTAAACCCATTCCCCCTTGTCCTATCACTACAGTCCCTGATGAAGAGTCCCTCTCTGGGATCCTTGTAGGCTCCCTTCAGATTTTGGAACCTCCAAACTCTGTGGCCATCTTTCAAGCAGTCTTTATGTGGCAGAAACCACATAGAAGTGTAATTTAACTTGTCTCTAGTTCTTCAACTATGTATCTTGCACATTGATAAGGAAATCTGAACTGTTGTAGAATATGGTCTATAAATAAAATTCTCCAGTCAAGACAGAACATGAAGGGAAATATTCCTTCACCGTGTCTGAGTTGTCTGCTCTGTGGCTTTTGTCTGGTTCTATTGTTGCCCAGTGTAAATCCTCATACCTATTCCTATAGCTGAAAGAATAAGTAAAGTCTTTTCCAAGCACTTTAACTTTCTGGTAAGATGACTACTTCTAATGAAAAGCTTTGATGACCCAGGTGCAACATGTGAACCTAAGAAAGAGAAATTTATTGCAGAAAAACAGGAAGTTATCTTAATCAGTGCCCACTAATGAGGAATTTATGGAGGCTTCCTACCTAGGTCTTAAGTTTCATTATAAGAAGTGTTCATTACAAGAGGTTTGAAAACAAATTGTTGAATTTAGCAGTAATAGAGTGCTAAGAACCAGATGGCATTTAGAAATGAGTGCTAACAGAAAAAAAACACAGTTTCAACAAAAATAGTCAAATGCCAGGGTACTGAGGGTATCCACAGTACCACTCATATTCTAGCCCAAGCTATGTTATAAGCATATCTGCATCCAGCCCATCTGTACATTCATACATGAACACCAATGGCTTCAAGTTAGGATTGAACACATCACTGAAGAATAACATCTAAATATGTCAGCTGAAGGCTCAAAAGACATTAAAAAAGGAAAGACTTGGTAGATATAAAGTCACTGAGAACCAAACAGACATGACTGGTTAGGGGCACTGACTGGATCTCCAGAACGCAGGCAGCAGCCTGAATCATGTGCCACATGGTTTCCTTGAAAAATAGGAGAATTATGGAGAAGATATGCAAAAATATTTTGAGGACAGAACAGCTTTTCCAGTAGGAGAGACTATTCAGCTTGGACAAAATAAATAGTGGTAAAGGTTTTTAATACAAACAGGATTCTTCACATCATTCAGAACAGACAATTGATACTCGGTATTTCTCACATTATAGGAATTGGAATAGGTCAGAGGTAGACCACATAATTATGACCATGAAACGTATTGCCGGAGGATGCTTAGAGGGATAAAAGGTTAAAGGGCATTTAGGCAAATCCCTGGAAGATGATTCCATAGGGGAGTGCTGAACACAACGATCTGGATTCAGCCTCCTTCCATATATCCCCTTGCCTGCCTGCAAAGGGGATATATGGAAGCTATATGCACTTCCCATGTTTCTCACACTTTCTCCCTAAGCACCACCGTTGTCCTTGGCCTCCCTTGGGCTCAGCCACCTCATCCTCATTTACTCCACATTTAGTCAATACGATAAAGCAGTCATAAATCCTGTTAACAGTAAGGATAAAAGCTGGAAATCTTGAAAGCTGTTAGAATAGATCAGCAGGTAACCTGAGGCTCTATAATCAGCACCTTCCTCCCTCCTCCTTTCACACCCTTGTCCTGCTCTATGGTTTCTGGCTGGGTCTCAGGGTGCCTCACAGTGGTTCCTTTGTAAAGGCATTTTCTGTAGGATAGGCCCCTTCTGTTTTCAGTGTTGGCTCTCGGTAAGAGGGATGAAGAACATTCCTCTGGGGACTAATAAGTTAGGGTAAGCCACAATCCCACAAGTAGGCTAATATAAAACAAATGTAGGATCGTGGTCTTTAAATGCTCTCCCCTCCTACCCACTGTTGAATCAAATCAAAGGAGAGTGAGAAGGAATAAACAGAAAAGCACTGCTGGGGTGAATTTACTGTAAAAGAGGCACGTCCCTCTCAGGATTGCCTGGTGCCTCAGGTCATGCGAGTACCCAACGTGCTACCCACACCTATATCTCCTCCTCCTCCAGCCTTCACACTGCTGACTGTGAGATTCAGAGATATTAAAGAGAAATAAAACAGCAGAACTGGAGACACGCACATGGCATGGAGCTGTCTGAACACAGACTGCAGCTACAGCCTCATGAAATAACCTTCTCAGGAGTCAGTCTGCAAAACCTCTGCAGAAATGTTTCCCTGCTTAAATTTCCTGAGTCCGCCAATAAAAGCTACAATCAGCCTCAAGTCATTGCTCCCCCCCACCCTGAAAATCATCAGGAGGGCTTAGCAAAGCACATTCAAAGAGAAAACAACCCATCCCAACATATGGTGAGGCCCCTCGGAGGTTCTCTCGCAATATCCTTGGTGATCAGCCTTGGAGGCATGCTAATGTTTTCATTTCACAGTAAGCCTCTCTGTGCCCAGAGCCCTCTGAGTGACTTGGAGCGTGACACCCACAGTAGGTTCCTCGTTCTTTAGCTGCATGGTAAGACTGTGTCTCACAGATAGAGCAATTACCTTCCCCAAAGGCAGCCCCTGTGTTAAGACCCTCTGCCCCGGCCCTCCAGCGCAATCCTGAGGATTTAGGTAAACACTTCGGAGTGAAGGTTTTTAACTTTCCTCCTCCCCTCTAGCCCTTGGACATTTCTGCTGTCATTTCCATTAGGTGCACTGATTTGATGGTGTATTCTTCATGAAATCTCTTGAAGCCCCAACCCATACACCTTTTTTGAATTCTTTAGGGGCTTGGGTTTTTAATGGATTTAGCAATTTTCATGGCCAAATATGCAGTGACAGAGATGAGGAAAAAATGTTCAGGATGTCAGATGCCTTAGAAATTCCATAGCATTTCACCAAAGGACAGAGGTAAAACCTAAACCCACCATCGCTGGCTTCCTTGTACCATCCCAGATATTCTGGCTTAACACCCCAGCTCTGGGACTCAAGAGACAGATGTCAGGGCTGCAAAGAAAAGCCTTGCAGTATGCAAAACTAAAAGGTCATAAAGGAAAATGAATGTGATATTTAATAATTTATTAGAACGTGGCTCTTAACCCCAGGGAGGTTTTCATATGTCAGTTTTTGAACACCAGAATCTGTCAGAGCTGAGAAGAGGACTGGTCCTTCAGGTTTGTTTCTAAAGGCACAAGGAGATGTGCTCACTTTTCCTTCTCCAAACCTCATACGTACCGCAGGCAGGGGGCTGTCCTCGTCTCTTTGTGCCCTGGATCTCTTGTCCTTTGGTGTCAGCACACCAGCACTGTCCTCCCTGCTGACACTGCACTGGCGTGTAGCCCCCATCAGCATCACACGATGGCACATAGACATGCTGGTAGCGCAGGGCTGCATACCGCTCTACCTCACACTTTGAGGGGCCTGAAAGGAAAACAGGATGTGATGAGGAGGGAGCGCTTCTGAACGCTAAAGTTTCAGACCCATCTCTGCTTGATCCCATCGTTTGCCTATTTGGGAGAGAAAAAGTAGGAAAACAACTTCAATTTCCTGTTTTCAGTGACACTTGCCAGCCTCAAATGCAAATTCCCCATCCTCTTTTACCCTGCACAATTGGCCCCAGTGTTTTCTACTGTAGGTGTTCTATTCTGAAAACTAAACAGAAAATAAAGCCTCAACACATTTTTCAGCTATAGCGGCAGGCAGAGCAGCCACATCTCTCTCAGGGAGCCATGCGGGAGGCTGGGTGAGCTCTGGCCCTTAATGCAAATGCAGTGATGGTCAACGGAGATGATAGATGTGCAGCTTGAGAGATGAAGGCAAACATCAATGTTTCTGAAGGGAATGAGGCACTGCTCCTGCAGAAGGATCTGCACGTGACTGGGGAAATTTTGTCTGGGGCCACCCAATTTCTTTATTGCCGTCTGCAGGGATCTGAAGACCCTATTCCTGTCAAACTGGCCTTAATAGCAGAGAAGCCAAAACTCCACAAAGCAAATTTTCTCCAATACTACAACAGAAATCTTTCTTGTTTATATGAACCCGCAGTCCTCAAGCCTAAACGTTTCTCACCTTCAAGAGCTTTCCAGCTACACTCAGCTACCAGCTTGAGGCGCTAAGAGCATCACAACAGAGCAACCTGTTCATCAAGGAAGCCTTACAACAAGGAAGCCTAATGCATGTGGCTTCAGGTGGCAGTGGTAAGTCACCATAGCAGTCCCCCTCGGCGGCTGACAAACGTGGCCACATCTCCATCTTGTGGCTGTTACAGCTTCATCTTTGCTGGCATCTCCAGCTACAGTCAGAGCTTACTCAACAGCACTGTGCAGGAAAGGGGGGAGATGCTTTCCAGATTCCCCAGAATGATCAGCGTGTCCCAGAAACAGAAAAACCCTGTGACTGTGTGGCTGGAAGACTTGCACCAGGTATCTACTTAATATCTCCTTAATGCAACTCCTTAGAGAGGGCCAGGCAGCAACGTCAGAGGAATTTGGATAGGAGGATGAAGGATCACACCACGGGGTTCAAACTCTCCCCAGCCAAGGCATTCTCTTGGCCTCTGGTGTAGGAGAAGGAGGTACCTGACTTCCTGTCACACAGAGTTCATTGGCCCATAGAAAATCCACATTTGCCTGCCCCAACCAGGGAGGGAATAGACCCAAGGGCAGCTCCAGAAGTCCAGCGTTGCTGGCTAAAGCACTGCAAACTCTTTGTGTAGCCTTCTGGGGATTGAATATGTTTTTGTCAATGGAAGATCCTTCCTATCTCTGGGTGTTCCAACATAAATTAGAGAGCACTTTCTCAGGTTTTTCATTTAATAAATAATCAGATCAATCTCCATAATCTCAGGGCAACTGATACTGGGAATTCGTGAGATTTCAACTAATGGGAACTTCAAGTGTCTGGGAAAGTGCTGATCAGAGGACAGGTACAATCTACTGTTAAGAATATACAATACAAAGGTTAAAGCCAGATGCAATTCAGGGATCTTGATTCTTGCTCTGAAACAGTGTTATCACATGTTTTTAGTGCAGGAGACTCCTAAAGCAACTCTCCCAATGGCAGCTGTCACATATAAGTGCCAAAACTGTCACCTTCCTTACAGGGCATCACCTGGGTGCTACTTACATCTAAACTTGCCAGAGGTAGCGAGCTGCACCCCCAGAAACCGCCGCTGCAGGATCCGGTACAAGCTGCTCTCTGTGAACATGCGGGCAGGCTCCAGCGCAGAGAAAACTGTGTCGTAAACCTCATTGAGCAGCAGTTCCAGGCCTGGGAAAGAGAGACTTTAGCACAGAGCCTGGTTTCAGACAGAGAGAAGTCACCTGCTTTACACCAGAGTAGCAGACCTATCAGGAAAGAGAAAACTAGACATCTAAACAGGCCAAATATGAACTTACACTGCACCATGCAACCCACTGCTGAATGCCCAGTTACTAGCTTTATACCTTGACGTCTACCAAAACAAGCAGGAGGAACATGCCGTGACCAGCACTGTGCTGTGGTTTTGTTAGGTTCAGTCTGCAGTAGAGTAATTGATGGAATTTTGGAAACTGATGCTACCAAAAAAAAGAAATTCTCAATCATTTCGGTTGCATACCAAAAATCCGAGATGTGCGGTAGTTGCCCTGAATGCATAAATGTTTTGAGAACTTCTCACCCTTGTGGGAATTGAATGTTGAAGTTCTTGCCTACCCTCTAAATTTTAAGCTATCATGCTTTGCGTTTTCCCTTTTTTAAGTTTTAAAACCACAGTATCTCAGGAAGAGGAGCTGGAAGTCCTCAACCTCCTCATTCCTCCTTCTTGGATAAAACATTAATTCTTCTAAAGTGTCCCATCAATTATTAACATGCCTAAAAGGTACCCTGGCAGTATGAGAGAAAAGAAACGACCATCTGATGCCCCACCCCATGGCATTATGACTAGATGATCTTTAAATATCCCTTCCAACCCAAACCATTCTATGATTCTATCTGAGCAAGAAGAAAACCGTTCAGTCTTCAGGCCTTTATATTCCCCTGCATTTGCTAATTGGACTTACTGAATACGATACACTTTCTAATGTGAACAGAGGTTGGACATTCAGAAATCCTAATCCACCATCCCAAAACGGACAGGATTAGCTCCCAGGCAGCAACTCCACTTGCTGCTGAGACACTGTTCCTAAGGATGGGATTTCATTAGGGAGCTCCAGCCTTTCCCATGGGCACTATACTGTCACAGTGGTCTTACTCCTTGTAAGAATGAAATTGAAGTCCCAAAGAATCCAAAGACTGATACTTGTTACTTGTCCTTTCCCTTGGGAATCCAAAGCCACTCAACTTAAAGTATCAGATGCTGGAGGGTACTTACCAGTGCCTGCTAACTCCCTCCCCAGGCTGTCCGCACAGTAACAGTACCCAGAGGCCTCTGGGAACGTCTCCATCAAGGAGCTGAATGTTTGGAAAGCCCCTGGGAACCTGGAAGGGAAAGCAGCCTCCTGTCAAGAGCCTGGGGAGGGCCGTCAACAGCAACAAAGCATCATTTGTGTTTCACTCCCAGATTTGCACAGCAAGGAAGTCAGCAGAGGACAAAGCCATTACAAAAGCATTTGGTTTCCTTGTGGCGACCAGACATGATCCAGATCGGTGTTTCAGCAGGGTAACAAGTCTCCTTAATGCCATTCTTTTAAACAAAAGCCGGACAACCTTCCTCCATACAGATTTCTGGTCCTTCCTAAGCAGGTACCCAGCATCTCACACTCATTTTCAATTCTATTCTCATGTTTGAAAGCCTGTCAGACTGTAAAATAGATGGAGGTTGGCTTGATGTGACATGGTTTAGTGGTAGACTTGGCAGACTTGAGGTTAAAGTTGGGCTTGTTGATATTAAAGGTCTTTTCCAACCTAGTTGATTCTATGATTAATGTCATTACAACACCCGTTCGTTAGCTCCTTCCACAAATCTTCAGAGGATGGCAGAATGCCTAAACAAACAGGTTGCTTCCTCTTCCCTGCATGCTATGTATGCTTTCTGCACCGAATTAAGTACAAAAGCTGACAAAAACCTCACTAATCTTTTCCATTTTCAGAGTATGGCTCAACAGATTCAGGAGAAAGGATTTTTTAAACATATTACAAGTAAAATTTGACTCTTACTTCTGGAGATCAAAGAGACGGTAGTTTCCAATAATATTCTAGGAGCAACAAGAGCCAGATTTAGGAAGGAAACTTAATAGGTCAGAGTTGGAAAAGACATAATAAATGTGATCTTAACTGACAGACACTCCAGGGTTTCTCCAATCAAGCAGAAGATAAGTTTTTCTAGATTCAAAGTGCCAAGTTCCAAACCAACCATTATTTTACAGAGACATACCCTGAAATATGATAAAGGTCTGGCACCCAAGCTGCATGTGGCTTATTTGGGAAAGTCTAGCAAGTGGGAAGTGGAATTTTCTGCTCAAGGCATTTGGAGAATTACTTAAATTAAGTTTTTACCAGGGAAGGACACTTAGCAGCAACAGTAACGGTGGATTAGGCCATGATCAACTGGCAGAAAGCCTTAACTTGTCTTGTTCTGCCACCTTTTGCCAGCAGAGCTGAAGATATTCCTGCTTCCTCAGCACACCAAAGCACAAGATGGGGAATGGAGGAAGCAACAGCAGCCCCTTGGAGAGGAAGGGGTTGGTAACCTCCAGTTGTCCCAGTGTTATTTCTCTCTCAGAGTTTCACATCCCTGCATAGTGCTGCTTCGCTCTGGCACTCTTCCACATCTTCAGATTAAAAGCCCACTGACTCCCTCCACTTTGAATCGTCAAATCCTGCTCCGCTGCTGACACTGGCATGAGAAGAACTATCAAAATGTCATACTTCAGGGCACAAAGGGACTTCTGCCAGCATTAAAACAATGCCTTCTGAGATATAAATACCATCTTTCTATGGTCTTCTATGTATACATGTACATAAATAGCTTGGGATATTTTAAGAGCTTTTGACTCCCTTGAATTATAGCTACTGCCCAGTCAGGAATAGGATCTTTTCTCTTCTTAGAAGCAATGCTCCTTATATTCAAAGGCAGATCTCTGCACTGCTCATGTCCTTGGAGCTCATCACCTCAGCATCAACCTGGCCGGGGCTTTGAGCAACCTGGTCTAATGGAAAGTGTCCTTGCCCATGGGAGGAGGGTTGGAACTAGATGACCTTTAGGTTCCCTTCCGTCCCAAACCAGTCTGTGATTCTATGATCTAGTTGAGTGAAACAGGATGCAATGAGAAAATTCTTCATGCTGTTTTCTTTATCCTCGACCTTAAGAATTCACATGCATAATTACACTACTTTTTATATGTGGCAGATGTGTAGTCATATCCTGTCATTCTGGTTATTTTTGTCCAAGTTGAGAGCACAGCTAGATAAAGTACAAACGGATATAAATTAGGCCCACACAAACAAGAGGACAGAACTTTTCTCACCTTAGTTGAAAAACTCACTTCCTACCACGTTTTCTTTTCTCAGCCTCTTTTTAATCACAGCCCTTGAGATGAGTAGTGATAACACAAAGTACCTCATCTGTCAAACCCAGTCCAAAACAATGGCTAAAGCAAAGATGGCTACATCTAAGTATAGATAAATTCATAGTGTATCCATGTGTTTCAACAAGAATTCTTGCACTTAAAAATATGGGAAAGTAAATAAACGTGAGGCTGTTGATCTTTTCTTCAAACTGTGAGTCTCTTGGTCTTCAGCAAAGGCAACTCATCACTGAGTTTCAGAAGCAGGTTTGCAAGTAACCCTTTCTATGTTTCATACGTGCAGCTCAAGTTATTGCTGCCTTTCCCATTGACTATTCAGAAACCCAGGGAGAAAACCAAATCATGGGGTTTTTTATCACTGCCAATGAAATAATACATAATAGGGCAGAACCTCCAGTGAGCTGGATAAAGACACTGATACAAGGTCTTCAGTCTGATGAAAATTAAAGCAAGACAGTAAAAAGATCCTCCTTGACTTTTGATTTTTTGGTCATTCCCATCAATCCGCTTCGAGGTTTCCTATATGGCTGCCCATCCAAGTAGGACCCTGGCACAGCCTGTATAAAATAAGTAACAGCAGCCAAGTTACTGGGGTGAGGCAGGAAAATTGGGCTCATCTTTCTTTCCAAAAGTCTTCCTTTGGGAAAGTCTTAGCTCTAAGCTTCTGAATTTCTCCTGCCTCCCTCTCCCACCCCCCCCTTTTTTTTAACATACTAATTTACACTGGAATATTTATGAACGTTTAAGGAAACAATTTGGTAAGGGAGTTAGCGCGACATGTCTACATTTCAAACATCAGCCTGTGGAACCAAAGAAAGTTGCTCCACTTGCTCTACATGAACATAAAATATGGGTTTAAATCCCTGCTCTGCTATAGTCTTTTGCTGTGGAACTCACCCCTTTAACTCTGTATTCTGGCCTCCTGTTTATGGGATGGGATATTGACATTTCAGGCAGGAATGATGTAAAAATAAATACATTAATGACCTGAGATGCTCAGATACGATGGCAACGGGTTAAGTCAATGCCATAATTAGAAAGGTAGACAGCTGGGAAAGAAATGATCCTGCTGTGATTAACTACATGACACGGACAGAAGAAAATCCCAACCTCTCGGGTCTTTGCAGACAAATCTCCCAAAGGAAGAAAAAACCTGATCATTTAAAGCACTGCTTTCTCCTCAGCAATTGCTCTTTTAGAATTTCCACACTCCACAGGCCAACAAACCCAACAGACAGATTATTTTGCTCCTGCCAAAATAACCTCTCCTGAAGCTCTGACAAATGCGCACTGTGCACTTGGGCCTGCCTTTCAGGTTTGCTTAAATGAAGAAAGAAAATCCTCAAACCAGCAAAACTGACATTTACACTAAAACGCCTTTGCTGCTACTGAGCCAAGTCAGAATGAGACATCACGTTTACTACACTGCCCTCCACTGGAGAAATGTGTTGACTGAGAGGCCAAGATTAACAGCACTTCACCAGGGGCCAAAAGATTTCCCTGGAAAGTCTGAGCACCTGCACCAAAACAAAGTCCTCCCCCTGCAGTTCCCTTTGCCCACTCCTTACTTCTTCACCTGAGCATTAATTCCCAGCTCCTCCACAGGACAATGGCTTCTTGCTCCCACAGACAAGGATTTGATCCAGTGTTTTCCAGCCCTCTACAATCACCCAAAGCCAGTCATATGTCAGCACACCCGTTTGCCACTTGCTGATTCACCTGTGTGAACAACCCTGGCACTACGTAAATGGATGAGAGTTTCCCATCGTCACATGGAACTTGCTCTTTGCATGTTGCCACTTGTCTGTCTGTCCATCTGTTTTCATCTCCCGTATGGAATCATCTTTCCTACTTCATATTTCCACCTGAATTCCTCTGTTCCTTGTGCACGTCTCATTTGCTGTTGTGTGTCTGTCTGAAAAATAACCCTGGCTATTTTTCCAAATACCGATCACAATGTGGTATCCACCGCTGTGTTGAGGACACACTAATTGAACTGCAGGGATGAAATACCAGGTTTTACTAAATGACAAAATTTAAGCCAGAAGAAAAGGTTTTTACTTGGTCCAGTGACTAACAGAAAATAGCATCATGTGCAGTCACAGAAGAAAGGCTTCTTGTGGGAAAAAAGGTTCAGCAATACAGTGACTTGAAGAGGCATGCAGGATTGTTTCCGTGGTCAGAAGCCTGTACTCTTACTTGTTATAACTATGAAGGAGGTCAAAAAACATCATGTCTGTTGTGTTGACAAACTTGCACTGGACAGGCAGAAACTCTCCATCTGCTGAGCACTGTGGTGGGCTCTTCTCCCCAAACCCGTGCAGAATGCGGCGGTCTCGGATCTCACAGTTCCCTGGACCTGATGGGAAACAAAGGTAATGTTTATTGGTGTTTTAACTTCCTACGAGCAGCTGAATAGCCACACCATGGTTTGGAAGGGGGTTAAATTCACTACATGTGGACACATAGGTGCCTTGTATTGTCTTTATGAGGAGCAATGAGTTGGACTCAGAGATCCTATGAGTCCCTTCCAACTTGAGATATTATCACAGAATGGTTTGGGTTGGAAAGGACCTTAAGATCATCTAGATCCAAACCCCTTGCCATGGGCAGGGAAATAGTTACTTAAATGCCTCATTTAAGCACTTCTACAGGATAAGTGTAGGCTGCAGTGTCCAAGCTCCTGATCTACCTACCATGTTTCATGCAAACCTTTCAAACCTAGAAACCCCACCATCTTGTCAAATATTACTTACACCGCCTTGGCTTTCCTTTCTGCCTGGTGCCATAAATCTCCATTCCTTCTGGATCGACACACCAGCACTGACCCAGCTCCGTGTCACACTGCACCACATCAAAAGCCCCTGAATCCAGGCACTGAGGGACGTAGGAGATGCTACTGCTGTTGATGTATCGACTCACCAAGATCCTCTGCTTCTGCAGCTGGCAGAAGGATAAGCCTGTAGTGCCAGAGAGGGGCATTGTTAGAGGAAGGTACTTGTTGGACACTGAATCATTTATTAAGACATCATATGATGTTCCTCAGAGCTGCAAGTTCTAATTACAACAGAGTCCATCAAAGCCTGGGGCTAGCCTGTCCTTGATTTCAGCAGTTCAAATGCAGATTTAAATGGTTCTTTACACAATCTGAACAAAAATAGAAGCTTGTGACTTACAAGATACAGGATATCCGCTCTGTTTGCTACCAGGTACCTCAATGCCATTCTCATCCACACACCAACAGGAAAGACCGTTCCTACTGCACTGTACAGTCCTGAAGGAGATCACAAGCAACATATTTTACTTTGCTAGTGACAGAGTCCTGAACCAGTATGCGACATTAACAAAAACATAAAGCAAGCCAAACAAGTTCAAGTACTTCAGCACCACAAATAATGGAATCAGAAAGGGCTGTTTCTGGTGACTTTAACTCTTCCTGATGGGAGGTCTTAATTCTAGTAATTCTGTGAAGGAATTGCAGGTAAGTGACTTGAAGTCAAAAGCAAGCAGGTTGGATAGAATCCAGATGCTCAGTTTTTGAGATAAACCACACATTTTGAGATATTTTCTAAATCAAATCTAGAATGGTCAAGGCCCTTCACCTCGACAACAGTAAGATAATAGTAGAGAACATTACAATCTGTTCCCCAGCACAGCCTCAGCTTTAACTTGTTAACTTCTTGCATCTCCAAGCAACATGCTGCTCTCTAAATCACTGCTCTCCATGGGCTTTTTAGCTCCCTTACTGCCTTTAGAAGGAAACCAAACTGTGCCACTTACAGCAGAGCGGAAAATGTCTCAAGTCACCTTGGCTCAGCTGTGCCAGCCGGCACACTGATCAGGGACCAAGGGCCCATGAGCATGTGTAGGAAGACACAGGTACACAACAACCTGCACAGTGTATTTAACATGCAAATAATGCTTCATGTTAAGATTAGCTTATTAATGTTAGATTGACCTCTAAACCCAGAGATTATTTCCAGTAACATGGAATTCATTCAGGAGAGGCTGGATATGCCACATGGCTCACTGAAGTCACTAAAGTCTCCTGCAGCCCTCACCATCCAGTCCACCGATACGGCGGCTCCTCAAAACAGAGGCTAAAGCAAAGCTTTCATTAGCAATGAAAGGTCACATTGTATAACAGCAGAGTAAGAGCAGGGATGAATTACCTGAACTGGCCATCTTCTGAGCACTGAGGAATGTAGGTTTCTCCTTCTAAAAAAGCTTTTTCCCTCTGCAATTCGCATGGACGTAATGGTTGGGATTCTGTCTGATACTCTGAAAGCAGCAAGAAGGTAAATGCGTAAGGGTGGTTTCACCACAAGCCTGTTCATATCAAAACCCTGTTAGTGCCAGTGCTGCATGGTAATAGCTCCAGGCTCATGGATCCTCCTAGTTGTTTCCCCCTTGACTGCTGTGTGCATTTCTGCACAGGGCTGCACGGGGATACTGAACAAACTCGCCGGTCTGTCCAGCTGCAGGGTAAGGACATAATGGAGATGCTCATGAACTCTTTCCAAGGCTTCTGTTTACTAGTCTCAGCTCTGTTCTGTATTGGTATTGCTATCATTTTCTGGGACCTGGGGTAATTTACTTAGAGTTTGTTGTGCCTGTCACCACAAAACGGCTCTTCGCCATAACCACACACATCGCCATTAGTATTTCTGAGTATTTATTCTTTATTGAAGCTAGGTCACTCACTACTCCACCAAAAGGAAAGGTATTTTTTCTTAATCTCATGAAAGACCTAACAGGATCAATGTCTAGCAGTTAGCACCAGAATAATTCATATTAGCAGCACTTCTCAATTTTTACCAGGGCAAGTGATCAACTACTAAAGCCACCAAGCAAGAAAACAGTCGACTCCAGTTCCTAATGCATTCAAAATCACATTTGGATGCTATTTCAGGAGAATGACGGAATTCAGTAGGTTCTTTTTACAGAACAGATTAGTTGATCTGACACTTTCCCCATCTTCAAAATCCAATGAATGTCATGGTCTTAATTCCACTGACTAATTCCATAAGAACACAGCAAACAAACAAACCCACAGCTACAGCAATTTAGACCAAAGTATACTTTATCCAGTATTTGGTCTGAGCGTGACCGCACATAGTAGTGCAAGCACATAAGTATTCTGAATACTTTTCAGCCTCTAGTAATTTGCAGTTTAGAGACTTTTTTAATCATGGATGGCTCCTGTGCACCTCAATCACTTCTGTTCCTGTGAGTTTTTACTGTGTCCCCTTAAGCCCATGTGAGAAATTTCACAAGACTGTAAAGGGACTTTAGGTCACCTATAGACATCCACACGTAGGAGAACCATCATCATTATCATCTCAAACTCTGGGACAATTGCTCTAGGATGCACGGAGATCCCTGTGTACAGTGGTGCAGAGGGGCTACTAATACATCTGAGTTAAGAGATTAACTCAGTGATTCAAACTGCTGCTTGTGCAGGACTGTCAAACTCAGACCAAAGAACTGGGGACAGCTCTCAGACTATCCAGTAACCTCAGGTTCAAGCCTAAATTAGATGATGGCTCATACGCAGAAGATATAATCTTAGGACCTTCACATCCCTGCAGCACCACCTTTTCTTACCCAAGCTCCTTCCCTAGCCCAGCCTGTTCTTCCAGAAAAACTTTTTCTTTCCACCCAAAATCATCAGATAACCCTGACCATTTAAAATCCTTATAGCTTGGTATTCAACCCAACCTCAGGTCACACAGCACACAATAACTAGCTAAGTTTGCAGAATGTAAGATTCAAGATCATTATTACTTCTTTGGAATAACATACAGAGCAGCACAAAGATCACGGGAGCACGGCCACACAAAGGAAAAGAACAAGCATACTCACCAAATATATTGGCTGCTACTATGCTAATACAGCAGCAAAGAAGGGTGCAAAATGGGATGGAGCCCATCTTACAATGGGAGAGCTCCATCCCCTTTGTGAGCACTGCAGCCCTGCACACCCGTTATAGCCTTCCCCTGCCCTTTTATAGCAGCCATCTTCGGATGGGTTCACTTATGCTCTGGTGGACTGGAGACGAAAGCGGGCGAGTGACGCATATGATGCTCCTGAGAAACCCACAAGAGGCCCCTTCACTTGGAACAGCCCTCGAGGTGCTCCTCAGCCAGTCCTCATCCCCGCTCCAGGGAGCACTGCTGAGCCCAGTCACTGGGAGGAGAAAAACAGCAGCAGCACAGGGGGTGGCAGGGGAACTTGGTTAAATCAACATTGGGCATATTGATGTGACCCTGGCTGGAGCTCTGGCTCTCACCTAAGTGCAACCAGACTTTGTATTAGAAGTACACTTCTATGTGTTTCTAGAGAGCCTGGCCTGGGGACAGGGGATAGGCAAGAGTTAGGCCTCCAAACAGCACAGCACTAGAGGTAAATACAACCCTTAAAGTGGTTGTTAAGTGAAAACCAGGAGGGACACAGCTCCCCTGACTATGCAGGGAATTGAGGGTCAGTAAATTGCATTTGACCTTCTGGTTTTACTCCCACTTGCACCATGCACTTTAATAGAGCCAAGTATCCAACACGAAGCAGCTTAGCTTCTTGGGCTTCATCCTCCAGATGTAAGATCAGTACAACCATCAAGCGTGTTAATTCCAGCTTTGTGGTACTAATTACATGCAAGATCCTCAACCTAAAACATATCAGAACTCTTATTTCCTTGGTTCCAGAGTATTACTTCTCACTTGTCCACCTCTTATGACTGTCAGTTAGGATTTACTTGCACCAGGAACTATGAGAACTCACCCTCATTTGTGCAAATGTGGTTGGGCAAATGGGCCTTGAATAATAAGCCAAATAACAGCAGCACACCCCTGAGGGTGGTCTTAGGCTGATCTCAAGTGAGAGCAGCACTCCTGCTTGTGATTCATGGGTACTAGACAGAAACAACTCTACTGATGCTCTCTTATGGACCAAGATTGTGCCATCAGTGACCCAAGCATCCTTCTGTGTGGGCTGTAGACCACTGCAGTGCTACAGTGTCTGATATACATGGTAAATGTTATGTCAAACAGCAGCACAAGCTTGCTTTAGAGCGAGTAGCCTTTTTAAAATGAATGGGACTATATACGGATTTTACTTTTAAGCAACCTACTCTGGGCTTGAGGAAAATCAAGAGCCTGCAGAAAAATCAAGCTGGGGAAAGATGAAGAAAACATCCAGTGTAGATGACAGACCGAAAAAGCAACCTTCAAAGGCATAAAGACAAAAAAATCACGTAATAGCACTGATTTAGCAGGCACAGAAAGAAAATGAGTATCTGGATTAGCATAGCATTTGTAGGGAAACGTACATGCAGAGCAAAAGAATCTGACTATACAGAGAATAGCCAGCATTAGCAATAGGGTGGCTGCACCAGGAAAGATGTTTGACCATGACATATATTTCTCTCTCAATTATGTTTGCAGAGTCCCCAGGTTGTGTCTGACGCCCAGTACAGTTGGGCACTGACAGGAGGGCAACCAGAGACAGCCCAGCCCCATGGCATGGGCTCTCCAGGGCAGCAGGGTCAGCGCTGCCAGGTATGAGGAACGTTTCCAAAGCACTGAAACGCATACCCAAGGGGTGTGTGTATGTGAGAGATACCAACTTAGTCCAATATTCTATAGTTAGTATAACAGTGCCATTTAGGTTCCTTATGCAGCAAATGAGGAGTGAAGCAAGCTCATTAAAATAACTATTCACTTTCCTCCTTTATTCTTTGCTAGATCATTAGTAGCTGATAACAGAGTAAGGCAGATGAAGAACCAGAGAGGTACCAAAAGGCTATTACTAACAGACAGAAGCACAAATCCACAATATCTACATAGCAGTGATGCCCAAGATTACATTTATTTCCTTCAGAAACACTCAGAAAACCATCTCTGAACTATGCAACTTGGGAAGAACAGCCAAGTCTTAAAAGTGTCTTAAAAAAAAACACAGTGAGAAAGTGAGTTTTGGCAATTGGCATCACTTAAACCACTCCTAAATGTGCGTCAAGCCGAGATGGGGATCTTGGTACATGCAAGTTCAATGGGATGCAGTAGCCCATGGATTAAAAAAGCAGTTTACAGAGCAATATGCACAATCCATGTTTGTCAGAGGGAAAAAAAATCACTTGTCTATGGCTGGTCAAATTGACAGCCTCACTGCATAACCTTCAGTGAAGTACCAATTGAATTGACCTCTATTTTTAGCACCTGAGAAAAGATGGAAGAATATCTTAAATTAGCTCACCAATGAAGGGGGGAAAAGGAGTAAGCAGAAAAGGTCCCTGGGGCCAACACAGCCTTAAAACAAACCTGTCATTGTTTACACCCTGGAGCACAGGGTGTCCAGAAGAACATTCTTAGCATTCTTTGCTTATTTGTTTTCTACTACTACAGTTTGTAGGCAGTATCAAAGTAAATCAATTAAAAGCAAATGGAAGCTATTTTGTAAAGTCATTGTACAAAGGCACAAAACTAGAAACACCCTTAGAAGGCAGATAGATATGTGCCCTCAAGAAGAGATGCCATCACCGTGAATCACAGAATCAGCCAATGGCTTGGGCTGGAAGGGACCTTAAAGATCATCTAGTTCCAACCCCCTGCCATGGGCAGGGACACCTTCCGCTAGACTAGGCTGCTCCAAGCGCTGTCCAACCTGGCCTTGAAAGACATCATGTTTTAACAACTGAGTGCATTCCAGAACTCAAACCCTGACTGAAACTATTAAAATCTAAAGTAGTTCAGGAACAGAAAAATCTTCTTATTTTGCCACACAGTGAGTGAGTACTGGAAATAATTTACTGACTGAATAATTTGCTTACAGGCTGAAATACAACTGAAGATTCCCCAAAGCTTTCCAATGTATATAAATAAATATCAACTGCATATAACTTACTGCCTAGGGGCTAAAAATGCAGCTGAAGATTCCCTAATGTTTTAAAACATACACAAGCACTCACCAGCTCACCAAAAGAAAAGTCCACTGAATGGGAGCCCAGGCACGTAACAATCTCAACAGACCTTTATTGTGAGTATTAGAATGCAGTCAACATTATTGCTATTATAAAAAACAAATCACAGGAGAAAGTATTTTGCTTCTCTCACAGAAGATATAATAATAGTGCACTGCTGCCTCTCTCAGAGTGTTTAGTGACAATACACTGACGCACAGTGGCTACAGCTGAACGGAGGTGGCTCTGGCCAGTGTTAAAGAAAGGAAGGCTGCTGTTGGAAGTGAACAGCAATTAACTAGCTCTAGTTATTCAATTCATAGAATAAGGCTGGCTCATCTACCATTTACACACAGGCCCAGTGTGTATGGAAAGGGAAATTCACTCCTGAACAGTTTTTCATGGAGTTCCTTTTCTCCATGTGGTCTCCAATCTTTTATTTGGGTTGTTCAGGTTGGTGCAGAATGGCTGCCAAATGCACAAGCTGCTCTTTGTGCAGTGTATTTTCACCATCATTACATGCTTCATACTTGTTTTCCGTATATAAACAGATATACACATAGTGTATAATACTTATTGCTAAAGACAGATCCCCCACACCCAGTGCCCAGGACATAACACAGTATAATAAAAATCATTACTGAATTATTTCAAACATCTTCTGTAAAATGATCGCCTAAAGCCATATACACTCAGTACAACAGGGGAAAAAGTGTCAGCTCTTGAAATGTGAGAATAGCAATGAGCATTTCAAAGGGATTAATCCTCTGGCTTTAATAAGCACTCCAAAATTAAGGTGCATGTACTGTAACATTTCTAAGCAGTAAAGAGAAAATCTACAGTTCCAGTGTTCTAAATCAATATGACAAAGATAGGTCCTGCTTGCAAATGAATGGCATCATTGCATTCACCTCCTTTACACCTCAGCACCTCCACAGAACCATTACAGGGCAAGGTAGTCCAGACAGCCTCACCACACACTTCTTGCTATGAAGCCCCTGTTTGTCCTCGCCCCTTACTTTTGTTATCGATATTTACATCAAGCTCCAGTTCAGTTCAGGATCTGTTTTGTGTCTGTTGAAGTTTCAGTGAGGAAAATAGTTGTAGTTTCCCTTCATATACAAAAGAACAGTATTCTGGTTTGCAAGCACCAAAATACTTTCCTAATTTTACTGTGATGTTCGAGTGACTCCTTCACATCCCAACCTTCAGTTTGGTAAGGAGTGCTGGAGCCCAGCAGTGCCAGAGGGATTTTGCTGTCATAGTCACTGAAGTCCAGTTAAGTCAGAAGCCAGATGGGAGCAGAGAGAGATCAGGAGAGACTTACTTAAGGGAAGCAGCAAAAACATCTGAAGATTTGATCAGGGTACACACACTCCAACTGTACCCAACTCATAGCACACACTGGAGGCTGAGGCCAGAAGAGCAGAGGAGACCTTCCTCTACGAGTGCTTCCTACAGCAGCCAGAAAAGACTGGGCACAAGAACAGAGGAGTGAAACCCTTTAGGCATCACAGAAGAACCCAGAGCGCTGAAAGCTGGAGAACAAAAGGAAAAACAGATACAAGATGCAGAACAGATGGGGAGCACACGGACAATCTCAGAGACGAAATTAAGAGAGACAGGTGGATGTCAGCCGTACAAGAGGACTGCAACCATGGAAGAACAGTTTCAATCCTTTGCCTCACAGCAAATACTTGATATCTATCAGAAAGTTGCAACCCATCATCTTCAACTATTTTAAAGACAACAGGCTTCTACTACTGTAAATTACTCTACAGATGAACAAAGACCTATGCACTTAATGCCAGAATATCCAAAATATGGGCACTACTCAACCTACAGCTACCCAAGAAAAGGGTTGGCAGGAAGCACCTTCCAACCCATTCCCTGCCATATGACTTGAAGTCCCTCCATTCTGTAACCGAAACATAGGCAGCCCATCTGATCACATCACCAAGACTACATTTCATTCATGACTGCAATACTGATGTCCTACTGCCATCACTGCAACTGAAAACTCAGAATTCCTGATGTAGATGCCTACAGTAGTCAGAGGAAGGCAGCTTTGAACCAAATCACCCTGAATAAAATCACCATGAATAAAAACAACCCTCAGGCAAAAAGCTGGGCATTTATAGGCTCCACAAGTTTGCCATTTAGCCCTGTGAAATCACAAGAGGTTTCTGTACAACGGCATTTCCCTTTTGTTTATTACTATTAAGAACTTATAATAGGTTAAAAGGCTGCAAATTTGTAATTGTTACCCTTCTGTGCACATGTATCAAAAGCACTCCTCACATTGCCAGATACTATTTCTTTCTCCAAGTGGGTCTGCCTCCATTATACAGCACAAGTGATTGCAATTCACACCTCGATAAATGATGTTGCAAATAGACCGTGCGTAGATCCCTGGCTTATTCACAGAGGAAGTAGGAAGACAGATGGAAAATGATTCCTACAGGAAAAACATTCTTGATAAGGCTGACTGGAAGAAATACTGGTCTGAACCAGGTCACATCAGGTTTGACTGGCATATGAGCAAAGCAATCAACTGTAGGTTACTGTGCAAAACACTTAGCATTTGTATGGCACTTGACTTGTAAGTGCTCAAAGAAAATACTTCAAAAGCATCCCAAACCTTTGAATACTTGAGAATCTGGAGCCAAAACTAATGTTCGCATGGTAGAGATTAAGATCACAGTTTGAGAAAGCAAACTCGGACAAGTCTGCGAAGCATTCAAGCAATACATGATGTATCACAGCACAGTCCAAAAGGACACTGAGATTGTGCCTCAGAAGGTATGAATGCTTGCAGGAATTTTTCTAATACGTGACTATGCAAGAAATTAAGACTAAAAAGTACTGAACAGATTATTTGTTCTTGTAAGCACAGTCCATCCTGATAAGGCAGGATCCTGAGGGATACAATTACATACTCATGTAGAGACCATTACAAATACAAACAGAAGACAAATTAAAGCTGCAAGGGCAACTTTAACTTTGACCTTATGATTTCCTTTTCAGGATACCATTCCTTCATCTCTGCACTAAGAATGAAACCTTCATCCTCCCACCTAGAATCTCCGGGTCCACCTCCACCTTCAGTAACATTTACAATTATATTACATGACACACATTGCATAATGTTGCTACAGTATATGCTGTATAGATTCTGTAAATACACTCCACTTTGTTTCAAAGTATTCATCTGGATTTACACTTCTCTTACACAGTACCACATTCGAGGTTATGCAGCAAGTGAACAATAGAAGAGTCTCACATATCCCAAAGCAAGTAGGTCACTCAACTACTCATATTGTTTGAAGCAGTTATTTAAGCATCCAACTACATAACAGAGAGTACTTCATTTATTAACAGTTGCTATAAAAATGTCAACAACTCCTCAGCTCGTTTTCTTTCTGCATTATGAAGTTGCCAATCATTTCATAATTAACTTCCATGTTCCCATGCAGCTCTGCAATATCTCCTATAAGCTTGATGTGGCAAGACCTTTTAAATAGCAAACACCTTGTAACAGGGGTTTACATTTTGCTTTGGACATCAAGAGTGATAACTCACTGCAGCTATGATAGACAAACGGGAAACATCAGGGTAGGTTTATTTTAGCAATGAACCAGCCATGCTGCTTGCTTTCTCCATAATGGTTCTATCATGAAAGTTCAATGCACTGGCTGCAAAGTCTTTCCCAGATAATCCATCTTTGGCACATATTTCAATGTTATGCATCCTCAAAAGGCATTCCAAGATTTTTTTGATGGTCTGTACATTAGAACAATCACTTCTTTTTTACATTTGTATGCAGATCAGGAAGAACAGTGGAAAATGTAGAGTATGCAGAATAGTTTTAATAAACAGTTTTACATACAGTACCTTACATATAGAACAGTGTGTTTGCAAATTTAAATAGTTTTTGAATGTACAGTGGCTTGTACTCTTTATCAAAAGGTAAATTCAAGTTTACTGTCTATCGGTTCTAAAATGCATTTATACAGATAACTAGAACTGATAAACAGACGTGAGGCATAAAATGTTCAAGTATCTTAATGTCACCAGTTAAATAGCCTCCTTTTAACAGTCATATTTTACAAATTTCAAAACCTGTACATACATTATTTTCAATTTTAGAAACTGCTTGTTAAAAGGTAACATTTCATGTTAACCACCAGTTCTTAGAGTCTATTGTAACAAAACTAGACGTGTAGATATAAATGTATAGAGTATGTATATATGTACATGTGTAGCTATACACATATACATACACATACAAATGTGTGTGTAGCACTGGGTACAGTGGCAACTCAGAAGCACAGGGAAAGTCCTGGCCTCAAAATCCAGCAAGAGCTAACGGAGCAAGTAGGTTGCCTTTGGTTTCATGACGTTTCATTCACTGAAGCTGAAAGGTTTCATTAAAACATCTTGGATCATGTATCTTGTGGGATTTATTCTAGTGGTTTAGCATATTCCCAGCCACAGACAGATTTGCTGCTCTTGTCATTCCTCATCCCAGCTGAGGATGGTAAAGTTTCAGAGGGCCAACACCAGAACAGAGCTTACCCAGGACAAAAATTGTATCTTGAACCCTGAATACTGCAATAGAACATAAAAAAATATAAACTAGATCAATTTTGGATGGATTGCTGGCACCAAGTAGGACTTTGGAAAAAACCTTCATGTAAGTCATAACCAAATTCTCATCCCAGTGGTTTTAGTATTATTTGGCACATCTGACCACTATTTGCCACTTAGGTTTGAAAGGAGCCTAAGGGTGCTGCAATAAGGATTTCTATTTAAAAAAATAGTTTAAAAAGGAGACCATGATAAGTAGTTTCTTTCAAAAAATCAAAGCTAATATGTTTGCTTTTCTGAACATTCATGAGAGAAGGAAACAATCTAAAAACTTTCCTTGTAGAGAGGATACACATCTCTCTGTGTCTATCTTTCACTAGCAAGACAAGAGGAATTCATTAAAAAAGCAGTTCTCAAGAATATCTAGTCAGCTGGATTCTGCTAAGTTAGATTTTTTTGCCAAAGGTTTCCAAACAGTAGCATTGTTCTTTGCCGAGTTTTTGTTTGTTCGACTTCCTTGTGTGGGGGGATTTTCTTGTTTATCATGTTAAAATCATATCAGCATTTTTCAGTATGAAATATATCACATTTTGAAGTTTGGACATTGAATATTCAGATTTTCAGTACAAGAGATTCCTTACTCTAAATTCCCTCTCCTCTCTCTAAAGCTTCAGGCTACTAATCAGCAAAGAACCAGATAAATGCTCAGCTTTTTGCTGACTTCCTGTCAGTCTTGTGGCTAGTAAGAAAATTCACCGTAAAGATCCTATTTTTATTTCTTTATTCTTCCTTTTGTCATACAGAGCAAAGTGTTGCTATTTGCTGTACTTTCCCCATGTCAATTAAGAGCTGTTTGATACGTCGCTTGAGCTGAGGCAATCTTGCCAGAGGATCTGGTGGTTCCAGTTCTCCAGTGAAATCAAGCCAGCTTTCTAAAACTACAAAAGGAAAAGGAAGAAGTTGATTAGCGTAAGTCTTCAAGGAACAGTTTTCATAAAAATTAAACTTTTCTTTCTTATTCTGTCTTTTATACAAAGGGAAAATATACTGAGGCTGTGATTTTTATTTAACAGAAGAAATTAGATATAAGGAAGAAATTCTTCCCTGTGAGGGTGGTGAGGCACTGGCACAGGTTGCCCAGAGAAGCTGTGGATGCCCCATCCCTGGCAGTGTTCAAGGCCAGGTCGGACAGAGCCTTGGGTGACATGGTCTAGTGGAAGGTGTCCCTGCCCATGGCAGGGGGTTGGAACCAGATGAGCTTTAAAGTCCCTTCCAACCCAAACCATTCTATGAAACACCAACTAATTCCACACTTCACTTGAACAATCCACACATATCTTCTGATTTGATTGTTACTATAAAAAGGTACTGGGAGCAAATTATATTTGTGGCTAACAATTTATCTAACAATTCATCTACACACGTAAAAGAAACCTCAGTTCATGATCTTCCAGCTATGACAGTTCTGCAAGAGAAAACGCAATCCTTAAATGCAAGGCTTGCTTCTGTCACTCTAACAGGCTCCTGTTTACAAGGTCCAGATTACAGAATGGTTTTCCAATCTTCAACAAATGTTTTCAAGGAATTTCTATGCTTGTAGAGACAGAGAAGGGAAAAGGTCAAGCCTCTTAGCCTAGAAACACTGCCCAGTACTAGCAGGAATACTGAAAGTAAAACTGCAGATAGAAATAAGACAATTTTATTTGTCAAAAGATAATTAAGGACTCCTATGAGTAAACTAAAAGCTCACCTCATTCTTAATTTCTATGACTGGTGAGTAAACTTACATGCTGTAATATTTACTCCTCTGCTACAACTTCACAGAAGTTTTCTCGTGAAGCCTGATTTGTCTTACTAATATATAGGAAAGCAGAGCTGAAAGCGGAATGAACACATCTTCCTTTTTTCCCTAAATATTGTCAATTGCTAGAACAATCAGGCCAAAATCACTACAGGCATAGTAAAATCCATCAACTTTATGACCTATATCTGAACAAAGATTAGACAAGTTACCTCAGCTTTCTGAAATCCACCTAAGATCACAAACTTAAGCTAAACTTTGAGGGGTCCTGAGTGCTTAAGCTACTTTATTGGGCATTCAAATCTTGTAGAAGGGTGTGGTGGGATCAAGGGTACAAGCTCTGGTTATCATTTTGGTACCCAAATTTGAATACAATACTTCTTAATCAATCCTCAGTGCCTCAGATCACACAACACAGTGGCTATGAAAGATGCTGTTACAGGTGTATTAACAAGTATTTGGCAATGCAGTTACCATCAACTTCTTTTTCAATCAGGTCCATTCTGCTGGTGACTTCATTCTGTACATTCTCTATATGGGTAAGGAGATTTAGCTGCCATTGAAGATGTGTGTCCACTTGTTCTTCTGAGCCTTTTCTTTCATTACAAACAAACACAGTGTTTCCTTCAGCAGAATTCTTCTTCATAGGAGCAACAGAAAGAAAAAAAATTGCCATTTAAGAGGGTTTTCTTTTTTGCTTTGCTTTCTGGTGTTGATTTCAACATTGTCACACAACAAACTATGCTGGTTTAGAATTGTACTTCTGTCTACTTGACAAAAAGCATAGTCAAAAAGCCATGTACCATGATACATCAATAGACTAAACCAAACAAAAAGCAAATTCCATACAAATGTGTATACATAGCACCGGGGGAGTGAAGCAAGAGGTAAAGTTTACCAGCTCAAGCACTTTAACGCAGTAAGACAGACTGTACTTCTGTGCTCTTTTTATATAAAGCGTGACTTAAATCATGAAATCTGAACTGAATCAGTCCACCATCACCAAAAATGTGCAAAACCCTGAGGTTTGTTTCCAGAGAATGAAGGAAAATATGCCTAAAATACATGAAGATGTCAAAAGTCACTATTTTGCACAAATAAGCTGGCCCTTCTATTTGTTGATTAGGACAAAAGACTTCTCTTCCTACCATCGCTATGGTCCCATGTAACTTGGAAGCACAAGCATGGGTCAGAATTGAACACGCCTGGGGATAGTTACAAGGGCAAAAATATGCAGAGTTATGCAAACATAGTCTCTGAGGAAGATTAATTGCTTTGAATTAATTAGTATCCTCATAGCAAGTTCCTCATCTTTCTGTATTTGGCATTTCAGCTAATGAAAATGACCAAATGACCAGATTTAATGAGTTTAAATGTTCGGTATCTCCATTAATTAGCAGGATTCAGGGTTTCCATTTTATATCCACTGTGATTTCAGATCTGATGTTTTTTCAGTATTGATGATTCTATTTTAGGAACCAGAATGCTGGATATGTGTGCTCACAATGTCAGTTCATAGCAAATGCCAGAGTAAGAAGTTAATTTTATCACATTAATACACTTCTCTGATGAAGTGCTCAGCTAATTTTTTTCCACATCACATAATAAAACACGCTGAACACCATTTTATTCTTAAAGTATTTCTTTCAGTCAAGAATAGGAAGTGAAGAGAGGGGAAGAAGAAAACAGAGACTGATGGATTTTAAGTTACTTCTTAAAACAAAAAAACCACAAAACCCCCATCAAAAATACTTAAAATCAACTAAAAAAAACCCAAATCAAATTTGGGCCAACCTGCTGGCAGCTTTATGAGAAAATCTACGGGACAAATATGGTTAATACTCAAAATATGCATTAAAGGAGTTAAAGTCATTTATCACAGAGATTTTGAAAGTCATATAAAGACTCTAAACTCTCAAACCTTTCCAATAAAAATTTTTTCCTCTCTCAAGACATCAAGTTTGCCTCCACAGTGTTTTCACTATTCAAACTGTTACTACTCTTACAAAGGGTATTTCAAACATAAGTAACAGATGCCCTATTTCTTGCAATTTTCAGACCCTCTCTAAAAGCATAAGACACAAATGCCATTTTTCCAGTGCTTATGAGGACCCAAGTGCATCATTCTAAAACCAAGATCATGTGGTTAGGTGAATCTTTTAGATGCCCACTGCACTGTTAAGAGAACATCTTAAAGCTAAATAACTTAACCTCTAAACAACATCATAGAAGATTCCCCCCCACACACATCCTTTTAATGACCTCTGTATTTATTCAAATGGCTAGTAAATGCTCCCTGAGAAAAGCAACAAAATCACAAGATCAAACAGGTCCTCCTCTAAATCACTGTAGGCAATCAATCAGTGGTGGCAGTGGTAGAAAGAGAAGCAGAGTACAGGATCCAGCTTGTGAAGAAAGAAGTATGAGGTTCAGGTGAGGAAGGCTCATTCTTTTAGAAGCAAGAACAAGGAAACAAAGTATAATTTTAAAAATGATGCATAGTCCAAAAAGGGACTTGATAATAATCAATCTGAACACTGTTTATAAGAGAAAAGAGGATACGTAACACAGAACTGTAGATTAGGATAAAACAAAACGGTAAAGCAGAATACTCAAAGCTTTGCAGGATGCTAGAAGGAGAACCCAAAGCTCCAAAACTCTGACAAGGAGAGGTGAAGAAGGCACCTTACAGAGAACTTATTTCATGCAAAAATGGCACTTCAACCTCAGCATCCTCATGGTTTTAAGGCAAGTACAAACAGGTTCATGGAGAAACCAAGGAGAGCTTTTCAATGCATATTAACTCCAGACAGAAAGCCTTATTTCAGGTATCAAGGCTGACTACTGACAACAAGGTGAACTAAAGGAAAGAGTACTCTAGTACTACCCCCGAAACAGAGAGCTTTAGATATATGCTTTAGTCTCTGAAGGAAACATTAGTTTTGCTTCACTGCTCACATATATTTACTTTTAATTCTAGATTTATTTACACTATTTATAATGACTATTTAAGCTACTCTTGGAAGGAAAGTCTATTTCATACTGCTGCACATCCCCTTACTAAATATAATCATGTAATTTAACAAAGTTATTCCTACCTAGAATGAGCCAAAATTTCCCATTCAGACTACATAGCTTACATGTCACATTTAAAACTAAGAGAGACATATCTTACTCATTTCTTCCACACCAGAAATTGTACTTCAAAAGGAGGATGAATTGGGCAATTTATTCTCAGACAGTTGGTATTATAGAAAACAGAAAGGATTGTTTCACTTTGGGCTTTTGCTCAGAGAACTCTTCACTAGAACCAGACTAACAAGTTTCAGACCTTTTCCATAAAGCAATGGATTTAAACCATTAATGCAAACCTGAGATGTTTAAATAGCCAAATATAATCCTGACTAAAAACCTGTGAAATGTTTAATTAAAAGAAATACACAGTATAAAAGACTCAAAGGAAATTTGTTGGTCACTCCTTGCAGACAGAGTTGTAGACAGTGTTGCTAGTAAAAGAAGAATACAGTACAATAATAATAAAAGTAGCAGTTTAACAAACAACAACAGAAGCCCAAAATGTAGAAAACAGAATTGAGAAGAAAAAAGAAACCTGTCCTATTTTTCTCACCTTGCAAAAAGAACCTAAAAGCTCTGTTCCAGGATCCTGCATTTTAAGCATAGGAATTTCCCCCACCCAAAACACTGAATTGAGCATAAACAGTTTTAGCATAGGCAGTACTTTAACCATACTTCGCATTTCATTCACCAGCTGAAATGGGTATACTTCACCTGAAACTATTCCAGTGATCCAACTTTTTGCTTCTAGTGATTTCTGCTAACTTACTTGACAGAAGATGTTGACTTCTGGCAATGAACATTTCTAAATACTTGTATGTGCTCGAGTTTTATCAGCTTGAGCATGTTTTTCCAACTAAGAAACTTCCCAGAGGAAGAATGATACTTACCTGCTCATTCATGCCACCATCTTTAAAAGAATATTGTAAACAGTTTTTATTCTCTGTGTGAAATTCCTGATCTTCATCAAAACTACTTGTATCTTCATCATCTGAGCTCATAGGGTCAGTGACTGCTTTGCAGTCTTGACCAAAACTCTGTGGTTTTTGGTAACTGTGCTCACTTGTGATGTACGTTTCTTCCATCCTCTTGGGTATACTGGGTGGCTCTTTATGGTTTTGACTGCGACATGTCCTTTCGGTTGGATTAACAGCATCTGGCAAAGTCACTGATTTTTTCTCTACCCCAACAGTTATTTGTTCTTGTTCTTTTCGTGTCCCTGAATAAGCCCAGAGATGAAGGTCTGGGTGATGCTTATTTCTGCAACAAAGGGGAGGAAAAAAATCAAGTTATAGAAAATGAACTATTAGGTGCCCACTTCTGCTAGATCACAGCTATTGATAAGCACCATTATCAAACATGCACATATTCCTAGGTCACTTATCAATTTAGAATAAATCCAGAATGTCCCTTTAACACTAAGTTGACTATTAAAAATAATAAATTTAAAAAATCACTAATAAACCTAATATACCATGCTGAACATAACTCCCACTGAAGCTAAGAGAACTCTACATCTTGCACTTGAAGTATTTAAACTATTATACAAGAAAGAACTTTAATGTGAGAGCTTAATACATATGGAATAATGGTAGTCTCTGTTACCTAAATACATAAAGATAGACAATGAACCCTGGACTGATACTTACTTTAATATCCCAATCTTCAACTGCAATCCATGCAATATTTCAGTTACCCCATATACATCTGCCAGTAGGTGATGCGTTGACACAATCTTTTTGGCATTAAGATGAGAGTAGTTTTCTTTCAAAAACGATAATCCGCACATATGTCCATTGTTTAGCCACTCTTTATCATAAAGATATTTGGCACTCCACCTCTGACCTGGGGTAAGCAAGAAACAAATTGAGGGCCATCTAAAGCCACAGCAGAACTAGTTTTAAATACCTAGAGCGCTATAAATATATGCTGTAATCTCCTAAACGTCTCTTAACATACATGAAAGAATGATTCAAGATTTTGTTGTTAATAAATTAAAATTTAGTTTTCATGGATTAAGAGGAAACTCTTAACACTTATAAAAACAAAAAATACACCTGAAATCTCAAGTCCTCTCTAAATGGCATTTGAAAACAAAATCTCATCACCTTCGTAATCAAATAAGGGATACCAAGAACTGTGCTATGATCAATCTGACAAAAGAATTGTTTAAATAGGTGTTTTCTTTATCTAACTACTACAACTTACTTTAAAAGAAAAGAAAACTAAGTTACCAAGAAAAATGTTAGAGTGGATTTTATATGGGCATATCCAAACCAGCTCGTTTGTTTCAATACTGAAGTCAATATCTATTAGAAGCCAGGAAAAGGCTTCATGAAAAGCAGACACTGCAAAGTTATCTGCCAGCAGAGCTCTTGCACTCTCCTTTGAGGTGTCTTTTACCAGACACTACTAGACAGGGTATTGATGTAAGCGCACCTCTAGGTCTCTCATGCTATGGCAACATCTACACTCTTAACCCAACAGACTCGAGTGAGTATTTAGCTACTGCTTCTATAGTAACTTCATAACTATTTAAAAAAACAAAACCAGCAAAGCCAAAAAACAAAACTAGAGATGTATAATGCTAATTATTCCAATACTATTGTTTACAGTGAGGAAGCCAGACAAACAGAGTGACTGCAATATCTTACACCCAATTTCATATCAGACTATCATCATATACAGAACAAAGAATGGGTTGATGGAAGCCCTTCATACCTTTCAGGAGAATACCCTGTCTATCTCCTTTCTGCCCATTATCCCTATACACTTTAAAATACTGACATTGTGAATGACCTTTTTCTCCTGACATAGAAAGAAAAGAAGTGATGGTTAGGAAGGGAGAGAAGATAAAAATTAGGGACACAGTCTTTGCATAGAAGCAGATAACAAAGTACCTAGTATAGTGCAGAGAAAGAACAAGACGACAAATTAGTTGGTTTTAACAAGAAAAAGTTTGACTGCTCAAAGAGTACACCACACAGAACTATCAAACAAGACTCTACACCATCAACTTAAGATTCAGACTGGGGCAAACGGAAAAAGTCACATCACTCCAGCTCTATTTTCTTGAATTTTCTTCTCAAAAGTAACGAATAAGAACTGTGCTATTTTACACCCCACAAACAGTTTTCAGATTTCATTTCCTAAGTTCAGAACAAAAGGAAGTTTTGGAGTGTTGTTTCACTGCCTTTTTGAAACAGCTGGACTGTTGGTTATTTCACCAGGAGACATGCCTGTGCATTTGTATCAATTATCAGGAAGAACACTAAAATCTTTCTCCCAAGTTGTATTTTTTTCCTCCAAGTAACTGCTAGGAAAAATGAGTTTATGGACAGAATAATTCTAAATCAGCATCTTCCTAATCCAACATATTCAGTTTAGAAGTAAACAGACTTTCCCTAATTCTTACCAGACTTACCCTAACAACCTTCAAGATGTGCTGTTTGTGCACTGTCATTTACGACTAGAAGTGCTAGATTTTTTCATCTTTTCATATTTTATTTCCATATTTCATTTTCATATTTCATTTCCACACCTTTCTTTACACATTATAAATGCAAACATTATAAAATTGCGCTTAACATGAAATGGCACCCTCAGCATAGCTGAATGTACTGTGGGGATGAGTCCTTTCTAAAAAGATATTTAAATGAATGGATGTGATTCCAAGTATAGGCAAATGCACTGCCGAAGAAGAATGATTTGTTTAAGAGGCTTTTCAGACTATACCAACATGAAAAAGTACTAAGGTTTTGGAGGAATTAAGTTTCAAGTAGTAAAGCGATGGTAACTGAGATCATGAATGACATTTAGCATAGCTGCATAAGATGCTAATAACAGGAAAGTAAGTTTCTGCTAAGAGCCAAACTTAGAATCGCTTGCCCAAGGAAATATGACAGGTAACACAAAACAAAGCTTTAACAGTTTAAGCAACGCACAATATCTCTGCTTAAAAATCCCAAGCAAACAGCTGCAGATAAAGGTGGTTTGCCCGTACCTGGTGGATCTCTGCAGATATAACAGATGTATTGCTCTGGAATGCTGTCCTCTAACAGTCCCATGCATACACTGTGCTGCCAACACAAGCACTCTTCACACTGCCACCAGGAACAAAATAAAAACAGAAGCAAAAACTAAAACTGAGATCAGTAGATTCAAAAATAAGAAGCTATTTCTTGTATGGTCAAAATGCAGAGAACAGCAGTTTAACTTAAAATAGCTGGTTTGAGTAAGATTATTTTAGTTGGGCAATTTGTGTTTGGGTAGGCAAAGACATCAAGCTAAAGAAGAGCTCTAGCTCTGAAAGTTACCTCAACCACAAATTCCAGACTGGGGGGAGGAAACCAAACCATAAAAAAATCAAAGATGTAATATTTAATAATACTTTATTACAAAATCCAGTATTTTAGCACCTAAATATTTAGTAGTGAAACATAAGACAGGAGTATAATATTACAGTAAAGTAGAAAGATAATGTAATACATTACAGCATAACAGTGAAAAGTAGAAAACTCTTCAGTTTAAATATTTATATTTACAAAGCATCTCTCCAGTGCGCTAGAAAGATGTGTTTTTAATATCGCACCAATGGAAAATCTAAAAGAAAAAGAAAATGGAGAGAAAATGAAAGAGGAGAAACAAGAGAATAGGAGAGCAAAATAGAAGTGGTACGACATGAGGGCCTAGAAACAGCAAATCGGTTGCTCTCAGTGAGACAAGGCATGAAGAGGAAAAAAAATCAGGCTGTCACTTGGACTCAAGGAATGGGCAGGAAACTACCACTTAAAAATACATTTCAGTTTCTCAACTCAGTGTTTGCCTGTGTCCTAAATATCTGCTGGTTTACTTTGGAAAGAATCTCCTCTTTGCTTTGCCATGCTTTTGAGGATTCAAAACACCAAGATCACCTTTCCTCTTGTCATACTGCAATGGCTACAATTTCCCCCCCACTCTCCCGACAGATTTCTACACCAGGCCATTTTTCCACATTATGACCATAGCTGAACTCCTGCTTAGTTCCTCCAACACAGCACTGCTTTTCAGTGTATTCCCAGGGACAGTCTTTGTGTCCTTCATTTTTAACTCCTGTCATTTCCAAAAGACTTTTAAGTCCATTAACACAGGACAGCCATACTTGCTTCCTTCAAATCTCAACTAAAAAGGCTCCATATTTTCAATAGAAACTGTATCACGTCAATAGTTTAATACAAACCTGGTTTTTGAGTGGGGGATAAAAACCACAGGAAGTTCATGGCTTTTTTAAAGTTACTGACAACCAAGTTCTTCCTCACTGTTGCTTGCATCTGATCTAATCGCTGTATTATGAATTCCTTAAGACAAAGACTTTAAATTATTCATCACTAGATGGGAAATGCTCCCCTCATTGGAGTACAAATCAAAAAGCAGCAGGATTTACAACCCATCAGCACCTGAATGCTGTGCAGACACCGTATGCTCTTCTTCCTGCTTTTCTCTACCAAGTAAGATTAAACTCTTAGTGGTTTCTAAAACCAGCTAGTTATTCTAGTTTGAGAAGCACTATTCTGAAGATGAAGCACGTACATCATGCACACATCACAGTACTGATAATATTAACGTCTGCCAGCTGAGATATATTTACAGTGAGCAGAGTCATTTCTACAACTGGTATTGCAAAGCACAAGGGCCTCATCAGAAGGGCTGGTATAATTGGGATGGTGTGTGGACAGAAGCTATGATTCTGTGTGCAGGAAAGGAGATTTTATTCCAGATTTACTAAGTGGCTATAAAGAAAAGAGTTACCTTTCCTTACAAATCTGTTCTACGTATCGAATTCTTAGAGAAAATCCATCCTAGAGTAATAGTTCTGCTTACACCGAATAGAGCAACACCAAATGCAGAATGTAGAAATATTTTGTTATTGTTCACTTCTATTTACAGCTCTCTACACAACTTTAGTTTCCAATACATCAAAAGGGCACCTTCACAAGCAAGACATTCACACAAAAAATACTCCCAAATTTCTTTACCTGAATCATAAAGCCATTTTCTTCATCCAGTTCACAAATGCATCTAACAATTTCATTTAGAGCATCATCTTCATCCTGAGACTCTTCAAAGTTAGTTGAATCAAAATCCTGATTGTATTCATCACCACTAAGTAACAAACTCTCTGTAGAGGAATCATCCAAGAACTCCATATCTGAAAGGTCTAGTAAAAATAAATACATGTGAAACTGTGTGTGCAGAGACGCAACAGCTTACAGAAATATAGGGGGGTCAGCTGAATATCTAAACCTTCATATACCAAAAGAAAAATTGCTCTCGAACTGCTGGCATAGTGTATTTCTTGATGAATTCTGCAAAATACTTTTAACATGATCTCCTCAGAAGCAGAGGAACAACTCTTAACCAAAGCAAGTACAATGAAGAACAGCTTGAGGAGTGTAAGAATTTTGATTTAAATAGATGAAGTATAAATCAGTTACCATATTTATAGCTCCAGCCCCAAAGATTAACCAAATTACTGCCTTTAAAAATCTCTTTCTTAAATTATTAAACCTACAAATTGAAAGTTGCTGTTCAGCCAACCTACTTTCTCCACTAAGGTCAACAGACAAGATAGCTCTTGGATACTGGTACGATGTATTCTTCTCTGAGAACATGCTGCGCAGAGTCAGAGTGCTCCCCGAGGACCGTGTTAATGGAGAGGAGCACCTGTCCAAGAACTCAACGGAACTATCTTCATAATCTGAATAATCTGAAAAGAAAACAAGCTGCTGTTACAAAAGTAAAGTTTGACAAATGCAAAAAATAAAAATAAAAAAAAGATTAGGTATTATATTCAGAAGCATTATATTCAGAAGTAAAGGATATCAACACGGTGGTATTAGGATGATGAAACTGTAAATATGAAATGCTAAAGCTCTTCATAACATTATATTAAAAAAAAATCCAGATGAAACATGAAGTTTAATAGCTAAGACAAGCATTATCCATTTAGCTCCCCCCCAGCTCCCATCTCCGAATGTAGACAGACCCGTCCAACCTGGCCTTGAACACTTCCAGGGGTAGGGCATCCTCAGCTTCTCTGGGCAACCTGTTCCAATGCCTCACCACCCTCAGAGTAAAGAATTTCTTCCTAATATCCAACCTAAATCTACCCTCTTTCCATTTAAAGCTGTTACCACTACATTCCCTGATAAATAATCCATCCCCATCCTTGCTGTAGGACCCCTTTAGGTACTGGAAGGGTGCTCCAAGGTCTTCCCAGCACATTCTCTTTTGCAGGCTAAACAGCCACTCAGCCTGTCTTCACAGGGGAGCTGCTCCAGCCCCTGACCATCTTTGTTGCCCTCCTCTGACCCACTTGAGCAGGTCTATGTCTGTCTTACACTGGTCAAATGATAATTAAGAGTAGCTACCTATTTGCTCCTCTTAGAACTTATTACTTTGAATACAAGTGAGTAATCACATTTCTACACTTTCACCCCAAAAGCTACAGTTTTCTTGCAATGGGTTCCACAGTATGCTTCTCTCCTAAATACCTTCCATAAAGCCACTGTTCATATTTACTTTCTCCTTCTGGCAAAAATAAATTATCTACCACATTTCCTAAGTATATTCACTGTATGGGAGTCAAGTCAATGAGCAGTTGATTACTTCATGTTGTATGGCTGTTAATCTCACTGTAGCAAAGAATAAAAAGCTCATGTTTTACTCACACTGCTTTCTGCATCTGGATATATGACTGCTATTTGTTGGGCACTGGGAGGTATATAGTTTTCTGCTAATATTTACAAGCATTGGATATGGCTCCTAGAAGTTGGAACTTAATCATGGTACCTCTGCCAAGGTTCCGTTGCAAGAAAAGTTGGCAAAAAGACCTCAACAACATAAAACCAAAGCAGATACTGGGCACAAGAACACGGCTCTCATGTTAATTTGCAAGAGATAGTCTAATTGAATCAGTTTGGATGAACAGCGTTTGCAGAACTCACTGAGTGTCAGAGCTGTAAGGAACCAACTGCAACCCAGACAGCACAAAGCCTTAGACTCCCTGATCTTAAGCACTTTGTGGAATGGCCAAGTATCACATGCTTAGATGAGAGCCACCAGTCTGAGCAACTCTTCCCAAACCTTCCGAATTGTGCACATCAGTCTTTTCTGACAATTCACCTGAATTCCAGGATTTGACACCAAAGATGACAGATAATATCTCCGTTTACTTCTTTCTTTGGAAATACACGAAACACAATGCTCACGGAAACACTCTGTCAGAGTTTCCCCATTACAAAATATACTTTCTTAGTTGTGACCTTATTTCAAATCTGTAGCTTAACTTGTTACTTATTCAAACCACTCCACTCAAAAGATCTTACTTCAATCATTACTTTGCTTATTTTTATGCAGGTTCTTTTTCAAACTTTTACACAAACACTCAGTGTCATAATCTCAAAGGACAGAAGAGCTGTAAAACATTTTTCTCACTCTTATCAAACTGCATTGAGAGTGCTGCCAGGGATATTGCTGTACACACAGTGCTGGCACATTACTTTTGAACATCTCACTCTCCACACGTTCTACATTTCGGATTAACTCACTCTCCTAGGTTTTAATAATCACAGATGAAGCAGCCAGGACTGATTCAGGTCTTGAGGTCTTTGTTTTTTCTTTGGCTCTGGCTTACCTAGCATTTGCCAGTATCTTCTTGCAAAACTTAGATGCCTGCCCAGTGCAAGTAAAAAAACTCCCAGTAATTTTTAGGTAAAATAAGCAAGAGACGTTTACATTTCAAAATTATATTACTCCAGTATAAAGATGGCAAAGTACATGATACCTAGAATATAGAATAGTACGGGTTGGAGGGACCTTCAAAGCTCATCTAGTTCAACTCCCCTACAATGAGCAGGGGCATCTTCAACTAGATCAGGTTGCCCAGAACCTCATCCAGCCTGGCCCTGAATGTCTCCAGGGATGGTGCATCCACCACCTCTCTGGGCAACTGTGCCAGTGTTTTACCACCCTCAAAATTATTGCAGTTCATATTCAAGCACTACACGATTTGGGAGTGTTTTCATGTTATAGCACAAATTTTGGACAGAAAAATGCATGATCACTCTAAAGATCCACAAGGCATCTTTTAAAGTCTGTGGTCAGAAGCTCCTTTTAATTCATAAGGGTTTTCCACATGCTCTTGAGGAAAAATTTCTAGAGAAGTCTCCGTTTGACAGGTTTTAAAGTTTCACCTTCTCACATTTGAAGAAATTTTAATCAAAGTTATGACAACTGATATCTAGTAAAGTACACTCTCCAGGTACATGAAAATAAAGTCAATCTGATAGGCACAGAAAGGACAGTTATGTTCTTATATTTAAACATGCTTTTTAAGTCCTGAAACACTCTTTGAAGTAAGCAGGCATAGTATACAAATATAAAGTTCAGTCTTTGTCAAGATGAAAAGACAGAATGAGTCTGTATTTGCCCATGCTGTTATTTTTATTGCCATAATGTTGCAACTAAGACTGCACTGGATGCTAAATACGTAAACCAAGGAATCTGTAATGTGATTTTATAGGGGATTAAAAGAACCAGATGATGAAGCAGAGGACAAGAAATACAAAGAAACAGTAAAACTGTGCTGGTCAGCAGGATAGTTACCTTTTTATTACAAAAGATAGAACACCCAAACATTGTCCAATTTTTCCATGGAAATCACGCCAAGGAGAGCTATAGAAGGGATGGAGCTAAAACTTTAAACCACACTTATGGGAGTACTTCTCAAACAAGAAGGAAAAAGGCAAAGAGTTGTTTCAAAGGGGTTTTGTTTTGTTAAAAAAAATACAAGCTACCTAGAGCCTCACATCTAAAAAATTATTTTTGTCCCTCTGGGCAATGGAAGTAACAGAGGAAAGAAAAAGATAAGTGATATGATCAAAGAATCGAAATAGGGAAGTGAGATGAAGACAAATGAAATTACCATTTGTCTAGACCGCAGACAAGGTTGTTGCAACAGAGACGCCAACCTCTACTGTTATGGATTAACTGTTAAGGAGGGGCTGAATTTTATACAATAAAACACTGAAATTCAGCAACATGATAGATTCCAGAATAATTTTCATGTCCAAGCAAAACAGTCAGGATGCATATACAGATGAATGAATTTGAATGAATTTGAATGAAGAATTTGAAGATATGAGAAGAGCAAACACATCTTCTGAAGGAAGAAAAACCATCTATGAAATATCTACATCTATCATGTAAAGACAGACTATAAACACAAAAAAGAGGTGATAGACCTAAGTGTCCTTTCAACATTTATTCTTGGAATTTCTCAAATTGGACATTCATATTCTTTAGAAACAAATTTTAATATCCAATGCCAGAAAGATACCAAGTGGTTTTGCTTATTTAGAAAAAAAAGGAAATTGAACTTACCATGCTGTTTCGATTTCTTCTTTTTTTTCTTCTTCTTTTTCTGTTTTGATTTATGATCTTTCTCCTTTTTCTCTTTTTTCTCCTTTTCCTTCTCTTTCTTTTTACCTGAAATAGAAATGCAACATTTTAACACAGCAGTACCATTCCATATTACCTGCTTCGTTTGTTTAACCTAAACATGACATCCAAAATCAAGTATTTTAGCTGCTTAGTCTGATCAGAATGATTTAGTTAATCTAGTTGATATCCTCATTATTGAGTTGATATCCTCATCATGGGCGTGTCTCATTAATTGCTGGTAGAATGGGTCAAAGGAATCTCTCTCAACAAATAGCATTTTACCATTTTAAGTACTTCCAAATGAAGTATCGTAGCAGAAGAAGATATAGCAAAGCACACAAAATAAGTGACATTACTTAAATAGCTTATAACATCTGTTTTACTTATAGCTTATAGCAAAAAGGGTTAGGGAAGAGAAAAAGCTTTCAAAAGTACAAAATTCCAAACTAAAAAGATAACATTGTCTTAAAAACACCTATGAGGCCTGTAGAAAGCCATCTGAAGGAAATTCCAGTATCACAAAACTGGTGATGCTGTCAGCACCTTTTACTACACAGTGACATGCAAAACTGATTCTGACTAAAATTTATGATACATTTTCTACACCACGCTTCATTTCTAACCACTGTTGGGATATGCATGAGGACAAGTAATTTGTCTCAGAAACATGCTATTTATCCTGTTAATTCTCCCCAGACAAACATCCCACAACATTTTCACTCCGTAATCATTTTCTGAGTAACCAGTGAGATAAATAATGAGGAAATTGACTTGTTACAGAAAATAAATCTTTAAAGTCAGTATTTAAAGATTTCCTGCACACAAATTTGAGTCTTATTTTCTTCTTCGGAAACACAGAAACAGAACTGTTACCTTGTGGAAAAAACAAAGGAAAAATCATTTATAAATTCTTGTCCATCTCTTAGTAATTTTTTTCTATTTTTTAAAACACAGGATAAGACCAAAGCCCTCTTAATTTATATTTTCTTTCAAGAATTGCTAAACGTTTTGCTAGTAACACTGAACTGTTTTCTCCTCTTCTCCCTTCCCTCCCAGTTGGTCAGTACAAGGAAATAAAGGCAGTTATCACTGAAGTGACTAAAAAGTCTTGGGTTTTTTCCCCCATGCCTCCCATAGGTCCTTCCAAACCCTTGCTATGGGCACTTTCATGTTCTCTTCTACTATAAACTTGACATACATATAAAACCTATTTTTTAGACCTAAACAAAAGAAGCGAGGCTGGGCTTAGGAAATAATTGATGCTTTTACATTTGCTCTTCAGAGACATCAAGTGTTAAGAGAATTTTTCTTTTTTTTTTTCCTAAAAATATTATTGCTCCATACTTACCATATGTTGAAGAACTTTTCTCTTCCAGTTTTCCTTTTCTCTCCATTCTCACAGCACCTGCCAATTGAAGAATAACATATGACATAAGTGCAATGTCTGGCTGATGACCCACTTTCTTGTAGAAGTCATTAGATCATAAAAAGCCCTAATGGTACATAAGAAGAAGAAACATATAAACAGTATTTTTCATGTCACTTTACAATTGTTTTTATTGTCTAAAGCACTGGAAACAAAAAGTATTGTAGTTTACCAACTTCTGAATGCTTGTCCTTCTCAATCACGTTCTTTAATATTTTCTCCTTCAGACTCTCAAAACTTTTCTCCTTTATGGGCACAGAGCACTGTATCTCTGTCCCTTCAGAGCTCACTGATGTGGAAGACCTCTTTTTTTTACTATTCCCTTTGGGTAACTTTAGACTATTGGTTAAAGGCATTTCCAGATGCAAGGCATGTACATGGGACGAGGGTGCTGAAAACAAGAAGACAGATTTACTAGGCATTCCATAAGGATTGCAGCCAGGTCACTGGCTGGGTCAGATCACTGCAATGTCAAGTACTGGTAATAATATCATCACACTTACTTAACATATAATTACTGCACATGAATGCCTAGGTCTTAGTCTTACATACAAGACACTACATGCCACAGAAGGTTTCTTTGTTTTGGAATTTGCACTCACTTTTAAACTACTTGCACTGTTTAAAGTGTACTTTTGCTGCTACATTTAAGCCTTTTTGTTTCCTTTTTATTTCACTGTAATATAAACCCACCTCAACAGTATGGGTTAAATGTGCTGACATTGTCAATATCTTTTAAGTTAACGTTCCATTACATGAACTAAGTGAAACTAAGCTTTGGTACAACATTTTTAGTGCTGAAAGATTCACACTTCCACTTACTGCACCTTTCATTTATTTAAATCATTCACTGTCTTTCCTATATGTATTTAATCCATTTGAATTACATGCAAAATGCTGTGGTTACTTGTCAGAATCCAGTATCATATACTGACAATTCTTATCTTGCACTATTCAGAAAAGTTTATTCAGTGAAATACTCAGTTGTTTTTAAATCTTTATGTGATGCAAATTAGGAAATAACATGGCAAGACAAAACTTACAACTTCATTGCTAATATTTATAACCAAATAAGACAATGCAATTGTCAAATAAACTAGAATAAAAGTTATTTATAAATAACATTATTGAGGTCATTCAAGACTATTACTGTGTTCATCAGTATTCTGAGCACTTTAAGTTTCATTTATATGTAACCTCCATCACACCATCAAGGACATCTCAGGCCCTTGCCAAGGACAGACTGTACAAAAATGCAGCTCTGCAGACTCATATGGGGTTCAGGGTTTTGAATGCCAGCTGTAAACACTTGGAGGCATCAGTCATCTTTTGTGTATCTCAACCTATGAGCCCAACAAAAGTATCTGCCTGTAAAAACACCCTTGTGGGTTAAAGCGCTGAATCAAAAAGGAAATGTCCTGACAAATACCTACTAGCAGTCAAGATAGTAAAAAAGACAACACATGAACCTGATTTGGAATGGGTTCTTTGAGCTTCCCCTTCTTTTCTCTTTTTTAAAAATGTTCAGTAATAAAACAACAAAAAGCATTTAAATAAGCACTCTTAAGGTAATTTAGTAAATTCATCAGTCAGAAAAGGATTCTGGGGAAAAGGCGAGAACACTTCAGGGCTGATTCCAACAGCGGCCTTCCAGACTTGGACAGACCAACCCAATTCTGCTACGATACAACATACAAGCTACAGGAAACTTACTCCAGCTCCTAGACAGCCTTCTCAGGAAAATAATCCAAATGCCACAGAGTGAGAAAGCTGCGGGAGCAGCAAGAGCAATGGAAAGTGGTACCTCACCTACCACACCACACCGCACTTTAATAGGCCAGATGTTCCCAGCTGCAAGATGCAAGACATCACCAAACTATGCAACCTAGCCAGCAGCCAGAAGCAGCTGCTCAGTTCCATGTGCTGGCTTCTAACATGAGACATGAGCTGCACGACCATAGCTGAGGCTACCAGAGCCTTTTCACTACCTCAAATCAACCACCTCACCTAAAACCATAATCCTTTCAGGACTGGTCTACCATTCAGGCTCTTGCCTTTGCCTGTATTTCGAGTCGACTTAGCTTGATGGGATACTTATCACTGACACAAAACACTATCCAAATTATGCCTTTCTTGGGTTTTCTAATTAACATTTGTCTCTGTTACAGGAATGAACTGCTTTGCCATCTGTGGAACAGCGAGTATATTTTAGCACCTCAGTAAAAGAAAAGTGACATTTCTTCACATCATCATGCTATCAACGTCTTGTCTTGTTTCTGAAAAGAGCACAAAAGGATCGCCCAAATGCACATAATTTGGTTAGGTCACTGTCATATTGATGAAAAGATACGAGAATACTCCATCCAAACTATCACGGGAAATTTAGTCTCAGTATTAGATGAATCAGTATTTAAACTTCATTATTCAGAAGAAATCCTGACCTCAGATATTCAAATGTGCTCTGACAGCCACAACACAAGAAATCTCAGTTTTCAACAAAAGTACATCCGACAAAGTAATCAGCTAGTAACTAAATAACTGTGGGAATATCTGTGATGGGCAGAAATCTGCTACAGTCACACAAATATCCACTTCAATGACACAGCTCACCAGACCGCCTTTCTATAGTAACCTGAAAAGAGAAGTTACTACGTTGCCTGCATACGCTGCAATGTTATTCTTGGCTTTTACTTTTATGAATCAGAAATCATTCTAGATTGAGAATCTCAAATTCTCAGATCCTAAATAAAGTGTTAAGATTTGCAAAGTCTGATTTTCAATCACTGTGTCTTACAAGTAACCACAAAATTAGACAAAGCAATCACAGTCTTAAAGGCAAGTAACAAATACAGCAAGAAAAATACCAATTTATAAAACATTTCCTGTATGGCATTATTACCGTATTTTTAACTGTTACTTTTAATTGCAATTTTATTCCTTTTGGAGGAGTCAAGTCAGCCATCTCCCACACAGTGAAGCGTGGGAGCTCTGCAATTAACACTCAGCAGAGAGAAAGATGCTTAGAGACTAGACTTGATAAACTACTAATTATGTCTAATTATGTTCTAATATCAATTTTATCACCAGAAGACTGATTTCAGATTGAAAATGAATGCAAACGACAGCACCTTCCAGCCTGGTTTATAACACTTTCCCAGTGCTATGTCTCCTGGTCTGGCATGGTGAAGCGCCACAAGCCTAAAGCTAAGCGGAGCACAGGACGCGGTGCTACAAGCGCAGCAGCACAGATGGGCTTTCAGTGGGACTGCTTATTTCAGTTCAGCAAATTAAACTGTACCAATGTGAAGTGACTTAATTTTGTGGCATGACAGTCTACTCCATGGCTTCTGATGTTTCAACTTTCTTATTAACAGACATATCACAATCTGCGTTAAAATAGAACTGAAATCATAACATGACCATCACAGTTCATGGTTCTATCATAATTAATTTTGTGTTTTGAATTCCCAGTGCATAGGATGAATTTTATATCTAAATGCTCTTTAAATACATACACAGATTAGTACCAGATCCTACACAAAACAATCTCTTTTGGAAGGATAAGAATATGGGAAGTTCTCCCTTGCCACTAACTACCCAAAGAATCAGCTGGGAACTTCAGGGCAGAGATTAGAATGGCAGATATTCAAATCAGGGAGCAAAACTGACTGTCAATGGGTGTTTGGGGTAAACAAACAGCTCTAAAGTAACAAGAGCTTTAGTTCACAAGAGTCTAGATACCTCTTAAAAGCCAGGTAACAAATAACACTAGCAAGAGTTTACTAAAAAGCGACTGATCTCATTTTCTGACAATTTTGTCCAACAGCCATTTCTGTTCCTGCTGCAGTGAACTTATCCATGAAATTATGTAAAAATATACGTTCCCTTCTTTTAGTGTAAGTGCAAATGTGTTCCATATAGTTAACCTAATGTTACCCTACCAGCAAAATCATCTAAACTGAGCTAGAACAGGAAATAACAGCTAATAACATTGCCATATTCGCGAATGCAACTATTTTCCTTTTACTTAAATTCTAAACCCCAGATTGCTTGTTGAAATTACGTTTGCTCAATACATAACAGTTAAACACAAATGGTGTAGAGTTACAGAAACAAAGAAAAATCATCACAAATTTAAAGAGAATTACTGCTACGGAAAGATCTGAACTTCATGTAGTCAGACCTGGATAACTGCAGTGTTCTGCGTGTATTTCCGACCAACCGTGAACTGAAACTCTTTGAAAAGCTAAGTGACAGAAAGGACAGTTTGACAAATGAAAGCAGGGACTTTTAGTGATGTGTGTACAGTACCAGTTGATCCCAAGTAAGCCCATACAACAGTGTAGGCAAAGCAGTATCTCTGTTCAATAATTAACTGGTAGTGTACCAGTGCCTACCAACATGCACAGTACTCCCAGGTAGACTGTGGACTGAGGGAATTGATCATAGTGTTGCCTTTACAAAATGACAAGTTGTTCATTTAGAGCAATGATTTTGAGATCTATGTGTTAATGAGCTGCCATTTATGCTTCTGAATTTCAGTGCACCTCATCCCTCCCCTCTGAAAAAGACCTAGTATCTTTGAATAAAAAAAGTCATTACAATACATCATTTTCAGCAACATAAAATTGTTTTTCAACTGACTCAACTGATAGCCTCCATTAGAAGTCTAAACTTGCAAATCCACAAATTACATCTCTGGGTCTAAAACAGTACAGCTCTTTCACAGAAGGGTCAGTGATCATACACAGGCTGTTTCAGTCTAAATACTTTTGTTACCTCCATAATTTCTGAACATATCTACAGTTATCTACGTCAGTGAGTACGAAGACGTAAGTCCAACGTAAATGCACACAGCAAATTCTATTGCGTTGTCAAAAGCAGACTGTCAATAAAATCTAAACAGCAGAAATGTCATAAAAGGACATAGACTTTAAACAGTTTGTTCAGATTTTTAAAATGCAGACAACTACAGAATAGTCTGGATTTTACACCAGAGATCTCAAATTGTAATGGCTAGAGTCACAATGTCTTGACTAAATAATGCAGCATACCAAATTACACTTAGGCAGGCAGCTATTCCTGCATAATGCAAATTAATTTTTCTGAGCAATTTCAAGCATTGACAGGAATGCGAAAGGAAAGCTTTGGGCAACTCTCCTTTATATATTAGCTTACCACTGTTTAAACAGGTTCATTAGAAAAGTAGGGATAGAGTGGATTCTTTTCATTCTCCTGAAGCATGCAAGAATCTGGCGTAATTATGAGTGCTTAAGTAACATGACTTGAGACTTTGTGCCATGTCAAAAGCAAAAAGATGCCTTCTAACACAGAGAACACAACAAAAGCTATTCAGAAGTGTAAAGTAACTCCAGAGGTTTCAAACCTGGACTTAAAAGTTACATTTAAGTTTTTCTTCCTATGAGAAGACTATGAGACAAATGAGTTTCACCAGAGTCAAAAGACTGAGATGAACCCAAAAGACACAGGAACTTGAGTTAGAGTCTTAGAGGTACTACTGACAGAGGCAGCTAGCTCCAAAACTGACATGCTTTAGTGGTAGACTTGGCAGTCCTGGGGTAACAGTTCAACTTGATGATCTTAAAGGTCTTTTCCAACCTAGCTGATTCTAGGAAAACTTTCTATGAAATCTCTGGATTTAAGATACCAAGCTGCTCACATTTGTCTTTCAGCCCACAAAGCTTATACTGCTCAAGTGGATGCTGGGCTGCATCCTTCTGAAAACTCTTCAGATTTGGACAAGAAGTCGGTATGAAAGCTCAAGACAGAGTTATATGGATTGCATGGAGGAAAACTGTAATATGTGAAAATTAGGAACACCACAGATGTGTCCGGAAGGCAAAAACCCAGAAGACAAAAGGTAGTTGGCAAACCAGTTCTTTGAGAGCTCTTAAAATTATGTAGATCCCAAAAAGCTCCATTAAGCAATACAAAGTATAAACTCTATTTTCCAGCATAGATTGCAAGTGCTTCCATCTTCCCCACTCTGGGCTCAAGCAGTAATACCAGATAAGTTTTGTTAGGGAGTGGTTTCCCCTGACACAAAGTGCGTGGACACATCAAATACTTTAGAGTCATAAATACCGGTGGCTATTAATTGAAACATATTATTTCTTTAATTAAAAACTCAGCTGTGGCCAAGACCAAGACCCAGCTCAACAAATAAACAGGTACAGGTGTACTCATGGATGCTGGGTTTAGAACCAGCTCCCTCAGACTGCAAGCCAGTTCCATGATGGAAGCAGGCAACAAAATAAATACCTGTCAGCGTTACCAACTCCATATTAAATGATCCAGAAAACATATCAGAAAAACTAGAAGTTAAATTCCTAGTAACTGAAATCAGCTCTAATAAACAAGAAACAGATGGTAGTTGGATGCTGTTAGTTTCTTTTACAGTCATGTTCTAGGAGTGGGCAAATATACATCTCCCAAAAGCACTTCTCTTAGTGGCACAAGACACAGTAATTTTCCCAGGAACGTGCGATTCTACTGCTATGCAATGTATCAAAGGCAAATGAAGACTGTCACGCGGTTTCACTTGAGAAATTAAGTAATATTTTCTTAAATGCTTAACTGGAATCTCATTAGAAATTCCCATAGCCCTTATTTTGACAAATTAGTTTGAGAGATTACTAGATTTTTCTTGAGAGAGAAAGGATAATTACGATCATCTATTTTAATCTACACAATATCGATCCATGAATCCTACCCAGCTTTTGCCACACCAGGTTAAATAGCTTTGCTACAACTCAGTAGCTATTTCGCTACAGAGTCCTATTTTTTGAAGTGAAGCAATCACCTTAACACTGTCAGTGTGAGCATGTGTGAGCAGACACCCAAGCAGGGGCTATACATACTAAACAGCATACTTCACTGCCCTAGTGAGCACTGCAGCTTAATGCAAAGCTGTTATTCCACCCCCAAACAAGACTAAGTTATAGTTTGAGTGCCATAATTTCATATTTCAAGGTAACGTCTTTCCTTACCATTGATCATATTCACCAAAACCTTCCTCAGCAAGGTACAATAATGGGATTTTTTCCTCTTCTTACTTTACTGAACCATTTTCTCATTTAAATGCAAAACCACAACAACAAAAAAAAAGGCTTGTGAGAGAATTCTTTCTTGAAAGCCAATTAAAAATGGTATGATACTCACCCACATAAAAAAAGACACCTAACATACACTGGATGAAACAACCCACTTTTAGGGTCTGCAAACCACTGTACCAACATCCCTCCCCAAATCTCTTTATTGCCTCTATCCAAGTGATTCACTTAAACCACAGTAGCCAGGAAACTGTTACAAACTGAGAGGCAGCACAGAGTTCCAGTGCTGGGCTCTGTGCTGACTCTGTGAGCGTGAACCAAGACTACATATGTAATTTTTAGGGGATTTTTCATAAACATTTTCAAGAATCATTTCATAGCAAGCAAATGACAAAATTTCCACTGCAAACAGAAGCAAAGGTAGAGGAATGGTGACAGTCTTTGAAAATGCTACAAAGTTTTAAAGGTGAAGCCACAAAGAAGTGAGCACGTCTAGATTTACTATATGTTAGTATGTTAGTAACTTCATAGATTATTTTAACAAGTTTTAACAAAATCAAATCTTTTTAAAATAAATATTGCTTTTGATATTCCATAAACTCAGACCCTCCTTAAAGTGTGTTAGAAAAAGTGCTAGTGCAGCTCAAAGCCAGTGGAAGATGGACAGACCCCAGGAAGAGTTGCAGGTTTGCACGTTTTAACCCTACAACTATACGCCTAACTGGTTGTATACTGAATCTCTTTACCTGACGCTGTTGTAGCTACTCTTCCATCAGTTACTGCTTTGGAAGAAAGATATGTAATCATCTGAATATCTTCCTTGTCTTTACTGGGATATTCATTACGGAAAGTGGATTCTGTGGATAATGGTGCTGTAACTTCCGAACTACGGCTTAAATCAAGAGGGAGACATGGTCCACGCTTCTCAAGTGACATATGAGCAACATCAGGTACTACATAAAAGAAAAAATGTAGTATTAAAAAAGATACATAGGTCCAACAAACAACAGTTTGGATTGCAGCGTTACATAACATAGGAACAGCATTCAGCTTTAGCTACGGTAAGTCAAAATATCCCATTAGATGAAAACCGTGAAAGGTCTCATTTTTATGATTCAATTTCTCTTGGGCAGTTCTTTATTAGATTAAGATACATTACCCTCCAATTTTGATGACTGTTGGTTTTGACCACTGATGGAGAACACTTTTCCATCAGTAACTGAAGAGGGAGAAGAAACTTTTTCTACAGAATCATCAGGCAAGGAGCAAGTGGCTAAACGCTGTGATCTTCTTCTCCGTTGGCTATGTTTGTAGGATCTAGGGGAATTCACTGGCTGTGATGGACCTAAAAAGAGATCTTTCAATGTTCATGAAGCAGAGAGATATACCATAATCTTACCGCAGTATTTGAGATCTAAAGATGGGGAGTGCTTTAAATAGCTCTTATTTGCAAAGCTGGTAATCACAGCAGAACTGGTAAGAGTAATTAAAAGACTGTGATTACCACGAGCAAAAAAGAGTTATGCTCAAGACATGAGTCTGCTTTTTGCTTATTATACATTATTAGGGCACCTACTTCCCCACTGATAAAGGCTGTTGGTTTACAATAAGCAACCCCCCATATAACCCATGAGATCAGGCTACTTATAATGGAAGGGGGCAATAGGGTTTAACAGTAAACAGAACATATGATCACACTTAAGGATCTAAAAAGTCATGGATAGTGTTAACATACAACTTAAAATAATCAAAAGCAGTGGTTAATTTTATATCCCACCTCCTGTCTTCTGCTAACCTGATATCAATACCCCAACTATATGTCAAGCGCACACTGCCAACGCGTGGCACAGTAAGAAGGGTCAAGAACCTTGTACTTCAAAAAAAAAGGGGGGAGGATTGATATAGGTTAATATAGGCCTGATTCATTAAAAACAAAACACCCACACTCCCCTTCACCTCTCCAATTTCACAAACTTTTGCCTCATTAAAGCATTTAAGTCATTATTCCACTGTAAATCACTGTTCTCTCCTTTTCTTAAGCAGTTTTTAGAGTCCAAGATGCACGGATTTAAAAATAAAGACACAGCAAAATTGAATTTCCATTAGAGGTGGTAAAGACTCAGAAGCAAAAGACTAAAAGACAGCACTAACAAGGTCTAAGCTATTAAGTAACCAAGTTTTAAATTAGCTGATTTTTAAACTATTGCTATAGAGAAGCCTAACTTAATCCAAAATACAAACATGCTCAAGGAAAACTACTTACCATTGGTTTAGGGATGGGGAGGGAAGGTGTATACAAGAAAGATTTATGGGGACAAAATACAATTTATACCAGTGTATCCTGACTAAAGAAAGATGGCTAAATTTGCACCCCTCCCACTCCCATTCGTTTAAAGCTATATGTGAGAAAAAAATTAAAAGAAACTTCTAAGAGGAAATATCATAACAAGGTTGGGGGGAACAAATGATGCAGGTTTAATCTTCCATCCTCAACCGCTATTCTAAAAATAAAACAAAAATGTAGCTTTCGACTTACTGGAACCCACATTTATTTTTAATTCTTGGCCTCATCATTTAATGTTCTTCGGGGAAGAAAGAGCCTGACCCTAACTAAGCAACACTAAAAACCTAGTGTGATCTCAAAAGATAAATAGGAATATTTTAATATTGACAAAAAATAGCCTATTCAAGGATGCAGCATAAACCTTTCCCTGTTCTGCTGATATCCAGTACTTTGGTACTTTGCAAATCAGTCACACATGTTAAGAAGCTGCACACCCATGGTACTTTTCTGAGACAAAGAAACCCCACCACAGATCTTGAACCCATCTTCTCTTTCACATCATATTTGGAGGGAATATCACATAAGGTGAAGAATGCCACAGCCAAGAGGCACAGCACATCGGCCTGCTGAAGGCGGGACTTCTCAGAGAAGGAAAGGTCCACAACCAAGGTGTATGTCTTTTCTTTTTAATGAATCAGGCCTCTTCAGAAGGGAGGGTTGATTTTTCCTCTATCACTGTTAATACTAATGTGGAGATTTAAGCTGGAGGGAAAGCCAACCATTAAAAGCCACGACTATAAATATAAATGTATTATTTAAATGTCTTATTTCCGGTAGAGTAATTCATATGCCTTATTATGTGACTTGACGTTTAAAATACTGAGCTACCCCTAATTCTCCCACTTGGCCCTTTTATTTAAAGCAGATTCATTTTTAAAAGCAATAGCCATTTACACCCAAAAGAAAAGTCTGTAGATCTCTTATAAGTAGTTACGGTATGGTTTTTAAAATGTCTGTGCTCACTAGTTTTATTTATCACAGAAGAAGGAAGCTGAGAGACCAGCGTCAAATCCTCGACTTGTATTAATTCTGGGGAAAGTGGTGATTTAGGGGGCTTTATACACCCAGAAGAATCTCCAGATTCTTGTTTGCATTTCTTGCTGCGAGCCTTTCCTGAAGACAAAGTTGAGGATAACAGTGCAGGTTTCTGAATGTTGGCAGAACTGCTAATATCAGCTTCATTTTTTTTCTGACTTTGTGGTTTAGGTGAAATCTCCTGAATAAATAATAAAAAATTGATACTTTTATTTCAGTTTCTTCGCTGTAGTTCTTGTATTCTATTTTGATCTTTTTAAAAGCAACTTTAGTATTCAAAACACATTTTAAAGCAACATTATTTTCAGTACAAATGAAAGCTATTTAAAATGCATCACATTAAACTCTTGCTTGTAAAGGAGCACTATCAAGTATTTTCAGTATTCAGAACACCCTCATTTCTTAGTATTTCTAATACCTGCAAAAAAAAGCCTGAAATCAAACATTTTTCCTCTACTCCCACTCAAAAAAATTCAACAAAGACTTTTTAGTTTCCGTCTCTTTCATCTTTGGTAGACCAGGACTGTCAGTGCTGTCTCAAAAACGTTAACTTGGAGAACACTTGTTACAAGCGTACAAATACACTGATGTACAATCACAGAATATCTCTAGTTGGAAAGGACCCACAAGGATCATCGAGTCCAACTCCTTGCTCCTCACAAGACTACCTAAAACTAAACCATATGACTGAAAGCATTGTCCAGATACTTCTTGAACTCCGTCAGGCTTTTGCACTGCTATGCGCAAGCAATCCTCGTTGAGAGGGCTGCAGTTCTAAAAACAGCTGCCAAGATAAAAAGTTCCTCAGGAAAACTAAACAGATTTAATTTTCAGAGCAGAACCTGAAAAAGTTGATAATGCTCCTTTAAGGAATGGCTGAAAACAATAAAAAGTTTCCAAATACTGAACACACTCTCACACAACCCCTTTCAGTGCTGGGAGTCTGGATTTCACCACATTATATGTTTGTGCAAACAGAGGAAGAAATCACAACTTCTAGCACCACAGGGTTAAACAGATTGCTAACTGTTGGGAAAAATGAGCAGATAAAGAGTTAAAACAGTTTTTGAAGGGGGGAAAAGAGACAAAAACCAACATATAATGCAGCTTTCCAATTTCATCAATTTTCATCCTTCTTAACACACATACTGAAGTATTATTTCAGACAATTAGCATGCATTGACAGACATTAGCATTTTAGATTTTTAACTGGATGTTCTTCCTACTTCACTGAATAAACTGTGCATGTGTTACAACCTGCCCAATAATGGCAAGCTACAATATCTGAACACAGTTTCTTAAACCTGTCCCCTTTCTTGTCCCAGTTACATCACACAGCATCGTACCATCTAAATAAAACCAGAACAAAGTGGAAAGAACAAAGTGGAAAGATATTTCTAGAACGTGTGCACCACTTTATCCAAACTAAAAAGTCACATCTCTGATGGTCTGAGGGTATTATTGGGTTTTGTTATAAATCACAGTTTTATTTTCCACTGGAAAATGTCCAATGGAGAAGAAAAAAATAAATAAATAAAAAAAAGGCAAACCAAAAAAACCACAAGTGCACATTCTATGTCTGTAAAAGGGCACCCCTGAATGCTGCATGAATAGCTTGCTGGAAGTATCATGTAAAGATCCGGTGCAAAACATCCCATTCAGCAGGCATCAGTTCTACCTTGAATAACTCAATTACACATGGACTAAGTGCAGTTTATTCCATGAACTGTAGAGAATACCTACGCTGGTTATGAGAGGTATTACCAGAAATTAATTAGAGTCGTAACTTGTAAATAAACAATTTTATTGTTCATCTTCACAGATGTGAAAGACATTACTACAGCATCCATTACTTTCAAATTACAAAGTTATTTAAACAAGATTAAAAAAATTAAATTAATATTTTGATAAGGTGCTTAACCTCTTAACAGGACAAATTAACATTAAAAACCTTAATGAAGTAATGTTATTCATCTAATCAGGTCTTGGTCCAAAGGAAATATAACATGACATACCCTAATACAGTTAAATAAACTACTGTATCTGCAACTAATCGTCTGAGGTTTTGGGTTTAAGACAACTGTAAACTAAAAAGATATAAATAGAAACAAAATAAACTTCCATCAACAAAGTCAGTTTTCGGCTATTGGCCTGAATACTTCTACCATGTTCTGTACGACAGTATTAAAAAACCCTACAAGATATTTTACCCATTCAATTTTATAGCAATAGCAGACGAAACCTCTAAGGAATGTCAGCTTTGCTACTGGAAAACCTTTTGGGAAGGTTTTAACTCGGCCATTTTAATTGGAGTTTGGGAGGAACTCAGTGAAAAAAGCTTCGAGCTCAAAAATTCTCCTCCCCACAGTTAATCGCGTAAATGTTTGTGAGGTTTCTGGTTTTAGTTGGAAGCGAAGGAATAGGACAATTTGGGATTTTCGATGCCTCTTTAAAGGAGCTTCCTAAGTATTTCCAAAAATGAGGTTTTTCAGACCATTAGCATGTAAACAATCACAGAGACATCTTTTGTATATCTAATCAATAAAACAGAAACAGCCGAGTTACTAAGTCTAAGAAGTAACAAAAAGTGTTTAGTAAATATGCACTGTAGTTTATACTGTTGCATACACAGTCTATGTAAACCACAAAGTCCCATTCACCGAAATGGGATTCTGCATGGTAAGATTTACATTGTAATGATTCTTCCAAAAACAACATGCTGTAAGCCATTTCACAGTTTTTTGCACATTGAAAATATCACACACAGTAGCAATAAAAATCATAGCATCTTTAATATGCAAAAAATTTGAGAAATGGAATGTCATGTCAATACATTGTAAACCTTGATGCAAAATATCAGTCAATGCATTGACACCGTAGTGGCTCGGTTCGCCGTTACAGTGACAGCATTAAAAACAGAAAACCATGTTCCATTGACAAGACTCGCATCCAATGCGGTGCCAATGGAAAAACCACAGCAATGCAATTATATATCAGCTCTAAAGAACCAGTACAACCAAAATAGCAAATAAAGTTTGGGGTAGGGACTGTTCATAGAGTGTGCCGGGGCTTAAGAACAGAAGTGCTCTTTTAAGAATTGCGGGCAGCAAGGCTGGTTTACTCACATGCTGCTGTTAAAGAAGAATGAAAATGAATACAAAAAAGCTGTATTAAAACTACATTAAGGCTCTGATTTAAATCACTGGAAAACAAAGATGTCCTGAATCAAGACTACTTGTTCATCCTTAGCTTGCTTTACCATGCTTAGGCATTCAGCCCTTTTAATATGCAAGATAATGCACAACTCGGAGTCAAGCAATGCCTGAACACAATGGAATAAGCCAAAGATAAAATGGCAGCCTTCAGGTCCTGCAAATATGCAGGTTTAAAAATCAGACCCTTAACATTATTTAAAAGTTTCTTTTTTGTATTTCTTAAAATACACACCCTTGCAAAATGTATGGCTCATTGAGCAGTTCGTAAAACACATACAAGCCTACAACACCAAATTCTTACAATATAAAAGAAACTTCCTTTAAAAGAAGTTCTACATGATGTCAAAAACCCTGTTTCAAACACAAATTTAATTTGTGTAAGGGCCTTTTCCTAAGCCAGTCATGGTTCCAGCTATAAAACTGGACCTTGGGACACTGGTCTCCTCACATTTGTTGCATGGAGACTTCATTTTCCTCTGTTTCCTGGGGTTTTTTTAAGGCCAGGTTGGACAGAGCCTTGGGCAACATGGTCTAGCATGAGGTGTCCCTGCCCATGGCAGGGGGGTTGGAACTAGATGATCTTAAGGTCCTTTCCAACCCAAACCATTCTATGATTCTATGATTCTCTAAGTTTTCTAACACAAAAGCTCATTACTGAAATTCAAGTCAACACTGTGTTTAGAGACAACTAAATTCCGTGCTTCTGGCTCTGCCAGAAATGTAAACATAAGATCAATTTTCAGTTCCCTGTTATATCTGAAGGGGCAAATTTTAATGTTGTAGGTACTACATCTCCATGGCACACTCCAGTGGGAACTTTGCAAAAGAATCAAACTCTACCATTTCATACCTGCTCCAGGACTGGAGCTGTTTCTTTGTTGCCTTCCTTTTTTTCAGCACCATCCGCAACAACAGCTTTGGATGCCAATAAACCTTAGGAGAGAAGTTGCAAAGATTTATAGTTAGAAGCAGCTTGCAACAAGAATCTGTGGAAAACAAAGCAAAACAGTGAGACAGGAAATATGAACTGCTTACATCTACAACATAATTCCCTCTGAAGCAGCTCCACATAAAACTGAACAATTTGAATGAGAAGAAACAAAAAGTTAAAGGACATTCCCATGATGGTGTCCTTTCACATGAGGTACTTCTCTGGTGTTTCCACTAAGAAGATGAAAATATAGTCATAAATTGTAAAATAATGCCTCAGCATCATTCTACAGCCTAAGCACTTGGGCTTTAAAACCAAGCCTATGATATGTTAGTAAATTTTGAGAGATTAAAATTATTTACAAGACTTTGCTATCTCTCCCCTTTCCAGTCTTTCACAAATTCATATTACTACTTCTTAACACATACAAAACCTTTCTTAGGCAGAACACAACAAAGGTTTTAATTTTCAAATGAATATTGTCAGCAGTGGAGCTCCCAAATTACCTCAATAACAAGACTGTATTGGGAGCAAATACATCAGAATATGTCACTTCATTCATGAGCTCATACTATCACTATTACTACAAAAGGAAATAAATCCGTAAAGGACGAGGCAATATAAACTGAAGAAAGTTTGTTGCTGGCCAAGCATACAGCAATAACTTCAATTACCTAAGTACGCAGAGAAAGAAAAAGTTCTGTGCCATAAGACAAAGCACAACTGGTAAAACCTGAAAAACACAAATCTGAATAACAGTTACTCTACTAATCCCTGGGAATGTCAATATTGGGAGTGCAGAGTTTAAGTTCTCAAAAATAATTTGATTTGACAAATGCACAGGAAATTCCTAATGCTTTCCATTTAAAATTAAATAAGCTCGAAATTAATTTACAGTGCACGATGCCCATGGAATTATAACTTAGTGAAGCCTGGGCTCTCGGGAAGAGTGTAGGTCATTCAAAAAAAACAGGCACACAAAAAGCTGTGGTATTTCATTAGACAGCTATCACATTTCAGCATTCCACAATAAATACTAGGTGCTTTGTTTCATTTATTCTTTATGTTAGATTAAGTCATGCTTCAGTTTACTGGAAAGTAGTTATGTTTTAAACAAAACTTTTTCAGAACACCATGTCCATAAGAAAAGGTGTAAACTAAGTGATTTTACAGCTAAATAGGTTAACTGAAAAGCAGAAACTTACTTAGCCCTGTTACATTAAAATGAATAAAATTATCAGGTGAGATATTAATTCTCCATTAGGCTTCATAAAAGATTTAGGTTTTATGGACCTAAACGAACATTTGTTACTCAAATTATCTGGTTGAAATCAAGTTGCAAAATTAGCAATGTTCTTTATATTGACAATCATGCATCTACAATAAAAAGGATGAAATAATTTTCTAACTTCAGTGAAGTAGAGTTTTAAATACTGAACAACAAACTACAGTCTATAAGGCAGCTTTTGTGGTTCTATAACCCACAGGCTGCCCAGAGAAGCTGTGCTCCATCCCTGGCAGTGTTCAAGCCCAGAGTGGACAGGGCTTAAAGCGACCTGGTCGAGTGGAAGGTGTCCCTGCCCATGGTAGGGGGTTGGAGCTGGATGAGCTTTAAGGTCCCTTCCAACACAAATCATTCTATGATTCTATGATTTTTGTTTCTAACTCAATGCTCAGTGCTCAGAAAGTAAAGCCACGAAATAAGCCTAGATTCTGTCAAGCCTGTGAATACATAACCCTTCTAATTTTCTTCTTTCCTACCCATTAAGTATCTTTCTAGCCAATTGCCATGCCTGTAGAAAGACAAAACAATTCCATAATCTACTACATCAGCAGAGCTACAGATTCACCATCCTCTGTCAAATAAAAAGAATGGGGTGGCATAGTGAACTAGAAGTGTTCTGTAAGGTTGCTGCAGACGTTAGGTGTTCTTTTAGGTATCAACCCTGCAGCAGGAGATGTGGAAGCAAACATTTCAACAGAGGCAAACCTAATTTGAAGAAGACATTAATACACGCTTAGCAGGTGATATCCTTCACCTTCGGGAAATATAATTTCCCCCAGTGGCAGTAGCAGAAATAAAAGGAGCAAAGGAAGGAAATGGTGAGCAAAGAGCACCAGATGCAGCTGTGTCCCTTGCGGTAGACAAGGAGAACCTTCTGCAGCAATTACTGAATGCTAAATTGAAATCCAGAAAGCAGTACCGTTCAGACAGCCTCCTACAACCACATTGTTTGCTCTATTTCCCCAATACCGCCATAAGACACTTGGTAAATGTCTGTTTTCCTAACAGCTACAATGCTTTATCATTCTTTGGTAGCCATTCTGATGGGTACACCAGCATGAATCCCAACCTTCCCTCAAATCTAAAAACTCATGTCAGAGACACAAGTGACAATTTACAAGTATTTCAAGCATAAGAAATTAGCATGTAGCAAGGGAAAGTTTGATTATCAGCAGTTATAGTTGCAAAATACTTCATTATATGCAACAATAAAAACAACTACTACGGTGCAAGTTGCAAAAGTGCTACTTTGAGAACAGTTAAGCAAAGTAACTGCCAAGCATGACAAATTTCATCTTGTAATTAGAAGGATTAATTCACTTTCACTGGAAGTTAACATATTGTCTGCTAGTGGGACATGATTTCATTGCTACATAGACACGCTGGTTTTAGAATGGCTGCATGATTATGTTTACTGACTATTAAGTTCAGTCTACGTGAGCCTGTCTGACTGCTATTACAAAGCTCCTTAGGAAAGACGAATGTATCCACAAGCACATAAAAATATCATTTCTAGGGCCACAGGTTTTTCAGCTGGTTTAGGCATCTTCTGCTACGAGCTGCTAAAGGAAGGAAATTAACAGGGATATATATATATATATATTAATGTACACACACTAGTGACACGTATTTACAATCTTCTACTGCTCACGGCAGCAATTAAATTGAGACTTAACTGAGAGTGTATGCAGTATGGGCAAAGGAGAGTAGCAATGAGGCTGATAAATCAGACATCTGTTAACAAAACTTGGTACCAAATAAGCAGCCTTCCAGGGAAGAAAATCCTGGTGGCAGAAGACAGACTTTTCTGAAAGCTGCTTCCTTCATATCATGTTCCATACTAGCCCATTTCATTTGTTTTCTCCTTTAGACTGAAGTGCTGATTGAGACACTGAAACAGAACCACACTCACAAGAAAACTAAGTGGCCTCCACTGCTGACTGATAAAACATTGGACCAGCCAAAACAAATCTGAAAACCACCTCATCACACAGTTTAGTAAATCAGGAGGGTTTTTATCTTACAGAAACAAGACTTTTTCTATGAATGATCATACCTTATCTACTACAATATACAAACAAAAAACCCTCTCTCATCTGTAGCATAGAAGTTTGCCAGACTTCACACAAAATAATAGTTACTAGAATAATGAGTGGGTTGCCCTTGTATCTTACCATCTGTCCAAAGGCCCCTCTGTTACGGGGGGGGACTTGACAACTTTTTGTCACCCATCTTTTGAAATGCATCTGATACTTTCCCAGCACAGGTGCAAACATGTTGCCTCATCCTAAACAGTGACAGGATCAATGCTGGCAGCACAATTTGCTTATTGGGAGGCATGGGGGAGGAGGGATACAAACTGAAATAGTGTTTTCACTGTTAAAGTAAATTTCTATTAAATTTTGGAATAAAAAGCATTTTTCAACTTGTAAAGATAAAGGCAATTATCTATTATTTCATTTCCTGTTATATAAAGTGTATTCTATAGCTGTATACTTGTTTTCCATTAACACCTTTGACTAATAAATGTAGGGAATGAATGCCTTAAGACACTAGCTAGGCTTGTAAACTTTTAAAAGACATCTTGTAAACTCTTTCCAGCAACAGTTTTACTTTATGACAAACTGACAAAACATTTAGCTTTTCCACAGCCAACGAAAGCTTTACAGTGGTTATGACCCTGTTAAGAAGTTGGACAAATCCCAAATTCACCCTAAAGTGGAGAAAATTGTGCAGCTGGAATTAAAACCTACTCAAGAAATCCATCAGTTCCTAAGAAACTAAGACAACTAAGTCAAGCTTGAGACCATTCTCTGAAATTATGAACTAGGTAGATTACCCTTTATATCTCCCTTTTAAATTCCCAACAAGTAAAAGACTGTAGTGAATATCTGCCTCATGAATGTGCTTTTATCGATCTACTTCAGCACCTTAGACATAAACATGTATATTTCACTCCATTAAAAAGGAAAAAGTCAACAACAAAAGAAGTATTTTACCAGTGATCTTGTTAAGACGAGCTCTCTTTGCCTGAAATGAGTTGCCTAAATTACTTTTCCTCTTGTGTGATAACGTGCTCTCTGCCTGCACAAAGGCCATCTTTGGAACATCCACTACAGGAAATCCTACTATTAAACAGAAGAGAAATCTAATAAACTCACATTTCATAAATACATAACACCAACACTTTAATATTTCAGAACTGCTATTTGAATACTGCTGTAAAGAAACCTTAAAACTCTATTAAAAAAGAAAATTACACAGTGTTAAGATTTAGTATTACACAATGAAGCATTAGATGCAGATTACCTCAGAAATGCAATTTTTACTCAATCTATGAGAAATCAGTATTAAAGACTTAAAACGAACAAATTCTAATCAATCCAGAAATAGTTTCAAACATCCCTGAATATGGATATATCATCCATATTGGTTTTGGGTTTTTTTCTTAGAACAAGATCAGGGATTATCTTACAGGTAACAGAAGATGCAGGAACACGAATCAAAGTGTACAAAGCCATTTAAAAACCCCCTATGTTCTGCTCTTGTTAGAGCTAGTAAGAAGTTTTTACACAAGGAGTAAATGCTGACCAAACTAGATTTACCCCATAAAGATTGCTTCTGAACTGATTAATGTTATGTATCATAAAGTTATCACAACAGCAAATGGACATTTTCCTCTAGAAATACTACTTATGACTTCATTGCAAAATTAACAACAAGAATTCTACTTCGACATTACAGAAAAACCTACTTTTCTCTTTTACAGAATTTGTTTTTACCAAATGTATCACTAGATGTAGGCTCCTCTTCCTTTTTTTGGACTTCCTGCATGATTGTAGAAGTTGAGGTTTCTTCCTTTTTTGAAGGAACTTTTAGCCATTTTCTGTCCTCTTTATCTTTATTGCTGTTTGCGCTGGTTCTAGGTTTACTTCCTGCTTTGTTCTTGGCTGCTGCTGCAGCAGCAGCTTTGACCAAAGCTATCCAATCCTCCAAAAAGGAAAAAATGGTAAGTAAGTATTAAAAAGTGCCTGAGATTCAAATAGAAAAATACTTATAAACCCAGTGAAACTTCATCTAGAAATGTCCAAGAGCAGTTGAATTTCTTTTTATGGTTACTACTCAAAGAGTGGTAAAATGAGTTTCCCAAATTGCCTAAATAAACTTGAAGTATTATCAGTATGCCACATGGACAAAAAGCAAAAAGAGAAAACCTTCAAAAAAAACATTGTGTATAGAATCATGGCTGCACATATTCCCTGCTACCTATTTTCATGTGTCATAGCTGCAGAAACCCAGGAGCTCCCAAACCCAGAACACTGACTTTGTTCTTACCCTTCTGGCTGTGAAATACACCAATTCCAATGTTGCTCAAATTTAACTATTATTCAAAGGTACCATCAACTCAAAGCATGGTCCAGCCAGCTGCATGATTGGGCAGAGTTTTTCCTGAATTAAACTGATAAAGCAGGGGTAACTCTAACTGTATCTGTGTTTCTAAAGTAACTACAGATAGAAATCTTTTTGTGTACATGTTACAACTTTAATTCAACAATTTCAATAAAGTGCTCTATAATATGACTGAATTTCACAATCCACATTGAAAGTAATAAAAGTGCCATTTTGGACAATGGCTTATTTGACCATACAGAAACATTCAAGGAGTAGATGACAGAATATACAGCCCAAATTAGTTTACTTTTTGGCATGTAGATGAAGTCCAGCCACCCTAAAAGTCAACAGAGAGAACTAAATACTTCCAAGGCTAAGCCAAGCAATTTCCACTAGTTTGGAGTGATCAGACTCCTGCCTATGTCTCCTGAGTGTCAAGGATCAATGTGATGGCAAAAATTTTAACTTGAGCCTTTTTACCAAAGTAATTTTCCAGATTTTCCATAACATGAATGCACAGAATTTTTCCATGGAGATGTTGTATGTCATATAAAAACCAAGAGAAACATTCATCCTCCACCAGTAAGAATTAAGCATCTGAGTGGTTTGAATGATACTTAATTTGCTACTTGGCAATTTGGCTACAAGAGCATTTGGAGAGTTGTACTACCACATATAAAAAAAGTATGATAAAGACAATTTTGGTTTAGCTTCACATGTGCACTTTATAAACAGTCGGGGGGTTTTGCAACTGTAGAGAGACTATATTTTATGCTGGACTGTTTCCTTCTTGTTACGTTATCATACGAGGTACCTAAAGTCTCTTGATTTTCTAAATCTTGTTTCAACACAACTCTGTCCCACTCATTACATATTGTAAGTCTTCCCAATTTCTGTTCTACTGAGGGTTTGTCTGCTCTGATGTATGAGAAAAGCATAACACAAAATACAAAGCATTACTTTTCCTTTTTCTATGCTTTTCCTTTTCCATAGCTCAATGCTTTTAAATCACTGCTTTACATAGGTTATGCTTCTACTTTGCATCAAGCTATGTACTTAGAAACACCAACAGTTTTGGTTCCTCTAAGATCAAGTGTTTCGTGTCCAAACTGTCAGTGCAAGATGCATACGCTCAGTCTAGCTAGCAGCAGCAAAGTTTGGAAGTGCTGTGGCAATGCTTACACAACAGGCAACTATCAAGGTCATTTAGTGACGTGCCAGCCACAAACAGCGTGTTTAACTGCCAGCTGCACAGTCAACCAGAAATACACATACCTGGTTTTGGCCAGCCAAAACAAGCACACGCGTTAGCTCCAGTCCATCCAGAGCCTGGCCCATCCAGCAGGACAAAAAAAAGGATTGAGCTATTTGTGCTGGTGAGGAGTTAGGAACACCTGAGAGTAGAAGTCTTACACTGTACCCTGGCCAAGGGATGAAGAGGATCAGTAATATGGTTGGAGCTTGATCGTATGATAAAAGTGGGAAGCAAAGGAAGTGCAGCCCGCATCAAAACAGCATTTTTATTTTCAGTCAAGCTAAGCACCCTGAAATCAGAAGCTTTCAGAAGATATCAAGCTTCAAGGAGCACACTGAACTAAGCATCCTGTTCCAATAGTCACTGTTCTGGTGCAACATGAAGGGATGTTTTTGTTTGCATTGTATTTCATTGTTTGGATACTTTCCTTAAGACATGGAGCTTACAAAGGGCAGCAGGACACAAAACAATGAAGCAAACAAAGGTTAAACATCCAGAAGCCAGAGCAGTGAGACATTAATTATGGTGATAGTTATACTTTTTTTCTAGATTAACATGTAAATTTGAAGTCAGTGAAGAGCACCTCGAGCAGGGGGTGGACAAGATTACCTCAAGAGGTCCCTTCCAACCTTAACAACTCTGTGATTCTGAATTGACCAGAAAGTCTGTGGGTCCATTTTTATTTTGGCTCCAGATTGAACACACATTCATTAAAGTGACACAGGGAATTCCTGCTTTTTAGCCTTGAACTCCTGCTGAGTAACCGCTCACCTGCGCAGCTCCTGATGCACGAGAACTATTCAGCACCTAGGATGCTAAAGGTGACTATATATTTTTTTGAAGAGCACAGGGCCTTGTCCTTCAAAAAGATATGTTGTGCCTTTTTCAGAATTTTTAGAAAGAAGTAAGAAAAATGGGGAAATAACAGTGGGAGCCTAAAGCACAATGAATTCACAAATCTATCTCTGTCATTAAGATACCTACTCTGTCAACCACAACAGCAGGACACTAATTATCGCAGATATCACAGAAACTAGTTGTAAATCTTTAGTAGCAGGACTTTTTCCCCAGAGCACTCAGTATACACAAAGCCAAGCGCCCAAATATGAACACATTAGAAATTAAGTAAAATAAAAACCCCCCTAAGAGAAGTTTTCCCTACTCCTCCCTCATGGCCTGACATTGTTCCTCTATTGGCTGGGGTTTTGTAACTCTGCACTAGCTACTCTGCACCATCCAGCCTGATTTCCCACTTCCCACAGGATCTCACTCCAGTGAATTTCTCATTTACATATATCATAAGAATATAAATGTGCATTTCCTTTTTTATTCTCACTAAAGGCCACCTTTCAAGTAAGCTGAGAAAATTGACAGGAGAGAAGTGATGGGACACTGTAGTTAGAAGACAAAACATTATCACTACTGAGGAAAGCTGTCATTTTGCTTATTAGATTCACTAAATCAAAGCATAGGAAATTGCACGATCAAGAAACAAGTTAGTAGAAATTACCCACAGCCTTACACATCCATTGGCTAAAACACTTGTATTTTAAAACATTCCTTTGTATAACCTTAAACCTACAACAGTGGGAAGGCAAAACCAGAATAATTTCTAAAATCCAACCCTTGTACCAATAGCAGAATTGCACACACACTCTCCACCTGCCTACAACCACCACCTTTGTGCTTCTCTACAGTACTAAAGATTCAACTGGTTTTCCTCTCCTGACACATCACAACTCCCAGCTCCCACACACTCATCCATACACATATATAAAACATCATCAAACTATTGACTGGCTGATTCCACAGCAAGCCTGGATTCCTCACCTTCACCTTTCAATTCTAAACAGTCTGCCCCACCTACATCTTGGCTCACATTGTCTCCTCTCACATCTTCTCGTTTTCCTCTGTCCCAATCGCAAATCCATGCTTTTTCCTCAGCTTCCTCTTCCTGTGTGCCAAGTCCCCTCCCTCTCCTTCAAAACCCTCCTCAAAACTCACTTCTTTTGGTTCGATTTCCGTCACTAATCTCAGCTCCGGCGCTATCTGCTCCCTCTCGCGCGCCTAATTACATCGAAGATAAAACAAAAAACATGAAACAGAAAAAGTAAGTTATCCAAATACTTCACATGTGCTCTCACAAGGGCAGTCTCAATACCCCCATCCTTTATTTTCTCTCTCTACGTTAGCCACATTTGTGTGTGGTTTCAATGAATTTGCGCTTATCTGCACAGCGACTTAACCTATAGCCTCATTGCATTGAACCACACAAACATTTTCCAGTCTTTAATTCATCCTCGCAGCTGAGTCTTAATAAAACACACTTCTGCTGAAACTCAAATAGTTGGAGTGTTACAGTGTTTACAATCTTTTCCTTTAAGACACGCTAAGCTCAAATCAAAGGATTAACTAGTCTGTATCTCTCCATGTAATTCAAATTCTGTGTGCTTAGCACACACCCTCCAAACAGATCTTACATTAGAACTTGAAGTACCTTAAGCTTCCACTTATCTCTTGAGATGTACTTTTATTTTTCTTTGGAAACAAAAACCCCAAGTCATAGGTTTAAACTAAGAATGAAGTGTTGGATCTGCCAACTTCACTATTTTGCAAATCAAGTACAGTCCTGGCATTTTTTTTTTAGCTTTAAATGATTTTTAGTAAATGTCCTTATAAAACAAATAATGCAAAAAAGCAGCAACAGCCATTTGAGTTCTACTCTTAGACAAAGCTCAGTTTCAGATAACTGGTTTTCAAACCAATTCTTCAATTATTTGTTGGAACTAGATGATCTTTAAGGTCCCTTCCAACCCAAACCATTCTGTGATTGTGTTTTTATTCTTAAATACCACAAAAATATCTTTAAAAACAAACTTTTACCATAGCATAATGATGTATGAAGCGTTGCAGAAAAAAAGTGTCTTTGCTTTTGAAAGCTACAGAACTTCATGCCTATCTATAATTTTGCAAAATCCATCTCAGAACGGGTAAATTTGGCCCCCTTGTCCTTTCTCATGACTTCATTGAAGACCCTGCATTCAGCCCCTGAGATGCATGAGACTGACACTCTAACCTTCAACTACTGAGAAAAATTAGAAAGAGCAGATGAGCTGGGCTGCCACCAAGCACGTCTGGACATCAAAACAGTTGCTAAGAAATGGATTTACTGTTTTGTTTAAAGCTGAAAATGCCTGTGGCCTAAGAGTAGTAACTCAAGATTAGACACAACATAGCTCCCTAGAAAAAGCACAGGACAGAGTAAGGGACTTCTTTACATTGTCACAGAAGGGCTATTTCAGTTCAGTCACAACCACATTAACCAAGTCTTCCTTTTCATGAAGTAAAATCAAATACTCTAGCTTCCTATCTTACTGTCATACTAAAAGTATTATTGAAATATTATATACTGGTTCAATAGTTATTGTAAGACTGCAGCAAGAAGCCAGTGTTAGTGTGACTATGGATTTCAGTTTAATGTCTTCAATGTTGTTTTCCTTTGCACGTAAAGATATTCCTAGTGACTAAATCATGTACTCTACTTCACAGCCTCCCTCAGCTACTACTCAGCATCTCTTCTTTAAGCAACTGGACATAAAATAAAGACATATTTAACTGTCTGAATCCCCAAAAGTTCTGATACAAGGGAGAAAACCCCCACAGAACAGTCATGTCAGTAAGAACATGTGGGCAAAAAGCTACCACAGTAGCAAACAAAAGAGATGGGGTGGAGAAGAAATAATAATAATAATAATAATAATAAAAACCCAGCAGCACAGACTACTGACAAGCTGAAGCTTTTTACTGGGAGGACACCAGAGGAAAAAGTATCTGGATGCCCCTGGTTTTGTGAACTCTGCAAGACGAAACTCTGGGAACAGATTAGTTGGCAGTGGAGTGTACGGCAGCCAGGCATTTCAGATAGAGGCAAGACTACTCGAGCAGCACACTCTGGGGCATCATCCATAAAACTGGTGAAGCAAGACAGTGCAGGACCTAGAATAAAGACTATAACCTAAAACTAGTTGTGCTAGATGACATTTTTTCTATCTCAAGTTATTAAAGAAAATAAAAAGAATCTATATAAAACCTAACAAAGAGATACCTAAATTATTCTTACCTGTCCTTTTGCATCCTCTGGCATAGATTTGATATGCATCCTCTTAAGACATCGAATAACACCATCATAGAACTGTACTGTGAAGGTTCCTAGAAAAGGAGTGATGTAATCACTGTGAGTAGTTAAGAAACAAAACACACCTTGTTACTATGAAAGCTTTAGCAAAATGTTTTGTAGGCTGGATGAACAAAGTAACCAGGTGTTACCTAGAGTCAGGATATAGAATTTTAAGAAAAAATCAAATCTCAATGAAACCCTGTTCTTCTATTGCTACTCTTTATCCACTTGGACAATTTCAAGCATGTTTAAGCTTCTGTGTCACGTCTGCTTGTAATTCATTGAAAGAATTATGTCATATTTAAGTTGCGACACTAGGAAAACAATTCGATTTACAATCAAATCCTCATTTGCTTTAAACTACAGTAAAAACTTCCACTAATGCTCATTAGAAATATTACCCCATTGTGAAATATTGCATCTAAAGTGTTAACCTTTATTTCCCTATTTCCATTGTTTTTCGTCAATAAACAGAACTTTAGAGACCTACCACTCCTAAAACAATTATGAACATTTAAAGATAACATTATTATATACTATAATCAATACATTATATAATTAACATATAGCATGTAGTATGTGATATACAATATATATTGTATATAATATAAAATGTATTAGAGTGTATTATTTACAATATATCATTAGTATTAAATCAACAATAGTACAAAAATATTTGGAACACTGTGCACAGGACATTATTCTCATCACTGAGGAAACATAAAGCACTTTTTTCTTCTAGAAGAAATTCCTATTTCCCAATTTTACACAGATAAAAGACAAACCTCTAACTCAATTGCAAAGAATAGAAACATTTTCACTTAATATTGAGGTGATGAGGAAAACTTCATATGCATGTCACATAAGCAGACCACAGCTACAGCATAACATATGCAAACAGTCCTTACCAACAGACCATGCACAAATACATACCCTCTTTATTAATTGCTTCAATCTTTGCAGGGTAATATCGACAGTCTGTCCAACGAGCTAGTACTTCTTCTCCAGGTTTAAAATCCTATTTTATACAAAGTCAGTCATTAATATTTCTAGGAGAAATATCTAAATTATTAAAATTTAAACATTAATTAAAAATAATTAATTAAAATTAAAAACATTATGTGATAGATTTAACATAAAAAAACAGGTAGGACAGTTTACAAAAAAAGAGTCAAAGATTAAATAAATGTGCCACTTACAACAAATTCTTCATCATCTTTCAGCCCTTCTTTCCTTAATGCTGGTCGCTCCAAGGGTCGCAACCGATTGCTGTCCCAGTAAATCCACTCATCATAGCGATGACTCCAACGTTCGAAATGGACCAACATCTTCCCCTCTTCATAATCTATCTTCTCAATACGAGATGGATACCTTGAATGATAAATTTAAACTGATAAATCTCAAAGTTTTTTATTTTTTTTACCTTTTCTGCATACGACAATGCTTACATGACATTTTAGAAACCTGTATGAACACCTTGTAATGAGAAATCTCCAAGTCTGAAAAAGATGAAGTTACTAAATTGGTAGTAGGATACCATTTAAGTTATCTATAAACATCTGTAATAGGTCATGAGCTTCATCCTAGTCAGATGATCATACACAAATTTAAACCTCAAACTCCCAGACCAAAACTGCCTGAAACTGGCATCAGAAGTTTGTACTTGTCAGTTTTAAAAACTGTGTTTGTCTAAAGCAAAATCCTGTAAGAGTTTGTGTTTGCTTGGGGGTGGAAAGGGTATAAAATAGTTTCTAACGGTAATAGAGCATTCATTACTTTACCATTGATTCTAGACAAATCCGACCAACTAATCAAAACCAGAATGTTCAACAGAACATTCTTAATTCCAAGCCGCTTACTAATCTATAGATCAGCTTCCATGATTTCACTGCCATTAAATTCGGTTCATAGTAACTATTTTTTAGCAGTCGTTAACTCCACATGCACTAAAATAAATATGTCAGCCTTATTTAACACATGGATTTTACTCTCAGGCAACATTGTCTGTGCTCAGCAGAACTAATCAGGAATGAGCTGCAACTAGTACAAGTCTTAGGCATCTAATTTTGAGTGTAGCATAGATACAGTTTTGGAACCATAACGGTTAAGATTACATTTATAGGAAAAAAAAGGCAAACTTCTCTAACTTCAGCAATTATTATTCAGTCTCAGTACTTCTGTTTCCCCAAAGTTATGTTTTACACAAAAATTGTAGTAGCAGAGCAAGGCACAAACTGGTTGTGTCACACAACTTGCTTCACCAATATTATTAGATCCCATTATTTCCACTGTACGAAATGCAGAGAATTGAAATGAGGAAAAATTCAGCTCCTGCTGCCCTTCGAAGTACTGAAATGGACTCAAAAGTACAAAGACTCTCCTAAAAGTTAAGTAGATGATCAAACTTTCTGCAGTTTATATAAGGGATGGTCTCAAGTTAAAACATGTATTGAAAAGAAAGACCACAGGGAAGGGACGCTTGTCTTTTATTTAGAGGCAACTTGTTTTTCTAACAAAGTGCTACCGTGGAGCAATAGGAAGAGAGCAGAGCTTGAGCACCCAACTTCCAGTCCTACTGCAAATTCCTGCAGCTAGAAACAACTGGCATATACAGGAACCCTGTCAACGTTTTCAGTTTTGAGTACTTTCTCTCCAAAACACTGACAGTGCTGATAAAGGAGTCCTGGACACCCTGTTCTGATTAAAATATAAGTTCTCAGGAAGTACAGGCTTTCCTTATTTCCTAGTGACTAGAACAAGGCATTAGAACAAAAGGTGTCAGTCTCAATTTGCTCCTTCCTTTCTCCAGCCATACTTCTTCAGCTGCAGTGATGCATACCGCCTCCCAACATATAAACATCTCAGCACTGCCTGAATGAGAAAAACTCTGATTTTCTAGGTTACTACTGCAACTACTTCAGCCACATTTCACCCTCACATCAGAATGCACAGACAGTCCAATCCCTTGCTGGGTTTCTCTCATTCATACATTTCAGACACACAAAATACCTTCATAGCCATTCTTTTAAGTTCTCAACTTCTCACTGAACTTCAAAATAAACTCTTAGTCTCAAATTGCAGATTCTCCTTTGCCACTCTACTAACAAAATCTTTTTCAGGATAGAGCTACTCCATGGGACTTCTGTCACAGGAGCAACAAGACCAACCCCCTTTCCTTTCTTACTACAGTCAGAAATTTGCAGTTTATCACATGCCACACAGGTAGTAATGCAAAACAACACTGATTTTACTAAATTCAGGAACCGTCAGCCAAAAGATAGAATTCTCCTTTTCCTATGCATCTACAATGCAAATGCTCTGTTCCCATTATGGTGCTACGTTTTTACTGCTGTTATAGCTGGTAGCTTTCACCGGGCATCACCAGCAAAGTCACCCACCATTCGCATGTGTAGAAGACAATAGAAGGGATAAACTGGCAAAATATGGTACGATTGTCCTGGAAAGAGAAAACTGAGTAAGAGGAGGGAGTAACATATAGCGTATAGTAAACATATAGTAAACAGCTGTAGTTTAGACACAAATACATAAAAATGGAAATTAAGGAAAATTCAGCAAGCCAAGAATGAAAACATTAATATATATATAGGGGAAAAAAATAAAAAGGAAAAACAAAACAAGCAAAACCAGCATCACCTAATATAAAAAGCTATACAAAATACTAAGTCTCACTAGGAATCACTCAACAGAGGAAATGCAACACCAGATATTTATTGGCTAATTTCTCTTTGATAAATACAATTTCTGCTCTCAAAGTCTTTTTAAAATGTCACCATTGGCTCTAAATCAAAGTCCATTATATTGGTTTTGCACAGTTAAAGCTTATAATAATCATATCATCACATAATGGCTCTATTTTAATAATTTGTTTCTTTGATGTATGTATAAGACAACAGTTGCAAGATGAATAGAGCCAAAAATCTACATTGAACTCAGAGATGGAAGATGTAACAAATCTCTGAACCAACCAAGCTATATACGATTGGTTATTAGGCAACCCCAAAATAACTTTATATGGATTTAGCAACAAGCTATTACCCTCAATGCCCACTAAATTTAACCACACAATGTGCCACAAATATGTGTAAACAGTAATATTTCACAATACTGATCCCACAGTGGAAAAGAGCAGAGCATACATATTGCAGAATTTACTATTGCAAACTTCACACTGCGCAGAAACATTTTTCTGGTGTTATAGTTTGAGCTTGTACTGAATATAATCCATGCCATATATTGCAAAGTTATACAAATATTTCAAAGGCAAGTATGCATTTCCCCACTAATAGAAGAGAAAATGGCAACATATTTTTTTTAATCTGCCTTTTTGAAGAATTCTAGTTACAGTGAATACAGGAAAGCTTTTACTGTGGCTAAGAGCAATGTTTAGATTTAGTGGGTACAGAGAAGATTAAGATGGTTACAGCTCATACACATGAGAAATTTGATGTAGAAGTCCCTTCCATTGCAAAGCTGCAAGTAGGCATTATGAAGAAGTACTAGAAAGGGGAATACAAACACCAGTCTCTACAGCACCAAAGGGTAACGGTGTCGAAGGTCCAAACAACTTTCCAGTTAGGTTAACTCTCCCCATTCGCACCCAACAAGTACTCCACTCTGAGGGACCAGAATGAATTTGGCACACAAACAGATTTGCCAACATTTGTTCAGTAAAAACCAGAAAAATATACTCTAAAAAACTGAGGAAAAAGTCTTTACTTTTCACAGGAAAAAACCTAAACCAGACCACCAAACTCCAGTTCAATACTGACAGTGCTCTTTTTGTGGGAAGAAACAATAACCTGAAAATTTTAAGCGTGTTTTTTTAAATAGAAATAATATTTAATAATCCCAAATAAAGTCTCATCCAAATTTCAGGGAGTTTTGTTCTTGTTTTTAAAAGAGAACAGGAAAACTATTGTTAGCTAATGGTATCTGCCCAGCTTATGTACTGCATACTCTCCATGCTCAGGTTCCAGTGACTCTAACCCATAAGAATTATGCAACATTTCTGCAAAGCTGCAAAATTTAATATGGCTTACAAAAAGTACACTATGAAGCATTGGTCAGACAGCAATAATGCTCCAATGTTCATCTAGGAAAAATTAATGGGAAACTTCCAGTTTTCAGTTTTTGTAAGTGTAAAACAGAAAATACCATTTTCTCCTCCAACTCACTCAACACATTCCTGGCCGCATGGATGGTATTTTTCATTTTTATATCATCTTCCTTTTGACCCTTCAAAAGTGACCAAAAAGTAGTGAATTGTCCTGTGAGATGGGACAAATTATTTCAAACTGTAAAAATGGACACAAAAATGTTACTAAATTTGCCCCAAGTTGGCACCTACAAAGTCTGAAAAGATATATTGTTATTGTGAAGGCAGGAAGTATGTAAGAAGTCTTTCCTTCCACCTTGTAAATGATATAAACCCAAACAGCCTTCACGTATCTGCAAAAGCTGTAAACATCTATTTCTACCTCACTTTTAATTATATATATTGTAGTGTATCACTATAAAGCAGAGTCTTCATAGCCCTTTCAAATACTTGGCTGTCAGGTAACCCAACCAACTGAAATCCAAAGCAAGGACTGTACAAAGTAAGATTTCCCAAAGTCTTTCAGGAAAAAAGCTTCCTCCATACTTAAAATTATTAAAATAATCTATCCAAATAATCAAATATACTAAATCAAAGTGCTGCTGTTTTGATAACTAACCTACTTTAGTGAGCTGTTTCCATTCCAGAACTGCACAAAGGGCCATGCCTCTGCACTTCCTTCATTACCTAACTTATGAGTTTAGATCAAGCAGATTAACAAAGAATATTGGCTCAGAAAAATTAAGAGGGTTGGTTTTTTCAAAGCAATATCTGGCACTTATGGGACAACCAGTAGAGAGCTAGAGCCACAAAAGACAGGGAAAAAAAAAGAAATTAAATTAATTAAATACAGCAGCTCTACAGAGGCTGTGTCCTGCTTGTGGGAGCTAACAGCTTAAAAACCAGTCTTCCAAATGGGCCACGTACTTGCAGACATCTGCAGTTCTACTGCTGCTTCATCTGTCAGTGAGAGGCACAGGGGGGTGTGGGCACATGTATTAGTTTTTGGATGAGATCATAGGATAATCCAAGTTGGAAGGGACCTCAGAAAGCCTCCTACCAAAAAAAGTCCAACCTCCCACTCGAAGTAGAGTCAGCTATGGGATCAGACCAGGTTTTCCAGAGTTCTAGTCAGCCCAGTCTGGAAAACCTCTGATGCTGGAGACTCCATAAACTCTTTGGGCAACCTGATCCACTGCTTGACTGTCCCATGGGGAAAATGATTCGCCTTGTACCTAGCCCGAATTGCTTGTTTTCACTTGTGCCAGTTATCTCATGTCCTTCAACCACACGCTACTGTGGAGAGCTTGGCTAAGCGTCCTTGATGACATCGCTGTTAAGTACTGGAAGGCTGATAGTGGGTCTCCTGTAGCCTTCTCCAAGCTAAACGAGTTTCCTCACCCTTTCTTCACAGGTCTTACACACCAGGCCCTGATCATCTCGTATATATTGAATAATTTTCTATTATTAAGTCAATCCCATCTCATTCACTAACTGCTGCCAGGTGATCCTGATTTTGATTAGAGCTGCATTTCATAGTTTGCTTAACTGAACTTAAATTTATGGTTGGGGTTGGAAGGGATCTTAAAGATCATGGGACCTTAAAGTTCCAACCCTCTGCCATAGGCAAGGACACCTTCCACTAGGGCAGGTTGCTCCAAGCCCTTCCGGCCTGGCCTTGAACACTGCCAGGGATGGGGCAGCCACAGCTTCTCTGAGCAACCTATGACAGTGTCTCACTGCCCTCACAGGGAAGAATTTCTTCCTTGAATCTAATCTAAATCTCCCCTCTTTCAATTTAAAGCCATTCCCCTTTGTCCTACACATGCCCTTGTCAAAAGTCCCTCTCCAGATTTCTTGTAGGCCCCTTTAGATACCAGAAGATTGCTATAAGGTCTCCCCAGTCTTTTCTCCCTCAGACCGAACAAGCCCAGTTCTCTCAGCCTGTCTCCATACGAGAGGTGCTCCAACCCTCTGATCATCTTGGTGGCCTCCTCCGGACTTGCTCCAACAGGTCCATGCCCTTCCTATGTTGGGGGCCCCAGAGCTGAACGCAGTACTCCAAGTGGGGTCTCACAAGAGCAAAGGGGAATAGTCACCTCCTCAACCTGCTGGTCACACTCCTTTGGATGCAGCCCAGGACAAGGTTGGTTTCTGGACTGTGAGCGCACACTGCTGGCTCATGCTGAGCTTTTCATTGACTAACACCCCCAAGTCCTTCTCCTCAGGCCTACTCCTTAACCAGTCTCTGCACAGCCTGCAGTTGTCAGGGCTTGAGATTGCCCTGACCCATGCGTAGGACCTTACACTTGGCTTTGTTGAACTTCATCAGGTTGGCATTGGCCACCTCTCAAGCATGTTCAGGTCCCTCTGGATGGCATCCCTTCCCTCCAGCGTATCAACCGAACCACACAGCTTGGTGTCGTCAGCAAACTTGCTGAGGGAGCACTCAATCCCACTGTCCGTGTCAGCAACAAAGATGTTGATCAGGATCGGTCCCAACATCGACCCCTGAGGGACACCACACACCAGTGGTCACCTGGACATCAAGCCATTGACCACAACTCTGAGTACATCCACCCAACCAATTCCTAATGCACCAAGTGGTCCATCTGTCAAATCCATGCCTCTCCAGCTTAGAGATGGATGTTGGAAGGGTGCTATGAGGGACAGTGTCAAATGCTTTCCACAAGTCCAAGTAGATGACATCAGTCACAGTAACAAGTGATTTCATTGTGCAAGATGACCTCTCCTGCAGCAGCGTTCTGGTGCACTTGATAAAGAAGAGACTGCAGTCACGTCCCCAGTAAAGCTCACTGACAGCCTGTCTTTGCTGATCAGTTTGACCAGGCTTTCTTCTGCTCAGTAGTTACTCACACCAAACGATACCAGTGACCCAAACACTGTCTGCAAAAACTACCTCATTTACAATTACAGGGGTTTTAAGTAATAAATAGTCAAGGCACACAATACCCTCTCCAAAGTTTCAGAATTCCAATGGAACACTGGATTCCCTGAGGTGAATTTCAGCAAGTACTGCACAGATGAAAATTTAAGACCTGCAAAAGTGCTTCAGAAAGCAAAATCAGACCTTACTACATTTTTACCATCCTCTAGAAGCCTTTCTTGATTAACATTTTAACAGGTCATGAACACTCTAAATGACAGCAGGCTTTCAGAAAAATGGAGGACAAAAAATAAACCACTTTCAAACGTTATTTTTCAGCAAGTGTTCTCAATTTATCACTCATAGAAAGACTGAGCTAAGCAATACTACTGAGCTTCAACTGGGGTTTTGTTAAGAAATATAAAGAGATTTCATGTGAGTTCAGCAACTTTATTTTCTTTGAAGCATGTATTTCTGCATGCAGATGAGGGGAATGCATACAGTTTATATATAGAAAGAGTTTCAAAAACATCCACCACCCCCCTAAGCAACAGAAGGCTAAGAAAAAAAAAATCACATGGACTATTATTCCAGCCCATGTCACCCTAATAACAACACGACAGTGGGCTTTCTCTCACAGGCTCTTTGGTTATGTACATGAGTATTATTTCATTTGAAATAACCCTGTTTTCAGTGTTGCTGTAACTGCAAGATTGTAATATTAACCTTCTGTATATGGCCCCACAGAAGTTTACATGCACATAAACTTGACCTGTTCTACCTGGCGGTGCAGATGAAGAATCAATTCCTAGAAAGTTAAGGATAAATTCTCCTCTGCCTGAAAATACCAAGTAACTGAGCTACAGAGCTTAGACCAGGGCCTTGACCAGACCAAACCTAGACAAGTAGTGCAGAACTGACACCCGACCCTTAAGGCTGGGCAGACTTGATACAAACTACACGCTAGATATTCAGTGATGGTTTTTGGATACAATTAAGCCAAAGCTATTTTTACATATTAACTTTTCTTATTTAGCTACATTCACCAGTTCTCTCTATTCACAGAGGTTGCTATTAAAAGTTCTATTAAAATTATTCTACCTTTATAGCACTACTCAGCTAGTTTCATGATCCTGGCATTCAGTTATAGAATCAGTATGTTGAGAACCCACTCTATAGCAACAGGTCAGAACAAGAACTGTTCTGTAAACCACACTTCCCTTTAGAGACCATTTATTAAAACAAAGACTTTTGCTATAACTAAAATTACAGCTCTGCTGATAAAAAGGTTAACCCAACTTTTTATACAGAGCATGTAACTACTGGGGTAAACATGTAAATAAGACACAGGCTTCTCTAAGTAACTTGGGAGTTAGCAGGATCAGGTATTTACATGAACATACATGGCTCTCCAGGAATGCAACTGAAAAGCAGGCACAGGCCTCTACTTTTCCTAGCCCTAGTTAATCTGAGAGCAGCTACAACAACGCTTCTGGGTAGAAGCACCAACTTCCTCTGTCATCTACTTAAGAACAGGGATTCTTCAAAACAAAATAGCATGGCCAGCACACACCATGAGATCAGCCCACTTACATTAATAACATTTGGACTAACAATGTATTTCAAGCTAACAGCTCCTTTCACAACACACATGCTGTGTAGCATGGTCCTTGTGCCCAAATTTCCATGTTACAGTCTTGACTCCTACTCACGACATGACTGGGTGGTTCCAGAGACACCATTTTAAGCACTTTTGTTTCTCCAACTGTTTGATACAAATGCAGTCGTACTTCCCTAGCCCATGAATTCCAATTAAGGATGTTTTCTTTTGTTAACATCAGTTTTATGAACCTAAGGAACTAGATGATCTTTAAGTTCCCTTCCAACCCAAACCTCTCTCTGATTTCAAGTCTGATAACTGAATACAAAACACATCCACGTACACACCTTGAAACCAAACCGAAGTCTTAAGTCACAGAAGTCTACCACATTAACACACCCATCATCTCACACATGACGCTGCATTCCACACTACTGTGGAAATGCTCTTTGCTTGCTACAGTTGCACAAGCAACTAAAAGCAAACAAAGGAAAACCCACAGCAAAGTTGAGTTTGATTTCTGAAGAGAGAATTTTTCCTAAAAGCCAACAGGTTTAACAGACTTATTATGTGGAAATTCATAAAGTTCATACGTGAAGCAGCCGATTAACATGTGCACGAGGTCTTATAATTAGACACCAAAGCATACAATATACACAAAGCAATTATGGTCTTAGCACTTAGTGTACAAGGTCTTCCATACCATTTCTGTAAATAGTCCAGTGCCTCCAAGCGAGCACCAATCTCAAATGTGATTCCAGGACGATTGGGAGGCTTTTTACTCATCTTGAGATTTTCTTTTTCCACTACCTTTGGAAGAAAAAGACAAAAAGTCATATCAGAACACGTAACACTGCCTAAAGCACGTCACTGACAGCAAGTCTATTCCAGTGGGTGGAAAAAGATGTGAGATTTCTAACCCAACTTGCCACTAACTTAGGTTTTCAGAAGTACAGTGAAGGCCCTCAGAAGGCATTAAACCCAAAAGTCATGTAAAAGAAGTCAGACTTCTTTTCCTTAAAAACAAACAAACAAACAAAAAAGTCACCAACTTTAAGTTAAAAAATAAAATTAAAATGAAAAAATGGTGTTCATTCTTGGAGCTGTACTACATTATAAGCAGAGGACACCTTTTTGAAGCATAATTTTAAGAGCTATCTAGAGTCAAGGTGCATTCTTTCCTCTGGTGTGGAAAAGGTCAAAACTAGGAAGGACTTATCTTACCAATAACAGAAATTTAAAGATAAACACAGCCTAAAGGGCAAGTAAGATGAAATAAACGAAAACAAGCCACCTAAAACCCCTTTCTCTTCACTCTCAATTCACAGCTAACACCGAGGAACTTTCGCTCACAAGCGCCTTTTAATGCCTTTCGGTAACTCAGTCACCATCAAATAAATCGCTTCCCTGCCCGACCGCCACCGCTATTACCGCGACGAGCCGGTGTCCCCCCACCTCTATGCCCCCGCGGCACGGACCGCCGGCGCTGCCGCACGTCGGCTGACGAGCGAAGGCGCCGGGCGGCGGGGGCCGGACCGCGAGCACCCGGACCCCGGCCCTCAGGCGGGGCTCCGCTGCCAGCGCCGGCAGCGCGACCCGCGGGCGGCGGTGCCCGGCCCGGGGAAGCCGAGGCCCGAGCGCGGAGCACACAAAGGGTCCGCCCCAGCGGGGCCGCGAGGGCCGCGGGCCGGCGGGGGCCGAGCGCTGCGGCGGGCCCAGGGGAGGACGCGAGTCGGGCCGCGGGCACGGCCCAGCGCGGGGAGGGCCGCGGGCGCCGCCCCGCCAGGCCCAGGCACCGTGAGGGGGGGCGCCGGGCCCGCCCGGAGGGGGCCATCGCGCGGGGCCGCCCGCCCTTGCCGCGCTCCTTACCGCCTCCTGCGACTCGCACGGCAGCGGCGGCGCCCCCGGCGCGGAGCCCGCTGGTCCCGCTCGGCGCGGCGCGGGGTGTCCGGCGCCCTCACAGCCCCATCCTCCCCGCGCCCCGCCGCCGCGTCACCACCCCGCGACGAGACCGCGAGGCGCGGCCCGGCGCCGCCATGACACCGCCCCCGCCACGTGACTGCGGAGCCGCCGACGCGTGACCTGGGGGCGGGGAGGGGAGGGGATTGGGGGGGGGGAGTGTGGTGGGGGGGGGGAGAGAGCGAGGCGAGGGAGACAAAGAGAGGCGGTGGCGGGTCGGTAGGCAGGGATCGATAGCCATTGATTGATAGCCATTGACAGCCAGGGATCGATAGCCAGTGATTGATAGCCAGTGATTGATAGCCATTGACAGCCATTGATCGATAGCCAGTGATCAATAGCTATGGATTGATAGCTATGGATTGGTAGCCATTGATAGCCATTGATTGACAGCCATCGATAGCCATTGATTGATAGCCATGGATTGACAGCCAATGATTGATAGCCATTGATTGACAGGCATTGATTGATAGCCATTGACAGCCAGTGATCGATAGCCAGTGATCGATAGCCAGTGATTGATAGCTATTGACAGCCAGGGATCGATAGCTATTGATAGCCTTTGACAGCCATTGACAGCCAGTGATCAATAGCAAGTGATCGATAGCCAGTGATTGATAGCCAGTGATTGATAGCCATTGACAGCCATTGATCGATAGCCAGTGATCAATAGCTATGGATTGATAGCTATGGATTGGTAGCCATTGATAGCCATTGATTGACAGCCATCGATAGCCATTGATTGATAGCCATGGATTGACAGCCAATGATTGATAGCCATTGATTGACAGGCATTGATTGATAGCCATTGACAGCCATTGTTTGACAGCCATTGATTGATAGCCTTTGATAGCCACTGATTGACAGCCCGGCCATTGATAGCCCGGCCATCGATTGACAGCCGGGCCATTGATTGACAGGCGGGCCATTGACTGACAGCCTGGCCATTGATAACCTGGCCATTGATTGATAGCCCGGCCATTGATTGACAGCCTGGCCATTGATTGACAGCCTGGCCATTGATTGACAGCCCAGCCATTGATTGACAGTCATTGATTGATAGCCATTGATTGACAACCATTGATTGACAGCCCAGCCATTGATTGACAGTCCAGCCATTGATTGACAGCTCAGCCACTGACACCCCGGCCATTGATAGCCTGGGCACCGTCTCTGGGCATGCCACAGGCGCAGAGCAATGGCTTCACCTCACCTCTCTCCTGTGCCTGTGACACCAGCTTTACCTTGACACAAAAGGGCGGAAAAAGGTTTTCACCCTTTTTTCATACAATTGTAGAGTCACAGAACAGTTCGGGTTAGAAGGGACCTTAAAGTTCATCCAGTTCCAACCCCCTGCCACGGGCAGGGACACCTTCCACTAGAGCAGGTTGCTCCAAGCCCCTGTGTCCAACCTGGCCTTGAACACTGCCAGGGATGGGGCAGCCACAGCTTCTCTGGGCACCCTGTGCCAGCGCCTCAGCACCCTCACTGTAAAGAACTTCCTTACATCTAACCTGAACTTCCCCTGTTTAAGTTTAAACCCATCACCCCCTGTGCTATCGCTACAGTCCCTGATGAGGAGCCCCTCTCCAGCATCCTTGTACCCCCTTCAGATACCCGAAGGCTGCTCTGAGGTCTCCACGCAGGTTCTCTTCTCCAGGCTTTTCTCAGCCTGTCTTTGTATGGGAGGTGCTCCAGCCCCCTCGTGGCCCTTCTCTTTATTCTTCTCAATCTGGGGCTGGAGATAGTGATGGGTTTGGTCGGGGTGCGCTTGGCTGTATTTACACCTAGTGCAGCTATTGAGCTGGTACGTGCTGCTGCTGGTCCCAGTGCTGAGTGATTTCATAGAATCATGGAATTACTTGGGCTGGAAGGGACCTCCAATCTCATCCAGTTCCAACCCCCCTGCCACGGGCAGGGACACCTTCAACTAGAGCAGGTTGCTCAAAGCTTCCTCCCTTTCTTACTGCACATTGAACTCCAGGGCTTCTTAATGGCTGCTGTCAGCTTTTGCTGTCTGCCGTGCTGCTTATCGCTGTGTTTTGCTTTGCCTGGGAGACCTTTGATAAAAGCCATGGCCTGCAGCCAAGTCTGGCATTTGGCCCTGCATTGCGTCAGCACTACAGGAACCATCTCATGGGGACCTTCCTCCTCTTCTTCTCCAGGATGTTTCCAACCTTGTAATGGCAAAATCAGCATTATCACATCCCCATGGATATGCTCACTAAGATAACAGCCAAATTTCCACCCGCTAACAAAAAAGCTTTCCTAGGCATAGTGGGTTTCTGGAGACTGCGGATCCTGGGCTACAGTCGGCTTGTGAGTCCTCTGCATCGAGTGACCTGAAAGAAGAACATCGTCAAGTGGATTGGGTTTGCATGGCAAGGTTTTGGTAGGGGGGGGTTACAGGGAACGCATCTGTAAGAAGCTGCCAGAAGCTTCCCCCGTGTCCAACAAAGCCAATTCCAGCCGGCTTCAAAATAGACCCACTGCTGGCCAAGGCTGAGCCCGTCAGTGGTGGTGTCAGTACCTCTGGGATAACATGGTTAAGAAGGGGGGAGAGGGAACAACTTTGCAAATGCAGCCAGAAAGAGTAAGAATACGTGAGAGGAACAGCATTGCATACACCAGGGTCAGTGCAGAAGGAGGGCAGGAGGTGCTCCAGGCGCCAGAGCAGCGCATGGTGCAGCCCATGGTGAGGCAGGCCCTGCAGTGCATGGAGGTCCATGGTGGAGCAGATACCCACCAGTGTTCAGATACCCACCAGTGTTGTGGCTATTGCTGAACAGCGTTTGCAGAGCATCAAGGCTTGTTTTTTGTCATCATTCTGCCTCCCCCTACCCCAAGCAAGTAGGCTGGGGTGAGGGGGCACAGACTAGGTGGGTGCGCAGCAGAGAGAGTTGACCCAAATTGTCCACACGGTTATTCCATGGCATAAAACATCAACCTGGGCAGGAAAACCCTGAGCAGAGGAGGAAGAATAGTGCGGCTTTTGTCTTCCAAGGTGGCCTTTGCAGGGAGACTGGCTGGGAATGGGTCTGCCGGTGGGAGGTGGTGAGTAATGATTGCCTTTGCATTGCTTGAGGATTTGGGGGTTGGGTTGTTTGGTTTAGGGTTTTTTGGTTTAGCGTTTGTTTGGGTTTGGGCTTTTTTTTTGTCTTCCTTCACTTAATAAGCTGTTCTTATCTGTGTCTACATTCTCACTTTTGTTCTTCCTATTCTCTCCCTGTCCCACTGCAGGGGAGTGAGCCAGTAACTGTGTGGGAGTTTGGCTGCTCTCCGAGGTCAACCCATCCGCTGTGGTTAGTCCCTGTGAGGCCCCCTCCCACCTGAAGAGTCTCTATAGGGAGACTGTGCAGTGGAATATTTTAGAGTATTGATTTGCTATGGATTTTTTTTTATTCCTCCTTTAATTTTTCCCTGTTCCCATTTTCTGGGTGGTGATAGCAAGTGGGAGAGACTGAAGGAGGCTTGAAGAAAAACAAAGCAAACAATACAAGAAAAAATAAAAGCAAAAAAAACCCACCACTTTTTTCTCTTTTTAGTACAAAGTTGCCATTGCGTTCAATAGAAGTCTCCAGCTCTTTCTACCCTGAGTATCGTTTTGATGCAGGCTTTTGTTTAGAGGGTTTGATAGAGGGTAAGTGAGGGCTGTTGTGTTGGCAATGAGACCTCACAGAGTTGCAATGAATGTGCAGCATCAGGATGCTGTTGGGAAAGCGAAGGTGCTTCTGTTCAAGGAGAGGGAGATGGGGGCGAGATAAAAGAGGCAGCGAGGATGGGGCCGGGTACATGTGGGTTGAGTCATGCTCTGCTGCATGCCGGAGGCTGGCTGGGTTATGCTGCGCTATGAGAAGGGCTCAGAGCAGTGTGTGGCATCACCTCACTGCCGAGGCCATCAGGAGAGGGAGGCAGAGCTGAAGAGGTGCAGCAAGCTGCAAGTGATGGTAATACAGGCTAAAAGCCCATCTGCACAGCCACAAAAGAGCACAGAGAGACAAAGCAGGAGAAGGAGCCAAAATAATACCCTGACCCACAGCTCCCAGGAGCCATCAGCCCATCAAAGGCCCATTTCCTCAAGCTCAGAGGAGGACAGGAGCACAATGGTGGGTGGGAACACAAGTTAAGGACTCAGAAGGATACCCCAATGCAGGGTGCTATGTGTGACGCCTACCACGCTGCCTGCAGAGCAGCATTGCGTGTCTGCCTTCCATTCTCCTTTTCTCCACTTCTGCCTTACTTCAAGCTTGACACAGAAATAGAGGTCTCATCACATCGTCCCAACTTGTTAAGATGTTCAGCTGGGCAGGGAAGAGCGACTGTGTTGACCTATCCATGATACAAAGGCGCAGTGCTTACTCTCCTTTAGACACCAGAACATTACCAAGCAGAGCTGCAGCAAAGGAGCTTTCATTACTTCTGCTCCTCACAAAATTTGGTGCTTAATCTTGTCACGAAGCATGTCTTTAGCATTGCAAATATTGTACAGACCATAAATTGGAGACCAAACTGGATAGGAGATTTTATCTTGCCAGTCAGTGACTCACAAAGACTTGGAGGGGGAAGAGAGGGTTTCATAATCAGCTGAGCATGAGCTCATGATGTGCTGTTGATGCTGAAAAGAGTAATGCAGTCTTTGCAAAGCACATGCACATGGAAATACTGAGTAGGAGTAGAAAGGTGACATTATCTCTGCACTTGGCACTAGGACGTTGTTATTAAAATAACTTACTGTTCAGAAAAGTCATCCAAAAACTGGAAAGGTTCAGGAAAGATCTGGGAGAATGATCAAACACCTGGGAAAAAGGATACTGTGGTTAGAGACATCAGTTTGTTTTGCCATGTATTTTTTCTTGTGGGTTAGTCCATAGAAACCTACTGTGAATGTCAGATATTGCAGTCATGAGGTGACAGTCAACAGAATAAAACTTCATCATTGTTTTAACCCTTATTATAGTAGGTAGACATATTTAAAGGGACTGCTCGTGCTTGTAGTTAAATGGTGCCTGCATAGCCTCAGCCTAGCAAAGATGCAGCAGCAGTTCTACCCTGCTCTGCCTGTCAGTCTAGGTGGCTTGGTCACAGCCTGGCTCCGCTTTGTCATCATCTGTTCTTTTCCTGCCACTTCTTTGGTCCATTTTGACACCCTGTCTGATATGAGTTCCTATGTCCTCCTCTACAGTTTCTCTGCCTTTCTTTTTCTTCCATCCCAGAAACTCCCTCCCCTCCAGAAATTCCTCCCTCCTTTTGTGTAGATTTCCACTATCTCACAAAACACTTCTTTCCTTTCTAAATCCCTATATTTTCCAGATGCTGGGAAATACCCTAAAGTTCTGGAGCATCTGGTGTTGTAGGGGAAAAGAAAGTAGCTAACACTCATTGCCATGGACACCAAACAAAATAGTAACCCAATGGATTTGGGACACCAATCTCCGTTTTTTTCAGTTTAGAAAGACACTGAAGCCGGACATTTTTCACTCAGTTGCTCACTGCTTCTTTGCTGAATGCCTTTAGCTCAATAAATGGTTTCTCTTGGAGAGCTGGCTGTTTGCTGACAGGTATTGCAGCCACAGCTCTGTATTTCACTGCATGTTGGAGAGGTGACATGAAGCTATAAACCAGAAGCAAGGTTCCCTACTAGCAGCATTGTAAGGATGAAGTACGGTAAGATGAGGATGTTAAGGCCAGATGGGTAATGAAATTTGCGTTTGTACAGGTAGTTTCAACATTAGTGAGAGAGTCCCAAATATACAGAAAGAAAGAGAAGACAGAGAAAACACTGAGTGTTGATGGAGGCTAAAGGAAATCCTGGGGGGCAGGTGAAGTTACTGCTTACCAAAGTGGAACCTCCTGATGCTCTGCATGGCTGGAAGGGAGCAGCTGCCTATTCTGGATGAAGGCAGCTTTGCTGTGCCATCATACAGCCTGGTTAAACCGCTTTCCATGTATCGATTTATATCTTAGGGGCATACACAACATTCACTGTGCTGTGAATATTGTTTTGCAATGAATGTTAGACCTCTTGAGATTTGATCGTGCTTTTGCCTCGGAAACAGCGCTGTGCAATGTGTTGCTTACTTCTGCCTTACATATTGCAGCCATATGTCTTGGACTGTGTTTTGGGTTTGGAGGAGGTTCTGTAGATTGGGACACATCAGTAAATATTTTACTGAAGTTTCTCTTAGAGCCTTGATGAGAACAGTATTGAACAAAAGCTGTGCTAATACCTGCTCTGACTGTGCACTGATTTCCTAGGTTATTTCCTTGTGAGATTGAAATTCAGCATATACTTTATGGCGAATTAACTCACAAACATATCCCAGTGGTAAGTTTATCATGGTCTTCCATTTTGAGATCAGTCCTCAAGGTGGGTCAGAGAAAAGGACAGAAGGAATGTCCTGCCAAGACAGTGACTGTGCTGGAGTCACTGAGTTCTCAGCAGCAGGATGTTTATCATAGTCATAATGATATTGGGGAATACTGTAAGAGGAAGGGAGAAACTAATAGACAAATCACTGCAAACCAGGCAGTCTAGCAAGGACAGTTCTGTAGTCAGGTTGCCAATATGAATGTGTAGAGAGTATTTTCAACTTGGACTTAAGGAAAACAGAACTCCAAAACTCACATCTGTCCAACCTGGTTGGAGTCCAGGAGTGAGAATGAAAAAATGTACATCACATCTACCTGCAAGCAATACTGTTCACTTGGTAAAACTAATGTGATATATTCCTGTCTCCTTTGTGGCCCTGTGAAAAGTGAGATGTCCTCAGGGGCTGAAGGATGGTTGTCAATTAAGAAATTAGCCCTCAGTGTCCACCCCTGCCTGTAAAATGCTTGCAAAGCATTTGCTTATGGGAGGAGTTCTTGATATTTGGCCATTAGGTCTGTGCTGGCATCGCATGGACAGGTTCCTGGAAGGCTATCACAAGTTCTAGTCTCTGTCCTCAATTGCCTTGTAGGCCACATTCAAATCCTTGATCTTTATGCAATGCTGGATAGCACCCAAGCTATAAAACCACTCTGCCTCTAGTGTATCATGATCCTTCACTGGATACCAAGGCTGCCTGTGCCTTTTCCTCTCCCTAGCTGTTGAATTAGGCCAGGATATCAGTTTGAATCCAACTGGAAACGTGACAAGTAAGAATGGCACAGGCATAGCTGGAAATATTGCAAACAGTTCCAGAAAGGCCTGTGGACTCTCAGCACAAGCTTCACAAATTTGGACTTTGCTTAAATACTGGCATACAGGCTGAAAGAAACTCAGCACTGTCTGACTAGAGTGGTTATTTACATACAAATAAAGACACAACTGATAAGGGTGCTGTGTAAAACAGCGGAAAGACAGGCATTTTAAAGAACGCTATTAGAGTATCATTGTCAATTGTCTTCATTTATGCATCAATCAGTATGATATATTATAGAAATGACCATGACATCAGTATCATTGGTATCTTGCCAGTACCAGGAACCAGTGGTACCAACACCTTCTCAGCTATAGATTTTCAGTATATACAGTTGTTGTGTTAAGAGGATAGAAATTTGGCAGAAAATACCCCCCCACACCTTGCATTCCAGCCAGTCCTCAGGGATCAGAGGGGCTGGGTGCAACTGGGCTTAAGTTCTGATTATAACCAGTTCAACACTATACATCTGGTCATATTCAATAGGAACTTTCACGATCATGGGTTCACAAATAGCACGGTTTATTGAAGCAACAGAAATACAGATTCAGAATTGCCCTTGATAAATTCACTTACTGCATTAGCACTGAAGTCCAAAGCTAGCCAGTGATTAATGGAGCTCATATGGAAAAAACTGAATTGGTTAATTCATTAAGCTTAGTTCCACCCAGGTATCATCCTCCTAGTCAGAGGCACAAACATTATCGGTGGCATCCTTGCTTTGGGGAGGAGAGAGGAGCAAGCCCATCGACTTACCTGCAAAGTGGAGTTATATTCTCATTTTCTGTAATGGAGGAATTCAAATGCCAAATTCATTCGAGAGCAGCGGAGGTGAGACTATAATCAAATTACCTATTGCTGCCCTCACAGACTGGGGGGGGGGGGGGGGGGAGGCAGCCACTTTCGCACTTTGGTGCATTTTTGATGTGTAAATGAGGGATAACAAGAGTTTCGATGCCCTTCAGTTGGGCTGCTCAAGGGCTGTGGGTCTTGTGCAAGGGTGGAACAGAACTGTGAAACATTAGCATCACTCCCTCTTCCACCCTGTTGAGGCAGCATTAAGGGCCATCAGGCCTCCACGGGATAGCTAATCACCCCCATCAGCAGCTGATCATCCCTATCAGGGTGTTGCAACTACCACACCTCCTTACACCCTTCACCACTTATCTCACTGCCTCAGGCCTCATTCCTACAACAGTATATACATATAAAGCATACTATGATCCTTTAGAATTATATGTTGGCCAAAAACCTTTAACTCCATATTGGTACAAGGCCCTCCATGCAGGTCACATCAGGACCATCACAGAAACCATCCAGGGTCTCAGCTGCACTGATCAGTACGTCACCACCTCCAGAGGAATGTTGATTTCCATTTTGGGACTCATGTAACAAGGAAACTCACAGATTCAGATCTTATGTGTCTACCTGAGTACCTAGGTGCTACCCCAAAGCTGTGTGTTGTCTAGGTGGCCCATCCAGCTTTCAGCCACCAAGGTGCTGCTAGGCAGGTGATCCATCCAGCATTAGCTGCAGTGACATGGAAGACAAAGAATGCGGGCAGTCACATCTTTACCATGTCTTATGGGTACTTCCTACTTTGGCTACATCGTGCTGGGTTTGCACATGTCCTTTTATATCTTTTAGAGCTGAGAGTGATCAATCTCCCTGTACTGTCCAACATGGTTTAATCCCTTGTCCTTTCCCCCTCAGTCTGGGTGTCTTAAGATGCTATGTGTAGATTTGTGCTGGAAGCTTTATGACCTGCAGGCCTAGGCCCCATGAACACACGCCATACATACTGTGTTTCCACTGCCACCTCAAACCCTGTTCCCACTCATTCTCCATTCAGACCAGTGATCGATGCATTAAAGTTTCTATTCTCCTCAAATAAGATGCTACTAGAGCACAACAGGTCAAAAGCTGGCTCTGTGCTGGATGCTTCTAGTCACTGCAGGCACTGCAGAGCGCTAATTCATGATCATAGAATCATATCATAGAATAGTAAGGGTTGGAAAGGACCTTAAGATCATCTAGCTCCAACCTCTCTGCCATAATCCTTAATAAAACTAAGTCAGCCAGCTTTTAGTATAGATGTATTTGCTGCTTTTCTTAGTGTTCCTATCTTCTTGTTCAGTAACAGTCAGATCTTGTGAGGAAGTGTACAAAGAACTGTAACGAGGATCTACTCAAGGTCTGTCAGAGACCTTGACTAAATTCTGCCTTGGCAGATGGATTTGAGTATTAGCCTCTCCCTTATGTTTTCTTTCTCTGATAAAGGAGTTTTTAAAGGAGCAGTGTTTATGGATGCAAAGTGAGGGAGCTGCAGATTCTAATGGAAGCACCTCTTTTCCCCGTGTATGCTTTTCCATTGCTCTTATATCTTGATGTGACATTGTACAAAATTCCTCTCAAGCAAATTCCCATGTCTGCATCATGTTATATACAACCCAAATTTCCTTCTGATACCATATAATCAAAGAGCAAGAGATGTAACACAGACTGGTCATGGCTTTGCACAGATTGTACATGCAGATTTGCTTGATTTAGAACCTTTCTATACACTTTTTTGTCTATATCTGGACTATGTGTGTGGTATAACACAGAGGTAGCTGACATAGCGTTATTGCAGGTAAGCTCTTGTTGACATCCAAGCAGTGTGGATCTATCATCAAGCTCGGAGCTAAATCTAAGTTTCTGTTTGCAAAACAGTAATAACCTTTGTTGCCTGTGTTGCAAGAGCAATTAAGCTAAAATAATGAACTTGGAAAAGAAATCTAACCTGAAACAACTCCTTAGGTTGGAGTGGGATTTCCATCTGACAACATTAAAAGTTAATTTGTTCCTCTTTTAAAGCAAATTGATCTTTGTTCATGTAGCTGACCCGATAAGGATATTAAAGTCATATATGATGTGTCCGTTCTGTAAACTGCAGTGAAATGCTAACTTTATGCAGGATCAGCCTTCTCTTAACATTGAAAGAAAATGGACTTGTGAGGGTTCTTTTTAATTACCAGGATACCTCAAACATTCCTAAGTGCTCCTGCTGCATAAAGCGATGCCCTTAGCTTAAAACGCTATCATTCACAAAGGTGAATTAAAATGAGCCTTGGTTTTCCCTGCAGCAAGACTGCAGGCACAGGGAGTTTCATAGACCTTCAGTTTGACCCCATGCGGCTGCTCTGAAGTTCTCATACCAGCCCTCCCCCTGCTGTTTTTTTAATGTTTCAATTAATTTTCAGATATCTCAGAATACTTTTTGTTTGTTGAGTACTATAGAAACAGCATTAGCAAAGAGCTGTGATGTGGGACAAGTGGCCTGATTTGATGGTCACTGAAGCTGGTGGAAAAGCTATAGGCTGTGAGCTGAAAAGAGAATTACAGAAGCGTCAGATTACTCTCAATTGCATTCAATCAATAAGCACTCTACTCCCTCCACCACGGCCACTCAATTCACTCTACCACACAAAATACCCTTTTGAAAACTGTGTGTTTAGCATAATAGTGCACTGCACTGAATTGCAGGGAGTTGCTGAGATGGCAGGCTTGCGGAGTAATGTGGGCTAAAAGCTCATCTGCACACCCACAAAGGAGCACATAGAGACAACAGTAGGAGGGGTAGCTCAAATAATAACCTGCCCCAGCTTCTCCCAGGCCCGTCCCAGGAGCTATCAGTCCATCAAGGGCCCTTCTGCATCAGCCCAGATGCAGATGCAGATGCAGCACTGGGGCAGAAAGGCAACTGGGAACCAAATTAAGGACTCAGAGGAAGGGATGCTCTGCCTGGGTCCTTCCCAGGGCTATCCTAGAGAAGCAACAGCCCATGTGTCCAGAATGAAACCCACCCAGATGAGTCAATGCCAGAGAACCTTTGGGAGTGAGGGGAGTTGCTGTCTGGGGGCATGAGACAAGGGTGTTTCTAAGGGCGATGCCATAGGGAGTGGGCTGCTGAGGACCATGGGAATCCTGACCAGCTGTGTGTGATGGTCTGTACCAGCAACTGGAGTGGGACTGTGGCCCTGAGGGCTCAAGTGTCCAGGTGCCAGCAAGTGGGGAGATCTGGGGTAGATACTGGGCAGACCATCTGTCTGAGTCCAGCGGCTGGAGGGATCCACCTTGTATAGACGTGTGTATCATAGAATCATGGAATGGTTTGGGCTGGAAGGGACCTTAAAGCTCATCCAGTTCCAACTCCCTGCCACAAGTAGGGATGCCTTGCACTAGACCAGGTTGCTCCAAGCCCCATCCAACCTGGCCTTGAAAGACCACTGGTAATATGCTTTCTCCTTTATTTGTAGAGTAAACCTGGGAGAAGAGTAGAAAGATACATGGCATTTGGCTTTGTAATTTCTCATTTCCTTCCTCTTGTGGGTTGAGCTTGTAATGTATGCAACAGCCATAAAAGTAGTGTACAGCAAGCTTGTTGGTGTATTCATTTCCTAGAATTTGAAATCTGATGAGGTGGGGTGGGATGGGTAGTTTGAGGAGCAACAGCGAAGGCAACAAAAATAAGCTGTATACAAACCTTTCTGTGTGTGTACGTAAACTATAGTCTAACACCTACCTATAAAATATTCACTAATGCACAAAGTTTATGCATCAAAAGCTTGTGGAGCAGTGAGTTTCAGATACAAATGGTAGTGATTAAAAAAGAAAACACCTCTGAGTCTAAATATTATATAGGCACATTTTAACTATATAGACAAACATGCAATACCAATCTCCTTCAAAACAGCAGCCCAAGCTCAGAACTGCTTCCTGATGAGAAGAATTTAAAAGAAACCAAAAATACTCCCAAGAAGTAAATTAATGTATGCATAGAAATTCTTCAGTAGGTGACCTAGTTTTAAAGACCAGTGGGAATTTATGTCCATTGCCTGTAGAGAGAAAGGGTGGCCAGGGAAATCCTACTGTGATGAAGCCCATGGAAACAGTGCTGTACTAGATTTCCTCATTGGCATAATTCCACTAAATTAAAAGAAATTATGTGAAAAATGTGTTTTCATTTTTGAGCAAAAGGACCTTAAAATACTAATTTTAGTTTAGCTCCCTAACAGAAGGTCTTTTGTAACATCCTAATTGCCTAATTCCTATTTTTGTTTCCTTTTCTGTGAGGTGAGAAGTTTACATTCCTTTTTATCAGTGGAAATATTTTTCCTTCTCCAGGGAAAACAACCCTGTTATTAAATCAAATCAATCATATTTTACTAGATTTATGCTTTCTTTTTGTCAGTGCTACATACAGACATCAGGAGAGATACCTACTAGCATGTTTCACCTGTTTGTCTGGAGATGAAGTTTTGCTCCCTAAGGTTGTATAATTCTTCAGTGTCAAGCAGCTGATTTATATTACTTTTGTGTGTAAGAGTTCTACAGCCAAATAATTTCGATTCTTGTTGAGGCTCCATTTCTCTTACGTGGATTTGACTTCATTTTTGTGTAATAGAAGGTGTGATGAATTACCTTACATAGTATGAAACATCTAGAGCGGAACAGTGAACATGTTTACAAATGGCTTTATTCCATTCTCCTTTCAAGAGAATTTATCTTAATGTTGCATGGTATATATTTGCAATAATGTTTTTGACCATGGAACAAACAACTCTGAACTCTCATCAAGTGCATCTTCGCTATAATAATGCTTTTGCAGAATGTCTTGTTACTATACATGGATTTTTTTGGTAGCTGGATCATTTTCCTACATCAAAGCCCATCAGGCTCACAAGTATTTCAACAAATGGAGTGATTTGGGCATGTGACTTCAAATTTTTCTGAGTGAGGTAGAAAAGTAAAGCTGAAACAAAAATCTGTGTCACCGGTCTTTATGAGAAAAGGTTCTGTCTTTGTTCTCTGTATCATTATTGGAGTAAAACATTGTTTAGTGTATCTTCTCTTTCACAACAGCCTGCAAGAGCGTTCACTGAGCTAATCTTCATCTTCAGTTTGCTCTTCAAAATGAACGCTTCTGATGTGAGGCTACTTTACAGGAAGCGTGACCTCATTCTGCCTCTGTGCCGCTGATTGCATGGGCTGTGTTCAAAAGGAAACAGGGGACTACATAGACCTGCCTTTCCGAAGCCCCAGAGCTAATCTCTTCCAGGAAGCTGCAGAAGGAGCACCCTCCACTTAACGTCTCAGAGGCTCTTGTGTTGATGACGAGAAACTTTTTTTGCATGCATGTGTTAGTAGTGAAATGGATTTTCCAGGTTTGGAAGATTTTACATATATTTATCTCTCAATATATTTGTCAGCTGAGGAATAACTAAGCTTTGGATTCATTTCTGTACTGCTCTTCAGGAAGTTTTGTATTTCTGTGAATGTTGTTATCATTGCCTGCAGGGAGAAAAGGCTAGACTGCTCTTCAGAAATGACTGATATGTGTGGACAAATAAAACTACCTTTGTAGACACTTGTGTTTGGCAGGTTCAATAGAATAAGACTGGTTGCCTGGGCTTCAGCTACTCTAATAGCTAACACTGTATTTTGGTACCTACTAATGTAAATATTTAGAATGTGAAGATGGACAGCGGATTGCTGGCTACCAATTGAGGGCATCATTGGCTTGAAGAGTAATTTGGCTTTTGGAGGGAAAGGTAATTAAAACTGACTGGTTCGGACAATGACTGTTTATATTACGACACAGGGGTTTGGGTGTTTTGAAATTCTAGGAGCGGTTGTTGCCTTAAACTTTTACTTGAGTTCTTTACATATAATATTGCTGTGTTCAGCTCAGATTCCTTTTTAGTGCAATTTCTTAGAGGTGTTGGGCTTTTCTCATGCCATAGTTTAAAGGTTCTATATTGATGTCCGGTTTGTGGATTACAGATATAATGCTACTGCTTCATTGTACAGTGGTGGTTGAGATGCTTTGTTTTGGCTTGCTTATACTGTTACTATAGCTTCTCATGCTATTAATAGCCCAGAAACAGGACTGAATATGAAATGAAGGCAGAACACTGTGCAGCATTATCTATAACATGGTATTTCCATGTTTTCCCCAGCATTGACTGAATTATGATTTTCAGGAACCCTCTTCATTAACATGAGACAAAAATTCTCATGATCAAGGGTAGCAAAAGATTCCATTGGACTGCCTGTTCTATGACTGTTTATGGAAGCTTGGTATTATCATTAGTTAAAAGCAAATTACAACTGCCTATTGACTTTCTCTCTTTTGAAGAACAGTTATCTTCTCCCCAGCAGTACATTGCATAGGTATACATCTTGCTTTCTTTTATGAATTTATGTATATACTCTATTTTACCTTAAATTGTATTTCTGTGGAGGGTGGCAGATAAACAAGTACCCAGCAGAAACATACGTTGCATATTTATGAGACAACTAAGATCTGTAATGGAAGAACTGTGGTTTGTTCTGCCACTTTGATCAGTATGTGCCAACACTTTCTAATGAAAGCACTACCCATATGTAAGCTACTGTTCTTAAATGTTATTCTTTTTTAGTGGTTGCTACTTTATATTACCATAACTGAAAAAAATCACATGCAAAACAACTGTGTTGTGGGTTTCAGTTGCTGGAAAGTTTCATGCTCAGTTTATTAAAGAGTTGTATAACAAAGAAATTTGCTCTAGTATCAGTCACTTTAGCTTAAGCAAAATATATTACAACTAATAATGTGATATATATTGATGATACTATCTTAAAACATCCTCATTTTCAAACACGAAAAAATGAACGACACTTCTGTTTCTTTTAAAACTCTTTTACAGATAATCTGTATTACCCATTATCCCAGGGTGTGTGAAACAGTCCTTTTCAAGATGTATGGAGTATCACACGTTGCATCGACACCAAGAACAAGTAAATTTGTGCACATTTGTCAGAGCTTTTAATTAAAAAAAACCCCAACCTGTTGTGGGGGGGATCTTGTTTGGCTGATAAGATTTGGGATTTTGACAGGTTTAGTTTATATCCAGATCTACGAACCACCTGTCGAGTTCTTCCTGTATTTTGTTTTAATTTGGATGAATTTCTTGGTTGTGAGTATATATTTTTGCACAATTGAAAACCATGATTCTGCCTAAAATGAGAGCTAATTCAGGAGCTAATTGGGTATGAAAAAAAACAAGTCTACAACATGTCAGTCTCTGAAATACACCACCTTGTTTCTTGTACAACTTGCTGGGTTGTTTCTTGTACCACTTGCTGACCCATGTTACTTATCTCTTTATACCTCCACCAAGTTTCTTCCAGTTATCTCAAGTCATTTTTGCAAGAGTTAGAGCAGAATTTTCTCATACTAAAGTAATTCTTTTTGATTATTATTTTTCAAAGTGTAGGACAAACAGTATGTATGGGAGTAGTGTAATAGGACTGGAAGGTTTTATGTCCCTTCTTTGGTGACCCTGCCTCATTCCAAGGCTGTCAGCCTTTGCGTCCAGGCTGTGGCTGACAAATGAATTCCAAATGAGGTTAAACAAGATTTCCAAAGTGGAAGCACTGACCTTCATGTCTTTTCTTTGCCTCAGTTCGTAATTGAACATAAAAAGAATGAATTCTTTTAGACCCATCTCCTCCCATAGGTGCACAATGATGCTCAAAAGATACAGGAGAGGCAAGATAATACAGGGAAAGATCATATCTTTTATCTTTCCATGTATAACATATAAATTCTCCCTATGGATAGCCATTGCTCATAATAAGACTGATTCTGTCAGATGCTGAACATCTGGCAGCACTTTGCAGACTTGAGCCATGGTAATCCAGACAAATCCTATTTCCTTAGTCTCCTGTCACAATATTATTGTCAAACTTTTGTCATTATTGTTATACCAGTGCCTGTTGTGCTATGTCTGCAATTTTAATCTGAAAAATGTATTGTACTGGTTATGGTGGCCCTTCTATTCTACTCTGTATCTACTGTCAGTACATGTACTGGTTTTGACCCTAACACTATTAAAATCACTGCATTTGTGGCCATAATTATTTCTCTCAAGTTTGTGAGCTGTGCAGAGTACAAGTATCTGATTATGAGTGGTTCTGATTCTGCATTAAGATGAGTTTCCTATAAACACTATGTCTTTCATTTGGTTTATCTCCTTTAATCTCTCCTTTTTCTTTTATTAGCTTCTATTATGATCTTTTTTTATATGCACAAGGTACCTGTCAGTGAAGACCTGTCAACTGTTTAAGCTGTCAGTAGATAGGATAAACACTCCTTATTTGGCCTTTGCCTCTACAGGTTCAAGAGCGTTTAATGGAGAACATAGACACAGCCTCTCACAATGTGTTTTTCCAAGGTATTGAGGAAAATTATACTCTTTCAATTTCATTTTTATTTCATTGGAGATTTTGTAAAATCCCTTTGGGGCCACTCAGAATTGTAGTTCTAATGTTAATTTAATTACTGCTTTAAATGAAAATTCACGAGTACTGCTGTGGAGATTGGAAGCACTGGCTTTGCATTTACAAGGTTTTGGAGTATATCTGTTCCACCTGCTTTTCCCTTGACTGAAATTATGGTATCCCTCTGTGATGTGCCATATGGGATAGTGAAACATGCTACTGAAACACGTCAGCCACTGAATCAGTCCAGTGTCTGCCTTTCTTTCCACTGCTTGGCCCCTTGGAACTCGAAGGTGTTGAGGAGAAAGGGCTACCATAAACTTGATTTTCTTGAGCTAAGTAAAATGTCTACAACATTTAGATTCTTTCACCCCTGACACTACTCACTTCTATTTTAAATATACATAGTATATTTTTCTGTGCTATATTTCATCTCAAAGTCAATTGTATTTCAGTGCTGGATGAAGTTATCACCATGGCTAGACTTTATCCCATGTTGTTCTAGCTGCGTGGTATTCTGGATTTGTGAGAATGAAGTCATGTATCTTTAAGTCTTCAATAAGTATGGCTAGGTTATAAAAAGCAAATAAATCCTGCCTGATTCAGAGGCACTCAGGCTTGTGCCCTGCAGAATAACTCAGAGAAGCAAAATAATTGAATATTTCCGTCAGCTCCAGGTAGGTGTCCATCTGGCAGGACTCCTTGGCCAAGAGCACCACCACAGAAATGCATCATGCACGTCTCCATTCAAGCTGGCTCCATGCTTTCATGAAATGCTACACCTGGCATGAAGCCTTCCAGTAATCTGAAGCTCTGGAAAGTGTGATGCAGGCACACTCTAGCTGTCTGAAACACCCTAGGTCCAGAAGTAATATCATTATAGCCACATATTCTAAATCTGTGTCATTACCAGTCCTCATCAGTTGGTAATGTAAATTCATTATTATCAAATCATGGGTTTGCTCTGTCTAGACGTTCACTAAATTAGAGAGTTTATTTTGCTTTTTCAGTTATGCTTGTGCATTTTCGGACGATGACCTTGCCTATGAGTGTTGTTCCACAAATACTCCTCCAGGATCTCTTTCCATATGTCGCCGCAGCCCTCGACTGCTTTCTAATGGTTATTACATTTTGACAGAAGACAGTTTTCTGTCCGATGAAGAGGGCAACATAACACTGACACCATCCCAGACAAGTGTTACATACAAAGAGAATTTAGTTCGGTAAGTGAAGTATATGCAGTTTTTACTCAATGTTGGCAATTGTCTCCACATCTCTGGACTTATCTAGAGGTATCAGTGTGGCTGTCTTCATTTTGCTTGGCATAATATCAGCATTGCTTCTTAATGGGAACACCTCGATTTAGTTTAGAGAATGCAGTGATTGAAATAACTTGATTTTCAGTCATGTCTAATATTTCTATGAGAAAATTCTTCAGTACACAGTTGTTGCTGTAACTGGAGTTGTATCCAATAGAGAAAAGGGAAAGCTACAGCTCATTTTGCCAATAGGGTGTTACCATGATAAGGAATAAGGAAAAAAGTATATATGTGTATATATATATTATACATATAAAAAAATAAAATGGTCTGGTCCTGGAATTCTTCTTCATAGAAAAATCTCTCTTGATTTCAGAAGAACATCAGTTTAGGAAGGTATCTAAATTTGAAGCACAGTGGATTCAGGCTGCACCAAATGGGATATGATAGGGTGAAACTCATGGGTATCAGGAAACCACTCACAGTAGTATCAGAACCCAATAACTGTAGTATCATTTGTTATCACAATATCCAGTATCACAACAGCATGATATATTGCCATATATTGCTGCTAACACATTCCCTGGCATTATTACAGAGTGCAGCAGTCATTCTTGGTGACATACGCAGAGTCAAGAACAGAGCTAGGAACAGCGCCCAGAACCTGTTTTTTTCATGTCAGTTCTGCAAACTTTAGAGCTCTGTCCCTGCTCCACAAGAATGATTAACTCTATTCCTTAACAACGTGTCTTTTCTTTCTAGTGTATTCAGGCGAAGGAAGAAGATCCGTCACTCTCTTGCCGGCTTTTTCAATCTCGATGCCTCTACTTCATGGCTCAGCAGCACCATCCCCAGCAACATAGATTCCTCCCATTTAAATGATCCTTGTTCTGATGGATGCGATGAACTAGAAGCCAGTCAGAGTGATATTGGTAAGCCCTGACGAGGCACCAAGTAATCAAGCTACAACATTACAGTCTATGTTTAGTGGACTTGGGAATCTCTTTCTATAGGTTTTGCAGGGGTTGTTGGCCAAGCTGTGCAGGTAAAGGTTAGATGAATGACAGAACTGTAAGTGGTAAATTGATCTCCTGGCATTAAAACAAAGTATGAGTCCACAAAGACCTTGATGCCAAAAAGACGTTTTTAGACTGAATTTGAATCCAAAGTCATCACAAGTGATGTTTATGCTGGTGTCATTAATATGTGATGGCCTATGCAGTTTTGTCTTTACTCTCCCTATTTTCTCCTGCATACGTTGAACCAGCCATTTCCCTACCCTTAACAATTTGGAAACCTCCCTGTGATTAAATAATTAATGTCCCCCAACCCAACTCATTAACACAATTCTTCCTTTGTGCAATCTCAGTTATATTTGCACTTTTTGTAGGTGATTCAGACTTTCCTTCTGAATCTAACAGCTATGACAGCCATTTGCCACAAACTCCAGCATCTAATGGAGCCTCTCTCAGCAAAGATGACAAGTTCCTTCAGCTTGAGAAACCATCTTGTGCATCAGAATCTAGCTCTCCATTTATGATAAATGTAAATGAAGAGACTTGGAGCAATGCAGGTGTGTTACCTTCTTATTCTGATATGCCTCATTTTTAAAACGAACTATAAATGTATTAAAAATAGTGATATGCCCCCTTGTAGAATAGAATTTATTTCCTGAAACATACATTTAAAATGACTGATTAAAAAAAAAATGGTATTTACTTGTTTACCCCTCTCTGCCCACATCTTTTCCTCTCCTATTTTCCGTGACAAACGGAAGAAGAAAATAGTGGGGTGAAGAGGAAAATGGAGGAAAGGGCATGGGAACAACCACTGAAACAGGCAATTATTCAGAAAGTCTTGTTTTCTGAGAGCGTGCAGGGCACAGTGTCTCTATGGTTGTGGGAGAAAAAGACTTCTGAGAAACACCGAGAGCATGAAAATTAGGTTTCTGCTCTGAATCACTCTAAGGGAACACTCTTAAAAAGAAACTGAAGAGACTGGCCTCACAGGCTGAAGGTCTTTGCAAATGCCTCCTGTCGTACATTTACTTTCCTGGAAACTCATGAGGATCATTTTCCTGGTTTTTGTTTTAGATTCCAGGACAGTGCAAAGTGTCCTGTCTCAGATGGTTGCACTGGTCACGTGTTTAATCATTTCAGTATGTACAAGGTAACTTTTATTTGCTTCTGGTGTTAATGCTTACTGCATTTCAACTCTTGGATAAATCATAAATTAAGGGTCACATTTTCAAAGTTAGATATATCTTATTGTGAAAACATACTTTCCCATTATAGTTGGTGCAGGCAAAAATCTGAGCTATGCAGATATGCACAAAAAGAAGAAATATGTCTGCAGATATGGAAACTACTTTGTCAAGTGTGCTTGGACCAGGGGTTTTGAAAGGCTGAGAAGAATCAGAATGGATCCATGTCTTTCTAGATGACTAGTATGTCATTTAAAGTCTTACACTGTAGTTCATCTACCAGAGTTTAGAGGGTTCATCCACCTTCTCTCCTCCTCCCACTCAGGCTTCGTCTCTGTTAACCCAATACACATCCCTTGTTTTTTTCTAACTTTTATGGGTATTGTTATGTTCTCAGATATTTTTTGGGAGGACTGTCTGCCACTTTGTTGCTGATACTTTTAGTTTGTAAGTACAGACTTCCTTTATTTCAACACTCAGTATTTTACTAAGTCACATCTCAGGACCAGAAGCTATCCTTGGATATATATCCACAGCTCTTATTGATGCTAATAAGAGCTATGTGGGCATATGGGGACAGAATGTAGCCTTCTATAATTCCAGGATTTTGCATTTGAATTTCACAGTTCTTTTGTCCAAAGATGCTGCTGTGTCATCTTTCTTCAGTCTTGGCAGATCTTTCAAGACAACAAAGTTTTGGTAAGTGGCTCCAGTGTCATATGAGGACTAGAGGAATTTAGAAATTTTATATTGAGGAAGGAGAGATTCATTCTGTTGTTTCCATGTCAAAAGATAGAAGGCATGATCTGAAGTTACTGGTGAAGGATATGGCTTTTCTATTACTGATTTGTATTGATATAAATTTTCTGTCTATTTTGAAAAACTGCCTTTTCATAATGTGCAATAAATTACACCTATTTGTTGTCAGAAAAGACAGGCAAACCTAATATGCCATAACATGAAGATGCAGAGACAGCCCCATCACCACTTCCCAGGGACTACAGAATTGATATGACTTGGCCCTGCTGACCCAATGTTCCATTAGCTTCAGGACAGAGCTTTGCCTTTGGCATATACTGTAGTCTGATAAATGTCTTAGAGAGAAGTAATAAATCAGTCTGATCAGTTGAATAAAGGTGCTGCTGTTGTTGTTTCAGACTGTTTATTTCCAGGGTTTGAACAGAGCTGTAGTTTCTAAATCCTTCTGGAGAAAAAGACTTAGTTATTTAGATGGTCTGAATTCTATCTTTACAGCAAGGTCATACACAGGCCTCCATGCTGAAAGCATGTGTGTGTGTGTGTTGGATTTATGAATTACCATTCTTTCACTTTTTATGCAGCAGAAAATTCTTCTGAGTGTGTAAAATCTAAAATGCTGCTGACACTAGAAACATTTGGGCTTATCTCAATTTTTCTGTGGCGAAAGTGAAGCTCAAAAACGACATTGTTTCTGCAACTGTGTCAGGGATCAGGAGTTCAGTGTATCCCAAGGGCAACAAGACAATCTGGCAGAACTCTTAGCCTTTGAATTGAGGATAGTGGAAGTTAGAAACAAGACAGCACAGCTTCGAGATCTCTATTGCAATGACGGTCTCAGATTTGGAGCATCCAAGGGTCTTAGCACAGCATCTTAGATACTCAAGGGTGCTACATTACACTTTGTCACTTGTCATTAGTCCCAGTAAAATCAAGGCCACCAGGTTAGGACTAGAGTGTTGCAAATGCCTGCTCCAAAGTTCTGCTTTCTGACTTCCTGCATAGTTTAGCCCTGAGTCATAAACAAAGCTGTTCTTCACAAGAGGAAAACAAATACACTCTGAGAGCTTTTCAGTCACTGGTGTACAAAGAATACCTCTCTTCTGCTCATCACGAGTAAGAAGTTACCTGCTCAGGCAAGCAGTCCTACAGCTTAACTAAATTTGGCAAACCAGGACCTACATAAATCCTCATTATAACAAACTGTGGTTTAAATCAGGACATACAAAAATGTATGCTTCCCACCCCAAATCTCCCAGCCTCCCCTCCCCTGAGAATAATGGGAAAGAAAGAATAATTGGGGAGTATATGTTTAAATTTAGAAGGAATTCCATACTTTTTGGGGTGAGCCCTACTATGAATCAAGGTTCAAGCATGCCAGGAAGGTTCCTTGGACTTCTCATTAATGGAAGGTTTAGCTGTGGGACACTTGCCAGTTTCCACTGCGAATGACTCCACTTTGCTGTCTAAAACTCCTTTTTTATTTCATTTGGATGAAATATTTTTTTTATTGTTTGACAACAGTTGCTAAATAGCGTAAGCTGTTAAACAACTGCTGTGCTTCAGCCCAGAGAAAACATGTTTTCTAGTAACAGGCAAAGCAAGTCTTCCTTTTTCCGAGTTTAAATCGAACAGTAGTGCCAGTTGCTGTACTGCTCTAACTTGGTATCATTCCACTGAAGGACTGAAGGAGCATCAACATGCAACAGCTCAGAATATCTAGAAAACACTTATAGATTCTTCTTTTCCTTATTCTTTTTCAGCCAAGCCTCATTCTTCTCCAGTTTTTCATTATCAGGCATTTCTAAGTCTTGGTGCAGCTCAGAACCTTTAAAACAAGACCACTGATTTATTTGTACTTGGAGCTGGCTATCCCCATCCTGGCTCAGTTATTTCCTTTATCTCTTTACTTTGAAAAGATAAAAATGAAAGGAGGGAACTAAGTGGAGCTGTGCCCAGGTTTCTGTTCCTTATAGCGTGGATAAAACAGCCTTGTTCTTCAGTTTGCTGTTGAGTGCAGTTCAGCTGCTGAGATCTAAAGGAATCTGCACAGCTGTAGACACAACCTTGGAAACCTTACAGTCTGCCCTCAGAAGGAGGACATTCATTCTGAGAACAAAACCACAACAAATGATAAGCAGCATTTGGTCACTTTGCAGACTTACTAAAGCCTATGATGCTTTATGATACGTCCTACTCATCCAGTCTGCCAAGCGGTGGACACCAGATAGGCACTTCTTAAAGTCAGTGGAACTGTTTATGTAAGGGCTGACTCTGATTTTGAAAGCCAGTATCAATATTAGCTGAAGCAGGTACTAAAGGATGGAGTGGAGAACTTGGCTTTTGTTGCCTAGCAGGAGTAAACTAAATACAGGCTGGCACAGGTTACTGTGAGACAGGACCTCCAGCATTTCAAAACATGCTCGTCTCTTGCCTTTCATAAAAACTTAAAAGCAGAGTAGTTACTTCTGTGTATTTTGAAATGAGTTCACTAACAGCTTTCATTTTTCCTCATCCTCAAATTTATTTTCCTCAGCTCTTCAGCATCAAACTACTGAACACCTCCTTATGGCCATCGTTACACATGTTCCTGTGGAAAAAAATAACAGAATTGTTAGTGTTCTTCCTTCAAAATACAGTTAATTTTAGCTTTATTTTTACTTTTATTCTGCTCAAACTGTGAGTGAGGCCTTAATTTCTTGGTGCGTATCTGAAAGCAGTCATGTGAAACAATTGCTCTTATGTCAATGAAGTTCTATGCAGGCATGGGGTCCTACAAGCCCTTTGATAACAAATAAATGGTAAGAAGTGCTTTGTAATCCACATTTTTTATAAAAATCGATGTCTTCTCATACTTTCTGTATTAATTCCTTGTAACGACATGCTGTCAATGATAATAGATTTAGATAGTGGGTGAGTACACATGGTAATACATTTTAGAAGCTTTATTGTATCTTATGTGAGCACTGCCTTTTGGCCCTTATGCTAAGCATGAAGAAAAGAAAAAAAAGAGGAAGAAATGTTATTAGAAGGAAAGCACTCCTCAGAAAATCGGGAATCAGGATGTGGAGAAACAATGACTAATCTAAATTACCTGGATTCCCGTATAAAAATATGAGACCTGCAGGTATTAACTTTACTTTTGAAACACTGAGCTCTAATTTTCAGCTTGGATCTTTGCTACAGCAGACTAAATTACACATAGAACCTGTGGGTAACCAAAAACTGTTATCTTGTGACTCCAAGCTTTTAACAATCTGCTTCTTGAAATGTCTCCCTGTATGCCAGTTTAGCTAGGACAGCATGGATTTCATCTTCCTGTGCAACAAAATGATGGTAATGTATGAGGATGCTATTGCCCACCTAATCATTCTATAACTAGTGCTGCTTCCAGTCTGCTTGTCCCCTGCTGTGCTAAAAGCCATGTTAGCATAGCTCCAGCTGGTAAACCAGACATGAAATGCTGCCTGTGGAAGGGTTAGGTGTGCCCATGGGGTACACTCAGGCTGGCAGGCATAATGGCAGGGGTTTGAAAACTCTGCAGCAAAAGCACACAAATGAAAGGTCCTGGTGAAAGAAACACCACTATCCAACCAGCTCTGTGTCTAAGCCAAGCTCAAGCAGGTTATAACTGTATTTCTAGCATTGAAAATCTGAACAAATCATGCCATGAGGAAAAAGGGGACTTGAAATTAAGTTAAAATGTACATTTCTCTTTCAAAGGGTGAATATATGCTGGTTATGTTTTGAAGACAGCATCAATAGCTCAACATTAAGAGCTCAAAGAGGGAAATTTCACCCAAATTACCAGTGTTGTGTAGTAATTTACTTTTTCCCAGTGCATTAAATTGACTTTATGTGAAGACAGACCATTTGATGTAACAAGAGCAGGTTTTATAGTTTCAATAAATGGTGATGATAGAATATTCTTCTTCATAAAACTGATGTATTATGTCACTAAAATAGTAGTTATAATACTTATCCTCATATTTACTTGCAGTTAATACTCTTGAATAGTTTTGTTGGTATTAAATAGTTCTGCTTATTTACTTTATGGAGACAACTGAGAGCAAGTATCATTGTTTAATGTGTATACATATATTTTAACTTATTTTATTGCTACTTGTAACAGATCCATTACTAAACACACTTTTAAAACTAAAGGATTATAAAGGTTTTTAGTGTACAAATAATCTTCTAGAAGAATAAGATGGAAAATTAAATGCCATGCTGAGAGAAAGTCCTAAGACTGCAACTACCCTGCAGTCATCAAAGCGATTATGCTGAAAAGTAGAAAAACCTGAATTCACTGTAAACTAGTTAGTTCACTGAAAACTAGTGAAGAAAAAGCTGATTCAGCTTGCCAAAAGTTTAGTCTAAAATGAAGTGCTATAATCTGTCTATGAATAAATATAAACTGCAAATTAGAATTGTTCTGATCAATAGAGATCAGAACAATAGAGAGGGAAGTTCTGGAACAATTTGGCAATTGGAGTTCAAAGGCTAAACATAAGATGCTTATGAACTGTTAAGATCTGTCCTCCATATATTAACTAATGTTGAATTAACAAAGCTCTATTCAGTTACCAGCCTGGTTGGCTCTGGCAGTTCCCTTCTATATATTCCAACGGACATAAAAGCAACCCTTGTATTGTTTCTCTGAAAAGAGAGATAATAATATGCTCAGTCTTGTTGGATAAAAAAATTGAAGCCAGGGTCTGTCTGGTGAAAAATTGAAGACAACGTTTTCTAACCTAAATGTTTAAATCCAGACTTTCAGAGGTAATTAGCATTTGCAGCTTCTGTTAACTAGAGTACCAAGCCTAGGATAATTGTGAAATGTAATTGCAGCAAAGTAAAACCACTTGTTGATTAATGGCAAGTGACACATCTACAGAGAAAACAACTAGAATTTTATGTTTCTGTCCCCAGTGATTAAGCTCTTACTCCACTTTAATACAGCACATTATTTAGAAAAAGAAAAACAACAAAGAATTTCAAGATACAGATTTATAACCCCCTGTGCATTATCTCATACCATTTGTAACTATTATTTTTTTGTCATTACACCTTGTGTTATACTCCCTTGTCACTTGCTGTGTTCAGCTGAATTTCAGGGTCATTCTTGAGTTTATATCACGTAGTGCTTTATAGCAAGAATGTTCCTGTTGAAGGGAACAGTAGCAAGCACGATGATAATATTTATGGCATCCCTCAGCTTATAACGTTCCTAATCTGTGAGCAAGTCTGCTTTGTATTTATCCTGAAAGCGTTACTCATAGAAGACAAACCATACAAAGATTAACATTTTTAATTTAAATAATAGGGAATAAACCACACTGGTACAGAATACAGGTATGGCCATTTAGTCCAGCTCTGCAGAATCTGCTCTTCGATGTATTTTTTCGTGAATTAGCTGCAGTGTTTTGTAAATCTCTTTGTACCTTTTAATATACACTGAGCAAAACCGTTACTTCATTTTATATGATTTCATTTTTATGTTTTCTCATGCTGCTTTTTTTCCCCTTATCTTTGGTATTTACATATCAGTAAAGTTGTTTCTGTTTGAGTTCTTCCTGTGTTTGAGGGTGTTGTCAATAATGAAGTTTATTGGGAATTGTATATATTTCTATGATTATATAAATTTGTTATTTGTGAGTTTGTCCTTCCCTGTAGATTTTGTGCTCTTTGAAAGAGGATTATTGGCACTTTGGTGTGAACATGAAAGCCTTGCTTTATTACAAAGTAACTATTACCACCATAGAATGTAATAATAATAACAGCAGTAAACCCAATAATAATAATTCAATAAGAAATAGATAGAAAGACATAGGTTCAGATTCTGAGTGGGTATCAGTCAGCGAATTTCCACCAGACAAGACTCTGAAGCAATTTAACAGCTAAGGTTTCTCCTTGGATATCAATTTGTTGGGGCTCTAGCACCTTCTATGAGTATATACTGATGGAGTGAACACATACTCAAAATACTTGTGATGCACTGTAATAATAATAATGCTATAAAGCTTATTTTTGTCATGACAGAAATATATTTTATATTGCATTGTCTTACACATTTAACAAATAAACTTGTAATGTATTAAAGCAGTGCAGTGGATTCCTTCAGGGAGGGCATGCCAGGTGGTACTCTTTTTCTTGTCAGCTCCATCCTCCTGACTATGATGTGGCTCATTACGTTACCTCTGTAATGTACATTGCTTCATGCTAGGAACTCGGGCTTGTGCTCCTTAAAGCTCTCAGGTCATAATTTGACTGAAAAACAACTGCATGAAAATAATGAGCACAATAAGGTCAATGTACGTAAACACAAAATTTGTATTTAATTTGAAAATAAATGAATGCACAATTTTCCTGAAAAGTTATATAACACTTTAAGTGCAAATTGCGTCAAATTTTGTATATTGTGTTGATGTTGTACAGCTGCAAATATTTTGTTCAATGAAACATATTTTAAGACACAAAACATATTTTAAGGCGCATAGGCCTCCATGCTGAAAGCATGTGTGTGTGTGCTGGATTGATGAGTTACCATTCTTACACAGAAAATTCTTCCGACTGTGTAAAATCGAAAATGCTGCTGACACTAAAAACATTTGGGCTTATCTCAATTTCTATGTGCAAAAATGAAGCTTAAAAGGACATTGTTTCTGCAACTGTGTCAGGGATCAGGAGCTCAGTGTGTCTCAAGGACAGCAAGACAATCTGGCAGACCTCTTAGCCTTTAAGTTGAGGACAGTGGAAGTTAGAAACCATCCAGCACAGCTTGGAGAGCCTTATAACAATGACAGTCTCAGATTTTGAGCATCCATGATCTTCGCACAACACCTTGGATGCACAACGGTGGTTTGTTACACTGTGTTACTATGTCATTGAGTATATATCACATAGTGCTTTATAGCAGGAATGTTCCTGTTGAAGGAAATAGTAGCAAGCACAATGATAATGTCATTATTCCCAGTAAAATCAAGGTCATGGATTACAAACCTCATCCTGAAGAGGAGCCTGCAGTTTTAAGGATCAGAAGCCAGTGGATTATTCTGCTTCAGCATCTGGCTTCGCTCTACGTGTGCTAAACCACCAGGTTAGCACTAGGGTGTTGCAAATGCCTGCTCCAAAGTTCTGCTTTCTGACTCCCTGCATAGTTTAGCCCTGAGTCACAAACAAAGCTAAGTGAGGAGGAGGCATTTCGTACATGAGTGCCCAAGGGGTCAGGAGCAGGCAGAGCAGCAGTACTCTGGGCTATAGCAAAGCCGTTTTACCTCATGAATAGGCACAGAACCGCTTGTGGCTGCCCTGACACAAGGACCCGCCGCAGCGGGCACAGACAAAGCACAAACCCCGACCGAGCCGAAGGGCGGCGGGGCCGGACCCCACCGCAGCGCCTCCCGCCCGGCCCCGTCGCCATGGCAGCGCGGCGGCGTCCCGTAATGGCGGCGGCGGGAAGCTGAGAGGGGCGGCCATGGTGCGGAGTGAGTGTCGGCGAGAGCTGCTTTGCTCCCCTCCCGGGACCATTCCCTTCTCTCCAGGACTTGCCATACTCCCTCTCCCCACGCTTTCCTCCTTCCCTGCCAACCCCATATTCCTCCATCAGCCCTTCCCTCCCCCGGCCTCCCTTGCTGTCACCTTCCTTCATTACGTTTTCCCTTCTCCCTGGCAACAATGACCCATTTTCTTTCACCAAGCACAGCACAGGCGTGCTCTTGCCTCCCAAAATAGCCTAGCAGTGGGGTGGCCCAAGTGGGGATCCCTCCATATGTGGAGAGATGCTTCAAAGGATGGCTTATGTCTGGGCACTGTTGTACTTTCCCTGCAGTTATACATTTTCAACGCCAGATTATTTTATTTAGGTTAAAGTAGCCAATGCAGACACATGAAAAAACCCTATGGTGTTAAAATACATCACACTGTTACTTACGAATCCATAATCTTTTAGAGGTAAAGCATATGACCTAAAAGACTGAGTGCTCACACATATCAGGAAGAAAAGCCACTGAGGAATTCCCTTCCTCTGCGATTTTCCCTGTAATCTATTTAGATTGTATACAGCCATTGGACTGCCAGTCCTCTGCTGGGTAACACAGTGCTTTGGAAAGGAACCCCTTCTCTCTGCATGAAGCTGGCAGATGTCTGCTTGGAGCAGGCACTGCCTGAAGGTGAATGGCTCCATCTCCAGAACAGCATGGCATGAATTGGAGTCTTAAAAGTGCATACTTCACTTCTCTGAAATGCAGGTTCCCCCACTGTTTCTTGATATACCTGCAGCTGTCCATCTGCTTATCCTTTCCATCTATTTAATGCTTTTCTTTGTATCTGCTCCTTTTCGAGTAAAACAGTACTTTTTGGAAGCCCAGCTGTTAGATCTTCAAGATCTGTTATCTCCCGTTGATTGATGCCATCTCTTATCTCCTCCTGTTTTCATGGAGCATGGGAGTAGCTGTGATCTCTCCGGTCACTGATCTATTCTCCTGTTACTTCACACAATATCGGATAATCTGGTTAATGAAAAAGAAAGGTTAAGATGTGTTTTGTCAATGTCCTGGAAAAGCTTTTATCTAAAATTTGTTGTTTTCTCTTGCAACTTTGTTTCCCTAGTTCCTCTCAAATGAGCTAGATAGCACAGAGAATGATAAATACTCACCCAGTTTCCTACAGCAGGTCCCCAAAATAGGTCTCTAAAGCTCCATTGTAGTTTCTATCGTGAATGATTGTTTCTGCTTTGCAAACCATCTGGTAATGAAAGTGGACGTTTTTTGCATAATCACTGTAACAATCACTTCCATTTTCTTTTCATCAGCAAAGGGAAATCTGGCTGTAATAAAACTGTCAGGAATAGTTCGTATGACTTCTTTTTGTATGAAGGGTATAGAGCATGATGTCTCCAATGTGTATGTATGCAGATTGGAGAATATTGCTTTCTTGCTCAAAAACACTGTTTGCACTGGAAATACTGGCACTGAAAAATCTGCCATCGAATATGTTAGTAAGCAGGCTTTTTATTCTATTTTTTACTTAATTTTTTATTTCCAGCATATTTACCAAGTAACTCATTACAAATGCCGGTGTTTTTCATATTTTCCTGAAGATTAAAATATTTAGTCACGATATTGCCATTTATTTTCTCTCTATTAATTGAATCAGGTTTAATCACTGGACTGTTAAGGGAAATAGTCGTTCAGATGCAGCAAACCTGCCCAACATGATTAATAAAGAAAAAGACACCTTTCCCAGCATGCTTTATGTACAGACAAGATCCCTTCTTATATTAGTATCAGTGTCACCATAATATTATTCTGTAAATCATGTTAGATTTAACTCTGTTGAAAAGAAGAGAGTTTTAACCCTGATCACCTGTAAATAATCTAATATACACAAAACAAGTTTCACCCCTTTCCCAAAATCTGTAGATACAGGAGATGCACTAATATGTGTGAGTTTGGATTTAGTTTGGCGCATAATTTACCTAGCTTGTAACAGACCAGTCTGTGTGAATATATGCAACCATTCCAGGACCTCTAATATGACTGGATGAGTTCACAGAACATCCCTGAGACAAACAAGTGATGAAAGAATACTTTTAATTAACTCATGGTAGGAACAATTTGTTTTCACAGATCTCTGTATATTTTTTCTTTTTACTTCTTTTTCTTCAGAGTCTTTTTGAAAGGCTTGCTAGGTTCTTCTTTTTCAGTATTAACAATTGTGAAAATACCTATGCCAAGTTGATAAAACCCTAGGTTTTTAATCAGTACTGTAGGTCACTGCTTGTTAATATGAGGGAAATGCTAGCTCTTTTTTGGTGTAGTAGACTGGAAACAAAGTAATAACATCTAGCTCAAGAGTGAGCACTGGTTCTCATAGAATTTCTCTACCTTCATTATACAGAGCCTTTCCACTCTTTGAAAGATTGCCTGGCACTAAATATTACTATGTAATAATTCTGAACCCAGGTCTCTGGTGTTTTTTTGGCCACTCAAACTCCTTTGCTGGCTGCTATTCAGCTGGTAGTGCCTCAGAAATACCCAGGATTAAATTTCATTCTAACATAAACATTTATAAGCATGAATTAGTTATGGCTTTGCTTCAAGCATGAGAAAAGTAAAAAATATCCGCCCTCTTTCAACACATATCCTGCTTATTTCTGTACACACTGTGCTGGCGGAAGAATATGACGACAAACTGTAGTTAGTTTACTCCCCCCCCCCCCCAATCTATGATGTGAACATCTGGCATCAGGAAATAAAAGAGCATAAAGCGCTCCCTTGCTTTGTCTAGATGAATCAATCTGCAACCCAAGCTATGCTGAAAATAGTGGATGCTGGATTAATTTCTGCAAGAGTTGCATCATGTGCGCATTAGCAGTTTTCGTATGGATCTTTCTAAATGTTACAGATGACGTGAGTGTGTTTCACAAATGATGTTTACTGTGGCAGACTGGTGTGAAGTCACTTGGTACTTGATGTCTTTTCCAGCAGATTTATTGCTGTTCCTACCAGATATCTATTTGGTGTGGTGGAACAAAAAATATTAATGATTTTAGAAGTTGTTTATAAGTCAAATGGCAGAAAATTACCAAAGGGAAATATGACATCTAATGTTTCTTTCAGTCACTGAAGATCTTGTTAGAAGACGTGCAGAACATAACGACTGTGAAATATTTTCACTGGAAGAAATCTCTTTACATCAGCAGGAAATAGAAAAACTAGAGTATCTCGACAAATGGTGTCGAGATTTAAAAATTCTCTATCTTCAGAATAATCTAATTCCAAAAATTGGTGAGTGATTTCTGGCTATGTTTCTTTCGAAATGGTTTTTACCTTCACAGTTTTGAAATCAGGAAAAAAATATCTGTTGTGCTATACTTCAAGGGAACATAGAGCGAGTAACAACAGAAAAGTTCTTTGTGGGTCTCCTGTCTCCTACAAGATTTCCTTTCCTTTCATCTGGTCCAGAATGTCCATATGAAGCACACAGCAGTTCCAAACACACTTCAAGATATCATAGCCAAATGGTTTATATTGAGTCTATTGGGATGTGTCTTTTCTCTTCTTAAAGTAAACCTTTGTGTAGCCCTTAAGATCAGACTTGCCTACTAATTAGACAGCAAGTTGTAAGGCATCTGTTGTACAGATGAGTCCTGGTTCTTTTCTGTAAATGGAAGAAAACCCTCAGGATACCATTGGCTTCAACACTTGCCTCTCTCACACCTTCATGTGTACAGTCATTGCTGTTACAGACATACTGGAAGGAAAATGAACAGCCAACCTAAGCTGCACAAGTCTTGCTGAGGAGTTAATTTCAACCGCTGTTTGTGAATTCTGAAGAAAATATCTCTCCGAGGTTTTAGCAAACTAAGTGGTAGGATTCATGTCACCAAACTTTTAGACATCTCTGTCTTAGGTGGTTACTATAGCTCCCCTTTGTAATCAATAATGAAGAAAAGGCGTATTTTTGAGCATGATTTGGTTCACTGTTTCTAGAAAGACAATATAAGATAGGACAAATTGCACCTTGAAGAGCCTATTTCTCTTTATTGATTATACAAGAACCTAGACAATTAAATCAAATGCTGAAATGATCTGTGTTGGTCAGATAAAGCTCCCTCTGCTTGAATTTCTTTCTTTGTCTGAGCAGGGACAGTTTGTACAGCAGTTAATCCATGTGGCTTGTGCAATAGAGTTTGAGGTAAACTTTATGACTTCATTGGGTAGTTTTTCCAGCCAGATCTTTGAAACACCTGGTGACTGGGGAGAAATTGGTGAACTGTGGCACAAGTTATACTGTGTATCTTGTCCCAGATTTGTGTCTCTGAACTGTATGTCATGTATCCCAAGTCGTATTTGCATTTTTCAGACATTCTGGGGACAGATGAAGATCCTATTCCCTTTCTATATTCAAAGGACGAAATGTTAGCCATTCTGATACAACCTTCCACAATGACAAGCTGATAATTGCAATAGTTCTTGATGAAAATAATGCAGGTTAGATTCTAGGCTAGGGGGGTGTGTGTGTGGCTTTGTTTTGTTCATACTGAAGCCATAGAAATCCTTATTTGCAAAATTTTCAGAGAGAGAGGAGAATAAGAGAGAATAAATGTCTTGTACTAACCCTGTAGATAAAAGATCTTTAAAAATTAAATATATACTACCAAAGCCAATCTTTTCTATATAAGTGAATGTAAACTCTAATTTTATAAATCTAGACTAAGTATGTCCTGATCCTTTCTGAGTTTCATAACAAATGGAACATTTCACCATGCTTTTTGGCCAGTCTTCTTGCATTATAAATGTGTTTTATAATTTGTGTCAAAAAATGAGTGAATAACCTAACTTATTTAGTTTTACTTTTTAATTTTAGTTTGTGTTTCAGAAAACATTTTTGGTTTTGACTTTTTATTAATACTAAAATATGAATGCTCAGTAATCTGATGCATATTCTGATGCTTTATTGTTTCTGCTTTATTGTTTCATTGAAGTAAAGTGAGCAATTAAAAGCAAAAAAGCCTTTTCCAGTGAATAAAACTGAAATAACAGATCTGTTTTGTTACAGAAAATGTGGGCAAGCTAAAGAAGCTGGAATATTTAAATGTAGCTTTGAACAACATTGAAAGAATTGAAAATCTGGAAGGTCAGATTTTAAACAAACCATTTTGCCTTTTCATGTTGAAACACTTGAGTTGTGATTTGGTGTAAAAAAGGGTGTAAGTGTGTCCACCAGTAAAGGTGTTTTGTTGATACTCAGGAAGAGCCTTTTTGTGTGCAGCCTTTCCACAAATGCTTCTTTGTAGCAAGCACTTCTCACTGAAATTTTGACATTGAACTTTCTCAAACATATTTTAACTCACTTTTTGCATACACCCTCACCAGTGTTGCCAGCTATGATAGCTCTGTTCTTTCATGCTTTACAAAATGGGAATCCAAATTTCTCTTGAAGTTGGTATTTCTCCACTGTAGAGATAAGAAGTTGTCATTCAAGTTAACTGGAGCAATGTTATTTATGTATTTATTTACTTAATGCTATGCAGGCTATAGAAAGTGTCCCTTGTGTCATGTTTCAGCAGTACAATTCGTTTCAGCAATCAAGTGTTACACACAAGAACGTTCTACTCTGTGTATAGGTTGCATTGGCAGCCTGGGGTGTTTTTAAAGAGTTGTTCAAATGAATCTTTTCTCTGTCATTGCACGAAGTCCTGTCTGGATTTTTATATTATTTATTACTATTTATTACTTTATATATTACTTTATATATAGTAAATTATAAATAAAGTAATATACTTATAAATTACTTTATTAATAGTAAAGTCTAGCATTTTCCAAGATCAAAATCTAAGACTTAGAGCCACCTATAAACACATTCCATATTACTTGAATAATTTCTGACTTGCTTGCTTTCTCTTGCTTGATTCTAATTAGGCCAGTCTCTGAATCTTTAAAACGTCCACCTTGATAAGGGAACACTAATAAAAAAAGCTGGGTTGTGGGTTTTTTGTTATTTCACTTGTTTTGGGTTATTCAGTTTGGTATTTTTGAAGTCTACAAGCTGAGTCAAGAGGATGGCTTAAATCAGATAAAAAATAAGCAAATAGGCTAAACACAAGTTTGTAAAAGTTGAAGAAACAGGTAGTACATTACATATTTGGCAATCTGTTGAGAAACTTGCATCTGTTCTCATACCAGTAAATTTTAAGTTCCTTTACCAGGCCGCAGTGTTTATTACTGTGATTTGTCATTTCCTGGGGAGTCAGAACCTGTAAGAGTGAGCCTTGCAAAGATCTGGGTTGTTTAAATCCCCTAATAAATCATTTGGAGTTGTTTGTTTTCTTTCAGCTCCACTGTGCATAAAATACTTGCCAAATAGACCTGCAAAGGAACAGAAGTGATCACAATAACGAGCATTGAGGTTGAGCTCACTCTTAGCTAAACTATTTTACTCTTAGAGTCAAGGTTATGCTTCAGGGACAGATTATGATAAAAGGAGAGGCTGATAATTTTTGGATCTGGATTTCCCAGAGGATTTTGTTGGCTAATTTAGAGTTTCTGTTTATAATGAATTGTTTTGGTTAACAATATAAGAAGGACATGGAGTTGTTGGAGCAGGTCCAGAGCAGGGGCACAAGGATGATAAGGAGACTGGAGCACCTCCCCTATGAAGACAGGCTGAGAAAGTTGGGGCTGTTCAGCCTGGAGAAGAGAAGCTGTGTGGAGACCTCAGAGCAGCTTCCAGTGTCTGAAGGGGGCCTACAAGGATACCAGAGAGGGGCTCTTCATAGGGGACTGTGGTGATAGGACAAGGGGTGATGGGCTCAAACTAAAACAGGAGAAGTTCAGGTTGGATATAAGGAAGAAGTTCTTTACTATGAGGGTAGTGAGGCACTGGAACAGGCTGCCCAAAGAAGTGGCGAATGCTCCATCCCTGGCAGTGTTCAAGGCCAGGTTGGACAGAGCCTTGGGCGACATGGTCTGGTGTGAGGTGTCCCTGCCCATGGCAGAGGGGTTGGAACTGAATGATCTTAAGGTTTCTATGATGCTATGATTACCAGTATTTGCAATTTAAGCAGTGATTCACAATGATCGCTGAAACGATAGCTCATCTAGTATACCAGCACTGACCACAACATTTTGATAGTGATATAACCAATAAGAAGTTTTGATATTTTGTACCTTCTTGAGAATATTTTTTTCCTATAAATATTGTGATCTCATAAACTTAAGCTGTGGGTCACTCTTTCACTTGTGGCTTGGGAAAGATGTATTCTGACAGGATGAAATTAGTAGAAAGACAACAAATGCAGACAGTTTTATATCCAAGTGTGTGCACCTCTGTGTGTTTGGTGTGTGTATATTTCATGTATGTTTATGTTATATTCAAGTTGAACTAAGGTTTTTTTCAAACAGGCTGTGAAGAACTGAAGAAACTCGACCTGACAGCAAATTTCATTGGTGAACTCTCCAGTATTGAATCCCTAAAACATAACATACATCTGAAGGAACTGTTTCTAGTGGGTAACCCATGTACTGAATTTGAAGGTTACAGACAATTTGTAGTGGCAACTCTGCACCAATTAAAAGTAAGATTTAAGAATTAAATGTATATCCAAATAAATAACAAGCATTGTTGACTGAACATGCTAATCCCAAGCAGAATAAATGCCTGTGATAGGAAAGCTAGTAGCATTTTTCTTACTGTTCACAGGAAATTAAGTTCTGTTCTGAAGAATATGTGACTTGGATTTGAGAGTTAACAGTAAATAATGTGATAATAAATCGGTATATTGAGGTTTTTTTGCAATGATTGCACTGATGTAATGATTTCCTGTCATTGAAAAGGCAGCCTCACAATGTCCCTTGGAAAAGCACAAGACGCTTGCTTAACTCAATAAGTTAAGCAAGAGTAGATTCAACTCACTTACTTGGCAATAAACTAACACATCAAAAGAAATAATGTTGCAATAACTTCATGAGCTGAACCAAGGTTGGGCGAATATCAGAAATGGCTAAAGGGACTCTCTCTACTAGATAGTCTAACAAGACCAATAGACATTCCTGGAAAATACAACAAGCATCTCTCAGACACATAAAACCATTTTCAGATATGAATAGCAAGTTATTGTTAATTCTTTCTAATACAGTGTAACTTGCACAGTGATATGGAAAGGCATAGTTTTAATTTTATACAGAAGATAATCTGTCAAATGTAACCTACAGTGTAATGGATTTATTAATTTGAATATGTTTAAAATTTCTCATGTATCTATATTGATTCTTTTTCCTTTGGGAAGTGTTTGGATAGTAAACAAATAGAACGTTCAGAGAGGATTCAAGCACTTCAAAACTATCCAGAAGTGAAAGAGAAAATCAGAGACCAGGAACAAGCTTACCTTCTCAAAAGGGCTAGAGAAAAGGAAGAGGCTCAAAGAAGGGTGCAAGAAAGAAAGGAGAAGAAACAAAACCAAGTGGAATCTAAGCTTGGATTTGACAGGTAACACTAAGCAAGAAATTTGTGAGTAAACGCCGTTCTTCTCTTTCTTCATTAAGAATTTGGTTGTTCCTCATTAAATAGTTTATATAATTCCACTTCAGTATTTTTGTTTGTCTTTATTGTTGATTCTAGCAGAATTATTTTTCCTCATGCATGTTACCCCTAATGAAAAATATAATTAATTACAAACATGATTAATTACTGACCTGCAGACAGTACAACAGAATTCTGGTTCCAATACTCCAAACTGGGTGCCGAGATAGTGTAATTGATAGCTTCTTTCAGGAGAACAGCTGGAAACTGTTGTTTAAGGAAAAGTAGGGATTCCAGAGAAAGCAGCTGTTCACCTGTAATTTCCTTTGCTTTACAGTTATTAGATATAAAGACTGAAATGGAATATTGCAGATCTTTTGAGATGTAAAGGCAATAGAATGCAGATTTCTCTATTCTTTCACCTAATATATCTGAGATTACCTAGACAGCAGAAGGATTTTTGTCAGGGCTCAGCTTCCACTGCAGTTGCCATCCATCTTATTTTTTATCCAATGAAGACTAAATTCCATGGAGCTGGCTATGGAACTTTGTCCTCATATATCACAGCTGTATCATAAGTCTAGTTTTCTCTTTATATTGACAGAGAATTTCTGAATATTACAGAGGCTTAGGGCTAGGGAGAAAAATGATTCAGGTTCTAAGGTGGCACTTGAGAAGATGCCCAAGTGAAATATTGGTACCCTATAAATTTCTAATCTGCTGCTGCCTGATATTTGGAATGCTTAAACGTCACACAGACTGAAGGTTTCTTTCACCTGTAAGTTGTGAGGGTATCTGAAAGTTCTGCTCCTATAATTAAACATGTTGATCTGTCAGGGTTTTCAGAGAGTTAGGCATAACCACAGTATCACTGCTCAGTTAAGTCAATGAAAAACACTATATTGAAATGCATTTTGTTGGTTGATGAAAGAAGCAGAGCATAGATATGAGATGTCTATCCAGATATATCAGATATTGTTCTTGGTAGGAATGATACAGCTATTAGTATTGGGTTAAAAAAATATATTATTGCAAGAATTCATTAGCAAGTACTGTTACTCTTCCTTCGTTTCGTTGGTGTCCCTGCCCATGGCAGGGAGGTTGGAACTAGATGATCTTAAGGTCCTTTCCAACTCTAACCATTCTATGATTCTATGATAATATTCCATGTGATTTTGTGTAGGCCAGATTCCCTAAAGGAGAAAGAAGAACATCAGGCAGAAGGAAATGAAGAACAAGAATCCTGGAGAACAGTTGAAGATGATGAAGAAGACAAAAGATTTTGGGAGGAGCCTACACCATATACTCCAGAATCTAGATTAGAAACTCACAGATACATTGAAGAGAAACGGAGAGCTAAAGAGAATGTAAGGTATGGTTTTCTTTTAATATATTCTACGAATTGAAGAAAGGGAAATTTTCAAAGGCACAGAGAAGAGGCAGGTGACTGCCTCACATTAAATACGACTGAGAACTGGCAGCTTAAATCCCTGTTGCCCTTGCAAATATAAAATCTAAATGAAATATTCAGACTCTTCATTTTGTTTTGTTTCACTTTCTAATATTAATTTATGGTACCCTTTTTTTTTTTTTCCCTCAAATAGTGTTTTTAAATATAATTTCTCTTTTCAGCTCCATTTTATGGACTTCAGAAGTTTCACTTTCGTGTCAGCTAATGTGTTTTGTGTAGCTCAATGTTTAACGTTGTTGCTGATTGATAGGATTTATCCAGGGTGCAGATTGCATTATACAAATACCCTTCAGGCCATGCAGCAAAATATTTGCACAAGTGGCATTTCAGGCACCTTTTCTATCTGACTTAGAAATTTTTTGATGTAGTTTATCAAAGATGTTCGTCCTAAGTAACAAGAATCTTCATGTTATCTGTGCTATTTAGAATCTGAAGATGTCTGGCCTCTGAAAAGCCCTTCAAACTTCCTAAAATTGTCACTGGTTTTGCTGAAAGTGGAAAATTAATGCAGATACTAGCTAAAAAAAAAGTTATTTTATTGCTTCTGGCGTATCAGTTCCACAAACACTGTAAGCAATGTTTTTTTTTCCCTTCTTTATTTTTTCCCTTATATAACAGCATTTGTGCCAGAGATTTTTCTAGCTGTTCTTTTTAAAGGCATGCTTTTTAAAAGATTTATGAAGCCAAAGTATTGAAAAAGTCAGTCCTAGGGAACTCTCCCAGAAGTCTGGAAATCTGCATAACTTGTTGCTATTATTACTTCAAGGTCTAGCACTTTCCCAGAAGAACTACTGTGAAACCCAGATTCTAGCTAGTCAGAATTTTGCTGTGTTTGGGGATGCCCTCCTCTAGTCGAAAGCAAATGTGTTCCAAATGCTTCCCTCTAAATATATTCAAGGAGATTTTGAAGAGTGTTACAATAAAGATAGAATAATTCATTTCTGAATTTGATTCTCAATTTCCAGGTCATTTAAAGGAGTTAAAAATCTTTTCATGGTTCATTTTATATTGCTTTTGAGGTAGCATGAGAAAGGTGAGAACAGAAAAGTGCCCCTGACACTTGGTGGTGGACAAGAGCTGAAATGTAACTTTAATATAAGTTACTCAGTATAAAAGGGTGGGGATTTTAGTATGAAATGGACTTGACCTCCATCAGACCAGTACTAAATTTAAGCCTATGACATGTTAGCACACATTAAATTTGCCAGCTGTGGTATAGTTGCACAGCTGACAATAAACTGAGCAGCTTTGGTTATTGTCAAATGAGTACTTGCAGTTTCATTCAAAGAAAATTCAGACAAGTGTAAAATCAGGTGCAGCTGAAAGGTGCCCAGGATCTGCTATAGCTGCTCATTGCCAGACCAGGCCTTTCAGCTCATCTCAGCACAAAGTTAAAGAAGTTATCTTGAATTCTAATGATTGTGACATGACTGACTTTGCCTTAAAATGGTTCACATGAGCAGACAGGTTTCATCTAGAAACAAATTATTACCAGCTAAAAGGTGGTAGGATTTCCTAAAGTATTTCTGAGAGCTGCGTCTTTAGAGCGAATTTCACTTTGCATTTCAATGTCAAAAGTAGAGATTCAGGTATAGAAACTGCTAGCCCACAAATCCCATTAAAATTCTCATTTATACTGTAGAATAGTATTCAACACAGGGATAGCTGTGAATCTTTCTTAAATAAAAGTTGTTTTTATGTAGTCATTCCAACAGCTCCATTCAACTGTTTCTATTTCTTCTTCAAATCCATCGTAGTTATCGACCAAATACATTTTATGCCTTTTTTCCCCAAAGTGGTCTAAATGTTACATACTTTATTTCCCTCATTAGTGATTTACCTTTAGTGTTCTCTTTATTTTGAACTTACAATAACAAATTGGGTTGGGAACAGAAAAAGCAATGTATTGCTGTTGTCTTTTTGAGAAATGTTTTTCATTATATGCCAGCTGAAGTAGCCATACACACTATATTGACCAGCTGAAGAAGGGATTAATGCAGAGCAAAAATCACAGTGCTGTATTTTAAAGAGAACATAGTGGTTTTTTACCTAGGTGCCAGCAGATTTTTCTTCTTCTAAGATTCTTTACTCTTCCTCTCCTTGCTCATGATTTAAACATTTATACAGGAAAATACCAGTACGACAAGTCTTAATGAACTTACAGTGATCTGCTTTGTCTTGGCAGACAAATTTAAGGTAGCTTATTTATTGCACTAAATGAAAGTCAGATATAGTTTAACTGCTGATAGCTGGCCATGGATAGGGAAGATTAAAGTCCCCGTCAGTAATGTTTTGTATTATTTGGAGGAAGAACACAACAAAAAAATGCAAAAGATGCATTAGCAAATAATCTGTATGTAATGTCTTTAGAATTGCTTGCACATGCATTGAATCAGTTCACAGTAATGATACCTCATGACTAGTATGACCATTTATAACTAGAAAAACATCCCATTTCATATGTTTAAGCAATCCACTGATTTCTTAAGATATACCAGATAAATCTGATATATTACTGTTTGATAATGGACATTGTGACATGCAGAAGAAGTTATTATCAATATAAGACGTGACATTAGAAAGCATTTTTTCATCTTTAAATGATGCTTTTAATGTACAATTGCACATTTGCTATAACCTGGTTTGTTCCTGAAATAAGTTGTAGCCTTAACATCAAACACCAGATAATTCTTACCTCTTGCCATCCTCTTCTTTCTTTTTTGTTACTGAACATAAAATACCAGAATGTGAAATTATAAACCAGTTTTCTTTGTTTTGTTAAGGGAATCAAAAAAGAAACAGAAGCCTCTTTGGACATTGGTCACTGCAGAAGGAAAAGTTCTGAACGTGAATGCGCCTAAGTATGTAAGGTTAAGAGGTTAACCAGGCTATTCTCTTCACAGCTGATTTGGGCAACTGTTTCAAGATATGTGGCAATATAAAATTAAGGGTGCTGACAAATTCTCATTGCAGAATTAGATTGCTGGTGCGGAATCTGACTTCTAAATTTATATTCTGATGCTGGAAAAAGCATTAATTTTCAGTGAGTGAAGTGTTGAAGGTTGTTTAATTTAACATCTTGGTCTCTGATGATTGAAGAACTTGTTTTTCTGTAAAAGATATAAGACGGTTTACTCTTTTGCCTTCTATGGTAAGGCTCTCTTTGAGCATCTCACTAAGGGTGGAAAAAGTTTAACCAGTTTGACTGTTGAAGATAAATGTGTACAAGTAGCCACTTTAAATGTGGAAAAATACATCCAAGTCATATTTCTGGACAAAATCATTCAGTCCTCTGACGACAGATGTAAACCTTGCAGAATTGGGAAGGATATGTAATCAGCTTCTATGGCATGAGGTCCTTTGGCACTGAATGAGGTCTCTAGCAACAGAGGCTGGTGATACAGGGAAGTATCTTGTATTTTATCATTGACAAAGGCACCTGGGTATTTTAGAACGAGTTTCCAGGGATATCATCTATATGTTACCATTGATCTCTCTTGAACCAACCCTTCCTTTTCTAAGGGAAAACAGGAGACAGAGAGTGCAAACGTTATAAATGACTCCCTAAAGAGCCTCCTATAGAAGAGTGAACAAAACCTGTCGTATGAAGGACCACATACCTGTCTGCTGTCCTCTGAACAAGATTTTCCGTCTTAAAACTGATTTAGCTGCAAAATCAAAGCTCAGAACACGCTCATCATTTGCATGAAGAATGCTTTCTAAATCTTGGAAATCTATAAATCCATGCAAGTTCAAGGAATTTGAAAACCTACATTATAGGATCAGTGCATAATTTTCAGTGGGATAGGGAAAATTTAAGGTAGTGGCAGAACTCCTGTTTATTCCATCTGCACCAGGAGATACTTACCATTGTATTGATGTACTTCTCTTTTTAACAAATGTATTGACTGAAAGAAACTTTAAATCATTTTCTAGTTCAAAGAAGTCTAAAATAGTTTAATTCTTATGTTCATAGAATTTGATTATACCTCTAAAAAGCAGAGACATTTAGAATAAAGCTCTAGCTATCTTTTTAGAAGAAATGCAGTCCCCTACACTTCACTGTTAGTACCACTCCTGTTTGTGTCACCCAAGTTTTCTAGATTAGAATTTAGTCTGTGGATGTGCCCACCTAAAGCCAGAGCCATGATCAGTTTCTGTCATGGCTTCAACAAGAATATCACAGCTCTTCAGGGCAATCTGACAGTGTATCAAAGAGACATAAAGAGATACAAGTAGGCAGATAGTGTTCCCCAAAGCTTTTGCTTCAATGCGGAAGTCTAATGCCCATAGCAATGTTCAAGCTCCTCTTTCGGAAGATTAGCAAGGGAACTGCTGCTGAGAACAGACTATTTCTCCTCTTCAATTCTAATTAAGCTTCCCCTTAGAAAATTTTACAGTTCTTTTCTCTTTTTCACCCTTCATACTTTAGTGATTTCTCAAAATTTGCAGTAAGATGCAATAAAAGAAAAAAGCATGAGCATGATTGTCTGCAGTAGTCCTTTAGAAAATACCCATAAACCAAAAGCTCCATAAGCTTACTTGCGAACTGACTGTATCAGAATACAGTATCAAGAATAGTGTACAAATCATGTATTACTTTGGAAATGCACAGGCAGGTATGTGTACTTTAGGCAAATTAAATGCTATCAACAGAGGTGCAGGGTTTTTTAACACATGGTAAGTTTAGAATTACCAAGTTCCAGGCTTTTCATGCTTTTCATGAACTGTTTTTGCTATGAAGAGGTTGGTGAAGCAGGCAGGTTTTACCAGCAGATGTCTCTCTTTCTGCATTGACAGACTGAGCTTAATTTTAACTGACCTTCAGCAGTATTTTTGTCTTCTTTTCCTTGTGGGTTGGGTGGGGAGAATAAAAAATGAATGTAAGAATGACTTTGGTTCAGCTGACAGTATATTTTTGTGTTCATGAGGCAAATTGCAACTGTTTCTAAAATGATCATGTGACGTATAGTCTGAATGGTGTTTGTATTCATCTAAAATTGGTAGCAGTCAAAGGATGCTGTAATGTTTGCTTATTCATTCCAATTGTATTTATCCTGAAGGAGTTTCTTCTTATTATTATTAGGCTTCATTTCTCATTGAAAGATGATGAAGAAAACAACCAGATCATCTTGGATCTTGCTGTTTACAGGTCAGACATATTTCTTTTCTCTTAATTTTTGCCATTATGAAGTTCTAATACAGAGTGTTTCAATTACACTCCTCTCTGTAACTGGGAATTTTCAAGAGGAAAACAAATAATATCGGGGGTAATGGAATCAATCTTGAAGTTTGCAGAAGAAATGAATCTGAATAAACCATAGACCCTTCAGGCTGTTCTGTTACTCCTGAATGAGGGCTCTTAGTCATTTTTTGGAACTGATGTTCCCTGCAGTCCACAGACACGTTTCCTCCACACCTTTCCTTTTATACTATGTAAAATCTTTTTCATTCTTTATTTGCAGATTAGGGTTGTAGGGTTTTTTTCTCCCAAGTGCTCTAGTACAGTTCATGGCCTTCTAGCTAAATTCTTTGCCTTCCCATGACAGAATAGGGTATTCTTGTCCTACTTTCCTTGCTTACTGGAAAGAGTCCATGGTCCATGCTGTTTCCTGAACTGTGCCAGGCTATTGGCTGGACGAAATATGCTTAAGCCAGGCCAAAATATGACAAGGAATCCTGATAACGATTTGCTAGTGTATACTACTAAGCAGTACAGTGGCCTTGCCCACACTTCAGGAAGGGGCTGGAAACCTAAAAGCTTATTTACCCATAATAAGAACTTGTTAGAGTAAAGCTTGAACTAGTAGTATAGCACAAAAATGCTATTCGTGCCAGGTGTTCTTCCTTTAAAGCTTATCAATTTCCCTCAAAAGAGATGTGTTCCATATTTCTGAATTCTAAGAATTAGTTTTTTTGGAGCCCCAGAAAATATGTTCAGGTGCAATAAAATGCTGACTATGTTGTAATATTCTGTGCTCACTTGTAAGAGATGCAGACTTAAAGGTTTAAAAAACTCAGCTGAGAAGTAACTTCATAAATGAAGGGAAGTAGGGAATACATACTTGTACATTCACATGAGTGTATGTGTCACAAGATGAAGAGCAGATGTTAAAGTGGAGCTTTAACAGGTCCAGATTTTGTTTGACAGACCTGCAATTTTCTTCTGGAAGTGTAAAGTATTTCTGTTCATTGTTTTCCAGCAAATTCTGTGCAAAAAAAAAAAGGGTATCTTACTATACATTTACTAGTTAAGCCTTCAGAAACAAAAGCAGCAAAATAATTTTACGGTTTTAAATAACAAATAGATTAATTTTCATACTAATGTAAAGCACTAAACTAATAGAAGAAAGACCATTTGCCACAATGGTTTCGAATTCTTGCAGTTATAGAATAGCTGATAGACTTGACAGAATTCAGATATTATTTTAATTAAGATTCTGAGAACACACAGGAAGATCATGTTTTTCTTCCAAAGACATTAAAACTTTAAAATATAAGCATATTTCACATAATAACTAGAATTGAAGTTTGTGGCTTATAAACTGCAAAATCATCATTAAAGAGCTATATGGTCTGCACTGTTTATTTACTGGACTCTATTGTAAACTGATTCATTTATTTGTATTTCATCCTGAAGACATTTGGACACTTCTCTGCTTGATATTGATGTCCAGCCAACTTATGTACGTGTAATGGTGAAGGGAAAGGTTAGTGTTTTCTTACTACATTCATTTCAAATCAAGAGTTAATGCTTACCATAGTTACTCAGACGAGTCTGGATCTGACTTTTATGAGTTACCGTGTGCACCTATGCAGAAAAAGTTCTTTCATACTTGCATTGTTTTGGACCACACATAAACTGTGGAAGTCCTAACCAGAGGATGTGCAAAGCCTGAAATGAAATTTCGCTCTCTCCTCTTTTGCTCTTGTTTCTCTCCCCACACACTGTACCATAATTCACTTGAGAACTTGCTGGTTGCCCTAGGCTAGAATTTAGCAATTTCACAATCTGGAATTTATAGCTGACAGAAACAAATGGATGTATATACATTTAAAGGGCACTTAAAATGTCATTCCAGTTGTCTGTCTTCCCACTGGTTTTACCAGCAATTTTTTGAAAAATCCAAGTTACTTAAACAGTAAACCAAAATCCCTATTTTTGACTGTACCAACTGCATAAACAAAACTTCAGAAGTACTTTACATCTAAAATAGACTGGATAATCTTTCTCATTTAATTGCTAATATAAGTCAAGTGTCATTTCATAACCTTCTTTAGAAATGTCACTTCGGGTATGACAGCAATTCAGGAATGTACATGTGACTATACTTGTTAAGTAAAAGCTGTTTAGCATGCTAATAATTCATTAGGGTTAGTAATACTACATGTAAAGTGAGAGGATTTAGACCTATACTGTCCTTAAGATCAAAGCATGTGATAGTGATGTTTCTGAATGTGTTCTGTCTAGGTAACAAACCAAAAAAAAAAATCCCAGATATTGTAGCATGATATAATTCAATCCCCTATTTTCTCATAGCCATTTCAGTTTGTGCTCCCTGAGGAAGTGAAGCCAGACAGCAGCTCTGCTAAAAGATCGCAAACAACCGGTCATTTAGTTATCAGCATGCCAAAGGTATGTAAAATAAACTGAGGAGGCATCATACGAAGAGACTTAAATGTTGTGAGTACTTTGGGAATGTTTCTGAGTTACAGGTAACATCTGGCTCCCTAACTTCTTCAGTCCAGCCTTTCCCATCAGGACATATTTTCCAAGGAAGGAACATTCCAGAAAAAAATGTAATCATAGATTTAAGATCCCTTTAAAGGAACATTGTGAAAATCAGTATTAATAGAACCATTTATATATTTCCTTTCTTTTCAACAAAACCAGCTTTTTATATATGGAAAGAGACTCTGCAAAACATGCAGCATTGTGCAGCTGTGTAGGAAGACAGATTTTTAAATAACTAAAAATATGCAACTTACCTACTTTTTCATCTGTGGAATAATAAAAACAACTTAATTTTTCAAAATTTATGTGGCACATATATGTATGAAGATTATATTTGGTTCAAAGACAGGATTGATGTAGTACTCTCACGTCTCAGGTGATCAGAGCAAGAGTCGCTTAATTCATTTTCTCTTGAATGGGGTTTGGAGCAACCTGGTCTAAAAGAAGATGGGAGAGATCAATCAACCTCAACATCTTGCTCCTCCCTTACTTTGGAAAGTTGGGCTGCTTTTAAGTTTTCTAGGACTACGTCATACATTTTTGGCTTTCAGAAATAGAGTAACCTTGCCCAACAATAGTTTCCAGGAAAAAAATAAAGTCTTGGTACTCTAGCTTTACCCTTCTGGCCTCTAGTAAGTTTCTCTGCTGGGTAGGAGCAGTGGGACATGGTGCCGCAGATGAATTTGCCAAGATATATCAATTACAGCATTTTCTTCTGAAGGAGGAACCTTCAGCTGCTATTTGGGGTCAGTTCTTTATCTTTGTACTCTAATTTAATTCTAAGACTATGCAACTAGTAGCTAAAACTGAACTAAATAAATAACTAAAAGATTATGTTTCAGCTTTTGTCTTTTTCCACTTGTGGTTCTATACCTTGTATGTTTTCTTCTATGCTCCAGTCCCATACCATCTGTCTTTCCCTACATGGACTGCCTCTCATTAAATCACAAACTGTCTCTCTAGCATCAAGCATGCAGTTTCACCAGGAGCTTGAAGAATGCTGAAAATTGTACTCATTTGGTTAAGATCCATATTTTGTTAATGTTCAAAATTCACTCATATGAAGATTTATCCTTTCTTAAATTCATTGCTTTGAAACTGAGGCTGTGACATTTGCCATTTTGGATTAATGTCGTTTTCAAATGTTTCTGAACAATCTTACAATTGAATTGTCTTTTTGATATTTTAAGTACTATCAGTTTTCTACCCCATAACATACTTTTATTACACATACATCTTGCTAGACTCTTTGTGGATAATCAGTGCATTAGAAAATGTAAATGTTTCAGAAAGTCTCTGGATATATTCAACTCTGCTGCCTGCCTAGAAAGTGAAACCTAAATCAGCAAAATGAACATCCTTTCTTCATAAACTGACTGAGAACTGCCTTTATTCCATTATTAACTTTATAATTCACCTATATTTTGCCTACCTTGATATTTTAGCTACACCTACATATTTTACCTAGTCTGAGGGTCTGAAGCCTGCTTCATCTCAGAATGTCATGTTTCACAGATACTTGTGAGACCTGAGGAGAGAGAATAGAATAACTGAGTTGTCTGAGCTTTGCAGGAAAGGACCTGGGATTGTTGGTGGAACATGAGCTGGCAATGTCCTCTTCTGCCAAAGAAGACTAATTGTACCCTGGGTGGCATTAGGAGAGGTGCCAGCAGGTTGAGAGAGGTGATTCTTCCCTTCTATTCAGCATTGGGGAGACACACTTGGAGTGCTGCCTCCAGTGTAAGACAGACGTGGACATATCGGAGAGAATCCAGCAAAGGGCCACAAAGATGATGAAGGGACTGGAGCATCTCTCCTATGAGGAAAGGCTGAGAGAGCTGGGACTGATCAGCCTAGAGAAGAGAAAGCTCAAGGGGATCTTACCAATACATATAACTACTTGAAGGGAGGGCGCACAGACCGTGGACCCAGGCTCTTTTCCATGGTGCCCAGTGACAGGACCAGAGGCAATGGGCACAGACTGAAACATGGGAGGTTCCCTCTGAACATCAGAACACATGTTTTTACTGTGAGGGTGACCAAGCACTGGCACGGGTTGTGGAGTGTCCATCTTTGGAGATACTCAAAAGCCATCCGGACATGGTCCTGGGCTCTAGGTGGCCCTGCCTGAGTCGGGGGCTTGGACCAGATGACCTCCACAGATTCTTTCCAGCCTCAACCATTCTGTGAGTCTGTGACCCTGCGAACTTCATGGATTTGCTGACCAAAGATGGATTCATGCTACATCGCAGCAATTGCATGTAGCAGATGCTAACCTCTTGTTCTTTGTTCTATATTTTAGTCAGAGAATCTGTTCTCTTCCCCCAGGACTGAATTAGAGTGCTCGAGTTATATTTTTGGAATACATATCTTTTTCAGATGCTCTCTATCCATAGAAATTTTATTATTATTAATAGGATGTAATTTGGGAAGCAAAGTATAATGAATGAAGCTTAGCAACAACTGGCCTAGAGACACTTTTCTTCCAGAACATTAAGGCTGAGGTTATCAACAATGAGAATACTAATCTGATAACAATTTAATATGAATCTCTTCTACTAAGATACAAGGAAGAACAGAGTTCATGCAACTTCTTTCAGGCTGTATCAGTGTTAAGACAAGCCTAATGACTACATTGCACCATATTTAACGTTTTTCTTTCTGATAAACAATTATTATCAAAATAAAATTATTTGCAACTATATTTTAAGTATGTTAAAAATGCTCTTCAACTAAAAATAGTCTCCTATAATATGCTTGCAATACTACCCTGAGAAGATCTCTCTCAGTAAGAGAACAGAAAGCTCACCGAATTCAATAAGTGTTTTTCACTTGCTTTAGTCAGTTTCTGATCAGGTTACTAAACCTTTCACCATTCATCTTCCAGCCTGATTGTAGCTCCCTAGCCTTTAAAATGAAAAACAAAACCTCTTTCCTTGCCTCTCGGATGACCTTGCCGTAGCGCAAATGCTGGAGATCGACATGAAATAAAAGCAAGCAAATAATTTTCCCCTTCTTTTCTGGAAACATTTTTCTTAAATGGACTATTTACTGCACAGCAAATCACTGCAGAATGGGTGTCTTTCTAAGGCAGCATCTACCAACATTTTCTTGCAAGGCCAGCAAAACAAACTGAAGGACACAACATTCAGGGAAATGATATAATGACACGTTTAAAGTGTAGTGTTTATACTGTAATAATCACCTGTACAGAGATTTTGCATGAATGAGGAGTTGATAGTGACTACATTGGACATGCCTCATTTTCTGGGAAAAATATTTGTGCCTTGAAGCTTTTCAAATTTTGAAACCTTATCCTCCGGCAGTGTCATCATTGCAGATGATGCAGGAAAATTAAAACCTGAGAGTTTGACCAAAATTGGCATATTAAATCAGTGATTTTGTAAAATGCCATCGGTAGATTACACCAGTAGCATTGTAATGAATGTCTGAGAGAAAGTATCAAAACCCAGGGTTAGTAGCAAGCAGTTTTCATTTAGGGTTCTGAAACATTCCATGTCATGTTTTAAAACTTCACTGTCCTTATTTTAGTGAATCAGAGAGAAAAATTTGGACTTTTTGATTAATTCTTTGTTATATAAGCAGTCACAAATGAATTCTGACAGCTTCTTATTGCCTAGCCCTTCAAAAGCATTTAGAAATTTAAAGATCAAGGAGAGCTAGATTCTTTAATTAATTTAAAAATAGGAGTGGTATATATTATGCATGTCAGTGGAAAGGTTATTTGATAGAATTACATTATGTAATTCTCGCTTATCTAGGTATGGTAAAAGCAGTAATATTTCATTACCATCAAAGGCATGTGGAGATATACAGCTGTGGAACACTAGAAACCTATTCATCCTTCAGAATAAATGTATTTCAGAGAAACTCTGTTACTCAGCGGAATTCCCGTTGTGGAAGAGAGTTGCTGTAGGAAAAAGATGTGGACTGAAAGGATGACTTAGCTTGACTTAGCTTAAAAAATCTAGTTTTTACACATTCCTTCTGTTTTCTCAAATATATTCCAGATTCTACTTAACACATCAATTCCTAGAATTTTCTGACAATGATGTTAAAAGGGGTCTCCTTTCTGCTTTGTGATTAATGCAAATATTAGAAATAGTTTCATAGAATAACTTTCAGAAAGCTTCATTATGTTCATGTAGTCCATCTTCCTGTATACCACAGGCTTTAAATTTCAGTCAGTTATCTTTCTGCTAAGCCCAAAATCTTGGTTTCGGCCACAGTTGAAGCTATGGTAGTTCTGTTTTCCAGAACAGTTGTCTTCACTTAATCACCATCACTACAGTGATGCTACTGGTGTGGTGAAGCTCACATTCCATTGTTGCATATGGAGTGTTTCAAAAAGAAGACTAATTAGAGACTATCAATCACTTGCATTTTTTTCTTGAACAGAGGTAGGAGAACATCTTTTGCACAAGAGAACTTCTATGTTAAGCTACTTGATAATTGATAATAGATGTGTTAGTAGGTAAATCCTAACCCTTCCCTAAGTGCCAGGATCACTTCTTGTCAAGGAAACCTTTTCAGTAAATTTACTCGCCATCCTTGATGATATGCTCTGAGGGCAAAGTAATATTAATCTCAAGGGGATCAAAGGAATGAATTATTGTTAAAAGAAGAGAACACTAGAGGGCCTCCGGAGAAAGGAGGGAGGATCCAAAGAAATGGTCTTTCCCTCAGAGTATACTCAGAATCAGAGGGGATCAGCCTCTTCTCAATGAATTTCAGAAAGGAATGACAGAAACAACAGGCTCTGTCTTATTTCTGGTATATTTCAGAACGGAGACTTTAACTTCACTGATCTTCTAAAGAAATAGTCAATAAAATTAACTGTTTGGTTTAGTTCTTTTTCTCCTCCTTCCTTTCAAATGCTTAAGGGGTCCCTCTGCCATGATGTTGTTAAGAGGGGAAAGAGATACTGTTAGTTACCATGGAGAAAATTAGTAATGTGTATTGTTAACATGGTACTAAACAAGACAATATATATTTGAATACAAATAGATGTATATATTTAAAAATTTTATGTATAGACTCATATATAATTATGAATATAATTCCATTCAGATGATTTGGTTAAAATTGCCTTATGCATGTGTTTCATGCTGAGTGAAGAGTGTTAAAATCTGACAGAAAAGTAAATGTCACAAGAGAAAATTTATTCAGACCCTCTTAATTTTTCTATTTTGAGAGATTATATAAATGCTTGTGAGCAGAAGTATCAACTTTTATTAGAATTATTTTTCTGTCTGTTTTTATTTTAGGCTAAAGAAATAATCCTGCCTAAGCAAAAAGTATCAACATCAGTTAAGCATTCTGACTGCAATGCACTGCAAAAAAATGCAAGAAGGTAATTCCTTTTTTCTTCTGCATTAGTTTTACTTTTTGTCCACGTGTTACTCACATGCCAGAATGTGTGCTTCTTATTATGTTATTATTGAAAGTATGAAAATATTAATTTGCATAGAGTAAAACTATGTCTAAAAGCTAATAGCCTGTCTGGTGCTGTTGATAAAGTGATATGCTCCAGCAGCAGAGCCAAACAAGCACTTCTTTCTGCCTATCAGTTTTGTTCCATCAGCTTATTCAGGTTATTAAACTGGTATATACTAAAACTAAATCACCTACTGAGAATTACATCTGCAGAGCTCCTTGCTGTGTAACTCAAGTCTGAAAACCATTTAGAAAGCAATGATTATGAATCTCTCTCATGAATTGCTTCTCACTAGTCTACTGGTTGAGCTACTGCACTACTAAGTACATTCAAAAAGGAGTTCTGCAAGGTCTTATAACATAGATCTACCCTTCTAAATATGATGTAAACTCCAGCTCTTGAAGTCTTACAGTTAATGACTGCCAGAAGCAAGCAAATGTCAGTAATGCACTAGTTTTTGTTTTTACTCTTAGCAACTGTTATTAGCCATTGCTGTAGATGTACACTGGGCCTAAGTACAAATACTATGATATATCTCTTAATCTTTCCCTTTTCTCTTGCTATAGTCAGTGGCATTCATACCAGAATGAGATAAAGTAACAACAAAGTTTGTTAAGCCATTTATATTTGAAGTGTTGCATTTGTTTCCTTGTTTGATTTCTTCATGGTGAATGTTGATGGAAAGGCTAAGCTGTTAGTAAAAAATAGCACTATGGATAGTGGGTCTCAATATTTAGTATACTGCTATTATTTCTTATTTTTAATAAAGATCAGTCATGACTTCTTTTCTTGAATGACCTAGATGATGAGAAGATGATAGGGAGACTGCAAGAGTTTGCTGAGATTCCTCATGAACACAAGCACTGTACCCTTTTCTTAGGCAGCAGTGACACACCTGAGGGATGGGATGCCATTTAGAGAGACCTGGACAAGATCAAGAAGTGGGCCTATATGAACCTCATGAGGTTCATCAAGGCCAAGTGCAAGGTCCTGCACATGGGGTGGTGCAACCCCTGGTATCAGTACAGGCTGGGGGATGGAGGGATTGAGAAAAGCCCTGCAGAGGACAACTAGGGTGTGCTTGTGGATGAAAAGCTGGTTATGGGCTCTGAGCAACCTGATCTAGCTGAAAATGCCCCTGCTCATTGCAGGGGCTTGGACTAGATGACCTTTAAAAGTCCCTTCCAACCCAATCTGTTCTATAGTCCTATTGAATGAATCTACTTTGCAAAAGGAATAGTTCTTTCCCACAGAAGTACAGCTAAAGCATTAGGTACTTTAAAATAAATCAGTTCTAAAATAAGAAGTCTTACCTTTTTTTTCCAGGAGAAAATCAGATTTTTCTTTGTTAAGTAACTGACATAATTTGTTTTCCAAATGGATTCTGTTAAAAAGCAAAAGAGTTGGTAACCTGTGATTAGGATTATGAATTTCCTTTGAACTGTCTCTGTGCTTTTAGCTTTGGCTACACAGTAAATGTTTAAATAGAAATAACAAGGGGAATGTAGAAGTAATGGAAGTAATAATGTGAAATGGTCTCCATTCCTGCTAGGTGATGAACTAAAGATAATCCACGGCATGGCGAAACTTCATGAATTCCTGTTTGATTTCAACACAGTTTTAAGTAATTATGAATATGCTCACTGCAGATTTTGGCGGAAAAATACAAGTCTTACTGTTAAAATATTACAGGAATATATACCACAAAAATAGAAGTAGGAAAAAAGTCATTTGACTTACAGTTCCTACTAAAAATAGTGAGTTTTGACCTCTTTTTAGTTGTAAAGTCGCTGACTAGCCAGATGTTCAAAATTTGCTGAATAGTTGTCTCTTAGATTACAGAAGAACATTCATTACAGTGATTACACTTGACAGCTACAGATGTCTTAGCTAAATGCCATCAGACATATAATCTGCTAAACTATAATGTAGTGCTTTAAATCTCTTTAACTCTTGTTAGCTAGATTACATGATGATACTATTATTATTTCTGCCATGTGAGAGAGATTCTTCTGTAACTGTATAAAAAATTGTATTTCAAACCTTCAAATAGATAAGTTCCTATGGGAGGAATTTGACAGGTTGATTTATTATACTTACAAAGCCTCCATTATGTAGTCGCTGAGTATGCCATTCCTTAGTGTAACTGGCCTCACAATTCATCTCCGAGGAACAGAAGTCAAGCTCACCACAGTTGCATAGGTGAAATTCAGGTGTAGGTAGGAACTGACTTTTCTGAGGGTATACTGGAAATCTTAAGAGTGACAGTTACATGAAGGCAATAATCCTTGTCTCATACCCTTGGCTTTAGACTATTCTTCCTTTAATATGTTGGAAATTAAAAAGAAAGAAAAGAAAAAGGAAAGGAAAATAAAAGATGTCTCTAAATATAAATATACACACACTTGAATTCATCCAGTAAAGAAAGATACCTAAGAATACATGAAAGGTGCCTTTTCCTGTGTCAGGGTTTTTGTTTGTTTATTTTCTGGCTAACAGTTTGATAGCTGTCGTGAAGACATTGAGAATTTTTACAGTGCAAGTTACATTGTCTGGGAAAGGAGGACTCATAGGAGTTGTGATCCAGTTGACTTCTTGACCAGAAAGTGGAGTTAGGTAGAACTGAGCAATATATTAGAAAGGTTTTTTAATTGTTAGTCTTGAAGTAGAGAATCGTTAGTCTTGAAGAGAATCATTTGCATTCTCATTTGCATTCTCATGGAGGCCTGGGGCTTATCAAAGCAGAGAGTATATGTAGAATCATATAATCGTAGAATGGTTTGGGTTGGAAAGGACCTTAAGATCATCTAGTTCCAATTCCCCTGACATGGGCAGGGACGCCTCACACTAGACCATGTCGCCCAAGGCTCTGTCCACCCTGGCTTTGAACAGTGCCAGGGACGGAGCATTTACCACTTCGCTGGGCAGCCTGTTCCAGTGCCTCACCACCCTCACAGTAAAGAACTTCTTCATTATATCTAACCTGAACTTTCCCTGTTTAATTTTGAACCCATCACCCCTTGTCCTGTCACTACAGTCCCTGATGGAGGGCCCCTCTCCAGCATCCTTGTGGGCCCCCTTCAGATACTGGATGCTGCTCTGAGGTCTTCACAAAAGATGGGATGCCTCACAAGTGAGTCAAAAATTAATTTGCACACAAAGGCATCTAGCCATCCTTAACTTTAATAAGGGTGAGGAGGCTTCAGAAATGTGCCCTTCTGGAAAAATGTATTCTCATGAATACTGTTCAGTTAACTCTTGATCACTACAATCTAATCTCCAGTTGTGCGTATCTGACAAGGACAAAAGGCTGAGGGCTGAGACGTTCTTTAAAGTCTCTTTATAACATTCCATAACTTTGCAAACAAAGCCTTGTCATCTTGTTAGAATAAAGTATGTTTTCACTGTAAGCTTCACTATTTTTTAAATATAAGGGACTCAACTTTGACTAATTTAACAGTGCTTTTTATTTCTCTGGGTTAATCAGGGAGTGAAAATAAGATGATACTATAGCCAGACTGAGAAATTCAGGAGCAATTTGCATATGCAGGTGTTGTTGGAGCATATTTCTTGCTAACAGACAAGGTCAGTTCAAAATTCAGTATCTTGAAGTGATTGTGCAAAAGAAGGTAAGGGATGGAACAGTGAAACTGAAAACGTCACAGTGACTGTGATTTTCTGCCTTTGAGAAACATAGGTGCTAGTATTATATATGTTCTTAGTCTGATGAATCCTATTTGTGAGATGCGTTCATTTGTCTTTTAGAACAGAACGACCTAGATATCATCAGCCTTTCTTTAATCAGATTTTTTTGCCAATGATTTGTTAGTTCTTCTTGATTGTAGTTAAGTCCTTGAAAAATTAGAGTCTACCAGTCATTGTGTATTCCTATCTTCCCAGTGATCCACTGACTCTGAAGACTCCAATTAGAGCTTCATTTCAGATTACACCTATGTAGGGAGGTTTGAAAGGCCTCTTATGCAATGAAAGATGTATTAATATTCCAAGTATTTTAAAACTATAATTATTTGCTTAGATTACCTAGTAGATTTTTCTAAGCCCGTATTTTCAAAAGTTGAGACCAGAGTATGGCAAGTGTCACACATTCACAATCAGTTTTTAACATATATAAATAAAGATTTGTCTTTCTCAAAGCTCCCAAATAAGATATAATTCCATTTACTGGAATAACTTTATTTTCTTATTCAAGAAAAGGATTTTTTTAGCACTTTTTCTAGTATGAAAATGACTTTTCTGCCATTTCATTCACAATGTTAGAAGACTGAAATAAGTGTCTCTCCAAAGCTGTTGGCTGTGACTTGTGAATATCTTTGGAAATCCTGATGCCAGAAAGGAAACTTTCAATCAGATGTCAAAAACTGTATATTCTAGATCAAACATATGAGAAAGCTTTAGTAATCTAAATTTTATTGAAATTCAGAAGCTGTAACTGTCAAGTCATTAAAATAGCAAATATGGGGATTAAGAACTGTGTGAACAAAAGTGTAAATTATCAAGAAATATCAAATTATCAGATATGTGCTCAGTCACACACCAGATTGTTCAGCAGCCTGCGATAGTTATGCAAAATGGAAGGACTGACTTTATTGTGGAGAGTTTAAATTTTCTTTGTTAAAAGAATCACTGAATTATCTGGAGACAGAAATAGCTTTCCTAAGGGGAAAAAAATGCCAGGAAAAAAGAATGGATTTAATCCAGTGTTATTTATTTTTGTATGGTGCTCTAATCTTGAAGCCATAATTTTCCGTTGAGTGGAGAACCCTCAGCTGCAGGTGGCAGTGCCAAAACCTGTGAACTTCTTTTCTTTTTAACATGACATTGAAATAATTTGGGAACACTGATATTTCTAGAGATGTGCTGTAACTGCAAGAAGTATTCTTGTTTTCATCACTGTTGTCTTACTATCACTCATAGCAGAGTTTCAGCAACATGGTTATTCTCATTCTACTAAGCAGAATTATATGTAAAAAATGTTTAGATGACCTAAAACTCATTCTTTCTTCCCAAAATTTTCAGGTGGGCAGTCTTGATATAATCACTACCCAGCCTCTTTTTGCATAGATGACATGATGATAGGAGAGGATTCTCAGCAGGTATATGTGTTGTAGCTGCACCAGCTTCAGCATAACTGAGTCTTGTCATCTGGCAAATACTTGCACCATGGTAGCTAAGATAGGACTATGAAGCTTTCCAAAGCAAGTATAGAATATTTGATCACGTGCATATAAGTACCTAAAAATCCACTTCCTTTCTGGAAAAAAATCACCTATGCTTAATTCTCAGTCTTTCTTATTGTCTGTTGCTAATGGATACTTCTAGATAACGTGCTGATTACATTTTGAGAATGACAGATGTGCATAATCCTTTCATAGCTTCTTGTTGTGGATTGGTACTCTCAATGGTCACTGTGTGTACTGAAGTTTAGTTTGCTTCTAAGCAAAAAGCTATTCAAACTCCATAGTTTATTGTATATTCATGACTAGCAATTTCTACAGTTTTAGAGTTGTAAAATACCACTACTAATTAAATGAAGTAATTAAAATACTTCAAATTAGGGAAAATCTTTTCTAACATGAGTCTAATTCATTTGCACATTTATGCTTTTTTTAGCTTTTTCTGAGGTGCTTCAGGTTAGTGATTAGATTAACATCATGGACAGGGTGTGCACTGTTGGGGATTTCCTTCAAATGCTACTGATGAAGTGATTCCAGCTCACAGCACATTTCATAAATTACACAGGAAACAAAAATGTCTCTTACTTCTGGGTGATGAACATTTTCTAAAATGTTGCCACAAAGTGAATCCACTTTTATTTCACTAAACTCTGTAGTATTATTGAAGAGCATTGTAAATTGAAGAGCATTCAAGGTAAAGAAATAAGAGTTTTCTTGTATGTGTCTTCATTACCCATAAAATTCTCTGAGTAGTTTTCACTTGTGCCACATTTTTGGGAAAGGTTATCTAGATTATTAAAGCAGGGTGCTTATCTAGTTGTTTGCAACTCAGCAAAATGATCAAATAATTCCCATAGCACAGGAAAAATCTAGTGGTTTAAGGCTGAAAGAAGCGGCTAGACTGATTAGTGCCTCTTCTGTTAGTCATGCTTTCCTCAGCGTAGCATGGGAGGAGAAGATGAAACCTCTGTATCCCTTTGCATCTTTCCAGAGAGATCCTGAACACAGATATGGGCTGGGATGGCTGCTCAGATCTCAGAGAACCTCGATGCAGAAGGACTGGCAGCATTTGGAAGCTGCTTGGCAAACCTTTCTCTTTGTTTTAACAACTGAAGATGGGGTATTTTCAGTTAAAAATCAATTAATAGACTTTATTTACATATTTTCATTACCTGTGTTGTCATCAAAGAAATGCATTCTTTCATCCAGTGACTTTGCCACTTTTTTGTCAGTTCGAGTTCTAACAATGCACCTTTCTGATCTCCTGGGTAAACATGGAGTTTTCACACATCTTTGAAGAGTGACGCACTGTCTTTCATAATGCTGAGCTTGGAACTTTGACCCAAAGTAGCACTCAGCATAAAATGTAAATTAGCATGCAGGTGTACAAATCATGTTGGAATGTGCAGAAACAAGAACATTATTATGCAGTTAAATTTCCATTTTGCCATTTTTCATGTAAACAGTTACAAATTACTTGAAAACAGGTTAGATTTTTCCATTTTGTTGTTGAGCTCCTCTATTACAAAAATCCAGTGGCTTTAAATGCTGGAGGTGAGAAAGTATGTTTCAAATCTTTGATCATCATGTGTTGTGGATGGGTCACCTTAATGAGTGGCCTGTACATGTTTCTAAGTGTGATCTGAAAGAAAAGCCTTCATAGCAATAGAATCTGGAAATTCTGTTATACCTTTGACTTTTCTTATACTTTCATTTAGGGTTTTTTTCATAATGTAAACATGGTGAGGATTCATATTGCTAGAATATAAGAATCAGCAGATAAAAGCAAATAATTTCATATAATTACTTTTTCTCACTATTATAAAAGCATTTCTGCTTTCCAAAGATGAACCTGTCACAGAGAAATTCATAGACAGCTAGCAGGAAGGAATTGTGTTAAAAATGAACAGAAAGAAAAAAAGAACAAAAAACCCAATTAGATTAAAACTCCCCTGTCTTACATCCAAAGCCAACCTTTTGTAATGTGATATCAGCAATCACCGTGTTCTGATATAGAGCAACTTAGCTAAAAAATTAACTTCTGGTGTTTGTAAGATAAGGATTCTTTTGTATAAAATCTCAGACATTTTGCAGTACTTTCTGTGTTTGCACTAAGACTTTTTATAACAATCAGTTTTCAAGTTACAAGAACTCTTAATCCTGGTTTCATTGGACCCAGTAACAACTCTCATACGGAAGGTTTACAAAGGGGCACCCAAAACAGTTCTGCTGTATTTGAAATTAAATGTTTTTCCATTTGTTTCCCTCTTGTTTCAGGAGTGGACAAGTTGAAAAATTAGAAGTGGATCCTAGTAAATATTCATTCCCTGATATAACAAAGATAATCCAAGAAAAGGAACGAATTGCACTGGGACCAATTAAGTTACAACCAGAGAAGACTGCAGAGACTAAGAATAGTTATGTTGATTTTGAAAATAACGAAGATGTTCCTCCCTTAATTTGAAACATTCTTAAATAGTCCCTCTGTATGTGGTGTATATGCTTGAGTTGTTTTCATGACCCTCTGTGTAAAGTAAATATAATACTGCTGAAGTTGGAAATATTACATTTCTTACCAAGAACTTTGTCATATCTGTGTATTCTGTGGCATTTTCTGTTAGTATATTGCTATATAAATTCTTGCTAGATTGTTTACTTAGTCTCAGATCAGAATGGGAGTCAGACATTGTCGTCTCTTCAGAGAATTTACTGTCTAGATTGAAAGATGACATATTGCTGTAGAAAAAGAGAGATGGAAGGAAGAAAGCACTTGTAACGAGATTTATGATTATTTTCACTAAACTGAAGATAGCAAAAAGCTGTATGTATTCTTCTGGTGTTTTCTATTTTCATGAAGGACAACAATAAAAGACAACAATATATTCTGAGAGTGAGACACATTGCTGTAATCTACCATACATCAGTGAAAATTCCAGCTTAATGCACAGCTCCTGGATTCTGGAACTGGTATAACAATGCCACTTCTTGCAGGCTTTGGCAAAGAATAGTTCTGAGCGCAGTACCTCAGGTGTGACTCCACGGGAGCTGGGAGAAATCAGCCAGACCATTCTTGCTCTTCTCCATGCAGGGGCTCTCAACAATTCAATCTCTTTCAGGATCCCCTAAAAATATCAAGGACAATTTTTAGCTGTTGGATGAAATAAGGTTGATGAGCTGTAATGGATGAGCTGCCCCTTCCCTGCCCTCCAGACCTTTTTTAGCAACCAGAGACTCCATTATCATATTTTTTCCCCTCAGCTCTTGGATTGCTTTATAAGTGAAACAGACAGCACCAAAGAACAAATGAATACTGAGTTACATTAAAAAATTACTGCAATTTGGCAAGACCAGATTTCTTTTGGTTTTCTTTTGGTTTTATATTGGGTTTTTTTTTGGCCTGGTTTCCTGAGAAAACAGAGGTCATGCCATTCTCATCTCAGCTTTGCTTCTGAATGCCATTTCTGCTATTTTCACCTTATTTCACAAGAGAAAGGCCAAAGAAATACTCGACTCCTCTAAATTTAGTGACAACTGTTGCTGAGTACTAAAAAGTATTCCTCACTAACCCTCACTACAAGAGAGACATTGAGGTGGTGGAGCAGGTCCAGAGAAGGGCAACGAAGCTGGTGAAGGGTCTGGAGCACAAGTGTGATGAGGAACGGCTGAGGGAACTGGGGTTGTTTAGTCTGGAGAAGAGAAGGCTCGGGGGGACCTTATCGCTCTCTACAACTACCTGACAGGAGGATGGAGTGAGGTGGTTTCAGTCTCTTCTCCCAAGTAACAAGTAATAGGATGAGAGGAAATGGCACCAAGTTGTGCCAGGGTAGGTTTAGATTGGATATTAGGAAAAATTTCTTCCCTGAAAGGATTGTCAGGCATTGGAACAGGCTGCCCGGGACAGTGGTGGAGTCATCATCCCTGGAGGTATTTAATTGACATGTAGATGTGGTGCTTAGGGACATGGTTTAGTGGTGGACTCAGCAGTGTTGGGTTAATGGTCAGACTCAATGATATCGAAGGCATTTTCCAACCTAAATGATGCTATGATTCTATGATATAAACCCATAGAAAATCAAGCCTCATTAACTCTGTTTGCTACAAAACAGTTGATGTAACGATACACATGTGCTTGAGCATGTCTTTTGTCCTTTAATTTAGGCAATTAATTCTATAGTATAAAAAGAAACGTTTTGGTTTTTTACCAATTTTAAGGCCACAGTTATAGAAAAAAACCCCAAAGAGAAACTTCAAGCAGAAAGCAAGTTGAATCACCTGCATTACCTTGCTAATGAATTTGAAATTGTTTCTCTGTAAAGGAACACTTTATTTGGTCCTGCAAAAAGACAGTGCTTCAGATTCAAACCAGCTTTTGCTTCTAGCCACATTGATAGAGCAAGGAAATTCAAGTCAGCAAGACTCAAAGAATATTTTGTGGTAAGATCTTGTTTTCATCCTTAAGACAGAGAACTAATAAGCTGCATTTATAGCTGAATCACTAACACTGCACTTAAAATACATTAAGTGGTACTCTAGGTTCAGATAGTGCCCATTATATCCCTCAGCACATAGCCAAGTTCATGATACATTCGTTGAAATTGTTGTATCCCTAATTGTGAAAAACATAATGCAAAAACCTCAAGCAGTTAGAAAGAAAAAAGTGTCATTGAATTTTGGGATTTTTAACTGCTTTAAAGTGCTTTATGATTCTCTACAGATATTTAATGTAAGATAAAGATAAACAGTCTATCCTGAAGTGCACTGAAGAAAAGCAGAATATATCCATCAACTTAGACTGATGGGTCGAACCAATGCATTTTCTTCAGTTGCAGTTTGAAATGGATGTAGGATAAAAAAATGATATTTCATACTAATACTGCATATACTGAGTGCTGAAAAGAAAGTTTGTATATCAGGAAGACATAAACCAAAGTTGAATTTGCGCATCATCTGATCTCCTGTAGTATCATCTTAGATTTTTCTTGTACACTGACTTGATTTTTCCAATTCCAGAATAAATTATTCCACTATATATCATGGAATAAAGCATCTTAGCCCGGAAATCTTAGTCAGCTCTACTCTGGTAAATGGAGTATAAAAACATGAACTTCTTTCGCAATATACCCCTGTTCACTATAAATGCCTAATCATGCCTGCTAACTGTGGAAAAGATGGTATTATGCTTTACCTCTGCATGTCACTGAACAGTTATATGCCTGTAGGGATGAATGTGGATTATTTTATGGATTTAACATCAAAATGTCTACAATTGATATTGAACAGGGTGTCCGTGCCCAGGTGCTGGCTGTGGTGCTGCAGGGTGGCTTCTGCGATGAGTTGGTGCAGTTTAGTGTAACTGTGTAGCTCTAGTAGGAAAACAGGTCTACATGACAGGTAATGTAATTTTTAGCAGACAGATGGACAATTTATGTGTTGATTCCTTTCAATTCTGCTTCCTTTTTTTTTTGCCTGAAAGTATGAGTTTATTGACCTTGGGGTGGATTAAGAGGAAAAGCTAATAAAGCTGATAGAAATCAGTAGATTTTGGTAGCAGATAAAGAAAAATTGTTACCTGTAGTTCTATTGTTTGATGTGGGGATGTTCTGATATTTTTAAGTGGCGAACACATTGAAGACTTTCTTCTTTTTCTTCATTGCTTATTTCTGAGAATCTTGTTGGGACATCCACCTTTGGATGAACCTGTCAAGAGTTCCAGAAGGTTGTGGAAAACAGGCATCCATACAGCCTGCACATATAAGATTATTATTTTTTTTTTTTATAAGTAGAAAGCTATAAAATTTGACCTCTGCTGTCAAATCAAAAGAGAATACAATTGGATCTTTCCCCATTCCAACTCAATTCTCTTGTTCATCTGGTTTCAAGTGAATAGATATGGCTGTGTTTTGGGGGCGGGGGGAATGAGCTGTGTTGAACTACAGTTACATCTCATAGGAAAATTAATAGCAGGTACCAAAGTATACGTGGAACTAATGAAGAAAGATTTGTTTTGCGTGGTACTGTAATCTTGGGATTGTCCTGGGTTCAGCTGTAGCAGTCGTTTTTCTCCTTCTTAGTAGCTGGTGCAGTGCTGTGTTTTTGACTTTCAGCCTGGGAACAAGGCTGATAACACCGATGTTTTCAGTTGTTGCTAAGTAATGCCAGGGAGGAGGGGAAGCCGGGAGGAAGCAGAGACAGGACACCTGACCCAAACTAGCCAAAGGGGTATTCCATACCACAGCACGTCATGCCCAGTATATAAACTGGGGGGAGTTACCTGGAAGGCCCAGATCACTGCTCGGGTCGGGCTGGGTATCTGTCGGCGGGTGGTGAGCAATTGTATCCTCTCCCCTTGTTATTGCCCTTATCATTATTATTATTGGTGGTAGCAGTAGTGGTTTTGTATTATACCTTAGTTACTGGTCTGCTTTTATCTCAACCCATGGGAGTTACATTCTTTTGATTCTCCTCTCCATCCCTCCGGGAGGGGGGAGAGGAAGAAGGCGGGGAGTGAGCGAGAGGCTGCATGGTTCCAAGTTACCGGCTGAGCTTAAACCACGACAGGGATCCAGTCTGAAAATGGAGTATGTTCTGAGAATCAGCTTCAATAAAATTCTCAGTGCACGTGTCAGCCATGGAGAGGTTGATCGCAGAGAAATGGAGTGTATAAGCACAAGATAATGCCAGTGGCCCACAAGAGCATAAAAACACATCACGAAGTATCAGTTACTGATCACTAAGGTGATGCAACTTTGAGAAGACATAAGAAAGAGGACAAAGAACATACATACAGCCAAAACAGATTAAATATCCCCTGTGTAGTGAAAATTCAAAGAAGAGAACAAAGGAATAAAAGGTAGTCATGACCCCTACAAGAAAAAGAGGGAGCAAAGAAGGAAGAATAGCACCAGCATCGTCTCCCCCAGTTGAGGACATGGCAGCTGATCAGAGCTATCAGGGAATAAAGAAAGTGCTGCTTTTTGATTTGCCTCATTCCACCATTGCAGACTCAGCAGTTGTATGTACAGCATTATCACTTACTATGTAATTGGGTTAAGTAGATTAAAATTGCAGAGAGCACTGTGTGTGTGTATTGCGTCATTTCACCTCTAACAAGTTAACTGGATGAATTTAAGCAGCATGCACTGGATGGATCTATTCATCATCCAGTAGACAGGAGATGGATGGGGTTAGTGACAGATTCTAGCAGTACTGAGAGGAAAGAGGATGTGTAATGGTTCAGGGAGGCCCTTGGAATTGCCACAAAATCTCCTTGCTCTAAAACTCAGCATTGAGATGTAAGTTTTGGATTTGCACATTCAGAACAAGAGTTCTGTTGCTGATGCACAAGACAATAAGAGTCCAGTTCCTTCCAGAGCTCAGCTGATTCAGCTGGATCAAAAAACCCCAAAAAGCAGAAGAGAATTTGTTACACAATTACCGTGTAAAGCTATACTTATAATTACAGCTGCATTGCAGAACAACCAGCACTAAACCAGCAAAGCTTGATTCAAAAGTGTCTTTTGTCTTACAGTCTTAGATGCTCAGCGTGGATATCTGAATATACCCCAGCATGGGTAACAGTACTGGACATGCAAAATGTGTTTTCCCACTGCATGTTTCAAATGATAGCTCCAATAATGGCAAGCTGGTGAATAATAAATACACTTCTTAATGGTTAATGAATAGAGAAAGCCATAGGGTTGCCTGAGTGTAAGTCTTTTTTGGAGCAGTTGCTAAAAACCAGGTGTTGTCAAAGCTAGTTTGTGTTTGTAATTGTAACTTCACCCAACAAAATCACAGACTCACAGAATGGTTGGGGTTGGAAGGCACCTCAGCAGGTAACCTGGTCCACCCCCCTGCTCAAGCAGGGCCACCTAGAACCAGTTGCCCAGGGCCATGTATGATGATGCTCATAACGTCCATGTCTGTGAGGGGATTGTTGAAAAGCAGCTTTTCACAAAGACATAATAATTGCTTTCGTGGTTGAAAGCTAATCAAAGCAGCAACCTAATTATGTGTACTCCCTTTGTAGGGTGAGGAACTTTGTGGTGAGCCAACCAACCAGTGACTTGGATTGAGAAAGAACTTGTGTTCAACGTCATCTTGTGTTAGTGGGACAGGCAGAGAGGAAGGCCAGAGTGCCAGATCTCTGGGCACAAAAAAAACAGGTAGAAGACTAGTAAATGATTGGAATCATGGCACAGCCCTTTCCCCTGCCTGCCAGCCCATAGGTCCTGTTATTCATTGTTTAACTGAAAATTATTTGAGAATAAATGTATTTCTTCTCTTATAGAGTATTCTGTAGGAAGTTGCAGCTTATCGTTCTCAGTTGCACCAACTGAGCAATACTTTTCTGCCTTACAAGCCCTGCCTGTAGACAGCAACAACCAGATGTTAGCATAATAGTTTGCCCTTGGTTGAGTTCAGATATGTACATAATGGCAATTTTTCTATCTAGGGCACTTTATAGAATGAATCATAGAATCATGGAATGGTTTGGGTTTGAAGGGACCTTAAAAATCATCTTGTTCCAACCCCCTGCCACAGGAAGGGACATCTTCCATTAGACCAGGTTGCTCCAAGACCCTGTGTCCAACGTGGCCTTGAGCACTGCCAGGGATGGGGCAGCCACAGCTTCTCTGGGCACCCTGTGCCAGTGCCTCACCACCCTCATAGTAAAGATCTTCTTCCTTATATCTAACCTAAATTTCCCCTGTTTATCATCAATCTGTAAGAGACTTTTGGCCCATTTGACAGCAGCTTGTCTAGCACAAAACATAGGAAAATCATAATAACCAAGTCTGCACTGTGAATTGTACTGCTTTTACTGGAAATACAACTTTAAGTGTAGTACAGCCTTAACATCTGAGGGAAAAAAAATTCTCTGAAGTTACAGCATCTATCATATGAACAGAAGCACTTAAAAGCTCCATAGCTCCAAACTAAGCATTTTTCTCTGTAGGTAGTTAAGGTCTGGCGGCCGGAAGATATCGCGATGTACGGAAAGAGCGAGCCCCTCCCTAGGTACTCTCACAAGCCCCATAGCATGAAGAGGGGAATTGTGGGGCTAGGCTGGACAATACCATAAAAGGTAAAAATTGTTAACCTGCCCTTCTGATTGGGTCAGCACAGGTACTTCCGTGTGGCTGAAAGGTATAAAGCACCTGCTGTTGTTTAATAAAACGCTATTTGGTCATCCTCCATATTGGTGTCTGTGATCTTCTAGCCCTAAGCCAGGGGTTGGCTTAGTTCTGCAAGTCTTGGCTGAAGCAACGCAGCAACATTCTCCTCAGAAACTTCACAGAAAATATGTGAATAGAAGAGGAGACTGGTGAACATTTGGTTAGAAAGATGTGAGCTGTGGCTATGCTTTGACCCTTGTTTCTGTGTTCTCAGTGCTAACCATCTGCAAGTCTACCGGCAGCATAATTATGCCTGTTTTACAGTGTACATAAATTAGTGTTGGCTCCTCTGGTTTTGCAACCAGGCAGGCAGCCATCTGAGTTTTTAATTAAGGATTTCACTGAGATTGATAATAAAGTTCCAATATGCTTCCATGTTTAAATGAAAGTGCACAAGGAATATAGAACTTTCAGAGGCAAAACATCCACAACGATTTATCAGTCACTTATGAAGTATAGCCAATGTGAAGCATGACATCAAGTATGAAAGAAATGCCAGCTGTCTGATTTTCCTGCACAGAACTCCATTCTGCAGTGGAAACCCTCTAAGAGAATCAGGTAAATCTTTTTCACACATGTTATTTTAATTTACATGAAGTGGAGACTTTGTGTTGGACTTCTGACCATTTAAAGATGCTGATATGCTGCATCATTTTCAGAACTTCTGTGTGTGTATGCTCTGCATCTAGTGACAATTTCAGACATTTAAATGCTTACAAGAAGTATCACCCTCCCTTTTGTCTATAGTAAAAGCTGTATTCATTCCACCAAAATTATTTTTCAATATTCCGTGTAATTTTCAATACTTCATGTGAGACTCCATCTGCAGAACTGCATCCAGCTCTGGGGCAGCAACATAAGGACGTGGACCTGCTCAAGAGAGTCCAGAGGAGGCCATGAAGGTGATCTGAGAGCTGTAGTACCTCTGCTATGGAAACAGGCTGAGAGAGTTGGGGTTGTTCAGCCTGGAGAAGTGAAGGCTCCGGGAAGACCTTAGAGCAGCTTCCAGTGCCTAAAGGGGCTGACAAGGAAGATGGAGAGGGGCTTTTTACAACAAAATGTAGTGATCAGACAAGGGGGAATGGCTTTGAACTGAAAGCAAGTAGATTTAGATTATATATTAGGAACAAATTCTTCACTATGAGGGTGCTGAGGCGCTGGCACAGGTTGCTCAGAGAAGCTGTGGCTGCCCCATCCCTGGCAGTGTTCAAGGCCAGGTTGGACACAGGGGCTTGGAGCAACTTGCTCTAGTGGAAGGTGTCCCTGCCCGTGGCAGGGGGTTGGAACTGGATGATCTTTAAGGTCCTTTCCAACCCAAACTGGTCTGTGATTCTATGATTCTAAATAAAAATACATGTGTGTTTAAATTTATGCTTACAGTTTAGTTCAATCTGGGAATTCATGCATGAAACTAAGTCACTGTCCAGTGTTCAAAACTTTTGCAAGTGTGTCTACAATAAAGTTCTATAGTATTTTAGACCAACCAATTAAACTTCTTCAGTTTCTTTCCCATAACTCTGGAGATTCAGTCTGGACATTCTCAAAGTGGTAGTGAAGTGCCAAAGGCTCCTGAGATATGTTAACATGTACCTTACAGATACGAACATGTAGTTGGATTACTTCGTGCTAACTGCTGGGGTAATTTCTGTGGGGCTGAAGGTAATTTCTCACACTTTACCAGCTGTGATGAGACACATAATTACTTGTCTTTGATCTGTAAAGCAAATTCTCCCTCTTTATCAGTGTTTGACAGTGGACACTTAACAACCTGGTTAATCAAAACCAGATTATACTGTTAGAATCAATGAGTCATTGAAGGAGTTTAATGATTTAGGGAAGCTTTTAAAAAGCCTGTTTCAAAGAGATTACTTAGTTTAATATTTGCTAAATGTGTGGCATGGAAGTCACAGTTATTCAGTCAAATGAATTTCTCTGGGTCAACTCAACCCTGATACCTCATCATTGAAAATCTTAGATCTAGTTCATGTTCTTTTGATAGACAAAAAAGCTCTTTCTTGTTTCCCGTTATGTTAGTTCAGGATTCAGTGTAGAGTATTCAAGGACAGCTGGCAAAAATATCCATTTAAATCCTCTTGGGACTAAAGTACAAGAGATTTTGTTATTGGGAATAAGCCGGATTATTGTATGTGAATAACAAGAATAAAGCAAGTCGCTACACATAGAGACAGAGAAGTCTGCTTTTTGTGTGAAGTACTGAATTAGTTTCAGCACCTGCTAGCTCTTGAGATACCACGCCTTAAGTTTATCCCTGGGCCCTTGAATCAAGACAAAATCCCATGTACCTTAGCCATACAGACCTGAGATTCCAGATTTCCCTCCTTGGTTGTAAAGGCTTTGTGTGGTATCCTTTGACCTGGAGCTTTTCTCCAATTGGGAGAGTGGATGAAAAATGTTGTTCACTTTGTCCAAGGAATATGCTCACTTTGTCCAAGGAATATGCTGTATACGAACACAAGCATAAATGTGCACCCCACTGACTGTACTGCAGAATGGTCACACTGCTTCTGTACTTCCTTGTGCATTCTAGGGCATGACAATGAGACCTTTCAGGTGGTTCTAGGAATCTATTGCCTGACATTGCAAACAAGGGCACAGCAAACTGACATAAGCAGGACACCCACTTCAGAAGTACCATCCAGTTCTGAACTAAAAGACTCCAGGGGTCCATTTCCAGGCTACCGTTGCTTGTGAATGTGGTGCTGTATCTTTCATACTGATTTCAAAGTTCTTGTTTTATGTTCATAGGAACTTGCCATTTGCTTTTGCCAAAGGGATGTGAGTAAATACCTCAGTGTGCAAAGTCTTCAATTCTGCATGCAGCATGGTTTATTGTCAGGGTCAGAGTCACTTAGGTAAAATGCCTTTGCAGTGAGATATCCCCAGCACTTAGACCCACAGGTCTTTTGTTTCAGGACCCCACACATCATACCTTGCATTTTCCCACAAAGGTCTGAGCTCTACTGTTTTACCCAGTCTTTACTAACTTCCCACGGAGGCCCGGAAGCTTCCCTCACATAGCTCAGCTTCATTGATACTGAAATTATTGGTGAACCAAGAGTCAAAAGTTGGAAAAGATGTCCTCATTTTATGGGTTAGCATGTAAAGAGTCTTCTATAAGGTGACATACCCCAGTCACTCACTCCAATGGTGACAGAGCTGAGGGTATAATTCAGAAGCCCATCACTTGAGGACAGGATGCACAAATGCACTGATAAATTTCTTATGCCACTGCCCACAGCAGTAGGAGCAATGAAGGCCAGATGAAACCAGATCAGAAGTCCATTTAGCTCAATACCAAGTAGGACATTCCATAGGCCAGCAAAATGCAGTGAATAGCAATGTATCTATCTCTCTGGAGGGCTGTGTGTGGCTGCCTCTCCATGCCTGCTGCCCTATAGGAGAGGCAGGACTGAGACTGTGGTTCTCTTATACGGTCCAATCTAGCGTAGTCCCTTTCCCCTCACTCTGGGGGAGGCAAAATTCAATTCTGCACACCCTGTTGGGAAGTATTGACCCTGTTCTGTATAAGACAGGTTGAAAATAGCGATGCCACCCTGATACAATCTCAGACAGTCAGCAGCTGCAGGATATCCTGACCTAGGGTCTAACATGCAATTATCTTTGATGGAACACTCCTCTGTGAATCTGTGCTGTCATTATTTCACGCTAACTATGCTTATAAACCTCCATTATCTATCCTGTGGCTACAAGCTTCATGCTTTAATTATACCTCCTGTAAATACTGGCCTTTGTTTATGTAAGCTTATCAGCATTCCCTGGGGATTCCTCGTTACCTTGATTCTTCCTGTGTCTCTCAGAACTGTTTCTACTTCTATTACATCCAGGTATGACCAGGGCAATAGATAAGAAGCATTTCATCTGTGGTTTTACACATCAGCATGTTATCTTTCACTTTCCTACAGATTGTTAATAGTCCCTTATATTTTGAATACTGTCAAGAACTGAACCCACATGTTTATAAAACTCTCTTCAGGGAGCTCAAATTTTCTTTGCTGAGTTGCAATAGCTAGACAAGAACCTGCCACAATATACTGACAGATCAAGCTGGTTTAGGTAGAGTTATTCCACCCTTTGTATTTAGAGACATTGAACTCTCATTTCATTCAATCACCCAACCACTTGGGATTTTCAGGAACGTTTGCTCTCTTCTCAGGCAGTTTCAGACATGACTACTACAAGTCATATTATCACCCACCTCACAATTTATTTTAGTGAATGCTATCATCTCATTACTCATATCTTTTTCTGGACCATTTGAGAACATATCGAGCAGCTCAACTTTGAGCACAGGTCTCTCTGGGGATCCACAGATAATCCTCCATTGTGAAAACTGACCATTTATGCCTACTATTTTCCTGTCTTTGGGAAATTCTTAATCCTTGAGGTGACATTCCCTCTTATGCCATTACAGCTTAATTCCTTTCCTAATCTTTCGACCTGGTCAAAAGCTTTTTTAAGAACTGAGTGCATTAGATCAAGTAGAACATCCTTCTCCACATGCTCACTAGAAATATTTCTATTGAGCCAAAATATTGGCAGTTAGACTTTCAAGTGACTAGTGATTTCAGTTGCTTCCATTTTTAGTATTTAATCTGAGATGCCTTTAGAGGGCAGTGATTTTTCACTCTTTCGGTGATTTTTTCATCCTACCTTTAGTTATTTCCTTGGAGGAGTTTCAGCTTGAACATACGGGATCCTTCTTAAAAACTTGGTCTGGCTATGTGGAAATACACAAACAGAAAGTAGAATATGGTGGCATTTCTGATTACGCTAAGGATATGAGCTGGTCACAAAACAAAATGAATGGTAAGGAATCTAAAAACCACATTGTCTCCCAAGAAGCACAAAATAGACACCTCTTACTTGTCATCCAGCTTTTGGCAAATTAGATAAGTTAAATGAACAAGAGTTTTTTTCCCATGAGGGCAGATAGGATGAAAAGAGATGCTACCACTTGCAAAGAAAGCAGAGGAGAAAGCTAATGTCCTTCCTCCTTTACTGGAGTTGAAGAGGAGGCAGAATATACTGAGATGCCAAAGGCACCAAAGTACAAAAACTCTCCAAGCCCTTTTGTCCATGTCACTTCCCGACAGTAAATTGCTGGGACCTTTGCAGCACATTCACTTCCACAGCAATCTGCATGTAAATGGTTTTTAAAAGATGTCATTTTCAATTGGAAGGTCATTCCAGCAGGAAAGTTCTCCAACAGCTAACAGTGCAAATTTTTACTTTTACCTTTAGAAACCCGTTTCCAAATTCCTTTCAAATTTTTTTCTCAAAGGTAATGAAATGAACTCTTATTCTATACTAGAACCGGAAAGAGCTGAATGTTCTCTTGGTCCTTTTAGACTTGAAATAACGTAATATTTGCATGTCAATAGTCTTTAGTAGATCCACTCTGTACATCATTTGCATGCCTTTGACTGTCTGACAATTAACAAATTAGTATCTGCATATGAGGTATCTTTCTGGGAAATGGTAAGAGGTTGGTGAGAAACTTTACCATATTCATCATATTTATTGGCATTTTGGGGAGAAGCAATTACAGTGGCTCCACTAAATTTATTGCTGCACTCTGTCAGGGATTCAGACCTTGACAGTTTACCCTTGGATATTCTGATAGTGTAATATAGAAATATGGCTGACCATAAAAAATGCAAGAGTTCTTTAGAAGTTAGTCAAGAAACTCATTGTGTATTCCATTGTAAAGAATTTTGGAGTGAAGCATGACTTGAGAGGCTAAATATAGCCTTTTGAATGGCAGTAGCAAATACATCAGTGAATCTGAGAGCATCAGTCAGGAGAAAGAACTGTGGTCAGAATATAGGATTTGCAAACAGGTGCTAGTTTTTCTTCCACTACATCCTTATGAACTTGAGTAGTTTTTATTGGTGTCCTCCTTCATTCTCACATTTCAAGACAAGAAAGGCCATGCAGTCAAGAATCCAACTGCATCTCCATGCATAGGTGTTGAATCCTTGGAAACAAAATCTAATAAGGATTCTTGCAACACCTATGCATACAAATCCATTGATGCACCACTAACTGGTGCTAAGGGTGAATGTGTCAAACCCTGCACAAGTGGAACAAGAAGGATAGGATAGGATAGGATAGGATAGGATAGGATAGGATAGGATAGGATAAGACAGGACAGCACAGGACAGGACAGGACAGGCCCTCTAAGTCCATTGTACAAGCACAGCTCTTTTCTGATTATGAGCTGGCTCTGCTATTTCCTAGTTGTAGGATTTTATGTTTCATTGACAGAAGGACTTTCTTTATTAATTTATTGTCTTTCTCTTTTTTTTTTGCAGTTTCTGGGATGAAGCTCATGCTCACTACAGATAGTGGTGAGTCTGGGATCAAGACGAGGTGTTGTATGTGCTAAGAGACAGTTTGACACCAAATGTGTCAGTAGAGTGCCAAAGCACATAAAAGTAATGGTCCAGAAAGTTCTGGCTCCTACCCCTGAGGATTGTAAAATCTAAAGGCTTGATTTCTTGGGAAAAATGACTGCATGTAACCTGTGAACTGATGTCATCCTTGTTGCTTCAAGCAAAATGTCATCTAGAGAGTTGAACGCAGCCTATGTCTGAGGCACATTGTTTAATATCAGCACAGATACTGAACTCTCTGCATAAATTATGGGAAACAACTCTTTTTTTAATAGGCAAGACAGGGAAAAAGAGATTTAAAAAATAAAATATGGTCAGAATGTCACTTTCTTAAGAGGGTCGGCATCAATCCCTGCCACACGTCCAGCCTCAGAGCAAATCATGGGTCTTTCAGAGAACAAAGAGTGTCTATCTCATCTCGCCTAAATTTAAGTGACAGACTGGGGTCCCTCATAGTCAATGGAAACACAAAAGAACTTTCAGAAAGTTTCTCCATAGTGTGAAAGATTAGGTCTCTAAGTTAGGTTGTCTTAACTTAGACACTTTGATGGGAATATATTCCTAACTACTTATGCAGGCAAACCAAAACACTGTGTAATTGATTTTTTCCCCTATATCTGCACATCATCTTTCCCATCATACAAAGATTGACATGAAAATGTCTGGAGATCTCCATGCTGCACCTTGTGGCCAAAGATAAAACAATTTTGAAGGAAACAAGTTTTCCAAGATCTTGTTACGAGTAAAAAATGAACAGAAATGCATCAGCATCTCCTTCTGACATTTCCATGTTTACTAACATGAGTTCTAATGCAGAAAATTGCTGATTATTATTCTTCCCTAGCCACAATTTTATAACCTTGCACCAGGAGGAAGAATGAGCCAATATTGGAAGCTGACCTAGGAAACACATACTTGTATTTATTGGTCCAGCAAAGGAAAGTTTTATAATCTGCACAATGGTGTTTTTCTCTTCATCCAGACATTTTCCCTCTATATTTAAAAATACATTTCCAGGTTAACCTCCACTATGAGAACTTTGCTGTCTGAGGACAAGGGGTAATTGGTTCAAACTTAAACAGGGGATGTTTAGATTAGATATAAGGAAGAAGTTCTTTACAGTGAGGGTGGTGAAGCACTGGAATGGGTTGCCCAGGGAGGTTGTGGATGCTCCATCCCTGGCGGTGTTCAAGGCCAGGTTGGACAGAGCCTTGGACCACGTGGTTTAGGGCGAGGTGTCCCTGCCCATGGCAGGGGGGTTGGAACTAGATGATCTTAAGGTCCTTTCCAACCCTTACTGTTCTATGATTCTATGATTCTATGATTCTGTGACATAGTCTAGTGGTTTAAGGACTGAAACATAAAAAGATAGATCTCCATGCCCTCTTTGGTTCTGATACTACCTTTGTTTGGGGATTGTGAGTTTGAAGAACAGACTGTACCTCATTGGAAGGACTGGATTTGGTCATCTTTGGGGGCAAAAATTAACGTCTTCTACACGAATGCAGAGAACAAAATTAAGGGACAATGGAGGACCTTGTTAGAGATGATCCTGACAGCCTGCAGGACAGCTGGAGCAATCATAGGAAGCCTTGATTTGGACATGAAGAGGTTGAGGATGCACGGAAAGGTTGAAGGTAAGTAGGAGGAGGGGGCTTGTAAGGACTTGGGTGTGTGAGCAACCTCCAGATGGCTTATGCTGGATTTCATAAGTAGGATACAGTTTTGATGAACCATTCCTGGCCTCTCACAAGCCTCCCACTGCAGTATTCGTAGCATCACATGCTAATGATGACAGCTAGCCTTCTGGTTTGGGGCTTGAATGAGTGTTCATATAGGAGAGGTGAAGGAAGTCTGCAGCACCCCTGGTGCTTGTTTGAAGACATTTGGCTGGTAGTAATGGAGGGAGTCTGACAAAGGGTGCCTCATCCTGAGCTCTTCAGGCAATGGTTAGTGACACCAGAAGGCTGAAGACAAGTGTTCCACAGCATGTGGTACTCAGCCATTCTTAGCATCCCTTGCGCTGTGATAAGAAGGGAGTATTTGCATGACTTTTTGGTGAGATTAGCTCATAGAAAACAAACCTTTGCTTGTTAAATGCATGACACATCAGTTGTTTGTACATGCACCTAATTAGCACATGATTTGAAGACATCTCTGGGGGGAGCCAGAGGGTAGAAGAGACATCACATTCTACTTGTTTGTCATTTTTTTCTTTGTCAAAACCATGTCATTTAATGCCTGATTAACCAGAACCTGACTTTATGACATGCAAAAATAGATCCCTTTAAAACTAAGCTGTCCGGATTATGCAAGACCCAAGACACTTTTCTTCCAGCTTTGCAATGGATTAGCCTCTGTTACCAGCTCAGTGAACACCGACTTCTCTTTTGTTTGAGAGCTCTGCATATTTAGTTGCTGAGTAAACTGAGATCCTGGGCTTTTTTTCACCCTCTGAGTGCATTTCCAAAGTACACTCAAGCAGCAAAACATTTCACTCAGGTATCTTATGGAAGAATTTGAATCTGGTTATGTCTTCCATGTGTTCAGTCCAATTCACCCTTGTTAGTTAAAAATCCAAACCAGCCTTTAAATTGGACATGTAAAAGCACCCCATTTTAATCGAGGACCTATATTTTCAAGTGTCTCTTCCTACATCAGCCAAATTTTACTTACATGAGAAGTACCCTCAACAATTAGCTCTTTGCATAGGCTGCAGCATGCCCTAAGAGCTCTCCTGCAGGATTGCCATGCACAGTACACTCTAATGTCATGCCTATGCATGACCTACACAAGGTCACTTCACAAGTTTATTCATCCTGTGTCCCCATGTCTCAGTATCTTCTAATGATGGACTGTCTGATGTGTGCATTACCACAACTGACAGTCTTATAGAAGTTAAAAACTTTGCAATCTCTTTTCTGCTGGAAACTGTGAAAGGAGTTCATCGCCACTAAGAGCAGCTATTGCAAGTCCCACTGGTAGCTGCATTTGCACAGGAGCCAGGGGAGGAGTGGACAAAGGAGCCAGATTGGGAACGTGGAAAAGGGCACTTCAAAATGTCAGTCACCTTTGAGAACACTGCCCCATAGAAATGAAGATCATCCAGAAAAGAGAGAGGTGAATATGTGTTGTGGAGAACTCATCAGAAAAACCCAGACATGCTTGTGGAAGTTATTCATGGAGCTGTTGCAGTCAGAGGGGTCATTATAGATAGAGGACGGGCACTTTGCAAACAGCACATATGAGGATATCCCCCAATCAGCATAACACTGGTAACATACCTTCCAGCACCTTCCATCTGTTGATCTGTGGGTGCACTCAGATAGCACTGATTTATCCTCAGACTCTCTACAAGTAAGGCTGATTTACTTCACTGCTGTCCACATGCTTGTTTTAGTGCAAAGCAGGGCAGGATATCACCATGACCGGGAGGATTTGCTTCCCTTGAATGAGGCTCAGAAGATGGTGGGAAGTAAACCAGCAAAACCCAGCAAGCCTAAAGGAGCTCTGGAGCAGTGTAGTGATGGCTGACACCATGTAGATCAGCTGCAGGTTTTGGGTGATGTGAAAGGCAGAGCTGTCATTTCACCAGATTTTAGCAGAAACTTTCAGTGACTCCAGAGATCCTCCAGCTCACTGCAAATACTGTGCTAGCTCCAGATGTCTGGGTAGCACCAAACTGCTGAGCAAATAAAAAGCCACAAAACACAAGAAGAAATGAATGGAATATCAAGCACTCCAGAGACATGGAACATCAAAGGACACGGCTGCCCACAGAAAATCAGCTCTTCTCTAGTGCACACACCTGGCAGTGTTTATTCAGTCTTTGTTGTCTTTATATAGGAAAAGAGAGAGAATGAATATATGTATAATTAAAAGATCAGGCTGAATTTGCACTGAAATGAACCATCATCACTGCAGGAATTCCTGGTTTTTTTCATGTGCCTAAAATATCTTCTTTGAATAATGCTTGCCTTAATATTATTTTTAATTTCAATTTATTTAATTCTGAAAACTGATTTAAGCTCCAGAGATGCCTTGAAAGAAGTCACAGACAATTATATGCTTCTGCTTAATATTCAGAAGAAAGAGAAAAGAAGCTGTTAAAACTATCCATGGTTTGTGCCAGAGCTCCAAATGTCTTCTCTGAAAACTAATTACATCTTGGCATATGGAGTCCTGGCAAAAGTGTTGCAATAAAAATAGAGGACAAGAAATGAACTAATTCTCTTCATTTAAAAAATAATTCATAGAGCAAAATCCCTTGGTCTCCTGCTGCTTGCAAGCTGTTAATGTAGAGCAGAGAGGAATGTTTCCTAATTTAGTATGGACTTTCTTCTAAGAACTGCCAATCCTTCAGATGCTGAGGGAGAGCTGGAGTAGCAGAGCTGTCCAGAATATCTGATTTATAATTGTTTTTGTCAGTTTCTGCTGCCTATCAGCAGAGACACTAGCGACTAATCCAATTAAAACAAGTATCTCTTATTTGGAGTGTTGAACCCTAACAAGGAAATCCAGGCTCCAATGAAGAAAATAGGAGTTTGCCATCAGCTTCAGTGAAACCAGGATTAAAAGAACTGGCCTCAATTTTAGAAATCATTGATGGGCAAGAAGGACATTTGAAGGACATGTTGAAAACTAAACTATTAATTAAGTCCCACTGACTTTAATATGGGACATTATGTTGGTGGTGTAATTGTCAGACATGTCAGAGATTCCTTTAGATTTCTTCCATGTAGATGTCTGTCTCCCTGCTAGTCACTCTTCACACTTTCATAGTCATGGAGAGAAATAAGCAGCTTAAAGATGTGAGTAATCTACTTTTGGTGTTTATGACAAAGTGCCTATTTCTGCAGATTAACTGAACGGACTCTTGGGCTACCTCTGTGCTATTACGTTAATAGTGTTGACTCTCCACACAGGTTGTGGATATTGGTCCTAGTGCATTTTCTGCCTGGGACCAATTACTCCCATACAGAAGATATTCCCAAGTAGCCCCCAGCCCACGGCCAGGGTCATTCCCCATGGGCGTTATGGTTGCATCTGTTCTATTTCACAAGGAAAGGAATTTTTTTCATACAGAAGTGAGCAGTTGCCCTTTCTATCATATGGTGGCGATATAGACATGAAGTAGACATAGTCTAAGAAACTTGGTCCAGCTTACAGGTTAGCTCTGGAGATGCTATTCATCTGCATTCAGCCACATGAATGTCTTTTGTACATCTGAGAGCAGCTGAAATTGTTTTATTCTTCATTGTATAGAAGTTATTCTATGACACAAAAACTTCTATGATGACAAGGGCAGGCATGGCAATCAAGCAAATAGCATCATGTGTTGTAAAGTGAGATTGACAGGAGAGTGCTGTCAGCAGCAACAGAACTGAATCTCCTTGCAGTTTTTGATGCAGTAGTCAAACCATACCCAACCCATTCTGTGATTCTATGATTGCATGAAAATATTTTTTATCTATGCCACTTTTCACCAGGAGTTGGGAAAGATACTCCTGATTCTTAAACTATTTTCATGATATATAATGCAAGTATATAATGCAAGAATGTTGCTTTTCATTTTAAAGCAAAACAAAACATACATTTCAGTGAATTATTATTGACCGTGCTCTTGGTGATTAGAAAATGCTGTGTTAATACTTGCTACCTTTGCTAGTTTATTTCTTGACCTATTACACAGAATTATTGCATGTAGGTCAGGATTCATTTAGGCTAAATATAAGAGGTAGAGTCATACCTGTTATGCTTGAAATTAAAGAGGTGTTACTTTATTTAGCTTAACAACTTCTTCATTAATGAGGATGACATGATATCTAGGAATGCTGCCCTGGGGAAAACAGCAAGAAACTAATCCCTTGTATTGATTATACACATACAAAAAATTATTCAAATTTACTACATTTTTATAGAGATCGTATTATTTCTGCAGCTTCACCTTGTATTTCATTGCCAAGGATAATTGTAGCAAACAATCAAAACATTCTCATTTATGCTAATGTTTCCTTTTTATTTCGCTTTTCACTCAGCAGACGGGGTTGTACTAATCTTCCTCAGCAACAGGAACACTTAGGCCTATTAATAGAACTAGATGTTCAGGGTTCAGCTATCAAATGATGTTCAGCATATTTCTTATTCCATAATTAAGCAGTAATAAAAAGGAATAGAAGGTAAAACTTAATTAAAAAAAATTAAATTTGCACTAACACAGTGACTGAAAATGATGAGATTTGTGAACATTTTATACATGCCCAGTGGTTTCTCCCGTGTTTGCAAATAATAGATAATAGGGCAGCAATCAAAGTCAGAGAATGAAATGCACAAGCCAATGATTCACAAGCCAATGAATTGGGTTTTAATGAGACCTGCATATGGTCATTCAGGGAAAAGAAGGGTGGCCAGAGATGCTTCTGTAAGAGCTAGCAGCACAGACTGGCTGTGGATTGAGCTCTGGAAATCACACACTGCAGAGACAGCCCCAGACCCAGCCTCCACATGGGAAGCCCACAGGCATTGCTGAAACAGTGTCTGGCAGTCTGTAAGCAGCTCTTTAAAGAGCTGACAGACAACCATATGACCTCAAATCCATCACGTAAAAGTGCATCGAGATCCAGTGACTATAAACTGAAACTGCCAGGAATGGGAAAATGAAGCTAATGTTTAAGAGGCCAATTAACAATCACAACTTCAGGACACGTCAGATAAAGTCTTCATCATTTCAAGCCTTCAAACCATGGCTGAATGCCTTCCACTATAAAAATTATAGGTCAACTAACTTTAAGTTATGGTATGTGCAGTGTCTTGTGATATGATATTAACAACAGAACGATTGATCCCTTCCCTATCTACGCATTGAGGTACTTGCTTCATTTTTAGAGGGAGATGGTTTAAGGTTCCTTAGAATCTGAATTTCATCTTTTTACCTGCTATCCTACTTCCTACCAATGATTCCTCTTGAAGATCAGCATGAACTTTACTGCCTGGCAGTGCAGACAAGCCCCACTGCCCTTCTGTAGTCTTTTGCAGATGTCCCTTCCATGGGCAGAGCAGGAGAAGAAATCACTTCCATTTAAACAGGGAGAATTGGGTCTGTGGATGGAGGTCAGGTAAACCACATTATGATTCTCAGAGCCATTCAGTCCTCCTACCAAAGTCATCTAAAGACAGAGAGATCTAGTGTGAAAAAGAAATGGGATCATTACTGAGTGGTGTGATCATGGGTCAGGGCTATGTGTCACTTTCAAGTTAAAGTTTCAACTCTCGGAAACTTAGACTGTCAGTGAAACTCAAAGACATCTCATCTTGTTGAGAGCAAAATTAGGGTTGTTGTGCACGGTATTCGGAAATAGCACAGTATGTAAATGCAATTAAACCAGCATCACTGACGACTCTGAGAGACTATGCCAGCAGAATAAGCTTCGGCAAAGCTACAGCTGGCTGCAAGGCCCCCCTTCCACTTCCCTTGTGGAGCCCCTAGTCCCTAGGGAATGAGATGTGAACCATAAAGACTACAGTCTTTGCTCTTCATGACTGATATAGCTTTTAGGCTGCATCCCATTGTGGCCCTGCTGTCAAGACCTTCCTGTGCCCACCTGAACTCCATTGGATAAGCCCAGTGTCTGGTTCTCAACAGGGCTGTGGGATCTCCCAGAACCATAAGAATTAGGGCACTAAGGGCAAGTAAGCACTGTTTCAGTTCCTCAACGTCAGAACTTGCTGGAGGTTAAGGCATCACCATTTGTTCTGCCCCCAGTGAGTGGAAAATACTGCTTATCCCTTCCACAGTAACCTTGCCTGTATGTCATGACTCCTAAAAGGCTCAGACATACTTTCCCACTGCTTCCTGGTCGATGCTTTCACTGAACCACTGCCCTTCATTGGACATCTTGATCTAGCTGATCTTTCTCTTTTCAAAATCTTGTGTTGGAACTAAACTTGATTTTAATTTGAATTTGAGATGTTCTTTTTCATAAGGGCTGTGCAAATGTTTGTGGAAGGTAATCTCACCTCAGCAACTAAAATCAGCTGTGGGCACCCACCTGCGATTTTCTTCTGCCTAGCACTAAGCCTTCTTTTAAAACAGTACCAGGAAGATGAGTAAAAGGTTTGTTATGTTGAAGAAGATGAAACCAAGGAGTAGGGTGGTTTATTGTCATTGTTAGTATTCAATCACTGTGTGGGAAACAGAGATTTCCAAACCCACAGGATTAAGGAGGATTCTATAGACATCCCAACTACCTGACAGCCAGTACAGAGAGAAGGGCAGCATGTGAAGGCAGTGATATTTTAATAGTCAGCCTTGGCAAAGATAAAGATCCAGACTGAAAAGAGCTGTCCTACTTTGGAAATGTCTTTCTAGTACACAGAAAGAATATAAGAAAAAGAGTTTCAATTAGGATGCTCTACTTCTTTTGTACTCAGTTTGGGAAATGCACTGACAGCAACTGCAAGTACTGATGAGATTACAGAGAAAACTGGAGAACTAGGAGGTAGAGGTGTTTAGGGCCTTGTTGATCCCAGTAATGACAGCTGATGGGCATACAATAGGCACAAAAGACAGTCCCTTAACTGGTTAAAGCCTTCTTAGAAGTGAACAAAAAGAGAAGAAAGGAACAAAATGAGACTTGGTGATAATGCAAGTGCATTTATGGGGGGAGAAAGAAAAAAGGTGGAATACTGAATAGGAGAAAGACACTGAGAAAGCAATAATGATGAAGGAGGCACAAGGGAACCATAAGCAGTGAACTAGATATGAGCCTGCAAAGCACTAGGGAAACTCCACTTTTTTCAGAAGCCAGTATAATTTTGGATTCGACACCCAGGTTTCTCACATTCCACACTGCACGGGAAGTAGTTGCAAAACAGCAGCTCCTCACTTCCAGTACTTGCAGACTTTATTCTCTTTAATGTTCTCTCGCTCCTCCTTTCATTTACCCGTTTTCGGGCTCAGGAGTTTATTTGCATTATCAAATGTAGGTTTGCATCCCTCTGTTCAAAGCTAATGATACACTGATTTCACTTTTGTTTCAGGATTATTTAGGACTAATCTGTTAAATTATAAGGACCAAAGGCCTTTTGGAGTGTTCTGCTAGCATGCAAGCCAAATTCTTATGAAACCTACATAAATAATACTTACAAGCTTTAGATGAAGTTTGAAGGACTTCGATGTTCACAAAACATTCTCAAAACATTCTAAGAACACTGGTCTTTGGTGCCAGCCCTAATGTGTTCTCTTGGGTGTATCATCAGGAATATGTGTTATTGTGGACTGAGCTTGATATAGTTTGACTGAAACACTGACGATGGATAACGTTGCCTTTCCTTGCTCATTGGTTACGGTCTTCTATTGCTTTACTTCTCAAGCTGCATCCAGTTAAACTTCAGAAATTTTAGGCAGGTTGTAAACACGTAATAACGTAATGCTAGAAAGATTTTGGCAGGGAAATGATTTTTGGAGGAGAAAGTCACAGTGGGAATAGATTGAAGTTGGTGACTTAAAGGCAAAACATATAAAATAATAAAATCCTAAATTAGTCTAGTCAGTCCTTACCCCTGCAGAAAAACCTCCAGTGATCTTCCAGGCAGCTGTTTTAACAATGGACACAGAAGCATTTAGAAAATGACTTTCCTTTGATTTCAGTAATGTCAGACTTTTAAACTGCTTTTAGGGTTTAAGAAAATGTGTCAGTGTTAGATTCCACATTGGTTTATGTGGGAGATGATTCTTTGCAAAGAGCCTTTAGGCTCTCAGTAACACTTGAGGAGTGCTGTCCCAGGTGGATGTGAAGGGATACAGTCTGGAAGCATCACCTTATCACATTCTGTTTTGAAGGGATGCGAAGAATGTGTCATATCTGCTTTGATTAAAGATGCAGTGGTAAGAACAAATAATAAAACCCAGTGATATGACAAATCAAAACCTAAGTCTGGCAACAGGATTTGTCCAGATTGAGGTGTTCACTCTACCTGTATGTTTGACAGTTATTCTGCATAGTGTGAACCACCAAGTATATGTAAGCAAATAAATGTATACATACATATGTATTCTAAATCACCAAGATGTCTGCCAACAAAACTTACCAAATACAAATATTATTGCAGTGTTATCTATTTCTTCTGCATGCAGCCCCAAACACCTCCTCTGAATGATGTCTGTACCTGCCACTCATCATTAGCCTGCTTGATAGCAGCTGCACTGTTTTTCTTCATTAGGGTAGTTATGATATGACTTGCTATCATTCACTGTGCCTTGCAGATGCAGGGAAAAAATGTGATCCCTGTGCTAAAGAGCATCGAAGGAGTACAAGTGTCATCAGACATGTGTTTCCTGGAGCTGACTAATAATTCATAGAATCATAGAATCACAGGATAGTTTGGGTTGGAAGGGACCTTCAAAGGTCACCCAGTCCACCCACCTTACAATGAGCAGGGACATCTTCAACCAGATCAGATAAAGCTTAATATCAAATCTAGAAGCTAATATTAATAAAAGCTCTGTATTGCAAGGTGGGGGCGGCCAGGGAGACTCTGCAAAATGGGGCAAAAATAGAAAGAGGCAAGGGAATTTAAGTCAGATTGCAAAGGAGGGAAAAGTAGGATGATGTACTGCAAAGGATATTCTCCATTGCAGCAAGTGGAGTATGTTAGAAATCACAAAGATGTTTTCAGACTTTACTCATTACAGGAATGCTTTATTCTGTGCTTGATCTCTGTGCAAATTTCTGCTTGACATTGGTGGGAGATCCCCTCGCTGTCTTTATCAGCCTGAGGCCCATCACTAAAGAGGACTTTGCCAGTCACTTCCCAGTGTCAGTCACTACCCAAATGAGCATTACTCTATTTAGAAATTGTACTCTTTCTGTCCATTCACTTTTCCCCCATTATTGATATACCAGCTTAATGACAGAAAATGTTGCCAGACCCACCCTGAAGGCTTCAGTGCTTCTTTTTTTAACCAGAAACACCATAGGCAGCAGTGGTGCAGCTTGTCTCTGCTCTTCTAATATACCTTATTCTGTAATGTCAGGGACCTGTAGGAGCAGAAAGAATTGAATTTCTGCTTTCCTTGTATTTGTGTTGCTGATGAAAAAGGCACTTGAACACATTCACTGTGGGACACAGACTGAGAGTACAGCTCATTTTATCTGGGTAACTCATCAGTGAAGACAATCACATTTGTGATCGAACATACAGGCTGCTTACAGCTTTCCTCTGGGAGGGAAGAAAAGCTGTGTGACAAGATCAACTAATGCAAAAGCCTCTGCATAACCTGTTCCTGCCTGAGAAGGGGTCCAGGAGTAACCAGAAGGTGCTGAGACAGATGAGGATGCACTGCAGAGTTAACCGCATATATACACTGTATATAGCACATGCCATACAGATGGTGCACTTTTGTCGAGGCCCTTTGGACACAAAGTGGCTAAGTTAAATGGTTTCTACTCCTACACCAGTGTGCTGAATCACTTATGGTAGTGGAAGGGCACTGCGAGATAGGCTAAACCTGCTGAAACACAATTCTCCATCCTAGGTAAAGGCTGCTTGGATCCTTCTTTTTACCTATGAACATTACTTTGCCTTGCTTCATCACTGTGATCCTATGAAATCATAGAATCATAGAGTAGTTAGGGTTGGAAAGGACATTAAGATCATCTAGTTCCAACTCCCCTGCCATGGGAGGTCTGCATGTCAGCTGCATATTAGGTAAGCCAATGTCTGCAATGCTTGCAAAGGGCTTTGGGTTTATGCAGCGGAGGCTCTTCCTAATAGGGAAAGCTGCGGCTGTGAATACAAAAAGCGGCTTTTTCTACAAAGAATATAAAGAAACATTCCACAGAGACATTCCTCAAACCTTTTTCCTTCCATCTCCTAAAAACCATGAGAAATTTTGCTAAGAAATGGATTTGTCAAAAATGTACATGAAAAATCACTGCTTAGTATGCATGTGGCTGGAGGGGAGGAGTACTGTCCTTCAGTGGAAATCTGAAGATGTTATTGTACCCAACGTGGCACAGCAGGCTTCTGTCAACAGCCTCTGCCAACAGCACCCTTTGGAAAACTGTTGGAAACACGTACCTGTGATAACCTAACCAGCCACTGAGTGTCATCTTTGCTCCACAAACACAGCTGAGAAAGCACTTGCATGGCAGAAAGGAGAAAAGATACTTGAGTCTTCAGAAGAGCTCGGATATAACAACCGTTAGGAGCTAGACAGAATCCCCTTTGTAAATTGGAGAGCTTTAATGAACTCACCTGCCCGAATAACGTAGTGCTCAGCCTCCGTGATCTGCAGCTTCTCTCTGAAGTATGTATTTGAACTTAAAGATCACAGCTTGCTTATACAAAAGACTAAATTTCTTTCTGCTGTTGACTCCACTGACAGCAGCCATGTTCAACGAGGGATGGATTTGACCCAGTGACTCATAGGGCAGAGCTAGTGGGCACCAAAGCAATGGTTTTATGTCTTCCTCTTCATACTTAGTGGCTGGATCTCACAATGCAGCAATTGTTCTGTTTCCTTCCTCATTAATTGTTTGCAATACATAGTTCTCCTGATTTGGCTTTTTGTCTCTTTTTTATTGCAACTGATAACTTGACTCTTCTATTTTCTACTGAAGATTGACCAAGGTTTTCTGTGCAGGGATCAAATGCTACATCATTTGAACCCAATGACCATAAGTCTCACAATGGGATCAGTCCCCTTCTCAGCTCTTGCTGGATGGGCTTCTGCGGGGCTCCAGGTCTCTTCCCACCAGGTCAGAGAATGCTGCCAAGAACACAGGGACCTGTAACACATTTCATGTCTTGCCAGGAGACAAGCTGTGCTATTTCAAGTTACTCCCAGATGACTTGGAACTCTGAGCAACCTCCAGCATGTCTTTCTCAGACTGTCTAGTTGCGATTCTACATGGGCAAGGCCATGCACAAAGACATTTTTAGATGCTCTGAGATGTTCAAAGTAATTTTCATCTCCCATTAAATCAACACTTTTGCCTTTGCTCAGCCACGGGACTCTCGGCACCTTGGTTCTCACTTCCTAATCCCTCTCCTTTGCCATCTCAAGATGATCCTAGACAGCACCCCCTCTTTGTTGCTGTTGCAAGAGGTACAGCTGAGCACCACTGCAGTAATCAAAATGTATTTATTGGCTGCTTGCTACTAAATATAAGCTGTTAGGAGCTTTGAATCCCTGCTGGGGCTGATCAGGAAATCATTAGACTGAAGTAGAAGAAAATTAAATTCTAGAGGATACTGCTCTTCCTAAACTGTACCATAAGGACGCAGAAAAATATGGAGATTCATGCAAGAGGAAGGCCATGGATGCCAGAGGAAATTCTCACCCAAGAACTTCTGATGGAAGAAGAAACAGAAGCATGGCAGCGTCTATGGGTATATTTGCCATTTCAGTTCGATCTGTGCATCTTCTGTGCTGATTTATAAAGAGTTACTGTGTTGAGACATCAAATGAACAATATCTGGTTTCACCCAGATTTTGTGCATTAGAACTGTAAACTCAGAACACCCTTTTGTTGTTCTGCAACAGAACAAATCTCGCTCAAATCTGATCAATGGCACCTGAATATACCCAAGTTACTGAGCTTTCATTTTAGCCAGCTGGCAATAGACTTAATTGCAAGAACATATCCCACTGTCAGATATACTGGTCCAGTCTCATACATGGAGCTCTGACCTTAAACTTGAAGGCTGGCTTTAATTTCTAGATCAGCTGTTGAGCCATTACTTGTCTTGTCTTGCCCACCACTGCAGTAGAACTGATGAGAAGTCACACGTTTAAGAATTAAGTAATACTATTATGTGTGCTAAAGATTTGAGCATATCAGATCTGTACTACAAGTCCTTGGGTCTTAGCTGGGATGGAGGCAGTGACCCTAAAGTGTGACTTAGGATAATTTATTTTATTAAAGTACCAAGCAAAATCATCCTGTCACTCTTTCTTTTATATATCTCCAGAATGTAAGTTATAGGTGACTGACTTTCAACCACAGAATATGTAAATGCCTTTTTGTATCCAGTCACTGGCAGGTTGAGCTGTCGTTATTTCACAAAATCACATAGTATCTGAGGTTGGAAGGCACATATGGAGCTTGTCTACTCCAATTCCCTACTCAAAACAGGGTCACCTACAGCAGGTTTCCCAAGGCAATGCCTTGTCCCGTTTTGAATACAACCTCTCTGGGAAACACATGCCATGTTCAACCACTCTCCCAGAACAAGGGTTTTTCCTTATTTTAAGAGGAATTTCCTGTATTTCAATTTGTGTCTATTGCCTCTTTTGCTGTCACTGAACACCACTGAGAAGGCTCTGACTCCATCATCTTTAACCCCCAGACAGGTACTTATATATGGATAAGATCAACCTGATCCTTTCTACTTCTGTCTGAATAGCCTGAGCTCTGTCAGCCATCCTTTGTATGTCACATGCTCCAGTCCTCTCATCATTTTTACAGCACTTCAATGGACTTGCTCCAGTATGCGTATGCCTCTCTTGTACTGGGGAGCCCAGCACCTGACACAGCACATAGATCTCAGCGCTTCGTAGAGGGTAAGGATCAGCTTCTTCAGCCTGGTGGCAATACTTTGATGCAGGCCAGGAGGCCATTGGTCTTCCTTGCTGCAAGGACAAATTTCCATGCCATGGTCCACTTGGTACCCATCAGGACCCACAGGTCCTATTTTGCAAAGATGTTTTCCAGCTAATTGGCACCCAGCATATCCTGGTGCATGGGGTTGTTCCTGGCCAGATGAAGGACTTTCTGTTTCCATGCATTGAATTTCACGAGGTTCCTGTCAGCCCATTTTCCAACCTGTTGAGGTCTCTCTGAATGGCAGCATAACCCTCTGGTGTATCAATCACTCCTTCTAATTTTGTATCACTTGAAAACCTTCTGAGGCTCCACAGTCCAACCATCCAGGTCAATAATGTAAATATTAATCAATAATAATACTTCTGAGTTTTGCATTCCTCTTACACCTGGACACAATAGTGCCACAAGAGAACAGAGAGCCAACAACGTGCAGGCCTGCTTCTATGTTGTAGATACCATTTCCTCCTATGTCAAGCAATTCTTTGAAGTATTCATAATCTTTAGGAATCCTTTCATAAAGGTTTGAGAGCTGATGAAGAACAATTAGGTCACTTTTTAAGGCAAGACCTAGAGTCATGTCACTGATCCAACAGGACAGAACCACCCAGTGTGGAGTTAAACACCGCTTGCCTTTATACCCAGGCTATTTCCCCAAGCATTTTTTCATTATCTCTTATTACTTTTAAAGATTAAAGGAATAAGGACAAAACTCCTGTCTTCTTGGTAAGCCTTAAAATCAGTAGGGCTTGCAGTGCCAATATTAATAAGGGGTTGCAACAGTTCAGCTATTAATACACTTTCTCTGGCAGAGCTTGCAGAATATGATGAATTCTGGGTAGAGTATGTTATGTTAATTAGCATAAATATAGGAAAGACCTTTTCCCTTCTGAATATAAGAATACTCAGAATGAATACTGTAGTTAACATATGCACACAGGAACATAAGATTATATGTATCACTGGCAACATTATCTTATTAGCTATGAACATATGTTTTGTAGAAGGAGAGGTTCTGATTGTTAAAGGAAGGGCAGAATACTGGCAGATGAGACAAGAAAGAGAAGCAAGACATGGAGCTATTTGGATGCAGTTCATAGAGGTAGCCTGGGAGACTTCTTAGACCTAAACCTTCCTGTTTCTATACAGTATATACAACAGTGGCCTCAGTGTCGGTTGGGGGAAAAAACTAATGACCCAGTCCCCTCCTCCACATCACGTTTATATCAGCTAATTAATGCAGACTGGTTTACCCCCTTTTAATGAGAGCTATCCTGCAAAGAAAAAGGGGAAAAACCAAACCACCAAAAGATACCTTTTCCCCCAGTAGCCCAGGTATTCAGTTCAACGGAAATTAACTGCCTTGTCTGAAATGCTTCCCTGTATCATTCCAAAGAATATAATAACTCCACAGGAATAAATGGTTGGGGGGGGGGGGGGATGTTTTGCCTTTCTCTTTTCCTCTTCCTTTAAATACTGTGTTGAAATAAGAAATGGAGTAACTTCCCAAGCTTTTGTAATCGATTGGCAGGATTGACACTGTGTATGAAATTCTTCTTTTAGCAAGATAACTGGGACTGTGTCACAGCGGGAGCTACAGTAGGATAATGAAGCACAATCCTTTTAATTACAAGACCAAAACAAAACAAAATGCTAATGCTTCTCAAATCACATGTAGTGCACAAACATAGTAGATGTTGTTAAAGTGGAGGTCTTTATATCTTTCCCCTTTCTTTTAGTGTCCCTTTAAGCCAACAAGTTGTTCTCCGCTATTGTAGTTGTTCACATAAAGCAGAGTTTGCCTCATGTTTATTGATGGCACTGCTGTAAAGTGATTTAACCACTTGAACTAAAAGTTGGGATTTAATGAGCAGTGGGAGTTTGAGATTTGAAAGCATATGGGGCGTAAGGTTGGGGCAAGGGCATCTTACAAAAGTCCAGGGATCTCTGCCACCACTGATGAAATTTGCTCCTGTTGACATTGCACCAAGTTTACTGTGGGTTTCAGTGAATCTTCTGTCAGACATCTGATGGAAAATTCCATTAGAAAGAGTGGAATTATTAGATGGTCTTTGGGTCAGGCCTAATGAAGAGATCTTTCTAGTTACCTGAGGTTGAATTGTAATTTCTCTGGATGCTTATGATAAATTTTATGTAGGAAAGTAACAAGATGAAGTAGAAACAAATTGAGAGCAGAAGTTCCTTTCATTTTTTTCCTTGAGAAACTATCAGAAAAATCTTCTTTCTTCATCTCAAGACTAGAAAATGTCATCAGATGTTATACTTGAAGGACTCTGAGCAAATAAAGATAGGAGCAGCCTGATCCTGCAAAGTCAAAGTAAAGTTCCCCACCGACTTCCTAGAATTTTACATGTTTGGAGGTTTTTTTAAGAGTGAGTGTTTCTTTTTGACCTGTATTGTGGTGCTGCATCATAAAAATATAAGATGATACTCTGTATCTTCTATTATTCATTATTACTTTGAAGATGTATCGAATGGAGCATGTTTTCCAAACACAGGATGGCACGTCTGTTATTACTTATGTTGCAGTAAATTCTCTGAGGGACACATTATATGACTCGGAATCAGTTTGAAATAACACAGTCCCACTTGGTTCCTGGTAATCACACTGGAGATGCACTTTGCACCACGCTATGCACCGAATGTGTTGTCTTACTCAGACCCATCTTCTTAGTCTCTGTTTTCTTTCAAGTACACAAAACCCCGCGGTAGGTCAACAGAAGTTCAGGTTTTGGTGAGACAGCATTTGTGATCATGGTTCTAGCCTGTGTGTTTGTTTATAGCAAGAGAAATATATGCATATATAGCTACATGATAAGCCTGACTGCTCCAGATTTATCCTTTCTTTTCCAGGGTGAAGGAAGAAGGGAAGGGGAGGCAGAACTGAACCCAGCCATCCAGACACAAAATGCTAGAACTTTGGTTTTTTACATTAAATCTTAGATACCTTTATTTGTGAAATGGAATAGATGATCCAATCTGTACAGACTTTTACTTTTGATACAAAAATGTGTGATAAAGGCAAAAAAAAATCTCCAAATTGTTGTGCAGATTAAACATCTGCTTAACAGACTTGCAATACCAATACTTTGCAAAAGGTTTTGGCTATTAAGACAGATACTTCAGAGAAGAAGTATTTCTCCTGCTCCAGCAACAATTTATTGAAGGTGTCTATTTAGAAACACAGACAGTGAGTGTCTTGGAGAGGGTCACAGAAGTACAGCTGCTGCAACCATATTCTGTGTATTTTCGATTACTGGGATCCAAGCACAAGACCTGCAGTGCACGGATACAGTTCTTTGAGCTTCAGGGTGGACTCCTGTAGTCCTAAAATTAAGTGGTCTAAGCTGCCTAACAGTTGTTTGAATTTAATTGCTCAGAAGCACATAAGGGTGTTCTGCATGTTACAGAGATGTTCTGAATATTGTACTTTTCCTTTACATGTGTTCTCAGTCAACCAGATAAAGTTAAGGTTTCCTTTATCTCACTGGTGCACTGCAAACGTTGGTTAAATGAAGAGCTGGAAGTATTTAATTATTGTAATAATATGAGGCCATTATACCCCATTGATTGTAGGTAGCTGGCTCAAGGGAATGCACTGTATAAGCAACTGAAGTGCTTTCCAGATACTAATTATTGCCACATCATTTCCATTTGAAGGTAGGGAAATTAAGGCATGGATCAGTAAGCACTGGGGCTTTCAAACACAACAAATCCCTGTCTAGATACTGAAATCCATACTGAAAATTTCCAACTAATTGCAACATTTTGCCCTTTCCAAGCTTGATGGAAATCTGATGGGGAAATATGGAGGTATTCAAAAGATCTGAATGAGGCCTTTTGGTTTGGCTAAGACATCCTTAGCGTTTGATCGGTTCTGTTAGTGCAGAACTGAGGGTTAATACAGCTTGTGCTTAGGTGATTTAAGGGCAAATGCTGGAGACTGAACCCAGGACACCAGCCAAGTGGCTTGTTCCCTGCCGTGCTGTGAGCTGCTGGGGTGAGACCTGGGAATTCCAAATTCAGCCTCCCACATCTCCTTCCCTTCCCTCTTTCAGTCTCCAGCAGCAGCAAGTCACACTTCTGGTCCAGCACAGCGATGCCACAGACGGAAACGTCAAAAGGCAGCTGGGGTAGCAAGGAGGAACATGGGCTCCTCTCCAACATGCACAAATATGTAACATCTCGCTAATGCATTTAAATTAATGCTCTTGTAGCTTCCTGGTGAGAACAAAAATATCCTGTGGTGCGGGCACTTTCCCTTTTAGTGATGCCTCCAAAGAATGAGCTCTTGACAGCCTGAAAGAATTAAGTGTCTTTTCAAGCAGAAAGGTCCGCTACAGGAGAGGGAGCTGCACTGAGAATACCTTTAAACTGCTCCGTCACTTATGTCTATGATGAATCGCTGGGAGCTCTTTCACCAAGGCTAGATATATTTAGACTTTCTCTGATGGATCACTCTTTTCAGGGCAGATTGATTGGGCCAAAGTATGAGCAGATCAGCTGTAATTTAGCCTGAAAGTAGATAGTGATCTGGCAAAATGGATTCTCACCTGCAACTCTTCCCCTTAGCTCTTTTTCCTATAGTAAATTTGCCTTCGCTCTGAAATCTGGCCTCTGTGCTGATCTCTGCTACATTCACGAGTGCTACCAGGACTCAAAGGAACAAGAAACTGCCCAGGAAGACATTTTAACACATTTAAATCTCCTAAATTGGAGGGTTGGAATTAGGTGATCTTAAGGTCCTTTCCAATCCTAACTCTTCTATGATTCTGTGAAATTGGTGGGATTCAAATATAGTCTGCAAGAGTCTGCTGAACTGGAACTGTAGCATGCTCCTCTGCAAGCAAAGTCTTAGGATGGGCTTTGGTCCTTGCACTGTCCAAAGCCTCTGCCCTGCACGCAAATGTAATTTCCAAGACCCTACATTGTGGTATTAAGAGAAAGCGGACCTTTCCAAAGCAGCCTGAAAGCATATTCCCCAAATGGACTAAGCCTATTTTTTTTTTTTGAACCTGTTTTTTTTCCCCATGAAATTGGAAAAGTGGTTTGCAGTGCTCTTCTGAAAGTACAGCAAGGTGCCTGACCCCTGGCTCAGGGAATTGTAGCCACCAGGTTCACACATCTGGAATGGTAAATCCCCATGGCAGAAAAGAAGCTATCAGATCCAGCAGGCTCTTAACTTCTCTTGCATGTTTTGCAACCAGAAAAAGGATGTCTTTTCACCTCAATGGAGCAATGACCAGCTTAGGTAGCCAAAAGCTACGGATTCAGCAGTCAGAAGTCATTTCTTTGTAGGCAGAATCTAGCTTGCTTGTGCACCAGGTAGGAAACCACAGCACCCTGAACTCCAGATGCTCAAGCAACACCCCTCAGTCATCATTAGTCTTTGGTGGATGAGGTTTTGGGTATCTGAGGCTGTTAAGATGGGACAACCACATTGATGGATTAATTGCAAGCACAGGGAGAAAGAGATGCTGCATAGGAAAAGAACAAAAATGGGATTCTGGCTGCTGTCAGGTTGCTGAATGCAGAACAATACTAGGTAAAAAAAAGTGATGCAAATTCAACTCCATTAAAAACCTCATGCAACTTCAACAGTACTGCAAACAATCTCAAGGCTTGGAAAGGACAGTGGGAGTGATTTGTCTGTCCAAAATGCCACAGTTTGGCTTTGGACAGATTTCTAATTGTATTACCACTGGATTGAACCTCTGAAAGAGAACTTTGAAATGGTAAAGCGTATACTCCAAACAAATCTTAAAATGTAGATTTTTGTCTAATCTTCTGCAAAGTAGGTAAAAGCCCTCCACTCAATTTCACCCTTTTCGTCACTTTCCTGGTAATGTGTTTTTAGTTTGACCAAAGTTTCCCCTCAGCTCATCTTGAAGCCCCATCATGAACCCAAGAGGCTGAATCCATTCGTCTCACAATGCTTTCTTATAGCTTGCTAGAAACGTCTACCAAACACTTCAGCCTCAGGATTAGTAACGAATGTGGTTATCACAAATGATCAGAGCCTGTCACAGAAGATCAAGCTAGAATTAAGTCTGGGCGTTCTTCAGTCTGACTTTGGCCTCCTACAACACAGTCAAAGCCAAAGCATCTGCTGAAAATGAGATGGGACAGCTGAATGTACAGACAAGCACGCAAGGAAGAATGATTTTGGTTTTCATCAAAAAGCCAGGGAATCAAACTGATGTTTAGCTTGGGAGCCCAGGAGGTTGTGACAGCATCTTCAAAAGATGAAACTTTACAGCACTGAGTGTGATTTCAGGCTGTCTGCAGATGCAGACAGGCATGGGGATATGTGGCCTTGCTACTGAACCACAGTTTAAAGTGCATCAAATCTGCCCAGTTAACAGGCTCCATGGAGCAGCAAGCAGACATTTGACTGACTGGGAACAGCCTGTTTGATCCCTGTCGCTTAGTGATGCTGCCCTGGCCAGCCATGCGTGCCTGCAGTGTCCACCCCGAGGAGAAAGAGCAGTGCCCTGGTTTAAACCTCCTTGAAGCTGCAAGCATGAAGAGCTGCTTAGACATTGAAATTTGGAATTGCTGTTTGCTCACCCTTCTAACAATGTCTTGCCAAACTTTTCCATTCTGTTGTTTTTATTTTGTTAAACTGAAAAAGAATCATCTTTCAAACTATTTTTAGTGAACAAGAAGCGATTCGCCTTCTCTTCCAAAACTTGCTTCTGAGAAAGAATAATAATAAAGAGCTTAACTTACCACATATTGACAAAAAAACTTGGTTTCTCTTTTTTAATAAGTTCATAGCATTCAAAAGAGAGAGTCTTTCATTTATTGCTGAAGGATTTCCATGGATTTATGTTCCTAGAAAAGTTTTCAGGTGTCAGACCACTGTTCTCATCTCTGGGATGTGTCCACTCCTCAGCAAGCCCTGAAGTGAATTACTGATGAAATAAATGACAGTGACTTTGGCATTGAAAGGAACCATCTGGTGGAAATGAGACTAACAGATGTGCTTTCACTGTCAGTACCTCCATCCATGTACTTAAGAACTGCATTGCTATACACCTCCTTGTTCACCTGCTTATTAATAATCTAGCATTTCTGCTCTTGCAGTGCTGAGGTATCCCATTCACCATGCCAGGCCCTGAGTAGTTCCAGGCATTGTAGTCTCAAAGCGCTAAAGCTCTATTGCTCCAGTAAACTCTGCACTGGCTGTGGAAGAAAATAAAGCACAGGACCAAGTCCCAAGGAACAGAGACAAACAACTGCTCCCTGAATGGCACATGGAGTAACATCAATCACAGCCACACAGGCAATAAGTAATAGCAGGAAGAGAAAGCAATATCTTTTAAGTGCTACACCTACGTATTAATTGCCAGATCAACTCTCCTCCTGAACAGATTGAGAGCACATCTTATTCCTTCCTGCTGTGTCTCCTAGACACACTGTCTCTGAACACAGCTTCTTTAGATTTTCCAATATGAAATAAAGCTAAGGAACTGTTTGAGGATCACATCCATATGGTTGCTGGACTGGTATCTGCACTCACCCAGACCCACATTTGCAATGTTCTGCACCTTCAGGACAGGCAGAAGATTGCTCCAAAGCACAGCCTTGTGACCTTGTTCTTGTGGCTACTTCCTAATCAGCCCTTTTTAAGAACAGCAAAGGTAACGGCAGTAGAAACAAGATGGTCTGATAGTGCAGTGTCCCACATCATTCAAACTGCGAGGCATGGACATTTGCTGTCCAGAAATGTGGAATAAATATTCAATTTGGCAGATTCCCAGTGCATCCCTGGCTCACTAAGCTGTAAAAATTATGCTCTGCGGGGAAGCTCTAACAAGGGTTATAGCCACACTGTAGTTTCTTGCTCGAAGCTGACTTTGGTGCTGTGCAGGTTGATCAATTTGTGCAATAAAGTACAGTTTTCTCCAATCAATGACAATCCATTTCTCTTACTGAAAACCAGCACACAGAAGGTGCAAGTTATGAAATAGAAAGGCATCATTTGGGAACAGAAGCCATAGATTAGGGAGCATAATTCAAAGGGAATGTGTGTATTAAGGCAGGTGTGTTCAGCTGCAAACCAAGCGGGGAAAACCAGTGAGCTCCTGGCTTTGTGGAGCTGACTGTTGTTTTCAGCATGAAGAGACTGCATAATCTGGAGAGATGTGCCTGTCTATGCAGACATAGACATATGCCTGTCTGCCCTGAGAAAAGTCATATGAAAACTGGGGTATGCGTGTGCTGTGGACTTGAAGGCTTTTGCTGGTCCTTTAGAGCTGCAGTGTTCAGAAAGCCCTTGAGGAGCTGCATTCGAGGGACTGCTTCTGATTAAGAGAGGGAAGTTGGCAATGGGTTTTCTGTCATCTTAGAGACAACTGGGCAAGGAAAGGGAGGCTGCGAATAGATTTTCACTTCTACATTTGTGAAGACAGAAATTGTCCAAACACAGCGTAACTTCTTCCTGTGCTTGGGGAAGGTGATAAGTGGCATCCTTGGAAGAGTGGAGGGAAATCTTTCTGCTACCAAAGACAGTGGACAGAAACTTTGTCCATAGGATCATTGCCAGCCCACAGGCTCTTTCACAGGATGTTCTCTTCTCAAGGGCTGAATGTGAAATAGGGACAGAATAGCTCTGCAAACCAGAGATGAGCTCCACAACAGAAAGGACTGATAGCTGTGAGTCATAGTGCAGTTTTGGGTTAAATTCATTGAAATTCAAATACACGTCAGTTACTTCAATCAATCCTTTCTGTAGCTGGGTCTTCAGCAGCCAGAAATTAAGTAATACTTAATTGTGGAGGCTTCAGTCATGGAGATACCCAAAAGACACCTGGGCATGGTCGGGGGCAACTGGCTGTAGGTGGTCCTACTGGAGCAGGGAGGTTGTACCAGACGACCTTCAGAGGTCTGTCCATCCTCAGTCAGTCTGTGATTATGTGACTCTGTGAATCTATGAATATCTGAAGGCTGCTTCCTATCCATCAGAGAGAGCTCCAACTGAAGTTATTAGGAATCTACTGGAATGGAACTATTGAGTGTTGCAAAGCAGGCTGTACCATGATGGCTTGACAGCCTGCATCACTATTTCAGGTTGTGTGCTGCTTTGTACAACCAGTTATGGAAGTTGTACCAGTATTCAACCATCACCTATTTTACCAACAGTGATGGAGCCCATGTCATGGAGAAACAAAACTCTGGCACCCAAGACACTCAAAGCAAAGGCCTCTTTTGTCTTGCTCCACTAGAAGGGACTTAACTTAATTTGCAACAGATCAGTTTATAGCTATTATACGCTGGTATTCAAAGGTTTCTTCCATATGTAGCTACCATTCCCCCGTGTTTTCTACTTCAAATCATATCATGTGGCCATTCTCATTCTGCTTAAAATTAAAAGCATTAGATAAATATTAGCAGAAAATATCCCAAAGAGACACTGTTTTGCTAAGCCAGGCTGCTTCCTTGTTTAAAAGTAGATAGCATAAAGGGAAGCAGTGGGTAAGTTCCCTGCAAGACACATCATTGCAAACTTGGCTTCTTCAGGCCTGAAAGTGAATAGGGAATTTGATGGAAGCCCTTTGCAAAAGCAGTCACAGGCTGGACCTCCTAGTAACTCTATAGTGACCTTGTTTGTTGTTGAATCCATAGCATGACCAGATTTCCTGTACTAACATTTCAAGTCATTATTCTGATGTTAAGAGAAAATATCCAATTGATAGACTCACTTTAACAGGGAGAGACTATATTATATTAGGGACAATCTGGAAACTTAAAAATTACCTGAAAAGAAATGGAAAAATCATTTTGGTCAGTAGTGATTCTACTACATATTCCTCAGAGTTGCCAGCTGTAGTGATGAGAGTTCAAATGTCAGGATTTTGGGTTGATCGTGTGATGTCCCAGTACCTGGAAGTGAGAGTCTCACCTCATGCTCATTCACTTAGTCAGGAAGGGAAGTGAGAAATTCCATGCAGCTCACATAAAGTTGTAAAACATGAGACTAGATGAGAGAAAGCAGAAGACCCCTGAAGTCCCATCTTTATTTGCCTGCTTTCCTTCCTTGAAGAGTCGTGTTATTTTTTCAGGCAACCCTTTGACTTTTAATGTTACAGTTCTGCCCTGCCTCGTGTGCAAAAGGGGCATGCCCAAAAATGAACCATGATGAGGCAGATCCAACAATCTGAAAAGGTGAAGGATGTGGATTGAGGAATAAAAAAGTTTAGGATGAATACTTTTTCAAGAAACTCAAGGACTAGGGTGGTCAGAGCTCAGCAGGGATAGAAGTCCAAGGTTTGGAGCTGCTGATGCAACACGTGAAACTTACTGGGTGAAATCCCTCCTCTTATCTCAAAGACAAGGACTGTGCAAAATGATGAGACAAGATTATGGATGCACACACGCTTTCTGCACCATGCCATGGATTCAGTAAGGTGAGCATGAGTGAATTATGGATGGTCTTTTGATTGGTTTGCAATGATCTTTTAATGGCATAGAGACAGTGTGAAGTTACAGCGCATTGATTTCTTCTGTCCATGCAGTAATTTGCGGTGGTGGAGATTTTCCTCTTGATGTTTTCTATGAAGCTAGTAGGCAGTGAGGCCAATGACAGCCAGCAGTTGGTCTCCCATCTCTATGGATAGCACTGGACAGACACATCTTGTGTTCAGAGGATCATGGAGTGACTGGGGTCTCAATGCTTAGGGAGAGCAGAGCTGGAATGGGTGACATCTATGGACTCATTTCCACCACTGACAGGCAGTGATATTGCCTGCTAGGTCAAAGCTGCTGTAGTTGCAATCCAGGGAACATTTGACTTGTCAGCTCTCAGACCAGGGGACCAATTCTGGTAAATCTTTCCTGTAGGTGAGCACTGTTTCTATGAAGTTATTTTATAGTTGGTGTTTTAATTGGATTTGAAAAGTTATAATGAATTTTGCCCATTTTGAGACCAGCAGCGCCAGCCCTACAGTTATTCTCACCCTGAAGAGGAGCTACTGTAGGCTCTGGTTTCCAGCTGCACTTTGTTGTTGCAGAGAAAAGGAAAACAGCTTGAGGCAGCAGCTACTTTTCATCAGACTCATCTGCAGTCTAGGGAAGGAAGAGCTGGCTGTCATAACTATCTTTTATTTTCCTGCACAGCTTTGAGATTTTATGGGCATCTCCACCCCTCTTTCATCAGCAGATTTAAGGAGCAGACAGTGATTTCAGTCTCCCCAAAAAGACTCTTGTGTGCCCTTCTGCCTTGCCTGGCTTCATGCAGTTCATGCAAAGATCTGGAAGCCAGAAGGTGACATTTTGATCACTTTGACCATCTGTACATCACAGACCGTAGCCTCAAGCTAAACTAGGCCATAGCTTTTAAAAGTAAAGATCAAACCTGCAACTCTGACTTAAGACCAGGTCTGAGAGTGTTTCATGCTTCACTGGGCTGTTCCACTGTCTGGCTGTTAGGCTCCATTTTGTGTTAGTTTAGCAGGCAGAAGCAATAACCACATCTTAGATTCCTTCAGTGCTAAACCCTAAGAAACAATGCCTAAAAAAAAAGAGCTTGACCTGCAACTATAAGGGATAAGGAGGCATAGATGTACAAAGAGACGAAATGCTTGAGCACATCTGTACTGTTGAACGCTGAAGTCACAGTACATGAGACAGGTTGGGTGCATGAACAACATAGCTGTGGCAGCACGGTGCTGTGCCTGGGATAGCAATAAACTAAATCAGCCTCTCAGGTCTTGGGGGCTCAGGTCTTTTGTATGGCTAGACTGCTCTCATTGCTTGAATTAGCTGGGGTATCAGTGCTGCGCTCCGAATTTACACTGTCTCATTTGGCATTCATCAGTAGGTGCTTCCAAACTCTGCGCAGGCACACTGGTAGAGTTTGTGGGCATCCCAGTAGTGGGTTGTAACAAAATGATTGGAAGGGGTCATGAGGTAGGTTTGTGACCCTCAAAGCCTTTGGAGCTTTGGAGGAGAGAGCATGAGAGTGCCTGATGGACCTTCAACCAAAGGTTAGTAGAGGTTGGGGTTAGAGACTCGCTAAAAGTGGGATTAGGTCTTGTCACCCTAAATGAGAAACGAGAAGCCTTGAAGAGCTGCAAAAATTTTGCTTGATAAGATAGAACAGCCAGCAGAAGGGTAGCAAGAGAGGGGCAACAAAATTCAGCACCACTTGTGTGCTTACACTGAAACTGAGACCCCTGATTTCTTCTATGGTTATATAGCTTTACCCTTCACGCTCTGGATCTTGTTATATATAAGAGTCCTAGGTCAAGAGGTCCTCAAGCTTCAAACCTTTCATCCCAGGAAATTATCTCTGTGGTTCTGCTCTTCAGCGCCTTTCCCAAAGCATGTCCTACTGCAGTAAGACATGACATTCTAATGACAGTTTCACTCTCTCTATAGACAGTGTTACTTTCTGTTCCTGATTCTTAGAGAGCCCCGTGACCATTTTTTCAATTACCAAATCTTTGTTCCTCTGTCACTGAGGCTCATGAGCAGCTGTTTGTCCATTTTGCTCCTGAGTCTTTTGCAAAGTAACTCGTTTTCTGTTTGCAGTTTTCCTTCTTGTAAACATGATCCAGATGTTCTAGCTCAGTGTTCATGTGACTGTACTAAAACACACTCTGTGTGTTTGTGTGTGGTTTACCAAGCGCTCCCGTGCTTTGTCATTCACAAGAATTGAGCTGATCTATATATAAAGCAAAATAAAGCCATACTATCTTGACCAACAGGTACAATGCCTTCCTGTTTTCCTCTGGTTTTAGAGTTTAACCTCTCCGACTGACCAGTTTTCTCTTTGGCAAGGGCCAACATAACTGACTGGGAATTGCTTGTCACCAGTCCCTCTGCATGCTCCCAACAGAGCCTCTTACAGCCTCCTGGCTGCAAACTCCAGCTCAGCAGAAGCACTTGCTTTTGATTACAGAGATCTCCAGTGTCAGCCAAGGAGGTGAATATCAAACCTGGTTGGGTGCTGCCAGCAACACATCGTAAATAATAGTAATGGAGTGTAATTGCTCATCAAGCCAAATCAGAGCCTGGAGTGCTCCATCTGGCCAAACTCCCTTCGACATCAGTGGAAGCGTTGCCAGCAGGTGAGCGATAGGATTGAGGTCTCAAGCAGCAGTACCACCAATGATGTACTGTAGCACCACTATTAGGGTCTGATTCAGACCCTGTGAACTTGCTGGGTGTTTTTGCATTGATTTCGAAGACTTTAGCTAGCTCCCCTTGTGTTACACTGCTTTCCAGCCAGCACAGCTACATCTGTACCATAGTTATCCCAGATGGAGCGGGGAGGAGAATTCCTGACACTGAGCAATGGGATTTTAAATTTAGAGAGGAGATGGAATCTCTTTCCTGTTGGGTCTTAAAAGGTGGTTTGTTAGGGGGGTGATTTGAGGCTTGGAAATGTCCCAAAGGCCCGCCTTTTGGAGGAGGCAACTGAAAACCCCAACATGTAAATGGTATTGGAAAATGATATGTCCCTGGTGTAAGGCCTATAAAGGCCAAACAAGCTGGTGTGCATGCCTATCAATCACTTTCTGCTGTTTGACATCGCTACAACACTTTGCAAGTGAAAATAATTTACAGCCTTTCCCCCCAGACCCTTGAAAATTATTTACCATCCCCATTGTGGTTTGAACATTTACTGTTGCGGTTCAAACCTGTGATGAATTGGTTAGCTGTAAATTTTCTTTGCTTCCCCCTTCTCCTCCCACCTTTTCCTATGTAACTCTGGGATGAAGGTTAAGGCACAGGGTGTTATCTGCAGTAAGTGGTCTATTGTCAGTGCCCCATACATCCTTGCTAATGCTTATAGCTCCCCTGTGGTATCGGGAAGTATCATCGCTATTGTACGAGGTAGAACAGGAGCTGGAGAGAGATAAATGGCCTAGTTATCAAAACTTCCTAGCCTCCCACAGTCCTCCTTGGGAATACGGCTTTAAATGACATTCAAATGATGCTGATAGATGTTAGCTGAGCGAGGAGCGGAACGCTGATAGTGTCATGGAGATCTCAGCAAAGCCGGCACCAGTGACTGATGCGATAGCGGGTGGGTGAGATACTGGGCTGTCTGCTCACATCAAATCCCTTGGGGTTGTAAAGGTTCAAAACCAGATGGTGACCGGGGAGTATTAATGCTGGAGCTTGCAGAGCTGGAGGCAGAGGTGTTTTCAATTCTTTGGCAAAGAATCTGCTCAGTTTGGACCTCGTAGGGTCAACCACTGGAGGGGAAACAGCCCTTTTTCCACCCAGCAATGCAGTGACAGAAGTGTCATTTCCGGGACAAGTCCAATAGTGACCTATAGTCTGATCTGAAGCAGTACAGCCTCTGCGGCCCTGTTGTGGGTCCAAAAATCACATCCAGAATCTCCCTTTCCATCTGTTGTCCCTCCTGGTGTGTGAAACAGGAGAAGGACTGCTCAGATCATAAATCCCTTGGGGAATGGAGTGGGAACAGCTAGAGTAGGTGGCAAATCTGCTTCTCTATGAGTCTGGAAGGGCTCTTGGGTGTCTTGGCATCTCTTCAGGAGATACCAGGAAAATTCCCCCATCTGGAGGAGGAGAAGGACCTCCCATGAAGCAACCAGCAATCTGTAAGGCTTTGTCTTTTTTATTTTTATTATTATTTTTAATTTTTATTATTATTATCTGGCAAGAAAAAATGGCTCCATCAATCAGACCCTTTGTATCCTCCCAAGGTGTAGCTATGCAAATGCTCAGCCCTGCAGGCAGGTTTTTACTCAAAAGCAGCTCTAGGAGAAGGGGGGGGGGGGGAGGGATGTTTCTAGTGTATCGTGGCAGAAATCCCAGGGCACCAAGGGTGCGGGGCTCTTCCCATCCTCCTTGCAGCCAAGGAACTGAAAGGGCACAGGGCTGTCAGTCACATCCCTTCAGGATTTGGGTCCGAGCCTGGAGCGGGGTGCTGGTACACACGCTGAAGCGGAGGTGGTGGGGGGGGGCGCGCAGCTTTTAGGTCCGACGGGTCAGGGCAGAGCCCCCAGCGCTGCTCCCCGGGGGCAGAACCACAGCCCGGGCTGGGGCAGACTCCGCATCTCCCGCAAGAGCCCTGTGCAAAATGCTGCTCCCGGCGGGGCTGGAGCTGCTGCCCCCCGCCCCCCCCCCCCGATCTCCCCCCTCCGCGGGCGGAGGCTCCGGTTCGGCTCGGTTCGGCCCGGCTCAGGGCGGCCGCACCGGCAGCAGCGCCTCCAGCCGCCTGCCCGTCGCCTCTCCCGGCATCCTTCATCCCCATCCTCCGCTCCTTCCTGCTCCGGCGGTGAAAGCAGCCCCCCGCCGGGGGCCGGGGATGCCCTCCCCCCCCCCCACCGCAGCGGGGAGGGGGGCTGTGATGCTGCAAGGGGGATCCCCGGGTGTCGAGCGGGGTCTCCCCTTCCGCCGGCTGCCGGGATCTCCCCGCTCGGCGCCGGCGGCTCCAGAGGCGGCTGCTGGGGGTTGGCAACCGGGAAGGGGGGTAAGGGGGGGGGTCGCCGGTGTTCCACGCACCGTGGATGACTAGACACCCGGGGCCGGGGGAGCGGGGGGCGGGCGCCCGGCTATTTGCTGGCTGCATACAATGGGCCACTCCCTAACGTGAGGGCTTGGGGGGGGGGGAGGCAGGAGCTGGGAGGAGGAGGAGGAGGAAGAGGAGGCGGGGGGGTGGGGGGGGGGAGGAAGGGGCTCGGGCATCGGGCTGGTAAATAAACTCAGCGATGATTTCCCTGCCTTGCGCCGGCCCAGGTGCTCGCCGCGTTCCTGCCTCCCCGCTGCCGCCGGCGAGGATGACCTGACGGGGATGTGACTGCAGCCCCCATCCCACCTTCTCTTTTCGCCCCCTCCCTCCCTATCTCTCTCTCTATATATATATACATACATGTGTGTATATATATAAATACATAAAGAAATCATTTTTTGGGGGGAGGGGCGGGGAGCTCGGATCATGGCCCTGGGGCTCCCGGGGCTGCCGCCGCCGATCTGCAGCTCGCCTCTGGGGCCCGGCGGTGACCATGGGGCTGAAGGCACGGCGCGGCGCGGCGGGCGGTAGCGCTGCCGGCGGGGCGGCGGCGGCAGCGGGGCGGCGGGCGGCGGCGGCGGGCGGCGGTGGCGACCCCGAGCAGGGCTCACTGGCCCTGGGCACCGGCGCCGACCGCGACGGGACGCTGCTGCTGGAGGGCGGCGGGAAGGAGGAGGGCGGCAAGCGGACCCCGCCGGGGCTGGGGCTGCTGGCGAAGACCCCCTTGAGCCGCCCGGTGAAGCGGAACCACGCCAAGTATCGCCGCATCCAAACTTTGATCTACGACGCCCTGGAACGGCCCCGCGGCTGGGCGCTGCTCTATCACGCTTTCGTGTGAGTACGCGGGCGCGCTGCGGGGCGCGGAGCGGGGCTGCCCCGGGGACACCGTTTTGCTTTATCATTCTCAGCGTAAAGCGCTCCGGGGGGCTCGGTGCAGTCCCGGGGGGTGGCAAGTGTCTAAGGATGGGGGGTGCTGCTGAGTGGCGGTATTCCTTTATTTATTTACTGTCGGGGTTTCCCCAAACGAGCAGCTTCTCTTCAGTAAGCGTCTCGCTGGTGTGCGTACACCACCACAGGCGAGCCCCCGTGCTTTAGCCCCTAGGAAAGGGGTGGATGCCAGAAAGACCAAGCTCCGAGCAGTTTTAAGGCTCGAAGTGCTTAAGGGGAACACTGCCGGCTTCAGTTCAGCCTGGGGCACGGCGTGCGGTTAAACTAACTGTTAGAAACCCCGAGGTAACCTCTCCTGCAATAAAGTGTCAGATGGAAAGCGTCGGGTTTTGGTCCAGTAAAGCATTACCCTGCGGTGGGTGAAACCCGAGCGTTGCAGCAATGCCAACCAGAGAGTTAAACTGACCACACGTGAGCTGAGGTGAAACAAACTCCTTTGGTGGCCCGGAGGTGACAAGTCAAGCTAATGACCACCGGGTTGCATTCCTAAAAATTCTGTTCCCTTAAGTTTTTGTACGGAATATAGAAAATATAAATCTGCTTACAGCATAGAATGGAGTAGGCAGAGTCCTATTAAAATAAATGCGAGTTTTAGTGTTGTGGATTGCGTTTGAAAGCGCAACGGATTAGCATTGATCACGGTGTTACTGTTTTTCTTTACTGCTATAACGTGTACAGAGTGATAGAGGACTTAAGCAGGGATTTCTGAAATTGGTTTGTTTGCCACAGACAAACAAAGTGCTATGGGCTGTGAGCCTGGAGCTGGGTCTGGGGAAGTCCTGATCATTGGTGTAGTCTTTGCACTTGCAAATAAATACCTTGAATGCAGGGCTGTGATTTTACCTTCAGGCAAGCTCGTTGTTGGTGTTGGCAGAGATATAGCCCTGGGCAAGCAGTGACAGGCAGTGCTCATTACTGAACCGGTGCTGTGTATCACTCACTCATTGCTGCTCTCCCCTTCTCAGTGTTCTCATAAAGTGCATCTTGGGACACGGGTTCCTGCTTTCCAGCTTCATTTCTGTGAAAATGTGGACACTTTGTCAGTGTTCTTTTTCTATGGGAAAACTTGTGCTAGCAGGTAGGGAGCGACAGCGTTCGGGCTGTGTTGTGCTGGGAAGACTCTTTGGTCCGGAGCTTGCTATTCATTCAGTGTTGCATAACGCTGCCTCTTGTTGGGGAGATCCATGCCTGGGCAGAGGGGCACCCCCTTCATCCTGCCTTTGTCAGCCCCCCTATGCTGCACAAGTGAGAGTTTAGCACCATGAGCAGTTGGCATCTTGCTGTGGCAGCTGGGTCAAATCCATGCCCAAGCTTACGTCTGGATATAAGCAATAGGACAGTGGGTGAGCCTAGAGAAGCTCAGAGGAGCCAAGAGAGTCACTTATTTGCAATGGTATAAGAGAATGAAATCTCTTCATTCAATGCATATTCATATGCAATGGTATAAGAATTTCCGAGTTACAACATTCATTTTAGATAGCTCTCTAGGAGTGTGGTTAGCCTGAAGATCCTTATGCAATATGGATGATAGAATAGGGAAAAAATTCAACGTGTTTGTAAGGTTTCATCCTTCTTAGGAGAGGACGTGATACTCTATGTGGCCGATTTCTCTTTGGTGACTACTCAATCCTACAAAACTGGGGTGTGAGTCCAACCTGCTCTCATAGAAGTCAGTCGTGTTAAGACAATCAATGCCAAATTCAACATTAATGAAAAAAAGACACTTTTAGGAGTTGTTATCCTTAAAAGAAGTAAAATACACATGTCCTGGTGTGTCAACCCACAACAGATGTCCCATCCCAGGACACCTGGGGGACTCTGCAGTCCAAGTCTGCTGTTGGCCACTCTCTGTCTCTGTTCAGTCTCAGCTCCTGGTGGACTCAGTAGAAGTTGAGGGCTCTTACCTCGCTATAGGATCAAACCCTACAAAAGAACTCTGCTGAAAGAGATGGAAGAGTGTGCTGAGATCTTGCTGACAGGCTTCAGAGCTGGTTCCCGCAAATGGAGAACGATGACCTGCTCGGGAGTGGGAGCAGTGCTGGGGGGATGCAGCACCTGAGCTGATACCCAGAGTCTTTGTTCTTGCTTTCAAATGAATCGTCTTTTAGCTTTTTTCCTTCTGAAAAGGGGTCTCTCTCATGTTGGAGGTGCTGCTGTGACACTGCGTGGTGCCATCCCAGCAGTCCCCCAGTGCCTCTTTTCACACTAGAACAGTTTACACTTTCCCTTGGGTAGGAGAGAGCTTGCCAGCCTTTCCATATAATCTACAGATTTGATGCTGGTTTAATTTTCAAGAAAAGACCCATTTATCTTAATGTCATTATCTTAATGACGTGTTACACTTTGTCTTCGTCTTCTGAGTAACTTTGCTATAAATACCATGCAACCAAAATTAAGAGTAAGAAGGATGTTCTCACACAAAACCCCACAGAATAAACAGCTGATGGATGGATCATGGATGGATGTGGTGAATTCCTTACAGATCCAGGCATTCAGAGGTATTTAATGAAGAGATGAGGCAAAGGACTCCAGTGCTGTGTATATCCCAGGATTCAGGAGGTGGGAAGCTGCTGATGGAAGAGGATTACAACTTTCAGGACGCACTGAGGGTGTTGTGTGGGGGCAGGAAAGGGCTTTGCAAAGGTCTTTGCAAAAGCTTTGCCTGCTAGAACTTTGGAAAGGGTGGTACAGATGGGATCTCGTTAAGTCGTACAGTGATGCCCATATGGCTGCAAAGGGGTCATGATCCTTTGTGTATCTCCCTGTTACAATGTGCACATAAATAAGGTTCGATGCAGTGCCCGTGTAAACACTCTCTTTAGATTAGTTGGGGTTAGATCTATGAAATGATTCAATGTGTTCAAATAATTGAATGGCAATGCATGAACATGATCAAGCCCTACCTAGCCCTAAGGCCAAAGGTGCAAGGGAGAAAGGGGCAAATTCCTGATGTGAGTTTTAGTGTTCAGCTTTCACAGGCAGTGATTTACGGAAAGCGGCGCCAGATATTTTCCTTGCAGTTCTTCCTTGTTCTGCACTAGTGAGTTTGTAAGCCTATCCTTCTAGCAAAGAGGAAGATAATTTGGTCCTAAAGAAGCTGACTTTTTTTCCTTCACCATCTGAAAACATTTATTCTCTGGCAGCTCTGCTAGACAGGAGATCTACATAACACCCATGCAGTCCTCCTCTGCTAGGACACCAGGGTTCATGGACTTCTTGGCAATATGGCAATATCTTAATGGTGTAGTTGGTAAGAGAAAATTGATTTTCCCATGAAGAAATCTCACCTCTGTAAAGGCAAATAAAAAATAAAGTAAAAAATATTAAAAATAATTGAAAAAAAGTGGTTTAAGCTTTGTGATATTTGGTTTGGAAATGACTCTTTGGGGTTGCAGGCCAGGCTACAATCTAACCCTGCTCTTTTCAGAGCTCATCTCCCCGTAGGTATAACTGCTGTTCCCATGCTGTACTGTATTTTCCTTCATGTTCAGCTGTACAATATACTGCAGGAAACTCCTGCAGTTGTGCCTCATGGGATGTGTACTTTGGCTAGGGAGACCGACTTGAGCTCTGTTCACCTCCACCAGCCATCCAAATGCTTTATTTATGCACAGAAGCATAAGTGAATCGAATGAAAAACTGCAAACAAGCACGATTTTGTTTTTCCATTTCATTTTCAATTGTAAGCACAAAATATGTGGTGGATAATGGAGAGAGTCCAGAAACATAACAAAATACAGATCATCAATTTGTGGAAAATTTTCAATATCTCACTTAAAGAAGAGAGATGCTGAAGGCGACGTAGCTAGGAGATATTCTTATTTTCATACCATCCTCTGAGACAACTGCAGTCTTTACTTTCAGGGAAAAATAAGAGTAGGAAAAGGCTTGGGATTAAATTGCCTTTTTTTGAGAAAGTCTGCAATATTGTCTGTACTCTGCTTGTATAGATCACCACAGCATACCTGCTCCTGAGGGAGGGAAACCATGGGGAGCACTTGAAAACACTTCCCTATTTGCCATGCAATCTTCTTTCTATACTGCTTAATACCTGGAATGAAAAGAGGAGGCAGAGTCATGCGATCCATCAAATTGTGAGCATTTCTGGGAAGCACCGGCAAGCACCTCTTGCATGACTGATCGTAGGTGGGTTGTTTGCAGAAAAGAGTGTAGTGGGACTTGGGAGCACGTTGAAGGTCTGGGGGCTTGCTGTTGTTTTCCTCTTTGCCCTTTGGGAGATGCTCTGTAAGATGTGCTGATCCACCAGCCTGTGTCAGCCATCTGGGCTGAGATGGGAACAGGTTTGGGGTAAAAAGGATAAATAGGAATCCTTCTTTGGCCTCTTTGGCATGGACTTGTCTCTAAGTGAGTCCCTGGAGCAGCAGAGCAAGCCTGGTCCATTAGCAAGTGCCCTTTGCTTATGTGTTCGCCGATGCGAGTTCTGTTTTAATTATTTATGCTAATTCATCGTAATGCAGGGATAAATATTCTGCAGTATACTTTGTAAAAAATAATGAAGTCTTAGTCATTGGAGACCTCACCACACACCTCTGCTGCTGCATCTCTGCCGAGGCTTGTGAAGTCCACCCTCGGTTTGCATGTGGTTTAGTGATATCTGACTGTACCTCAGTTTGTGGGATCAGCCTTCATTGCAGGCTGTGGTCATGGGCTGCCAAAAGCTGGGGTGTGCTGGTATGAGTGAGGAGGGGCAGCAGAGCCTGGGTAAGCCACAGGCTGTGTAATATGAGTGGCTTGGGATCCCCAGTTGTAGCTTCAGAGTCAATTCAGCAGCTCGGAGGTGCCCAATGCTTGTTTAGGCACCCAAACTACCTCTGAAATTACAGACCAGGCCCTTTGGTGGGCATAGGAGTGTTTTCATCTACAGCCTCATATCTCCTTGCTAGGGCATCTCTCCTGACAGCGAGACCCACTCCCGGTGCGGGTACCCGTGGTTGGGTCGGTCAGCCAGTGCTCGGTGTTGCCATGGCTACGCTGCTAAGTTGCCGAATTTTGGTGCTGCTCACTCAGGAGCTGCAGGCACAGGGCTGCTGGTACCACAGGCTCAATATCTCCCCAAACCCCTTGGGATGGGGTTCCCTGAGCATCCTTCTGTGAGTGGTCTCCCTCATACCATGTGATGCTGCTTTATCTGGATGGGCATCGAGATCCACTGTGGCTGGTAATGCACAAGGAAGGGCAGATGAGCAGGTGAGCATTGGTGCCTCCAGTGAGAGCAGACACTCAGCAGCTGGGCTTTTGATGGTGTCAGCTCAGCCCAGGAATAAGCCCCTCAGAAAGAAGTCACAGCCCCTCTGTAGTTTGTATTAAATCGAACAGCCCCAAGTGTCATCATTTTGGTCAGCAGTGATACAGCAAAGCTCCTCCAGCAGCCAGGAAATCGTGTTTTTCTTCTCTTTTGAGAAACGTTGTAGTGGAGAACAGCACCACCTCAGTGCTACCCCGGTGGTCCTTGAGGCACTGTCAGCAGTAGAGCCAAGACTTACTGCAGTATCTCCAACACAGCAGCTGGGTTGGGGCTAAAAGCCATCTCAGTTTCTTCTTGTGCCTCTCTTTGCTTCTCACAGCAAACATCAGATCATCATGGGGCACAGCAGGGTCTGGGCAGCTCTGGGTGGGCTGCTGGGTGGAGAGGCCACATGTATTTTACTTGTTTTAATCTGAGATGCAGTTTAGGGAAATGTTTTAAAAATTAGCAGGGAGAGACTTTCCCAACCCATTTTGCTCATTTTGGTGCAGAATGTAGAAACATTCAAAACAAACCTAATGGAAAACTAGTAACCAAAGACTATGCATATTAAAAAACCTGAATTAAAAAATCCTCACATACATGTAGCATCAGTTATATACATACCTCCGTGTGCTTGAGTGTGTGCAAGTGAACACGAAGGTACCCCAGCGGTTCCTGCTTCTCCCAGACATCACCCCAAAGGCTACTCACCTGGCATCTTTCTGTTCTTTCTTTGAGGCTCTCCATCTTCAAATATCACTTGATTAAATCCTCTTTATTTATAGATTAGCCAACATACAAACCTGTGTGTATATGTAGACCACAATTCTGTACTTTGTGGTCAGTAAAAATTCATTTCCTGCGTTGAAAGGTATGTGCAAGGCTAGGTGATGACATGAATATGCAAGGACAAGGTCTGAAATTGAGTAATTTGGATCTTATTTAACAGCTGTAAGAAACTTTCCAAACAAAAATCAGTCAAGTGAGTGCTAAGATCATTTATATCTTGTTTAAAAACATAATAGATTGGTGACCTTAGACATAGCCAGGCAGCGGGGTGGTTGGGTACTACCATGATCAGCATGTATGGTATAAATAAATGATAACGTGTATTCTGGTATTTAATAATGCTATATTCCTTTCTTGTATTTACTAATACTATATTCCCTTCTTGTATTTAATAATGCTATATTCCCTTTTTATGAGTGGAACTTTACAGAAGGAGAGGAGCCATGGAGACATTGCATCTGCTATTGCTTCTGGCATATACTGTATTAAATGAGATAACTTAAATATTAATAGCTTTACAGGAAGTATGGTCCATAAGAACCATTGAGTATATGCTGCGTTCTGTCCTAGGGTGATAGGTGGGAAACATAGCACTTTCTGGGAGAGAGGCATGCCCAGGGATATTTAGTTTCATGGTAACCTACTTTAGAAAAAAAACACTTCGAGAGAACTTTCAGACTGGAAATCTGTAAATTGCCTTCCCTAGCCTTCAGCAAGCAAACAGCTTAAGAGCATATTTAATTTGGAGCAAGTGAAAGGTTCCACTGATGTCAGGAGGAAATTATCCAAGGTGATGTTGGGGTCACCCAAAGCAGAAGAGTTGACTGAGATGTGATGGAAAGCAGCACTAGGTATCATCGTCTTCCTCCGCACAGCCGACTTGCTGCTCTGCTTGGTCTGGTAACATCCTCCTAAGCTACAGTTCTGCCACAGGCCTTCATCCCTTCTGTGCCTTAATAGCCACCTTTGTTTATGGTCCCCTTGCCCTCCTTAGAGGTGCTGCTTTTTGCTTGTTTGTGTAGGTTTTAAAAAGCATGCTGAAGTGGAGTTTCATATCTCCAACACTGCTAAATCTCAGTTTGGAGAGACGCTGAGACCGTGACATGAGAATCATCCAGTGTCTCTTGAGGTGACATGTGCTCTCACTTCCTTTTCCTACATGCATTAATATTGCCCAAGTCTTTCCTACTTTATTTTTTCTAGGTTTCTGGTACGTGGTGGTGGAGCATTACAGGTCCATTGGCAGCAGCAGTGGAGGAATCCTAATCCTGTCTGGGATGGCTGTTGTCTTTTGCTTCTTTTAACTTTCCAGACTTTATTTCATTTTATGGATACTTGAATCTCACTTGTCCTCCCTGGTTTCAGAGCTGTTGCTGAGAGCTGTATGGATGTGTTAGGCATTCCTTTGCCAACCCGTGTTAGTTTGTGATTGTCATGTTGGCTCTTCAGTGGTGTTTTTTTTTAAATCTCAGATGCTTTTCCTATTTATTTTCTTCTGTCCCTGCTGGTGTTTTGATCACCGTCCAGATTGGTTCTTCATAATTTTATTAACATTCAATTTAATTCTTTTTATAGCTCATTAAGGAAGCACTTAACAAGACCAGAACTAAGAAAATCCATTCAGCGTTTCACTAAATAACAACTTCCCCCCTTCCTGGTTAATTCAATGTAATTTTTTTGGGCTTTATTTATAGCTCTGAAGCCAGTTTTTAATTTCATGTCGTTTCTCCTGGTCATATGGATTAATACTAGAACTAAGATGTTATGAGACATTGCACCTATGTCAAACCAGAAATCTTTCCTCATTTCGTTTTGTTCAAAACTGGTTGTTGGGCTCTGTTTATCTATTTAATTCAGTAACAAGCATGTAACTGTTATCTTCCTGTCTCAGTTTTTTCATGCTTTTGACACGGTGTGTATCTCCTATAACAAAATAATCCAACGTTCCCAGCACTGTCCACTGCTAAAGTAGAGCTAAAGCAGTGCTGAAAGCTTAAATCCCCTGATCCATCCAAGTTGTAGTTCTTATATGTTTTATGGGAGCTGTTACATTTGGGTTATACTAACGTCGGGTGAACGAAAGAGATGTTAATCCTAAACCAGAAGACGCTTTACAAGGCATTCCCACTGACTCTAAGTGCAGAGTCTGCAGTTTTCTGGTTTCAGAGGGGATGGAGCAGAAGCAAGTACAGCTGTTGAGGGGCTGATGGTGAAATCCCCAAAGCTCATGGTGGGGAGCTGCCCACCAGGCTCTCAGCAGTGCAGCATCAGCTCTGCTTATCTTTGCTCCCCTCGTGCCTCTCCATGCACTGCTAAGGGCGCTTATGAGGAGGGATTACACCCTGAGGAGGGAATGTGAAGAGCAGCTGATTGAAATTGCAGGGGAATTAATTTAGGAAGGTAATTACATGAACTGGAATTTACTCTTCTACTTTTGCTAACACCGCTGCTCTTGTGAGACATGCTGGAAGAATTTCAATGCACACAACCGGCTGAGGCTCCCAGAGCTGACCTCAGATCCTGTCTGCGCAGTGGCACCAGATGCATTGGGCCGCTGCTCAGAACCAGCCTTGCACTGCAGCTATGGCAGCAGCTTTTCTCTTGCCAAAAGTAGTCATTAACTATGTCTAGACTAATTGGCAAAATCATGCTGGGGATGTTCCCAAGCAGTGACACATGCTGGCCAATAACACAACATTGCTGGATGACCTGTGCTGTGGTTTTAGTCTGAGACAACTAAGCGACTGGGCACAGGTCAAGTGCTGCCACAGACCTGGGACCGCTCCCAGCAGGAGGCTGCATGTGGCTCCCTGCTTTGGAGGTAAGTGAGGTCAGTGACATGGACACTGGTCATGCCAGCTGGCCTCATGGATAGAGAGCAGGACTGAGCATCTTTGGGTTACTACAGTAGACATAATTATTACTTCTTACGATTTGTGTCAAACACTAATGACATTGCTAGTTGTATTGTTTCTCCCAATTTTGTCTCTCTCATTATTGTAGATGTTGCTCTACTACCTTGTCAGGTGCTGGGTGCAATGACACTGTGCAGAGGTGGTGAGATCTGGCAGATGAATGCTCCTGGAAGTTTCTGCTCTCAGAATATGGCGTTATCACATAGTACATTCTCAAATACATTACTCTCATCAGTGCTAAATTGCTTCAAACAACTGTATTTCCCTGCTTTTTCTCAGGGCCTGTGAGGCAGTCTCTCAACATTCACAATGGGACCTATCCATCTAGTGCCTTATCTGAGGTAGTTGTCTGGACTCCTTTTGTAGCTGCTGAAGGAAAACAGGAAATAGAACTTTCCGGAGTGCCATTAATCTTATTCTAAAGATGATTCTAAAATAGGAGAGATTAATCACCTCTTGCGGTGCCTCAAACTTTCCACAAAGGAGACCTCAGGTGACTAACTTGGATTTAGGTATTTACACCGAAAATATCCAAGGGATGGGAAACTTTTTGCATGACCTGAGAGGCAGGAAGAACTCAAAGCCACATTAAGATAACTAAATTTAGATATGTTCATGTACAGTTCTGTGTGTGTAATAGGTATTTAAGTTCTCTTTATAGTCAGTCAAGATTTAGTCAATACAGTCAATAGATTTTATGGTGCAATTCATCCAGCCAGATGTAGGGGTCTGCTTTATATGGAGATAAATCATAGCTTCAGCTCCATTGAGCAGCGCTTCATTGTCTATAGCAGGAGCTGAGGTGACTTGATCTTTGGTAAATGACTGCAGTAAAAGCCACTTTCAGACAGATGAGTCCTACCTTTAAAGGCAAGAGGAATATGACTCATTATTACATAGGCTTTTATTAATATTAGGCTCAACATAAAATTCTAATTCTCCTTCCTCAAGAGCTTTACATATGTGGCTACTTACTATCCCAAGCCATGACAGCCCTACAGTCATCCCTGATGTTATGCCAAAGAAAAATATGATGGTGCAGTTGACATGCTTAGTTTCATCATCCTACTTATGCTGCTGGTTTCAGTAGCTTTAAGATCTTTTACTCTTTGGGAGTCCTGAGTTTACCTTTCTGCCTTGCCTTTGTTCTTTGGTTTGCTATGGGGTTTATCTCCCTGAGTCCTTCCATAAATTAGCTCTTGATTTATAATCATAGTTGCAGTTGATCTTGAGGTCATGCTGAAACCCAAACTGTACAACCTCTTGTATCGAGCTTCAAACTCAAGAGCTACGGCTGACCCTATCTTTCCTCCATCTTCTTGCAAACATTTGGGATTTATCTGGGCAGAGGTGTAACTCTGGTGGGAGTTGGCCAGCAGCAGTCCTCCTTCCTATTCCTGAATTTCTGTCTATTTGCATTGCTCCTCTTGTCTCTATCACTCAAAATTGGCCCCCAAATCAATGAACAGGCAACACTGCTTTCTAGAAGGTGCCATTTTAGGGACCAGAAAACTCTCTGAGTGGCTTGGACATTGTCCTTTTGAAGCCTGTAGCAAATGTAGAAGGTCAATTTGAATGGCATGGGATGAAGGAGTGTGATTGTGAGGGTCATTCATAGGCTTAGATTATTTTTTTTCTGTGCTATAGTTTTCTCTATAAAGCTTTATAGATATGTAAGCACCATTCAGTATTTTAGAGGGCATACTCACTTTCATACACCAGCTGAATCAGTAAAGTAGCATAATTGAACCTAATGCTCAAATCATCAGAGAACTGTACAAAATCTGAATGCATGAAAATGCCCTGACATAAGGAAGCGCTTTTGGGTGGTGGTGTATTCCTTTAACAGCTGCTGGTTTGTGTTTTGCTTGTTTTTGCAGAAATACTGAGCCAGCAACCTCTTTTAGTCATGTCGGTACGAATGTAGAGTAAATCTATTAGAGTCAGAACAACAATTGGATCTGGCTGCTGCACCACAAGCTTGTTCTGGACCCACTACAAAATCTTCTCATTTTTTACTGATATCCTGCTGTTGCCAGAAGCCAAAGTCAAGGTTCTGCACCTCTGGTGAGGTACTTCCCTGCCACAACAGACATGCCCTCCCAGTAAGGTAAGACAGCTTGAGGAGTGGGTTAAATAGGAGAGATGCAGAACTTCTGGCAAGATAACAAGTGAGCACCAACCTGTCCCAGAGTTGTCGGTACTCACACTGTAGTGTTCACTGCTTGTTTCCTTCACACTGGGAGCTGGCTCTATTGTAAGCATGGAGTCATTTCTTCCCTCACTGCTCCCCAAAGTAGAGAGAGGATTTTTCCTCCCTCATAAATGCAGTTATTTAATTAACAAATACAATTATTTAGTTAACAAATACAGTGCAGCTGGGGAAGGTAAGGAAGCAAAGCACTGTCATTATATCCATTTCTTGGTGTAGGTCATGTCTGATGTTGGGCTGTAGGAGGGAGTTGACAATTTCAACCATAAAACCATTTAGTTTGGAAGGTTTTAGAGGTTTCCAGTACAATCCACAGAGCAGAGCTAACTTCAAAGTCGAATCAGGGCTCAGGGCTGTATCCAGTTAAGATTTGTGCATGTCCAAGATGTGAACTACTTTATATTGTGAGGAGTGATGAATGTGGTTGCACTTCAAGGAATATGTTGTTTTATGCATTTCTCATAACGGGCAGACTTCTAGGTCCAGAGTCACAGAGTCTTCCTTTATGCCCACTTCATTTAATCCTGAATATTAGTGGACAGTCCTGAATATGTATAGACAGAAGTGAGATGTAGTATCTGGGCACAGATGCTGGGCAGGTCATCCCACTGTGAGGAAACAATGCCCATAGTAAACCACAAAGAAAGTTGCTTGCTGCTGGGCTGACTGATTGTCCAGTATTGTCTATGGAGTGCTTACACTGGGAAATGCTAGGGATAATCTTTGGTGTAATCAGTAGAGTTCATTGAAAATATTTAACCTTTCCCAATCACTTCTCAATTTTTTTACTGATGTTGTTGTAATTCAAAATTTCGTAATTTTTTTCAGCATTTGGAAGAATCATTTAGTCTTCAGCAACTTATCCCTACTCTACATCTCCTCCTTACTTTCCCATCTCTTTCTTCCTGTCCTCTCCTCACTCAATCCCAGCTTCTCTTCGTTAGGGACTGTAGTGGTAAGATAAGGGATAACGGATTCAAACTTAAACAGGGGAAGTTTAGATTAGATATAAGGAAGAAGTTCTTTGCTGTGAGGGTGGTGAGGCACTGGAATGGGTTGCCCAAGGAAGTTGTGAATGCTCCATCCCTGGCAGTGTTCAAGGCCAGGTTGGACAGAGCCTTGGGCGATGTGGTTTAGTGCGGGGTGTCCCTGCCCATGGCAGGGGGGTTGGAACTAGATGATCTTAAGGACCTTTCCAACCCTAACTATTCTATGATTCTATGATTCTCTTCTTCCTTTGGTGGCATTCTTCACTTCACTACTGAAGCACAGCACCACTCACTGGATCATCTAGCTGTGCTTTGCGTGTGACCACTCAGCCTTTTGTACTTAATGTGACAACAACAGTAGAGTTCACTCTGACTTCAGTTGGCCTATAGCAGGTTGATGGAGCTGACATGACTCTTTGTTTCTCACCTAGACATACTTATGTTAACTTTTGGTCTTTCCTATAATTTTTTTTAACTTACTAGATTTTGACATTGAGTTCACCTATGTCAGGGTTAAAATTGTGCCTCTAATTCCCTCAGAGTAGGGACTCAATAGGAATTACTTTGTCCATATAGTGCGAGGTAGTTTAGGTGCAGGAATTATCTCTAAATCACCTTGTGTTTCATTGTCATCAGTGTTTCCTTTTTGGTTGCACAGCTGCCTGATATTGAACCCAGCATCCAGTGGTAAGGTGCTCTCGCTGGACAAGCCTGTGACTTTGGGCACAGCCCAAAGTTAGAGCCCCAACGCAAACAACATCACTGTAGGAGAAGTTCTTAGAGTTGTGATTCAGACTCACACACTTCTGAGTCACTGATCCTGATCACTCTTTGCTCTAGGGGTGATGGTGGTGATAGGGAAGGAGCGATTTATTGATGACCTGTGTAGGTAACAGATTTCCTGCTGTGACTCAGCTGTTCTCTCTTGAAAGAGGGAACATGAAGTGGAGGTGGACACCGATCTCTCTTCACAGAAAGGGTACAAACTGTCCTTTAAGTTTATCCACATTCCTGGTCTCAGTGGTAGGAGGAAGATTAGCCACATACAGGCTAATCACACAGATCTGTGTGGTACTTCATACACAGCCTGAATCACATCTGCAGCTGTTGTTCCCAGAGTTAAGATGATAATACAAGGTCCTAGTTTGCTGCTGCATTTGCTGCCAGTGCTGATAACCAAGAAAATACAAGACGGGAGCTCCTGGTGTAGCAATAAATGGACAGCAACTTTCTCTAGTGAGTTATAGACAGGACTGAATGCTTTGTCTTGCTGCCCGAATCACCACATTCCCCAGAAAATGGGATAAAAACACAACATTGCTCCCAGACACCAAAGCAGGGCATAAGCACCTCCAAAGCAACATTTTGCTGGAGACCACAGGAAGGGTCTTCTGTTATAGAGTAGTATCTTGTAGTTTTCTGGAAACAGCAACTTTAAAGAAAACATTATTGGGATGAGTGAAAGAAAGAGATTTTGGGCAGATGGAAATGTGTCAGTTCTCATCTTCATTGGTGGTGCTTGTTTTCACTTATTCTACCATGAGTTAGTTTCCAAGCAAGATGAAATAGATAATGTGTTTGTAATCATTAATCTGAGTGCTCCATCAGTGTTTTTTTCAGCCTACAAGGACTCAGAGTTTCTGTTATAATAGAGGGCTTTTTTATTTGCATAAATGACAATATAGCAATGGTTGGAAGATGATTCAAGATAAATTCAGGCTATAGATAAGGTCTAATAGAGGAGCAGATATCTGCTGGAAGAATTTGCACAAGAAATCATCACTTTTCCTCTTGTCATTTTTAAACCAAACTTGGAGAATTTTCCAAGAGACAACCATAGCTTGTAGCTTAGCCACAAAATATGGGTTTACATCAATAATTCTGTGTATTCATGACTGGTATTAAGCAGGACTTTGAGTTATAACCAGGAATATGTTGGGGTTTGGTGTTGTTTTTTTGTTTAAATTGAGCAGCAGGAAGCTATGAAGTAACTCAGGAAAAGAGATCCACTCATTTCTTAAGTGGATTATTAACATTGTAATGTAACATAATGTAAGTAGCAGCAGTAAAAGTAATTGAACTGGGATTCTTGGAACTAAATGTCTAAATGTGGCCGAGTCATTTCAATCTCCTCAGTTGCCTGTATAGACCACTACTAGTGGACTATTGATGATTGTTCAACTCATCCTGATTGATGACACTGATAAATCACATCCTGGTTACCAGGGATGACACCAAATAAATAGGTATCCCTCTATTATAGCAGAAACTTCAATACATGGCTGAGATGGAGACACCTGCATTATAAACATTAACTTTTAAGTGAATTGAATCTTATCCTAATCACACTGTTGAAGGCCTTGGTGGGCTAATAACTTTACAAAGCATTCTGGACAAGAGGTTAAAACAGAGACATCCTTTTGTGCTGAAGATGACTGCCCCAAATACTAAAATCTTACAGTCTTAAGTCTGGTTCACCTTTCTCAGAGCAGGTAAATATATAAAACTTTCCTTCCCTTCCCTTCCTTTCCCTTCCCTTCCCTTCCTTTCCCTTCCCTTCCTTTCCCTTCCCTTCCTCTTTTTTCTGGAAAGGGTGCCAAGTCAATGTTATCCTATCCAGAGCACAAACTTCTAGCTCTATCTCTGAGTTATTTAACAAAGCAATTACAATATGGTCATTCCTTCAGAGCTGTCATCTCTGTTGAAGAGTGGGATGTAATCTTTAGGTGTCCATGCAGACTCTTTGTCACTGATCCTGTAAGGAGAACAGATGGACCTGTCTGGTTTCTGCCTCGTCCAGAGGGAAAGAAGAATGGTTTTCAGCCCACTTGGTTAAAATAAGAAAGGCAGGGTGGGAATAAGCAATAAAGCCAATGTTTTTTTAGAGTGAGGTAAGAGTAGCAATGGTGCAGGGAAGAAGCCAGCAGCTGTGAACACAGTTCCAGTGATGATGACAAATGGCAGCGGAGCTGGAGAAGGAGGCAAGGGAGATGTTGGAAATAAAGCTGTGGAAGGGAGGAGGAGTAACTGTGCTGTGAGAGGTAAAACAGAAGGAGGAGGGCAATTAAGGCTATTCTTGTAGGTGAACATGTTAGGAGCTATTTAATGAAGGTGCTGCTTGTACAGAGAAAACAACTTAATTGCCCTCCTGGTGCTTTGGTGCCTGTTTCAGGCAAGTTGCCTATTTAGCTCTAATTGCAAAATGTCTTCAGTGTAAAACGTTTTGTTGCTGTTTGCCTGCATGGGAGACTCTGTGACAGGCCCAAGACCTGGTCAGCAGTGAGGTGTCTTGGCCGTGCAGTGGTGGAAAATAGCTGTTTGTTGCTTGAGCTATTCCTGCTGTATGGGCAGCCAGGGGATTGTGATTCCTGAGGTGTATCCATCCTCTCTATACAGGCCACAGTTGTCGTCTTCGCTTGGTAGCACAGAGCTAAGAGTTACAGGCTGGCGCCCAAACAGCAGGAGAGTTAAACTTCATTTGTTATTTTAGTGCAAAGCAGAGCCCTCAGAGTGGAAACCCAAGGACAGTGTGCTGTGTGGCAATCTGGGGCTCATCCCGAAGCTCCCTCTTGCCCCTGCATGCTCATGGTTTGGCTGCAAAACCTGAAGAAGGTCTGAAAAACAGAGACTAAAGGAGGAGCATGTTCAAGGCATGTTAAATGTAATTTCAACAGGGGGAAAAGAGGGATAGCTTCATCTTCTCTTGAGCTGTAAAAAGAGATGCCAGTGAGACACAAGGCGGGTTACACTTCTGCTTAAACACCCTTAGGACCAGTCTCCCTATTACGTCAAATAACAACCACGCAGGCGTATCTATAAAGAGAAACCAAGTTTAGAGCTTCAACCCTTGACCTAGAGGTAAGCCAATGCTGGGTCTGAGGCTTCAGTGGTATAGCCATATCTGCCACCATTCCTGCATGGGAAACCAGCCTCATGCCAGATCAGGCCTGAATATGTGTCTGTTGTAGCCATTGCTGGTTGAAATTATTACCTCTGATAGGGTTTTCCTTAACAATTGGATTGCGGTTCTTCAGGCTGGTAGCACATGGTCAGGTTTTCCAGATTTTCTTCGTAATAATGAAGCAGAAATTCCATTTTTTTTAATGGAAGCTGTGTTTGCCATGATGCATCCTGACTACACCAGCTGGGGATTAAGAGAAACTGCAAAACCACGGTAATGTAAGAGTTTGCAGCACTGTGAAAGGCACGTAAGTGGAGTGATGATTTTAGCCTTTCTTTCTGTTCTCCTGGCCTGGCAGCACTTCTCTTCAATAAGTTTCTTTACGACTGTGACTCCTGTATTGCTTTGCCCTGCATCGTGGTATCAAGACCTTTTGTAATTCTCTGTTTATGGTTTTACATCATCTAAAGGACATTCCCTGCAGGTTGGTGGTTTGGTTTTGTTTTTAAGTTAAGGCAGAGGAAACTTACTGGCCTTGTTCTGAGTCAGCAGATCCAGCACGGAATCAGGCTTTTTGTTGGAGATTATTCTTCATGTCATGACACCCTTTTTAAGCCCCCAAATAATTTTTAGTGGAGATAAGGAAATTATTAGCAGTGTGCAGTCATGTGATAAGCTGAAATGAATGATAGGTGAACATGATGGCAAAGGTTATGTCTGACGTAACTATGAATGTGTGTTTGAAATAGCAAAGTACCATGTAGTCACCATAGCTCATATTCCTATTTGGATGCAGCAAGTGCCTTTCTACCAACCCAGAAATTATTTGTAATGTATTTATGCAAACTATAGAAGTTTCAGGGACAAGCAGGGACCTTCAGGGACAAGCAGAGGTGAAAGCTCTTTGGGCTATGCATCCTTGTACATCCCAGGTACGAGGTACCCATACAAGGTACCTCAGACTCCTTCTGGCACTTTTAGGTCTCATCACATTGCTTCCATAGAACTTCCAACCTTGTCCTGACAAGGTGGTGAGACACAGACATGAATGACCTCCTCAGTGTGATGCAGTCCACCCTGCCCAGCTGCGCCTCTTGTGCTCGTACATAGCAAAGAGGATCCTTGCACCAAGATGTGTCCACATTTGTGCACAACAAGACACGGAAAATGGTTACAATTACCAGCTGGGGCAGGTATAATTTAACATGGAAACAGTTATGATTCCTGTAATAATCAGTAGTCTCAGTGCTCCAGTGTTATTAGTGTTTTGCGTGCGTGGCGTGGAGACAAGCCTCTTGCAAGGGAAGACTGGAAGGAGTCTGCATTTGCTGATTCTCATAGATGATTGCTCCTTCCTGGCTCAGGGGACAGACAGTGAAAAAGAGTGTGAAAAGACTGGACCAGTAAGTAGGGGAAGTTGATATCCAGGGGTAGCAATGGTTCAGTATTAGCAAACGTTCTCCAAGAACTGCGGTTTCAGCACATCGTGGTGTGTTCTGGGAAGACACTGGGAATGAAACGTCAGGGACCACTGGAGAGACCGTTTCCTCTAACCAGTCTTTAAATCATACACAAAAGCCATCCCCAAAGCTGACATCCTCATTGGCAGTGTATGCCACAGATTAAATGACATTCTTAGGGTGCCTCTGCTGTGTCCTGTTCCTGAGAGGGTAGATTCCAAGCCTCAGTTAGGGCTTACTGATAGTGGAAGGTGTGGCCACACAAACTGTTGTTGATCATGCTATTTTCACTCCCAGGGAGAAAAGACAAACTCATGAAAGGCTGTCATGTTTCAGGGCTGCTAATTCAGTTGCTTTTGTATCAATTCAGCTCACCAGAGATGAAGGAGCTACTGACTTTGAGACTGGGTAACTATTCTGCTCATAGTGCAGGAGAGAGTGCAGTAAAGAAAGTGATGGCATTCATTCAAGAACATGCATCATTTCATGGCTGGTGGCTCATACATGGTCATGCTACTGGCTGTACTTCAATGCAGCTGACTGCTCATACACAGCATGTGGTGGGATGGAGTATTTGCATCCTGTTTGCCAGAGACATCTGGGTTTGTGTTTCTGATGGGTCTGGAAGTCCCATCCATCTTCATTCTCAGCCGTACCTTGCTCAGCGTCAGATATAAGCTCCGGGTAGATTAAGCAGATTTGTTTAATTCACTTAACCTGAACTCTGCTGTTCCCTCATGTTTCCATGGACCTGCTGGCACTGGGGGACCAGAGAATTTAAAACATGCAGCCTGTGTGCATCCTCTGCCTCTACTTCTTCTTTGTCTCATCTCTGTCCTTCTTAGATTGAAATGCAAAGGATTTAGGGAGGTGATTGAGAATAGAGAATTGTATATCACATTTTCTTCCTCTTCTGGGCCACTGTGAGCTGGTGAGCAGTAGCATTTCCTGGCAGCTGCTGCTGCTGCATCTTGGGAGACGTATGGACTAAATCCTATGCATGTATCTCAAGGTGGGTTGTGATCCTACTGATGGCAAGTGCTCAGCCCACATACGTTATTTATGTTGTTGATTTATGCAGATAGGCTGCGGTTGGCTTTCTTTCTGTCGACTCTGGAAAGCAAAGCCTGTTTTCATATGTCTGGATCCTGTATGTGGTGCTGCTGTATGCAGGAGATGTGGGCAGCACTGACACAGGTCCTGGATTTCACCTGCCTGTCTAGCTCTTGCAGGCAGCAATCTGCATCTGCTCAGCAAGTGGGTCTTGTTGTGAGGTACCTGTTTTAAGTGGGGAGGAAAGCTACAGTGAGGAGACATGGGCCAGAAGGGCTGGAAAAAGAATGAAGATTTTGTAATTTTAATGGCCAGAACTTGTCACAGTGGGATGACACGGACAATTGGGAGTCAATACGGAGGGTCAGTGGCTGAACTCTGCTGCTCATTTGTCAGTCATTAGAGGAGGGGGAGCAAGGAAGGAAAATAGAAGGCCAGTTCATTGAAGTAGGACTTTAATTAAAATGTGTTGCTGAAGCAGCAAGAACCTAGTTATGGTCTGTTATAAGGCCTCACTGGGCTAAAAGCTGTTCAAACTCAGAATAACAAACTGGTCTTTGCCCCAAACACCTTACAATTTCAGTGTAATAGAGGAATTAACAAGTGGATCCAGAGGAAGAAAGGTAGAACAAGAACCGTTGGCAGTACTCCCAATTTGCCCTCAGTATAAACTCCTAATAATGTTGAATACACCACAGGAATGGGTAATTTGAAGAAAGGCTGTTAGAAAAGGCAGCAAGGTAGCTTCCTGCACCATTGCATCTTCCAGCTTATGCCAGTGCTACTAATGCATTTGGGCTGTACGCAATAAAGGTCTGACATGTGACCAATAAGGGCTGGCACAGATGTGGGAGAAGCTGCTATTTCCAGCAGGAGGCAAGAGAAAGCACAGAGTTGTCATGACTCAGGCACATTTATTGGTCAAGATGGTCTCCTCGCATTTGTGCCATGCTCTGGCATCAGCACTGAAGCCCAGCACATAATGGTTAAGCTTTCTTAAGGACAGCTTGCTCTGCTTTGCAAAATGTAGTGGAGTGCTTCTAATGGGGCACCTCTGCTCAGTGCCTGCTCCTCAATTTTAGCTGCAAAATAGGAGATCCTGGATGAACCTTGAAGGTTCTGAAGAGCTCGCTTCTGTGGTGTACAATTTAGCACTTTCTGCTCTAAGATGTTTGTTGTGTCTCAGGAAGAACAACTATGAGCCCCAGAACCTCCCTCGGTTCAGCTGCAGATGGTTGTTCCAGAAGGATCCTTGTCTAGTCTGCTAACGCATTGGAGGTTATCACTGACAACATGAATGGATAAAGAGAAATGAGTTAGCAGCTCCAACAGCACGTTGAAGGGCTCCCAGAAAAAACAGAGGTATTTCCAGTATCATGAGCTGAGCTGGAAGTTGGCTGGATCTTCTGGTGAAGATGAAATGAACTAAGAAATAAACTTGCTGCAGAGAGGTTGGTAGTGCATAAATGTCCATAACATGCTTCTGGCAAAGCCGTGAGACATTCTGCCTATCAGCACCTTTCAGTGTTGTGTCCTTTGGCTCTGTAGTCTGACACAGGGAGGTGCAGAGGTTGGAAATCAGAATTAGAAGCATGCAACTAATTTTAGAAGTGCCTATATGGCACACCACTGCTCACTGGTTTATTTAAATCTCTGGCTAGAAAATTGCTGGTTGTGGAGGAATGAATAGAGAGAGCTTATTCTGGAGACAACAGTTGAAAAACATTAAAAGTGAGCTGGATAAAACGTCTTTTGGATTTCTATTATTTCTTGTAGTCAGCTATTAAAAAGCCCAAACAATTCCCTTCCAAAAAAAAAACCAAAACCCAAAGGACTTTCAAGGTAGAGGAAGCTTTTATGCCACACTTCTGACTTTGCAAACTGAAGAGGTACCAGGAGAAGCTGTTCAGTGTATCTACATACGGCTTTAACTTGGAAGTGTAACCGTTTTAAATGTCACCATTGATTTCACAAATGACTCTACTGATGTTGAACAATGTGGCTGGGTAACACAAATTATAAACAAGAAAAATCTGGGTTTTTTTCCTCCATTTTGGTGTGTTAAGGCAGTGTCATTAAAGCAGCCATTATCCTCCACTACTAAACACGATGTAGGTAAAAGTTTCCAGGAATATAGTACAATGCTAATATCTCACCATGGACAGCAACTATCAAACTTATTTCTTGGTGTGCAATGCACTTGTACAGATACTGTCACTGACAGGAACAGGGATGTTCCTCGAACTCACAGACCTGCAAGGCTGGTCTCACAGACTCAGCCTTTTACATCTCAGAAGGGAGAAGTGTTTCCAGGTTGTCATGTCCCCTTAGACACCTCTTTTAATAACCTCTAGCTATTCATATGGCTGCATTATGCTCACCTCTCAGGCTCATTTCTGGCTGTGGTGAGTGCAGAAGCCAAAGCAGGGTCATGTTCCCGCTGAGCAGTGCCACATCCGTGGAGCACCTCGCTGTGGCGCCTGTGCCTACAACCCTACCTGCCATGGGCCCCTGATGCAACCCAGAGTAGTGCTTCCTTACAAGCTGCTTCTGTTTGACAGGATGGTTAATTTAATGACATTGTTGCCATGGCATGAAGAGCTGAATGGGTGGTTATGTGAATGGTGAGGATTTGTTAGCTCTTTCCACTGTAGCTGATGTAAGCCTCCAATGCAAAGAATGTTTTACGCAGAATTTTTATTTCCTGCTTAAACTTCGTGCTTTTTCAAACATCAAATTTTCTATGCATTGATTTTTTTTTTTCTGGATACAACGTTTTCTTGGGCATGAGGTATTTTGTTCATGGGGAGGTATCTTTCCCTGTTTTTTTAGACAGCATAAACCCTTTGATATATGAGCATCTAAATTCAGTGTAAAGTAGAATATTGTTAGCAAAAGAGGTTGATAATCCAAATTTGCTAGACTACTTGGGGAACAGTAGTGAGTGAAAAATGTGGTTAACAGAGAGAGGGAGAGGAGAGTATGTAATGGAGCGCACATCCTTCACTGTTGTGAACTGAGTGATTACTAGGCAGGTAGAGGCTGGAAACAATTGACTGTAATTGGTCTGCTGGGATTTTAATAAAACCTTTAAAGCAATTAAAATGCTTTTATTGAAAACAGATTTGGGCATCTTTTCTAAGGAGGTCTTAACTGTAACTGCTGTTTTAAATGTTAATTATGGTTTTGTGAAATGTCTCTTCACAGCAAGTGATACCGGTGTGGTGTGCTCTGCAGTCGGGACTGGATCCTGCGGCACAGATCTGGGGTAGTCAGCCCTGTGCCTGTGAGATTGCTGCCCTGTTCCTCTGTGGTTCCTTCTTGCCCATGCCCATGCCCATATTCTTCTTGAAATTTGGACAGCTTAGGGATGTGTAAACCCCTCCTTGGGGTATGTACAGCGTGTAGAGATGCAAGGGATCTGTGGGTATGCTGTATCATGTGAGAGAGGACTATTTATAGCCAGCAAAGCTGAAAAGATAGGTATTGAAAATAAGCAGATTATATAAAGATCAGTCAAATATTCCAGTTTTCCGCTTGGTTATAAAACAGCCTTCGTTAAAATAAAAAAGCACAGTTTTTAACATGTATCTGTATTTTATTGGTACTGCCTGTATCTTAGTGCTTGGAGAAAGCACAGGGGTCCTTCTACAGAAATCGGTTTCATAGCTGTTGTTGCTAACACCTATTTAGGAGTTAAAAGTTGCAAAGCCATTTCCAAACAAATCTTTCTTTTGTATGTGCTCCTAACTAGGAAAAAAAATAAGTCCCTTTAGACCCATAGCGTCTCCATTTTATCACCATTAGAAAATGCACTTTAAAAGAAATTTCAACACATTTATCTATTGAATTTTGAATTACAGATGACCTGGGTATCTTTTAAGCAATGTCTCTCAGTGGTGCTGACTCCCAGTTTCAGTACAGATCCCAAGATACTTTCAGTGTTTCTTGCAATCCTAACCACAAGAGTCCTTTTGTGATAATTATAGCAGCTTTTTACATATATGTTAATCTTCTTTATTTATTCTTTTTGCCTTTGGAAGGTTTACGTTACCAAGCAGTCACAGAGACGCATGTGTATGTATAAGCTTTCCAAGACACAAACTGGGAAATGGATACTTCCAGCTCTTTCAAATATGGGGTTTTTTCTTTAAACTTTGATAATAAAGAAATCACGATCTTCTAATTTCTCCTGGGGACTCAGTTCTGATTTTGCCTGTGGAGGGCCGCTGCTATTGTATCTTTCCAGAAGATCAAAAATGCAGGTTTTTGAAACGCTAACAGGTTCATAGTCTAAAAAAGTTGGTGTGGGTGAGATTATGAGGGCAGAAGGAGAAAGAGCCGCTAGTTAAGTGGAAAAAGTGACAAGTCTGTTCAATAGGTACTCCATGAGACAATATCCCATTTACTTGTGTGATATTACAGGAGCACCTGGTAAGTGTCCTGGTGAATGAGGACTGCATTGGGATGCACATTGTACAGCCACGGGGTAAAATTGGATCCTTCCCTCATGTGCTGAGAAAGCTCTGCCTTCATTTGGACGTCAGGAGAGACTTCATAGCTCTCCGACTCCCTTCGCAAGCTAATGATAAAAATATTGGGATGAAGGAGGTTTTAATTTGTTCCTCTGAAAAGAAGCAGCCAGCAATGTAAGAATCCAGGACAGGAAGGAAATCTTTGCGGGGACTGAGTTCTGTCCTCTTCTATCTCAGGCAGGAACATAATGTGATCTTCTCCTTAAATGAATAAAGTCTTTGTGAAAGCTAATTAGAGTCTGTCCGTACCGGACTCGGAACAGGACTGCAGTGCAGTACTGGACTGGCACTACTTTTGAATGATGAGCTGAGGTGTCAGTAGCAGCTGAGAATGGAGCTCTACAGGGGCTGTGAAGGAGGCTGCGAAGGAAGCAAAAAGGCTGAAATGCTCAGCAAATTAACTTAAACTGAGGTCCGTACTTCTTTAGGCCGGCAGTTCCCAAAAGCGAACAGTGTACAGAGAGCCTGGGCACATCTGCACATCACTGCTGGGTACATGGATCCTGTTGGTTTGCTCCCACAGCTGCTATTTGAAGGCTATTCAAGGCTTTTACTATTTTAGTGGCTCAAAACCTTTCAATTCCATATCTATATTTATGCACAGCCTGTGTATATTCATCTCTGTCTTTTGCCAATGCTGGTTTTCAGTTCAAACAGCTCTTCTGCTTCTCCCGTTCCTCACTTTCCCAGCATAATTAAAGGGAGCTGTCATCCTCTATCTTAACAGCTTACTGAAAAGATAATGTTTGTGAATCTAAGAGGAAAAGACCCAAAACCCAACCTTGTGACTTTTTTTAGATGCCTTTGCAATTTTTGCCACCTTGTTCTGTAATGAATGAACAGAAAGTTAACTCAGACAGACTCTGTCTTGTGATTTATTGGCATCAGTGTTTTTAAGTCCTTAATCAAGACCAGGCTTCTAATTTTCCTAGACATTGCATAAGCACACAGCATGAGGACTCTAATTCCACCTGCCCACTTTATGATTATGATAAATGAGACAAGAGAAATATGGGGCACGAGTGACTTTGTTAATAGATGTACTTGCTCCTCTTAAAGTTTTCTTGAAAATAGTTAGTTAAATTTAAACTTGGGTTTTTTTTTTTTCCCCCTTATGATTTATTATAGGAAAAGCAATATAGGCAGGAAGAGTGCCTAAAAATATACAGATTGCTTTTTTTCTTATTTTATACCTTAGAATATTGGAAATGTCAAAGCTAATCTTGCTCGTCTGGAGGAGGCTCTGGCATGTGTTAGAGCCCAACTGCTGGAAACTCCTGAGATATCCATGCAGCTCTGTTACCTGAGTTCTGGGAAGCACAGCCAGCGCTAGATAGTCCCTAACAATGTCTCACTGACACCTCACCTGCAGGTCCAGTAAAGCCTATACGTCTTAGTTCACCCGCTTTACAAAAGCAGGCTACAACATTTGTTGTCTACCAGTCTCTTGAGGTGGTGTCACTGAGTTTGTCTCTCTGATTAGCAGTCCCCTATGAACTCCTTATGAATTCTCACAGTTTCCCCTGTGAATTCCCATAATTTCCCTTAGGAATGCCTCCAAACTGATTGAAGAAGCTCTAGGTATAATTCTGGTGATGTTTTGCTCTTTGCTTTATCAATTTCTTTTAACATCTTCTCTTTAGATACTTCTATCCTTGATTTTCACTTTTCCATATTACATAGAACAGATTAGTATTCCCTCTAAGTGATAACCTTAATGGGACATACTCACTTTTTTTAAATCTAACTGTACATCTGAAGGATTCGGTGTGTGGGGTTATTCAGTGAAGCTAAGCCCCAGCTTTAGGAAGGGATCAAACAGATTATCGTTGTACAGGTGTCAGATTCATAGCCTTCCTTTACCATAAACTGCAGAATTAATCCCAGACATGGCAAAGGTATGACTGAGATTCACCTATGATTCATGGCCAGAGCAATCTATGTCTGTAACTGTGCTGCTCTGTCAGCAGAGATGAAGTTGCTGTATGTTTGTGACAAGGCTGGGCACTGATTTTACGGCATTAATTTCAGATGGTGGAAATGCATTAATTACAGCCTCCTCCTTGATTTCTTCTTCTTCTTGTCACAAGGTAGTTGCAGAGGTGGGGAAAATGCATAAATTATTTTGCAGGAGTGCTGAAGACTCCCATCAAAGATTGAACAAGAGAAGTGCGACAGGTGATGAGAGCAATGCACAAAGGGGAAGCATCTGATGCTGCCACGTACAGCTTTTGTTTTTAAAGCTGTGCAGATAAATGATGACAAAGAGATCAGATTAAAATGACTGTGATTGACTGGCCCCTTTGTGTTAAGTTTGAGGCCAATGATTTGATGGAAAAGGAGGAGGAAGAAACCCCAAGTAACTAATAGGCATCCACGATATTTTAATCTTTTTTTTTTTTTTAATAGCTTCTAAAATTTCATTAGGATCCAGTGGATGATTATCCTGTGTTATTAACAAGCTTCACTAGATGTCATGTGGAGTTTAGGAACATTAAAAAGCCATTGTAGTGCTGTAGGGCTGAGAAAAAACATATGAAAAGTAACCTTTTCTCTCCTCTGGAGTCCAGTTTTATTAAACCAGCTCGGAGGAGAATTTCTCCACTTTGTGAGGAAATGGACTTTGGGAGGAAGACTGTGAAACCCTGAGTGGTTTACCTTGTTATTGCACTTTCTTGAACTCCTTTTATGTTCTTCTGAACACCACGAGTAGATATATTACAGATAATACAGACAGTCTCTCCTATACTTATTATAACCTCAAAATATAAAATTGGGCGGGACTTTAGCTGGTCATCTAGTCCACTGCTAAACCAGAAACCAAAGTACATCAACATATCTGTATCATTTGTGTGAAAGCTCTTTGTCCAATGTCTTCTTAAAAAAATCTCAAATCATGTTGAGTGAATAATGCCTTAGACCATCTACCTCCATTTCATTACCTTTTCTGTTGGGCAGTTTTCCTCCACATTTAGTTGAAACCCATTTCTTCGTACCTTTCTCTCTATATATACTCACTTTTGTTTGATATTCCTCTTCTTACAAATCACACATCCCTTGCTCCTTTTTATTACTGCAGCAAGAGTTCATGTTGTGACCATAATCCATGAAGAATTTCCATCTGAATCACCTTATCTGGGTTCATGGTTGGTTTTGTAGCTGTGACAGTTGATGTATTTTGTAGCAGAACTTGTCTTATTACTTTCTACCTACTGATCTGGGTATCACTGCAGACTTTACTGCTAAAGGCAGTCTGTCAGTGACTATAGTGATAAAAACAAAAACAAGGACCAGTTCTTGGGAACCTCTTCTAAAAGATATCCCCCATTAACATCTATCTCTTGAGATCTGTCCCTAGCCAATTGCAACCCATTTATTGTATGTTACTGCAAGTTTTTAAAGTCAAACTGCTGTGTGGTACAAAGTCACATGCTTTTAAATACAAGCACAATAATTAATCAATCAATTGTTCTTTAATCAAAAAGAAGGGATAGTTTGAAAAAGTCACTTGCCATGACATCATGCTGAAGGATTTCATTACATTATTGCTTCAAGATTTTTGCTGATATAGTCTAGAATTCATCAAGGAGAACCCCTGAAACTACAGGCCACCCAGTTTCATCTTCAACCCCAGAAAGATAATGGAACAGCCCATCCTGAGTGTCATCTCGAAGTGTGTGGAGAAAAAAAAAGTTATCAGGAGTAGTCAGTATGGATTCACCAAAGGGAAATCATGGTTGACCAATATGATATCCTTCTATGATGGCATGGCTAGCTGAGTAGATGAGGGGAGAGCAGTGGTTGTTGTCTACCTTGGCTTCAGCAAGGCTTTTGACACTGTCTGCTGTAACATCCCCATAGGTAAGCTCAGGAAGGGTGGGTTGGATGAGTGGACAGTGAGGTGGATTGAGAACTGGCTGAATGGCAGAGCTCTGAGGGTTGTGATCAGCAGTGCAGTGACTAGCTGGAGGCCTGTAGCTAGTGGTGTTCCCCAGGGATCAATACTGAGTCCAGTCATATTCAACTTGTTTGTCAATGGCCTGGATAAAGGGACAGAGTGTACCCTTGGCAGGTTTGCTGTTGATAAAAAAGTGGGAGGAGTGGCTGGTGCATCAGAAGGCTGTGCTGCCATTCAGCAGGACCTGAACAAGCTAGAGAGTGGGATGGAGAGAAACCTAATGGAGTTCAACAAAGGCAAGTGTAGGGTCCTGTGCCTAAGGAGGATTAACCCCATGCACCAGTACAGGTAAAGGGTTGACCTGCTGGAAAGCAGCTCTGTGGAGAACTGGTGAGTCCTGGTGGACAAGTTAGCCAAGAGCCAGCAATGTACCCTTATGGCCAACGATACCCTGGGGTGCATTAGGAAGAGTATGGCCGGCAGGTTGAGGGAGATTATCCTCTACCTCTACTCTGACCTGGTGAGGCTGCATCTGGAGTACTGTGTCCAGTTCTGGGCTCCTCAGCACAAGAAAGACAAGGAGCTACTGGAGAGGGTGCAATGGAAGGCTGCAAAAATGATTAGGTGACTGAAGCAGCTCTCTTATGGGGAAAGGCTGAGAGAGCTGGGCCTGTTTAGCCTGGAGAAGAGATGACTGAGAGTGGATCTTATCAATGCATGGAAGTACATGGATGTCAGGCTGGATGTCAGGAGGATGGGCCAGACTCTTTTCAGTGGTGCCCGGCGACAGGGTAAAAGGCAAAGGGCACAAACTGAAACACAGGAAGTCCCATCTGAATATGAGGAAGAACTAATTTACTTTGAGGGTGACAGAGCACTGGAACAGGCCGCCCAAGGAGGTTGTAGAGTCTCCGTCTCTGGAGGTATTAAAAATCCACCTGAATGTGATCCTGTGCAATTGGCTTTAGGTGAACCTGCTTTAGCAGGGTGTTGGACTAGATGATCTCCAGCAATTCCTTCCAACCCCAACCATTCTGTGATTCTATGATTATATTATTTACCCAGATCAGCATCAGCTTGGTTGGTTTGTAATTCCCTAGTTCATCCCTTTTATACTTTTCCATATTCAACTGACGCTGGTAGTCCTGCAGTCGTTTTACATTTTCCTTGTTTCCCAAGATCTGTTGAAATTAACTTTCCTGAGAGTTCCTCATCCCTTAAAGGCTCTTGGTGCAAGATATGTGTCTGTTGTTTTTAAAAAAGCTTTAATTTTAGCAAATGCTACCTCACATCCCCTTTTCCTCACAGATGGCAATCTTTCTGTTCCACCCTCGGTATAAAATTCCTGCTCGGTTTGATATACAGACAAAAATATCTATCCTTTGAAAATTTCTACTTTTTCTACTTGCCTAAGAACAGTTTTGCTGTGTGCCACTAGCAATAACTCACATGGAAATATATGCTGTAATTATTTCCAGCTCTATTGGTCATTTCATTGTTCCTTTCATTTCCCTATTATCAGTCCCTATGTGTTTTGTAAATTATATTAATTGCCATTTTCTTTCCATTTTCTGCCTGACTCTACAAATCTATATAAATTTGCCACTTCCATATCCCCTTTCAATATTTAAGAAGATTTTTGTTTTCCCCAGCAGAGCACAGCCGTTACTGGGGGATTCTGGCACCTCAAAGGAGCATCTCATCATGTATATGAGATGCTGGGCTGGATTATGCTGTTGAAGCATCAGCCAAACAAGGCACCCTACTTGGTTTACTCATGCAACTCTTCTGCTTTTGAGGGCTGCAGCTTAGTGAGTTGGCTGATGCATTCCAACCTATAGGTCATGAGACATGTCCAGGGTCATAGAAAAATCCACCACAGAGCTGCTAGTTAAACCTGGGTCTCTTGGTCCAGATTAATGCAGTCTAAGCCTGGAGTATCTCTTCTCTTGTACACCTCTTTCTTTGCCCTGTCTGTTATACCTGGCTCATACAACTGTGTTTTTATGGGTACTTGAATATGCCACTCTATCTTATCTTGACACACTGAGGATGGAGAAACAGTTTTGCTCCTGAAACTCCACATGAATATTTAAACATCAGGGTTTTTTTTATACATTGGATGCTAATTAATATTATGGATGAGGGATTCTAGGGGATTTTGGGAGGGAAATGATTTTAAATAGGCAAATCATTTCATTTAGAAGTACATTTACTATACAGAATAACGGATGGCTTTCTTATGGTGCTTTGCAACTTCAAAGTGCTTTGCAAGTATTAACTAATTAACATGCGTGCTCTTTTGGAGGTAGAAAACTAATTATTAACAGCCCTGTCTTGCACACAGGGAACTGAATGATAAACATTCATGTTATTTAAACAATTTAGCCATTGTGTTGCATGCTTAATTTGTCTCTGTGAGTACCACTTCTTCATACATAATGTGGATTAATGCATATGCAAATTAATAAGTTAAATAGCTGCATACAATGCGTGGTGATTGGCATGCATAATTCTGTGCCCAGTGCCTTATATGTTAGGACTCCCTTAAAATGACAATCAATCAGCCATCCTTCCTTGTGTTCCCTGAAAGTCCAACTCAAACCATCCTGTGATGGGACAAGGGGTAATGGGTTTAAACTTAAACAGGGGAAGTTCAGGTTAGATATAAGAAAGAAGTTCTTTACTGTGAGGATGGTGAGGCACTGGCACAGGCTGCCCAAGGAAGTGGTGAATGACCCATGCCCGACAGTGTTCAAGGCCAGGCTGGACAGAGCCTTGGGCAACGTGGACTAGAGTGAGGCATCCCTGCCCATGGCAGGGAGGTTGGAACTAGATGATCTTAAGGTCCTTTCCAACCCAAACCATTCTATGATTCTACGACATCAGCCAAGAGGTGACCGGGAAGGTGGTCCCTCATGAAGCAGGTTCTGGAACAAATCCTGTATCACAGTGGGTAAACAATTCAGACTGCCTGGAGCTAGTGCTCCACATAGTTACATGCACTTTTGTGCCAAAAAATCCCCGACACAGTCCCAACTAAGACAAAGGGAGAAAGATCAGCAAAAAATTCAGCCCCATTTTATTGGTGGCTGACCTCAGTCAGGGGACGATGCTGTCAAGATGGATGGGACAGATGATTCTGCTGGAATGGGAGCTGAGCACCAGGCTTGAGCCCCAGCCAGGAAACTGTACCCCTGTGGGTTGTTTGAGGAGAGTGCTGTTATATTTCATCCTCTAGGAATCACCCTGTGGTATCAAAAGGGTGCTTATGCAAAGTGTGGACAGGCAACAAATTTAGATCCAGGTTTCTCCTGCAGAGCAGCACTGGCAAAGCTGAAGAAATGGAGTGACCTGCTCAGGTTCCAGCACTTCCACACTTCCACATGTTATTTAAGGCAGGTGCCTAATGTTTCCTCCAAACAGTTGTCCATTTGGGGTTTGAAATGCTGGTGGTGAGAGGCAATTAGCAGCACAGACAGGAGCAGATACACAGCTTATCCCGTAGTTCAAGCAGCCTCCCACTGCCAGGAGCAGAAGGCAATGTGTGTAACTTGTGATGAACTTCCCACCTCTCCGTGATGAGAAGAGAAGCTGCACTGTAAGATTTGGGACTCGCTGAAGAGAACAGAAAGGGCATAAGGAAAGCTGAGGAAAGCATCCCTGGGAGGGCACAAAAGGAGTGTGACAGCTGAGGGAGGAAAAGCAACTGCTAAGTAAGCAGAAGTGTTACCAGGCTCAGACACTTGGAGAGCTTAAAAAAGGCAACGGGAACAAAGCACCTGGGAGCGTGTGAGAGCCTGTGGGATCATAACAGAAGTGAATCTGTGCAGACCCTCCCCAGGCTCCCAGGACATCCAGTCTGTGGGCTGGTGAGAAATTGCCAACACGATCTTGTGGTCTCTGCATGGCTGTGTGTGTTGCTGCAAGGCTTTCTGTGCTGTGAGGTGGAATGTCTTTATCTCAGCTCCTGTCTGTTCGACTAACAATTCTCTTCAATTTTGTTATTTGCCAGTAATCCCAGTTCCTCCTTTGTGGTCCTTTCTAACTCAGCATTGCCCCTCTACCCTTTGGGCTCCCCTTTGCCTTCCCAGCAATGTCCACACTCTTTCTGTTTAGCCCACCCCAGAAAGAAACCCATGATTAGACGATTCACGATGCTTGGATGACACTTGCATGTCTCCTTGCAGCTTCTCCTGCTACCTGCTCTCCCTCTCCCATATTTTTTCTGCCTTTTCCTATATCCTCAACCTGTTCTGCTGTTTACTTCCCTATCCTCTATTTGTACAGCTCCTGGCATGCTTGTTTCTGATCTGAGCCGATGCCTTTAGGCATTGCCTTCACACTATTAACAATAATGACCACATAGTTTTTTAATTTATTGATGTGTTCTTAAGAAAACCTATGTTTAGCTCTTAATCCTAGTGTAGATGGTGTGTTCTTATCAATAATTGGCCTATTAAGTTATGGGTACAGCTGAGTAAATTTCATGCTTATAAAACTGTTTGAGAAGGCAATGCATTTAGCTGGCTGCAGACTGGTATTTATGTAGTTCCAGGAGAGTAAATAAAGCCTATTCAGTGGCCATCATTATAGCATTATTTTATCTCCCTCCTTCCTTCGCTCTCAATTTGAAGCAAAAGCCCAGCCTCATGCACAGGGTATTACATTTCTTCAGCTGCTACTGAAATGAATGGCACTGGGGACATTCCCTGCCCTCCAAGACTAGGCTTCAGTTCACAAAGTATAAGCCTGAAAGGTTATGGGGCTGTTTCTAGCATTCATTCTCATCACGACTGATGACATTCAGTGCAGAACTGATATAACCTTTGCCTGTCCAGCCTCTTTTGTAGACTGTACTAATAGCAGTCATTATCTGGTTCATAAATGAATATACACACCATGAAGGAAACATTTATGAATGTTGGGCAAAGTCAAGATTTCACATTTTTTTCTTCTAATGTTTATGCTTGGAATAACTTTTCACATTCTACTTTCCTTATCTTGTAACTAATTTGCAAAACAGCCTTTTATAGGAAATACTAAGTTTGAAGTAATTAAAAGGACAGCTACACCTCTCTGTAACCTCTAGGACAAGTCTGTATGTTTGTTGATATTAGTGTTTGAGTGCCAGCTCTATAAAGCACTTGATTTGTGCTTTGCTCTCTTTTAAACAGCTTAAGGTGCATAAGTAGACCTCTTCAAAATTTATAGTAGATTTAAAATCAAGCACATCCCTGTAATTAATATATTCTAGATCTGGGTCTTGAAAAAGTGGACCCAGGCAAAAAGTGAGTAAGAGGTGGTTCCCAAGAAAATGAAATCTTTCTACCTGTTTAAAAATCCCCCAACTTTAATTATTTAGGGCTTCGTCTATCTTAATGCTTAAGATAAGATGATATTGGCAGAAACAAAAGCACATACATGTACTAAAATTCATTAAAACGAGATTGGTAATGGCACTCAATAGTGTAATTATAAGAGACTGGCACCGAGCTGTGGAGGGTTTGTGGAGCTAATGGGACCCTGGCACTTGCTGGCATTTTGGAACGACCCTTTGCCATTTCTCTATGGAAATCTGTAGATTCTTAGCATATACTAAAGCCATTGCTGGGTTTAGAGTTGCTGAGTACCCAACTGCACACATACCATTTGCTTGGACATATAAACTGAAATTAGGTTGTTGTGTCACATAAGGTGCTTGTAAAAGAGTATGTGGAGCCTGAGGAAAAATGAGAGAGTCAATCAATCCCTCTGCAAAGAGGGAGACAGCGGGAAGGAGAGTGAGCCTGCAGAAATAGCCATCAAATCAGATAAATACATGGCAGCACAAACAGCACCTCTGCTGTAGATTACATACTTGATTTTATGGCCCCAGTGTTTCCCAGCATAGCACATCCTTTTATGAGGATTCTCTCCGCCTTTTACCATGTTGCACTAAAAGTGCAGCAATGATACTGACTAACTTAAAACTTCCTGGCTTCCATCAGTGCCCAAATGTTTTCCTATGCGTTTTTGTTTCTGCTTGAACTTTTTCTTCTGTTTTTTAACAGCTGGTATATCACCTCTACCAGTAAGTGGGGAAGTAACAAGCTGCAGTAAAAGTAGAATAGATGTGGGGAGTGAGGTCCTTGTGCACCGGGACAAGCAAAGTCATGTCAACACAGTTTGAACTGAAGGAAAGGTCTATTATGTATTGAAGCTGTAAGTGATTAACTGCTAGGACAGATTAACTGAGGAGGTGCATCCAAATGCTGTCTGTCAGCAAGTCTTTTCACTGACAATAGCTCTTTCTATTTTGCTTAACCAAAAATAACTGAATGGATTCCAGAAAAATTGTGTGTTCATTTCTGCGTTACACCATGAAATCACAGCTGATGATCCTAACAGTCCCTCAGAGATTTTCCTGCATTCCCCCATTATGATCAGTTAGCCTGACCTCTTATGTCACACGGATCAGGGATTTCACTGCGGAGATTTTCCAGCATCAACCCAGTCCGTTCTGAACTCCAAATTGATGCCTTTGACTCTCTCAGGCTGACACATGGAGACAGTTGGTGCTTGGAACAGAGTAATCCAGATCTCCCCACTCCCACACCCCTGCTGTGGTGCTGTGTTCACCATCCCTCATATAGAGCAGAGCTATAGGCAGCAGAGCAAAGGATCCGCTCTTCTGGCTCCAGGGAGCTGGTGGTTCCTCTTTGGCTGCACAGGCTTAGAAAAACCGGGTGAATTTTTTTGCGATGAATAATTTAAAGTGAGCCTTTTTGACCTCATTTTCTATATGCATCTCCTAGCAGAAAGTTGAAGCTAAAGTCATTTGTCACGGCTGAGTGTAAATCCAAGGGGAGCAGATGGGGGTTTCCCTGCCATGTAGCTGTGCAGGCACCGTGTGCATGAAAACGGACTGCCCGGGACGAGGCAGGCAGAACCTCCACAAAGGAAAATGTAGCTTCAGCTAGATGTTTCAAAATCCACCCCCTGAGTTTCCTGGTGGGGCTTTGTCCTCCTGTGAGCCTGGTCTAGGTTTCAGTCAGCCAGGAGGCAATGTCCTCATCAATGAATTCATAGAATCATAGAATAGAATTCAGCTTGTTTACTTATTTTTTTCACTTTGAATATTTATTTCTGTCCAATAAACTTATTCTTTCTGGGATCTGCTGGTAATGGCTTTGGTAGCACACCATGACAACAGCTGAGGACCCTGCACAGGATTTTATGAACCAGCTGGTATGTATCATTCCCCCCATATTGGTACCACTAGAAGATGCTGAAGAGGTTTGTGTGCTTTTAAAGAGAACAGAGGCTGCAATGCAGAATTGCTGGCCACTTTTGAATGCTCAGTTAGAAGCAGGACCAAGAGGGTGAACATATTTCTTCTGCCATCATGTGCTCTTTGTGACCTTTGAAAGTCATTTCTTTGACTCTGAACTTAGTCGATTGTGAAATGGGTGCAATGCAGCTGGTCTGGCTGGAAACGTTTGGGGCTTAGGAAGAGTGTGGAAGATCATTTGAAATCATTACATCCAGGCTAGTGTCTTCTCAAAAGATGCATTGTAGCTGCATTTGCTGACTCAATGAAGAAATTATCGTATTATTAACAATCCTTTACCAGTGGGGTCCTAATGGTGATAGAATAGCTTTATGTTTTCCTGGGAAGCCCCAGTTATCTTCTTTTAGCTTTCATTACTGTGCATAACTGCATAGCCTGCCAAAGAGCAATATCGATTCCAGAGTATCGAGCAGATCAGCGCTTTGTTTGTTGTGCAAATAGCAAAACAGCAGCAGTACTGCAGACAGCAGGAGCAAAATGAGACAACGGTCTGTCTCAGGCATTTGAATTTATTCATAATGCCTGGTGTTTGCAGTGCAGGATGACGAGCTGCCTCAGCCTCAATGCACAATTTCCATACGAGCTTGAGGCTGCTTTGTGCGCTGTGGGGACTTCTGGCTGTTAGCTGCAGGAGGCAGCTCTCACTGGAGCATGCCCTTGGAAAGGCTGACATGAGCTCTTAAAGATGAATTATTTAGACAGTCTTGCAAGCATCTTCTAGCCAAAACTAAAGCTGCATCTGCTTGTCATGGGCAGCCATAAATCTGTGACGAGAGCAGAGGGGTTTCCCCATGACACAGCCCAGCCTGTTGCTCACTGCTGCAATGCTGCACAGTGTGAATTACAGGCAGGGTAAAAAAGGGAACACTCTCCCCATAGGAGTGATTTGCGTTGGATCACTGTTACAATAGGATATATCACAACATGAGCTTCAGCTGCATAAAGATGCTATGTAATTAGGCCAGGATTTCACTGAGGTTCTGGCTGATCAAGCACAGGACTGTGGTCTGGCGTGGTTTGGAGTGAAAGGTGTTGGTACTGAGAGCTGACACTTGTGCCACCCCTAAGGCAGTTTGCGCACACAGATGATGTTTTTTAATCTAAAAATAGATTCTAGTGGGGTTTGCAGCAGTTTAAGCCCTGCCCTGAGCCAGTGCAGACAACTGCATTATGGATTTTCCACTGATGTGGTCACCTTGTAGGGAATTTCCTCAATGTAAACATGGCCCTAATGCCATAGGCAAATCATTTAGCATCCCTATCTCCTTTAGCTGTCAGATTGACAAGGTGATACCTGTCTGCACTGGGTGAGGAACAATGCCTTATCATTTTGGCTTTGGCCAAATGAAAACAAGAGATTAGAAAGAGAACTTCCTTGTGGTTAGATTCCTCTATTCTGGGTAGCTGTGAGATTTCTTATCCCTTCCCCTGAACTTTCCTGTGGGAGATGAGATGCTGTAACTACGGAGACCTAAGGGTCGATCTGAACTGGCAGTTCCTCCCCTCCTGCTGGTGTAGGAATTAATTCATATTTTTTGTGCTATGTGCAATCATGCAATGGTTAAGGAAAATGTGATGGCTAGGTTTTTCATCACTGAGCTTATTTTAAAGGTATTTCTTTGTATAAAACCTCTTTTCGTCTGCTCAGTGCTATATTGCGCAATGCTATCAATTCTGTTTGGAGGACTTCTAGTAGTAGTAATAATAATAATGATGATAATAATAATAATAATGATGATGATGATGATTTCTAGCTCTTATCTAGCCCTCCTTTGCAAGATTTCCAAAAGTGCTTTTCAGAGGAAGTTAGTGTATAACTAATGTATAATATAACATTGTTTTCCTTGGGTCCCTCCAAGCTTGCGTGATGCAGGTAGGAGTGGAAGGGAATTTTTCAATCTCTGTATCCTAGCAGTCACCACCTCTCAGGGCACCAGCTAGTGTAGTTTGACTCTAGAAGCTGAAGTTAGGTATCTGAATTGCTTGTACAGTGGGTTTGAGCAGTTTGTGTAGGCAGTTTTGGAAAAGGCAGAAAGGTTATAGGTGCCTTACCTGCAGGACTGTGGCTTTTGGGAGAAGAGCAGCAGCATTTCCTATGTGTCTTTGAACATCTCAATCGCTGTGCCTCAGTTTCCTTCCTTATGACACGGGTACTTCCATAGCTGGAGTCATTAGCATCCTGCGTGGGAGGCATTAAGTAGAGCAATAATGACTGATTCCTGACTCAGTTTTACACTGGGTGTCAGGAAGTGGTGTATTTTCATTGGGAAATAATGTATTCTTAGTCAAAGTTAGTGTTAAGTAGGATTAACTATGACACGATGTCCCCATCAGTACAAGGACTTGGGGCTCAGCCCTGCAAGTGCTTCTGGACTGAAAAGACCAGAACATTTCAGTATCAGGCCTAATCCTTATCCCAGGAATAAAATCTGTATCCCAGAGACAAAGTACCTTCAAAGCAGAGACCACGAATGAAAAAATTCTTTTCTTTGAGGTCTGAAAAAAGAGACTGCACAAAACCATTGGGAGCCTTGAAACCACAATTATGACTAAGGTGATCAGATTCCTTATATCGTGTCTAGAGATGTCCCCTCGCAAGGGATTGGGTGCTCACCTGTGTGTTGTCAGAATGCACCCCATTTTGTTTTAATTCAAAAAGAGAAATCATCAGTCTTATTTGGGGAGATGGTAGTCTTTCACTCATCATGGCCCAACAGAAATGGGTTGCTGGTGTGGGTTACAGGAAAAGAAGGATTCTTGCACATGAGAAGAGTGGCAGCAGGCAGGGGAAGAGGAGGCACATATGGACAAACACAAGAGGTATGCTTGGACACCAGTATGGAGTGGTGGCCTATACCTCTCTTGGACTGTTACAGTACAATAATCTTTAGGCCAAAGGAGGGTTATCTGAACTGATGACTTTTCTGGATGCGAACCAAAGTTAGGCAGGAGGTTAGTCCCTTAGGGGAATGTGTTGCTGAAAACAAACAATACTGAATTCCCCATGCTTGGACTGATACTGAAATTCCTTTAAGGGATATTATGCTGGGTGCATTTTCGGAGAACATCTGAATTCAACTTTGAGTCAGATCTTCAATTTTTCCCTTTTATTCAATACAGACATTGGCACTTTGAATGTTGCATATTAAACGCTGTGTACATGGCTTGTAAATACATCATGAGTCAGCATTACCAACAGATACGTTGCAGAATTCATGTGGAGCTCTTTGTTTTTTAAGAGCTGTTCTTTCTTCCTCAAGTAGCACATTCTGGTGAGATACATTTCCTGGCTGTTCACAGAAGAAAGGAAGAGGAGTAGATTTCAGGATTCTAATTTATTGGGAAGATAAACCAGTTTATGGCTTGTATCTTAGTGTTTCTTTCCCATTCAACAGCAAAATACATGTGCCAGCTCTTGCTGTTCAGAACAAAAGATGAAATAGTTTCTGGGGAGATTGAATATATTATTTTAAAAGCCATTTGGTTTTGATCTTTTGAGGAACAGGGAATGTACATTTGAGGAGGGTTTAATTTTGTTAAAGGATATTTTTGTTTGTTTGATCTTGCTTTTTGTATTAGGATTTTGCCAACACAATTTTGTGTTATGCATTATTAAAACAGATAATGAGATACAATTCTTGCTGTAGGGAATTTTTAGTCCTCACAACCAAAGATTTTACAGCCAAAGAAATTGCAGTTAAGAAGATAGACAAATGGTGGTAGGAAGAAAAACATTATTGTCTCTGGTCTTGTGGTGGGGAGCGAGTTATGAGGAGATTAAAGTTTTAGGTTAGCAAAACTCTTAAATGTATGTAACACGTGCCTAGATCTAGCCCAAAAGGAAATGAGGATGTCTTTAAGACCTGCTGACCTTTGGTGGCTTCTTAAAAGGGCCATGAAATCCCAATAACACAGTCAGACATGCATTTGTTAGTTAAAGAGATGCTTTTAGACATTTGAACTTCAATGCTTTAATATTAAGCTTGTGTTTAATCACCCATTTGAGCTGGGACTAGAATGGGTCAAAGACATTTAGACAGGGATTAGATGGAAGTAGATGGAAGATTTCAAGTTCTGATGGTGTTTCACAAGTGACCTTGTTAGTGCTGGGACCTATTTTGCAGGCTCATCTGCCAGTAAAACTGAAAAGTCTCCATCTCATTAATGTTTTTATCCTGATCTAACACTTCCTGTTAGTCCTTGGTCCATGGAAGGATGCAGTTTCGTAATTTTGAGATGAGATTCCCTATAACTTTACAATCTCTACTGATGCGGGTAGTCTGAGATAATACTTTCCTCAGGCATGCAAGGAGCATGGTTGTCCACATCAAAAGGTCCCCTTTTCAGAGTAAAATAATCACTTACAGCCTCTTCTCCAAGCACCCAAAGTGTAAGTCCAGCTTATGGATCTTTTCAATTTGTCAGTCCTGGATATGCATTCTGTCTACTAACCTCTTCCAAAGCCTTTAAATCTCTCTGAAAATGGCTCTAAAAAGGGTGGATTTCTAGGGTTTTTTTGTCCATCAAATGACAAAATTCCACCTGGATCCTTTCTGGTCTTGCAGAGAGCCTGCATCAGATTTTATTTTTCTCATTGGGTCTGTAGACTTTATTCCTAAGCTTTTATCTTCTATACAAAGGATATATCAGCTTCACGGTCTCTGCTGTGGGACTGGCTGAGTCATTCCTGCATTCACAAATAGTCTCAGACCTGCTGTGCATTGGTAATATCTGTGCCCATTGATGACCATAATTGGAGCCCAAGTATCTGTCTCCTACTGGTGTTCTCCCTCTTCCCTTTCAGACACTGCACAATATGACTGAATTTTCCTCTCCCTTTGCACTTTGGGGGCTGAGATCTGAAGGATTTTCTTCTTCAGCGGGTGGGAATGCAGTGGTCCCTGTGAGACACTCATGTCTAGCCAGATGATGGAGGGGTGTCAGCAGCACGAAGCAGTCATGGGAGGTGACACTGAAGTGGGGGAAATGGTCCACCTAGGAGGCATCTTCTGAACATGAAGTCTTGTTACATGCCGTGCTCCTGTCCTGCCACAAACACTACGTCTCCTGAGGTCTCTTCCCTCACATGCTGAAGACAGATGAAAATTGGCACAGCACTTTGGCTTTTTCTGTGCTGTCTGGGACAGAAGAGAGGTGATAACCATACATTGCAAGGGAGTAAGGTCCAGCACTGATTGGAGAGGAGGAAGCAGTTGTGTGAGCCCTATGCTCAGTGTCTGACCTGTAATGGTTCTGGGTGTGCTGTAGGACAAAGGAGTTTCATTTTCTGCTTGGCCCCTCAGACCTGTGACATAAAATGAACAATGCAATGAGACCTGCTCAGCATGGCAATGCTCTGCTGGTGCAAATACCCTTCGCAGTCTCCTTCAGAGATCAGTTTGAGCAATGCAGCTCTCTCTTGAGATCTGTACTGGTGTTCCCCTTGCTGTTGCTACCTATGTTGCTTTGGGTTAGGCAGTGACGGTTCCCAGATTCCCTTGTTAGCTCAGAGGAATCTGCTCCTCAACATATTCCCTACAATATTGCCTCAGGGGCTACAGTGCACCAATCTTGCTAGTTGTGCCATTTATATAGCTACCCTTCACCTTGGTTTTTTTACCCTATCATGCAACTTGAGAGCTTCCATCATAGTATGGGCTTGTGGCCACTCTGTTAAGATCTTCTGTAGTTTTCACTGGCTTTTATCTCCTCCTTTCTAGAGCTGTAATGAATTCCTAAAGATGGACTGCGTAAGTGAAGAAAGTTAATTTCAATGTGTCCTTCCCAATAACCTCATTTGCAAGAAAATAGCTCAAATATTGCCATTAATCATTCTTTTATGCGATCAGTTGGCCAGCTGACTTTCTTCTGGATTTTCAGTCAACAATTCTATAACAGAACTGCTCAGTTCACCAAAGAGCTGTTCCAGTGCAGACTGCAGTCTGGCTGGTGGGTCACTGTATCACAAGCAGGGGTAAGCTGTCCTGATGAATGGAGAATGGGATGGTGGAGGGAGCATAAAGGACTAGAGTTCTACAGAACAGGACTACAGCATCCTGTAGTACTCCAGGGAATTCTGTTCACTTGATAACTAGCATTTCTTACCTGCAGATCAGGCACCTGAAGAAGTATTATTTGGTAATGAGTCACGGAGGATTTGCCTCACTTGCTGTTAGTGATAGTAAGCTTGGCTCAACTGGGTGTAAAACATGAAGAGAGCTGGGCCAGCACCAGTCCTTGCGCAGAGGATCTGAAGCCAGGGGAGCTGGCTGTAAGTAGGCAGAGGTTTTTGTTTTCCTAAGTGAAAGCACAGAGGTTTGTTTTCTCTCATTATTTAGATAATTCCAGCACATATTTTGAGAAATCTTTTCCCCTCACTTTAATTAGCTTCTTGGTGGGAAATGCAGATTTCCCAATCTGTTGTCATATGACGTACGAAAGGGATAACCTCTGTATTTCAGTTCTGTTTCTTTGAAGCTGCTTGCTGGTTTCTATTCAGCCGCAGATACAATGAGTTGTTAGCATGTGGCTGTAAATAGTGTTATGTCTGGCTGTGGCAGGGAGACAGGGAGCCCAATTAACACAGCCCTGAATATCTGCTAGTTTGCTTTCCAGATCCATTTCTATTTTGTGTTAGAAGGCTTAAAGCTTAGAGGAAAAAGAGGAACAAAAGAAATGTTAGATATGGTATTGTCTCATTTAATATTAATTTGGTGAATACAGTATGATAAATACTGCTGAATTCATGAAAAGACTCTTTCCCTTCTCAGTAATACAGTGATGGTAATTACATGTGCAGAATGGAGTAAAATACTTACAGGACTTCCTCTATTGAATTACTTTCAAAGTCATTTGCTGGGGATTCTTAGTCAATCAGTAGATAACAGGGAGAATAGGATCCTGACTGTAGGAGTAGGAGAATATCAAGGAGGCAGCTTAATTTGGTGGACACTGTAATGTGTCCAACCTTAAAAATGTTCTTCTAAAAAAGAGAAAGGTTTTGGCCAAGTATAACAAGACAAATCTGAGGTTTTCAGAATATCCATCTGTGAAAGAGGAAATATTTAATATTTAATTTAACCAGGGAAAGGTTCTCTTAATCTCTTAAATTCATTCAAGAGGAGTTTGTGGAAAATTACAAGGGGAAGACATTGCTGAGAATAGATTGATGTAGCAGAAAAGGGAAGCAAAAAAAAGAAGAGCCAGTGGGTAGAAACTGAGGCAACTGCTATTAAAAAATACACAGAGAAGGTATCTTGGCTTGGTTGGTCAGAATACCCTACATGACCATGAGGGTTCTCTCAATGCTTAAAAATTCCATATGACTTAAAGATATTGTTTCTCTCAGAAACAATATGTGTTATAACAGACCAAGGCGTCATTTTTGGTTTTCTGTGGAAACAGAACCTTCCTTCTTTTCCCCCCTTTCTATGTTATCATGAATGAATCATGCAAGTTTTGAGCTCTAGTATCTCCACTTCAACCACTTAAACACCACCACTCTGAGATAAGGACATCTTGTGTAGCACACTTGTTTTGTGCTATTCAAGCTGCATTAGCCAAAGGCTCCAAGAAGATTCCTGCCACTCAA